>NC_091481.1:90479253-91937586 GCF_036971445.1 Narcine bancroftii
GTTTCCCAATCCTCTAACTTCCCACTCCGCTTCGCTATCTTATACTTACTCCCTTTGGATTTGATAGTGCACTTGATTTCATTAGTTAGCCACGGCTGCCATTTGCATCTCCTAGAGCCTTTCCTCCACTTTGGAATAAATTTGTCCTGAATCCTGTGAAAAATGTCCAACAATACCTGCCATTTTTCCCCAGTTGTCCTCCCAGCTAGTGTATCTTTCCATTTTATTTTGGCTAGCTCCTCCCTCATAGCTGCATAATCCCCTTTATTTAACTGCAGTACAGATGCTTCTGACTTCCTTTCTTTTTCCCTTTCTAATTGCAGCTCAAAAGTAACCATACCATGGTCACTATTCCCTAGTGGCTCCCCTACATCGAGATCACTTATTAACTCTGCGTCGCTGCACAGCACCAAATCCAGAATCGATTTCCCCCTGGTAGGTTCCCCCACTAGCTACTCCAAGAAAGTATCTCGTAGACATTCAATAAACTCACTCTCTTGTGTTCCTGCCCCCGTCTGATTATCCCAGTCCACCTTCATGTTGAAGTCCCCCATAACTACCGTATTGCTACTACTTTGACATGCCACTCTTAATTCCTGATTTATACTTCTCCCGATATCTGAGCTACTTTTTGGAGGCCTGTAAATGACCCCCATTATGGTCCTCATGCCTTTACAATTTCTTAATTCTATCCAAACAGACTCTACCTACCTGTTTCAATGTCTTTCCTTTCAAACGCCTGAATTTCATTTCTTACCAACAGAGCTCCCCCACCTCCTCTTCCTAACTTTCTGTCTTTTCTATAGGACGTGTACCCAGGAACATTGATTTCCCAATCCTGCCCTTCCCGCAGCCATGTCTCCGTAACTCCGACAATGTCATAACCTCCCATTGCCATTTGCGCCTCAAGCTCATCCATTTTATTCCTTACACTCCGTGCATTCATATACAATACCTTGATACCATATCTCCTTTCTCCCTCCACCTTTGTTCTCGATGCACTTGCCCCTACTCTCCTATCACTTTTAGTTCCCTTTTTCCTTATTGTTTCACCGTCTAACAGAACCACCCCTATATTCACTCTCCTATCTGCTTCCCTATCAGTCCTGTTCCCTTCTCCCTGCCAAATTAGTTTTAAATTTGAAGGTGGATTCCCATGGAGATAGAAGGCTTTGGGTGGCCTTTATAAATCATAGCATGGAATATAGGATCTGGGGAGGTGATGTTCAGAGTGTTGGTGAGGCCAAGTTTGGAGTATTGTATGCCGTTCTGGTCTCCAAATTATAGGAAGGATATCAATAAGGTAGAGAGAGTGCAAAGAAGTTTGACGAAAATGTTGCCTGGATTGCAGTATTTTGAATACGTAGAAAGATTGAGTAGACTGGGACTTCATTCATTGGAGCGTAGAGGGTTGAGCGGGGATTTGATAGAGGTATTTAAAATTATCAAGGGAATAGATAGAGTAGCTGTGAATAGGCTCTTTCCCCTAAGGGGAGCAGAGATTGGAACAAGGGGGTCATAAGTTAAGGGGCAAAACTTGCGAAGTAATACAAGAGGATGCTTCTTCACTCAGAGTGGTGGCTGAGTGGAATGATCTACTGGAAGAAGTTGTGCCAGGATCAATTCTGTCATTTAAGATGAGGTTATATGAGTACATGGATGCGAGGGGGTGGGAGGGTTAAGGGCAAGGGAAGTAGGTAGGTGGAACTCGTGGAGTTTCACGTAAATCGGTGCTTTAGGTGCCATGAGCAAGTTGGCTCTTTCTTGCACTCGACTTGATTATGTGAAACCTTTCTGGGATAGAATCAAGGAACTTATTAAAATTAAAACTTTCACTTGATCCTAAGGTATTTTTATTGGGATATATGAAGAAATTGAGTTTAGAATTAAAATTAGATGAGTCACAAATTGCTCTTTGAGATTGGCTTTAGCTGTGGCTAGAAAATGACGAGTATTCAATGGTGGCATTCAGAAAGGAGGTCTTGTATTCCATTAGAAAAGATAACGTATAATACAAGCCTCGTCTACCAGTGGAAATATTAAACAGGCAGAATACTATTCATAGTCTGAAAATGAGATGTTATCCATATAAAAGAGATCTGTGGAACTCACTGTGGCATACGGCAGTGGAAGCCAGATCGCTGGGAGTATTTTATAAAGAATGACAAATATCTCATTAGTGAGGGCATCAAGGGATTATGGGGAAAAGGCCAAAAATGAGAACTAGTGTAGAGTAGCTTAGTGTAGATTTATGGAACAGACTCGATGGGCCTAGTGGCCTGATTCTGTTCCTTTGTGATCACTAATGGAGTTATTTCAGAAATGTACAGAAAAAAAGCTCCTAAATTAGAAATTCATAAATCAAGATTAAAATGGGAATCTGATTTGAAAGTTAAAATATGAAAATCATTAAGTACAACTATAATTATTAATGTCAGGTCGCGACTGGTACAATATAATCTTTTTTACATCGATTATACTTGACACCCAATTTAAATAAATTTAATTTGACATTATCAGATTTGTCTTGGATGTAAGAAAGTAGGTTCTTTTATGTGGATAAATGTGAGGTGATCCACTTTGGAGGCAAGAACAGGAAAGAGGACTATTATCTCAATGGTATCTGTTTAGGAAATGCAGGGAGACTTGGGTGTTGCTGTGTATCAGTTGTTGAAAGTGGGCGTGCAGGTGCAACAGGCGGTGAGGAAGGCATTCATAGCAAGAGGATTTGAGTACAGAGATCCTGCTGCAGCCGTACACGGCCTTGGTGAGACCACACCTGGAGTACTGCGTGCCGTTTTGGCCTCTTTAGTCCAAGGAAGGACATCCTCGCCATGGAGTGGGTGCAGAGAAGATTCACTAGACTGATACCAGGGATGGAAGGACTTGTAGATGAAGAAGGGTTGGATAGACTAGGCTTGTGTTCTCTGGAATTTAGGAAATTGAAGGGGGATCTTATAGAAACAAAATTCTAAAGGGTTTAGACAGACTAGATGCGGGTAGGTTGTTTGCAATGCTGGGAAAAACAGAACCAGGGGTTACAGTTTAAGGATAACCATACTATAAGCATATAACCATTTACAGAGCGGAAACAGGCCATGTTGGCCTTTCGAGTCCGCACCAGTTCACTGATTTTATGCCCCCTCTTCAGGCATTGGGGGAAGGTTTTTAGGACCGAGATGAGGAAAGATTTCTTCTCTTGGAGGATGATGGATCTATGGAATTCTTTGCTACAGAAAGTAGTTGAGGCTGGTTCCTTGTCAATGTTCAAGAGTAGGTTAGAATTGGCCCTTGTGGCTAAGGGGATCAGGAGGTATGGAGAGAAGGCAGGAACTGGGTACTGATCAGCCATGATTGTATTGAATGGCAGGGTAGGTTTGAAGGGCTAAATGGCCGAATCCTGCACCTATTTTTCTATGTTTATATATTATACTTGGGTTTGTCCAAAATATATACATTTTGGTCCAAAATTAAAATTTTGAACACTCCCAATGGATCCTAGAATATTTTTCCTGGAAGAGACTAAAAATATTTGGATTAAACGGGATTTTTAAAGGTTGCTTTAGCTGTTTCATATTTGGAGGACCAAGTCACCAAATTGCAGAATCCATGTGATTGAAGGAGTGCAGAGATTGGTTAGGATGTTGCTGGGACTTGAAGGTGAACCCACCAGGGCCTACAGCTGGTCCTCAATGTTGTCGACACATTCTTGGAAAGTGTGACTTGAAGTGAAATGAAGGTTTTACCATGGGCTCAATGATCAAAAATAAGAGAAGTTCCTATTTTGGACACCAAATATCATCATTCAGGTGCCTTACCGTCCAGCGAGGGCGATCCTGTCTCTCAATCCACCACAATCTCTGAACCTCTGAATTGTAGTTGTGGCCTCCCCGTTCTTTTCTGAGATGAGACCAATATTGACGTTTAGGTCATGGTTACAGATGGGCTGGAAATACTGAAGAAGTTTCCTCTTGCCTTACTCAGTTGCAGTGTCCATACTGGATGGGTAACCCTGGCCATTGATCAGCAGATCCAGAGAACACAGCACAGTACAGGCCCTTCAGGCCTTGATGTTGTTCTAGCCCATATATTCATTCCTTAAATATAACGTACTAAACCAATGGTTCTCAACGTTTTTCCTTCCACTCACATACCACTTTTAGTGGTAAGTGGGTGGAAAGAAAGTTCAAACCCTATTTTAAAATAATCATATGAACAATCTAGAACCGTCATTCTCAACCTTCCCTTCCCACTCACCTACCACATGAAGCAATCCCTTAATGTTCAGAGATTACTTAAGGTGGTAGGTGAGTGAGAAGATAATGGTTGAGAACCTCTTTCTGCAGGCAAACTAATTCTGAATCCACACAACCAAGGTACCACAGATCCTTTGCCTCATGACTATCAGAATGAATCTACCCTGGGCAACCCTGTCAAAGGCCTCATTAAAATCCACACACCCCACATCCACTCCCCTGCCCTTCATTTGTTATTTCATTGTTTTCAAACACTCTCTCCCCCCCCCACCCACTTTTTAGTCATCCCTGACTAATCACGGAACCAACAGTCAAAGGACAAGGCCAGTGCCATTTTTATAAATTAGATTTGATATTTGCTTAAGTTGTCATTTGTTTCCATGAAATTACCTCAAAGATATTGCTGCGGGTCGCATGTGGAGGCCACTCCTGTGATCGCGGTTAGTTTTACTGCACTTTTTTGGCCAAAATGGCCACACTTTCACGCACGACCACGCGGTACATTGAAAGATTAATGATGCCTAGCGTCACATTGGCCTGAAATATTCTATCAGCCTGTGTGGCAACGGTGAGGGGTGTTTGGATTTGAACCCCAAGGCACCTTTGTTCATCCACACTCTTAAGTAACTGACCATTAACCCTGTACCCAGCTTTCCGGTTTGTCCTTGCAAACTGCATCACCTCACACTTCGCCAGGTTGAAGCCCATCTGCTACTTTTCTGCCCAACGCTGCATCCTGTCTCCTTGTCATCCAGGGTCATCATTTATAAAAATCACCAAGAGCAGGCATCCCAGAACAGATCCCTGTGGCACTCCACTGCTCTCTGCTTTCTTCCTACAAGACAATTTTTTATCCACAGCCAAAATGACTCTGATCCTTTGCCAAATTACGTTCTGGATGAGTCTCGTCAAATTCTTGCTAAAATCTATGTAGACCACATCTACCACCCTATCTTCATTGATTTCCTTTGATACCCCCATCAAATAAAACTCATTTAGACTCATGAGGCATGACCTTCCCTTCACAAAGCCATGCTGACTGTCCTTGAGTAGTTTGTACTTCTCTCCAAATCCTCATAGATCCTATACTGGTCTATAATTCCCAAGAATCTCCCCATTACCTTTTTTAAACAAGGCGACTGCATTTGATGGTTTGGGCTGGATTGGGGGGCGTGGGGGGAGTGGCTGGCTGCTTGTGGGCAAGGGCTGGGTTTGGGGGCTTCAGGGTCTCATGGAATTCTCTTCTGACTGAAAGAAGCACTTAATTTAACTTTCTGCTCATGTATCTCTGTTTTATGCCTGAATGAAGTGAATTTTGTGTAATATTGCACTTTGTAACATGATAATTGAATTTTGATTTTGGCATGTTTGGCAGAATGTTCTCAGTGACAGTGACCCAGGTTCAAATCTGTCCCCGTGTAAGGAGTTTGTGTGGGTTTGTTTTTCCACCCTTGTTAAAGTTGAGCTTCTTTAAGGGTACAAAAAAGGTTCAGTAATGAACCACAAAGTCCAAAACACAGTCTTTATTGAGTTACGCAGCGGGAATGAGGGGTAGCAGTGGTGGGTGGACAGACTCACCTCACTTGTTCTGTTTGAACCTCGGGTAAAGAACACAGTCACAGGGTACAGCGTTTAAGGCCTTTTCCTGCAAACAAATTGGATAATATTTCTTGGAAGGTATTGCTACAGCTTTTGTTTTAGATTTTGCATATCCTCCTCCTGAAGACATGAAAAGGCAAATTTCGACAGAGATGTGGTGGAAAGTGTGCTGACTGGCTGCATCATGGTCTGGTATGGGGACACCAATACCCCTGAGAATAAAGCCCTCCAAAAGGTCATGGACACAGCCCAGGACATCACAGACAAAACTCTCCCCACTATTGAGTTTATCGACAGGGAATGGTGCTGTCAGAAAACATCAGCAATCATCAAGGATCCACACTCTCTCTTTCTCTTCTCACTGCTGCCATCAGGAAAGAGGTCTCGGTGCCTCAAGACTCACACCCCCAGGTTCAGGAACAGCTGCTCCCCCTCCACCTTCAGACTCCTCAACAACAAACTCAATCAGGAACTCATTTCAGGACTCTTGCAGCCCTTTATTGATTTTCTTTGTTTTCAATTCTTTATCTTTCCAGGTTTCCACTGAACCGTTTATTTTTGCACGACCCATTCGTGGTAATTCGGCCGTGTCCGCAGGAAAAAGGGAATCTCAGGGTTGGATGTGATGTCGTGTATGTTCTCTGCCAATCAATGGGAAATCTCCAAATCTTCAATCTTGGTGCAAGAGCCCACGAGGTGCAAACCAACCATCTCCTGTCCAAGCTGCAGATTGCAAGGGCTGTAAAGTGCTGCCACCGCCTGTTCACACCGAGTACTGCATGCATGAAGCAAGGGAGAGAGAGAGACAGGTATAATACCACCACCTGGTGTCCGGACTCGTGAACTACAGGATGCATGATTTTTATTTTTCATGGGAGTGTTGGAGAATGAGAGGAGACTTGATTAAGGTTAACAAAATAGAGCAAGATGGATAATATGGAGCTCCAATGAACAGGGAGGTCTCACCTGTGAAGGAGCAAGTGTGAGATCTCCCAGTTCATTCTTGCTCGGACATTGGTGGCCAATTGAAAGAAAGCTCCAATTAGGGGAAGAGAATATGCTGTTTCAGGTCATGGGTTTGAAACAGTTTCCCCAGTTGTGCCATTCAGACTCAAGAGAGCAGATGCTTGCAGACAGGAAGGAAACCTAGTTTTATTGTGGAGAATTGCTTGTTTTTCAGGGTGAAGGTTGTTTGTGGTCTGAGATTCCTAAATACTTTACAATGGAAGCAGCAATTTTCCTTGTGCCTGATTGCTACATAGCGGGTAAAATGTCTCAAATCTATCGCTCAGCCAGTACTTTTGGTCATTGATTTGGAAAGAGAGTGATGGCTTGGCAATATTTATAGCATGGTGAATCCAAAGCTCTCAAAGTGACAGTGTGGAAGGAGTTTGTCTGTTCTTTGTGTTTTCTGCCACCCTTGAGAACTTAAAAAGTGTCCGTGAATTGTGGTATTGGTGAGACACAAGCTTGTTTTGCCCTCTTTTTGTTCTGTATGTCTATAAAGTTTCAGTTTAGGGATAAAATGTCCAGACACTGTTCTGTTCAAAAGTCTAGTAACCAAATCAGATTCTCCCGAGTTCTTGTCATGGATATGCCTCATGAAGCCTGTTTTGCAGCAGTAATGTTGCATTAGAGGTGCACATACAATTTTCAAAAATAATGAGTTTGAAACTAGAAAAAGATCAGGTCGTACCCAAAGGTTTATCCGTGCAGTTGAATTGAATTGATGCCCCCAGGTCCAGAATGTGCACTTCAACCCCATGGTCTTGAGCTTCCCAAATCGCCAATGAACTTACGGCCCCCTTGAGCTGTGGAGTGTGGGAGGAAATCCACACAGACACCAAGAGGATGTAGAAAC
The DNA here is from genome assembly GCF_036971445.1 of Narcine bancroftii. Classification (NCBI taxonomy): domain Eukaryota; kingdom Metazoa; phylum Chordata; class Chondrichthyes; order Torpediniformes; family Narcinidae; genus Narcine; species Narcine bancroftii. Next base: position 90,486,970 of record NC_091481.1, read on the forward strand.
TTCTTGCAGTCAGTGCTGACTTGATCCTGGGGTGACTCGTGCTGGAGAGGTGGGACTACTGTCCTGCCTTCACCTTGTGATGGCTGATTTTTGTCTGTTGGTGGATGGAGGTCTGACATGATATTCCCTTGGCCTTGAGGGAAAGAAGAGTAGACATTGCAAGGGCTCTGACAGAAATATTTAAAACCTGTTTATCCACGGGTGAGGTGCCAGAGGAATGGATGTAATCTAATGTTCCTTTGTTTAAAAACGGCTTCAAAAGCCAACCAGGTGAGCCTGACAAAATAGGTAAATTATTGGAGGGTAATCAGAGAGTACCTCGAAAAGAATTTGTTCAAATAGCTGGCCTTGATCAACCATAGCATAGAATACGGGAGTCGGGCAGTGAGGTTGAGACTAGACAAGGTATTGGTGAGGCCCTGTTGAGAGTACTGTGTGCAGTTCTGGTCACCAAATGAGAGGAAAGCTATCAACAAAGTAGAGAGGGTGCAGAGAAGATTTACGTCAACGTTACCTGGATATCAGCAACTAGATTACAAAGAAAGATTGAGCAAATGAAGTCTTTATTCTTTGGATTGTAGATGGTTGAGAGGGGATTTGATCGAGGTCTTTAAAATTACTCGGAGGATAGAACGAGTTGATGTGGATAGACTTTTTTCATTGCGGGAGCAGAGATTGAAACAGGAGGTAAAAGTTTGGAAGTAACATGAGGGGGAACTTCTTTACTCAGAGTGGTGGCTGAGTGGAGTGAGCTTCCGGGAGAAATAGTGGCGGCAGGGTCCATTTTGTCATTTCAGGGAAAATTGGAGGGGAGGGGAGGGGAAGGCAGAGAGGTGGTACGAGAGGAGAGTATTTAGTTCAGTGCAGACAAGAAGGGCCAAATGACCTGTTTCTTTGCTGTAATTGTTATAGGGTTAAAATGTGTGGCAGTAACTTGGAAGTCCGATGCGTATTTGGGAATGGGTCGATGGCCACACTGAAATAGGCCGTTGTATCCCACTTGAAATAATTACATCGAATTCACGGAACAAATTTGAATTTCTCTTTTGAAGATTTGGGATGTGTATTTACCAATTGTAGGAATTAAGTTGTAATCACCCAACATGAACCTTCCGACTCCTAAAATCAAGAAAATTAAGATGTTAGATTTTATTTGAAAAGTTTGGTAAATTTTTATAAATACTATCCAGATGTTTTTTCTTTTTTTCTTTACATCAGCAAAAATTAAATGAAATGAAATGATTTAATCACCCAACACGAACTTTCTGACTCCTAAAACCAAGAAAAGCAAGATTTTATTTGAGAGTTTTGGTCAATTTTTATAAATACTATCTAGATGTTTTCTCTCTTTTTTGTTTTCTATTGGGCAGCTGTGGGAGGGGTTACTTTTTAAATCACTATGTATTAATTTTATCTTATTTTCAAAGAAGAAATTCAAGTTTTTTAATGCATATGTTAAATTAAATGTAAAAATGTTAAAAATAAGATAAATGAAGAATTGTTTCAGGAACTGGCGATCTTCCATGAGTGCCGTGAACCCTAGGCAGCAGGAATGTGTGAACGAAACACAAAACTGGCCAGAACAACTGAGGAAACACGGGTAAAAGTGCCCAAAAAGGTGCTGATGCCATCTTGATTTTAATGCAGGTGACACCGAGGAATGCGTTGGGGCAGAGATATGGATGCCTTTGGGAACAAAGCCCGCACCACCAGTAGGGATGGATAATGGTGGGTAATGAATAAGCAAATATTAGAGACACCGAGAGATAGCGACACACACATACCCAGACAGGCAGGCAGGCAGGCAGGCAGGCAGGCAGGCAGACAGACAGACAGACAGACAGACAGACAGACAGACAGACAGACAGACAGACAGACAGACAGACAGACACACACACACACACACACACACACACACACAGAGACAGATACACACACACACACACACACACACACACACAGAGACAGATACACACACACACACACACACACAGACACACACAGAAACACACACAGAGACAGAGAGAGAGACACTGACAGCGAGAGAGACAGACAGAGACACACACAGACAGACAGACACAGACAGATAGAGAAAGACACACACAGACTGAGAGAGAGACACGCACACAGAAAGAGACAGAGACACATTGAGACAGAGAGACACACACACGACACAAAGAGACAGACACACACACAGCCAGAGACAGACAAACACACGACACTGAGAGACAGACGCACACAACACAGAGACAGATACACACACACAGACATAGACAGAGAGAGACACAGACACACAGAGACACACAGATATAGAGACACACACAGAGACACAGACAGAGAGACACACAGACAGCGACACACACAGACACAGAGAGAGAGACACACAAACAGAAAGAGAGAGACAGAGAGAGAGAGAGACAGAGAGAGAGAGAGACACAGAGAGAGAGAGACACAGAGAGAGAGACACAGAGAGAGACACAGAGAGAGACACAGAGAGAGACACAGAGAGAGAGACACAGAGAGAGACACACAGAGAGAGAGACACAGAGAGAGAGACACAGAGAGAGAGACACAGAGAGAGAGACACAGAGAGAGAGACACAGAGAGAGAGACACAGAGAGAGAGACACAGAGAGAGACACAGAGAGAGACACAGAGAGAGAGACACACACAGACACACACAGAGACACACAGAGAGAGAGAGACACACACATACAGACACAGAGAGACACACATTGTGACACAGGGAGAGAGACACCCATAGACAGCGACACACAATGAGACACAGACAGAGACACACAAACAGACACAGAGACACACACACAGAGGGAGATACACACAGAGAGACACACACACACAGAGACACAGACAGAGAGAGACACAGACAGAGAGAGACACAGACAGAGAGAGACACAGACAGAGAGAGAGACACAGACAGAGAGAGAGACACAGACAGAGAGAGAGACACAGACAGAGAGAGAGACACAGACAGAGAGAGAGACACAGACAGAGAGAGAGACACAGACAGAGAGAGAGACACAGACAGAGAGAGAGACACAGACAGAGAGAGAGACACAGACAGAGAGAGAGACACAGACAGAGAGAGAGACACAGACAGAGAGAGAGACACAGACAGAGAGAGACACAGACAGAGAGAGACACAGACAGAGAGAGACACAGACAGAGAGACACACAGACAGAGAGACACACAAACAGAGAGACAGTCACAGAGACACACACAGACCGAGAGACAGACAGAGAGAGACACACACAGAGAGAGAGAGAGACGCAGAGAGACAGACAGACACAGAGAGAAACACAGACACAGAGAGAAACACAGACACAGAGAGACACACAGACACAGAGAGACACACAGACACGGAGAGACACACAGACACGGAGAGACAGACACAGAGAGACACACACAGACGTAGCGACACACTCACACAGACAGACAGAGAGAGACCCCTTGGTTGTGCCCTTCACCTTCGCACTTAACTCCCTCATCTCTCCTGGCAGGATCTCAACACCTTTCCTACCCGTGGACCATGATATCTGTCTGCTCATCCTCCTTCCTGAGAATGGTGTGAACTCTACCCTAGAAACCCCACAGCAAAGAAAAGAGACCCTTCGGCTCGTCTTGTCCATGGTGAAATATCATTCTGCCAGTCTCATCGACCTGCACCCAGTCGCTAACCCTCCTGACTTCCCACATCCATGCATCTCTGTAATTGATTCTTAAAACGTAAGAGTTTGAATGTTAAATGGCAGACCATTGAGGAGTGTTGTCAAACAAAGGGATTGAGGAACTGTGGTACAGAACTGCCCGAAAGTGGAGTCGCATGTAGAGATGGGGGGGTGGGGTGAAGAAAGCTTCTGGTATTTGGCCTTCAGAAATGAGAGGATTGAGTGCAGGAGGTGGGAAGCCACGAGGAAGTTGGACAAGGCATGGGTGAGGCCAACTTGGGAACATTGTGTGCCGTTTGGGTGGCCGGAGGAGAGGAAGGATAGGAATGAGACAGCGTGTCGAGGAGAGGGACAAGAAGGTGGTCTGGCTTTCGGGGTTTGAGTTCCAGGGGAAGGTTGGACAGGCTGGGACTTTATTCCCTGGAGCGTAGAAGATTGAGGAAGATTTGAAAATTGTGAGGGGGGACGGATCGAGTCCATGGGGACAGGCTGTTTCCAAGGAGAGTGGGAGAGATTCAAAGAGGAGGACATGGATTGAGATTGAAGGGGGATTTTTTTCCCTCAGAGGGGGGTGGGAGCGTGGAATGAGCTTTGGGCCAAGGTGGTGGAGGTGGGATGGACTGGACTCTTGGGGGGGAATGTGGGGCAGGTCCTGGTGTGGAAATGTGCAGCCTGAAGGGGAGATGGACTGGAGGCCCGAGGCAGCTCTCGGACCCTTCCCCAGTGGGACTGGGGTGGCGAAGAGATCCCGTGGAGGGGTGGCCCAAGCTCTCGTGAGAGCGACCCCTGGGGGCCGCCATGTTGTTGATCTTTCCCGCCTTTGGAGCAGTTGGTCGCGAGCGGGAGAGGTTCGTGTCGGTGCTTCACGGGCGGGAATCGGGGCATTTTGGGAGCGAGACATTTTGGGGGTCGGGGCCCGCGAGGCTGAGGGGGTGTCGGGGCCCGCGAGGCTGAGGGGGGGGGGGTCGGGGACCGCGAGGCTGAGGGGGGGTCGGGGCCCGCGAGGCTGAGGGGGGGGTCGGGGAACGGCAAGGGTGAGGGGGGAGGGGAATGGTGAGGCTGCTGGGGGAGGGGACGAGGACCCAGAGGGGTGAGGGGGACCCGCCAGAGGGGTGAGGGGGACCCGCCAGAGGGGACGAGGACCCAGAGGGGTGAGGGGGACCCGCCAGAGGGGTGAGGGGGACCCGCCAGAGGGGTGAGGGGGACCCGCCAGAGGGGTGAGGGGGACCCGCCAGAGGGGTGAGGGGGACCCGCCAGAGGGGTGAGGGGGACCCGCCAGAGGGGTGAGGGGGACCCGCCAGAGGGGTGAGGGGGACCCGCCAGAGGGGTGAGGGGGACCCGCCAGAGGGGTGAGGGGGACCCGCCAGAGGGGTGAGGGGGACCCGCCAGAGGGGTGAGGGGGACCCGCCAGAGGGGTGAGGGGGACCCGCCAGAGGGGTGAGGGGGACCCGCCAGAGGGGTGAGGGGGACCCGCCAGAGGGGTGAGGGGGACCCGCCAGAGGGGTGAGGGGGACCCGCCAGAGGGGTGAGGGGGACCCGCCAGAGGGGTGAGGGGGACCCGCCAGAGGGGTGAGGGGGACCCGCCAGAGGGGTGAGGGGGACCCGCCAGAGGGGTGAGGGGGACCCGCCAGAGGGGTGAGGGGGACCCGCCAGAGGGGTGAGGGGGACCCGCCAGAGGGGTGAGGGGGACCCGCCAGAGGGGTGAGGGGGACCCGCCAGAGGGGTGAGGGGGACCCGCCAGAGGGGTGAGGGGGACCCGCCAGAGGGGTGAGGGGGACCCGCCAGAGGGGTGAGGGGGATCAGGACCCAGAGGGGTGAGGGGGATCAGGACCCAGAGGGGTGAGGGGAGGGAAATGAGCACCCAGAAGGAGGAGGGATACCCAAGATGCTGAGGGGGGACGGGGAATATCAGTTCGCCACAGACTGAAAGCTTTCAGTTCTGTAATGAGACGTCATTAACTATGACACCGACAGCCCAACCCTCTCTCTCCCAGTTTCACTGCAGACATTGGAAGACGGTCCTGTTTAAAATAATCCAAATACCCCTGGGCGCGGACCCGCCGAAGCCACAGATTAGTTTCTGCATCTCAGATGGTGAAGTCTTCAGATTTTTCTTTAAAATATTGTTGACATTGTAAAACAATTGGAAAGTGCATTAACATATATTGTAATGTTCAATTCAAAAGGAAAAACTAATGGAAAAATCTTAATTCAAACACCTAGCACTAAGCAAGGTTCAAAAAAAAAACACACAGGAATAAAATGCCACCATCCTGGAGATGGATTTCACAGTGACTCAGGACAAGATTTGTTCTTGTCTCTAGCTGTGCACACACGAGGATGAGAGCAGTGATTGAGATGCCCCAGCCAGAAAGAATTCCGATCCATATCCCCACGGTTTTATTCCTCGGGCTGACGGCAAAGTTCAGACTGAAATAGCAGAGGATGAGAATCCAGGCAAAAGGACGGAAGCCCAGACCAAGCAACAATTTGAGCAGAAGGATTTAGTTCCACCGGTAGAGACAGAGAGAGAGAGAGAGAGAGAGAGAGTGGAAGGATACTGTCAGAATGCCCATAGGATTTAACCTGTTTAAAAGCAGGTGGCACAAATCTGTGCAGAGGGGCACAATTTAAAGGCGATTGCAGATGTTTGATTGGGAAGCTGCAGGAATTCAGCCCATCAGAATGAAGTAAATGCAATATCCAGACAGAGAAACCTTGGGCTTTTCTCTGGAGTGATGCAGGAAGCTCATAGAGTGAATGGATTTGTGGCAGAGCTTGGTGGAGGAGCAGGCAGTGCTGAGGAAACACAAGGCTGCTGAAGGACTTGTAGAAAGAGAATGTGCAGAAGGCTGCGGGTGCCTGGAGCGCATGGCCGGGCAGGATGGTGGAGTCTGGAATAATAGGGACCGTTAACATTTAGACAGGCACATTGATGCAAGAAAAATAGTGGGTTTACGGGTGTGAGGGGTGAAAGGTTCAGTTTGTAGTAGGTTTGAGCTGTTGTCTTGTGACACCAATACCCCTGAGCAAAAATCTCTGCAAAAGTATGGACACCGCCCAGGACATCTCAGGTAAAAACCCTTCACCATTGAGAACATTTGCAGGGAACGCTGCTGTCAGAGAGCAGCAGCAATCAAGGATCCACATCTCCCGCTCTGTCTCACTGCTCCCATCAAGAAAGAGGTATAGCCAGGTTCAGGAACATCTGCTACCCCTTCACTACGAGACTCAACACACATTCAGGGATTCATTTAAAGACTCTTCCTTTTGCACTTTGAATTTTTTCTCTCTCTATTGCAGTTTGTTTTCATATCCACATTTTCAGAGATTACAAGTAGATGAGTCCAGTTGGGGAAACTTGGTTTTGGTTTATATAATGGTTACTTTTATCCCTTTTATTGTTCATTTATATTAGTGTCTGGGCCCCTATGTGGTCCAGGTACAGCTGACAGACCTTTACCAAAGGGTCACGTTTATGTAATTTTTTTTCCGTAGGTAACAGCAGTTCATTTCCACAGCCCAGCGTGCTATCAGACATCCAGTTGATCATGATACATCATTTCGCGAAGGCCAGTGCTATTTTTATAAATGAGATTAGATATTTGGTTAAGTTGTCACTTGTTTCCATGAAGATATTGCTCCAGGTCTCACGTTGGATATTATTTCAAAGGAGGTTTATTGATGAGAAAATATAATGCGATATTGGCTAATGAAGAATGGGCAGAGGTTCATTGGGTTATAGATCCTACAGCCTATAGAGATGAGATTTTGAACGTGGCTCATAAAACACATTTGGGTGGGCACCTTTGGGTAAAGGAAATGATGAAACAATTCTACTGACCTAATTTGGAAAAGGATGGAAAGAGATTTTGTAAGACTTGTCATACTTGTCAAGTTGCAAAGAATTTTGTATTCTTTTGATCCCTTTTTTCTCCCTTTCTCTAAAGGAAAGGTTATCTATTGTAAAAGGGATTAGCTGATTTTGCATCAGTATTAGTTTTGGTAGTTGATAATTTGTTTTATTCCTTTCTACATGAATCTTCTTCCAAATATTGAGCAGATGATGTAATACTGGAGAATTTCTACGTTGTACCAATTTTTCATCCCATTTATATAATATATGTTCGGGTATCTTCTCCCATATTTTATCTAGTTCTAATCTAGTCCAATCTGGCTTTTCCCTTGTTTGATAAAAATCTGATAGGTATCTTAATTGTGCGGCTCTATAATAATTTTTAAAGTTTGGCAGTTGTAAGCCTCCTTGTTTATACCATTCTGTTAATTTATCTAGTGCTATCCTCGGTTTCCCCCCTTTCCATAAAAATTTCCTTATTATTTTCTTTAACTCCTTTAAGAATTTCTCCGTCAAGTGTATTGGCAATGCCTGAAATAGGTATTGTATCCTTGGGAAAATGTTCATTTTAATACAGTTTATCCTTCCTATCAGTGTTAGTGGTAAGTCTTTCCAATGCTCTAAGTCATCCTGTAATTTTTTCATTAGTGGATAATAATTGAGTTTATATAGATGGCCGAGGTTTTTTTTATTTGTATACCTAGGTATCGTATTGCTTGCATTTGCCATCTGAATGGTGATTCTTTCTTAAATTTTGAGAAATCCGCATTATTCATTGGCATTGCTTCACTTTTATTTGCGTTAATGTTGTATCCCGACACTTCTCCATATTCCTTCAATTTCTTGTGTAATTCTTTTATTGATATTTCTGGTTCTGTTAAGTATACTATAACGTCATCTGCAAATAAACTGATTTCATATTCCTTGTCTTTTATTTTTATCCTTTTTATTTTATTTTCTGTTCTTATCAATTCTGCTAGTGGTTCTATGGCTAACGCGAACAATAAGGGTGATAGTGGGCATCCCTGCCTTGTTGATCTGCTTAAGTTAAATTGCTTTGATATATATCCATTTACTGTCACTTTTGCCAATGGCCCCTTATATTAATCCAATTAATATATTTCTCTGGTAAACTGAATTTTTGTAGTACTTTGAATAAATAATTCCATTCTACTCTGTCAAAGGCCTTCTCTGCGTCTAAAGCAACCGCTACTGATGGAGCTTTATTTCCTTCTTCTGCATGAATTAAGTTAATAAATTTACAAATATTGTCTGTTGTTCATCTTTTTTTAATAAATCCAGTTTGGTCTAGATTTACTATTTTTGGTACATAGTCGGCTAATCTGTTTGCTAATAGTTTAGCTATTATCTTATAATCTGTGTGAAGTAAAGATATTGGTCTATATGACGCTGGTGTGAGTGGATCTTTCCCTGTCTTTGGTATTACTGTAATTATTGCTGTTTTGCATGAATCTGGTAAGCTTTGTGTTTTATCAATCTGGTTGATTACTTCCAGGAGGGGAGGAATTAATAAATCTTTAAATGTTTTATAGAATTCTATTGTTCCTTTTTATTACTGTGTCTGGGCCCCTTTTGTGGTCCAGGTATGGCTGACAGACCTTTACCAAAGGGTAATGTTTATGTGATTTTTTTCCGTAGGTAACAGCTGTTCATTTCCACAGCCCAGCGTGCTATAAGTAGAGGGGAGTCGGACATCGTGATCCATTCTTTCGCTAAGGCCAGTGCTATTTTTATAAATATGATTGGATATTTGGTCACGTTGTCACTTGTTTCCATAAAATTACCATGTAGATATTGCTCGAGGATACACGTGGAGGCTATTCCTGTGATCGTAGTAATTTTCTGCGCTTTCTTACCAAAATGGGATCGTTTTGATGCACGACCACATAGAAAAGTTAATGAGCTCAGCATCCCATTGGCCTTCATGACTATCCTATAACTAACCTGTGCGGCACCAACATTGAGGGATGTTTGGATTTGAACCCCAAAGTCCCTCTGTTTATCCACACCTTCAAGTAATTGACTATTGACCCTGTACCAGCCTTCTCTTTCCCTACCTCATTTTTAACACCTCTGTTTCCACCCCTCCATTTCCCCAACTCTGTTTCTACCCCTCTTTCTGCTTCTCATTTTCAACCAGTCTAATTCCACACCCCTGTTTCTCTACCTTAGATTCCACCCATCTCTTATCACTCCACTTTTTCCACCACACTCTTTCCCCACCTCTTTTTCACCACCTCTCCTACTCCTCTGTTTCCCTACCTTGATTTCTCCACCTCTCTTTCGTCCCTTCTTCTTCCAACCATCTGTTCCAACGCCTCTGTTTCCCTGCCTGTTTCGCCGCTGCCGTTTCCCCGCCTCTGTTTATCTGCCTCCGTTTCCCCCCTCTGTTTCCCCGCCTCTGATTCCCCACCTCTGATTCTCCTCCTCCGATTCCCTGACTCTGATTCCCTGCCTCTCTTTCCCCGCCTCAGAGTCCCCGCCCCACGTAACCACCTCTGTTTCTCTGCCGCTGATTCCCCGCCTCTAATTCCCCGCCTCTGATTCGCCGCCTATGATTCCCCGCCTCTGAATCCCTGCCTCTGAGTCCCCACCTCTCTTTCCCCTCCTCTCTTTCCGTGCTTCTCTTTCCCTCCCTCAATTTCAACAACTCTGTTTCATCTGTTCTGTGTCCCCCATTTTCAACACATAAGTTCCAACCACTATGTTTCGCCCATCGCTTTCCCCGCGTCTGTTTATCCACCTATGTTTACCTGCCTCTGTTTACCCGCCTCTGATTCCCCGCCTCTGATTCCCCGCCTCTGATTCCCCGCCTCTGATTCCCCGCCTCTGATTCCCCGCCTCTGATTCCCCGCCTCTGATTCCCGGCCTCTGATTCCCGGCCTCTGATTCCCGGCCTCTGATTCCCGGCCTCTGATTCCCGGCCTCTGATTCCCGGCCTCTGATTCCCCGCCTCTGATTCCCCGCCTCTGATTCCCCGCCTCTGATTCCCCGCCTCTGATTCCCACCTCAGATTCCCGCCTCTGATTCCCTGCCTCTGATTTCCTGCCTCTGATTCCCTGCCTCAGATTCCCTGCCTCTGATTCCCCGCCTCTGATTCCCTGCCTCTGATTCCCTGCCTCTGATTCCCTGCCTCTGATTCCCTGCCTCTGATTCCCTGCCTCTGATTCCCTGCCTCTGATTCCCTGCCTCTGATTCCCTGCCTCTGATTCCCCGCCTCTGATTCCCTACCTTTGATTCCCTGCCTCTGATTCCCTGCCTCAGATTCCCTACCTTTGATTCCCTGCCTCTGATTCCCTGCCTCAGATTCCCTGCCTCTGATTCCCCGCCTCTGATTCCCTGCCTCTGATTCCCTGCCTCTGATTCCCCGCCTCTGATTCCCCGCCTCTGATTTCCCGCCTCTGATTCCCTGCCTCTGATTTCCTGCCTCTGATTCCCTGCCTCAGATTCCCTGCCTCTGATTCCCCGCCTCTGATTCCCTGCCTCTGATTCCCTGCCTCTGATTCCCTGCCTCTGATTCCCTGCCTCTGATTCCCTGCCTCTGATTCCCCGCCTCTGATTCCCCGCCTCTGATTCCCCGCCTCTGATTCCCCGCCTCTGTTTCCCCGCCTCTATTTCCGCGCCTCTTTCTCTGCCTCTCTTTCCCCACATCTCTTTTCTTCTCTCTGATTCCCCGCCTCTGATTCCCCTCCTCTGATTCCCTGCCTCTGATTCCCTGCCTCTGATTCCCCGCCTCTGATTCCCTGCCTCTGATTCCGGTCCTCTGATTCCAAGCCTCGCTTTCCGTGTCTCTGATTCCCCGCCTCTGATTCAGTGCCTCTGATTCCCTGCCTCTGATTCCCTGCCTCTGATTCCCTGCCTCTGATTCCCTGCCTCTGATTCCCTGCCTCTGATTCCCCGCCTCTGATTCCCCGCCTCTGAATCCCCGCCTCTGATTCCCCGCCTCTGTTTCCCCGCCTCTATTTCCGCGCCTCTTTCTCTGCCTCTCTTTCCCCACATCTCTTTTCTTCTCTCTGATTCCCTGCCTCTGATTCCCTGCCTCTGATTCCCCGCCTCTGATTCCCTGCCTCTGATTCCGGTCCTCTGATTCCAAGCCTCGCTTTCCGTGTCTCTGATTCCCCGCCTCTGATTCAGTGCCTCTGATACCCTGCCTCTCATTCCCTACCTCTATTTCCGTGCATCATTCTCTGCATCTTGTTTCCCACATCTCATTTCCCCCCTCTGATAACCCGCCTCTGATTCCACGCCTGTGATTCCCTGCCTCAGATTCCCCGCCTCAGATTCCCCTACTCAGATTCCCCGCCTCAGATTTCCCGCCTCAGATTCCCTGCCTCAGATTCCCTGCCTCAGATTCCCTGCCTCAGATTCCCAGCCTCACATTCCCTTCATCTGATTCCCTTCATTTGATTCCCTGCGTCTGATTCCCGGCCTCTGATTCCCCGCCTCTGAATCCCCGCCTCTGATTCCTCGCCTCTGATTCCCTGCGTCTGATTCCACGCCTCTTATTCCCCGCCTCTGATTCCCCACCTCTGTCTGTATGCCTCTCTTTCGCCTCCGCTTTTTCCCCTACACTTTTTCCGCGCCTCTCTTTCCCTCCCTCAATTTCAACAACTCTGTTTGATCTGTTCTGTGTAACTCATTTTCAACACACAATTTCCAACCACTATGTTTCACCCATCACTTTCCCCGCCTCTATTTCTCCGCCTATGTTTACCCACCTCTGTTTACCCACCTGTTTCACCGCCTCTGATTCCCCGCCTATGATTCCCCACCTCTGTCTCTACGCCTCTCTTTCGCCTCCACTCTTTCCCCTCCACTCTTTCCGTGCCTGTCTTTCCCTCCCTCAATTTCAACAACACTGTTTGATCTGTTTTGTGTACCTGATTTTAAACACACAAGTTCCAACCACTATGTTTTGCCCGCCTCTTTCACCGCCTCTATTTATCCACCTATGTTTACCTGCCTCTGTTTACCCGCCTGTTTCCCCGCCTCTGATTCCCCGCCTCTGATTCCCTGCCTCTGATTCCCCGCCTCTGATTCCCCGCCTCTTATTCCCCGCCTCTGATTCCCCGCCTCTGATTCCCCGCCTCTTATTCCCCGCCTCTGATTCCCCGCCTCTTATTCCCCGCCTCTGATTCCCTGCCTCTGATTTCCTGCCTCTGATTCCCTACCTTTGATTCCCTGCCTCTGATTCCCCGCCTCTGATTCCCTGCCTCTGATTCCCTGCCTCTGATTCCCTGCCTCTGATTCCCTGCCTCTGATTCCCTGCCTCTGATTCCCTGCCTCTGATTCCCTGCCTCTGATTCCCTGCCTCTGATTCCCCGCCTCTGATTCCCCGCCTCTGATTCCCTGCCTCTGATTCCCTGCCTCTGATTCCCCGCCTCTGATTCCCCGCCTCTGATTCCGCGCCTCTGATTCAACACCTCTCTTTCCGTATCTCTGATTCCCCGCCTCTGATACCCTGCCTCTCTTTGCATGCCTCTATTTCGGTGCCTCTTTCTCTGCATCTAGTTTCCCACATCTCATTTGCCCCCTCTGATAACCCGCCTCTGATTCCATGCCTCTGATTCCCCGCCTCTGATTCCCCGCCTCTGATTCCCCGCCTCTGATTCCCCGCCTCTGATTCCCTGCCTCAGATTCCCTGCCTCAGATTGCCTGCCTCAGATTCCCTGCCTCTGATTCCCGTCTCTGATTCCCCGCCTCTTATTATCTGCCTCTGATTCCCCACCTCTGATTCCCCGCCTCTGATTCCCTGCCTCTGATTCCCTGCCTCTGTTTCCCCGCCTCTGATTCCCCGCCTCTGATTCCCCGCCTCAGATTCCCCGGCTCTGATTCCCTGCCTGAGATTCCCTGCCTCAGATTCCCTGCCTATGATTCCCTGCCTCTGAGTCCCCGCATCAGATTCCCCGGCTCTGATTCCCTGCCTGAGATTCCCTGCCTCAGATTCCCAGCCTCAGATTCCCAGCCTCAGATTCCCTGCCTCAGATTCCCCGCCTCAGATTCCCAGCCTCTGATTCCCTGCCTCTGATTCCCCGCCTCTGATTCCCTGCCTCTGATACCCTGCCTCTCTTTGCATGCCTCTATTTCGGTGCCTCTTTCTCTGCATCTAGTTTCCCACATCTCATTTGCCCCCTCTGATAACCCGCCTCTGATTCCATGCCTCTGATTCCCCGCCTCTGATTCCCCGCCTCTGATTCCCTGCCTCTGATTCCCCGCCTCTGATTCCCTGCCTCAGATTCCCTTTCTCAGATTCCCTACCTCAGATTCCCTGCATCTGATTCCCCGCCTCTGATTCCCCGCCTCTTATTCCCCACCTCTGATTCCCCGCCTCTGATTCCCTGCCTCTGATTCCCTGCCTCTGTTTCCCCGCCTCTGATTCCCCGCCTCTGATTCCCCGCCTCAGATTCCCCGGCTCTGATTCCCTGCCTGAGATTCCCTGCCTCAGATTCCCTGCCTATGATTCCCTGCCTCTGAGTCCCCGCATCAGATTCCCCGGCTCTGATTCCCTGCCTGAGATTCCCTGCCTCAGATTCCCAGCCTCAGATTCCCTGCCTCAGATTCCCCGCCTCAGATTCCCTGCCTCAGATACCCTGCCTCTCTTTGCCTGCCTCTATTTCCGTGCCTCTTTCTCTGCATCTAGTTTCCCACATCTCATTTGCCCCCTCTGATAACCCGCCTCTGATTCCATGCCTCTGATTCCCCGCCTCTGATTCCCCACCTCTGATTCCCCGCCTCTGATTCCCTGCCTCAGATTCCCTGCCTCAGATTCCTTGCCTCAGATTCCCTGCATCTGTTTCCCCGCCTCTGATTCTCCACGTCTGATTCCCCGCCTCAGATTCCCCGGCTCTGATTCCCTGCCTGAGATTCCATGCCTCAGATACCCCGCCTCAGATTCCCTGCCTCAGATTCCCCGCCTCAGATTCCCCGCCTCAGATTCCCCGCCTCAGATTCCCAGCCTCAGATTCCCCGTCTCAGATTCCCCGCCTCAGATTCCCCGCCTCAGATTCCCCACCTCAGATTCCCTGCCTCGGATTCCCTGCCTCAGATTCCCTGCCTCAGATTCCCTTCATCTGATTCCCTTCATCTGATTCCCTGGCTCTGTTTCCCCGCCTCTGATTCCCCGCGTCTGATTCCCCGCCTCAGATTCCCCGGCTCTGATTCCCTGCCTCAGATTCCCTGCCTCAGATTCCCTGCCTCTGATTCCCTGCCTCAGATTCCATGCCTCAGATTCCCTGCCTCAGATTCCCTGCCTCTGATTGCCTGCCTCTGATTCCCTGCCTCTGATTCCCTGCCTCAGATTCCCTGCCTCAGATTCCCTGCCTCAGATTCCCTGCCTCTGATTCCCCGACTCTGATTCCCCGCCTCTTATTCCCCGCCTCTGATTCCCCGCCTCTGATTCCCCGCCTCTGATTCCCTGCCTCTGTTTCCCCACCTCTGATTCCCCACCTCTGATTCCCCGCCTCAGATTCCCCGGCTCTGATTCCCCGCCTCAGATTCCCTGCCTCAGATTCCCCGCCTCAGATTCCCTGCCTCCGATTCCCCGCCTCAGATTCCCCGCCTCAGATTCCCCGCCTCAGATTCCCCGCCTCAGATTCCCCGCCTAAGTTTCCCCGCCTCAGATTCCCCGCCTCAGATTCCCCGCCTCAGATTCCCCGCCTCAGATTCCCCGCCTCAGATTCCCCGCCTCTGATTCCCCGCCTCAGATTCCCCGCCTCTGATTCCCTGCCTCTGATTCCCTGCCTCTGATTCCCTGCCTCTGATTCCCTGCCTCTGATTCCCTGCCTCTGATTCCACGCCTCTGATTCCACGCCTCTATTTCCGTAGCTCTGATTCCCCGCCTCTAATTCCCTGCCTCTGATACCCTGCCTCTCTTTGCCTTCCTCAATGTCGGTGCCTCTTCTCTGCATCTAGTTTCGCACATCTCATTTGCCCCCTCTGATAACCCGCCTCTGATTCCATGCCTCTGATTCCCTGCCTCTGATTCGCCGCCTCTGATTCCCTGCCTCAGATTCCCTGCCTCAGATTCCCTGCCTCAGATTCCCTGCCTCTGATTCCTCGCCTCTGATTCCCCGCCTCTTATTCCCCGCCTCTGATTCCCCGCATCTGATTCCCCGCATCTGATTCCCTGCCTCAGATTCCCCGGGTCTGATTCCCTGCATTAGATTCCCTGCCTCAGATTCCCTGCCTCTGATTCCCCGCCTCTGATTCCCTGCCTCTGATTCCCCGCCTCTGATTCCTGCCTCAGATTCCCTGCCTCAGATTCCCTGCCTCAGATTTCCTGCCTCTGATTCCCTGCCTTTGATTCCACGCCTCTTATTCCCCGCCTCTGATTCCCAGCCTCTGATTCCCCGCCTCTGATTCCCTGCCTCTGTTTACCCGCCTCTGATTCCCCGCCTCTGATTCCCCGCCTCAGATTCCCCGCCTCAGATTCCCCGCCTCAGATTCCCCGCCTCAGATTCCCCGCCTCAGATTCCCCGCCTCAGATTCCCCGCCTCTGATTCCCTGCCTCAGATTCCCTGCCTCTGATTCCCCACCTCTGATTCCCTGCCTCTGATTCCCTGCCTCAGATTCCCTGCCTCAGATTCCTTGCCTCAGATTCCTTGCCTCAGATTCCCTGCCTCTGTTTCCCGGCATCTGATTCCCCACGTCTGATTCCCCGCCTCAGATTCCCCGGCTCTGATTCCCTGCCTGAGATTCCATGCCTCAGATTCCCCGCCTCAGATTCCCTGCCTCAGATTCCCCGCCTCAGATTCCCCGCCTCAGATTCCCCGCCTCAGATTCCCCGCCTCAGATTCCCCGCCTCAGATTCCCCGCCTCAGATTCCCCGCCTCAGATTCCCCGCCTCAGATTCCCCGCCTCAGATTCCCCGCCTCAGATTCCCCGCCTCAGTTTCCCGCCTCAGATTCCCTGCCTCAGATTCCCTTCATCTGATTCCCTTCATTTGATTCCCTGCGTCTGATTCCCTGCCTCTGATTCCCCACCTCTGATTCCCCGCCTCAGATTCCCTGGCTCTGATTCTCTGGCTCAGATTCCCCGCCTCTTATTCCCCGCCTCTGATTCCCCGCCTCTGATTCCCCGTCTCTGATTCCCTGCCTCTGTTTCCCCACCTCTGATTCCCCACCTCTGATTCCCCGCCTCTGATTCCCCGCCTCTGATTCCCCGCCTCTGATTCCCTGCCTCTGAATCCGCGCCTCTGATTCCCTGCCTCTGATTCCCCACCTTTCATTCCCCGCCTCTCTTTCCCTGCCTCTATTTCCGCACCTCTTTCTCTGCCTCTCTTTCCCCACATCTCTTTTCCTCCAGCTGATTCCCTGCCTCTGATTCCCCGCCTCTGATTCTCTGCCTCAGATTCCCTGCCTCAGATTCCCTGCCTCAGATTCCCTGCCTCTGATTCCCCGACTCTGATTCCCCGCCTCTTATTCCCCGCCTCTGATTCCCCGCCTCTGATTCCCCGCCTCTGATTCCCTGCCTCTGTTTCCCCACCTCTGATTCCCTGCCTCTGATTCCCTGCCTCAGATTCCCTGCCTCTGATTCCCCGCCTCTAATTCCCTGCCTCTGATACCCTGCCTCTCTTTGCCTTCCTCAATTTCGGTGCCTCTTTCTCTGCATCTAGTTTCCCACATCTCATTTGCCCCCTCTGATAACCCGCCTCTGATTCCATGCCTCTGATTCCCTGCCTCTGATTCTCCGCCTCTGATTCCCTGCCTGAGATTCCCTGCCTCTGATTCCCCGCCTCTGAACCCCTGCCTCTTATTCCTCGCCTCTGATTCCCCGCCTCTGATTCCCCGCATCTGATTCCCTGCCTCAGATTCCCCGGGTCTGATTCCCTGCATTAGATTCCCTGCCTCAGATTCCCTGCCTCTGATTCCCCGCCTCTGATTCCCTGCCTCTGATTCCCCGCCTCTGATTCCTGCCTCAGATTCCCTGCCTCAGATTCCCTGCCTCAGATTCCCTGCCTCTGATTCCCTGCCTTTGATTCCCCGCCTCTTATTCCCCGCCTCTGATTCCCCGCCTCTGATTCCCCGCCTCAGATTCCCCGCCTCAGATTCCCCGCCTCAGATTCCCCGCCTCAGATTCCCCGCCTCAAATTCCCCGCCTCAGATTCCCAGCCTCAGATTCCCCGCCTCAGATTCCCTGCCTCAGATTCCCCGCCTCAGATTCCCTGCCTCTGATTCCCTGCCTCTGATTCCCTGCCTCTGATTCCCTGCCTCTGATTCCGTGCCTCTGATCCCACGCCTCTCTTTCCGTATCTCTGATTCCCCGCCTCTGATTCCCTGCCTCTGACTCCCGGCCTCTGATTCCCCGCCTCAGAATCCCCGCCTCAGATTCCCCGCCTCAGATTCCCCGCCTCAGATTCCCCGCCTCTGATTCCCCGCATCTGATTCCCTGCCTCAGATTCCCCGCCTCTGATTCCTGCCTCAGATTCCCTGCCTCCGATTCCCTGCCTCAGATTCCCTGCCTCTGATTCCCTGCCTTTGATTCCCCGCCTCTTATTCCCCGCCTCTGATTCCCAGCCTCTGATTCCCCGCCTCTGATTCCCTGCCTCTGTTTCCCCGCCTCTGATTCCCCACCTCTGATTCCCCGCCTCAGATTCAACACCTCAGATTCCCTGCCTCAGATTCCCCGCCTCAGATTCCCCGCCTCAGATTCCCCGCCTCAGATTCCCCGCCTCAGATTCCCCGCCTCAGATTCCCCGCCTCAGATTCCCCGCCTCAGATTCCCCGCCTCAGATTCCCCGCCTCAGATTCCCCGCCTCAGATTCCCCGCCTCAGATTCCCCGCCTCAGATTCCCCGCCTCAGATTCCCCGCCTCAGATTCCCCGCCTCAGATTCCCCGCCTCAGATTCCCCGCCTCAGATTCTTTGCCTCTGATTGCCTGCTTCTGATTCCCTGCCTCTGATTCCCTGCCTCTGATTCCCTGCCTCTGATTCCCTGCCTCTGATTCCCTGCCTCTGATTCCGCGCCTTTGATTCCACGCCTCTCTTTCCGTATCTCTGATTCCCCGCCTCTGATTCCCTGCCTCTGATACCCTGCCTCTATTTGCCTGCCTCTATTTCGGTGCCTCTTTCTCTGCATCTAGTTTCCCACATCTCATTTGCCCCCTCTGATAACCCGCCTCTGATTCCATGCCTCTGATTCCCCGCCTCTGATTCCCCGCCTCTGATTCCCCGCCTCTGATTCCCTGCCTCAGATTCCCTTTCTCAGATTCCCTGCCTCAGAATCCCTGCATCTGATTCCCCGCCTCTGATTCCCCGCCTCTGATTCCCCGCCTCTTATTCCCCGCCTCTGATTCCCCGCCTCTGATTCCCCGCCTCTGATTCCCTGCCTCTGATTCCCCGCCTCTGATTCCCCGCCTCTGATTCCCCGCCTCAGATTCCCCGGCTCTGATTCCCTGCCTCAGATTCCCTGCCTCAGATTCCCTGCCTATGATTCCCTGCCTCTGAGTCCCCGCGTCAGATTCCCCGGCTCTGATTCCCTGCCTGAGATTCCCTGCCTCAGATTCCCAGCCTCAGATTCCCTGCCTCAGATTCCCCGCCTCAGATTCCCTGCCTCAGATACCCTGCCTCTCTTTGCCTGCCTCTATTTCCATGCCTCTTTCTCTGCATCTAGTTTCCCACATCTCATTTGCCCCCTCTGATAACCCGCCTCTGATTCCATGCCTCTGATTCCCCGCCTCTGATTCCCCACCTCTGATTCCCCGCCTCTGATTCCCTGCCTCAGATTCCCTGCCTCAGATTCCTTGCCTCAGATTCCCTGCCTCTGTTTCCCCGCCTCTGATTCTCCACGTCTGATTCCCCGCCTCAGATTCCCCGGCTCTGATTCCCTGCCTGAGATTCCATGCCTCAGATACCCCGCCTCAGATTCCCTGCCTCAGATTCCCCGCCTCAGATTCCCTGCCTCAGATTCCCCGCCTCAGATTCCCCACCTCAGATTCCCCGCCTCAGATTCCCCGTCTCAGATTCCCCGCCTCAGATTCCCCGCCTCAGATTCCCCACCTCAGATTCCCTGCCTCGGATTCCCTGCCTCGGATTCCCTGCCTCAGATTCCCTGCCTCAGATTCCCATCATCTGATTCCCTTCATCTGATTCCCTGCCTCTGTTTCCCCGCCTCTGATTCCCCGCGTCTGATTCACCGCCTCAGATTCCCCGGCTCTGATTCCCTGCCTCAGATTCCCTGCCTCAGATTCCCTGCCTCTGATTCCCTGCCTCAGATTCCATGCCTCAGATTCCCTGCCTCAGATTCCCTGCCTCAGATTCCCTGCCTCAGATTCCCTGCCTCTGATTCCCTGCCTCTGATTCCCTGCCTCTGATTCCCTGCCTCTGATTCCGCACCTCTGATTCCACGCCTCTCTTTCCTTGTCTCAGATTCACCGCCTCAGATTCTCTGCCTCAGATTCCCTGCCTCAGATTCCCTGCCTCCGATTCCCCGCCTCTGATTCCCCGCCTCTGATTCCCCGCCTCTGATTCCCAGCCTCTGAATCCCCGCCTCTGAATCCCCGCCTCTGATTTCCCGCCTCTGTTTCCCCGCCTCTGATTCCCCGCCTCTGATTCCCCACTTCTGATTGCCTGCCACTGATTGCCAGCCTCTGATTCCCCGCCTTTGATTCCCCGCCTCTGATTCCCCACCTCTGTCTGTATGCCTCTCTTTCGCCTCCGCTTTTTCCCCTACACTCTTTCCGTGCCTCTCTCTCCCTCCCTCAATTTCAACAACTCCGTGTGATCTGTTCTGTGTACCTCATTTTCAACACACAAGTTCCAACCACTATGTTTCACCCATCATTTTCCCCGCCTCTATTTTTCCGCCTATGTTTACCCGCCTCTGTTTACCCACCTGTTTCACCGCCTCTGATTCCCCGCCTCTGATTGCCCACCTCTGTCTCGACGCATCTCTTTCGCCTCCACTCTTTCCTCTCCACTCTTTCCGTGCCTGTCTTTCCCTCCCTCAATTTCAACAACACTGTTTGATCTGTTTTGTGTACCTCATTTTAAACATACAAGTTCCAACCACTATGTTATGCCCGCCTCTTTCCCCGCCTCTATTTATCCACCTATGTTTACCTGCCTCTGTTTACCCGCCTGTTTCCCCGCCTCTGATTCCCCACCTTTCATTCCCCGCCTCTCTTTCCCTGCCTCTATTTCCGCGCCTCTTTCTCTGCCTCTCTTACCCCACAACGCTTTTCCTCCCGCTGATTCCCCGCCTCTGATTCCCCGCCTCTGATTCCCTGCCACTGATTCCCCGCCTCTGAGTCCCTGCCTCAGGTTCCCTGCCTCAGATTCCCTGCCTCAGATTCCCTGCCTCTGATTCCCCGCCTCTGATTCCCCGACTCGTATTCCCCGCCTCTGATTCCCCGCCTCTGATTCCCCGCATCTGATTCCCTGCCTCAGATTCCCCGGCTCTGATTCCCTGCATCAGATTCCCTGCCTCAGATTCCCTGCCTCTGATTCCCCGCCTCTGATTCCCTGCCTCTGATTCCCTGCCTCTGATTCCTGCCTCAGATTCCCTGCCTCAGATTCCCTGCCTCAGATTCCCTGCCTCTGATTCCCCGCCTTTGATTCCCCTCCTCTTATTCCCCGCCTCTGATTCCCAGCCTCTGATTCACCGCCTCTGATTCCCTGCCTCTGTTTCCCCGCCTCTGATTCCCCGCCTCTGATTCCCCGCCTCAGGTTCCCCGCCTCAGATTCCCTGCCTCAGATTCCCCGCCTCAGATTCCCCGCCTCAGATTCCCCGCCTCAGATTCCCCGCCTCAGATTCCCCGCCTCAGATTCCCCGCCTCAGATTCCCCGCCTCAGATTCCCCGCCTCAGATTCTCCGCCTCAGATTCCCCACCTCAGATTCCCCGCCTCAGATTCCCCGCCTCAGATTCCCCACCTCAGATTCCCCGCCTCAGATTACCCGCCTCAGATTCCCTGCCATTGATTGCCTGCCTCTGATTGCCTGCCTCTTTTTCCCTGCCTCTGATTCCCTGCCTCTGATTCCGCGCCTCTGATTCCACGCCTCTCTTTCCGTATCTCTGATTCCCCGCCTCTGATTCTCTGCCTCTGATACCCTGCCTCAGATTCCCTGCCTCAGATTCCCTGCCTCTGATTCCCCGCCTTTGATTCCCCTCCTCTTATTCCCCGCCTCTGATTCCCAGCCTCTGATTCACCGCCTCTGATTCCCTGCCTCTGTTTCCCCGCCTCTGATTCCCCGCCTCTGATTCCCCGCCTCAGGTTCCCCGCCTCAGATTCCCTGCCTCAGATTCCCCGCCTCAGATTCCCCGCCTCAGATTCCCCACCTCAGATTCCCCGCCTCAGATTCCCCGCCTCAGATTCCCCGCCTCAGATTCCCCGCCTCAGATTCCCCGCCTCAGATTCTCCGCCACAGATTCCCCGCCTCAGATTCCCCGCCTCAGATTCCCCGCCTCAGATTCCCCACCTCAGATTCCCCGCCTCAGATTACCCGCCTCAGATTCCCCGCCTCTGATTCCCTGCCTCTGTTTACCCACCTCTGATTCCCCGCCTCTGATTCCCCACTTCTGATTGCCTGCCACTGATTGCCAGCCTCTGATTCCCCGCCTTTGATTCCCCACCACTGATTCCCCACCTCTGTCTGTATGCCTCTCTTTCGCCTCCGCTTTTTCCCCTACACTCTTTCCGTGCCTCTCTCTCCCTCCCTCAATTTCAACAACTCCGTTTGATCTGTTCTGTGTACCTCATTTTCAACACACAAGTTCCAACCACTATGTTTCACCCATCATTTTCCCCGCCTCTATTTTTCCGCCTATGTTTACCCGCCTCTGTTTACCAACCTGTTTCACCGCCTCTGATTCCCCGCCTCTGATTGCCCACCTCTTTCTCGACGCATCTCTTTCACCTCCACTCTTTCCTCTCCACTCTTTCCGTGCCTGTCTTTCCCTCCCTCAATTTCAACAACACTGTTTGATCTGTTTTGTGTACCTCATTTTAAACACACAAGTTCCAACCACTATGTTATGCCCGCCTCTTTCCCCGCCTCTATTTATCCACCTATGTTTACCTGCCTCTGTTTACCCGCCTGTTTCCCCGCCTCTGATTCCCCACCTTTCATTCCCCGCCTCTCTTTCCCTGCCTCTATTTCCGCGCCTCTTTCTCTGCCTCTCTTACCCCACAACGCTTTTCCTCCCGCTGATTCCCCGCCTCTGATTCCCCGCCTCTGATTCCCTCCCGCTGATTCCCCGCCTCTGATTCCCCGCCTCAGATTCCCTGCCTCTGATTCCCCGCCTCTGATTCCCCGACTCGTATTCCCCGCCTCTGATTCCCCGCCTCTGATTCCCCGCATCTGATTCCCTGCCTCAGATTCCCCGGCTCTGATTCCCTGCATCAGATTCCCTGCCTCAGATTCCCTGCCTCTGATTCCACGCCTCTGATTCCCTGCCTCTGATTCCCTGTCTCTGATTCCTGCCTCAGATTCCCTGCCTCAGATTCCCTGCCTCAGATTCCCTGCCTCTGATTCCCCGCCTTTGATTCCCCTCCTCTTATTCCCCGCCTCTGATTCCCAGCCTCTGATTCACCGCCTCTGATTCCCTGCCTCTGTTTCCCCGCCTCTGATTCCCCGCCTCTGATTCCCCGCCTCAGGTTCCCCGCCTCAGATTCCCTGCCTCAGATTCCCCGCCTCAGATTCCCCGCCTCAGATTCCCCGCCTCAGATTCCCCGCCTCAGATTCCTCGCCTCAGATTCCCCGCCTCAGATTCCCCGCCTCAGATACCCCGCCTCAGATTCTCCGCCTCAGATTCCCCGCCTCAGATTCCCCGCCTCAGATTCCCCGCCTCAGATTCCCCACCTCAGATTCCCCGCCTCAGATTACCCGCCTCAGATTCCCTGCCATTGATTGCCTGCCTCTGATTGCCTGCCTCTTTTTCCCTGCCTCTGATTCCCTGCCTCTGATTCCGCGCCTCTGATTCCACGCCTCTCTTTCCGTATCTCTGATTCCCCGCCTCTGATTCTCTGCCTCTGATACCCTGCCTCAGATTCCCTGCCTCAGATTCCCTGCCTCTGATTCCCCGCCTTTGATTCCCCTCCTCTTATTCCCCGCCTCTGATTCCCAGCCTCTGATTCACCGCCTCTGATTCCCTGCCTCTGTTTCCCCACCTCTGATTCCCCGCCTCTGATTCCCCGCCTCAGGTTCCCCGCCTCAGATTCCCTGCCTCAGATTCCCCGCCTCAGATTCCCCGCCTCAGATTCCCCACCTCAGATTCCCCGCCTCAGATTCCCCGCCTCAGATTCCCCGCCTCAGATTCCCCGCCTCAGATTCCCCGCCTCAGATTCTCCGCCTCAGATTCCCCGCCTCAGATTCCCTTTCTCAGATTCCCTGCCTCAGATTCCCTGCATCTGATTCCCCGCCTCTGATTCCCCGCCTCTTATTCCCCGCCTCTGATTCCCCGCCTCTGATTCCCCGCCTCTGATTCCCTGCCTCTGATTCCCTGCCTCAGATTCCCTGCCTCTGTTTCCCGGCATCTGATTCCCCACGTCTGATTCCCCGCCTCAGATTCCCCGGCTCTGATTCCCTGCCTGAGATTCCATGCCTCAGATTCCCCGCCTCAGATTCCCCGCCTCAGATTCCCTGCCTCAGATTCCCCGCCTCAGATTCCCCGCCTCAGATTCCCCGCCTCAGATTCCCCGCCTCAGATTCCCCGCCTCAGATTCCCCGCCTCAGATTCCCCGCCTCAGATTCCCCGCCTCAGATTCCCCGCCTCAGATTCCCCGCCTCAGATTCCCCGCCTCAGTTTCCCTGCCTCAGATTCCCTGCCTCAGATTCCCTTCATCTGATTCCCTTCATTTGATTCCCTGCGTCTGATTCCCGGCCTCTGATTCCCCGTCTCTGATTCCCCGCCTCTGATTCCCCACCTCTGATTCCCTGCCTCAGATTCCCTGGCTCAGATTCCCTGCTTCAGATTCCCTGCCTCAGATTCCCTGCCACTGATTCCCCGCATCTGATTCCCTGCCTCAGATTCCCCGGGTCTGATTCCCTGCATTAGATTCCCTGCCTCAGATTCCCCGCCTCAGATTCCCCGCCTCTGATTCCATGCCTCTGATTCCCTGCCTCTGATTCCCTGCCTCTGATTCCCTGCCTCTGATTCCCTGCCTCTGATTCCGCGCCACTGATTCCACGCCTCTGTTTCCGTATCTCTGATTCCGTATCTCTGATTCCCCGCCTCTAATTCCCTGCCTCTGATACCCTGCCTCTCTTTGCCTTCCTCAATTTCGGTGCCTCTTTCTCTGCATCTAGTTTCCCACATCTCATTTGCCCCCTCTGATAACCCGCCTCTGATTCCATGCCTCTGATTCCCTGCCTCTGATTCCCCGCCTCTGATTCCCTGCCTCAGATTCCCTGCCTCAGATTCCCTGCCTCAGATTCCCTGCCTCTGATACCCCGCCTCTGATTCCCCGCCTCTTATTCCCCGCATCTGATTCCCTGCCTCAGATTCCCCGCCTCTGATTCCCTGCCTCTGATTCCCCGCCACTGATTCCCCGCCTCTGATTCCCCGCCTCTGATTCCCTGCCTCAGATTCCCTTTCTCAGATTCCCTGCCTCAGATTCCCTGCATCTGATTCCCCGCCTCTGATTCCCCGCCTCTTATTCCCCGCCTCTGATTCCCCGCCTCTGATTCCCTGCCTCTGATTCCCTGCCTCAGATTCCCTGCCTCTGTTTCCCGGCATCTGATTCCCCACGTCTGATTCCCCGCCTCAGATTCCCCGGCTCTGATTCCCTGCCTGAGATTCCATGCCTCAGATTCCCCGCCTCAGATTCCCTGCCTCAGATTCCCCGCCTCAGATTCCCCGCCTCAGATTCCCCGCCTCAGATTCCCCGCCTCAGATTCCCCGCCTCAGATTCCCCGCCTCAGATTCCCCGCCTCAGATTCCCCGCCTCAGATTCCCCGCCTCAGTTTCCCTGCCTCAGATTCCCTGCCTCAGATTCCCTTCATCTGATTCCCTTCATCTGATTCCCTGCGTCTGATTCCCTGCCTCTGATTCCCCACCTCTGATTCCCCGCCTCAGATTCCCTGGCTCTGATTCTCTGGCTCAGATTCCCTGCCTTAGATTCCCTGCCTCTGATTCCCTGCATCTGATTCCAGGCCTCTTATTCCCCACCTCTGATTCCCCGCCTCTGATTGCCTGCCACTGATTGCCCGCCTCTAATTCCCCGCCTCTGATTCCCCGCCTCTGAATCCCCACCTCTGTCTCTACGCCTCTCTTTCGCCTCCACTCTTTCCCCTCCACTCATACCGTGCCTGTCTTTCCCTCCCTCAATTTCAACAACACTGTTTGATCTGTTTTGTGTACCTCATTTTAAACACACAAGTTCCAACCACTATGTTTTGCCCGCCTCTTTCCCCGCCTCTATTTATCCACCTATGTTTACCTGCCACTGTTTACCCGCCTGTTTCCCCGCCTCTGATTCCCCACCTTTCATTCCCCGCCTCTCTTTCCCTGCCTCTATTTCCGCACCTCTTTCTCTGCCTCTCTTTCCCCACATCTCTTTTCCTCCAGCTGATTCCCCGCCTCTGATTCCCCGCCTCTGATTCCCCGCCTCTGATTCCCTGCCTCTGATTCCCCGCCTCTGATTCTCCGCCTCTGATTCCCTGCCTGAGATTCCCTGCCTCTGATTCCCCGCCTCTGAATCCCTGCCTCTTATTCCCCGCCTCTGATTCCCTGCATTAGATTCCCTGCCTCAGATTCCCTGCCTCTGATTCCCCGCCTCTGATTCCCTGCCTCTGATTCCCCGCCTCTGATTCTCTGCCTCTGATTCCCCGACTCTGATACCCCGCCTCTTATTCCCCGCCTCTGATTCCCCGCCTCTGATTCCCCGCCTCTGATTCCCTGCCTCTGTTTCCCCACCTCTGATTCCCCGCCTCTGATTCCCCGCCTCAGATTCCCTGCCTCTGATTCCCTGCCTCTGATTCCCTGCCTCTGATACCCTGCCTCTCTTTGCCTTCCTCAATTTCGGTGCCTCTTTCTCTGCATCTAGTTTCCCACATCTCATTTGCCCCCTCTGATAACCCGCCTCTGATTCCATGCCTCTGATTCCCTGCCTCTGATTCTCCGCCTCTGATTCCCTGCCTGAGATTCCCTGCCTCTGATTCCCCGCCTCTGAACCCCTGCCTCTTATTCCCCGCCTCTGATTCCCCGCCTCTGATTCCCCGCATCTGATTCCCTGCCTCAGATTCCCCGGGTCTGATTCCCTGCATTAGATTCCCTGCCTCAGATTCCCTGCCTCTGATTCCCCGCCTCTGATTCCCTGCCTCTGATTCCCCGCCTCTGATTCCTGCCTCAGATTCCCTGCCTCAGATTCCCTGCCTCAGATTCCCTGCCTCAGATTCCCTGCCTCTGATTCCCTGCCTTTGATTCCCCGCCTCTTATTCCCCGCCTCTGATTCCCAGCCTCTGATTCCCCGCCTCTGATTCCCCGCCTCTGTTTCCCCGCCTCTGATTCCCCGCCTCTGATTCCCCGCCTCAGATTCCCCGCCTCAGATTCCCCGCCTCAGATTCCCCGCCTCAGATTCCCCGCCTCAGATTCCCCGCCTCAGATTCCCCACCTCAGATTCCCCGCCTCAGATTCCCCGCCTCAGATTCCCCGCCTCAGATTCCCCGCCTCAGATTATCCGTCTCAGATTCCCCGCCTCAGATTTCCAGCCTCAGATTCCCAGCCTCAGATTCCCCGCCTCAGATTCCCCGCCTCTGATTCCCTGCCTCTGATTCCCTGCCTCTGATTCCCTGCCTCTGATTCCCTGCCTCTGATTCCCTGCCTCTGATTCCGTGCCTCTGATTCCACGCCTCTCTTTCCGTATCTCTGATTCCCCGCCTCTGATTCCATGCCTCTGACTCCCGGCCTCTGAATCCCCGCCTCTGATTCCCCGCCTCTTATTCCCCGCCTCAGATTCCCCGCCTCAGATTCCCCGCCTCAGATTCCCCGCCTCAGAATCCCCGCCTGAGATTCCCCGCCTCAGATTCCCCGCCTCTGATTCCCCGCATCTGATTCCCTGCCTCAGATTCCCCGGGTCTGATTCCCTGCCTCTGATTCCCTGCCTCTGATTCCCTGCCTCTGATTCCCTGCCTTTGATTCCCCGCCTCTTATTCCCCGCCTCTGATTCCCAGCCTCTGATTCCCCGCCTCTGATTCCCTGCCTCTGTTTCCCCGCCTCTGATTCCCCACCTCTGATTCCCCGCCTCAGATTCACTACCTCAGATTCCCTGCCTCAGATTCCCCGCCTCAGATTCCCCGCCTCAGATTCCCCGCCTCAGATTCCCCGCATCAGATTCCCCGCCTCAGATTCCCCGCCTCAGATTCCCCGCCTCAGATTCCCCGCCTCAGATTCCCCGCCTCAGATTCCCCGCCTCAGATTCCCCGCCTCAGATTCCCCGCCTCAGATTCCCCGCCTCAGATTCCCCGCCTCAGATTCCCTGCCTCTGATTCCGCACCTCTGATTCCACGCCTCTCTTTCCTTGTCTCTGATTCCCCGCCTCTGATTCCCTGCCTCTGATACCCTGCCTCTCTTTGCCTGCCTCTATTTCCGTGCCTCTTTCTCTGCATCTAGTTTCCCTCATCTCATTTGCCCCCTCTGATAACCCGCCTCTGATTCCATGCCTCTGATTCACTGCCTCAGATTCCCCGCCTCTGATTCCCCGCCTCAGATTCCCCGCCTCTGATTCCCAGCCTCTGAATCCCCGCCTCTGAATCCCCGCCTCTGATTTCCCGCCTCTGTTTCCCCGCCTCTGATTCCCCGCCTCTGATTGCCCACCTCTGTCTCGACGCATCTCTTTCGCCTCCACTCTTTCCTCTCCACTCTTTCCGTGCCTGTCTTTCCCTCCCTCAATTTCAACAACACTGTTTGATCTGTTTTGTGTACCTCATTTTAAACACACAAGTTCCAACCACTATGTTATGCCCGCCTCTTTCCCCGCCTCTATTTATCCACCTATGTTTACCTGCCTCTGTTTACCCGCCTGTTTCCCCGCCTCTGATTCCCCACCTTTCATTCCCCACCTCTCTTTCCCTGCCTCTATTTCCGCGCCTCTTTCTCTGCCTCTCTTACCCCACAACGCTTTTCCTCCCGCTGATTCCCCGCCTCTGATTCCCCGCCTCTGATTCCCTGCCACTGATTCCCCGCCTCTGAGTCCCTGCCTCAGGTTCCCTGCCTCAGATTCCCTGCCTCAGATTCCCTGCCTCTGATTCCCCGCCTCTGATTCCCCGCCTCTGATTCCCCGCATCTGATTCCCTGCCTCAGATTCCCCGGCTCTGATTCCCTGCATCAGATTCCCTGCCTCAGATTCCCTGCCTCTGATTCCCCGCCTCTGATTCCCTGCCTCTGATTCCCTGCCTCTGATTCCTGCCTCAGATTCCCTGCCTCAGATTCCCCGCCTCAGATTCCCTGCCATTGATTGCCTGCCTCTGATTGCCTGCCTCTTTTTCCCTGCCTCTGATTCCCTGCCTCTGATTCCGCGCCTCTGATTCTCTGCCTCTGATACCCTGCCTCAGATTCCCTGCCTCAGATTCCCTGCCTCTGATTCCCCGCCATTGATTCCCCTCCTCTTATTCCCCGCCTCTGATTCCCAGCCTCTGATTCACCGCCTCTGATTCCCTGCCTCTGTTTCCCCGCCTCTGATTCCCCGCCTCTGATTCCCCGCCTCAGGTTCCCCGCCTCAGATTCCCTGCCTCAGATTCCCCGCCTCAGATTCCCCGCCTCAGATTCCCTGCCTCAGATTCCCCGCCTCAGATTCCCCGCCTCAGATTCCCCACCTCAGATTCCCCGCCTCAGATTCCCCGCCTCAGATTCCCCGCCTCAGATTCCCCGCCTCAGATTACCCGACTCAGATTCCCTGCCTCTGATTCCCCGCCTCTGATTCCCCGCCTCTGATTCCCCGCCTTTGATTCCCCGCCTCTGATTCCCCACCTCTGTCTGTATGCCTCTCTTTCGCCTCCGCTTTTTCCCCTACACTCTTTCCGTGCCTCTCTCTCCCTCCCTCAATTTCAACAACACCGTTTGATCTGTTCTGTGTACCTCATTTTCAACACACAAGTTCCAACCACTATGTTTCACCCATCACTTTCCCCGCCTCTATTTTTCCGCCTATGTTTACCCGCCTCTGTTTACCCACCTGTTTCACCGCCTCTGATTCCCCGCCTCTGATTGCCCACCTCTTTCTCGACGCATCTCTTTCACCTCCACTCTTTCCTCTCCACTCTTTCCGTGCCTGTCTTTCCCTCCCTCAATTTCAACAACACTGTTTGATCTGTTTTGTGTACCTCATTTTAAACACACAAGTTCCAACCACTATGTTATGCCCGCCTCTTTCCCCGCCTCTATTTATCCACCTATGTTTACCTGCCTCTGTTTACCCGCCTGTTTCCCCGCCTCTGATTCCCCACCTTTCATTCCCCGCCTCTCTTTCCCTGCCTCTATTTCCGCGCCTCTTTCTCTGCCTCTCTTACCCCACAACGCTTTTCCTCCCGCTGATTCCCCGCCTCTGATTCCCCGCCTCTGATTCCCTGCCACTGATTCCCCGCCTCTGAGTCCCTGCCTCAGGTTCCCTGCCTCAGGTTCCCTGCCTCAGATTCCCTGCCTCAGATTCCCTGCCTCAGATTCCCTGCCTCTGATTCCCCGCCTCTGATTCCCTGACTCGTATTCCCCGCCTCTGATTCCCCGCATCTGATTCCCTGCCTCAGATTCCCCGGCTCTGATTCCCTGCATCAGATTCCCTGCCTCAGATTCCCTGCCTCTGATTCCCCGCCTCTGATTCCCTGCCTCTGATTCCCTGCCTCTGATTCCTGCCTCAGATTCCCTGCCTCAGATTCCCTGCCTCAGATTCCCTGCCTCTGATTCCCCGCCTTTGATTCCCCTCCTCTTATTCCCCGCCTCTGATTCCCAGCCTCTGATTCACCGCCTCTGATTCCCTGCCTCTGTTTCCCCGCCTCTGATTCCCCGCCTCTGATTCCCCGCCTCAGGTTCCCCGCCTCAGATTCCCTGCCTCAGATTCCCCGCCTCAGATTCCCCGCCTCAGATTCCCCGCCTCAGATTCCCCGCCTCAGATTCCCCGCCTCAGATTCCCCGCCTCAGATTCCCCACCTCAGATTCCCCGCCTCAGATACCCCGCCTCAGATTCTCCGCCTCAGATTCCCCGCCTCTGATTCCCCGCCTCTGATTCCCCGCCTCAGATTCCCCGCCTCAGATTCCCCACCTCAGATTCCCCGCCTCAGATTACCCGCCTCAGATTCCCTGCCATTGATTGCCTGCCTCTGATTGCCTGCCTCTTTTTCCCTGCCTCTGATTCCCTGCCTCTGATTGCGCGCCTCTGATTCCACGCCTCTCTTTCCGTATCTCTGATTCCCCGCCTCTGATTCTCTGCCTCTGATACCCTGCCTCTCTTTGCCTGCCTCTATTTCGGTGCCTCTTCCTCTGCATCTAGTTTCCCACATCTCATTTGCCCCCTCTGATAATCCGCCTCTGATTCCATGCCTCTGATTCCCCGCCTCTGATTCCCCGCCTCTGATTCCCCGCCTCTGATTCCCGGCCTCTTATTCCCCGCCTCTGATTCCCCACCTCTGATTGCCTGCCACTGATTGCCAGCCTCTGATTCCCCGCCTTTGATTCCCCGCCTCTGATTCCCCACCTCTGTCTGTATGCCTCTCTTTCGCCTCCGCTTTTTCCCCTACACTCTTTCCGCGCCTCTCTCTCCCTCCCTCAATTTCAACAACTCCGTTTGATCTGTTCTGTGTACCTCATTTTCAACACACAAGTTCCAACAACTATGTTTCACCCATCATTTTCCCCGCCTCTATTTTTCCGCCTATGTTTACCCGCCTCTGTTTACCCACCTGTTTCACCGCCTCTGATTCCCCGCCTCTGATTGCCCACCTCTTTCTCGACGCATCTCTTTCACCTCCACTCTTTCCTCTCCACTCTTTCCGTGCCTGTCTTTCCCTCCCTCAATTTCAACAACACTGTTTGATCTGTTTTGTGTACCTCATTTTAAACACACAAGTTCCAACCACTATGTTATGCCCGCCTCTTTCCCCGCCTCTATTTATCCACCTATGTTTACCTGCCTCTGTTTACCCGCCTGTTTCCCCGCCTCTGATTCCCCACCTTTCATTCCCCGCCTCTCTTTCCCTGCCTCTATTTCCGCGCCTCTTTCTCTGCCTCTCTTACCACACAACGCTTTTCCTCCCGCTGATTCCCCGCCTCTGATTCCCCGCCTCTGATTCCCTGCCACTGATTCCCCGCCTCTGAGTCCCTGCCTCAGGTTCCCTGCCTCAGGTTCCCTGCCTCAGATTCCCTGCCTCAGATTCCCTGCCTCTGATTCCCCGCCTCTGATTCCCTGACTCGTATTCCCCGCCTCTGATTCCCCGCCTCTGATTCCCCGCATCTGATTCCCTGCCTCAGATTCCCCGGCTCTGATTCGCTGCATCAGATTCCCTGCCTCAGATTCCCTGCCTCTGATTCCCCGCCTCTGATTCCCTGCCTCTGATTCCCTGCCTCTGATTCCTGCCTCAGATTCCCTGCCTCAGATTCCCTGCCTCAGATTCCCTGCCTCTGATTCCCCGCCTTTGATTCCCCTCCTCTTATACCCCGCCTCTGATTCCCAGCCTCTGATTCACCGCCTCTGATTCCCTGCCTCTGTTTCCCCGCCTCTGATTCCCCGCCTCTGATTCCCCGCCTCAGGTTCCCCGCCTCAGATTCCCTGCCTCAGATTCCCCGCCTCAGATTCCCCGCCTCAGATTCCCCGCCTCAGATTCCCCGCCTCAGATTCCCCGCCTCAGATTCCCCGCCTCAGATTCCCCGCCTCAGATACCCCGCCTCAGATTCTCCGCCTCAGATTCCCCGCCTCTGATTCCCCGCCTCAGATTCCCCGCCTCAGATTCCCCACCTCAGATTCCCCGCCTCAGATTACCCGCCTCAGATTCCCTGCCATTGATTGCCTGCCTCTGATTGCCTGCCTCTTTTTCCCTGCCTCTGATTCCCTGCCTCTGATTCCGCGCCTCTGATTCCACGCCTCTCTTTCCGTATCTCTGATTCCCCGCCTCTGATTCTCTGCCTCTGATACCCTGCCTCAGATTCCCTGCCTCAGATTCCCTGCCTCTGATTCCCCGCCTTTGATTCCCCTCCTCTTATTCCCCGCCTCTGATTCCCAGCCTCTGATTCACCGCCTCTGATTCCCTGCCTCTGTTTCCCCACCTCTGATTCCCCGCCTCTGATTCCCCGCCTCAGGTTCCCCGCCTCAGATTCCCTGCCTCAGATTCCCCGCCTCAGATTCCCCGCCTCAGATTCCCCACCTCAGATTCCCCGCCTCAGATTCCCCGCCTCAGATTCCCCGCCTCAGATTCCCCGCCTCAGATTCCCCGCCTCAGATTCTCCGCCTCAGATTCCCCGCCTCAGATTCCCCGCCTCAGATTCCCCGCCTCAGATTCCCCACCTCAGATTCCCCGCCTCAGATTACCCGCCTCAGATTCCCTGCCATTGATTGCCTGCCTCTGATTGCCTGCCTCTTTTTCCCTGCCTCTGATTCCCTGCCTCTGATTCCGCGCCTCTGATTCCCCGCCTCTGATTCTCTGCCTCTGTTTACCCACCTCTGATTCCCCGCCTCTGATTCCCCACCTCAGATTCCCCGGCTCTGATTCCCCGCCTCAGAGTCCCTGCCTGAGATTCCCCGCCTCAGAATCCCTGCCTCCGATTCCCCGCCTCAGATACCCCGCCTCAGATTCCCCGCCTCAGATTCCCCGCCTCAGATTCCCCGCCTCAGATTCCCCGCCTCAGATTCCCCGCCTCAGATTCCCCGCCTCTGATTCCCCGCCTCTGATTCCCCGCCTCTGATTCCCCGCCTCTGATTCCCTGCCTCTGATTCCCTGCCTCTGATTCCCTGCCTCTGATTCCCTGCCTCTGATTCCCTGCCTCTGATTCCGCGCCACTGATTCCACGCCTCTCTTTCCGTATCTCTGATTCCCCGCCTCTAATTCCCTGCCTCTGATACCCTGCCTCTCTTTGCCTTCCTCAATTTCGGTGCCTCTTTCTCTGCATCTAGTTTCCCACATCTCATTTGCCCCCTCTGATAACCCGCCTCTGATTCCATGCCTCTGATTCCCTGCCTCTGATTCCCCGCCTCTTATTCCCTGCCTCAGATTCCCTGCCTCAGATTCCCTGCCTCAGATTCCCTGCCTCTGATTCCCCGCCTCTGATTCCCCGCCTCTTATTCCCCGCCTCTGATTCCCCGCCTCTGATTCCCCGCATCTGATTCCCTGCCTCAGATTCCCCGCCTCTGATTCCCCGCCTCTGATTCCCCGCCACTGATTCCCCGCCTCTGATTCCCCGCCTCTGATTCCCTGCCTCAGATTCCCTTTCTCAGATTCCCTGCCTCAGATTCCCTGCATCTGATTCCCCGCCTCTGATTCCCCGCCTCTTATTCCCCGCCTCTGATTCCCCGCCTCAGATTCCCTGCCTCAGATTCCCTGCCTCTGATTCCCCGCCTCTGATTCCCCGCCTCTTATTCCCTGCCTCAGATTCCCTGCCTCAGATTCCCTGCCTCAGATTCCCTGCCTCTGATTCCCCGCCTCTGATTCCCCGCCTCTTATTCCCCGCCTCTGATTCCCCGCCTCTGATTCCCCGCATCTGATTCCCTGCCTCAGATTCCCCGCCTCTGATTCCCTGCCTTTGTTTCCCCGCCTCTGATTCCCCGCCTCTGATTCCCCGCCTCAGATTCCCCGGCTCTGATTCCCTGCCTGAGATTCCCTGCCTCAGATTCCCTGCCTATGATTCCCTGCCTCTGAGTCCCCGCGTCAGATTCCACGGCTCTGATTCCCTGCCTGAGATTCCCTGCCTCAGATTCCCAGCCTCAGATTCCCTGCCTCAGATTCCCCGCCTCAGATTCCCTGCCTCAGATACCCTGCCTCTCTTTGCCTGCCTCTATTTCCGTGCCTCTTTCTCTGCATCTAGTTTCCCACATCTCATTTGCCCCCTCTGATAACCCGCCTCTGATTCCATGCCTCTGATTCCCCGCCTCTGATTCCCCACCTCCGATTCCCCGCCTCTGATTCCCTGCCTCAGATTCCCTGCCTCAGATTCCTTGCCTCAGATTCCCTGCCTCTGTTTCCCCGCCTCTGATTCTCCACGTCTGATTCCCCGCCTCAGATTCCCCGGCTCTGATTCCCTGCCTGAGATTCCATGTCTCAGATACCCCGCCTCAGATTCCCTGCCTCAGATTCCCCGCCTCAGATTCCCTGCCTCAGATTCCCCGCCTCAGATTCCCCACCTCAGATCCCCCGCCTCAGATTCCCCGTCTCAGATTCCCCGCCTCAGATTCCCCGCCTCAGATTCCCCACCTCAGATTCCCTGCCTCGGATTCCCTGCCTCAGATTCCCTGCCTCAGATTCCCTTCATCTGATTCCCTTCATCTGATTCCCTGCCTCTGTTTCCCCGCCTCTGATTCCCCGCGTCTGATTCCCCGCCTCAGATTCCCCGGCTCTGATTCCCTGCCTCAGATTCCCTGCCTCAGATTCCCTGCCTCTGATTCCCTGCCTCAGATTCCATGCCTCAGATTCCCTGCCTCAGATTCCCTGCCTCTGATTGCCTGCCTCTGATTCCCTGCCTCTGATTCCCTGCCTCTGATTCCCTGCCTCTGATTCCCTGCCTCTGAATCCCCGCCTCTGATTCCCCGCCTCTGAGTCCCTGCCTCAGGTTCCCTGCCTCAGATTCCCTGCCTCAGATTCCCTGCCTCTGATTCCCCGCCTTTGATTCCCCGCCTCGTATTCCCCGCCTCTGATTCCCCGCCTCTGATTCCCCGCATCTGATTCCCTGCCTCAGATTCCCCGGCTCTGATTCCCTGCATCAGATTCCCTGCCTCAGATTCCCTGCCTCTGATTCCCCGCCTCTGATTCCCTGCCTCTGATTCCCTGCCTCTGATTCCTGCCTCAGATTCCCTGCCTCAGATTCCCTGCCTCAGATTCCCTGCCTCTGATTCCCCGCCTTTGATTCCCCTCCTCTTATTCCCCGCCTCTGATTCCCAGCCTCTGATTCCCCGCCTC
This sequence comes from Narcine bancroftii, assembly GCF_036971445.1. NCBI lineage: Eukaryota > Metazoa > Chordata > Chondrichthyes > Torpediniformes > Narcinidae > Narcine > Narcine bancroftii. The sequence goes on from NC_091481.1 coordinate 90,522,558, forward strand.
TGATTCCCCGCCACTGATTCCCCGCCTCTGATTCCCCGCCTCTGATTCCCTGCCTCAGATTCCCTTTCTCAGATTCCCTGCCTCAGATTCCCTGCATCTGATTCCCCGCCTCTGATTCCCCGCCTCTTATTCCCCGCCTCTGATTCCCCGCCTCTGATTCCCTGCCTCTGATTCCCTGCCTTTGTTTCCCCGCCTCTGATTCCCCACCTCTGATTCCCCGCCTCAGATTCCCCGGCTCTGATTCCCTGCCTGAGATTCCCTGCCTCAGATTCCCTGCCTATGATTCCCTGCCTCTGAGTCCCCGCGTCAGATTCCACGGCTCTGATTCCCTGCCTGAGATTCCCTGCCTCAGATTCCCAGCCTCAGATTCCCTGCCTCAGATTCCCCGCCTCAGATTCCCTGCCTCAGATACCCTGCCTCTCTTTGCCTGCCTCTATTTCCGTGCCTCTTTCTCTGCATCTAGTTTCCCACATCTCATTTGCCCCCTCTGATAACCCGCCTCTGATTCCATGCCTCTGATTCCCCGCCTCTGATTCCCCACCTCTGATTCCCCGCCTCTGATTCCCTGCCTCAGATTCCCTGCCTCAGATTCCTTGCCTCAGATTCCCTGCCTCTGTTTCCCCGCCTCTGATTCTCCACGTCTGATTCCCCGCCTCAGATTCCCCGGCTCTGATTCCCTGCCTGAGATTCCATGCCTCAGATACCCCGCCTCAGATTCCCTGCCTCAGATTCCCCGCCTCAGATTCCCTGCCTCAGATTCCCCGCCTCAGATTCCCCACCTCAGATCCCCCGCCTCAGATTCCCCGTCTCAGATTCCCCGCCTCAGATTCCCCGCCTCAGATTCCCCACCTCAGATTCCCTGCCTCGGATTCCCTGCCTCAGATTCCCTGCCTCAGATTCCCTTCATCTGATTCCCTTCATCTGATTCCCTGCCTCTGTTTCCCCGCCTCTGATTCCCCGCGTCTGATTCCCCGCCTCAGATTCCCCGGCTCTGATTCCCTGCCTCAGATTCCCTGCCTCAGATTCCCTGCCTCTGATTCCCTGCCTCAGATTCCATGCCTCAGATTCCCTGCCTCAGATTCCCTGCCTCTGATTGCCTGCCTCTGATTCCCTGCCTCTGATTCCCTGCCTCTGATTCCCTGCCTCTGATTCCCTGCCTCTGAATCCCCGCCTCTGATTCCCCGCCTCTGAGTCCCTGCCTCAGGTTCCCTGCCTCAGATTCCCTGCCTCAGATTCCCTGCCTCTGATTCCCCGCCTCTGATTCCCTGCCTCTGATTCCCTGCCTCTGATTCCTGCCTCAGATTCCCTGCCTCAGATTCCCTGCCTCTGATTCCCTGCCTCTGTTTCCCCGCCTCTGATTCCCAGCCTCTGATTCACCGCCTCTGATTCCCTGCCTCAGATTCCCTGCCTCAGATTCCCCGCCTCAGATTCCCAGCCTCAGATTCCCCGCCTCAGATTCCCCGCCTCAGATTCCCCGCCTCAGATTCCCCGCCTCAGATTCCCCGCCTCAGATTCCCCGCCTCAGATTCCCCGCCTCAGATTCCCCGACTCAGATTCCCCGCCTCAGATTCCCCGCCTCAGATTCCCCGCCTCAGATTCCCCGCCTCAGATTACCCGCCTCAGATTCCCTGCCATTGATTGCCTGCCTCTGATTGCCTGCCTCTTTTTCCCTGCCTCTGATTCCCTGCCTCTGATTCCGCGCCTCTGATTCTCTGCCTCTGATACCCTGCCTCTCTTTGCCTGCCTCTATTTCGGTGCCTCTTCCTCTGCATCTAGTTTCCCACATCTCATTTGCCCCCTCTGATAATCCGCCTCTGATTCAATGCCTCTGATTCCCCGCCTCTGATTCCCTGCCTCTGTTTCCCCACCTCTGATTCCCCGCCTCTGATTCCCCACCTCAGATTCCCCGGCTCTGATTCCCCGCCTCAGATTTCCTGCCTCAGATTCCCCGCCTCAGAATCCCTGCCTCCGATTCCCCGCCTCAGATTCCCCGCCTCAGATTCCCTGCCTCAGATTCCCCGCCTCAGATTCCCCGCCTCAGATTCCCCGCCTCAGATTCCCCGCCTCAGATTCCCCGCCTCAGATTCCCCGCCTCTGATTCCCCGCCTCTGATTCCCTGCCTCTGATTCCCTGCCTCTGATTCCGCGCCTCTGATTCCACGCCTCTCTTTCCGTATCTCTGATTCCCCGCATCTAATTCCCTGCCTCTGATACCCTGCCTCTCTTTGCCTTCCTCAATTTCGGTGCCTCTTTCTCTGCATATAGTTTCCCACATCTCATTTTCCCCCTCTGATAACCCGCCTCTGATTCCATGCCTCTGATTCCCTGCCTCTGATTCCCCGCCTCTGATTCCCTGCCTCCGATTCCCTGCCTCAGATTCCCTGCCTCAGATTCCCTGCCTCTGATTCCCCGCCTCTGATTCCCCGCCTCTTATTCCCCGCCTCTGATTCCCCGCCTCTGATTCCCCGCATCTGATTCCCTGCCTCAGATTCCCCGCCTCTGATTCCCCGCCTCTGATTCCCCGCCTCTGATTCCCCGCCTCTGATTCCCCGCCTCTGATTCCCTGCCTCAGATTCCCTTTCTCAGATTCCCTGCCTCAGATTCCCTGCATCTGATTCCCCGCCTCTGATTCCCCGCCTCTTATTCCCCGCCTCTGATTCCCCGCCTCTGATTCCCTGCCTCTGATTCCCTGCCTCTGTTTCCCCGCCTCTGATTCCCCGCCTCTGATTCCCCGCCTCAGATTCCCCGGCTCTGATTCCCTGCCTGAGATTCCCTGCCTCAGATTCCCTGCCTATGATTCCCTGCCTCTGAGTCCCCGCGTCAGATTCCCCGGCTCTGATTCCCTGCCTGAGATTCCCTGCCTCAGATTCCCAGCCTCAGATTCCCTGCCTCACATTCCCCGCCTCAGATTCCCTGCCTCAGATACACTGCCTCTCTTTGCCTGCCTCTATTTCCGTGCCTCTTTCTCTGCATCTAGTTTCCCACATCTCATTTGCCCCCTCTGATAACCCGCCTCTGATTCCATGCCTCTGATTCCCCGCCTCTGATTCCCCAACTCTGATTCCCCGCCTCTGATTCCCTGCCTCAGATTCCCTGCCTCAGATTCCTTGCATCAGATTCCCTGCCTCTGTTTCCCCGCCTCTGATTCTCCACGTCTGATTCCCCGCCTCAGATTCCCCGCCTCTGATTCCCTGCCTGAGATTCCATGCCTCAGATACCCCGCCTCAGATTCCCTGCCTCAGATTCCCCGCCTCAGATTCCCCGCCTCAGATTCCCCGCCTCAGATTCCCCAGCTCAGATTCCCCGCCTCAGATTCCCCGTCTCAGATTCCCCGCCTCAGATTCCCCGCCTCAGATTCCCCACCTCAGATTCCCTGCCTCGGATTCCCTGCCTCAGATTCCCTGCCTCAGATTCCCTTCATCTGATTCCCTTCATCTGATTCCCTGCCTCTGTTTCCCCGCCTCTGATTCCCCGCCTCTGATTCCCCGCGTCTGATTCCCCGCCTCAGATTCCCCGGCTCTGATTCCCTGCCTCAGATTCCCTGCCTCAGATTCCCTGCCTCTGATACCCTGCCTCTCTTTGCCTGCCTCTATTTCCGTGCCTCTTTCTCTGCATCTAGTTTCCCACATCTCATTTGCCCCCTCTGATAACCCGCCTCTGATTCCATGCCTCTGATTCACTGCCTCAGATTCTGTGCCTCAGATTCCCCGATTCAGATTTACCGCCTCAGATTCCCCGCCTCAGATTCCCTGCCTCAGATTCCCTGCCTCAGATTCCCTGCCTCCGATTCCCCGCCTCTGATTCCCCGCCTCTGATTCCCCGCCTCTGATTCCCAGCCTCTGAATCCCCGCCTCTGAATCCCCGCCTCTGATTCCCCGCCTCTGTTTCCCCGCCTCTGATTCCCCGCCTCTGATTCCCCACCTCTGATTGCCTGCCACTGATTGCCAGCCTCTGATTCCCCGCCTTTGATTCCCCGCCTCTGATTCCCCACCTCTGTCTGTATGCCTCTCTTTCGCCTCCGCTTTTTCCCCTACACTCTTTCCGTGCCTCTCTTTCCCTCCCTCAATTTCAACAACTCTGTTTGATCTGTTCTGTGTACCTCATTTTCAACACACAAGTTCCAACCACTATGTTTCACCCATCACTTTCCCCGCCTCTATTTTTCCGCCTATGTTTACCCGCCTCTGTTTACCCACCTGTTTCACCGCCTCTGATTCCCCGCCTCTGATTGCCCACCTCTGTCTCGACGCATCTCTTTCGCCTCCACTCTTTCCTCTCCACTCTTTCCGTGCCTGTCTTTCCCTCCCTCAATTTCAACAACACTGTTTGATCTGTTTTGTGTACCTCATTTTAAACACACAAGTTCCAACCACTATGTTATGCCCGCCTCTTTCCCCGCCTCTATTTATCCACCTATGTTTACCTGCCTCTGTTTACCCGCCTGTTTCCCCGCCTCTGATTCCCCACCTTTCATTCACCGCCTCTCTTTCCCTGCCTCTATTTCCGCGCCTCTTTCTCTGCCTCTCTTACCCCACAACGCTTTTCCTCCCTCTGATTCCCCGCCTCTGATTCCCCGCCTCTGATTCCCTGCCTCTGATTCCCCGCCTCTGAGCCCCTGCCTCAGGTTCCCTGCCTCAGATTCCCTGCCTCAGATTCCCTGCCTCTGATTCCCCGCCTCTGATTCCCCGCCTCGTATTCCCCGCCTCTGATTCCCCGCCTCTGATTCCCCGCATCTGATTCCCTGCCTCAGATTCCCCGGCTCTGATTCCCTGCATCAGATTCCCTGCCTCAGATTCCCTGCCTCTGATTCCCCGCCTCTGATTCCCTGCCTCTGATTCCCTGCCTCAGATTCCCTGCCTCTGATTCCCCGCCTTTGATTCCCCTCCTCTTATTCCCCACCTCTGATTCCCAGCCTCTGATTCCCCGCCTCTGATTCCCTGCCTCTGTTTCCCCGCCTCTGATTCCCCGCCTCTGATTCCCTGCCTCAGGTTCCCCGCCTCAGATTCCCGCCTCAGATTCCCCGCCTCAGATTCCCCGCCTCAGATTCCCCGCCTCAGATTCCCCGCCTCAGATTCCCCGCCTCAGATTCCCCGCCTCAGATTCCCCGCCTCAGATTCCCCGCCTCAGATTCCCCGCCTCAGATTCCCCGCCTCAGATTCCCCGCCTCAGATTCCCCGCCTCAGATTCCCCGCCTCAGATTCCCCGCCTCAGATTACCCGCCTCAGATTCCCTGCCATTGATTGCCTGCCTCTGATTGCCTGCCTCTTTTTCCCTGCCTCTGATTCCCTGCCTCTGATTCCGCGCCTCTGCTTCCACGCCTCTCTTTCCGTATCTCTGATTCCCCGCCTCTGATTCTCTGCCTCTGATACCCTGCCTCTCTTTGCCTGCCTCTATTTCGGTGCCTCTTCCTCTGCATCTAGTTTCCCACATCTCATTTGCCCCCTCTGATAATCCGCCTCTGATTCCATGCCTCTGATTCCCCGCCTCTGATTCCCCGCCTCTGATTCCCCGCCTCTGATTCCCTGCCTCTGTTTCCCTACCTCTGATTCCCCGCCTCAGATTCCCTGCCTCAGATCCCCGCCTCAGATTCCCTGCCTCCGATTCCCCGCCTCAGATTCCCCGCCTCAGATTCCCCGCCTCAGATTCCCCGCCTCAGATTCCCCGCCTCAGATTCCCCGCCTCAAATTCCCCGCCTCAGATTCCCCGCCTCTGATTCCCCGCCTCTGATTCCCCGCCTCTGATTCCCTGCCTCTGATTCCCTGCCTCTGATTCCCTGCCTCTGATTCCCTGCCTCTGATTCCCTGCCTCTGATTCCGCGCCTCTAATTCCCTGCCTCTGATTCCCTGCCTCAGATTCCCTGCCTCAGATTCCCCGCCTCTAATTCCCTGCCTCAGATTCCCTGCCTCAGATTCCCTGCCTCAGATTCCCTGCCTCTGATTCCCCGCCTCCGAATCCCCGCCTCTTATTCCCCGCCTCTGATTCCGCGCCTCTGATTCCCCGCATCTGATTCCCTGCCTCAGATTCCCCGGGTCTGATTCCCTGCATTAGATTCCCTTCCTCAGATTCCCTGCTTCTGATTCCCCGCCTCTGATTCCCGGCCTCTGATTCCCCGCCTCTGATTCCTGCCTGAGATTCCCTGCCTCAGATTCCCTGCCTCAGATTCCCTGCCTCTGATTCCCTGCCTTTGATTCCCCGCCTCTTATTCCCCGCCTCTGATTCCCAGCCTCTGATTCCCCGCCTCTGATTCCCTGCCTCTGTTTCCTCGCCTCTGATTCCCCGCCTCTGATTCCCCGCCTCAGATTCCCCGCCTCAGATTCCCCGCCTCAGATTCCCCGCCTCAGATTCCCCGCCTCAGATTCCCCGCCTCAGATTCCCCGCCTCAGATTCCCCGCCTCAGATTCCCCGCCTCAGATTCCCCGCCTCAGATTCCCCGCCTCAGATTCCCCACCTCAGATTCCCTGCCGCAGATTCCCCGCCTCAGATTCCCCGCCTCAGATTCCCCACCTCAGATTCCCCGCCTCAGATTCCCCGCCTCAGATTCTCTGCCTCTGAATGCCTGCCTCTGATTCCCTGCCTCTGATTCCCTGCCTCTGATACCCTGCCTCTGATTCCCTGCCTCTGATTCCCTGCCTCTCTTTGCCTGCCTCTATTTCGGTGCCTCTTTCTCTGCATCTAGTTTCCCACATCTCATTTGCCCCCTCTGATAACCCGCCTCTGATTCCATGCCTCTGATTCCCCGCCTCTGATTCCCCGCCTCTGATTCCCCGCCTCTGATTCCCCGCCTCTGATTCCCTGCCTCAGATTCCCTTTCTCAGATTCCCTGCCTCAGATTCCCTGCATCTGATTCCCCGCCTCTGATTCCCCGCCTATTATTCCCCGCCTCTGATTCCCCGCCTCTGATTCCCTGCCTCTGATTCCCTGCCTCTGTTTCCCCGCCTCTGATTCCCCGCCTCAGATTCCCCGGCTCTGATTCCCTGCCTGAGATTCCCTGCCTCAGATTCCCTGCCTATGATTCCCTGCCTGAGTCCCCGCGTCAGATTCCCCGGCTCTGATTCCCTGCCTGAGATTCCCTGCCTCAGATTCCCAGCCTCAGATTCCCTGCCTCAGATTCCCCGCCTCAGATTCCCTGCCTCAGATACCCTGCCTCTCTTTGCCTGCCTCTATTTCCGTGCCTCTTTCTCTGCATCTAGTTTCCCACATCTCATTTGCCCCCTCTGATAACCCGCCTCTGATTCCATGCCTCTGATTCCCCGCCTCTGATTCCCCACCTCTGATTCCCCGCCTCTGATTCCCTGCCTCAGATTCCCTGCCTCAGATTCCTTGCCTCAGATTCCCTGCCTCTGTTTCCCCGCCTCTGATTCTCCACGTCTGATTCCCCGCCTCAGATTCCCCGGCTCTGATTCCCTGCCTGAGATTCCATGCCTCAGATACCCCGCCTCAGATTCCCTGCCTCAGATTCCCCGCCTCAGATTCCCCGCCTCAGATTCCCCGCCTCAGATTCCCCACCTCAGATTCCCAGCCTCAGATTCCCCGTCTCAGATTCCCCGCCTCAGATTCCCCGCCTCAGATTCCCCACCTCAGATTCCCTGCCTCGGATTCCCTGCCTCAGATTCCCTGCCTCAGATTCCCTTCATCTGATTCCCTTCATATGATTCCCTGCCTCTGTTTCCCCGCCTCTGAATCCCCGCCTCTGATTCCCCGCCTCAGATTCCCCGCCTCAGATTCCCCGCCTCAGATTCCCCGCCTCAGATTCCCCGCCTCAGATTCCCGGCCTCAGATTCCCCGCCTCAGATTATCCGCCTCAGATTCCCCGCCTCAGATTTCCAGCCTCAGATTCCCCGCCTCAGATTCCCCGCCTCAGATTCCCTGCCTCAGATTCCCCGCCTCAGATTCCCTGCCTCTGATTCCCTGCCTCTGATTCCCTGCCTCTGATTCCCTGCCTCTGATTCCCTGCCTCTGATTCCCTGCCTCTGATTCCGTCCCTCTGATTCCACGACTCTCTTTCCGTATCTCTGATTCCCCGCCTCTGATTCCCTGCCTCTGATACCCTGCCTCTCTTTGCCTGCCTCTATTTCGGTGCCTCTTTCTCTGCATCTAGTTTCCCACATCTCATTTGCCCCCTCTGATTCCCCGCCTCTGATTCCCCGCCTCAGATTCCCCGCCTCTGATTCCCTGCCTCTGATTCCCTGCCTCTGTTTCCCCGCCTCTGATTCCCCGCCTCTGATTCCCCGCCTCAGATTCCCCGGCTCTGATTCCCTGCCTGAGATTCCCTGCCTCAGATTCCCTGCCTATGATTCCCTGCCTGAGTCCCCGCGTCAGATTCCCCGGCTCTGATTCCCTGCCTGAGATTCCCTGCCTCAGATTCCCAGCCTCAGATTCCCTGCCTCAGATTCCCCGCCTCAGATTCCCTGCCTCAGATACCCTGCCTCTCTTTCCCTGCCTCTATTTCCGTGCCCCTTTCTCTGCATCTAGTTTCCCACATCTCATTTGCCCCCTCTGATAACCCGCCTCTGATTCCATGCCTCTGATTCCCCGCCTCTGATTCCCCACCTCTGATTCCCCGCCTCTGATTCCCTGCCTCAGATTCCCTGCCTCAGATTCCTTGCCTCAGATTCCCTGCCTCTGTTTCCCCGCCTCTGATTCTCCACGTCTGATTCCCCGCCTCAGATTCCCCGGCTCTGATTCCCTGCCTGAGATTCCATGCCTCAGATACCCCGCCTCAGATTCCCTGCCTCAGATTCCCCGCCTCAGATTCCCCGCCTCAGATTCCCCGCCTCAGATTCCCCACCTCAGATTCCCAGCCTCAGATTCCCCGCCTCAGATTCCCCACCTCAGATTCCCTGCCTCGGATTCCCTTCATCTGATTCCCTTCATATGATTCCCTGCCTCTGTTTCCCCGCCTCTGATTCCCCGCCTCAGATTCCCCGCCTCAGATTCCCCGGCTCTGATTCCCTGCCTCAGATTCCCTGCCTCAGATTCCCTGCCTCTGATTCCCTGCCTCTGATTCCCTGCCTCAGATTCCCTGCCTCAGATTCCCTTCATCTGATTCCCTTCATATGATTCCCTGCCTCTGTTTCCCCGCCTCTGATTCCCCGCCTCTGATTCCCCGCCTCAGATTCCCCGGCTCTGATTCCCTGCCTCAGATTCCCTGCCTCAGATTCCCTGCCTCAGATTCCCTGCCTCAGATTCCCTGCCTCTGATTCCCTGCCTCAGATTCCATGCCTCAGATTCCATGCCTCAGATTCCCTGCCTCAGATTCCCTGCCTCTGATTGCCTGCCTCTGATTCCCTGCCTCTGATTCCCTGCCTCTGATTCCCTGCCTCTGATTCCCTGCCTCTGATTCCGCACCTCTGATTCCACGCCTCTCTTTCCTTGTCTCTGATTCCCCGCCTCTGATTCCCTGCCTCTGATACCCTGCCGCTCTTTGCCTGCCTCTATTTCCGTGCCTCTTTCTCTGCATCTAGTTTCCCACATCTCATTTGCCCCCTCTGATAACCCGCCTCTGATTCCATGCCTCTGATTCACTGCCTCAGATTCTGTGCCTCAGATTCCCCGATTCAGATTTACCGCCTCAGATTCCCCGCCTCAGATTCCCCGCCTCAGATTCCCCGCCTCAGATTCCCCGCCTCAGATTCCCCACCTCAGATTCCCTGCCTCAGATTCCCCGCCTCAGATTCCCCGCCTCAGATTCCCCACCTCAGATTCCCCGCCTCAGATTCCCCGCCTCAGATTCTCTGCCTCTGAATGCCTGCCTCTGATTCCCTGCCTCTGATTCCCTGCCTCTGATACCCTGCCTCTGATTCCCTGCCTCTGATTCCCTGCCTCTGATTCCACACCTCACTTTCCGTATCTCTGATTCCCTGCCTCTGATACCCTGCCTCTCTTTGCCTGCCTCTATTTCGGTGCCTCTTTCTCTGCATCTAGTTTCCCACATCTCATTTGCCCCCTCTGATAACCCGCCTCTGATTCCATGCCTCTGATTCCCCGCCTCTGATTCCCCGCCTCTGATTCCCCGCCTCTGATTCCCCGCCTCTGATTCCCTGCCTCAGATTCCCTTTCTCAGATTCCCTGCCTCAGATTCCCTGCATCTGATTCCCCGCCTCTGATTCCCCGCCTATTATTCCCCGCCTCTGATTCCCCGCCTCTGATTCCCTGCCTCTGATTCCCTGCCTCTGTTTCCCCGCCTCTGATTCCCCGCCTCTGATTCCCCGCCTCAGATTCCCCGGCTCTGATTCCCTGCCTGAGATTCCCTGCCTCAGATTCCCTGCCTATGATTCCCTGCCTGAGTCCCCGCGTCAGATTCCCCGGCTCTGATTCCCTGCCTGAGATTCCCTGCCTCAGATTCCCAGCCTCAGATTCCCTGCCTCAGATTCCCCGCCTCAGATTCCCTGCCTCAGATACCCTGCCTCTCTTTGCCTGCCTCTATTTCCGTGCCTCTTTCTCTGCATCTAGTTTCCCACATCTCATTTGCCCCCTCTGATAACCCGCCTCTGATTCCATGCCTCTGATTCCCCGCCTCTGATTCCCCACATCTGATTCCCCGCCTCTGATTCCCTGCCTCAGATTCCCTGCCTCAGATTCCTTGCCTCAGATTCCCTGCCTCTGTTTCCCCGCCTCTGATTCTCCACGTCTGATTCCCCGCCTCAGATTCCCCGGCTCTGATTCCCTGCCTGAGATTCCATGCCTCAGATACCCCGCCTCAGATTCCCTGCCTCAGATTCCCCGCCTCAGATTCCCCGCCTCAGATTCCCCGCCTCAGATTCCCCACCTCAGATTGCCAGCCTCAGATTCCCCGTCTCAGATTCCCCGCCTCAGATTCCCCGCCTCAGATTCCCCACCTCAGATTCCCTGCCTCGGATTCCCTGCCTCAGATTCCCTGCCTCAGATTCCCTTCATCTGATTCCCTTCATATGATTCCCTGCCTCTGTTTCCCCGCCTCTGAATCCCCGCCTCTGATTCCCCGCCTCAGATTCCCCGCCTCAGATTCCCCGCCTCAGATTCCCCGCCTCAGATTCCCCGCCTCAGATTCCCGGCCTCAGATTCCCCGCCTCAGATTATCCGCCTCAGATTCCCCGCCTCAGATTTCCAGCCTCAGATTCCCCGCCTCAGATTCCCCGCCTCAGATTCCCTGCCTCAGATTCCCCGCCTCAGATTCCCTGCCTCTGATTCCCTGCCTCTGATTCCCTGCCTCTGATTCCCTGCCTCTGATTCCCTGCCTCTGATTCCCTGCCTCTGATTCCGTCCCTCTGATTCCACGACTCTCTTTCCGTATCTCTGATTCCCCGCCTCTGATTCCCTGCCTCTGATACCCTGCCTCTCTTTGCCTGCCTCTATTTCGGTGCCTCTTTCTCTGCATCTAGTTTCCCACATCTCATTTGCCCCCTCTGATTCCCCGCCTCTGATTCCCCGCCTCTGATTCCCCACCTCAGAATCCCCGCCTCTGATTCCCTGCCTCTGATTCCCTGCCTCTGTTTCCCCGCCTCTGATTCCCCGCCTCTGATTCCCCGCCTCAGATTCCCCGGCTCTGATTCCCTGCCTGAGATTCCCTGCCTCAGATTCCCTGCCTATGATTCCCTGCCTGAGTCCCCGCGTCAGATTCCCCGGCTCTGATTCCCTGCCTGAGATTCCCTGCCTCAGATTCCCAGCCTCAGATTCCCTGCCTCAGATTCCCCGCCTCAGATTCCCTGCCTCAGATACCCTGCCTCTCTTTCCCTGCCTCTATTTCCGTGCCCCTTTCTCTGCATCTAGTTTCCCACATCTCATTTGCCCCCTCTGATAACCCGCCTCTGATTCCATGCCTCTGATTCCCCGCCTCTGATTCCCCACCTCTGATTCCCCGCCTCTGATTCCCTGCCTCAGATTCCCTGCCTCAGATTCCTTGCCTCAGATTCCCTGCCTCTGTTTCCCCGCCTCTGATTCTCCACGTCTGATTCCCCGCCTCAGATTCCCCGGCTCTGATTCCCTGCCTGAGATTCCATGCCTCAGATACCCCGCCTCAGATTCCCTGCCTCAGATTCCCCGCCTCAGATTCCCCGCCTCAGATTCCCCGCCTCAGATTCCCCACCTCAGATTCCCAGCCTCAGATTCCCCGCCTCAGATTCCCCACCTCAGATTCCCTGCCTCGGATTCCCTTCATCTGATTCCCTTCATATGATTCCCTGCCTCTGTTTCCCCGCCTCTGATTCCCCGCCTCAGATTCCCCGCCTCAGATTCCCCGGCTCTGATTCCCTGCCTCAGATTCCCTGCCTCAGATTCCCTGCCTCTGATTCCCTGCCTCAGATTCCCTGCCTCAGATTCCCTTCATCTGATTCCCTTCATATGATTCCCTGCCTCTGTTTCCCCGCCTCTGATTCCCCGCCTCTGATTCCCCGCCTCAGATTCCCCGGCTCTGATTCCCTGCCTCAGATTCCCTGCCTCAGATTCCCTGCCTCAGATTCCCTGCCTCTGATTCCCTGCCTCAGATTCCATGCCTCAGATTCCCTGCCTCAGATTCCCTGCCTCTGATTGCCTGCCTCTGATTCCCTGCCTCTGATTCCCTGCCTCTGATTCCCTGCCTCTGATTCCCTGCCTCTGATTCCGCACCTCTGATTCCACGCCTCTCTTTCCTTGTCTCTGATTCCCCGCCTCTGATTCCCTGCCTCTGATACCCTGCCGCTCTTTGCCTGCCTCTATTTCCGTGCCTCTTTCTCTGCATCTAGTTTCCCACATCTCATTTGCCCCCTCTGATAACCCGCCTCTGATTCCATGCCTCTGATTCACTGCCTCAGATTCTGTGCCTCAGATTCCCCGATTCAGATTTACCGCCTCAGATTCCCCGCATCTGATTCCCTGCCTCAGATTCCCCGGGTCTGATTCCCTGCATTAGATTCCCTGCCTCAGATGCCCTGCCTCTGATTCCCCGCCTCTGATTCCCTGCCTCTGATTCCCCGCCTCTGATTCCTGCCTCAGATTCCCTGCCTCAGATTCCCTGCCTCAGATTCCCTGCCTCAGATTCCCTGCCTCTGATTCCCTGCCTTTGATTCCCCGCCTCTTATTCCCCGCCTCTGATTCCCAGCCTCTGATTCCCCGCCTCTGATTCCCCGCCTCTGATTCCCCGCCTCTGTTTCCCCGCCTCTGATTCCCCGCCTCTGATTCCCCGCCTCAGATTCCCCGCCTCAGATTCCCCGCCTCAGATTCCCCGCCTCAGATTCCCCGCCTCAGATTCCCCGCCTCAGATTCCCCGCCTCAGATTCCCCGCCTCAGATTCCCCGCCTCAGATTCCCCGCCTCAGATTCCCCGCCTCAGATTCCCCGCCTCAGATTCCCCGCCTCAGATTCCCCGCCTCAGATTCCCGGCCTCAGATTCCCCGCCTCAGATTATCCGCCTCAGATTCCCCGCCTCAGATTTCCAGCCTCAGATTCCCCGCCTCAGATTCCCCGCCTCAGATTCCCTGCCTCAGATTCCCCGCCTCAGATTCCCTGCCTCTGATTCCCTGCCTCTGATTCCCTGCCTCTGATTCCCTGCCTCTGATTCCCTGCCTCTGATTCCCTGCCTCTGATTCCGTGCCTCTGATTCCACGCCTCTCTTTCCGTATGTCTGATTCCCCGCCTCTGATTCCCTGCCTCTGATACCCTGCCTCTCTTTGCCTGCCTCAATTTCGGTGCCTCTTTCTCTGCATCTAGTTTCCCACATCTCATTTGCCCCCTCTGATAACCCGCCTCTGATTCCATGCCTCTGACTCCCCGCCTCTGACTCCCCGCCTCTGATTCCCCCCCTCTGATTCCCCGCCTCAGATTCCCCGCCTCAGATTCCCCGCCTCAGATTCCCCGCCTCAGATTCCCCGCCTCAGATTCCCCGCCTCAGATTCACCGCCTCAGATTCCCCGCCTCAGATTCCCCGCCTCAGATTCCCCGCCTCAGATTCCCCGCCTCAGATTCCCCGCCTCAGATTATCCGCCTCAGATTCCCCGCCTCAGATTCCCGGCCTCAGATTTCCCGCCTCAGATTCCCTGCCTCTGATTCCATGCCTCTGACTCCCCGCCTCTGATTCCCCGCCTCTGATTCCCCGCCTCTGATTCCCCGCCTCAGATTCCCCGCCTCAGATTCCCCGCCTCAGATTCCCCGCCTCAGATTCCCCGCCTCAGATTCCCCGCCTCAGATTCCCCGCCTCAGATTCCCCGCCTCTGATTCCCCGCCTCTGATTCCCCGCCTCTGATTCCCTGCCTCTGATTCCCTGCCTCTGATTCCCTGCCTCTGATTCCCTGCCTCTGATTCCCTGCCTCTGATTCCGCGCCTCTGATTCCACGCCTCTCTTTCTGTATCTCTGATTCCCCGCCTCTAATTCCCTGCCTCTGATACCCTGCCTCTCTTTGCCTTCCTCAATTTCGGTGCCTCTTTCTCTGCATCTAGTTTCCCACATCTCATTTGCCCCCTCTGAAAACCCGCCTCTGATTCCCTGCCTCAGATTCCCTGCCTCAGATTCCCTGCCTCAGATTCCCTGCCTCTGATTCCCCGCCTCTGATTCCCCGCCTCTGATTCCCCGCCTCTGATTCCCCGCCTCAGATTCCCCGGCTCTGATTCCCTGCCTGAGATTCCCTGCCTCAGATTCCCTGCCTATGATTCCCTGCCTCTGAGTCCCCGCGTCAGATTCCCCGGCTCTGATTCCCTGCCTGAGATTCCCTGCCTCAGATTCCCAGCCTAAGATTCCCTGCCTCAGATTCCCCGCCTCAGATTCCCCACCTCTGATTCCCCGCCTCTGATTCCCTGCCTCAGATTCCCTGCCTCAGATTCCTTGCCTCAGATTCCCTGCCTCTGTTTCCCCGCCTCTGATTCTCCACGTCTGATTCCCTGCCTCCGATTCCCCACCTCAGATTCACCGCCTCAGATTCCCTGCCTCAGATTCCCCGCCTCAGATTCCCCGCCTCAGATTCCCCGCCACAGATTCCCCGCCTCAGATTCCCCGCATCAGATTCCCCGCCTCAGATTCCCCGCCTCAGATTCCCCGCCTCAGATTCCCCGCCTCAGATTCCCCGCCTCAGATTCCCCGCCTCAGATTCCCCGCCTCAGATTCCCCGCCTCAGATTCTCTGCCTCTGATTGCCTGCTTCTGATTCCCTGCCTCTGATTCCCTGCCTCTGATTCCCTGCCTCTGATTCCCTGCCTCTGATTCCCTGCCTCTGATTCCCTGCCTCTGATTCCGCGCCTTTGATTCCACGCCTCTCTTTCCGTATCTCTGATTCCCCGCCTCTGATTCCCTGCCTCTGATACCCTGCCTCTATTTGCCTGCCTCTATTTCGGTGCCTCTTTCTCTGCATCTAGTTTCCCACATCTCATTTGCCCCCTCTGATAACCCGCCTCTGATTCCATGCCTCTGATTCCCCGCCTCTGATTCCCCGCCTCTGATTCCCCGCCTCTGATTCCTCGCCTCTGATTCCCTGCCTCAGATTCCCTTTCTCAGATTTCCTGCCTCAGATTCCCTGCATCTGATTTCCCGCCTCTGATTCCCCGCCTCTTATTCCCCGCCTCTGATTCCCCGCCTCTGATTCCCCGCCTCTGATTCCCCGCCTCAGATTCCCCGCCTCTGATTCCCTGCCTGAGATTCCCTGCCTCAGATTCCCTGCCTATGATTCCCTGCCTCTGAGTCCCCGCGTCAGATTCCACGGCTCTGATTCGCTGCCTGAGATTCCCTGCCTCAGATTCCCAGCCTAAGATTCCCTGCCTCAGATTCCCCGCCTCAGATTCCCTGCCTCAGATACCCTGCCTTTCTTTGCCTGCCTCTATTTCCGTGCCTCTTTCTCTGCATCTAGTTTCCCACATCTCATTTGCCCCCTCTGATAACCCGCCTCTGATTCCATGCCTCTGATTCCCCGCCTCTGATTCCCCACCTCTGATTCCCCGCCTCTGATTCCCTGCCTCAGATTCCCTGCCTCAGATTCCTTGCCTCAGATTCCCTGCCTCTGTTTCCCCGCCTCTGATTCTCCACGTCTGATTCCCCGCCTCAGATTCCCCGGCTCTGATTCCCTGCCTGAGATTCCCTGCCTCAGATTCCCCGCCTCAGATTCCCCACCTCAGATTCCCCGCCTCAGATTCCCCGTCTCAGATTCCCCGCCTCAGATTCCCCGCCTCAGATTCCCCACCTCAGATTCCCCGCCTCGGATTCCCTGCCTCAGATTCCCTGCCTCAGATTCCCTTCATCTGATTCCCTTCATCTGATTCCCTGCCTCCGATTCCCCGCCTCAGATTCACCACCTCAGATTCCCTGCCTCAGATTCCCCGCCTCAGATTCCCCGCCTCAGATTCCCCGCCTCAGATTCCCCGCCTCAGATTCCCCGCCTCAGATTCCCCGCCTCAGATTCCCCGCCTCAGATTCCCCGCCTCAGATTCCCCGCCTCAGATTCCCCGCCTCAGATTCTCTGCCACTGATTGCCTGCTTCTGATTCCCTGCCTCTGATTCCCTGCCTCTGATTCCCTGCCTCTGATTCCCTGCCTCTGATTCCCTGCCTCTGATTCCCTGCCTCTGATTCCGCGCCTTTGATTCCACGCCTCTCTTTCCGTATCTCTGATTCCCCGCCTCTGATTCCCTGCCTCTGATACCCTGCCTCTATTTGCCTGCCTCTATTTCGGTGCCTCTTTCTCTGCATCTAGTTTCCCACATCTCATTTGCCCCCTCTGATAACCCGCCTCTGATTCCATGCCTCTGATTCCCCGCCTCTGATTCCCCGCCTCTGATTCCCCGCCTCTGATTCCTCGCCTCTGATTCCCTGCCTCAGATTCCCTTTCTCAGATTTCCTGCCTCAGATTCCCTGCATCTGATTTCCCGCCTCTGATTCCCCGCCTCTTATTCCCCGCCTCTTATTCCCCGCCTCTGATTCCCCGCCTCTGATTCCCCGCCTCTGATTCCCCGCCTCAGATTCCCCGGCTCTGATTCCCTGCCTGAGATTCCCTGCCTCAGATTCCCTGCCTATGATTCCCTGCCTCTGAGTCCCCGCGTCAGATTCCACGGCTCTGATTCGCTGCCTGAGATTCCCTGCCTCAGATTCCCAGCCTAAGATTCCCTGCCTCAGATTCCCCGCCTCAGATTCCCTGCCTCAGATACCCTGCCTTTCTTTGCCTGCCTCTATTTCCGTGCCTCTTTCTCTGCATCTAGTTTCCCACATCTCATTTGCCCCCTCTGATAACCCGCCTCTGATTCCATGCCTCTGATTCCCCGCCTCTGATTCCCCACCTCTGATTCCCCGCCTCTGATTCCCTGCCTCAGATTCCCTGCCTCAGATTCCTTGCCTCAGATTCCCTGCCTCTGTTTCCCCGCCTCTGATTCTCCACGTCTGATTCCCCGCCTCAGATTCCCCGGCTCTGATTCCCTGCCTGAGATTCCCTGCCTCAGATTCCCCGCCTCAGATTCCCCACCTCAGATTCCCCGCCTCAGATTCCCCGTCTCAGATTCCCCGCCTCAGATTCCCCGCCTCAGATTCCCCACCTCAGATTCCCTGCCTCGGATTCCCTGCCTCAGATTCCCTGCCTCAGATTCCCTTCATCTGATTCCCTTCATCTGATTCCCTGCCTCCGATTCCCCGCCTCAGATTCACCACCTCAGATTCCCTGCCTCAGATTCCCCGCCTCAGATTCCCCGCCTCAGATTCCCCGCCTCAGATTCCCCGCCTCAGATTCCCCGCCTCAGATTCCCCGCCTCAGATTCCCCGCCTCAGATTCCCCGCCTCAGATTCCCCGCCTCAGATTCCCCGCAGATTCCCCGCCTCAGATTCCCCGCCTCAGATTCCCCGCCTCAGATTCTCTGCCTCTGATTGCCTGCTTCTGATTCCCTGCCTCTGATTCCCTGCCTCTGATTCCCTGCCTCTGATTCCCTGCCTCTGATTCCCTGCCTCTGATTCCCTGCCTCTGATTCCGCGCCTTTGATTCCATGCCTCTGATTCCCCGCCTCTGATTCCCCGCCTCTGATTCCCCGCCTCTGATTCCCTGCCTCAGATTCCCTTTCTCAGATTCCCTGCCTCAGATTCCCTGCATCTGATTCCCCGCCTCTGATTCCCCGCCTCTGATTCCCAGCCTCTGAATCCCCGCCTCTGAATCCCCGCCTCTGATTCCCCGCCTCTGTTTCCCCGCCTCTGATTCCCCGCCTCTGATTCCCCACCTCTGATTGCCTGCCACTGATTGCCAGCCTCTGATTCCCCGCCTTTGATTCCCCGCCTCTGATTCCCCACCTCTGTCTGTATGCCTCTCTTTCGCCTCCGCTTTTTCCCCTACACTCTTTCCGTGCCTCTCTTTCCCTCCCTCAATTTCAACAACTCTGTTTGATCTGTTCTGTGTACCTCATTTTCAACACACAAGTTCCAACCACTATGTTTCACCCATCACTTTCCCCGCCTCTATTTTTCCGCCTATGTTTACCCGCCTCTGTTTACCCACCTGTTTCACCGCCTCTGATTCCCCGCCTCCGATTGCCCACCTCTGTCTCGACGCATCTCTTTCGCCTCCACTCTTTCCTCTCCAATCTTTCCGTGCCTGTCTTTCCCTCCCTCAATTTCAACAACACTGTTTGATCTGTTTTGTGTACCTCATTTTAAACACACAAGTTCCAACCACTATGTTATGCCCGCCTCTTTCCCCGCCTCTATTTATCCACCTATGTTTACCTGCCTCTGTTTACCCGCCTGTTTCCCCGCCTCTGATTCCCCACCTTTCATTCCCCGCCTCTCTTTCCCTGCCTCTATTTCCGCGCCTCTTTCTCTGCCTCTCTTACCCCACAACCATTTTCCTCCCGCTGATTCCCCGCCTCTGATTCCCCGCCTCTGATTCCCTGCCTCTGATTCCCCGCCTCTGAGTCCCTGCCTCAGGTTCCCTGCCTCAGATTCCCTGCCTCAGATTCCCTGCCTCTGATTCCCCGCCTCTGATTCCCCGCCTCTGATTCCCCGCATCTGATTCCCTGCCTCAGATTCCCCGGCTCTGATTGCCTGCATCAGATTCCCTGCCTCAGATTCCCTGCCTCTGATTCCCCGCCTCTGATACCCTGCCTCTGATTCCCTGCCTCTGATTCCTGCCTCAGATTCCCTGCCTCAGATTCCCTGCCTCAGATTCCCTGCCTCTGATTCCCCGCTGTTTGATTCCCCTCCTCTTATTCCCCGCCTCTGATTCCCAGCCTCTGATTTCCCGCCTCTGATTCCCTGCCTCTGTTTCCCCGCCTCTGATTCCCCACCTCTGATTCCCCGCCTCAGGTTCCCCGCCTCAGATTCCCTGCCTCAGATTCCCCGCCTCAGATTCCCCGCCTCAGATTCCCCGCCTCAGATTCCCCGCCTCAGATTCCCCGCCTCAGATTCCCCGCCTCAGATTCCCCGCCTCAGATTCCCCGCCTCAGATTCTCCGCCTCAGATTCCCCGCCTCAGATTCCCCGCCTCAGATTCCCCGCCTCAGATTCCCCGCCTCAGATTCCCCGCCTCAGATTACCCGCCTCAGATTCTCTGCCATTGATTGCCTGCCTCTGATTGCCTGCCTCTTTTTCCCTGCCTCTGATTCCCTGCCTCTGATTCCGCGCCTCTGATTCCCCGCCTCAGATTCCCTGCCTCTGATACCCTGCCTCTCTTTGCCTTCCTCAATTTCGGTGCCTCTTTCTCTGCATCTAGTTTCCCACATCTCATTTGCCCCCTCTGATAACCCGCCTCTGATCCCATGCCTCTGATTCCCTGCCTCTGATTCCCCGCCTCTGATTCCCCGCCTCAGATTCCCTGCCTCAGATTCCCTGCCTCTGATTCCCTGCCTCTGATTCCCTGCCTCTGATTCCCTGCCTCTGATTCCCTGCCTCTGATTCCGCGCCTCTGATTCCCCGCCTCTGATTCTCTGCCTCTGATACCCTGCCTCTGTTTCCCCACCTCTGATTCCCTGCCTCTGTTTCCCCACCTCTGATTCCCCGCCTCTGATTCCCCGCCTCAGATTCCCCGCCTCTGATTCCCCGCCTCTGATTCCCTGCCTCTGATTCCCTGCCTCTGATTCCCTGCCTCTGATTCCCTGCCTCTGATTCCCTGCCTCTGATTCCCTGCCTCTGATTCCGCGCCTCTGATTCCCCGCCTCAGATTCCCTGCCTCTGATACCCTGCCTCTCTTTGCCTTCCTCAATTTCGGTGCCTCTTTCTCTGCATCTAGTTTCCCACATCTCATTTGCCCCCTCTGATAACCCGCCTCTGATCCCATGCCTCTGATTCCCTGCCTCTGATTCCCCGCCTCTGATTCCCCGCCTCAGATTCCCTGCCTCAGATTCCCTG
Source organism: Narcine bancroftii (assembly GCF_036971445.1). Taxonomy (NCBI): domain Eukaryota; kingdom Metazoa; phylum Chordata; class Chondrichthyes; order Torpediniformes; family Narcinidae; genus Narcine; species Narcine bancroftii. The sequence goes on from NC_091481.1 coordinate 90,542,800, forward strand.
CCTCTGATTCCCCGCCTCTGATTCGCCGCCTCTTATTCCCCGCCTCTGATTCCCCGCCTCTGATTCCCCGCCTCTGATTCGCCGCCTCTTATTCCCCGCCTCTGATTCCCCGCCTCTGATTCCCCGCCTCTGATTCCCTGCCTCAGATTCCCTTTCTCAGATTCCCTGCCTCAGATTCCCTGCATCTGATTCCCCGCCTCTGATTCCCCGCCTCTTATTCCCCGCCTCTGATTCGCCGCCTCTGATTCCCTGCCTCTGATTCCCTGCCTCTGTTTCCCCGCCTCTGATTCCCCGCCTCTGATTCCCCGCCTCAGATTCCCCGGCTCTGATTCCCTGCCTGAGATTCCCTGCCTCAGATTCCCTGCCTATGATTCCCTGCCTCTGAGTCCCCGCGTCAGATTCCCCGGCTCTGATTCCCTGCCTGAGATTCCCTGCCTCAGATTCCCAGCCTCAGATTCCCTGCCTCAGATTCCCCGCCTCAGATTCCCTGCCTCAGATACCCTGCCTCTCTTTGCCTGCCTCTATTTCCGTGCCTCTTTCTCTGCATCTAGTTTCCCAAATCTCATTTGCCCCCTCTGATAACCCGCCTCTGATTCCATGCCTCTGATTCCCCGCCTCTGATTCCCCACCTCTGATTCCCCGCCTCTGATTCCCTGCCTCAGATTCCCTGCCCCAGATTCCTTGCATCAGATTCCCTGCCTCTGTTTCCCCGCCTCTGATTCTCCACGTCTGATTCCCCGCCTCAGATTCCCCGGCTCTGATTCCCTGCCTGAGATTCCATGCCTCAGATACCCTGCCTCAGATTCCCTGCCTCAGATTCCCCGCCTCAGATTCCCTGCCTCAGATTCCCCGCCTCAGATTCACCACCTCAGATTCCCCGCCTCAGATTCCCCGTCTCAGATTCCCCGCCTCAGATTCCCCGCCTCAGATTCCCCACCTCAGATTCCCTGCCTCGGATTCCCTGCCTCAGATTCCCTGCCTCAGATTCCCTTCATCTGATTCCCTTCATCTGATTCCCTGCCTCTGTTTCCCCGCCTCTGATTCCACGCGTCTGATTCCCCGCCTCAGATTCCCCGGCTCTGATTCCCTGCCTCAGATTCCCTGCCTCAGATTCCCTGCCTCTGATTCCCTGCCTCAGATTCCATGCCTCAGATTCCCTGCCTCAGATTCCCTGCCTCTGATTGCCTGCCTCTGATTCCCTGCCTCTGATTCCCTGCCTCTGATTCCCTGCCTCTGATTCCCTGCCTCTGATTCCCTGCCTCTGATTCACTGCCTCAGATTCTGTGCCTCAGATTCCCCGATTCAGATTTACCGCCTCAGATTCCCCGCCTCAGATTCCCTGCCTCAGATTCCATGCTTCAGATTCCCTGCCTCCGATTCCCCGCCTCTGATTCCCCGCCTCTGAATCCCCGCCTCTGATTCCCCGCCTCTGATTCCCCACCTCTGATTGCCTGCCACTCATTGCCAGCCTCTGATTCCCCGCCTTTGATTCCCCGCCTCTGATTCCCCACCTCTGTCTGTATGCCTCTCTTTCGCCTCCGCTTTTTCCCCTACACTCTTTCCGTGCCTCTCTTTCCCTCCCTCAATTTCAACAACTCTGTTTGATCTGTTCTGTGTACCTCATTTTCAACACACAAGTTCCAACCACTATGTTTCACCCATCACTTTCCCCGCCTCTATTTTTCCGCCTATGTTTACCCGCATCTGTTTACCCACCTGTTTCACCGCCTCTGATTCCCCGCCTCTGATTGCCCACCTCTGTCTCGACGCATCTCTTTCGCCTCCACTCTTTCCTCTCCACTCTTTCCGTGCCTGTCTTTCCCTCCCTCAATTTCAACAACACTGTTTGATCTGTTTTGTGTACCTCATTTTAAACACACAAGTTCCAACCACTATGTTATGCCCGCCTCTTTCCCCGCCTCTATTTATCCACCTATGTTTACCTGCCTCTGTTTACCCGCCTGTTTCCCCGCCTCTGATTCCCCACCTTTCATTCCCCGCCTCTCTTTCCCTGCCTCTATTTCCGCACCTCTTTCTCTGCCTCTCTTACCCCACAATGCTTTTCCTCCCGCTGATTCCCCGCCTCTGATTCCCCGCCTCTGATTCCCTGCCTCTGATTCCCCGCCTCTGAGTCCCTGCCTCAGGTTCCCTGCCTCAGATTCCCGACTCAGATTCCCTGCCTCTGATTCCCCACCTCTGATTCCCCGCCTCGTATTCCCCGCCTCTGATTCCCCGCCTCTGATTCCCCGCATCTGATTCCCTGCCTCAGATTCCCCGCCTCAGATTCCCCGCCTCAGATTCCCCGCCTCAGATTCTCTGCCTCTGATTGCCTGCTTCTGATTCCCTGCCTCTGATTCCCTGCCTCTGATTCCCTGCCTCTGATTCCCTGCCTCTGATTCCCTGCCTCTGATTCCCTGCCTCTGATTCCGCGCCTTTGATTCCACGCCTCTGATTCCCCGCCTCAGATTCCCCGCCTCTTATTCCCCGCCTCTGATTCCCCGCCTCTGATTCCCCGCCTCTTATTCCCCGCCTCTGATTCCCCGCCTCTGATTCCCTGCCTCTGATTCCCTGCCTCTGTTTCCCCGCCTCTGATTCCCCGCCTCTGATTCCCCGCCTCAGATTCCCCGGCTCTGATTCCCTGCCTGAGATTCCCTGCCTCAGATTCCCTGCCTATGATTCCCTGCCTCTGAGTCCCCGCGTCAGATTCCCCGGCTCTGATTCCCTGCCTGAGATTCCCTGCCTCAGATTCCCAGCCTAAGATTCCCTGCCTCAGATTCCCCGCCTCAGATTCCCTGCCTCAGATACCCTGCCTTTCTTTGCCTGCCTCTATTTCCGTGCCTCTTTCTCTGCATCTAGTTTCCCACATCTCATTTGCCCCCTCTGATAACCCGCCTCTGATTCCATGCCTCTGATTCCCCGCCTCTGATTCCCCACCTCTGATTCCCCGCCTCTGATTCCCTGCCTCAGATTCCCTGCCTCAGATTCCTTGCCTCAGATTCCCTGCCTCTGTTTCCCCGCCTCTGATTCTCCACGTCTGATTCCCCGCCTCAGATTCCCCGGCTCTGATTCCCTGCCTGAGATTCCATGCCTCAGATACCCCGCCTCAGATTCCCTGCCTCAGATTCCCCGCCTCAGATTCCCTGCCTCAGATTCCCCGCCTCAGATTCCCCACCTCAGATTCACCGCCTCAGATTCCCCGTCTCAGATTCCCCTCCTCAGATTCCCCGCCTCAGATTCCCCACCTCAGATTCCCTGCCTCGGATTCCCTGCCTCAGATTCCCTGCCTCAGATTCCCTTCATCTGATTCCCTTCATCTGATTCCCTGCCTCTGTTTCCCTGCCTCTGATTCCCCGCGTCTGATTCCCCGCCTCAGATTCCCCGGCTCAGATTCCCTGCCTCTGATTCCCTGCCTCAGGTTCCATGCCTCAGATTCCCTGCCTCAGATTCCCTGCCTCTGATTGCCTGCCTCTGATTCCCTGCCTCTGATTCCCTGCCTCTGATTCCCTGCCTCTGATTCCCTGCCTCTGATTCCCTGCCTCTGATTCCCTGCCTCTGATTCCGCACCTCTGATTCCACGCCTCTCTTTCCTTGTCTCTGATTCCCCGCCTCTGATTCCCTGCCTCTGATACCCTGCCTCTCTTTGCCTGCCTCTATTTCCGTGCCTCTTTCTCTGCATCTAGTTTCCCACATCTCATTTGCCCCCTCTGATAACCCGCCTCTGATTCCATGCCTCTGATTCACTGCCTCAGATTCTGTGCCTCAGATTCCCCGATTCAGATTTACCGCCTCAGATTCCCCGCCTCAGATTCCCTGCCTCAGATTCCCTGCCTCCGATTCCCTGCCTCCGATTCCCCGCCTCTGATTCCCCGCCTCTGATTCCCAGCCTCTGAATCCCCGCCTCTGAATCCCCGCCTCTGATTCCCCGCCTCTATTTTTCCGCCTATGTTTACCCGCCTCTGTTTACCCACCTGTTTCACCGCCTCTGATTCCCCGCCTCTGATTCCCCACCTCTGTCTCAACGCCTCTCTTTCGCCTCCACTCTTTCCCCTCCACTCTTTCCGTGCCTGTCTTTCCCTCCCTCAATTTCAACAACACTGTTTGATCTGTTTTGTGTACCTCATTTTAAACACACAAATTCCAACCACTATGTTATGCCCGCCTCTTTCCCCGCCTCTATTTATCCACCTATGTTTACCTGCCTCTGTTTACCCGCCTGTTTCCCCGCCTCTGATTCCCCACCTTTCATTCCCCGCCTCTCTTTCCCTGCCTCTATTTCCGCGCCTCTTTCTCTGCCTCTCTTACCCCACAACGCTTTTCCTCCCGCTGATTCCCCGCCTCTGATTCCCCGCCTCTGATTCCCTGCCTCTGATTCCACGCCTCTGAGTCCCTGCCTCAGATTCCCTGCCTCAGATTCCCTGCCTCAGATTCCCTGCCTCTGATTCCCCGCCTATGATTCCACGCCTCGTATTCCCCGCCTCTGATTCCCCGCCTCTGATTCCCCGCATCTGATTCCCTGCCTCAGATTCCCCGGCTCTGATTCCCTGCATCAGATTCCCTGCCTCAGATTCCCTGCCTCTGATTCCCCGCCTCTGAATCCCTGCCTCTGATTCCCTGCCTCTGATTCCTGCCTCAGATTCCCTGCCTCAGATTCCCTGCCTCTGTTTCCCGCCTCTGATTCCCCGCCTCTGATTCCCCGCCTCAGGTTCCCCGCCTCAGATTCCCTGCCTCAGATTCCCCGCCTCAGATTCCCCGCCTCAGATTCCCCGCCTCAGATTCCCCGCCTCAGATTCCCCGCCTCAGATTCCCCGCCTCAGATTCCCCACCTCAGATTCCCCGCCTCAGATTCTCCACCTCAGATTCCCTGCCTCAGATTCCCCGCCTCAGATTCCCCGCCTCAGATTCCCCACCTCAGATTCCCCGCCTCAGATTACCCGCCTCAGATTCCCTGCCATTGATTGCCTGCCTCTGATTGCCTGCCTCTGATTCCCCGCCTCAGGTTCCCCGCCTCAGATTCCCTGCCTCAGATTCCCCGCCTCAGATTCCCCGCCACAGATTCCCCGCCTCTGATTCCCGCCTCTGATTCCCTGCCTCTGATTCCCTGCCTCTGATTCCGCACCTCTGATTCCACGCCTCTCTTTCCTTGTCTCTGATTCCCCGCCTCTGATTCCCTGCCTCTGATACCCTGCCTCTCTTTGCCTGCCTCTATTTCCGTGCCTCTTTCTCTGCATCTAGTTTCCCACATCTCATTTGCCCCCTCTGATAACCCGCCTCTGATTCCATGCCTCTGATTCACTGCCTCAGATTCTGTGCCTCAGATTCCCCGATTCAGATTTACCGCCTCAGATTCCCCGCCTCAGATTCCCTGCCTCAGATTCCCTTCCTCAGATTCCCTGCCTCCAATTCCCCGCCTCTGATTCCCAGCCTCTGATTCCCCGCGTCTGATTCCCAGCCTCTGAATCCCCGCCTCTGAATCCCCGCCTCTGATTCCCCGCCTCTGTTTCCCCGCCTCTGATTCCCCGCCTCTGATTCCCCACCTCTGATTGCCTGCCGCTGATTGCCAGCCTCTGATTCCCCGCCTTTGATTCCCCGCCTCTGATTCCCCACCTCTGTCTGTATGCCTCTCTTTCGCCTCCGCTTTTTCCCCTACACTCTTTCCGTGCCTCTCTTTCCCTCCCTCAATTTCAACAACTCTGTTTGATCTGTTCTGTGTACCTCACTTTCAACACACAAGTTCCAACCACTATGTTTCACCCATCACTTTCCCCGCCTCTATTTTTCCACCTATGTTTACCCGCCTCTGTTTACCCACCTGTTTCACCGCCTCTGATTCCCCGCCTCTGATTCCCCACCTCTGTCTCGACGCCTCTCTTTCGCCTCCACTCTTTCCCCTCCACTCTTTCCGTGCCTGTCTTTCCCTCCCTCAATTTCAACAACACTGTTTGATCTGTTTTGTGTACCTCATTTTAAACACAAAAGTTCCAACCACTATGTTATGCCCGCCTCTTTCCCCGCCTCTATTTATCCACCTATGTTTACCTGCCTCTGTTTACCCGCCTGTTTCCCCGCCTCTGATTCCCCACCTTTCATTCCCCGCCTCTCTTTCCCTGCCTCTATTTCCGCGCCTCTTTCTCTGCCTCTCTTACCCCACAACGCTTTTCCTCCCGCTGATTCCCCGCCTCTGAGTCCCTGCCTCAGATTCCCTGCCTCAGATTCCCTGCCTCAGATTCCCTGCCTCTGATTCCCCGCCTCTGATTCCCCGCCTCGTATTCCCCGCCTTTGATTCCCCGCCTCTGATTCCCCGCATCTGGTTCCCTGCCTCAGATTCCCCGGCTCTGATTCCCTGCATCAGATTCCCTGCCTCAGATTCCCTGCCTCTGATTCCCCGCCTCTGAATCCCTGCCTCTGATTCCCTGCCTCTGATTCCTGCCTCAGATTCCCTGCCTCAGATTCCCTGCCTCAGATTCCCTGCCTCTGATTCCCCGCCTTTGATTCCCCTCCTCTTATTCCCCGCCTCTGATTCCCAGCCTCTGATTCCCTGCCTCTAATTCCGCGCCTCTGATTCCACGCCTCTCTTTCCGTATCTCTGATTCCCCGCCTCTGATTCCCCACCTCTGATTCCCCGCCTCTGAATCCCCGCCTCTGATTCCCTGCCTCAGATTCCCTGCCTCAGATTCCCTGCCTCAGATTCCCTGCATCTGATTCCCCGCCTCTGATTCCCCGCCTCTTATTCCCCGCCTCTGATTCCCCGCCTCTGATTCCCCGCCTCTGATTCCCCGCCTCTGTTTCCCCGCCTCTGATTCCCCGCCTCTGATTCCCCGCCTCTGATTCCCCGGCTCTGATTCCCTGCCTGAGATTCCCTGCCTCAGATTCCCTGCCTATGATTCCCTGCCTCTGAGTCCCCGTGTCAGATTCCCCGGCTCTGATTCTCTGCCTGAGATTCCCTGCCTCAGAATCCCCGCCTCAGATTCCCTGCCTCAGATTCCCCGCCTCAGATTCCCCGCCTCAGATTCCCCGCCTCAGATTCGCCGCCTCAGATTCCCCGCCTCAGATTCCCCGCCTCTGATTCCCCGCCTCTGCTTCCCCGCCTCTGTTTCCCCGCCTCTCATTCCCCGCGTCTGATTCCCCGCCTCAGATTCCCCGGCTCTGATTCCCTGCCTGAGATTCCATGCCTCAGATTCCCCGCCTCAGATTCCCAGCCTCAGATTCACCGCCTCAGATTCCCCACCTCAGATTCCCCGCCTCAGATTCCCCGCCTCAGATTCCCCGCCTCAGATTCCCCACCTCAGATTCCCTGCCTCAGATTTCCTGTCTCAGATTCCCTGCATCAGATTCCCTGCATCTGATTCCCTTCATCTGATTCCCTGCCTCTGATTCCCTGCCTCTGATTCCCCGCCTCTGATTCCCTGCCTCTGATTCCCTGCCTCTGATTCCGCACCTCTGATTCCACGCCTCTCTTTCCTTGTCTCTGATTCCCCGCCTCTGATTACCTGCCTCTGATACCCTTCCTCTCTTTGCCTGCCTTTATTTCCGTGCCTCTTTCTCTGCATCTAGTTTCCCACATCTCATTTGCCCCCTCTGATAACCCGCCTCTGATTCCATGCCTCTGATTCACTGCCTCAGATTCCGTGCCTCAGATTCCCCGATTCAGATTTACCGCCTCAGATTCCCCGCCTCAGATTCCCTTCCTCAGATTCCCTGCCTCAGATTCCTGCCTCAGATTCCTTGCCTCAGATTCCCTGCCTCCGATTCCCTTCCTCTGATTCCCTGCCTCTGATTCCTGCCTCAGATTCCTTGCCTCAGATTCCCTGCCTCCGATACCCCGCCTCTGATTCCCCGCCTCTGATTCCCCGCTTCTGATTCCCAGACTCTGAATCCCCGCCTCTGAATCCCCGCCTCTGATTCCCCGCCTCTGTTTCCCCGCCTCTGATTCCCCGCCTCTGATTCCCCGCCTCTGATTCCACGCCTCTGATTCCACGCCTCTGATTCCAGGCCTCTTATTCCCCGCCTCTGATTTCCCACCTCTGATTGCCTGCCACTGATTGCCCGCCTCTGATTCCCCGCCTCTGATTCCCCGCCTCTGTCTCGATGCCTCTCTTTCGCCTCCACTCTTTCTCCTCCACTCTTTCCGTGCCTGTATTTCCCTCCCTCAATTTCAACAACACTGTTTGATCTGTTTTGTGCACCTCATTTTAAACACACAAGTTCCAACCACTATGTTATGCCCGCCTCTTTCCCCGCCTCTATTTATCCACCTATATTTACCTGCCTCTGTTTACCCGCCTGTTTCCCCGCCTCTGATTCCCCACCTTTCATACCACACCTCAGATTCCCCGCCTCAGATTCCCCGTCTCAGATTCCCCGCCTCAGATTCCCCGCCTCAGATTCCCCACCTCAGATTCCCTGCCTCGGATTCCCTGCCACAGATTCCCTGCCTCAGATTCCCTTCATCTGATTCCCTTCATCTGATTCCCTGCCTCTGTTTCCCCGCCTCTGATTCCCCGCGTCTGATTCCCCGCCTCAGATTCCCCGGCTCTGATTCCCTGCCTCAGATTCCCTGCCTCAGATTCCCTGCCTCTGATTCCCTGCCTCAGATTCCATGCCTCAGATTCCCTGCCTCAGATTCCCTGCCTCTGATTGCCTGCCTCTGATTCCCTGCCTCTGATTCCCTGCCTCTGATTCCCTGCCTCTGATTCCCTGCCTCTGATTCCCTTCCTCTGATTCCGCACCTCTGATTCCACGCCTCTCTTTCCTTGTCTCTGATTCCCCGCCTCTGATTCCCCGCCTCTGATTCCCCGCCTCTGATTCCCCACCTCTGATTGCCTGCCACTGATTGCCAGCCTCTGATTCCCCTCCTTTGATTCCCCGCCTCTGATTCCCCACCTCTGTCTGTATGCCTCTCTTTCGCCTCCGCTTTTTCCCCTACACTCTTTCCGTGCCTCTCTTTCCCTCCCTCAATTTCAACAACTCTGTTTGATCTGTTCTGTGTACCTCATTTTCAACACACAAGTTCCAACCACTATGTTTCACCCATCACTTTCCCCGCCTCTATTTTTCCGCCTATGTTTACCCGCCTCTGTTTACCCACCTGTTTCACCGCCTCTGATTCCCCGCCTCTGATTGCCCACCTCTGTCTCGACGCATCTCTTTCGCCTCCACTCTTTCCTCTCCACTCTTTCCGTGCCTGTCTTTCCCTCCCTCAATTTCAACAACACTGTTTGATCTGTTTTGTGTACCTCATTTTAAACACACAAGTTCCAACCACTATGTTATGCCCGCCTCTTTCCCCGCCTCTATTTATCCACCTATGTTTACCTGCCTCTGTTTACCCGCCTGTTTCCCCGACTCTGATTCCCCACCTTTCATTCCCCGCCTCTCTTTCCCTGCCTCTATTTCCGCGCCTCTTTCTCTGCCTCTCTTACCCCACAACGCTTTTCCTCCCGCTGATTCCCCGCCTCTGATTCCCCGCCTCTGATTCCCTGCCTCTGATTCCCCGCCTCTGAGTCCCTGCCTCAGGTTCCCTGCCTCAGATTCCCTGCCTCAGATTCCCTGCCTCAGATTCCCTGCCTCTGATTCCCCGCCTCTGATTCCCCGCCTCGTATTCCCCGCCTCTGATTCCCCGCCTCTGATTCCCCGCATCTGATTCCCTGCCTCAGATTCCCCGGCTCTGATTCCCTGCATCAGATTCCCTGCCTCAGATTCCCTGCCTCTGATTCCCCGCCTCTGATTCCCTGCCTCTGATTCCCTGCCTCTGATTCCTGCCTCAGATTCCCTGCCTCAGATTCCCTGCCTCAGATTCCCTGCCTCTGATTCCCCGCCTTTGATTCCCCTCCTCTTATTCCCCGCCTCTGATTCCCCGCCTCTGATTCCCCGCCTCTGATTCCCTGCCTCTGTTTCCCCACGTCTGATTCCCCGCCTCTGATTCCCCGCCTCAGATTCCCCGGCTCTGATTCCCCGCCTCAGATTCCCTGCCTCAGATTCCCAGCCTCAGATTCCCTGCCTCTGATTCCCTGCCTCTGATTCCCTGCCTCTGATTCCCTGCCTCTGATTCCGCGCCTATGATTCCACGCCTCTCTTTCCGTATCTCTGATTCCCCGCCTCTAATTCCCTGCCTCTGATACCCTGCCTCTCTATGCCTTCCTCAATTTCGGTGCCTCTTTCTCTGCATCTAGTTTCCCACATCTCATTTGCCACCTCTGATAACCCGCCTCTGATTCCATGCCTCTGATTCCCTGCCTCTGATTCCCCGCCTCTGATTCCCTGCCTCAGATTCCCTGCCTCTGATTCCCTGCCTCTGATTCCCCGCCTCTGATTCCCCGCATCTGATTCCCCGCCTCTGATTCCCCGCCTCTGATTCCCCGCATCTGATTCCCTGCCTCAGATTCCCCGGGTCTGATTCCCTGCATTAGATTCCCTTCCTCAGATTCCCTGCTTCTGATTCCCCGCCTCTGATTCCCGGCCTCTGATTCCCCGCCTCTGATTCCTGCCTCAGATTCCCTACCTCAGATTCCCTGCCTCAGATTCCCTGCCTCTGATTCCCTGCCTTTGATTCCCCGCCTCTTATTCCCCGCCTCTGATTCCCAGCCTCTGATTCCCCGCCTCTGATTCCCTGCCTCTGTTTCCCCGCCTCTGATTCCCCGCCTCTGATTCCCCGCCTCAGATTCCCCGCCTCAGATTCCCCGCCTCAGATTCCCCCCTCAGATTCCCCGCCTCATATTCCCCGCCTCAGATTCCCCGCCTCAGATTCCCCGCCTCAGATTCCCCGCCTCAGATTCCCCGCCTCAGATTCCCCGCCTCAGATTCCCCGCCTCAGATTCCCCGCCTCAGATTCCCAGCCTCAGATTCCCCGCCTCAGATTCCCCGCCTCAGATTCTCTGCCTCTGATTGCCTGCCTCTCTTTGCCTGCCTCTATTTCCGTGCCTCTTTCTCTGCATCTACTTTCCCACATCTCATTTGCCCCCTCTGATAACCCGCCTCTGATTCCATGCCTCTGATTCCCCGCCTCTGATTCCCCACCTCTGATTCCCCGCCTCTGATTCCCTGCCTCAGATTCCCTGCCTCAGATTCCTTGCCTCAGATTCCCTGCCTCTGTTTCCCCGCCTCTGATTCTCCACGTCTGATTCCCCGCCTCAGATTCCCCGGCTCTGATTCCCTGCCTGAGATTCCATGCCTCAGATACCCCGCCTCAGATTCCCTGCCTCAGATTCCCCGCCTCAGATTCCCCGCCGCAGATTCCCCGCCTCAGATTCCCCACCTCAGATTCCCAGCCTCAGATTCCCCGTCTCAGATTCCCCGCCTCAGATTCCCCGCCTCAGATTCCCCACCTCAGATTCCCTGCCTCGGATTCCCTGCCTCAGATTCCCTGCCTCAGATTCCCTTCATCTGATTCCCTTCATCTGATTCCCTGCCTCTGTTTCCCCACCTCCGATTCCCCGCGTCTGATTCCCCGCCTCAGATTCCCCGGCTCTGATTCCCTGCCTCAGATTCCCTGCCTCAGATTCCCTGCCTCTGATTCCCTGCCTCAGATTCCATGCCTCAGATTCCCTGCCTCAGATTCCCTGCCTCTGATTCCCTGCTTCTGATTCCCTGCCTCTGATTCCCTGCCTCTGATTCCGCACCTCTGATTCCACGCCTCTCTTTCCTTGTCTCTGATTCCCCGCCTCTGATTCCCTGCCTCTGATACCCTGCCGCTCTTTGCCTACCTCTATTTCCGTGCCTCTTTCTCTGCATCTAGTTTCCCACATCTCATTTGCCCCCTCTGATAACCCGCCTCTGATTCCCCGCCTCTGATTCCCCGCGTCTGATTCCCAGCCAATGAATCCCCGCCTCTGAATCCCCGCCTCTGATTCCCCGCCTCTGTTTCCCCGCCTCTGATTCCCCGCCTCTGATTCCCCACCTCTGATTGCCTGCCGCTGATTGCCAGCCTCTGATTCCCCGCCTTTGATTCCCCGCCTCTGATTCCCCACCTCTGTCTGTATGCCTCTCTTTCGCCTCCGCTTTTTCCCCTACACTCTTTCCGTGCCTCTCTTTCCCTCCCTCAATTTCAACAACTCTGTTTGATCTGTTCTGTGTACCTCATTTTCAACACACAAGTTCCAACCACTATGTTTCACCCATCACTTTCCCCGCCTCTATTTTTCCGCCTATGTTTACCCGCCTCTGTTTACCCACCTGTTTCACCGCCTCTGATTCCCCGCCTCTGATTCCCCACCTCTGTCTCGACGCCTCTCTTTCGCCTCCACTCTTTCCCCTCCACTCTTTCCGTGCCTGTCTTTCCCTCCCTCAATTTCAACAACACTGTTTGATCTGTTTTGTGTACCTCATTTTAAACACACAAGTTCCAACCACTATGTTATGCTCGCCTCTTTCCCCGCCTCTATTTATCCACCTATGTTTACCTGCCTCTGTTTACCCGCCTGTTACCCCGCCTCTGTTTCCCCACCTTTCATTCCCCGCCTCTCTTTCCCTGCCTCTATTTCCGCGCCTCTTTCTCTGCCTCTCTTACCCCACAACGCTTATCCTCCCGCTGATTCCCCGTCTCTGATTCCCCGCCTCTGATTCCCTGCCTCTGATTCCACGCCTCTGAGTCCCTGCCTCAGATTCCCTGCCTCAGATTCCCTGCCTCAGATTCCCTGCCTCTGATTCCCCGCCTCTGATTCCCCGCCTCGTATTCCCCGCCTCTGATTCCCCGCATCTGATTCCCTGCCTCAGATTCCCCGGCTCTGATTCCCTGCATCAGATTCCCTGCCTCAGATTCCCTGCCTCTGATTCCCCGCCTCTGAATCCCTGCCTCTGATTCCCTGCCTCTGATTCCTGCCTCAGATTCCCTGCCTCAGATTCCCTGCCTCAGATTCCCTGCCTCTGATTCCCCGCCTTTGATTCCCCTCCTCTTATTCCCCGCCTCTGATTCCCAGCCTCTGATTCCCCGCCTCTGATTCCCTGCCTCTGTTTCCCCGCCTCTGATTCCCCCCTCTGATTCCCCGCCTCAGGTTCCCCGCCTCAGATTCCCTGCCTCAGATTCCCCGCCTCAGATTCCCCGCCTCAGATTCCCCGCCTCAGATTCCCCGCCTCAGATTCCCCGCCTCAGATTCCCCGCCTCAGATTCCCCGCCTCAGATTCCCCGCCTCAGATTCTCCGCCTCAGATTCCCCGCCTCAGATTCCCCGCCTCAGATTCCCCGCCTCAGATTCCCCACCTCAGATTCCCCGCCTCAGATTCCCCGCCTCAGATTACCCGCCTCAGATTCCCTGCCATTGATTGCCTGCCTCTGATTGCCTGCCTCTGATTCCCTGCCTCTGATTCCCTGCCTCTGATTCCCCGCCTCTGATTCTCTGCCTCTGATACCCTGCCTCTCTTTGCCTGCCTCTATTTCGGTGCCTCTTCCTCTGCATCTAGTTTCCCACATCTCATTTGCCCCCTCTGATAATCCGCCTCTGATTCCATGCCTCTGAATCCCCGCCTCTGATTCCCTGCCTCAGATTCCCTGCCTCAGATTCCCTGCCTCAGATTCCCTGCATCTGATTCCCCGCCTCTGATTCCCCGCCTCTGATTCCCCGCCTTTGATTCCCTGCCTCTGTTTCCCCGCCTCTGATTCCCCGCCTCTGATTCCCCGCCTCAGATTCCCCGGCTCTGATTCCCTGCCTGAGATTCCCTGCCTCAGATTCCCTGCCTATGATTCCCTGCCTCTGAGTCCCCGTGTCAGATTCCCCGGCTCTGATTCTCTGCCTGAGATTCCCTGCCTCAGAATCCCCGCCTCAGATTCCCTGCCTTAGATTCCCCGCCTCAGATTCCCCGCCTCAGATTCCCCGCCTCAGATTCGCCGCCTCAGATTCCCCGCCTCAGATTCCCCGCCTCTGATTCCCCGCCTCTGCTTCCCTGCCTCTGTTTCCCCGCCTCTCATTCCCCGCGTCTGATTCCCCGCCTCAGATTCCCCGGCTCTGATTCCCTGCCTGAGATTCCATGCCTCAGATTCCCCGCGTCAGATTCCCAGCCTCAGATTCACCGCCTCAGATTCCCCGCCTCAGATTCCCCGCCTCAGATTCCCCGCCTCAGATTCCCCGCCTCACATTCCCCGCCTCAGATTCCCCGCCTCAGATTCCCTGCCTCAGATTTCCTGTCTCAGATTCCCTGCCTCAGATTCCCTTCATCTGATTCCCCGCCTCTGATTCCCTGCCTCTGATTCCCTGCCTCTGATTCCGCACCTCTGATTCCACGCCTCTCTTTCCTTGTCTCTGATTCCCCGCCTCTGATTCCCTGCCTCTGATACCCTTCCTCTCTTTGCCTGCCTTTATTTCCTTGCCTCTTTCTCTGCATCTAGTTTCCCACATCTCATTTGCCCCCTCTGATAACCCGCCTCTGATTCCATGCCTCTGATTCACTGCCTCAGATTCCGTGCCTCAGATTCCCCGATTCAGATTTACCGCCTCAGATTCCCCGCCTCAGATTCCCTTCCTCAGATTCCCTGCCTCAGATTCCCTGCCTCAGATTCCCTGCCTCTGATTCCCCGCCTCTGATTCCCCGCCTCTGATTCCCAGCCTCTGAATCCCCGCCTCTGAATCCCCGCCTCTGATTCCCCGCCTCTGTTTCCCCGCCTCTGATTCCCCACCTCTGATTCCCCGCCTCTGATTCCCTGCCTCTGATTCCCCGCCTCTGATTCCAGGCCTCTTATTCCCCGCCTCTGATTCCCCACCTCTGATTGCCTGCCACTGATTGCCCGCCTCTGATTCCCCGCCTCTTATTCCCCGCCTCTGATTCCCCACCTCTGTCTGTATGCCTCTCTTTCGCCTCCGCTTTTTCCCCTACACTCTTTCCGCGCCTCTCTTTCCCTCCCTCAATTTCAACAACACTGTTTGATCTGTTTTGTGTACCTCATTTTAAACACACGTTCCAACCACTATGTTATGCCCGCCTCTTTCCCCGCCTCTATTTATCCACCTATATTTACCTGCCTCTGTTTACCCGCCTGTTTCCCCGCCTCTGATTCCCCACCTTTCATTCCCCGCCTCTCTTTCCCTGCCTCTATTTCCGCGCCTCTTTCTCTGCCTCTCTTTCCCCACAACGCTTTTCCTCCAGCTGATTCCCCGCCTCTGATTCCCCGCCTCAGATTCCCCGCCTCAGATTCCCCACCTCAGATTCCCCGCCTCAGATTCCCCGTCTCAGATTCCCCGCCTCAGATTCCCCGCCTCAGATTCCCCGCCTCAGATTCCCTGCATCGGATTCCCATCCTCAGATTCCCTGCCTCAGATTCCCTTCATCTGATTCCCTTCATCTGATTCCCTGCCTCTGTTTCCCCGCCTCTGATTCACCGTGTCTGATTCCCCGCCTCAGATTCCCCGGCTCTGATTCCCTGCCTCAGATTCCCTGCCTCAGATTCCCTTCATCTGATTCCCTGCCTCTGATTCCCTGCCTCTGATTCCCTGCCTCTGATTCCCCGCCTCTGATTCCCTGCCTCTGATTCCCTGCCTCTGATTCCGCACCTCTGATTCCACGCCTCTCTTTCCTTGTCTCTGATTCCCCGCCTCTGATTCCCTGCCTCTGATACCCTTCCTCTCTTTGCCTGCCTTTATTTCCTTGCCTCTTTCTCTGCATCTGGTTTCCCACATCTCATTTGCCCCCTCTGATAACCCGCCTCTGATTCCATGCCTCTGATTCACTGCCTCAGATTCCGTGCCTCAGATTCCCCGATTCAGATTTACCGCCTCAGATTCCCCGCCTCAGATTCCCTTCCTCAGATTCCCTGCCTCAGATTCCCTGCCTCAGATTCCTTGCCTCAGATTCCCTGCATCCGATACCCCGCCTCTGATTCCCCGCCTCTGATTCCCCGCCTCTGATTCCCAGCCTCTGAATCCCCGCCTCTGAATCCCCGCCTCTGATTCCCCGCCTCTGTTTCCCCGCCTCTGATTCCCCACCTCTGATTCCCCGCCTCTGATTCCCTGCCTCTGATTCCCCGCCTCTGATTCCAGGCCTCTTATTCCCCGCCTCTGATTCCCCACCTCTGATTGCCTGCCACTGATTGCCCGCCTCTGATTCCCCGCCTCTTATTCCCCGCCTCTGATTCCCCACCTCTGTCTGTATGCCTCTCTTTCGCCTCCGCTTTTTCCCCTACACTCTTTCCGCGCCTCTCTTTCCCTCCCTCAATTTCAACAACACTGTTTGATCTGTTTTGTGTACCTCATTTTAAACACACGTTCCAACCACTATGTTATGCCCGCCTCTTTCCCCGCCTCTATTTATCCACCTATATTTACCTGCCTCTGTTTACCCGCCTGTTTCCCCGCCTCTGATTCCCCACCTTTCATTCCCCGCCTCTCTTTCCCTGCCTCTATTTCCGCGCCTCTTTCTCTGCCTCTCTTTCCCCACAACGCTTTTCCTCCAGCTGATTCCCCGCCTCTGATTCCCCGCCTCAGATTCCCCGCCTCAGATTCCCCACCTCAGATTCCCCGCCTCAGATTCCCCGTCTCAGATTCCCCGCCTCAGATTCCCCGCCTCAGATTCCCCGCCTCAGATTCCCTGCATCGGATTCCCATCCTCAGATTCCCTGCCTCAGATTCCCTTCATCTGATTCCCTTCATCTGATTCCCTGCCTCTGTTTCCCCGCCTCTGATTCACCGTGTCTGATTCCCCGCCTCAGATTCCCCGGCTCTGATTCCCTGCCTCAGATTCCCTGCCTCAGATTCCCTGCCTCAGATTCCCTGCCTCAGATTCCATGCCTCAGATTCCCTGCCTCAGATTCCCTGCCTCTGATTGCCTGCCTCTGATTCTCTGCCTCTGATTCCCTGCCTCTGATTCCCTGCCTCTGATTCCCTGCCTCAGATTCCCTGCCTCAGATTCCCTGCCTCAGATTCCCTGCCTCTGATTCCCTGCCTCAGATTCCATGCCTCAGATTCCCTGCCTCAGATTCCCTGCCTCTGATTGCCTGCCTCTGATTCCCTGCCTCTGATTCCCTGCCTCTGATTCCCTGCCTCTGATTCCCTGCCTCTGATTCCCTGCCTCTGATTCCCTGCCTCAGATTCCTTGCCTCAGATTCCCTGCCTCCGATTCCCCGCCTCTGATTCCCCGCCTCTGATTCCCCGCCTCTGAATCCCAGCCTCTGAATCCCCGCCTCTGAATCCCCGCCTCTGATTCCCCGCCTCTGTTTCCCCGCCTCTGATTCCCCGCCTCTGATTCCCCGCCTCTGATTCCACGCCTCTGATTCCCCGCCTCTGATTCCAGGCCTCTTATTCCCCGCCTCTGATTCCCCACCTCTGATTGCCTGCCACTGATTGCCAGCCACTGATTCCCCGCCTCTGATTCCCCGCCTCTGATTCCCCGCCTCTGATTCCCCACCTCTGTCTGTATGCCTCTCTTTCGCCTCCGCTTTTTCCCCTACACTCTTTCCGCGCCTCTCTTTCCCTCCCTCAATTTCAACAACTCTGTTTGATCTGTTCTGTGTACCTCATTTTCAACACACAAGTTCCAACCACTATGTTTCACCCATCACTTTCCCCGCCTCTATTTTTCCGCCTATGTTTACCCGCCTCTGTTTACCCACCTGTTTCACCGCCTCTGATTCCCCGCCTCTGATTCCCCACCTCTGTCTCGATGCCTCTCTTTCGCCTCCACTCTTTCCGTGCCTGTATTTCCCTCCCTCAATTTCAACAACACTGTTTGATCTGTTTTGTGTACCTCATTTTAAACACACAAGTTCCAACCACTATGTTATGCCCGCCTCTTTCCCCGCCTCTATTTATCCACCTATGTTTACCTTCCTCTGTTTACCCGCCTGTTTCCCCGCCTCTGATTCCCCACCTTTCATTCCCCGCCTCTCTTTCCCTGCCTCTATTTCCGCGCCTCTTTCTCTGCCTCTCTTACCCCACAACGCTTTTCCTCCCGCTGATTCCCCGCCTCTGATTCCCCGCCTCAAATTCCCCGCCTCAGATTCCCCGCCTCAGATTCCCCGTCTCAGATTCCCCGCCTCAGATTCCCCGGCTCTGATTCCCTGCCTCAGATTCCCTGCCTCAGATTCCCTGCCTCAGATTCCCTGCCTCTGATTCCCTGCCTAAGATTCCATGCCTCAGATTCCCTGCCTCAGATTCCCTTCATCTGATTCCCTTCATCTGATTCCCTGCCTCTGTTTCCCCGCCTCTGATTCCCCGCGTCTGATTCCCCGCCTCAGATTCCCCGGCTCTGATTCCCTGCCTCAGATTCCCTGCCTCAGATTCCCTGCCTCTGATTCCCTGCCTAAGATTCCATGCCTCAGATTCCCTGCCTCAGATTCCCTGCCTCTGATTGCCTGCCTCTGTTTCCCTGCCTATGATTCCCTGCCTCTGATTCCCTGCCTCTGATTCCCTGCCTCAGATTCCCTGCCTCAGATTCCCTCCCTCTGATTCCGCACCTCTGATTCCACGCCTCTGATTCCCCGCCTCTGATTCCCTGCCTCTGATACCCTGCCTCTCTTTGCCTGCCTCTATTTCCGTGCCTCTTTCTCTGCATCTAGTTTCCCACATCTCATTTGCCCCCTCTGATAACCCGCCTCTGATTCCATGCCTCTGATTCACTGCCTCAGATTCCCTGCCTCAGATTCCCTGCCTCAGATTCCCTGCCACAGATTCCTTGCCTCAGATTCCCTGCCTCCGATTCCCCGCCTCTGATTCCCCGCCTCTGATTCCCCGCCTCTGATTCCCAGCCTCTGAATCCCCGCCTCTGAATCCCCGCCTCTGATTCCCCGCATCTGTTTCCCCGCCTCAGATTCCCCGCCTCAGATTCCCCGCCTCAGATTCCCCGCCTCAGATTCCCCGCCTCAGATTTACCGCCTCAGATTCCCCGCCTCAGATTCCCGCCTCAGATTCTCTGCCTCAGATTCCCCGCCTCAGATTTCCCGTCTCAGATTCCCCGCCTCAGATTCCCCGCCTCAGATTCCCCGCCTCAGATTCCCCGCCTCAGATTCCCCGTCTCAGATTCCCCGTCTCAGATTCCCCGCCTCAGATTCCCCGCCTCTGATTGCCTGCCTCTGATTCCCTGCCTCTGATTCCCTGCCTCTGATTCCGCGCCTCTGATTCCACGCCTCTCTTTCCGTATATCTGATTCCCCGCCTCTGATTCCCCGCCTCTGATACCCTGCCTCTCTTTGCCTGCCTCTATTTCGGTTCCTCTTCCTCTGCATCTAGTTTCCCACATCTCATTTGCCCCCTCTGATAACCCGCCTCTGATTCCATGCCTCTGATTCCCCGCCTCTGATTCCCCGCCTCAGATTCCCCGCCTCAGATTCCCCACCTCAGATTCCCCGTCTCAGATTCCCTGCCTCGGATTCCCCGCCTCAGATTCCCAGCCTCAGATTCCCTGCCTCGGATTCCCTGCCTCAGATTCCCTGCCTCAGATTCCCTGCCTCAGATTCCCTTCATCTGATTCCCTTCATCTGATTCCCTGCCTCTGATTCCCCGCCTCTGATTCCCCGCCTCTGATTCCCCGCGTCTGATTCACTGCCTCAGATTCCCCGGCTCTGATTCCCTGCATCAGATTCCTTGCCTCAGATTCCCTGCCTCTGATTCCCCGCCTCTGATTCCCTGCCTCTGATTCCCTGTCTCTGATTCCTGCTTCAGATTCCCTGCCTCAGATTCCCTGCCTCAGATTCCCTGCCTCTGATTCCCCGCCTTGATTCCCCTCCTCTTATTCCCCGCCTCTGATTCCCAGCCTCTGATTCCCCGCCTCTGATTCCCTGCCTCTGTTTCCCCGCCTCTGATTCCCCTGCCTCTGATTCCGCGCCTCAGGTTCCCCGTCTCAGATTCCCTGCCTCAGATTCCCCGCCTCAGATTCCCCGCCTCAGATTCCCCGCCTCAGATTCCCCGTCTCAGATTCCCCGCCTCAGATTCCCCGCCTCTGATTGCCTGCCTCTGATTCCCTGCCTCTGATTCCCTGCCTCTGATTCCGCGCCTCTGATTCCACGCCTCTCTTTCCGTATATCTGATTCCCCGCCTCTGATTCCCCGCCTCTGATACCCTGCCTCTCTTTGCCTGCCTCTATTTCGGTTCCTCTTCCTCTGCATCTAGTTTCCCACATCTCATTTGCCCCCTCTGATAACCCGCCTCTGATTCCATGCCTCTGATTCCCCGCCTCTGATTCCCCGCCTCTGATTCCCCGCCTCTGAATCCACGCCTCTGATTCCCTGCCTCAGATTCCCTGCCTCAGATTCCCTGCCTCAGATTCCCTGCATCTGATTCCCCGCCTCTGATTCCCCGCCTCTTATTCCCCGCCTCTGATTCCCCGCCTCTGATTCCCCGCCTATGATTCCCTGCCTCTGTTTCCCCGCCTCTGATTCCCCGCCTCTGATTCCCCGCCTCAGATTCCCCGGCTCTGATTCCCTGCCTGAGATTCCCTGCCTCAGATTCCCTGCCTATGATTCCCTGCCTCTGAGTCCCTGCGTCAGATTCCCCGGCTCTGATTCTCTGCCTGAGATTCCCTGCCTCAGATTCCCCGCCTCAGATTCCCCGCCTCAGATTCCCCGCCTCAGATTCCCCGCCTCAGATTCCCCGCCTCAGATTCCCCGCCTCAGATTCCCCGCCTCTGATTCCCCGCCTCTGCTTCCCTGCCTCCATTTCCCAGCCTCTCATTACCCGCGTCTGATTCCCCGCCTCAGATTCCCCGGCTCTGATTCCCTGCCTGAGATTCCATGCCTCAGATTCCCCGCCTCAGATTCCCAGCCTCAGATTCACTGCCTCAGATTCCCCGACTCAGATTCCCCGCCTCAGATTCCCCGCCTCAGATTCCCCTCCTCACATTCCCCGCCTCAGATTCCCCGCCTCAGATTCCCTGCCTCAGATTCCCAGTCTCAGATTCCCTGCCTCAGATTCCCTTCATCTGATTCCCTTCATCTGATTCCCTGCCTCTGATTCCCTGCCTCTGATTCCCAGCCTCTGATTCCCTACCTCTGATTCCCTGCCTCTGATTCCGCACCTCTGATTCCACGCCTCTCTTTCCTTGTCTCTGATTCCCCGCCTCTGATTCCCTGCCTCTGATACCCTGCCTCTCTTTGCCTGCCTTTATTTCCGTGCCTCTTTCTCTGCATCTAGTTTCCCACATCTCATTTGCCCCCTCTGATAACCCGCCTCTGATTCCATGCCTCTGATTCACTGCCTCAGATTCCGTGCCTCAGATTCCCAGATTCAGATTTACCGCCTCAGATTCCCCGCCTCAGATTCCCTGCCTCAGAATCCCTGCCTCAGATTCCCTGCCTCAGATTCCTTGCCTCAGATTCCCTTCCTCCGATTCCCTGCCTCAGATTCCCCGCCTCAGATTCCCCGCCTCAGATTCCCCGCCTCAGATTCTCCGCCTCAGATTCCCCGCCTCAGATTCCCCACCTCCGATTCCCCGCCTCAGATTCCCCGCCTCAGATTCCCAGCCTCAGATTACCCGCCTCAGATTCCCTGCCATTGATTGCCTGCCTCTGATTGCCTGCCTCTGATTCCCTGCCTCTGATTCCCTTCCTCTGATTCCGCGCCTCTGATTCCACGCCTCTCTTTCCGTATCTCTGATTCCCCGCCTCTGATTCTCTCCCTCTGATACCCTGCCTCTCTTTGCCTGCCACTATTTCGGTGCCTCTTCCTCTGCATCTAGTTTCCCACATCTCATTTGCCCCCTCTCATAATCCGCCTCTGATTCCATGCCTCTGATTCCCCGCCTCTGATTCCCCACCTCTGATTCCCCGCCTCTGAATCCCCGCCTCTGATTCCCTGCCTCAGATTCCCTGCCTCAGATTCCCTGCTCAGATTCCCTGCATCCGATTCCCCGCCTCTGATTCCCCGCCTCTTATTCCCCGCCTCTGATTCCCCGCCTCTGATTCCCCGCCTCTGATTCACTGCTTCTGTTTCCCCGCCACTGATTCCCCGCCTCTGATTCCCCGCCTCAGATTCCCCGGCTCTGATTCCCTGCCTGAGATTCCCTGCCTCAGATTCCCTGCCTATGATTCCCTGCCTCTGAGTCCCCGCGTCAGATTCCCCGGCTCTGATTCTCTGCCTGAGATTCCCTGCCTCAGAATCCCCGCCTCAGATTCCCTGCCTCAGATTCCCCGCCTCAGATTCCCCACCTCAGATTCCCCGCCTCAGATTCCCCGCCTCAGATTCCCCGCCTCAGATTCCCCGCCTCTGATTCCCCGCCTCTGCTTCCCTGCCTCTGTTTCCCCGCCTCTCATTCCCCGCGTCTGATTCCCCGCCTCAGATTCCCCGGCTCTGATTCCCTGCCTGAGATTCCATGCCTCAGATTCCCCGATTCAGATTTACCGCCTCAGATTCCCCGCCTCAGATTCCCTGCCTCAGATTCCCTGCCTCAGATTCCCTGCCTCAGATTCCTTGCCTCAGATTCCCTGCCTCCGATTCCCCGCCTCAGATTCCCCGCCTCAGATTCCCCGCCTCAGATTCCTTGCCTCAGATTCCCTGTCTCAGATTCCCTGCCTCAGATTCCCTTCATCTGATTCCCTTCATCTGATTCCCTGCCTCTGATTCCCTGCCTCTGATTCCCCGCCTCTGATTCCCTGCCTCTGATTCCCTGCCTCTGATACCCTTCCTCTCTTTGCCTGCCTTTATTTCCGTGCCTCTTTCTCTGCATCTAGTTTCCCACATTTCATTTGCCCCCTCTGATAACCCGCCTCTGATTCCATGCCTCTGATTCACTGCCTCAGATTCCGTGCATCAGATTCACCGATTCAGATTTACCGCCTCAGATTCCCCGCCTCAGATTCCCTGCCTCAGATTCCCTGCCTCAGATTCCCTGCCTCAGATTCCTTGCCTCAGATTCCCTGCCTCCGATACCCCGCCTCTGACTCCCCGCCTCTGATTCCCCGCCTCTGATTCCCAGCCTCTGAATCCCCGCCTCTGAATCCCCACCTCTGATTCCCCGCCTCTGTTTCACCGCCTCTGATTCCCCGCCTCCGATTCCCCGCCTCTGATTCCACGCCTCTGATTCCCCGCCTCTGATTCCAGGCCTCTTATTCCCCGCCTCTGAATCCCCACCTCTTATTGCCTGCCACTGATTGCCCGCCTCTGATTCCCCGCCTCTGATTCCCCGCCTCTGATTCCCCACCTCTGTCTGTATGCCTCTCTTTCGCCTCCGCTTTTTCCCCTACACTCTTTCCGCGCCTCTCTTTCCCTCCCTCAATTTCAACAACTCTGTTTGATCTGTTCTGTGTACCTCATTTTCAACACACAAGTTCCAACCACTATGTTTCACCCATCACTTTCCCCGCCTCTATTTTTCCGCCTATGTTTACCCGCCTCTGTTTACCCACCTGTTTCACCGCCTCTGATTCCCCGCCTCTGATTCCCCACCTCTGTCTCGATGCCTCTCTTTCGCCTCCACTCTTTCCGTGCCTGTATTTCCCTCCCTCAATTTCAACAACACTGTTTGATCTGTTTTGTGTACCTCATTTTAAACACACAAGTTCCAACCACTATGTTATGCCCGCCTCTTTCCCCGCCTCTATTTATCCACCTATGTTTACCTTCCTCTGTTTACCCGCCTGTTTCCCCGCCTCTGATTCCCCACCTTTCATTCCCCGCCTCTCTTTCCCTGCCTCTATTTCCGCGCCTCTTTCTCTGCCTCTCTTACCCCACAACGCTTTTCCTCCCGCTGATTCCCCGCCTCTGATTCCCCGCCTCAAATTCCCCGCCTCAGATTCCCCGCCTCAGATTCCCCGTCTCAGATTCCCCGCCTCAGATTCCCCGGCTCTGATTCCCTGCCTCAGATTCCCTGCCTCAGATTCCCTGCCTCAGATTCCCTGCCTCTGATTCCCTGCCTAAGATTCCATGCCTCAGATTCCCTGCCTCAGATTCCCTGCCTCTGATTGCCTGCCTCTGTTTCCCTGCCTATGATTCCCTGCCTCTGATTCCCTGCCTCTGATTCCCT
Source organism: Narcine bancroftii (assembly GCF_036971445.1). NCBI lineage: Eukaryota > Metazoa > Chordata > Chondrichthyes > Torpediniformes > Narcinidae > Narcine > Narcine bancroftii. The sequence continues at coordinate 90,566,666 of NC_091481.1, forward strand.
GCCTCAGATTCCCTGCCTCAGATTCCCTGCCTCTGATTCCGCACCTCTGATTCCACGCCTCTGATTCCCCGCCTCTGATTCCCTGCCTCTGATACCCTGCCTCTCTTTGCCTGCCTCTATTTCCGTGCCTCTTTCTCTGCATCTAGTTTCCCACATCTCATTTGCCCCCTCTGATAACCCGCCTCTGATTCCATGCCTCTGATTCACTGCCTCAGATTCCCTGCCTCAGATTCCCTGCCTCAGATTCCCTGCCACAGATTCCTTGCCTCCGATTCCCCGCCTCTGATTCCCCGCCTCTGATTCCCAGCCTCTGAATCCCCGCCTCTGAATCCCCGCCTCTGATTCCCCGCATCTGTTTCCCCGCCTCTGATTCCCTGCCTCTGATTCCCCGCCTCTGATTCCCCACCTCTGATTGCCTGCCACTGATTGCCAGCCTCTGATTCCCCGCCTCTGATTCCCCGCCTCTGATTCCCCACCTCTGTCTGTATGCCTCTCTTTCGCCTCCGCTTTTTCCCCTACAGTCTTTCCGTGCCTCTCTTTCCCTCCCTCAATTTCAACAACTCTGTTTGATCTGTTCTGTGTACCTCATTTTCAACACACAAGTTCCAACCGCTATGTTTCACCCATCACTTTCCCCGCCTCTATTTTTCCACCTATGTTTCCCGCCTCTGTTTACCCACCTGTTTCACCGCCTCTGATTCCCCGCCTCTGATTCCCCACCTCTGTCTCGACGCCTCTCTTTCGCCTCCACTCTTTCCCCTCCACTCTTTCCGTGCCTGTCTTTCCCTCCCTCAATTTCAACAACACTGTTTGATCTGTTTTGTGTACCTCATTTTAAACACACAAGTTCCAACCACTATGTTATGCCCGCCTCTTTCCCCGCCTCTATTTATCCACCTATGTTTACCTTCCTCTGTTTACCCGCCTGTTTCCCCGCCTCTGATTCCCCACCTTTCATTCCCCGCCTCTCTTTCCCTGCCTCTATTTCCGCGCCTCTTTCTCTGCCTCTCTTACCCCACAACGCTTTTCCTCCCGCTGATTCCCCGCCTCTGATTCCCCGCCTCAAATTCCCCGCCTCAGATTCCCCACCTCAGATTCCCCGCCTCAGATTCCCCGTCTCAGATTCCCCGTCTCAGATTCCCCGCCTCAGATTCCCCGCCTCAGATTCCCCGTCTCAGATTCCCCGCCTCAGATTCCCGCCTCAGATTCCCTGCCTCTGATTCCCTGCCTAAGATTCCATGCCTCAGATTCCCTGCCTCAGATTCCCTTCATCTGATTCCCTTCATCTGATTCCCTGCCTCTGTTTCCCCGCCTCTGATTCCCCGCGTCTGATTCCCCGCCTCAGATTCCCCGGCTCTGATTCCCTGCCTCAGATTCCCTGCCTCAGATTCCCTGCCTCTGATTCCCTGCCTAAGATTCCATGCCTCAGATTCCCTGCCTCAGATTTCCTGCCTCTGATTGCCTGCCTCTGTTTCCCTGCCTATGATTCCCTGCCTCTGATTCCCTGCCTCTGATTCCCTGCCTCAGATTCCCTGCCTCAGATTCCCTGCCTCTGATTCCCTGCCTCAGATTCCATGCCTCAGATTCCCTGCCTCAGATTCCCTGCCTCTGATTGCCTGCCTCTGATTCCCTGCTTCTGATTCCCTGCCTCTGATTCCCTGCCTCTGATTCCCTGCCTCTGATACCCTGCCTCTGATACCCTGCCTCTCTTTGCCTGCCTCTATTTCCGTGCCTCTTTCTCTGCATCTAGTTTCCCACATCTCATTTGCCCCCTCTGATAACCCGCCTCTGATTCCATGCCTCTGATTCACTGCCTCAGATTCCCTGCCTCAGATTCCCTGCCTCAGATTCCCTGCCTCAGATTCCTTGCCTCAGATTCCCTGCCTCCGATTCCCCGCCTCTGATTCCCCGCCTCTGATTCCCCGCCTCTGATTCCCAGCCTCTGAATCCCCGCCTCTGAATCCCCGCCTCTGATTCCCCGCCTCTGTTTCCCCGCCTCTGATTCCCCGCCTCTGATTCCCCGCCTCTGATTCCACGCCTCTGATTCCCCGCCTCTGATTGCCTGCCACTGATTGCCCGCCTCTGATTCCCCGCCTCTGATTCCCCGCCTCTGATTCCCCACCTCTGTCTGTATGCCTCTCTTTCGCCTCCGCTTTTTCCCCTACACTCTTTCCGCGCCTCTCTTTCCCTCCTTCAATTTCAACAACTCTGTTTGATCTGTTCTGTGTACCTCATTTTCAACACACAAGTTCCAACCACTATGTTTCACCCATCACTTTCACCGCCTCTATTTTTCCGCCTATGTTTACCCGCCTCTGTTTACCCACCTGTTTCACCGCCTCTGATTCCCCGCCTCTGATTCCCCACCTCTGTCTCGATGCCTCTCTTTCGCCTCCACTCTTTCCGTGCCTGTATTTCCCTCCCTCAATTTCAACAACACTGTTTGATCTGTTTTGTGTACCTCATTTTAAACACACAAGTTCCAACCACTATGTTATGCCCGCCTCTTTCCCCGCCTCTATTTATCCACCTATGTTTACCTTCCTCTGTTTACCCGCCTGTTTCCCCGCCTCTGATTCCCCACCTTTCATTCCCCGCCTCTCTTTCCCTGCCTCTATTTCCGCGCCTCTTTCTCTGCCTCTCTTACCCCACAACGCTTTTCCTCCCGCTGATTCCCCGCCTCTGATTCCCCGCCTCAAATTCCCCGCCTCAGATTCCCCACCTCAGATTCCCCGCCTCAGATTCCCCGTCTCAGATTCCCCGTCTCAGATTCCCCGCCTCAGATTCCCCGCCTCAGATTCCCCGTCTCAGATTCCCCGCCTCAGATTCCCCGCCTCAGATTCCCTGCCTCTGATTCCCTGCCTAAGATTCCATGCCTCAGATTCCCTGCCTCAGATTCCCTTCATCTGATTCCCTTCATCTGATTCCCTGCCTCTGTTTCCCCGCCTCTGATTCCCCGCGTCTGATTCCCCGCCTCAGATTCCCCGGCTCTGATTCCCTGCCTCAGATACCCTGCCTCAGATTCCCTGCCTCTGATTCCCTGCCTAAGATTCCATGCCTCAGATTCCCTGCCTCAGATTCCCTGCCTCTGATTGCCTGCCTCTGTTTCCCTGCCTATGATTCCCTGCCTCTGATTCCCTGCCTCTGATTCCCTGCCTCAGATTCCCTGCCTCAGATTCCCTGCCTCTGATTCCCTGCCTCAGATTCCCTGCCTCTGATTGCCTGCCTCTGATTCCCTGCCTCTGATTCCCTGCCTCTGATTCCCTGCCTCTGATTCCCTGCCTCTGATTCCCTGCCTCTGATTCCGCACCTCGGATTCCACGCCTCTCTTTCCTTGTCTCTGATTCCCCGCCTCTGATTCCCTGCCTCTGATACCCTGCCTCTCTTTGCCTGCCTCTATTTCCGTGCCTCTTTCTCTGCATCTAGTTTCCCACATCTCATTTGCCCCCTCTGATAACCCGCCTCTGATTCCATGCCTCTGATTTACTGCCTCAGATTCCCTGCCTCAGATTCCCTGCCTCAGATTCCCTGCCTCAGATTCCTTGCCTCAGATTCCCTGCCTCCGATTCCCCGCCTCTGATTCCCCGCCTCTGATTCCCCGCCTCTGATTCCCAGCCTCTGAATCCCCGCCTCTGAATCCCCGCCTCTGATTCCCCGCCTCTGTTTCCCCGCCTCTGATTCCCCGCCTCTGATTCCCCGCCTCTGATTCCACGCCTCTGATTCCCCGCCTCTGATTCCAGGCCTCTTATTCCCCGCCTCTGATTCCCCGCCTCTGATTCCCCACCTCTGTCTCGACGCCTCTCTTTCGCCTCCACTCTTTCCCCTCCACTCTTTCCGTGCCTGTCTTTCCCTCCCTCAATTTCAACAACACTGTTTGATCTGTTTTGTGTACCTCATTTTAAACACACAAGTTCAAACCACTATGTTATGCCCGCCTCTTTCCCCGCCTCTATTTCTCCACCTATGTTTACCTGCCTCTGTTTACCCGCCTGTTTCCCCGCCTCTGATTACCCACCTTCCATTCCCCGCCTCTCTTTCCCTGCCTCTATTTCCGCGCCTCTTTCTCTGCCTCTCTTTCCCCACAATGCTTTTCCTCCCGCTGATTCCCCGCCTCTGATTCCCCGCCTCTGATTCCCTGCCTCTGATTCCCCGCCTCTGATTCCCCGCCTCGTATTCCCCGCCTCTGTTTCCCCGCCTCTGATTCCCCGCCTCTGATTCCCTGCCTCAGATTCCCTGTCTCTGATTCCCCGCCTCTGATTCCCTGCCTCTGATTCCCTGCCTCTGATTCCCTGCCTCTGATTCCTGCCTCAGATTCCCTGCCTCAGATTCCCTGCCTCAGATTCCCTGCCTCTGATTCCCCGCCTTTGATTCCCCTCCTCTTATTCCCCGCCTCTGATTCCCAGCCTCTGATTCCCCGCCTCTGATTCCCTGCCTCTGTTTCCCCGCCTCTGATTCCCCGCCTCTGATTCCGCGCCTCAGGTTCCCCGCTTCAGATTCCCTGCCTCAGATTCCCCGCCTCAGATTCCCTGCCTCAGATTCCCCGCCTCAGATTCCCTGCCTCAGATTCCCTGCCTCAGATTCCACGCCTCAGATTCCCCGCCTCAGATTCCCCGCCTCAGATTCTCCACCTCAGATTCCCCGCCTCAGATTCCCCGCCTCAGATTCCCCGCCTCAGATTCCCCGCCTCAGATTCCCCGCCTCAGATTCCCAGCCTCAGATTCCCCGCCTCAGATTCCCTGCCATTGATTGCCTGCCTCTGATTGCCTGCCTCTGATTCCCCGCCTCTGATTCCCCGCCTCTTATTCCCCGCCTCTGATTCCCCGCCTCTGATTCCCCGCCTCAGATTCCCCGGCTCTGATTCCCTGCCTGAGATTCCCCGCCTCAGATTCCCCGCCTCAGATTCCCCACCTCAGGTTCCCCGCCTCTGATTCCCCGCCTCAGATTCCCCGCCTCAGATTCCCTGCCATTGATTCCCTGCCTCTGATTCCCTGCCTCTGATTCTGCGCCTCTGATTCCACGCCTCTCTTTCCGTATCTCTGATTCCCCGCCTCTGATTCTCTGCCTCTGATACCCTGCCTCTCTTTGCCTGCCTCTATTTCGGTTCCTCTTCCTCTGCATCTAGTTTCCCACATCTCATTTGCCCCCTCTGATAACCCGCCTCTGATTCCATGCCTCTGATTCCCCGCCTCTGATTCCCCGCCTCTGATTCCCCGCCTCTGAATCAACGCCTCTGATTCCCTGCCTCAGATTCCCTACCTCAGATTCCCTGCCTCAGATTCCCTGCATCTGATTCCCCGCCTCTGATTCCCCGCCTCTTATTCCCCGCCTCTGATTCCCCGCCTCTGATTCCCCGCCTCTGATTCCCTGCCTCTGTTTCCCCGCCTATGATTCCCCGCCTCTGATTCCCCGCCTCAGATTCCCCGGCTCTGATTCCCTGCCTGAGATTCCCTGCCTCAGATTCCCTGCATATGATTCCCTGCCTCTGAGGCCCCGCGTCAGATTCCCCGGCTCTGATTCTCTGCCTGAGCTTCCCTGCCTCAGAATCCCCACCTCAGATTCCCTGCCTCAGATTCCCCGCCTCAGATTCCCCGCCTCAGATTCCCCGCCTCAGATTCCCCGCCTCAGATTCCCCGCCTCAGATTCCCCGCCTCTGATTCCCCGCCTCTGCTTCCCTGCCTCTGTTTCCCCGCCTCTCATTACCCGCGTCTGATTCCCCGCCTCAGATTCCCCGGCTCTGATTCCCTGCCTGAGATTCCATGCCTCAGATTCCCCGCCTCAGATTCCCAGCCTCAGATTCACCGCCTCAGTTTCCCCGCCTCAGATTCCCCGCCTCAGATTCCCCGCCTCAGATTCCCCGCCTCACATTCGCCGCCTCAGATTCCCCGCCTCAGATTCCCTGCCTCAGATTCCCTGTCTCAGATTCCCTGCCTCAGATTCCCTTCATCTGATTCACTTCATCTGATTCCCTGCCTCTGATTCCCTGCCTCTGATTCCCAGCCTCTGATTCCCTGCCTCTGATTCCCTGCCTCTGATTCCCTGCCTCTGATTCCCCGCCTCTTATTCCCTGCCTCTGTTTCCCCGCCTCTGATTCCCCGCGTCTGATTCCCCGCGTCTGATTCCCCGCCTCAGATTCCCCGGCTCTGATTCCCTGCCTGAGATTCCATGCCTCAGATTCCCCGCTTCAGATTCCCAGCCTCAGATTCACCGCCTCTGATTCCCCGCCTCTGATTCCCCGCCTCTGATTCCCCGCCTCTGATTCCCTGCCTCTGTTTCCCCGCCTCTGATTCCCCGCCTCTGATTCCCCGCCTCAGATTCCCTGGCTCTGATTCCCTGCCTGAGATTCCCTGCCTCAGATTCCCTGCCTATGATTCCCTGCCTCTGAGTCCCCGCGTCAGATTCCCCGGCTCTGATTCCCTGCCTGAGATTCCCTGCCTCAGAATCCCCGCCTCAGATTCCCTGCCTCATATTCCCCGCCTCAGATACCCCGCCTCAGATTCCACGCCTCAGATTCCCCGCCTCAGATTCCCCACCTCAGGTTCCCTGCCTCTGATTCCCCGCCTCTGATTCCCTGCCTCTGTTTCCCCGCCTCTGATTCCCCGCGTCTGATTCCCCACGTCTGATTCCCCGCATCAGATTCCCCGGCTCTGATTCCCTGCCTGAGATTCCATGCCTCAGATTCCCCGCTTCAGATTCCCAGCCTCAGATTCACCGCCTCAGATTCCCCGCCTCAGATTCCCCGCCTCAGATTCCCCGCCTCAGATTCCCTGCCTCAGATTCCCTGTCTCAGATTCCCTGCCTCAGATTCCCTGCCTCTGATTCCCTGCCTCAGATTCCCTGCCTCAGATTCCCTGCCTCAGATTCCCTGCCTCTGATTGCCTGCCTCTGATTCCCTGCCTCTGATTCCCTGCCTCTGATTGCCTGCCTCTGATTCCCTGCCTCTGATTCCCTGCCTCTGATTCCCTGCCTCTGATTCCCTGCCTCTGATTCCGCGCCTCTGATTCCACGCCACTCTTTCCTTGTCTCTGATTCCCAGCCTCTGAGTCCCTGCCTCTGATACCCTGCCTCTCTTTGCCTGCCTCTATTTCCGTGCCTCTTTCTCTGCATCTAGTTTCCCACATCTCATTTGCCCCCTCTGATAACCCGCCTCTGATTCAATGCCTCTGATTCACTGCCTCAGATTTACCGCCTCAGATTCCCCGCCTCAGATTCCCTGCCTCAGATTCCCTGCCTCAGATTCCCTGCCTCAGATTCCCTGCCTCAGATTCCCTGCCTCAGATTCCCTTCATCAATTCCCTGCCTCTGATTCCCTGCCTCTGATTCCCCACCTCTGATTCCCCGCCTCAGATTCCCTGGCTCTGATTCTCTGGCTCAGATTCCCTGCCTTAGATTCCCTGCCTCTGATTCCCCGCATCTGATTCCATGCCTCTTATTCCATACCTCTGATTCCCCGCCTCTGATTCCCCACCTCTGTCTGTACACCGCTTTTTCACCTACACTCTTTCCCCTCCACTCATTCCGTGCCTGTCTTTCCCTCCCTCAATTTCAACAACACTGTTTGATCTGTTTTGAGTACCTCATTTTAAACACACAAGTTCCAACCACTATGTTTTGCCCGCCTCTTTCCCCGCCTCTATTTATCCACCTATGTTTACCTGCCACTGTTTACCCGCCTGTTTCCCCGCCTCTGATTCCCCACCTTTCATTCCCCGCCTCTCTTTCCCTGCCTCTATTTCCGCGCCTCTTTCTCTGCCACTCTTTCCCCACATCACTTTTCCTCCCGCTGATTCCCCGCCTCTGATTCCCCGCCTCTGATTCCCTGCCTCTGATACCCCGCCTCTGATTCCCTGCCTCAGATTCCCTGCCTCAGATTCCCTGCCTCAGATTCCCTGCCTCAGATTCCCTGCCTCTGATTCCCCGACTCTGATTCCCCGCCTCTTATTCCCCGCCTCTGATTCCCCGCCTCTGATTCCCCGCCTCTGATTCCCTGCCTCTGTTTCCCCACCTCTGATTCCGCACCTCTGATTCCACGCCTCTCTTTCCTTGTCTCTGATTCCCCGCCTCTGATTCCCTGCCTCTGATACCCTTCCTCTCTTTGCCTGCCTTTATTTCCGTGCCTCTTTCTCTGCATCTAGTTTCCCACATCTCATTTGCCCCCTCTGATAACCCGCCTCTGATTCCATGCCTCTGATTCACTGCCTCAGATTCCGTGCATCAGATTCACCGATTCAGATTTACCGCCTCAGATTCCCCGCCTCAGATTCCCTGCCTCAGATTCCCTGCCTCAGATTCCCTGCCTCAGATTCCTTGCCTCAGATTCCCTGCCTCCGATACCCCGCCTCTGATTCCCCGCCTCTGTTTCCCCGCCTCTGATTCCCCGCCTCTGATTCCACGCCTCTGATTCCCCGCCTCTGATTCCAGGCCTCTTATTCCCCGCCTCTGAATCCCCACCTCTGATTGCCTGCCACTGATTGCCCGCCTCTGATTCCCCGCCTCTGATTCCCCGCCTCTGATTCCCCACCTCTGTCTGTATGCCTCTCTTTCGCCTCCGCTTTTTCCCCTACACTCTTTCCGCGCCTCTCTTTCCCTCCCTCAATTTCAACAACTCTGTTTGATCTGTTCTGTGTACCTCATTTTCAACACACAAGTTCCAACCACTATGTTTCACCCATCACTTTCCCCGCCTCTATTTTTCCGCCTATGTTTACCCGCCTCTGTTTACCCACCTGTTTCACCGCCTCTGATTCCCCGCCTCTGATTCCCCACCTCTGTCTCGATGCCTCTCTTTCGCCTCCACTCTTTCCGTGCCTGTATTTCCCTCCCTCAATTTCAACAACACTGTTTGATCTGTTTTGTGTACCTCATTTTAAACACACAAGATCCAACCACTATGTTATGCCCGCCTCTTTCCCCGCCTCTATTTATCCACCTATGTTTACCTTCCTCTGTTTACCCGCCTGTTTCCCCGCCTCTGATTCCCCACCTTTCATTCCCCGCCTCTCTTTCCCTGCCTCTATTTCCGCGCCTCTTTCTCTGCCTCTCTTACCCCACAACGCTTTTCCTCCCGCTGATTCCCCGCCTCTGATTCCCCGCCTCAAATTCCCCGCCTCAGATTCCCCACCTCAGATTCCCCGCCTCAGATTCCCCGCCTCAGATTCCCCCTCTCAGATTCCCCGCCTCAGATTCCCCGCCTCAGATTCCCCGTCTCAGATTCCCCACCTCAGATTCCCCGGCTATGATTCCCTGCCTCAGATTCCCTGCCTCAGATTCCCTGCCTCTGATTCCCTGCCTAAGATTCCATGCCTCAGATTCCCTGCCTCAGATTCCCTTCATCTGATTCCCTTCATCTGATTCCCTGCCTCTGTTTCCCCGCCTCTGATTCCCCGCGTCTGATTCCCCGCCTCAGATTCCCCGGCTCTGATTCCCTGCCTCAGATTCCCTGCCTCAGATTCCCTGCCTCTGATTCCCTGCCTAAGATTCCATGCCTCAGATTCCCTGCCTCAGATTCCCTGCCTCTGATTGCCTGCCTCTGTTTCCCTGCCTATGATTCCCTGCCTCTGATTCCCTGCCTCTGATTCCCTGCCTCAGATTCCCTGCCTCAGATTCCCTGCCTCTGATTCCCTGCCTCAGATTCCATGCCTCAGATTCCCTGCCTCAGATTCCCTGCCTCTGATTGCCTGCCTCTGATTCCCTGCCTCTGATTCCCTGCCTCTGATTCCCTGCCTCTGATTCCCTGCCTCTGATTCCCTGCCTCTGATTCCGCACCTCTGATTCCACGCCTCTCTTTCCTTGTCTCTGATTCCCCGCCTCTGATTCCCTGCCTCTGATACCCTGCCTCTCTTTGCCTGCCTCTATTTCCGTGCCTCTTTCTCTGCATCTAGTTTCCCACATCTCATTTGCCCCCTCTGATAACCCGCCTCTGATTCCATGCCTCTGATTCACTGCCTCAGATTCCCTGCCTCAGATTCCCTGCCTCAGATTCCCTGCCTCAGATTCCTTGCCTCAGATTCCCTGCCTCCGATTCCCCGCCTCTGATTCCCCGCCTCTGATAACCCGCCTCTGATTCCATGCCTCTGATTACCCGCCTCTGATTCTCCGCCTCTGATTCCCCGCCTCTGATTCCCCGCCTCTGATTCCCTGCCTCAGATTCCCTGCCTCAGATTGCCTGCCTCAGATTCCCTGCCTCTGATTCCAGTCTCTGATTCCCCGCCTCTTATTATCCGCCTCTGATTCCCCGCGTCTGATTCCCCACCTCTGATTCCCTGCCTCTCTTTCCCCGCCTCTGATTCCGCGCCTCTGATTCCCCGCCTCAGATTCCCCGGCTATGATTCCCTGCCTCAGATTCCCTGCCTCAGATTCCCCGCCTCAGATTCACTGCCTCAGATTCCCCGCCTCAGATTCCCTGCCTCAGATTCCCCGCCTCAGAATCCCCGCCTCAGATTCCCAGCCTCTGATTCCCTGCCTCAGATTCCCTGCCTCAGACTCCCTACCTCAGATTCCCTGCCTCTGATTCCCTGCCTCTGATTCCCCGCCTCTTATTCCCCACCTCTGATTCCCCGCCTCTGATTCCCCGCCTCTGATTCCATGCCTCTGTTTCCCCGCCTCTGATTCCCCACCTCTGATTCCCCGCCTCAGATTCCCCGGCTCTGATTCCCTGCCTCAGATTCCCTGCCTCAGATTCCCCGCCTCAGATTCCCTGCCTCAGATTCCCCGCCTCAGATTCCCCGCCTCAGATTCCCCGCCTCAGATTCCCTGCCTCTGTTTGCCTGCCTCTGATTCCCTGCCTCTGACTCCCCGCCTCTAATTCCCTGCCTCTGATTCCCTGCCTCTGATTCCCCGCCTCTTATTCCCCGCCTCTGATTCCATGCCTCTGATTCCCCGCCTCTGATTCCCAGCCTCTGATTCCTCGCCTCTGATTCCCTGCCTCAGATTCCTTGCCTCAGATTCCCTGCCTCTGATTCCCCGCCTCTGATTCCCCGCCTCCTATTCCCTGCCTCTGACTCCCCGCGTCTGATTCCCCGCCTCAGATTCCCCGGCTCTGATTCCCTGCCTGAGATTCCATGCCTCAGATTCCCCGCCTCAGATTCCCTGCCTCAGATTCCCCGCCTCAGATTCCCAGCCTCTGATTCCCTGCCTCAGATTCCCTGCCTCAGACACCCTCCCTCAGATTCCCTGCCTCAGATTCCCTGCCTCTGATTCCCTGCCTCTGATACCCTGCCTCAGATTCCCTGCCACAGATTCCCCGCCTCTGATTCCCCGCCTCTGATTCCCCGCCTCTGATTCCCTGCCTCTGATTCCCCGCCTCTGATTCCCCGCCTCTGATTCCCCGCCTCTGATTCCCCACCTCTGATTCCCCGCCTCTGAATCCCTGCCTCTGATTCCCCTCCTCTGATTCCCAGGCTCTGATTCCCCGGCTCTGATTCCCTGCCTCAGATTCCCCGCCTCTGATTTCCCGCCTCTGATTCGCCGCCTCTGATTCCCCGCCTCTGATTCCCCGCATCCCTTTCCGTGCAACTTTCCCGGCCTCCATTTCCCCACATCTCTTACCCCGCCTCTGATTCCACGCCTCTGATTCCCCGCCTCTGATTCCCCGCCTCTGTCTCTGCGCCTCTCTTTCACCTCCAATCTTTCCCCTCCACTCTTTCCGCGCCTCTCTTTCCCTCCCTCAATTTCAACAACTCTGTTTGATCTGTTTTGTGTACCTCATTTTGAACACAAGTTCCAACCACTATGTTTTGCCCACCTCTTTCCCCGCCTCTATTTATCTGCTTATGTTTACCTGCCTCTGTTCACCCGCCTGTTTCCCCGCCTCTGATTCTCCACCTTTGATTCCCCGCCACTCTTTCCCTGCCTCAATTTCCGCGCCTCTTTCTCTGCCTCTCATTCCCCACATCTCTATTCCCCCCTCTGATTCCCCGCATCTGAATTCGCGCCTCTGATTCCCCACCTCAGATTCCCCGCCTCTGATTCCCCTCCTCTCTTTCCCTGCCTTTCTTTGTGCACCTCTTTCTCTGCCTCTCTTTCCCCACTTCTCTTTACCCCCCTCTGATTCCCCACCACTGAATCCGCGCCTCTGATTCCCAACCTCAGATTCCCCACCTCAGATTCCCCACCTCAGATTCCATACCTCAGATACCCTGCCTCAGATTCCCTGCCTCAGATTCCCTGCCTCAGACTCCCTGCCTCAGATTCCCTGCCTATGATTTCCTGCCTGATTCCCTGCCTCAGATTCCCCGGCTCTGATTCCCTGCCTGAGATTCCCTGCCTCAGATTCCCTGCCTCGGATTCCCTGCCTCAGATTCCCCGCCTCAGATTCCCCGCCTCAGATTACCCGCCTCAGATTCCCCGCCTCAGATTCCCCGCCTCAGTTTCCCTGCCTCTGATTGCCTGCCTCTGATCCCCTGCCTCTGATTCCCTGCCTCTAAATCCCTGCCTCTGATTCCCAGCCTCTGATTCCCTGCCTCTGATTCCGCGCCTCTGATAACCCGCCTCTGATTCCATGCCTCTGAATCCCCGCCTCTGTTTCCCGCCTCTGATACCCCGCCTCTGATTACCTGCCTCAGATTCCCTGCCTCAGATTCCTTGCCTCAGATTCCCTGCCTCTGATTCCCCGCCTCTGATTCCCCGCCTCTTATTCCACGCCTCTGATTCCCCGCCTCTGATTCCCCACCTCTGATTCCCTGACTCTGTTTCCCCGCCTCTGATTCCCCACGTCTGATTCCCCGCCTCAGATTCCCCGGCTCTGATTCCCTGCCTGAGATTCCATGCCTCAGATTCCCCGCCTCAGATTCCCTGCCTCAGATTCCCCGCCTCAGATTCCCAGCCTCTGATTCCCTGCCTCAGATTCCCTGCCTCAGACTCCCTGCCTCAGATTCCCTGCCTCTGATTCCCTGCCTCTGATTCCCTGCCTCTGATTCCCCGCCTCTTATTCCCCACCTCTGATTCCCCGCCTCTGATTACCCGCCTCTGATTCCGTGCCTCTGTCTCCCCGCCTCTGATTCCCCGCCTCTGATTCCCCGCCTCAGATTCCCCGGCTCTGATTCCCTGCCTGTGATTCCCTGCCTCAGATTCCCCGCCTCAGATTCCCTGCCTCAGATTCCCCGCCTCATATTCCCCGCCTCAGATTCCCCGCCTCAGATTCCCCGCCTCAGATTCCCCGCCTCAGATTCCCCGCCTCAGATTCCCCGCCTCTGATTCCCCGCCTCTGATTCGCCACCTCTGTTTCCCCGCCTCTGATTCCCTGCATCCCTTTCCGTGCAACTTTCCCGGCCTCCGTTTCCCCACATCTCTTTCCCCGCTTCTGATTCCACACCTCTGATTCCCCGCCTCTGATTCCCCGCCTCTGTCTCGGCGCCTCTCTTTCACCTCCAATCTTTCCCCTCCACTCTTTCTGCGCCTCTCTTTCCCTCCCTCAATTTCAACAACTCTGTTTGATCTCTTTTGTGTACCTCATTTTGAACACAAGTTCTAACCACTATGTTTTGCCCACCTCTTTCCCCTCCTCTATTTATCTGCTTATGTTTACCTGCCTCTGTTTACCCACCTGTTTCCCCGCCTCTGATTCTCCACCTTTGATTCCCCGCCTCTCTTTCCATGCCTCTATTTCCGCGCCTCTTTCTCTGCCTCTCATTCCCCACATCTCTATTCCCCCCTCTGATTCCCCGCATCTGAATCCGCGCCTCTGATTCCCCACCTCAGATTCCCCGCCTCTGATTCCCCTCATCTCTTTCACTGCCTTTCTTTGTGCCCCTCTTTCTCTGCCTCTCTTTCCCCACTTCTCTTTACCCCCCTCTGATTCCCCACCACTGAATCCGTGCCTCTGATTCCCAACCTCAGATTCCCCGCCTCAGATTTCCCGCCTCAGATTCCCTACCTCAGATACCATGCCTCAGATTCCCTGCCTCAGATTCCCTGCCTCAGACTCCCTGCCTCAGATTCCCTGCCTATGCTTTCCTGCCTCTGATTCCCTGCCTCAGATTTCCTGGCTCTGATTCCCTGCCTGAGATTCCCTGCCTCAGATTCCCCTCCTCAGATTCCCTGCCTCAGATTCCCCGCCTCAGATTCCCCGCCTCAGATTCCCCGCCTCAGATTCCCCGCCTCAGAATCCCCGCCTCAGATTCCCCGCCTCAGATTCCCCGCCTCAGATTCCCCGCCTCACATTCCCTGCCTCTGATTCCCTGCCTCTGATTGCCTGCCTCTGATTCCCTGCCTCTGATTCCCTGCCTCTAAATCCCTGCCTCTGATTCCCTGCCTCTGAATCCCTGCCTCTGATTCCGCGCCTCTGATTCCCCGCCTCTCTTTCCGTGTCTCTGATTCCCCGCCTCAGATTCCCTGCCTCAGATACCCTGCCTCTCTTTGCCTGCATCTATTTCCGTGCCTCTTTCTCTGCATCTAGTTTCCCACATCTCATTTGCCCCCTCTGATAACCCGCCTCTGATTCCATGCCTCTGATTCCCCGCCTCTGATTCCCCACCTCTGATTCCCCGCCTCTGATTCCCCGCCTCTGATTCCCTGCCTCTATTTCCCCGCCTTTGATTCCCCGCGTCTGATTCCCTGCCTCAGATTCCCCGGCTCTGATTCCATGCCTGAGATTCCATGCCTCAGATTCCCCGCCTCAGATTCCCTGCCTCAGATTCCCTGCCTCAGATACCCAGCCTCTGATTCCCTGCCTCAGATTCCCTGCCTCAGATTCCCTGCCTCAGATTCCCTGCCTCTGATTCCCTGCCACTGATTCCCCGCCTCTGATTCCCCGCCTCAGATTCCCTGTCTCTGATTCCCTGCCTTAGATTCCCCGCCTCAGATTCCCCGCCTCAGATTCCCCACCTCAGATTCCCCGCCTCAGATTCCCCGCCTCAGATTCCCCACCTCAGATTCCCCGCCTCAGATTCCCCGCCTCAGATTCCCCGCCTCAGATTCCCCGCCTCAGATTCCCCGCCTCAGATTCCCTGCCTCTGTTTGCCTGCCTCTGATTCCCTGCCTCTGATTCCCCGCCTCTAATTCCCTGCCTCTAATTCCCTGCCTCTGATTCCAGCCCTCTGATTCCCCGCCTCTGATTCCCAGCCTCTGATTCCCTGCCTCTGTTTCCCCGCCTCTGATTCCCCGCGTCTGATTCCCCGCCTCAGATTCGCCGGCTCTGATTCCCTGCCTGAGATTCCATGCCTCAGATTCCCCGCCTCAGATTCCCTGCATCAGATTCCCCGCCTCAGATTCCCAGCCTCTGATTCCCTGCCTCAGATTCCCTGCCTCAGACTCCCTGCCTCAGATTCCCTGCCTCTGATTCCCTGCCTCTGATTCCCCTCCTCTTATTCCCAACCTCTGATTCCCCGACTCTGATTACCTGCCTCTGATTCCCTTCCTCTGTTTCCCCGCCTCTGATTCCCCGCCTCTGAATCCCCGCCTCTGATTCCCCGGCTCTGATTCCCTGCCTCAGATTCCCCGCCTCTGATTCCCCGCCTCTGATTCGGCGCCTCTGATTCCCCGCCTCTGATTCCCCGCATCCCTTTCCGCGCAACTTTGCCGGCCTCCGTGTCCCCACATCTATTTCCCCGCCTCTGATTCCACGCCTCTGATTCCCCGCCTCTGATTCCCCGCCTCTGTCTCTGCGCCTCTCTTTCACCTCCAATCTTTCCCCTCCACTCTTACCGCGCCTCTCTTTCCCTCCCTCAATTTCAACAACTCTGTATGATCTGTTTTGTGTACCTCATTTTGAACACAAGTTCCAACCACTATGTTTTGCCCACCTCTTTCCCCGCCTCTATTTATCTGCTTATGTTTACCTGCCTCTGTTTACCCGCCTGTTTCCCCGCCTCTGATTCTCCACCTTTGATTACCCGCCTCTCTTTCCCTGCCTCTATTTCCGCGCCTCTTTCTCTGCCTCTCATTCCCCACATCTCTATTCCCCCCTCTGATTCCCCGCATCTGAATCCGCGCCTCTGATTCCCCACCTCAGATTCCCCGCCTCTTATTCCCCTCCTCTCTTTCCCTGCCTTTATTTGTGCCCCTCTTTCTCTTCCTCTCTTTCCCCACTTCTCTTTACCCCCCTCTGATTCCCCACCACTGAATCCGCGCCTCTGATTCCCAACCTCAGATTCCCCGACTCAGATTCCCCGCCTCAGATTCCCTACATCAGATACCCTGCCCCAGATTCCCTGCCTCAGATTCCCTGCCTCAGACTCCCTGCCTCAGATTCCCTGCCTATGATTTCCTGCCTCTGATTCCCCGCCTCAGATTCCCCGCCTCAGATTCCCCGCCTCAGATTCCCCGCCTCAGATTCCCCGCCTCAGATTCCCCGCCTCAGATTCCCCGCGTCAGATTCCCTGCCTCTGATTGCCTGCCTCTGATTCCCTTCCTCTGATTCCCTGCCTCTAAATCCCTGCCTCTGATTCCCTGCCTCTGATTCCCTGCCTCTGATTCCGCGCCTCTGATTCCCCGCCTCTCTTTCCGTGTCTCTGATTCCCCGCCTCAGATTCCCTCCCTCAGATACCCTGCCTCTCTTTGCCTGCGTCTATTTCCGTGCCTCTTTCTCTGCATCTAGTTTCCCACATCTCATTTGCCCCCTCTGATAACCCGCCTCTGATTCCATGCCTCTGATTCCCCGCCTCTGATTCCCTGCCTCAGATTCCCTGCCTCAGATTCCTTGCCTCAGATTCCCTGCCTCTCATTCCCCACCTCTGATTCCCCGCCTCTTATTCCCCGCCTCTCATTCCCCGCCTCTGATTCCCCGCCTCTGATTCCCTGCCTCTGTTTCGCCGCCTCTGATTCCCCACGTCTGATTCCCCGCCTCACATTCCCCGGCTCTGATTCCCTGCCTGAGATTGCATGCCATAAATTCCCCGCCACAGATTCCATGCCTCAGATTCCCTGCCTCAGATTCCCTGCCTCAGATTCCCTGCCTCAGATTCCCTGCCTCTGATTCCCTGCGTCTGATTCCCCACCTCTTATTCCCCACCTCTGATTCCCCGCCTCTGATTCCCCGCCTCTCATTCCCTGCCTCTGTTTCCCCGCCTCTGATTCCCCGCTTCTGATTCCCCGCCTCAGATTCCCCGGCTCTGATTCCCCGCCTCAGATTCCCTGCCTCAGATTCCCCGCCTCAGATTCCCCGCCTCAGATTCCCTGCCTCAGATTCCCCGCCTCAGATTCCCTGCCTCTGATTCCCCGACTCTGATTCCCCGCCTCTTATTCCCCGCCTCTGATTCCCCGCCTCTGATTCCCTGCCTCTGATACCCTGCCTCTCTTTGCCTGCCTCTATTTCGGTGCCTCTTTCTCTGCATCTAGTTTCCCACATCTCATTTGCCCCCTCTGATAACCCGCCTCTGATACCCCGCCTCTGATTCCCTGCCTCTGATTCCCCGCCTCTGATTCCCTGACTCAGATTCCCTGCCTCAGTTTCCCCGCCTCAGATTCCCTGCCTCAGATTCCCCGCCTCAGATTCCCTGCCTCTGATTCCCCGACTCTGATTCCCCGCCTCTTATTCCCCGCCTCTGATTCCCCGCCTCTGATTCCCCGCCTCTGATTCCCTGCCTCTGATTCCCCACCTCTGATTCCCTGCCTCAGATTCCCTGCCTCAGATTCCCTGCCTCAGATTCCCTGCCTCTGATTCCCCGACTCTGATTCCCCGCCTCTTATTCCCCACCTCTGATTCCCCGCCTCTGATTCCCCGCCTCTGATTCCCTGCCTCTGTTTCCCCACCTCTGATTCCCCGCCTCTGATTCCCCGCCTCAGATTCCCCGGCTCTGATTCCCTGCCTCAGATTCCCTGCCTAAGATTCCCCGCCTCAGATTCCCTGCCTCAGATTCCCCGCCTCAGATTCCCTGCCTCAGATTCCCCGCCTCAGATTCCCCGCCTCAGATTCCCCGCCTCAGATTCCCCGCCTCAGATTCCCCGCCTCAGATTCCCCGCCTCAGATTCCCCGTCTCAGATTCCCCGCCTCAGATTCCCCGCCTCAGATTCCCCGCCTCAAATTCCCCGCCTCAGATTCCCCGCCTCAGATTCCCTGCCTCAGATTCCCTGTCTCAGATTTCCTGCCTCAGATTCCCTTCATCTGATTCCCTTCATCTGATTCCCTGCCTCTGATTCCCTGCCTCTGATTCCCCGCCTCTGATTCCCCGCCTCTGATTCCCCACCTCAGATTCCCTGCCTCAGATTCCCTGCCTCAGATTCCCTGCCTCTGATTCCCTGCCTCAGATTCCCTGCCTCAGATTCCCTGCCTCAGATTCCCTGCCTCTGATTGCCTGCCTCTGATTCCCTGGCTCTGATTCCCTGCCTCTGATTCCCTGCCTCTGATTCCCTGCCTCTGATTCCGCGCCTCTGATTCCACGCCTCTCTTTCCTTGTCTCTGATTCCCCGCCTCTGAGTCCCTGCCTCTGATACCCTGCCTCTCTTTGCCTGCCTCTATTTCCGTGCCTCTTTCACTGCATCTAGTTTCCCACTTCTCATTTGCCCCCTCTGATAACCCGCCTCTGATTCCATGCCTCTGATTCACTGCCTCAGATTCCCTGCCTCAGATTCCCCGACTCAGATTTACCGCCTCAGATTCCCCGCCTCAGATTCCCTGCCTCAGATTCCCTGCCTGAGATTCCCTGCCTCAGATTCCCTGCCTCAGATTCCCTTCATCTGATGCCCTTCATCAATTCCCTGCCTCTGATTCCCTGCCTCTGATTCCCCGCCTCAGATTCCCTGGCTCTGATTCTCTGGCTCAGATTCCCTGCCTTAGATTCCCTGCCTCTGATTCCCCGCATCTGATTCCAGGCCTCTTATTCCCCACCTCTGATTCCCCGCCTCTGATTCCCCGTCTCTGATTCCCCGTCTCTGATTCCCCGTCTCTGATTCCCCACCTCTCTCTACGCCTCTCTTTCACCTCCACTCTTTCCCCTCCACTCTTTCCGCGCCTCTCTTTCCCTCCCTCAATTTCAACAACTCTGATTCATCTGTTCTGTGTACCTCATTTTCAACACACAAGTTCCAACCACTATGTTTTACCCATCTCTTTCCCCGCCTCTATTTATCCGCCTATGTTTACCCGCCTCTGTTTACCCACCTGTTTCACCGCCTCTGATTCCCCGCCTCTGATTCCCCACCTCTGTCTCTACGCCTCTCTTTCGCCTCCACTCTTTCCCCTACACTCTTTCAGTGCCTGTCTTTCCCTCCCTCAATTTCAACAACACTGTTTGATCTGTTTTGTGTACCTCATTTTAAACACACAAGTTCCAACCACTATGTTTTGCCCGCCTCTTTCCCCGCCTCTATTTATCCACCTATGTTTACCTGCCACTGTTTACCCGCCTGTTTCCCCGCCTCTGATTCCCCACCTTTCATTCCCCACCTCTCTTTCCCTGCCTCTATTTCCGTGCCTCTTTCTCTGCCTCTCTTTCCCCACATCTCTTTACCTCCCGCTGATTCCCCGCCTCTGATACCCTGCCTCTGATTCCCCGCCTCTGATTCCCTGCCTCAGATTCCCTGCCTCAGATTCCCTGCCTCAGATTCCCTGCCTCTGATTCCCCGCCTCTGATTCCCCGCCTCTTATTCCCCGCCTCTGATCCCACGCCTCTGATTCCCCGCCTTTGATTCCCTTCCTCTGTTTCCCCGCCTCTGATTCCCCGCCTCAGATTCCCCGCCTCAGATTCCCCAGCTCTGATTCCCTGCCTCAGATTCCCTGCCTCAGATTCCCCGCCTCAGATTCCCTGCCTCAGATTCCCCGCCTCAGATTCGCTGCCTCTGATACCCCGACTCTGATTCCCCGCCTCTTATTCCCCACCGCTGATTCCCCGCCTCTGATTCCCCGCCTCTGATTCCCTGCCTCTGATTCCCCACCTCTGATTCCCTGCCTCAGATTCCCTGCCTCAGATTCCCTGCCTCAGATTGCCTGCCTCTGATTCCCCGACTCTGATTCCCCGCCTCTTATTCCCCACCTCTGATTCCCCGCCTCTGATTCCCCGCCTCTGATTCCCTGCCTCTGTTTCCCCACCTCTGATTCCCCGCCTCTGATTCCCCGCCTCAGATTCCCCGGCTCTGATTCCCTACCTCAGATTCCCTGCCTCAGATACCCCGCCTCAGATTCCCTGCCTCAGATTCCCCGCCTCAGATTTCCCGCCTCAGATTCCCCACCTCAGATTCCCCGCCGCAGATTCCCCGCCTCAGATGCCCCGCCTCAGATTCCCCGCCTCAGATTCCCCGCCTCAGATTCCCCGCCTCAGATTCCCCGCCTCAGATTCCCCGCCTCAGATTCCCTGCCTCTAATTCCCCGCCTCTTATTCCCCGTCTCTGATTCCCCGCCTCTGATTCCCCGCGTCTGATTCCCTCCCTCAGATTCCCCGGCTCTGATTCCCTGCATTAGATTCCCTGCCTCAGATTCCCTGCCTCTGTTTCCCCACCTCTGATTCCCCGCCTCTGATTCCCCGCCTCTGATTCCCCGCCTCTGATTCCCCGCCGCAGATTCCCCGCCGCAGATTCCCCGCCTCAGATGACCCGCCTCAGATTCCCCACCTCAGATACCCCGCCTCAGATTCCCCGCCTCAGATTCCCCGCCTCAGATTCCCCGCCTCAGATTCCCCGCCTCAGATTCCCCGCCTCAGATTCCCCGCCTCTGATTCCCCGCCTCTGATTCCCTGCCTCTGATTCCCTGCCTCTGATTCCCTGCCTCTGATTCCCTGCCTCTGATTCCCTGCCTCTGATTCCGCGCCTCTGATTCCACGCCTCTCTTTCCGTATCTCTGATTCCCCGCCTCTAATTCCCTGCCTCTGATACCCTGCCTCTATTTGCCTGCCTCTATTTCCGTGCCTCTTTCTCTGCATCTAGTTTCCCACATGTCATTTGCCCCCTCTGATAACCTGCCTCTGATTCCATGCCTCTGATTCCCCGCCTCTGATTCCCCGCCTCTGATTCCCTGCCTCTGATTCCCCGCCTCTGATTCCCTGCCTCAGATTCCCTGCCTCAGATTCCCTGCCTCAGATTCCCTGCCTCAAATTCCCCGCCTCTTATTCCCCGCCTCTGATTCACCGCCTCAGATTCCCTGCATCAGATTCCCCGACTCAGATTTACCGCCTCAGATTCCCCGCCTCAGATTCCCTGCCTCAGATTCCCTGCCTCAGATTCCCTGCCTCAGATTCCCTGCCTCAGATTCCCTTCATCTGATGTCCTTCATCAATTCCCTGCCTCTGATCCCCTGCCTCTGATTCCCCACCTCTGATTCCCCGCCTCAGATTCCCTGGCTCTGATTCTCTGGCTCAGATTCCCTGCCTTAGATTCCCTGCCTCTGATTCCCCGCATCTGATTCCAGTCCTCTTATTCCCCACCTCTGATTCCCCGGCTTTGATTCCCTGCATTAGATTCCCTGCCTCAGATTCCCTGCCTCTGATTCCCCGCCTCTGATTCCCTGCCTCTGATTCCCCACCTCTGATTCCTGCCTCAGATTCCCTGCCTCAGATTCCCTGCCTCAGATTCCCTGCCTCTGATTCACTGCCTTTGATTCCCCGCCTCTTATTCCCCACCTCTGATTCCCAGCCTCTGATTCCCCGCCTCTGATTCCCCGCCTCTGATTCCCCGCCTCAGATTCCCCGCCTCAGATTCCCTGCCTCAGATTCCCCGCCTGAGATTCCCCGCCTGAGATTCCCCGCCTGAGATTCCCCGCCTCAGATTCCCCGCCTCAGATTCCCTGCCTCAGATTCCCCGCCTGAGATTCCCTGCCTCTGATTGCCTGCCTCTGATTCCCTGCCTCTGATTCCCTGCCTCTGATTCCCCGCCTCTGATTCCCCGCCTCAGATTCCCTGCCTCAGATTCCCTGCCTCAGATTCCCTGCCTCTGATTCCCTACCTCAGATTCCCTGCCTCAGATTCCCTGCCTCAGATTCCCTGCCTCTGATTGCCTGCCTCTGATTCCCTGCCTCTGATTCCCTGCCTCTGATTCCCTGCCTCTGATTCCCTGCCTCTGATTCCCTGCCTCTGATTCCGCGCCTCTGATTCCACGCCTCTCTTTCCTTGTCTCTGATTCCCCGCCTCTGAGTCCCTGCCTCTGATACCCTGCCTCTCTTTGCCTGCCTCTATTTCCGTGCCTCTTTCACTGCATCTAGTTTCCCACATCTCATTTGCCCCCTCTGATAACCCGCCTCTGATTCCATGCCTCTGATTCACTGCCTCAGATTCCCTGCATCAGATTCCCCGACTCAAATTTACCGCCTCAGATTCCCCGCCTCAGATTCCCTGCCTCTGATTCCCCGCCTCTGATACCCTGCCTCTGTTTCCCCACCTCTGATTCCCCGCCTCTGATTCCCCGCCTCAGATTCCCCGGCTCTGATTCCCTGCCTCAGATTCCCCACCTCAGATTTCCCGCCTCAGATTCCCCTCCTCAGATTCCCCGCCTCAGATTCCCCGCCTCTGATTGCCTGCCACTGATTGCCCGCCTCTGATTCCCCGCCTCTGATTCCCCGTCTCTGATTCCCCACCTCTCTCTACGCCTCTCTTTCGCCTCCACTCTTTCCCCTACACTCTTTCAGTGCCTGTCTTCCCCTCCCTCAATTTCAACAACACTGTTTGATCTGTTTTGTGTACCTCATTTTAAACACACAAGTTCCAACCACTATGTTTTGCCCGCCTCTTTCCCCGCCTCTATTTATCCGCCTATGTTTACCCGCCTCTGTTTACCCGCCTGTTTCCCCGCCTCTGATTCCCCACCTTTCATTCCCCGCCTCTCTTTCCCTGCCTCTATTTCCGTGCATCTTTCTCTGCCTCTCTTTCCCCACATCTCTTTACCTCCCGCTGATTCCCCGCCTCTGATACCCCGCCTCTGATTCCCCGCCTCTGATTCCCTGCCTCAGATTCCCTGCCTCAGATTCCCTGCCTCAGATTCCCTGCCTCTGATTCCCCGCCTCTGATTCCCCGCCTCTTATTCCCCGCCTCTGATTCCACGCCTCTGATTCCCTGCCTTTGATTCCCTTCCTCTGTTTCCCCGCCTCTGATTCCCCGCCTCTGATTCCCCGCCTCAGATTCCCCAGCTCTGATTCCCTGCCTCAGATTCCCTGCCTCAGATTCCCCGCCTCAGATTCCCCGCCTCAGATTCCCCGCCTCAGATTCCCCGCCTCTGATTCCCCGCCTCTGATTCCCTGCCTCTGATTCCCTGCCTCTGATTCCCTGCCTCTGATTCCCTGCCTCTGATTCCGCGCCTCTATTTGCCTGCCTCTATTTCCGTGCCTCTTTCTCTGCATCTAGTTTCCCACATGTCAATTGCCCCCTCTGATTCCCCGCCTCTGATTCCCTGCCTCTGATTCCCTGCCTCTGATTCCCTGCCTCTGATTCCCTGCCTCTGATTCCCTGCCTATGCTTTCCTGCCTCTGATTCCCTGCCTCAGATTTCCTGGCTCTGATTCCCTGCCTGAGATTCCCTGCCTCAGATTCCCCTCCTCAGATTCCCTGCCTCAGATTCCCCGCCTCAGATTCCCCGCCTCAGATTCCCCGCCTCAGATTCCCCGCCTCAGAATCCCCGCCTCAGATTCCCCGCCTCAGATTCCCCGCCTCAGATTCCCCGCCTCACATTCCCTGCCTCTGATTCCCTGCCTCTGATTGCCTGCCTCTGATTCCCTGCCTCTGATTCCCTGCCTCTAAATCCCTGCCTCTGATTCCCTGCCTCTGAATCCCTGCCTCTGATTCCGCGCCTCTGATTCCCCGCCTCTCTTTCCGTGTCTCTGATTCCCCGCCTCAGATTCCCTGCCTCAGATACCCTGCCTCTCTTTGCCTGCATCTATTTCCGTGCCTCTTTCTCTGCATCTAGTTTCCCACATCTCATTTGCCCCCTCTGATAACCCGCCTCTGATTCCATGCCTCTGATTCCCCGCCTCTGATTCCCCACCTCTGATTCCCCGCCTCTGATTCCCCGCCTCTGATTCCCTGCCTCTATTTCCCCGCCTTTGATTCCCCGCGTCTGATTCCCTGCCTCAGATTCCCCGGCTCTGATTCCATGCCTGAGATTCCATGCCTCAGATTCCCCGCCTCAGATTCCCTGCCTCAGATTCCCTGCCTCAGATACCCAGCCTCTGATTCCCTGCCTCAGATTCCCTGCCTCAGATTCCCTGCCTCAGATTCCCTGCCTCTGATTCCCTGCCACTGATTCCCCGCCTCTGATTCCCCGCCTCAGATTCCCTGTCTCTGATTCCCTGCCTTAGATTCCCCGCCTCAGATTCCCCGCCTCAGATTCCCCACCTCAGATTCCCCGCCTCAGATTCCCCGCCTCAGATTCCCCACCTCAGATTCCCCGCCTCAGATTCCCCGCCTCAGATTCCCCGCCTCAGATTCCCCGCCTCAGATTCCCCGCCTCAGATTCCCTGCCTCTGTTTGCCTGCCTCTGATTCCCTGCCTCTGATTCCCCGCCTCTAATTCCCTGCCTCTAATTCCCTGCCTCTGATTCCAGCCCTCTGATTCCCCGCCTCTGATTCCCAGCCTCTGATTCCCTGCCTCTGTTTCCCCGCCTCTGATTCCCCGCGTCTGATTCCCCGCCTCAGATTCGCCGGCTCTGATTCCCTGCCTGAGATTCCATGCCTCAGATTCCCCGCCTCAGATTCCCTGCATCAGATTCCCCGCCTCAGATTCCCAGCCTCTGATTCCCTGCCTCAGATTCCCTGCCTCAGACTCCCTGCCTCAGATTCCCTGCCTCTGATTCCCTGCCTCTGATTCCCCTCCTCTTATTCCCAACCTCTGATTCCCCGACTCTGATTACCTGCCTCTGATTCCCTTCCTCTGTTTCCCCGCCTCTGATTCCCCGCCTCTGAATCCCCGCCTCTGATTCCCCGGCTCTGATTCCCTGCCTCAGATTCCCCGCCTCTGATTCCCCGGCTCTGATTCCCTGCCTCTGATTCCCCGCCTCTGATTCCCCGCATCCCTTTCCGCGCAACTTTGCCGGCCTCCGTGTCCCCACATCTATTTCCCCGCCTCTGATTCCACGCCTCTGATTCCCCGCCTCTGATTCCCCGCCTCTGTCTCTGCGCCTCTCTTTCACCTCCAATCTTTCCCCTCCACTCTTACCGCGCCTCTCTTTCCCTCCCTCAATTTCAACAACTCTGTATGATCTGTTTTGTGTACCTCATTTTGAACACAAGTTCCAACCACTATGTTTTGCCCACCTCTTTCCCCGCCTCTATTTATCTGCTTATGTTTACCTGCCTCTGTTTACCCGCCTGTTTCCCCGCCTCTGATTCTCCACCTTTGATTACCCGCCTCTCTTTCCCTGCCTCTATTTCCGCGCCTCTTTCTCTGCCTCTCATTCCCCACATCTCTATTCCCCCCTCTGATTCCCCGCATCTGAATCCGCGCCTCTGATTCCCCACCTCAGATTCCCCGCCTCTTATTCCCCTCCTCTCTTTCCCTGCCTTTATTTGTGCCCCTCTTTCTCTTCCTCTCTTTCCCCACTTCTCTTTACCCCCCTCTGATTCCCCACCACTGAATCCGCGCCTCTGATTCCCAACCTCAGATTCCCCGACTCAGATTCCCCGCCTCAGATTCCCTACATCAGATACCCTGCCCCAGATTCCCTGCCTCAGATTCCCTGCCTCAGACTCCCTGCCTCAGATTCCCTGCCTATGATTTCCTGCCTCTGATTCCCCGCCTCAGATTCCCCGCCTCAGATTCCCCGCCTCAGATTCCCCGCCTCAGATTCCCCGCCTCAGATTCCCCGCCTCAGATTCCCCGCGTCAGATTCCCTGCCTCTGATTGCCTGCCTCTGATTCCCTTCCTCTGATTCCCTGCCTCTAAATCCCTGCCTCTGATTCCCTGCCTCTGATTCCCTGCCTCTGATTCCGCGCCTCTGATTCCCCGCCTCTCTTTCCGTGTCTCTGATTCCCCGCCTCAGATTCCCTCCCTCAGATACCCTGCCTCTCTTTGCCTGCGTCTATTTCCGTGCCTCTTTCTCTGCATCTAGTTTCCCACATCTCATTTGCCCCCTCTGATAACCCGCCTCTGATTCCATGCCTCTGATTCCCCGCCTCTGATTCCCTGCCTCAGATTCCCTGCCTCAGATTCCTTGCCTCAGATTCCCTGCCTCTCATTCCCCACCTCTGATTCCCCGCCTCTTATTCCCCGCCTCTCATTCCCCGCCTCTGATTCCCCGCCTCTGATTCCCTGCCTCTGTTTCGCCGCCTCTGATTCCCCACGTCTGATTCCCCGCCTCACATTCCCCGGCTCTGATTCCCTGCCTGAGATTGCATGCCATAAATTCCCCGCCACAGATTCCATGCCTCAGATTCCCTGCCTCAGATTCCCTGCCTCAGATTCCCTGCCTCAGATTCCCTGCCTCTGATTCCCTGCGTCTGATTCCCCACCTCTTATTCCCCACCTCTGATTCCCCGCCTCTGATTCCCCGCCTCTCATTCCCTGCCTCTGTTTCCCCGCCTCTGATTCCCCGCTTCTGATTCCCCGCCTCAGATTCCCCGGCTCTGATTCCCCGCCTCAGATTCCCTGCCTCAGATTCCCCGCCTCAGATTCCCCGCCTCAGATTCCCTGCCTCAGATTCCCCGCCTCAGATTCCCTGCCTCTGATTCCCCGACTCTGATTCCCCGCCTCTTATTCCCCGCCTCTGATTCCCCGCCTCTGATTCCCTGCCTCTGATACCCTGCCTCTCTTTGCCTGCCTCTATTTCGGTGCCTCTTTCTCTGCATCTAGTTTCCCACATCTCATTTGCCCCCTCTGATAACCCGCCTCTGATACCCCGCCTCTGATTCCCTGCCTCTGATTCCCCGCCTCTGATTCCCTGACTCAGATTCCCTGCCTCAGTTTCCCCGCCTCAGATTCCCTGCCTCAGATTCCCCGCCTCAGATTCCCTGCCTCTGATTCCCCGACTCTGATTCCCCGCCTCTTATTCCCCGCCTCTGATTCCCCGCCTCTGATTCCCCGCCTCTGATTCCCTGCCTCTGATTCCCCACCTCTGATTCCCTGCCTCAGATTCCCTGCCTCAGATTCCCTGCCTCAGATTCCCTGCCTCTGATTCCCCGACTCTGATTCCCCGCCTCTTATTCCCCACCTCTGATTCCCCGCCTCTGATTCCCCGCCTCTGATTCCCTGCCTCTGTTTCCCCACCTCTGATTCCCCGCCTCTGATTCCCCGCCTCAGATTCCCCGGCTCTGATTCCCTGCCTCAGATTCCCTGCCTAAGATTCCCCGCCTCAGATTCCCTGCCTCAGATTCCCCGCCTCAGATTCCCTGCCTCAGATTCCCCGCCTCAGATTCCCCGCCTCAGATTCCCCGCCTCAGATTCCCCGCCTCAGATTCCCCGCCTCAGATTCCCCGCCTCAGATTCCCCGTCTCAGATTCCCCGCCTCAGATTCCCCGCCTCAGATTCCCCGCCTCAAATTCCCCGCCTCAGATTCCCCGCCTCAGATTCCCTGCCTCAGATTCCCTGTCTCAGATTTCCTGCCTCAGATTCCCTTCATCTGATTCCCTTCATCTGATTCCCTGCCTCTGATTCCCTGCCTCTGATTCCCCGCCTCTGATTCCCCGCCTCTGATTCCCCACCTCAGATTCCCTGCCTCAGATTCCCTGCCTCAGATTCCCTGCCTCTGATTCCCTGCCTCAGATTCCCTGCCTCAGATTCCCTGCCTCAGATTCCCTGCCTCTGATTGCCTGCCTCTGATTCCCTGGCTCTGATTCCCTGCCTCTGATTCCCTGCCTCTGATTCCCTGCCTCTGATTCCGCGCCTCTGATTCCACGCCTCTCTTTCCTTGTCTCTGATTCCCCGCCTCTGAGTCCCTGCCTCTGATACCCTGCCTCTCTTTGCCTGCCTCTATTTCCGTGCCTCTTTCACTGCATCTAGTTTCCCACTTCTCATTTGCCCCCTCTGATAACCCGCCTCTGATTCCATGCCTCTGATTCACTGCCTCAGATTCCCTGCCTCAGATTCCCCGACTCAGATTTACCGCCTCAGATTCCCCGCCTCAGATTCCCTGCCTCAGATTCCCTGCCTGAGATTCCCTGCCTCAGATTCCCTGCCTCAGATTCCCTTCATCTGATGCCCTTCATCAATTCCCTGCCTCTGATTCCCTGCCTCTGATTCCCCGCCTCAGATTCCCTGGCTCTGATTCTCTGGCTCAGATTCCCTGCCTTAGATTCCCTGCCTCTGATTCCCCGCATCTGATTCCAGGCCTCTTATTCCCCACCTCTGATTCCCCGCCTCTGATTCCCCGTCTCTGATTCCCCGTCTCTGATTCCCCGTCTCTGATTCCCCACCTCTCTCTACGCCTCTCTTTCACCTCCACTCTTTCCCCTCCACTCTTTCCGCGCCTCTCTTTCCCTCCCTCAATTTCAACAACTCTGATTCATCTGTTCTGTGTACCTCATTTTCAACACACAAGTTCCAACCACTATGTTTTACCCATCTCTTTCCCCGCCTCTATTTATCCGCCTATGTTTACCCGCCTCTGTTTACCCACCTGTTTCACCGCCTCTGATTCCCCGCCTCTGATTCCCCACCTCTGTCTCTACGCCTCTCTTTCGCCTCCACTCTTTCCCCTACACTCTTTCAGTGCCTGTCTTTCCCTCCCTCAATTTCAACAACACTGTTTGATCTGTTTTGTGTACCTCATTTTAAACACACAAGTTCCAACCACTATGTTTTGCCCGCCTCTTTCCCCGCCTCTATTTATCCACCTATGTTTACCTGCCACTGTTTACCCGCCTGTTTCCCCGCCTCTGATTCCCCACCTTTCATTCCCCACCTCTCTTTCCCTGCCTCTATTTCCGTGCCTCTTTCTCTGCCTCTCTTTCCCCACATCTCTTTACCTCCCGCTGATTCCCCGCCTCTGATACCCTGCCTCTGATTCCCCGCCTCTGATTCCCTGCCTCAGATTCCCTGCCTCAGATTCCCTGCCTCAGATTCCCTGCCTCTGATTCCCCGCCTCTGATTCCCCGCCTCTTATTCCCCGCCTCTGATCCCACGCCTCTGATTCCCCGCCTTTGATTCCCTTCCTCTGTTTCCCCGCCTCTGATTCCCCGCCTCAGATTCCCCGCCTCAGATTCCCCAGCTCTGATTCCCTGCCTCAGATTCCCTGCCTCAGATTCCCCGCCTCAGATTCCCTGCCTCAGATTCCCCGCCTCAGATTCGCTGCCTCTGATTCCCCGACTCTGATTCCCCGCCTCTTATTCCCCACCTCTGATTCCCCGCCTCTGATTCCCCGCCTCTGATTCCCTGCCTCTGATTCCCCACCTCTGATTCCCTGCCTCAGATTCCCTGCCTCAGATTCCCTGCCTCAGATTGCCTGCCTCTGATTCCCCGACTCTGATTCCCCGCCTCTGATTCCCTGCCTCTGTTTCCCCACCTCTGATTCCCCGCCTCTGATTCCCCGCCTCAGATTCCCCGGCTCTGATTCCCTACCTCAGATTCCCTGCCTCAGATACCCCGCCTCAGATTCCCTGCCTCAGATTCCCCGCCTCAGATTTCCCGCCTCAGATTCCCCGCCTCAGATTCCCCGCCGCAGATTCCCCGCCTCAGATGCCCCGCCTCAGATTCCCCGCCTCAGATTCCCCGCCTCAGATTCCCCGCCTCAGATTCCCCGCCTCAGATTCCCCGCCTCAGATTCCCTGCCTCTAATTCCCCGCCTCTTATTCCCCGTCTCTGATTCCCCGCCTCTGATTCCCCGCGTCTGATTCCCTCCCTCAGATTCCCCGGCTCTGATTCCCTGCATTAGATTCCCTGCCTCAGATTCCCTGCCTCTGATTCCCCGCCTCAGATTCCCTGCCTCTGTTTCCCCACCTCTGATTCCCCGCCTCTGATTCCCCGCCTCTGATTCCCCGCCTCTGATTCCCCGCCGCAGATTCCCCGCCGCAGATTCCCCGCCTCAGATGACCCGCCTCAGATTCCCCACCTCAGATACCCCGCCTCAGATTCCCCGCCTCAGATTCCCCGCCTCAGATTCCCCGCCTCAGATTCCCCGCCTCAGATTCCCCGCCTCAGATTCCCCGCCTCAGATTCCCCGCCTCTGATTCCCCGCCTCTGATTCCCTGCCTCTGATTCCCTGCCTCTGATTCCCTGCCTCTGATTCCCTGCCTCTGATTCCCTGCCTCTGATTCCGCGCCTCTGATTCCACGCCTCTCTTTCCGTATCTCTGATTCCCCGCCTCTAATTCCCTGCCTCTGATACCCTGCCTCTATTTGCCTGCCTCTATTTCCGTGCCTCTTTCTCTGCATCTAGTTTCCCACATGTCATTTGCCCCCTCTGATAACCTGCCTCTGATTCCATGCCTCTGATTCCCCGCCTCTGATTCCCCGCCTCTGATTCCCTGCCTCTGATTCCCCGCCTCTGATTCCCTGCCTCAGATTCCCTGCCTCAGATTCCCTGCCTCAGATTCCCTGCCTCAAATTCCCCGCCTCTTATTCCCCGCCTCTGATTCACCGCCTCAGATTCCCTGCCTCAGATTCCCTGCCTCAGATTCCCTGCATCTGATTCCCCGCCTCTGATTCCCCGCCTCTTATTCCCCGCCTCTGATTCCCCACCTCTGATTCCCCGCCTCTGGTTCCCTGCCTCTGTTTCCCCGCCTCTGATTCCCCGCCTCTGATTCCCCGCCTCAGATTCCCCGGCTCTGATTCCCTGCCTGAGATTGTCTGCCTCAGATTCCCTGCATCTGATTCCCTGCCTCTGGTTCCCTGCCTCTGATTCCCTGCCTCTGATTCCGCGCCTCTGATTCCCCGCCTCTCTTTCCGTGTCTCTGATTCCCCGCCTCAGATTCCCTGCCTCAGATACCCTGCCTCTCTTTGCCTTCCTCTATTTCCGTTCCTCTTTCTCTGCATCTATTTTCCCACATCTCATTTGCCCCCTCTGATAACCCGCCTCTGATTCCATGCCTCTGATTCCCCGCCTCAGATTCCCCGCCTCTGATTCCCCGCCTCTGATTCCCTGCCTCAGATTCCCTGCCTCAGATTCCTTGCCTCAGATTCCCTGCCTCTGATTCCCCGCCTCTGATTCCACGCCTCTTTTTCCCTGCCTCTGATTCCCCGCCTCTGATTCCCGCCTCTGATTCCCTACCTCTGTTTCCCCGCCTCTGATTCCCCGCCTCAGATTCCCCGGCTCTGATTCCCAGCCTGAGATTCCATGCCTCAGATTCCCCACCTCAGATTCCCTGCCTCAGATTCCCCGCCTCAGATTCCCCGCCTCAGATTCCCCGCCTCAGATTCCCCGCCTCAGATTCCCCGCCTCAGATTCCCCGCCTCAGATTCCCTGCCTCAGATTCCCTGCCTCAGATTCCCTGCCTCTGATTCCCCGCCTCTGATTCCCCGCCTCTTATTCCCCGCCTCTGATTCCCCGCCTCTGATTCCCCGCGTCTGATTCCCTGCCTCAGATTCCCCGGCTCTGATTCCCTGCATTAGATTCCCTGCCTCAGATTCCCTGCCTCTGATTCCCCGCCTCTGATTCCCTGCCTCTGATTCCCCGCCTCTGATTCCTGCCTCAGATTCCCTGCCTCAGATTCCCTGCCTCAGATTCCCTGCCTCTTATTCCCAGCCTTTGATTCCCCGCCTCTGATTCCCCGCCTCTTATTCCCCACCTCTGATTCCCCGCCTCTGATTCCCCGCCTCTGATTCCCTGCCTCTGTTTCCCCACCTCTGATTCCCCGCCTCTGATTCCCCGCCTCAGATTCCCCGGCTCTGTTTCCCTGCCTCAGATTCCCTGCCTAAGATTCCCCGCCTCAGATTCCCTGCCTCAGATTCCCCACCTCAGATTTCCCGCCTCAGATTCCCCTCCTCAGATTCCCCGCCTCAGATACCCCGCCTCAGATTCCCCGCCTCAGATTCCCCGCCTCAGATTCCCCGCCTCAGATTCCCCACCTCAGATTCCCCGCCTCAGATTCCCCGCCTCAGATTCCCCGCCTCAGATTCCCCGCCTCAGATTCCCCGTCTCAGATTCCCCGCCTCAGATTCCCCGCCTCAGATTCCCCGCCTCAGATTCCCCGCCTCAGAATCCCCGCCTCAGATTCCCTGCCTCAGATTCCCTGTCTCAGATTCCCTGCCTCAGATTCCCTTCATCTTATTCCCTTCATCTGATTCCCTGCCTCTGATTCCCTGCCTCTGATTCCCCGCCTCTGATTCCCCGCCTCTGATTCCCCGCCTCAGATTCCCTGCCTCAGATTCCCTGCCTCAGATTCCCTGCCTCTGATTCCCTGCCTCAGATTCCCTGCCTCAGATTCCCTGCCTCAGATTCCCTGCCTCTGATTGCCTGCCTCTGATTCCCTGCCTCTGATTCCCTGCCTCTGATTCCCTGCCTCTGATTCCCTGCCTCTGATTCCCTGCCTCTGATTCCGCGCCTCTGATTCCACGCCACTCTTTCCTTGTCTCTGATTCCCCGCCTCTGAGTCCCTGCCTCTGATACCCTGCCTCTCTTTGCCTGCCTCTATTTCCGTGCCTCTTTCACTGCATCTAGTTTCCCACTTCTCATTTACCCCCTCTGATAACCCGCCTCTGATTCCATGCCTCTGATTCACTGCCTCAGATTCCCTGCCTCAGATTCCCCGACTCAGATTTACCGCCTCAGATTCCCCGCCTCAGATTCCCTGCCTCAGATTCCCTGCCTCAAATTCCCTGCCTCAGATTCCCTGCCTCAGATTCCCTTCATCTGATGCCCTTCATCAATTCCCTGCCTCTGATTCCCTGCCTCTGATTCCCCACCTCTGATTCCCCGCCTCAGATTCCCTGGCTCTGATTCTCTGGCTCAGATTCCCTGCCTTAGATTCCCTGCCTCTGATTACCCGCATCTGATTCCAGGCCTCTTATTCCCCACCTCTGATTCCCCGCCTCTGATTGCCTGCCACTGATTGCCCGCCTCTGATTCCCCGCCTCTGATTCCCCGTCTCTGATTCCCCGCCTATGATTCCCTGCCTCTGAGTCCCCACGTCAGATTCCCCGGCTCCGATTCCCTGCCTGAGATTCCCTGCCTCAGATTTCCCACCTCAGATTCCCTGCCTCAGATTCCCCGCCTCAGATTCCCCGCCTCAGATTCCCCGCCTCAGATTCCCCGCCTCAGACACCCCGCCTCAGATTCCCCGCCTCAGATTCCCTGCCTCAGATTCCCCGCCTCAGATTCCCTGCCTCTGATTCCCTGCCTCTGATTCCCTGCCTCTGATTCCCTGCCTCTAAATCCCTGCCTCTGATTCCCTGCCTCTGATTCCGCGCCTCTGATTCCCCGCCTCTGATTCCCCGCCTCTGTTTCCCCGCCTCAGATTCCCTGCCTCAGATTCCCTGCCTCAGATTCGCTGCCTCTTATTCCCTGCCTCAGATTCCCTGCCTCATATTCCCTGCCTCAGATTCCCTGCCTCTGATTGCCTGCCTCTGATTCCCTGCCTCTGATTCCCTGCCTCTGATTCCCTGCCTCTGATTCCCTGCCTCTGATTCCCTGCCTCTGATTCCGCGCCTCTGATTCCACGCCTCTCTTTCCTTGTCTCTGATTCCCCGCCTCTGAATCCGTGCCTCTGATACCCTGCCTCTCTTTGCCTGCCTCTATTTCCGTGCCTCTTTCTCTGCATCTAGTTTCCCACATCTCATTTGCCCCCTCTGAAAACCCGCCTCTGATTCCATGCCTCTGATTCACTGCCTCAGATTCCCTGCCTCAGATTCCCCGACTCAAATTTACCGCCTCAGATTCCCCGCCTCAGATTCCCTGCCTCAGATTCCCTGCCTCAGATTCCCTGCCTCAGATTCCCTGCCTCAGATTCCCTGCCTCAGATGCCCTTCATCTGATGCCCTTCATCAATTCCCTGCCTCTGATTCCCTGCCTCTGATTCCCCACCTCTGATGCCCCGCCTCAGATTCCCTGGCTCTGATTCTCTGGCTCAGATTCCCTGCCTTAGATTCCCTGCCTCTGATTCCCCGCATCTGATTCCAGGCCTCTTATTCCCCACCTCTGATTCCCCGCCTCTGATTGCCTGCCACTGATTGCCCGCCTCTTATTCTTCGCCTCTGATTCCCCGCCTCTGATTCCCCACCTCTGTCTGTATGCCTCTCTTTCGCCTCCGCTTTTTCACCTCCACTCTTTCCGCGCCTCTCTTTCCCTCCCTCAATTTCAACAACTCTGTTTTATCTGTTCTGTGTACCTCATTTTCAACACACAAGTTCCAACCACTATGTTTCACCCATCTCTTTCCCCGCCTCTATTTATCTGCCTATGTTTACCCGCCTCTGTTTACCCACCTGTTCCACCGCCTCTGATTCCCCGCCTCTGATTCCCCACCTCTGTCTCTACGCCTCTCTTTCGCCTCCACTCTTTCCCCTCCACTCATTCCGTGCCTGTCTTTCCCTCCCTCAATTTCAACAACACTGTTTGATCTGTTTTGTGTACCTCATTTTGAACACACAAGTTCCAACCACTATGTTTTGCCCGCCTCTTTCCCCGCCTCTATTTATCCACCAATGTTTACCTGCCACTGTTTACCCGCCTGTTTCCCCGCCTCTGATTCCCAACCTTTCATTCCCCACCTCTCTTTCCCTGCCTCTAATTCCGCGCCTCTTTCTCTGCCTCTCTTTCCCCACATCTCTTTTCCTCCCGCTGATTCCCCGCCTCTGATTCCCCGCCTCTGATTCCCTGCCTCTGATTCCCCGCCTCTGATTCCCTGCCTCAGATTCCCTGCCCAGATTCCCCGCCTCTGATTCCCCGCCTCAGATTCCCCGGCTCTGATTCCCTGCCTAAGATTCCCTGCCTCAGATTCCCCGCCTCAGATTCCCCGCCTCAGATTCGCTGCCTCAGATTTCCCGCCTCAGATTCCCCGCCTCAGATTCCCCGCCTCAGATTCCCCGCCTCAGATTCCCCGCCTCAGATTCCCCGCTTCAGATTCCCCGCCTCAGATTCCACGCCTCAGATTCCCCGCCTCAGATTCCCCGCCTCAGATTCCCCGCCTCAGATTCCCCGCCTCAGATTCCCCGCCTCAGATTCCCCGCCTCTGATTCCCCGCCTCTGATTCCCCGCCTCTGATTCCCTGCCTCTGATTCCCTGCCTCTGATTCCCTGCCTCTGATTCCCTGCCTCTGATTCCCTGCCTCTGATTCCGCGCCTCTGATTCCAAGCCTCTCTTTCCGTATCTCTGATTCCCCGCCTCTAATTCCCTGCCTATGATACCCTGCCTCTCTTTGCCTGCCCCTATTTCGGTGCCTCTTTCTCTGCATCTAGTTTCCCACATCTCATTTGCCCCCTCTGATAACCCGCCTCTGATTCCATGCCTCTGATTCCCCGCCTCTGATTCCCCGCATCTGATTCCCTGCCTCAGATTCCCCGGCTCTGATTCCCTGCATTAGATTCCCTCCCTCAGATTCCCTGCCTCTCATTCCCCGCATCTGATTCCCTGCCTCTGATTCCCCGCCTCTGATTCCTGCCTCAGAATCCCTGCCTCAGATTCCCTGCCTCAGATTCCCTGCCTCTTATTCCCTGCCTTTGATTCCCCGCCTCTTATTCCCCGCCTCTGATTCCCAGCATCTGATTCCCTGCCTATGATTCCCTGCCTCTGTTTCCCCGCCTCTGATAACCCGCCTCTGATTCCCCGCCTCAGATTCCCCGCCTCAGATTCCCTGCCTCAGATTCCCCGCCTCAGATTCCCCGCCTCAGATTCCCCGCCTCAGATTCTCCGCCTCAGATTCCCCACCTCAGATTCCCCGCCTCAGATTCCCCGCCTCAGATTCCCCGCCTCAGATTTCCCGCATCAGATTCCCCGCCTCAGATTCCCCGCCTCAGATTCCCCACCTCAGATTACCCGCCTCAGACTCCCCGCCTCAGATTCCCCGCCTCAGATTCCCCGCCTCAGATTCCCCGCCTCTGATTGCCTGCCTCTGATTCCCTGCCTCTGAATCCCTGCCCCTGATTCCCTGCATCTGATTCCCTGCCTCTGGTTCCCTGCCTCTGATTCCCTGCCTCTGATGCCGCGCCTCTGATTCCACGCCTCTCTTTCCGTATCTCTGATTCCCCGCCTCTGATTCCCTGCCTCTGATACCCTGCCTCTCTTTGCCTGCCTCTATTTCGGTGCCTCTTTCTCTGCATCTAGTTTCCCACATCTCATTTGCACCCTCCGATAACCCGCCTCTGATTCGCTGCCTCAGATTCCCTGCCTCAGATTCCCTGCCTCAGATTCCCTGCATCTGATTCCCCGCCTCTGATTCCCCGCCTCTTATTCCCCGCCTCTGATTCCCCACCTCTGATTCCCCGCCTCTGGTTCCCTGCCTCTGTTTCCCCGCCTCTGATTCCCCGCCTCTGATTCCCCGCCTCAGATTCCCCGGCTCTGATTCCCTGCCTGAGATTCCCTGCCTCAGATTCCCTGCATCTGATTCCCTGCCTCTGGTTCCCTGCCTCTGATTCCCTGCCTCTGATGCCGCGCCTCTGATTCCACGCCTCTCTTTCCGTATCTCTGATTCCCCGCCTCTGATTCCCTGCCTCTGATACCCTGCCTCTCTTTGCCTGCCTCTATTTCGGTGCCTCTTTCTCTGCATCTAGTTTCCCACATCTCATTTGCACCCTCCGATAACCCGCCTCTGATTCCATGCCTCTGATTCCCCGCCTCTGATTCCCCGCCTCTGATTCCCTGCCTCTGATTCCCCGCCTCTGATTCGCTGCCTCAGATTCCCTGCCTCAGATTCCCTGCCTCAGATTCCCTGCCTCAGATTCCCTGCATCTGATTCCCCGCCTCTGATTCCCCGCCTCTTATTCCCCGCCTCTGATTCCCCACCTCTGATTCCCCGCCTCTGGTTCCCTGCCTCTGTTTCCCCGCCTCTGATTCCCCGCCTCTGATTCCCCGCCTCAGATTCCCCGGCTCTGATTCCCTGCCTGAGATTCCCTGCCTCAGATTCCCTGCCTATGATTCCCTGCCTCTGAGTCCCCGCGTCAGATTCCCCGGCTCTGATTCCCTGCCTGAGATTCCCTGCCTCAGATTCCCCGCCTCAGATTCCCTGCCTCAGATTCCCCGCCTCAGATTCCCCGCCTCAGACTCCCCGCCTCAGATTCCCCGTCTCAGATTCCCCGCCTCAGATTCCCATCCTCAGATTCCCCACCTCAGATTCCCTGCCTCAGATTCCCTGCCTCTGATTCCCTGCCTCTGATTCCCTGCCTCTGATTCCCTGCCTCTATATCCCTGCCTCTGATTCCCTGCCTCTGATTCCGCGCCTCTGATTCCCCGCCTCTCTTTCCGTGTCTCTGATTCCCCGCCTCAGATTCCCTGCCTCAGATACCCTGCCTCTCTTTGCCTTCCTCTATTTCCGTTCCTCTTTCTCTGCATCTATTTTCCCACATCTCATTTGCCCCCTCTGATAACCCGCCTCTGATTCCATGCCTCTGATTCCCCGCCTCAGATTCCCCGCCTCTGATTCCCTGCCTCTGATTCCCTGCCTCAGATTCCCTGCCTCAGATTCCTTGCCTCAGATTCCCTGCCTCTGATTCCCCGCCTCTGATTCCACGCCTCTTTTTCCCTGCCTCTGATTCCCCGCCTCTGATTCCCGCCTCTGATTCCCTACCTCTGTTTCCCCGCCTCTGAATCCCCGCGTCTGATTCCCCGCCTCAGATTCCCCGGCTCTGATTCCCAGCCTGAGATTCCATGCCTCAGATTCCCCACCTCAGATTCCCTGCCTCAGATTCCCCGCCTCAGATTCCCCGCCTCAGATTCCCCGCCTCAGATTCCCCGCCTCAGATTCCCCGCCTCAGATTCCCCGCCTCAGATTCCCTGCCTCAGATTCCCTGCCTCAGATTCCCTGCCTCTGATTCCCCGCCTCTGATTCCCCGCCTCTTATTCCCCGCCTCTGATTCCCCGCCTCTGATTCCCCGCGTCTGATTCCCTGCCTCAGATTCCCCGGCTCTGATTCCCTGCATTAGATTCCCTGCCTCAGATTCCCTGCCTCTGATTCCCCGCCTCTGATTCCCTGCCTCTGATTCCCCGCCTCTGATTCCTGCCTCAGATTCCCTGCCTCAGATTCCCTGCCTCAGATTCCCTGCCTCTTATTCCCAGCCTTTGATTCCCCGCCTCTGATTCCCCGCCTCTTATTCCCCACCTCTGAT
Organism: Narcine bancroftii; assembly: GCF_036971445.1. Taxonomy (NCBI): domain Eukaryota; kingdom Metazoa; phylum Chordata; class Chondrichthyes; order Torpediniformes; family Narcinidae; genus Narcine; species Narcine bancroftii. Next base: position 90,604,634 of record NC_091481.1, read on the forward strand.
TCCCCGCCTCTGATTCCCCGCCTCTGATTCCCTGCCTCTGTTTCCCCACCTCTGATTCCCCGCCTCTGATTCCCCGCCTCAGATTCCCCGGCTCAGATTCCCTGCCTCAGATTCCCTGCCTAAGATTCCCCGCCTCAGATTCCCTGCCTCAGATTCCCCACCTCAGATTACCCGCCTCAGATTCCCCTCCTCAGATTCCCCGCCTCAGATACCCCGCCTCAGATTCCCCGCCTCAGATTCCCCGCCTCAGATTCCCCGCCTCAGATTCCCCACCTTAGATTCCCCGCCTCAGATTCCCCGCCTCAGATTCCCCGCCTCAGATTCCCCGCCTCAGATTCCCCGTCTCATATTCCCCGCCTCAGATTCCCCGCCTCAGATTCCCCGCCTCAGATTCCCTGCCTCAGATTCCCCGCCTCAGATTCCCTGCCTCAGATTCCCTGTCTCAGATTCCCTGCCTCAGATTCCCTTCATCTGATTCCCTTCATCTGATTCCCTGCCTCTGATTCCCTGCCTCTGATTCCCCGCCTCTGATTCCCCGCCTCTGATTCCCCGCCTCAGATTCCCTGCCTCAGATTCCCTGCCTCAGATTCCCTGCCTCTGATTCCCTGCCTCAGATTCCCTGCCTCAGATTCCCTGCCTCAGATTCCCTGCCTCTGATTGCCTGCCTCTGATTCCCTGCCTCTGATTCCCTGCCTCTGATTCCCTGCCTTTGATTCCCTGCCTCTGATTCCCTGCCTCTGATTCCCTGCCTCTGATTCCGCGACTCTGATTCCACGCCTCTCTTTCCTTGTCTCTGATTCCCCGCCTCTGAGTCCCTGCCTCTGATACCCTGCCTCTCTTTGCCTGCCTCTATTTCCGTGCCTCTTTCACTGCATCTAGTTTCCCACTTCTCATTTGCCCCCTCTGATAACCCGCCTCTGATTCCATGCCTCTGATTCACTGCCTCAGATTCCCTGCCTCAGATTCCCCGACTCAGATTTACCGCCTCAGATTCCACGCCTCAGATTCCCTGCCTCAGATTCCCTGCCTCAAATTCCCTGCCTCAGATTCCCTGCCTCAGATTCCCTTCATCTGATGCCCTTCATCAATTCCCTGCCTCTGATTCCCTGCCTCTGATTCCCCACCTCTGATTCCCCGCCTCAGATTCCCTGGCTCTGATTCTCTGGCTCAGATTCCCTGCCTTAGATTCCCTGCCTCTGATTCCCCGCATCTGATTCCAGGCCTCTTATTCCCCACCTCTGATTCCCCGCCTCTGATTGCCTGCCACTGATTGCCCGCCTCTGATTCCCCGCCTCTGATTCCCTGTCTCTGATTCCCCACCTCTCTCTACGCCTCTCTTTCGCCTCCACTCTTTCCCCTCCACTCTTTCCGTGCCTCTCTTTCCCTACCTCAATTTCAACAACTCTGATTGATCTGTTCTGTGTAGCGCATTTTCAACACACAAGTTCCAACCACTATGTTTTACCCATCTCTTTCACCGCCTCTATTTATCCGCCTATGTTTACCCGCCACTGTTTACCCACCTGTTTCACCGCCTCTGATTCCCCGCCTCTGATTCTCCACCTCTGTCTCTACGCCTCTCTTTCGCCTCCACTCTTTCCCCTCCACTCTTTCAGTGCCTGTCTTTCCCTCCCTCAATTTAAACAACACTGTTTGATCTGTTTTGTGTACCTCATTTTAAACACACAAGTTCCAACCACTATGTTTTGCCCGCCTCTTTCCCCGCCTCTATTTATCCACCTATGTTTACCTGCCACTGTTTACCGGCCTGTTTCCCCGCCTCTGATTCCCCACCTTTCATTCCCCGCCTCTCTTTCCCTGCCTCTATTTCCGTGCATCTTTCTCTGCCTCTCTTTCCCCACATCTCTTTACCTCCCGCTGATTCCCCGCCTCTGATACCCCGCCTCTGATTCCCCGCCTCTGATTCCCTGCCTCAGATTCCCTGCCTCAGATTCCCTGCCTCAGATTCCCTGCCTCTGATTCCCCGCCTCTGATTCCCCGCCTCTTATTCCCCGCCTCTGATTCCACGCCTGTGATTCCCTGCCTTTGATTCCCTTCCTCTGTTTCCCCACCTCTGATTCCCCGCCTCTGATTCCCCGCCTCAGATTCCCCAGCTCTGATTCCCTGCCTCAGATTCCCTGCCTCAGATTCCCCGCCTCAGATTCCCTGCCTCAAATTCCCTGCCTCAGATTCGCTGCCTCTGATTCCCCGACTCTGATTCCCCGCCTCTTATTCCCCACCTCTGATTCCCCGCCTCTGATTCTCCGCCTCTGATTCCCTGCCTCTGTTTCCCCACCTCTGATTCCCCGCCTCTGATTCCCCGCCTCTGATTCCCCGCCTCTGATTCCCCGCCGCAGATTCCCCGCCTCAGATGCCCCGCCTCAGATTCCCCGCCTCAGATTCCCCGCCTCAGATTCCCCGCCTCAGATTCCCTGCCTCAGATTCCCCGCCTCAGATTCCCCGCCTCAGATTCCACGCCTCAGATTCCCCGCCTCTGATTCCCCGCCTCTGATTCCCTACCTCTGATTCCCTGCCTCTGATTCCCTGCCTCTGATTCCCTGCCTCTGATTCCCTGCCTCTGATTCCGCGCCTCTGATTCCACGCCTCTCTTTCCGTATCTCTGATTCCCCGCCTCTAATTCCCTGCCTCTGATACCCTGCCTCTATTTGCCTGCCTCTATTTCCGTGCCTCTTTCTCTGCATCTAGTTTCCCACATGTCATTTGCCCCCTCTGATAACCTGACTCTGATTCCATGCCTCTGATTCCCCGCCTCTGATTCCCTGCCTCAGATTCCCTGCCTCAGATTCCCTGCCTCAGATTCCCTGCCTCAGATTCCCTGCCTCAAATTCCCCGCCACTTATTCCCCGTCTCTGATTCCCCGCCTCTGATTCCCCGCGTCTGATTCCCTCCCTCAGATTCCCCGGCTCTGATTCCCTGCATTAGATTCCCTGCCTCAGATTCCCTGCCTCTGATTCCCCGCCTCTGATTCCCTGCCTCTGATTCCACACCTCTGATTCCTGCCTCAGATTCCCTGCCTCAGATTCCCTGCCTCAGATTCCCTGCCTCTGATTCACTGCCTTTGTTTCCCCGCCTCTTATTCCTCACCTCTGATTCCCAGCCTCTGATTCCCCGCCTCTGATTCCCTGCCTCTGTTTCCCCGCCTCTGATTCCCCGCCTCTTATTCCCCGCCTCAGATTCCCCGCCTCAGATTCCCTGCCTCAGATTCCCCGCCTGAGATTCCCCGCCTCAGATTCCCCGCCTGAGATTCCCCGCCTCAGATTCCCCGCCTCAGATTCCCTGCCTCAGATTCCCCACCTCAGATTCCCTGCCTCTGATTGCCTGCCTCTGATTCCCTGCCTCTGATTCCCTGCCTCTGATTCCCCGCCTCTGATTCCCCGCCTCAGATTCCCTGCCTCAGATTCCCTGCCTCAGATTCCCTGCCTCTGATTCCCTGCCTCAGATTCCCTGCCTCAGATTCCCTGCCTCAGATTCCCTGCCTCTGATTGCCTGCCTCTGTTTCCCTGCCTCTGATTCCCTGCCTCTGATTCCCTGCCTCTGATTCCCTGCCTCTGATTCCCTGCCTCTGATTTCCTGCCTCTGATTCCGCACCTCTGATTCCACGCCTCTCTTTCCTTGTCTCTGATTCCCCGCCTCTGAGTCCCTGCCTCTGATACCCTGCCTCTCTTTGCCTGCCTCTATTTCCGTGCCTCTTTCACTGCATCTAGTTTCCCACATCTCATTTGCCCCCTCCGACAACCCGCCTCTGATTCCATGCCTCTGCTTCACCGCCTCAGATTACCTGCATCAGATTCCCCGACTCAGATTTACCGCCTCAGATTCCCCGCCTCAGATTCCCCGCCTCAGATTCCCTGCCTCAGATTCCCTGCCTCAGATTCCCTGCCTCAGATTCCCTTCATCTGATGCCCTTCATCTATTCCCTGCCTCTGATTCCCTGCCTCTGATTCCCCACCTCTGATTCCCCGCCTCAGATTCCCTGGCTCTGATTCTCTGGCTCAGATTCCCTGCCTTAGATTCCCTGCCTCTGATTCCCCGCATCTGATTCCAGGTCTCTTATTCCCCACCTCTGATTCCCCGGCTCTGATTCCCTGCATTAGATTCCCTGCCTCAGATTCCCTGCCTCTGATTCCCCGCCTCTGATTCCCTGCCTCTGATTCCCCACCTCTGATTCCTGCCTCAGATTCCCTGCCTCAGATTCCCTGCCTCAGATTCCCTGCCTCTGATTCACTGCCTTTGATTCCCCGCCTCTTATTCCCCACCTCTGATTCCCAGCCTCTGATTCCCCGCCTCTGATTCCCTGTCTCTGTTTCCCCGCCTCTGATTCCCCGCCTCTGATTCCCCGCCTCAGATTCCCCGCCTCAGATTCCCTGCCTCAGATTCCCCGCCAGAGATTCCCCGCCTCAGATTCCCCGCCTCAGATTCCCCGCCTCAGATTCCCCGCCTCAGATTCCCTGCCTCAGATTCCCCGCCTCAGATTCCCTGCCTCTGATTGCCTGCCTCTGATTCCCTGCCTCTGATTCCCTGCCTCTGATTCCCCGCCTCTGATTCCCCCCCTCAGATTCCCTGCCTCAGATTCCCTGCCTCAGATTCCCTGCCTCTGATTCCCTGCCTCAGATTCCCTGCCTCAGATTCCCTGCCTCAGATTCCCTGCCTCAGATTCCCTGCCTCTGATTGCCTGCCTCTGATTCCCTGCCTCTGATTCCCTGCCTCTGATTCCCTGCCTCTGATTCCCTGCCTCTGATTCCCTGCCTCTGATTCCGCGCCTCTGATTCCACGCCTCTCTTTCCTTGTCTCTGATTCCCCGCCTCTGAGTCCCTGCCTCTGATACCCTGCCTCTCTTTGCCTGCCTCTATTTCCGTGCCTCTTTCACTGCATCTAGTTTCCCACATCTCATTTGCCCCCTCTGATAACCCGCCTCTGATTCCATGCCTCTGATTCACTGCCTCAGATTCCCTGCATCAGATTCCCCGACTCAAATTTACCGCCTCAGATTCCCCGCCTCAGATTCCCTGCCTCAGATTCCCCGACTCTGATTCCCCGCCTCTTATTCCCCACCTCTGATTCCCCGCCTCTGATTCCCCGCCTCTGATTCCCTGCCTCTGTTTCTCCACCTCTGATTCCCCGCCTCTGATTCCCCGCCTCAGATTCCCCGGCTCTGATTCCCTGCCTCAGATTCCCTGCCTAAGATTCCCCGCCTCAGATTCCCTGCCTCAGATTCCCCACCTCAGATTTCCCGCATCAGATTCCCCTCCTCAGATTCCCCGCCTCAGATACCCCGCCTCAGATTCCCCGCCTCAGATTCCCCGCCTCAGATTCCCCGCCTCAGATTCCCCGCCTCAGATTCCCCGCCTCAGAATCCCCGCCTCAGATTCCCCGCCTCAGATTCCCCGCCTCAGATTCCCCGCCTCAGATTCCCCGTCTCAGATTCCCCGCCTCAGATACCCCGCCTCAGATTCCCCGCCTCAGATTCCCTGCCTCAGATTCCCCGCATCCGATTCCCTGCCTCAGATTCCCTGTCTCAGATTCCCTGCCTCAGATTCCCTTCATCTGATTCCCTTCATCTGATTCCCTGCCTCTGATTCCCTGCCTCTGATTCCCCGCCTCTGATTCCCCGCCTCTGATTCCCCGCCTCAGATTCCCTGCCTCAGATTCCCTGCCTCAGATTCCCTGCCTCTGATTCCCTGCCTCAGATTCCCTGCCTCAGATTCCCTGCCTCAGATTCCCTGCCTCTGATTCCCTGCCTCTGATTCCCTGCCTCTGATTCCGCGCCTCTGATTCCACACCTCTCTTTCCTTGTCTCTGATTCCCCGCCTCTGAGTCCCTGCCTCTGATACCCTGCCTCTCTTTGCCTGCCTCTATTTCCGTGCTTCTTTCACTGCATCTAGTTTCCCACTTCTCATTTGCCCTCTCTGATAACCCGCCTCTGATTCCATGCCTCTGATTCACTGCCTCAGATTCCCTGCATCAGATTCCCCGACTCAGATTTACCGCCTCAGATTCCCCGCCTCAGATTCCCTGCCTCAGATTCCCTGCCTCAGATTCCCTGCCTCAGATTCCCTGCCTCAGATTCCCTGCCTCAGATTCCCTGCCTCAGATTCCCTGCCTCAGATTCCCTGCCTCAGATTCCCTTCATCTGATGCCCTTCATCAATTCCCTGCCTCTGATTCCCTGCCTCTGATTCCCCACCTCTGATTCCCCGCCTCAGATTCCCTGGCTCTGATTCTCTGGCTCAGATTCCCTGCCTTAGATTCCCTGCCTCTGATTCCCCGCATCTGATTCCAGGCCTCTTATTCCCCACCTCTGATTCCCCGCCTCTGATTGCCTGCCACTGATTGCCCGCCTCTGATTCCCCGCCTCTGATTCCCCGTCTCTGATTCCCCACCTCTCTCTATGCCTCTCTTTCGCCTCCACTCTTTCCCCTCCACTCTTTCCGCGCCTCTCTTTCCCTCCCTCAATTTCAACAACTCTGATTGATCTGTTCTGTGCACCGCATTTTCAACACACAAGTTCCAACCACTATGTTTTACCCATCTCTTTCCCCGCCTCTATTTATCCACCTATGTTTACCTGCCACTGTTTACCCGCCTGTTTCCCCGCCTCTGATTCCCCACCTTTCATTCCCCGCCTCTCTTTCCCTGCCTCTATTTCCGTGCATCTTTCTCTGCCTCTCTTTCCCCACATCTCTTTACCTCCCGCTGATTCCCCGCCTCTGATACCCCGCCTCTTATTCCCCGCCTCTGATTCCACGCCTCTGATTCCCTGCCTTTGATTCCCTTCCTCTGTTTCCCCGCCTCTGATTCCCCGCCTCTGATTCCACACCTCTGATTCCCTGCCTTTGATTCCCTTCCTCTGTTTCCCCGCCTCTGATTCCCCGCCTCTGATTCCCCGCCTCAGATTCCCCAGCTCTGATTCCCTGCCTCAGATTCCCTGCCTCTGATTCCCCGCCTCAGATTCCCTGCCTCAGATTCCCCGCCTCAGATTCGCTGCCTCTGATTCCCCGACTCTGATTCCCCGCCTCTTATTCCCCAGCTCTGATTCCCTGCCTCAGATTCCCTGCCTCAGATTCCCCGCCTCAGATTCCCTGCCTCAGATTCCCCGCCTCAGATTCGCTGCCTCTGATTCCCCGACTCTGATTCCCCGCCTCTTATTCCCCACCTCTGATTCCCTGCCTCTGTTTCCCCACCTCTGATTCCCCGCCTCTGATTCCCCGCCTCTGATTCCCCGCCTCTGATTCCCCGCCGCAGATTCCCCGCATCCGATTCCCTGCCTCAGATTCCCTGTCTCAGATTCCCTGCCTCAGATTCCCTTCATCTGATTCCCTTCATCTGATTCCCTGCCTCTGATTCCCTGCCTCTGATTCCCCGCCTCTGATTCCCCGCCTCTGATTCCCCGCCTCAGATTCCCTGCCTCAGATTCCCTGCTTCAGATTCCCTGCCTCTGATTCCCTGCCTCAGATTCCCTGCCTCAGATTCCCTGCCTCAGATTCCCTGCCTCTGATTCCCTGCCTCTGATTCCCTGCCTCTGATTCCCTGCCTCTGATTCCCTGCCTCTGATTCCCTGCCTCTGATTCCCTGCCTCTGATTCCGCGCCTCTGATTCCACACCTCTCTTTCCTTGTCTCTGATTCCCCGCCTCTCAGTCCCTGCCTCTGATACCCTGCCTCTCTTTGCCTGCATCTATTTCCGTGCTTCTTTCACTGCATCTAGTTTCCCACTTCTCATTTGCCCTCTCTGATAACCCGCCTCTGATTCCATGCCTCTGATTCACTGCCTCAGATTCCCTGCATCAGATTCCCCGACTCAGATTTACCGCCTCAGATTCCCCGCCTCAGATTCCCTGCCTCAGATTCCCTGCCTCAGATTCCCTGCCTCAGATTCCCTGCCTCAGATTCCCTGCCTCAGATTCCCTGCCTCAGATTCCCTGCCTCAGATTCCCTTCATCTGATGCCCTTCATCAATTCCCTGCCTCTGATTCCCTGCCTCTGATTCCCCACCTCTGATTCCCCGCCTCAGATTCCCTGGCTCTGATTCTCTGGCTCAGATTCCCTGCCTTAGATTCCCTGCCTCTGATTCCCCGCATCTGATTCCAGGCCTCTTATTCCCCACCTCTGATTCCCCGCCTCTGATTGCCTGCCACTGATTGCCCGCCTCTGATTCCCCGCCTCTGATTCCCCGTCTCTGATTCCCCACCTCTCTCTACGCCTCTCTTTCGCCTCCACTCTTTCCCCTCCACTCTTTCCGCGCCTCTCTTTCCCTCCCTCAATTTCAACAACTCTGATTGATCTGTTCTGTGCACCGCATTTTCAACACACAAGTTCCAACCACTATGTTTTACCCATCTCTTTCCCCGCCTCTATTTATCCGCCTATGTTTACCCGCCTCTGTTTACCCACCTGTTTCACCGCCTCTGATTCCCCGCCTCTGATTCCCCACCTCTGTCTCTACGCCTCTCTTTCGCCTCCACTCTTTCCCCTCCACTCTTTCAGTGCCTGTCTTTCCCTCCCTCAATTTCAACAACACTGTTTGATCTGTTTTGTGTACCTCATTTTAAACACACAAGTTCCAACCACTATGTTTTGCCCGCCTCTTTCCCCGCCTCTATTTATCCACCTATGTTTACCTGCCACTGTTTACCCGCCTGTTTCCCCGCCTCTGATTCCCCACCTTTCATTCCCCGCCTCTCTTTCCCTGCCTCTATTTCCGTGCATCTTTCTCTGCCTCTCTTTCCCCACATCTCTTTACCTCCCGCTGATTCCCCGCCTCTGATACCCCGCCTCTGATTCCCCGCCTCTGATTCCCTGCCTCAGATTCCCTGCCTCAGATTCCCTGCCTCAGATTCCCTGCCTCTGATTCCCCGCCTCTGATTCCCCGCCTCTTATTCCCCGCCTCTGATTCCACGCCTCTGATTCCCTGCCTTTGATTCCCTTCCTCTGTTTCCCCGCCTCTGATTCCCCGCCTCTGATTCCCCGCCTCAGATTCCCCAGCTCTGATTCCCTGCCTCAGATTCCCTGCCTCTGATTCCCCGCCTCAGATTCCCTGCCTCAGATTCCCCGCCTCAGATTCGCTGCCTCTGATTCCCCGACTCTGATTCCCCGCCTCTTATTCCCCAGCTCTGATTCCCTGCCTCAGATTCCCTGCCTCAGATTCCCCGCCTCAGATTCCCTGCCTCAGATTCCCCGCCTCAGATTCGCTGCCTCTGATTCCCCACCTCTGATTCCCCGCCTCTGATTCCCCGCCTCTGATTCCCCGCCTCTGATTCTCTGCCTCTGTTTCCCCACCTCTGATTCCCCGCCTCTGATTCCCCGCCTCTGATTCCCCGCCTCTGATTCCCCGCCGCAGATTCCCCGCCGCAGATTCCCCGCCTCAGATGCCCCGCCTCAGATTCCCCGCCTCAGATTCCCCGCCTCAGATTCCCCGCCTCAGATTCACCGCCTCAGATTCCCTGTCTCAGATTCCCTGCCTCAGATTCCCTTCATCTGATTCCCTTCATCTGATTCCATGCCTCTGATTCCCTGCCTCTGATTCCCCGCCTCTGATTCCCTGCCTCTGATTCCCTGCCTCTGATTCCCTGCCTCTGATTCCCCGCCTCTGATTCCCCACCTCTGTCTCTACGCCTCTCTTTCGCCTCCACTCTTTCCCCTACACTCTTTCAGTGCCTGTCTTTCCCTCCCTCAATTTCAACAACACTGTTTGATCTGTTTTGTGTACCTCATTTTAAACACACAAGTTCCAACCACTATGTTTTGCCCGCCTCTTTCCCCGCCTCTATTTATCCACCTATGTTTACCTGCCACTGTTTACCCGCCTGTTTCCCCGCCTCTGATTCCACGCCTCTGATTCCCTGCCTTTGATTCCCTTCCTCTGTTTCCCCACCTCTGATTCCCCGCCTCTGATTCCCAGCCTCAGATTCCCCAGCTCTGATTCCCTGCCTCAGATTCCCTGCCTCAGATTCCCCGCCTCAGATTCCCTGCCTCAGATTCCCCGCCTCAGATTCGCTGCCTCTGATTCCCCGACTCTGATTCCCCGCCTCTGATTCCCTGCCTCTGTTTCCCCACCTCTGATTCCCCGCCTCTGATTCCCCGCCTCAGATTCCCCGGCTCTGATTCCCCGCCGCAGATTCCCCGCCTCAGATGCCCCGCCTCAGATTCCCCGCCTCAGATTCCCCGCCTCAGATTCCCCGCCTCAGATTCCGCGCCTCAGATTCCCCGCCTCAGATTCCCCGCCTCAGATTCCCCGCCTCAGATTCCCCGCCTCTGATTCCCCGCCTCTGATTCCCTGCCTCTGATTCCCTGCCTCTGATTCCCTGCCTCTGATTCCCTGCCTCTGATTCCGCGCCTCTATTTGCCTGCCTCTATTTCCGTGCCGCTTCCTCTGCATCTAGTTTCCCACATGTCATTTGCCCCCTCTGATTCCCCGCCTCTGATTCCCTGCCTCTGATTCCCTGCCTCTGATTCCCTGCCTCTGATTCCGCGCCTCTGATTCCACGCCTCTCTTTCCGTATCTCTGATTCCCCGCCTCTAATTCCCTGCCTCTGATACCCTGCCTCTATTTGCCTGCCTCTATTTCCGTGCCTCTTTCTCTGCATCTAGTTTCCCACATGTCATTTGCCCCCTCTGATAACCTGCCTCTGATTCCCTGCCTCTGATTCCCCACCTCTGATTCCTGCCTCAGATTCCCTGCCTCAGATTCCCTGCCTCAGATTCCCTGCCTCTGATTCACTGCCTTTGATTCCCCGCCTCTTATTCCCCACCTCTGATTCCCAGCCTCTGATTCCCCGCCTCTGATTCCCTGCCTCTGTTTCCCCGCCTCTGATTCCCCGCCTCTGAATCCCCGCCTCAGATTCCCCGCCTCAGATTCCCTGCCTCAGATTCCCCGCCTGAGATACCCCGCCTCAGATTCCCCGCCTGAGATTCCCCGCCTCAGATTCCCCGCCTCAGATTCCCCGCCTCAGATTCCCTGCCTCAGATTCCCCACCTCAGATTCCCTGCCTCAGATTCGCTGCCTCAGATTCCCTGCCTCAGATTCCCTGCCTCTGATTGCCTGCCTCTGTTTCCCTGCCTCTGATTCCCTGCCTCTGATTCCCTGCCTCTGATTCCCTGCCTCTGATTCCCTGCCTCTGATTCCCTGCCTCTGATTCCGCGCCTCTGATTCCACGCCTCTCTTTCCTTGTCTCTGATTCCCCGCCTCTGAGTCCCTGCCTCTGATACCCTGCCTCTCTTTGCCTGCCTCTATTTCCGTGCCTCTTTCACTGCATCTAGTTTCCCTCATCTCATTTGCCCCCTCTGATAACCCGCCTCTGATTCCATGCCTCTGATTCACTGCCTCAGATTCCCTGCATCAGATTCCCCGACTCAGATTTACCGCCTCAGATTCCCCACCTCAGATTCCCTTCCTCAGATTCCCTGCCTCAGATTCCCCGCCTCAGATTCCCTGCCTCAGATTCCCTTCATCCGATGCCCTTCATCAATTCCCTGCCTCTGATTCCCTGCCTCTGATTCCCCACCTCTGATTCCCCGCCTCAGATTCCCTGGCTCTGATTCTCTGGCTCAGATTCCCTGCCTTAGATTCCCTGCCTCTGATTCCCCGCATCTGATTCCAGGCCTCTTATTCCCCACCTCTGATTCCCCGCCTCAGATTGCCTGCCACTGATTGCCCGCCTCTGATTCCCCGCCTCTGATTCCCCGTCTCTGATTCCCCACCTCTGTCTGTATGCCTCTCTTTCGCCTCCGCTTTTTCCCCTACACTCTTTCCGCGCCTCTCTTTCCCTCCCTCAATTTCAACAACTCTGTTTGATCTGTTCTGTGTACCTCATTTTCAACACACAAGTTCCAACCACTATGTTTCACCCATCTATTTCCCCGCCTCTATTTATCCGCCTATGTTTACCCGCCTCTGTTTACCCACCTGTTTCACCGCCTCTGTTTCCCCGCCTCTGATTCCCCACCTCTGTCTCTACGCCTCTCTTTCGCCTCCACTCTTTCCCCTCCACTCTTTCCGTGCCTGTCTTTCCCTCCCTCAATTTCAACAACACTCTTTGATCTGTTTTGTGTACCTCATTTTAAACACACAAGTTCCAACCACTATGTTTTGCCCGCCTCTCTCCCCACTTCTATTTATCCACCTATGTTTACCTGCCACTGTTTACCCGCCTGTTTCCCCACCTCTGATTCCCCACCTTTCATTCCCCGCCTCTATTTCCCTGCCTCTATTTCAGCGCCTCTTTCTCTGCCTCTCTATCCCCACATCTCTTTTCCTCCCGCTGATTCCCCGCCTCTGATTCCCTGCCTCAGATTCCCTGCCTCTGATTCCCCGCCTCTGATTCCCCGCCTCTGATTCCCCGCCTCTGATTCCCCGCCTCTGATTCCCTGCCTCCGATTCCCTGCCTCAGATTCCCTGCCTCAGATTCCCTGCCTCTGATTCCCCACCTCTGATTCCCCGCCCTTTATTCCCCGCCTCTGATTCCCCGCCTCTGATTCCCCGCCTCTAATTCCCCGCATCTGATTCCCTGCCTCAGATTACCCGGCTCTGATTCCCTGCATTAGATTCCCTGCCTCAGATTCCCTGCCTCTGATTCCCCGCATCTGATTCCCTGCCTCTGATTCCCCGCCTCTGATTCCCCGCCTCTAATTCCCCGCATCTGATTCCCTGCCTCAGATTCCCCGGCTCTGATTCCCTGCATTAGATTCCCTGCCTCAGATTCCCTGCCTCTGATTCCCCGCATCTGATTCCCTGCCTCAGATTCCCCGTCTCTGATTCCCCACCTCTCTCTACGCCTCTCTTTCGCCTCCACTCTTTCCCCTCCACTCTTTCCGCGCCTCTCTTTCCCTCCCTCAATTTCAACAACTCTGATTAATCTGTTCTGTGTACCGCATTTTCAACACACAAGTTCCAACCACTATGTTTTACCCATCTCTTTCCCCGCCTCTATTTATCCGCCTATGTTTACCCGCCTCTGTTTACCCACCTGTTTCACCGCCTCTGATTCCCCGCCTCTGATTCCCCACCTCTGTCTCTACGCCTCTCTTTCGCCTCCACTCTTTCCCCTACACTCTTTCAGTACCTGTCTTTCCCTCCCTCAATTTCAACAACACTGTTTGATCTGTTTTGTGTACCTCATTTTAAACACACAAGTTCCAACCACTATGTTTTGCCCGCCTCTTTCCCCGCCTCTATTTATCCACCTATGTTTACCTGCCACTGTTTACCCGCCTGTTTCCCCGCCTCTGATTCCACGCCTCTGATTCCCTGCCTTTGATTCCCTTCCTCTGTTTCCCCACCTCTGATTCCCCGCCTCTGATTCCCCGCCTCAGATTCCCCAGCTCTGATTCCCTGCCTCAGATTCCCTGCCTCAGATTCCCCGCCTCAGATTCCCTGCCTCAGATTCCCCGCCTCAGATTCGCTGCCTCTGATTCCCCGACTCTGATTCCCTGCCTCTTATTCCCCACCTCTGATTCCCCGCCTCTGATTCCCCGCCTCTGATTCCCTGCCTCTGTTTCCCCACCTCTGATTCCCCGCCTCTGATTCCCCGCCTCAGATTCCCCGGCTCTGATTTCCCGCCGCAGATTCCCCGCCTCAGATGCCCCGCCTCAGATTCCCCACCTCAGATTCCCCGCCTCAGATTCCCCGCCTCAGATTCCGCGCCTCAGATTCCCCGCCTCAGATTCCCCGCCTCAGATTCCCCGCCTCAGATTCCCCGCCTCTGATTCCCCGCCTCTGATTCCCTGCCTCTGATTCCCTGCCTCTGATTCCCTGCCTCTGATTCCCTGCCTCTGATTCCGCGCCTCTATTTGCCTGCCTCTATTTCCGTGCCTCTTTCTCTGCATCTAGCTTCCCACATGTCATTTGCCCCCTCTGATTCCCCGCCTCTGATTCCCTGCCTCTGATTCCCTGCCTCTGATTCCCTGCCTCTGATTCCCTGCCTCTGATTCCCTGCCTCTGATTCCGTGCCTCTGATTCCACGCCTCTCTTTCCGTATCTCTGATTCCCCGCCTCTAATTCCCTGCCTCTGATACCCTGCCTCTATTTGCCTGCCTCTATTTCCGTGCCTCTTTCTCTGCATCTAGTTTCCCACATGTCATTTGCCCCCTCTGATAACCTGCCTCTGATTCCATGCCTCTGATTCCCTGCCTCTGATTCCCCGCCTCTGATTCCCTGCCTCAGATTCCCTGCCTCAGATTCCCCGCCTCTTATTCCCCGTCTCTGATTCCCCGTCTCTGATTCCCCGCCTCTGATTCCCCGCGTCTGATTCCCTCCCTCAGATTCCCCGGCTCTGATTCCCTGCATTAGATTCCCTGCCTCAGATTCCCTGCCTCTGATTCCCCGCCTCTGATTCCCTGCCTCTGATTCCCCACCTCTGATTCCTGCCTCAGATTCCCTGCCTCAGATTCCCTGCCTCAGATTCCCTGCCTCTGATTCACTGCCTTTGATTCCCCGCCTCTTATTCCCCACCTCTGATTCCCAGCCTCTGATTCCCCGCCTCTGATTCCCTGCCTCTGTTTCCCCGCCTCTGATTCCCCGCCTCTGAATCCCCGCCTCAGATTCCCCGCCTCAGATTCCCTGCCTCAGATTCCCCGCCTGAGATACCCCGCCTCAGATTCCCCGCCTGAGATACCGCGCCTCAGATTCCCCGCCTCAGATTCCCTGCCTCAGATTCCCCACCTCAGATTCCCTGCCTCAGATTCGCTGCCTCAGATTCCCTGCCTCAGATTCCCTGCCTCTGATTGCCTGCCTCTGTTTCGCTGCCTCTGATTCCCTGCCTCTGATTCCCTGCCTCTGATTCCCTGCCTCTGATTCCCTGCCTCTGATTCCCTGCCTCTGATTCCCTGCCTCTGATTCCGCGCCTCTGATTCCACGCCTCTCTTTCCTTGTCTCTGATTCCCCGCCTCTGAGTCCCTGCCTCTGATACCCTGCCTCTCTTTGCCTGCCTCTATTTCCGTGCCTCTTTCACTGCATCTAGTTTCCCACATCTCATTTGCCCCCTCTGATAACCCGCCTCTGATTCCATGCCTCTGATTCACTGCCTCAGATTCCCTGCATCAGATTCCCCGACTCAGATTTACCGCCTCAGATTCCCCGCCTCAGATTCCCTGCCTCAGATTCCCTGCCTCAGATTCCCTGCCTCAGATTCCCTGCCTCAGATTCCCTTCATCTGATGCCCTTCATCAATTCCCTGCCTCTGATTCCCTGCCTCTGATTCCCCACCTCTGATTCCCCGCCTCAGATTCCCTGGCTCTGATTCTCTTGGCTCAGATTCCCTGCCTTAGATTCCCTGCCTCTGATTCCCCGCATCTGATTCCAGGCCTCTTATTCCCCACCTCTGATTCCCCGCCTCAGATTGCCTGCCACTGATTGCCCGCCTCTGATTCCCCGCCTCTGATTCCCCGTCTCTGATTCCCTACCTCTGTCTGTATGCCTCTCTTTCGCCTCCGCTTTTTCTCCTACACTCTTTCCGCGCCTCTCTTTCCCTCCCTCAATTTCAACAACTCTGTTTGATCTGTTCTGTGTACCTCATTTTCAACACACAAGTTCCAACCACTATGTTTCACCCATCTATTTCCCCGCCTCTATTTATCCGCCTATGTTTACCCGCCTCTGTTTACCCACCTGTTTCACCGCCTCTGTTTCCCCGCCTCTGATTCCCCACCTCTGTCTCTACGCCTCTCTTTCGCCTCCACTCTTTCCCCTCCACTCTTTCCGTGCCTGTCTTTCCCTCCCTCAATTTCAACAACACTCTTTGATCTGTTTTGTGTACCTCATTTTAAACACACAAGTTCCAACCACTATGTTTTGCCCGCCTCTTTCCCCACTTCTATTTATCCACCTATGTTTACCTGCCACTGTTTACCCGCCTGTTTCCCCACCTCTGATTCCCCACCTTTCATTCCCCGCCTCTATTTCCCTGCCTCTATTTCAGCGCCTCTTTCTCTGCCTCTCTATCCCCACATCTCTTTTCCTCCCGCTGATTCCCCGCCTCTGATTCCCTGCCTCAGATTCCCTGCCTCTGATTCCCCGCCTCTGATTCCCCGCCTCTGATTCCCCGCCTCTGATTCCCCGCCTCTGATTCCCTGCCTCCGATTCCCTGCCTCAGATTCCCTGCCTCAGATTCCCTGCCTCTGATTCCCCACCTATGATTCCCCGCCCTTTATTCCCCGCCTCTGATTCCCCGCCTCTGATTCCCCGCCTCTAATTCCCCGCATCTGATTCCCTGCCTCAGATTCCCCGGCTCTGATTCCCTGCATTAGATTCCCTGCCTCAGATTCCCTGCCTCTGATTCCCCGCATCTGATTCCCTGCCTCTGATTCCCCGCCTCTGATTCCTGCCTCAGAATCCCTGCCTCAGATTCCCTGCCTCAGATTCCCTGCCTCTTATTCCATGCCTTTGATTCCCCGCCTCTTATTCCCCGCCTCTGATTCCCAGCATCTGATTCCCCGCCTATGATTCCCTGCCTCTGTTTCCCCGCCTCTGATAACCCGCCTCTGATTCCCCGCCTCAGATTCCCCGCCTCAGATTCCCTGCCTCAGATTCCCCGCCTGAGATTCCCCGCCTGAGATTCCCCGCCTCAGATTCCCCGCCTCAGATTCCCCGCCTCAGATTCCCCGCCTCAGATTCCCCACCTCAGATTCCCCGCCTCAGATTCCCCGCCTCAGATTTCCCGCCTCAGATTCCCCGCCTCAGATTCCCCGCCTCAGATTCCCCACCTCAGATTCCCCGCCTCATATTCCCCGCCTCAGATTCCCCGCCTCAGATTCCCCGCCTCAGATTCCCCGCCTCTGATTGCCTGCCTCTGATTCCCTGCATCTGAATCCCTGCCTCTGATTCCCTGCCTCTGATTCCCTGCCTCTGGTTCCCTGCCTCTGATTCCCTGCCTCTGATTCCGCGCCTCTGATACCACGCCTCTCTTTCCGTATCTCTGATTCCCCGCCTCTGATTCCCTGCCTCTGATACCCTGCCTCTCTTTGCCTGCCTCTATTTCGGTGCCTCTTTCTCTGCATCTAGTTTCCCACATCTCATTTGCCCCCTCTGATAACCCGCCTCTGATTCCATGCCTCTGATTCCCCGCCTCTGATTCCCCGCCTCTGATTCCCCGCCTCTGATACCCCGCCTCTGATTCCCTGCCTCAGATTCCCTGCCTCAGATTCCCTGCCTCAGATTCCCTGCATCTGATTCCCCGCCTCTGATTCCCCGCCTCTTATTCCCCGCCTCTGATTCCCCACCTCTGATTCCCCGCCTCTGATTCCCTGCATTAGATTCCCTGCCTCAGATTCCCTGCCTCTGATTCCCCGCCTCTGATTCCCTGCCTCTGATTCCCCACCTCTGATTCCTGCCTCAGATTCCCTGCCTCAGATTCCCTGCCTCAGATTCCCTGCCTCTGATTCACTGCATTTGATTCCCCGCCTCTTATTCCCCACCTCTGATTCCCAGACTCTGATTCCCCGCCTCTGATTCCCTGCCTCTGTTTCCCCGCCTCTGATTCCCCGCATCTGATTCCCCGCCTCAGATTCCCCGCCTCAGATTCCCTGCCTCAGATTACCCGCCTGAGATTCCCCGCCTCAGATTCCCCACCTGAGATTCCCCGCCTCAGATTCCCCGCCTCAGATTCCCTGCCTCAGATTCCCTGCCTCTGATTCCCTGCCTCAGATTCCCTGCCTCAGATTCCCTGCCTCAGATTCCCTGCCTCTGATTGCCTGCCTCTGTTTCCCTGCCTCTGATTCCCTGCCTCTGATTCCCTGCCTCTGATTCCCTGCCTCTGATTCCCTGGCTCTGATTCCCTGCCTCTGATTCCGCGCCTCTGATTCCACGCCTCTCTTTCCTTGTCTCTGATTCCCCGCCTCTGAGTCCCTGCCTCTGATACCCTGCCTCTCTTTGCCTGCCTCTATTTCCGTGCCTCTTTCACTGCATCTAGTTTCCCACATCTCATTTGCCCCCTCTGATAACCCGCCTCTGATTCCATGCCTCTGATTCACTGCCTCAGATTCCCTGCATCAGATTCCCCGACTCAGATTTACCGCCTCAGATTCCCCGCCTCAGATTCCCTGCCTCAGTTTCCCTGCCTCAGATTCCCTGCCTCAGATTCCCTGCCTCAGATTCCCTTCATCTGATGCCCTTCATCAATTCCCTGCCTCTGATTCCCTGCCTCTGATTCCCCACCTCTGATTCCCCGCCTCAGATTCCCTGGCTCTGATTCTCTGGCTCACATTCCCTGCCTTAGATTCCCTGCCTCTGATTCCCCGCATCTGATTCCAGGCCTCTTATTCCCCACCTCTGATTCCCCGCCTCTGATTGCCTGCCACTGATTGCCCGCCTCTGATTCCCCGCCTCTGATTCCCCGCCTCTGATTCCCCACCTCTGTCTGTATGCCTCTCTTTCGCCTCCGCTTTTTCCCCTCCACTCTTTCCGCGCCTCTCTTTCCCTCCCTCAATTTCAACAACTCTGTTTGATCTGTTCTGTGTACCTCATTTTCAACACACAAGTTCCAACCACTATGTTTCACCCATCTATTTCCCCACCTCTATTTATCCGCCTATGTTTACCCGCCTCTGTTTACCCACCTGTTTCACCGCCTCTGTTTCCCCGCCTCTGATTCCCCACCTCTGTCTCTACGCCTCTCTTTCGCCTCCACTCTTTCCCCTCCACTCTTTCCGTGCCTGTCTTTCCCTCCCTCAATTTCAACAACACTCTTTGATCTGTTTTGTGTACCTCATTTTAAACACACAAGTTCCAACCACTATGTTTTGCCCGCCTCTTTCCCCACTTCTATTTATCCACCTATGTTTACCTGCCACTGTTTACCCGCCTGTTTCCCCGCCTCTGATTCCCCACCTTTCATTCCCCGCCTCTCTTTCCCTGCCTCTATTTCAGCGCCTCTTTCTCTGCCTCTCTATCCCCACATCTCTTTTCCTCCCGCAGATTCCCCGCCTCTGATTCCCTGCCTCAGATTCCCTGCCTCTGATTCCCCGCCTCTGATTCCCCGCCTCTGATTCCCCACCTCTGATTCCCCGCCTCTGATTCCCTGCCTCCGATTCCCTGCCTCAGGTTCCCTGCCTCAGATTCCCTGCCTCTGATTCCCCACCTCTGATTCCGCGCCTCTTATTCCCCGCCTCTGATTCCCCGCCTCTGATTCCCCGCCTCTGATTCCCCGCATCTGATTCCCTGCCTCAGATTCCCCGGCTCTGAATCCCTGCATTAGATTCCCTGCCTCAGATTCCCTGCCTCTGATTCCCCGCATCTGATTCCCTGCCTCTGATTCCCCGCCTCTGATTCCTGCCTCTTATTCCCCGCCTCTGATTCCCCGCCTCTGATTCCCCGCCTCTGATTCCCCGCATCTGATTCCCTGCCTCAGATTCCCCGGCTCTGAATCCCTGCATTAGATTCCCTGCCTCAGATTCCCTGCCTCTGATTCCCCGCATCTGATTCCCTGCCTCAGATTCCCTGCCTCAGATTCCCTGCCTCTGATAACCCGCCTCTGATTCCCCACCTCAGATTCCCCGCCTCAGATTCCCTGCCTCAGATTCCCCGCCTCAGATTCCCCGCCTCAGATTCCCCGCCTCAGATTCCCCGCCTCAGATTCCCCGCCTCAGATTCCCCGCCTCAGATTCCCCACCTCAGATTCCCCGCCTCAGATTCCCTGCCTCAGATTCCCCGCCACTGATTCCCCGCCTCTGATTCCCCGCCTCTGATTCCCTGCCTCAGATTCCCTGCCTCAGATTCCCTGCCTCAGACTCCCTGCATCTGATTCCCCGCCTCTGATTCCCCGCCTCTTATTCCCCGCCGCTGATTCCCCACCTCTGATTCCCCGGCTCTGATTCCCTGCCTCTGTTTCCCTGCCTCTGATTCCCCGCCTCTGATTCCCCGCCTCAGATTCCCCGGTTCTGATTCCCTGCCTGAGATTCCCTGCCTCAGATTCCCTGCCTATGATTCCCTGCCTCTGAGTCCCCGCGTCAGATTCCCCGGCTCTGATTCCCTGCCTGAGATTCCCTGCCTCAGATTCCCCGCCTCAGATTCCCTGCCTCAGATTCCCCGCCTCAGATTCCCCGCCTCAGATTCCCCGCCTCAGATTCCGCGCCTCAGATTCCCCGCCTCAGATACCCCGCCTCAGATTCCCCACCTCAGATTCCCCGCCTCAGATTCCCTGCCTCTGATTCCCTGCCTCTGATTCCCTGCCTCTGATTCCCTGCCTCTATATCCCTGCCTCGGATTCCCTGCCTCTGATTCCGCGCCTCTGATTCCCCGCCTCTCTTTCCGTGTCTCTGATTCCCCGCCTCAGATTCCCTGCCTCAGATACCCTGCCTCTCTTTGCCTGCCTCTATTTCCGTGCCTCTTTCTCTGCATCTAGTTTCCCACATCTCATTTGCCCCCTCTGATAACCCGCCTCTGATTCCATGCCTCTGATTCCCCGCCTCAGATTCCCCGCCTCTGATTCCCCGCCTCTGATTCCCTGCCTCAGATTCCCTGCCTCAGATTCCTTGCCTCAGATTCCCTGCCTCTGATTCCCCGCCTCTGATTCCCCGCCTCTGATTCCCGCCTCTGATTCCCTGCCTCTGTTTCCCCGCCTCTGAATCCCCGCGTCTGATTTCCCGCCTCAGATTCCCCGGCTCTGATTCCCTGCCTGAGATTCCATGCCTCAGATTCCCCACCTCAGATTCCCTGCCTCAGATTCCCTGCCTCAGATTCCCCGCTTCAGATTCCCCGCTTCAGATTCCCCGCCTCAGATTCCCCGCCTCAGATTCCCCGCCTCAGATTCCCCGCCTTAGATTCCCTGCCTCAGATTCCCTGCCTCAGATTCCCTGCCTCTGGTTCCCCGCCTCTGATTCCCTGCCTCTTATTCCCCGCCTCTGATTCCCCGCCTCTGATTCCCCGCGTCTGATTCCTTGCCTCAGATTCCCCGGCTCTGATTCCCTGCATTAGATTCCCTGCCTCAGATTCCCTGCCTCTGATTCCCCGCCTCTGATTCCCTGCCTCTGATTCCCCGCCTCTGATTCCTGCCTCAGATTCCCTGCCTCAGATTCCCTGCCTCTGTTTCCCCGCCTCTGATCCCCCGACTCTGATTCCCCGCCTCAGATTCCCCGCCTCAGATTCCCTGCCTGAGATTCCACGCCTGAGATTCCCCGCCTCAGATTCCCCACCTCAGATTCCCCACCTCAGATTCCCCGCCTCAGATTCCCGGCCTCAGATTCCCGGCCTCAGATTCCCCGCCTCAGATTCCCCGCCTCAGATTCCCCGCCTCAGATTCCCCGCCTCAGATTCCCCGCCTCTGATTGCCTGCCTCTGATTCCCTGCCTCTGATTCCCTGCCTCTGATTCCCTGCCTCTGATTCCCTGCCTCTGATTCACTGCCTCTGATTCCCTGCCTCTGATTCCGCGCCTCTGATTCCACGCCTCTCTTTCCGTATCTCTGATTCCCCGCCTATGATTCCCTGCCTCTGTTTCCCCGCCTCTGATAACCCGCCTCTGATTCCCCGCCTCAGATTCCCCGCCTCAGATACCCTGCCTCAGATTCCCCGCCTGAGATTCCCCGCCTCAGATTCCCCGCCTCAGACTCCCCGCCTCAGATTCCCCGCCTCAGATTCCCCGCCTCAGATTCCCCACCTCAGATTCCCCGCCTCAGATTCCCCGCCTCAGATTTCCCGCCTCAGATTCCCCGCCTCAGATTCCCCGCCTCAGATTCCCCACCTCAGATTCCCCGCCTCATATTCCCCGCCTCAGATTCCCCGCCTCAGATTCCCCGCCTCAGATTCCCCGCCTCTGATTGCCTGCCTCTGATTCCCTGCATCTGAATCCCTGCCTCTGATTCCCTGCCTCTGATTCCCTGCCTCTGGTTCCCTGCCTCTGATTCCCTGCCTCTGATTCCGCGCCTCTGATACCACGCCTCTGATTCCCCGCCTCTGATTCCCCGCCTCTGATTCCCCGCCTCTGATTCCCTGCCTCAGATTCCCTGCCTCAGATTCCCTGCCTCAGATTCCCTGCATCTGATTCCCCGCCTCTGATTCCCCGCCTCTCTCTACGCCTCTCTTTCGCCTCCACTCTTTCCCCTCCACTCTTTCCGCGCCTCTCTTTCCCTCCCTCAATTTCAACAACTCTGATTGATCTGTTCTGTGTACCGCATTTTCAACACACAAGTTTCAACCACTATGTTTTACCCATCTCTTTCCCTGCCTCTATTTATCCGCCTATGTTTACCCGCCTCTGTTTACCCACCTGTTTCACCGCCTCTGATTCCCCGCCTCTGATTCCCCACCTCTGTCTCTACGCCTCTCTTTCGCCTCCACTCTTTCCCCTACACTCTTTCAGTGCCTGTCTTTCCCTCCCTCAATTTCAACAACACTGTTTGATCTGTTTTGTGTACCTCATTTTAAACACACAAGTTCCAACCACTATGTTTTGCCCGCCTCTTTCCCCGCCTCTATTTATCCACCTATGTTTACCTGCCACTGTTTACCCGCCTGTTTCCCCGCCTCTGATTCCACGCCTCTGATTCCCTGCCTTTGATTCCCTTCCTCTGTTTCCCCACCTCTGATTCCCCGCCTCTGATTCCCCGCCTCAGATTCCCCAGCTCTGATACCCTGCCTCAGATTCACTGCCTCAGATTCCCCGCCTCAGATTCCCTGCCTCAGATTCCCCGCCTCAGATTCGCTGCCTCTGATTCCCCGACTCTGATTCCCTGCCTCTTATTCCCCACCTCTGATTCCCCGCCTCTGATTCCCCGCCTCTGATTCCCTGCCTCTGTTTCCCCACCTCTGATTCCCCGCCTCTGATTCCCCGCCTCAGATTCCCCGGCTCTGATTCCCCGCCGCAGATTCCCCGCCTCAGATGCCCCGCCTCAGATTCCCCGCCTCAGATTCCCCGCCTCAGATTCCCCGCCTCAGATTCCGCGCCTCAGATTCCCCGCCTCAGATTCCCCGCCTCAGATTCCCCGCCTCAGATTCCCCGCCTCTGATTCCCCGCCTCTGATTCCCTGCCTCTGATTCCCTGCCTCTGATTCCCTGCCTCTGATTCCCTGCCTCTGATTCCGCGCCTCTATTTGCCTGCCTCTATTTCCGTGCCGCTTTCTCTGCATCTAGTTTCCCACATGTCATTTGCCCCCTCTGATTCCCCGCCTCTGATTCCCTGCCTCTGATTCCCTGCCTCTGATTCCCTGCCTCTGATTCCCTGCCTCTGATTCCCTGCCTCTGATTCCGCGCCTCTGATTCCACGCCTCTCTTTCCGTATCTCTGATTCCCCGCCTCTAATTCCCTGCCTCTGATACCCTGCCTCTATTTGCCTGCCTCTATTTCCGTGCCTCTTTCTCTGCATCTAGTTTCCCACATGTCATTTGCCCCCTCTGATAACCTGCCTCTGATTCCCTGCCTCTGATTCCCCACCTCTGATTCCTGCCTCAGATTCCCTGCCTCAGATTCCCTGCCTCAGATTCCCTGCCTCTGATTCACTGCCTTTGATTCCCCGCCTCTTATTCCCCACCTCTGATTCCCAGCCTCTGATTCCCCGCCTCTGATTCCCTGCCTCTGTTTCCCCGCCTCTGATTCCCCGCCTCTGAATCCCCGCCTCAGATTCCCCGCCTCAGATTCCCTGCCTCAGATTCCCCGCCTGAGATACCCCGCCTCAGATTCCCCGCCTGAGATTCCCCGCCTCAGATTCCCCGCCTCAGATTCCCTGCCTCAGATTCCCCACCTCAGATTCCCTGCCTCAGATTCGCTGCCTCAGATTCCCTGCCTCAGATTCCCTGCCTCTGATTGCCTGCCTCTGTTTCCCTGCCTCTGATTCCCTGCCTCTGATTCCCTGCCTCTGATTCCCTGCCTCTGATTCCCTGCCTCTGATTCCCTGCCTCTGATTCCGCGCCTCTGATTCCACGCCTCTCTTTCCTTGTCTCTGATTCCCCGCCTCTGAGTCCCTGCCTCTGATACCCTGCCTCTCTTTGCCTGCCTCTATTTCCGTGCCTCTTTCACTGCATCTAGTTTCCCTCATCTCATTTGCCCCCTCTGATAACCCGCCTCTGATTCCATGCCTCTGATTCACTGCCTCAGATTCCCTGCATCAGATTCCCCGACTCAGATTTACCGCCTCAGATTCCCCACCTCAGATTCCATGCCTCAGATTCCCTGCCTCAGATTCCCCGCCTCAGATTCCCTGCCTCAGATTCCCTTCATCCGATGCCCTTCATCAATTCCCTACCTCTGATTCCCTGCCTCTGATTCCCCACCTCTGATTCCCCGCCTCAGATTCCCTGGCTCTGATTCTCTGGCTCAGATTCCCTGCCTTAGATTCCCTGCCTCTGATTCCCCACATCTGATACCAGGCCTCTTATTCCCCACCTCTGATTCCCCGCCTCAGATTGCCTGCCACTGATTGCCCGCCTCTGATTCCCCGCCTCTGATTCCCCGTCTCTGATTCCCCACCTCTGTCTGTATGCCTCTCTTTCGCCTCCGCTTTTTCCCCTACACTCTTTCCGCGCCTCTCTTTCCCTCCCTCAATTTCAACAACTCTGTTTGATCTGTTCTGTGTACCTCATTTTCAACACACAAGTTCCAACCACTATGTTTCACCCATCTATTTCCCCGCCTCTATTTATCCGCCTATGTTTACCCGCCTCTGTTTACCCACCTGTTTCACCGCCTCTGTTTCCCCGCCTCTGATTCCCCACCTCTGTCTCTACGCCTCTCTTTCGCCTCCACTCTTTCCCCTCCACTCTTTCCGTGCCTGTCTTTCCCTCCCTCAATTTCAACAACACTCTTTGATCTGTTTTGTGTACCTCATTTTAAACACACAAGTTCCAACCACTATGTTTTGCCCGCCTCTCTCCCCACTTCTATTTATCCACCTATGTTTACCTGCCACTGTTTACCCGCCTGTTTCCCCACCTCTTATTCCCCACCTTTCATTCCCCGCCTCTATTTCCCTGCCTCTATTTCAGCGCCTCTTTCTCTGCCTCTCTATCCCCACATCTCTTTTCCTCCCGCTGATTCCCCGCCTCTGATTCCCTGCCTCAGATTCCCTGCCTCTGATTCCCCGCCTCTGATTCCCCGCCTCTGATTCCCCGCCTCTGATTCCCCGCCTCTGATTCCCTGCCTCCGATTCCCTGCCTCAGATTCCCTGCCTCAGATTCCCTGCCTCTGATTCCCCACCTCTGATTCACCGCCCTTTATTCCCCGCCTCTGATTCCCCGCCTCTGATTCCCCGCCTCTAATTCCCCGCATCTGATTCCCTGCCTCAGATTCCCCGGCTCTGATTCCCTGCATTAGATTCCCTGCCTCAGATTCCCTGCCTCTGATTCCCCGCATCTGATTCCCTGCCTCAGATTCCCCGTCTCTGATTCCCCACCTCTCTCTACGCCTCTCTTTCGCCTCCACTCTTTCCCCTCCACTCTTTCCGCGCCTCTCTTTCCCTCCCTCAATTTCAACAACTCTGATTAATCTGTTCTGTGTACCGCATTTTCAACACACAAGTTCCAACCACTATGTTTTACCCATCTCTTTCCCCGCCTCTATTTATCCGCCTATGTTTACCCGCCTCTGTTTACCCACCTGTTTCACCGCCTCTGATTCCCCGCCTCTGATTCCCCACCTCTGTCTCTACGCCTCTCTTTCGCCTCCACTCTTTCCCCTACACTCTTTCAGTACCTGTCTTTCCCTCCCTCAATTTCAACAACACTGTTTGATCTGTTTTGTGTACCTCATTTTAAACACACAAGTTCCAACCACTATGTTTTGCCCGCCTCTTTCCCCGCCTCTATTTATCCACCTATGTTTACCTGCCACTGTTTACCCGCCTGTTTCCCCGCCTCTGATTCCCCACCTTTCATTCCCCACCTCTCTTTCCCTGCCTCTAATTCCGCGCCTCTTTCTCTGCCTCTCTTTCCCCACATCTCTTTTCCTCCCGCTGATTCCCCGCCTCTGATTCCCTGCCTCTGATTCCGCGCCTCTGATTCCAAGCCTCTCTTTCCGTATCTCTGATTCCCCGCCTCTAATTCCCTGCCTATGATACCCTGCCTCTCTTTGCCTGCCCCTATTTCGGTGCCACTTTCTCTGCATCTAGTTTCCCACATCTCATTTGCCCCCTCTGATAACCCGCCTCTGATTCCATGCCTCTGATTCCCCGCCTCTGATTCCCCGCCTCTGATTCCCTGCCTCTCATTCCCCGCCTCTGATTCCCTGCCTCCGATTCCCTGCCTCAGATTCCCTGCCTCAGATTCCCTGCCTCTGATTCCCCGCCTCTGATTCCCCGCCTCTGATTCCCCGCATCTGATTCCCTGCCTCAGATTCCCCGGCTCTGATTCCCTGCATTAGATTCCCTGCCTCAGATTCCCTGCCTCTCATTCCCCGCATCTGATTCCCTGCCTCTGATTCCCCGCCTCTGATTCCTGCCTCAGAATCGCTGCCTCAGATTCCCTGCCTCAGATTCCCTGCCTCTTATTCCCTGCCTTTGATTCCCCGCCTCTTATTCCCCGCCTCTGATTCCCAGCATCTGATTCCCTGCCTATGATTCCCTGCCTCTGTTTCCCCGCCTCTGATAACCCGCCTCTGATTCCCCGCCTCAGATTCCCCGCCTCAGATTCCCTGCCTCAGATTCCCCGCCTCAGATTCCCCGCCTCAGATTCCCCGCCTCAGATTCTCCGCCTCAGATTCCCCACCTCAGATTCCCCGCCTCAGATTCCCCGCCTCAGATTCCCCGCCTCAGATTCCCCGCCTCATATTTCCCGCCTCAGATTCCCCGCCTCAGATTCCCCGCCTCAGATTCCCCACCTCAGATTACCCGCCTCAGATTCCCCGCCTCAGATTCCCCGCCTCAGATTCCCCGCCTCAGATTCCCCGCCTCAGATTCCCCGCCTCTGATTGCCTGCCTCTGATTCCCTGCCTCTGAATCCCTGCCTCTGATTCCCTGCATCTGATTCCCTGCCTCTGGTTCCCTGCCTCTGATTCCCTGCCTCTGATGCCGCGCCTCTGATTCCACGCCTCTCTTTCCGTATCTCTGATTCCCCGCCTCTGATTCCCTGCCTCTGATACCCTGCCTCTCTTTGCCTGCCTCTATTTCGGTGCCTCTTTCTCTGCATCTAGTTTCCCACATCTCATTTGCACCCTCCGATAACCCGCCTCTGATTCCATGCCTCTGATTCCCCGCCTCTGATTCCCCGCCTCTGATTCCCCGCATCTGATTCCCCGCCTCTGATTCGCTGCCTCAGATTCCCTGCCTCAGATTCCCTGCCTCAGATTCCCTGTATCTGATTCCCCGCCTCTGATTCCCCGCCTCTTATTCCCCGCCTCTGATTCCCCACCTCTGATTCCCCGCCTCTGGTTCCCTGCCTCTGTTTCCCCGCCTCTGATTCCCCGCCTCTGATTCCCCGCCTCAGATTCCCCGGCTCTGATTCCCTGCCTGAGATTCCCTGCCTCAGATTCCCTGCCTATGATTCCCTGCCTCTGAGTCCCCGCGTCAGATTCCCCGGCTCTGATTCCCTGCCTGAGATTCCCTGCCTCAGATTCCCCGCCTCAGATTCCCTGCCTCAGATTCCCCGCCTCAGATTCCCCGCCTCAGATTCCCCGCCTCAGATTCCCCGCCTCAGATTCCCCGCCTCAGATTCCCCGCCTCAGATTCCCCACCTCAGATTCCCCGCCTCAGATTCCCTGCCTCTGATTCCCTGCCTCTGATTCCCTGCCTCTGATTCCCTGCCTCTATAGCCCTGCCTCTGATTCCCTGCCTCTGATTCCGCGCCTCTGATTCCCCGCCTCTCTTTCCGTGTCTCTGATTCCCCGCCTCAGATTCCCTGCCTCAGATACCCTGCCTCTCTTTGCCTTCCTCTATTTCCGTTCCTCTTTCTCTGCATCTAGTTTCCCACATCTCATTTACCCCCTCTGATAACCCGCCTCTGATTCCATGCCTCTGATTCCCCGCCTCAGATTCCCCGCCTCTGATTCCCCGCCTCTGATTCCCTGCCTCAGATTCCCTGCCTCAGATTCCTTGCCTCAGATTCCCTGCCTCTGATTCACCGCCTCTGATTCCACGCCTCTTTTTCCCTGCCTCTGATTCCCCGCCTCTGATTCCCGCCTCTGATTCCCAGCCTCTGTTTCCCCGCCTCTGAATCCCCGCGTCTGATTCCCCGCCTCAGATTCCCCGGCTCTGATTCCCAGCCTGAGATTCCATGCCTCAGATTCCCCACCTCAGATTCCCTGCCTCAGATTCCCCGCCTCAGATTGCCCGCCTCAGATTCCCCACCTCAGATTCCCCGCCTCAGATTCCCCGCCTCAGATTCCCCGCCTCAGATTCCCTGCCTCAGATTCCCTGCCTCAGATTCCCTGCCTCAGATTCCCCGGCTCTGATTCCCTGCATTAGATTCCCTGCCTCAGATTCCCTGCCTCTGATTCCCCGCCTCTGATTCCCCGCCTCTGATTCCCCGCCTCTGATTCCTGCCTCAGATTCCCTGCCTCAGATTCCCTGCCTCAGATTCCCTGCCTCTTATTCCCAGCCTTTGATTCCCCGCCTCTTATTCCCCGCCTCTGATTCCCAGCCTCTGATTCCCCGACTCTGATTCCCTGCCTCTCTTTCCCCGCCTCTGATTCCCCGCATCTGAATCCCCGCCTCAGAATCCCCGCCTCAGATTCCCTGCCTGAGATTCCACGCCTGAGATTCCCCGCCTCAGATTCCCCGCCTCTGATTCCCTGCCTCAGATTCCCTGCCTCAGATTCCCCGCCTCAGATTCCTCGCCTCAGAATCCCCACCTCAGATTCCCCGCCTCAGATTCCCTGCCTCTGATTCCCTGCCTCTGATTCCCTGCCTCTGATTCCCTGCCTCTGATTCCCTGCCTCTGATTCCCTGCCTCTATATCCCTGCCTCTGATTCCCTGCCTCTGATTCCGCGCCTCTGATTCCCCGCCTCAGATTCCCCGCCTCAGATTCCCTGCCTCTGATTCCCTGCCTCTGATTCCCTGCCTCTGATTCCCTGCCTCTAAATCCCTGCCTCTGAATCCCTGCCTCTGATTCCGCGCCTCTGATTCCCCGCCTCTGATTCCCCGCCTCTGTTTCCCCGCCTCAGATTCCCTGCCTCAGATTCCCTGCCTCAGATTCGCTGCCTCAGATTCCCTGGCTCAGATTCCCTGCCTCAGATTCCCTGCCTCAGATTCCCTGCCTCTGATTGCCTGCCTCTGATTCCCTGCCTCTGATTCCCTGCCTCTGGTTCCCTGCCTCTGATTCCCTGCCTCTGATTCCCTGCCTCTGATTCCGCGCCTCTGATTCCACGCCTCTCTTTCCTTGTCTCTGATTCCCCGCCTCTGAATCCGTGCCTCTGATACCCTGCCTCTCTTTGCCTGCCTCTATTTCCGTGCCTCTTTCTCTGCATCTAGTTTCCCACATTTCATTTGCCCCCTCTGAAAACCCGCCTCTGATTCCATGCCTCTGATTCACTGCCTCAGATTCCCTGCCTCAGATTCCCCGACTCAGATTTACCGCCTCAGATTCCCCGCCTCAGATTCCCTGCCTCAGATTCCCTGCCTCAGATTCCCTGCCTCAGATTCCCTGCCTCAGATTCCCTTCATCTGATGCCCTTCATCAATTCCCCGCCTCAGATTCCCTGGCTCTGATTCTCTGGCTCAGATTCCCTGCCTTAGATTCCCTGCCTCTGATTCCCCGCATCTGATTCCAGGCCTCTTATTCCCCACCTCTGATTCCCCGCCTCTGATTCCCCACCTCTGTCTGTATGCCTCTCTTTCGCCTCCGCTTTTTCCCCTCCACTCTTTCCGCGCCTCTCTTTCCCTCCCTCAATTTCAACAACTCTGTTTGATCTGTTCTGTGTACCTCATTTTCAACACACAAGTTCCAACCACTATGTTTCACCCATCTCTTTCCCCGCCTCTATTTATCCGCCTATGTTTACCCGCCTCTGTTTACCCACCTGTTCCACCGCCTCTGATTCCCCGCCTCTGATTCCCCACCTCTGTCTCTACGCCTCTCTTTCGCCTCCACTCTTTCCCCTCCACTCATTCCGTGCCTGTCTTTCCCTCCCTCAATTTCAACAACACTGTTTGATCTGTTTTGTGTACCTCATTTTAAACACACAAGTTCCAACCACTACGTTTTGCCCGCCTCTTTCCCCGCCTCTATTTATCCACCAATGTTTACCTGCCACTGTTTACCCGCCTGTTTCCCCGCCTCTGATTCCCCACCTTTCATTCCCCACCTCTCTTTCCCTGCCTCTAATTCCGCGCCTCTTTCTCTGCCTCTCTTTCCCCACATCTCTTTTCCTCCCGCTGATTCCCCGCCTCTGATTCCCTGCCTCTGATTCCGCGCCTCTGATTCCAAGCCTCTCTTTCCGTATCTCTGATTCCCCGCCTCTAATTCCCTGCCTATGATACCCTGCCTCTCTTTGCCTGCCCCTATTTCGGTGCCACTTTCTCTGCATCTAGTTTCCCACATCTCATTTGCCCCCTCTGATAACCCGCCTCTGATTCCATGCCTCTGATTCCCCGCCTCTGATTCCCCGCCTCTGATTCCCTGCCTCTCATTCCCCGCCTCTGATTCCCTGCCTCCGATTCCCTGCCTCAGATTCCCTGCCTCAGATTCCCTGCCTCTGATTCCCCGCCTCTGATTCCCCGCCTCTGATTCCCCGCATCTGATTCCCTGCCTCAGATTCCCCGGCTCTGATTCCCTGCATTAGATTCCCTGCCTCAGATTCCCTGCCTCTCATTCCCCGCATCTGATTCCCTGCCTCTGATTCCCCGCCTCTGATTCCTGCCTCAGAATCGCTGCCTCAGATTCCCTGCCTCAGATTCCCTGCCTCTTATTCCCTGCCTTTGATTCCCCGCCTCTTATTCCCCGCCTCTGATTCCCAGCATCTGATTCCCTGCCTATGATTCCCTGCCTCTGTTTCCCCGCCTCTGATAACCCGCCTCTGATTCCCCGCCTCAGATTCCCCGCCTCAGATTCCCTGCCTCAGATTCCCCGCCTCAGATTCCCCGCCTCAGATTCCCCGCCTCAGATTCTCCGCCTCAGATTCCCCACCTCAGATTCCCCGCCTCAGATTCCCCGCCTCAGATTCCCCGCCTCAGATTCCCCGCCTCATATTTCCCGCCTCAGATTCCCCGCCTCAGATTCCCCGCCTCAGATTCCCCACCTCAGATTACCCGCCTCAGATTCCCCGCCTCAGATTCCCCGCCTCAGATTCCCCGCCTCAGATTCCCCGCCTCTGATTGCCTGCCTCTGATTCCCTGCCTCTGAATCCCTGCCTCTGATTCCCTGCATCTGATTCCCTGCCTCTGGTTCCCTGCCTCTGATTCCCTGCCTCTGATGCCGCGCCTCTGATTCCACGCCTCTCTTTCCGTATCTCTGATTCCCCGCCTCTGATTCCCTGCCTCTGATACCCTGCCTCTCTTTGCCTGCCTCTATTTCGGTGCCTCTTTCTCTGCATCTAGTTTCCCACATCTCATTTGCACCCTCCGATAACCCGCCTCTGATTCCATGCCTCTGATTCCCCGCCTCTGATTCCCCGCCTCTGATTCCCCGCATCTGATTCCCCGCCTCTGATTCGCTGCCTCAGATTCCCTGCCTCAGATTCCCTGCCTCAGATTCCCTGTATCTGATTCCCCGCCTCTGATTCCCCGCCTCTTATTCCCCGCCTCTGATTCCCCACCTCTGATTCCCCGCCTCTGGTTCCCTGCCTCTGTTTCCCCGCCTCTGATTCCCCGCCTCTGATTCCCCGCCTCAGATTCCCCGGCTCTGATTCCCTGCCTGAGATTCCCTGCCTCAGATTCCCTGCCTATGATTCCCTGCCTCTGAGTCCCCGCGTCAGATTCCCCGGCTCTGATTCCCTGCCTGAGATTCCCTGCCTCAGATTCCCCGCCTCAGATTCCCTGCCTCAGATTCCCCGCCTCAGATTCCCCGCCTCAGATTCCCCGCCTCAGATTCCCCGCCTCAGATTCCCCGCCTCAGATTCCCCGCCTCAGATTCCCCACCTCAGATTCCCCGCCTCAGATTCCCTGCCTCTGATTCCCTGCCTCTGATTCCCTGCCTCTGATTCCCTGCCTCTATAGCCCTGCCTCTGATTCCCTGCCTCTGATTCCGCGCCTCTGATTCCCCGCCTCTCTTTCCGTGTCTCTGATTCCCCGCCTCAGATTCCCTGCCTCAGATACCCTGCCTCTCTTTGCCTTCCTCTATTTCCGTTCCTCTTTCTCTGCATCTAGTTTCCCACATCTCATTTACCCCCTCTGATAACCCGCCTCTGATTCCATGCCTCTGATTCCCCGCCTCAGATTCCCCGCCTCTGATTCCCCGCCTCTGATTCCCTGCCTCAGATTCCCTGCCTCAGATTCCTTGCCTCAGATTCCCTGCCTCTGATTCCCCGCCTCTGATTCCACGCCTCTTTTTCCCTGCCTCTGATTCCCCGCCTCTGATTCCCGCCTCTGATTCCCAGCCTCTGTTTCCCCGCCTCTGAATCCCCGCGTCTGATTCCCCGCCTCAGATTCCCCGGCTCTGATTCCCAGCCTGAGATTCCATGCCTCAGATTCCCCACCTCAGATTCCCTGCCTCAGATTCCCCGCCTCAGATTGCCCGCCTCAGATTCCCCACCTCAGATTCCCCGCCTCAGATTCCCCGCCTCAGATTCCCCGCCTCAGATTCCCTGCCTCAGATTCCCTGCCTCAGATTCCCTGCCTCAGATTCCCCGGCTCTGATTCCCTGCATTAGATTCCCTGCCTCAGATTCCCTGCCTCTGATTCCCCGCCTCTGATTCCCCGCCTCTGATTCCCCGCCTCTGATTCCTGCCTCAGATTCCCTGCCTCAGATTCCCTGCCTCAGATTCCCTGCCTCTTATTCCCAGCCTTTGATTCCCCGCCTCTTATTCCCCGCCTCTGATTCCCAGCCTCTGATTCCCCGACTCTGATTCCCTGCCTCTCTTTCCCCGCCTCTGATTCCCCGCATCTGAATCCCCGCCTCAGAATCCCCGCCTCAGATTCCCTGCCTGAGATTCCACGCCTGAGATTCCCCGCCTCAGATTCCCCGCCTCTGATTCCCTGCCTCAGATTCCCTGCCTCAGATTCCCCGCCTCAGATTCCTCGCCTCAGAATCCCCACCTCAGATTCCCCGCCTCAGATTCCCTGCCTCTGATTCCCTGCCTCTGATTCCCTGCCTCTGATTCCCTGCCTCTGATTCCCTGCCTCTGATTCCCTGCCTCTATATCCCTGCCTCTGATTCCCTGCCTCTGATTCCGCGCCTCTGATTCCCCGCCTCTCTTTCCGTGTCTCTGATTCCCCGCCTCAGATTCCCTGCCTCAGATACCCTGCCTCTCTTTGCCTTCCTCTATTTCCGTTCCTCTTTCTCTGCATCTAGTTTCTCACATCTCATTTGCCCCCTCTGATAACCCGCCTCTGATTCCATGCCTCTGATTCCCCGCCTCAGATTCCCCGCCTCTGATTCCCCGCCTCTGATTCCCTGCCTCAGATTCCCTGCCTCAGATTCCTTGCCTCAGATTCCCTGCCTCTGATTCCCCGCCTCTGATTCCACGCCTCTTTTTCTCTGCCTCTGATTCCCCGCCTCTGATTCCCGCCTCTGATTCCCTGCCTCTGTTTCCCCGCCTCTGAATCCCCGCGTCTGATTCCCCGCCTCAGATTCCCCGGCTCTGATTCCCAGCCTGAGATTCCATGCCTCAGATTTCCCACCTCAGATTCCCTGCCTCAGATTCCCCGCCTCAGATTGCCCGCCTCAGATTCCCCGCCTCAGATTCCCCGCCTCAGATTCCCCGCCTCAGAATCCCCGCCTCAGATTCCCTGCCTCAGATTCCCTGTCTCAGATTCCCTGCCTCTGATTCCCCGCCTCTGATTCCCCGCCTCTTATTCCCCGCCTCTGATTCCCCGCCTCTGATTCCCCGTGTCTGATTCCCTGCCTCAGATTCCCCGGCTCTGATTCCCTGCATTAGATTCCCTGCCTCAGATTCCCTGCCTCTGATTCCCCGCCTCTGATTCCCTGCCTCTGATTCCCCGCCTCTGATTCCTGCCTCAGATTCCCTGCCTCAGATTCCCTGCCTCAGATTCCCTGCCTCTTATTCCCAGCCTTTGATTCCCCGCCTCTTATTCCCCGCCTCTGATTCCCAGCCTCTGATTCCCCGACTCTGATTCCCTGCCTCTCTTTCCCCGCCTCTGATTCCCCGCCTCTGATTCCCCGCCTCAGATTCCCCGCCTCAGATTCCCTGCCTGAGATTCCACGCCTGAGATTCCCCGCCTCAGATTCCCTGCCTCAGATTCCCCGCCTCAGATTCCCCGCCTCAGATTCCCCGCCTCAGATTCCCCGCCTCAGATTCCCCGCCTCAGATTTCCCTGCCTCAGATTCCCTGTCTCAGATTCCCTGCCTCAGATTCCCTGCCTCTTATTCCCAGCCTTTGATTCCCCGCCTCTTATTCCCCGCCTCTGATTCCCAGCCTCTGATTCCCCGACTCTGATTCCCTGCCTCTCTTTCCCCGCCTCTGATTCCCCGCCTCTGATTCCCCGCCTCAGAATCCCCGCCTCAGATTCCCTGCCTGAGATTCCACGCCTGAGATTCCCCGCCTCAGATTCCCCGCCTCAGATTCCCCGCCTCAGATTCCCCGCCTCAGATTCCCTGCCTCTGATTCCCTGCCTCTGATTCCCTGCCTCTGATTCCCTGCCTCTGATTCCCTGCCTCTGATTCCCTGCCTCAGATTCCCTGCCTCTGATTCCCCGCCTCAGATTCCCCGCCTCTTATTCCCCGCCTCTGATTCCCCTCCTCTGATTCCCCGCGTCTGATTCCCTGCCTCAGATTCCCCGGCTCTGATTCCCTGCATTAGATTCCCTGCCTCAGATTCCCTGCCTCTGATTCCCCGCCTCTGATTCCCTGCCTCTGATTCCCCGCCTCTGATTCCTGCCTCAGATTCCCTGCCTCAGATTCCCTGCCTCAGATTCCCTGCCTCTTATTCCCAGCCTTTGATTCCCCGCCTCTTATTCCCCGCCTCTGATTCCCAGCCTCTGATTCCCCGACTCTGATTCCCTGCCTCTCTTTCCCCGCCTCTGATTCCCCGCCTCTGATTCCCCGCCTCAGAATCCCCGCCTCAGATTCCCTGCCTGAGATTCCACGCCTGAGATTCCCCGCCTCAGATTCCCCGCCTCAGATTCCCCGCCTCAGATTCCCCGCCTCAGATTCCCCGCCTCAGATTCCCCGCCTCAGATTCCCCGCCTCAGATTTCCCGCCTCAGATTCCCGGCCTCAGATTCCCCGCCTCAGATTCCCCGCCTCAGATTCCCCGCCTCAGATTCCCCGCCTCAGATTCCCCACCTCAGATTCCCCGCCTCAGATTCCCCACCTCAGATTCCCCACCTCAGATTCCCCGCCTCAGATTCCCCGCCTCTGATTCCCCGCCTCAGATTCCCCGGCTCTGATTCCCTGCCTAAGATTCCCTGCCTCAGATTCCCCGCCTCAGATTCCCCGCCTCAGATTCGCTGCCTCAGATTTCCCGCCTCAGATTCCCCGCCTCAGATTCCCCGCCTCAGATTCCCCGCCTCAGATTCCCCGCCTCAGATTCCCCGCCTCAGATTCCCCGCCTCAGATTCCCCGCCTCAGATTCCACGCCTCAGATTCCCCGCCTCAGATTCCCCGCCTCAGATTCCCCGCCTCAGATTCCCCGCCTCAGATTCCCCGCCTCAGATTCCCCGCCTCTGATTCCCCGCCTCTGATTCCCTGCCTCTGATTCCCTGCCTCTGATTCCCTGCCTCTGATTCCCTGCCTCTGATTCCCTGCCTCTGATTCCCTGCCTCTGATTCCGCGCCTCTGATTCCAAGCCTCTCTTTCCGTATCTCTGATTCCCCGCCTCTAATTCCCTGCCTATGATACCCTGCCTCTCTTTGCCTGCCCCTATTTCGGTGCCTCTTTCTCTGCATCTAGTTTCCCACATCTCATTTGCCCCCTCTGATAACCCGCCTCTGATTCCATGCCTCTGATTCCCCGCCTCTGATTCCCAGCCTCTGATTCCCTGCCTCTGATTCCCCGCCTCTGATTCCCTGCCTCCGATTCCCTGCCTCAGATTCCCTGCCTCAGATTCCCTGCCTCTGATTCCCCACCTCTGATTCCCCGCGTCTTATTCCCCGCCTCTGATTCCCCGCCTCTGATTCCCCGCCTCTGATTCCCCGCATCTGATTCCCTGCCTCAGATTCCCCGGCTCTGATTCCCTGCATTAGATTCCCTCCCTCAGATTCCCTGCCTCTCATTCCCCGCATCTGATTCCCTGCCTCTGATTCCCCGCCTCTGATTCCTGCCTCAGAATCCCTGCCTCAGATTCCCTGCCTCAGATTCCCTGCCTCTTATTCCCTGCCTTTGATTCCCCGCCTCTTATTCCCCGCCTCTGATTCCCAGCATCTGATTCCCTGCCTATGATTCCCTGCCTCTGTTTCCCCGCCTCTGATAACCCGCCTCTGATTCCCCGCCTCAGATTCCCCGCCTCAGATTCCCTGCCTCAGATTCCCCGCCTCAGATTCCCCGCCTCAGATTCCCCGCCTCAGATTCTCCGCCTCAGATTCCCCACCTCAGATTCCCCGCCTCAGATTCCCCGCCTCAGATTCCCCGCCTCAGATTTCCCGCATCAGATTCCCCGCCTCAGATTCCCCGCCTCAGATTCCCCACCTCAGATTACCCGCCTCAGATTCCCCGCCTCAGATTCCCCGCCTCAGATTCCCCGCCTCAGATTCCCCGCCTCTGATTGCCTGCCTCTGATTCCCTGCCTCTGAATCCCTGCCCCTGATTCCCTGCATCTGATTCCCTGCCTCTGGTTCCCTGCCTCTGATTCCCTGCCTCTGATGCCGCGCCTCTGATTCCACGCCTCTCTTTCCGTATCTCTGATTCCCCGCCTCTGATTCCCTGCCTCTGATACCCTGCCTCTCTTTGCCTGCCTCTATTTCGGTGCCTCTTTCTCTGCATCTAGTTTCCCACATCTCATTTGCACCCTCCGATAACCCGCCTCTGATTCGCTGCCTCAGATTCCCTGCCTCAGATTCCCTGCCTCAGATTCCCTGCATCTGATTCCCCGCCTCTGATTCCCCGCCTCTTATTCCCCGCCTCTGATTCCCCACCTCTGATTCCCCGCCTCTGGTTCCCTGCCTCTGTTTCCCCGCCTCTGATTCCCCGCCTCTGATTCCCCGCCTCAGATTCCCCGGCTCTGATTCCCTGCCTGAGATTCCCTGCCTCAGATTCCCTGCATCTGATTCCCTGCCTCTGGTTCCCTGCCTCTGATTCCCTGCCTCTGATGCCGCGCGTCTGATTCCACGCCTCTCTTTCCGTATCTCTGATTCCCCGCCTCTGATTCCCTGCCTCTGATACCCTGCCTCTCTTTGCCTGCCTCTATTTCGGTGCCTCTTTCTCTGCATCTAGTTTCCCACATCTCATTTGCACCCTCCGATAACCCGCCTCTGATTCCATGCCTCTGATTCCCCGCCTCTGATTCCCCGCCTCTGATTCGCTGCCTCAGATTCCCTGCCTCAGATTCCCTGCCTCAGATTCCCTGCATCTGATTCCCCGCCTCTGATTCCCCGCCTCTTATTCCCCGCCTCTGATTCCCCACCTCTGATTCCCCGCCTCTGGTTCCCTGCCTCTGTTTCCCCGCCTCTGATTCCCCGCCTCTGATTCCCCGCCTCAGATTCCCCGGCTCTGATTCCCTGCCTGAGATTCCCAGCCTCAGATTCCCTGCCTATGATTCCCTGCCTCTGAGTCCCCGCGTCAGATTCCCCGGCTCTGATTCCCTGCCTGAGATTCCCTGCCTCAGATTCCCCGCCTCAGATTCCCCGCCTCAGATTCCCCGCCTCAGATTCCCCGCCTCAGACTCCCCGCCTCAGATTCCCCGCCTCAAATTCCCCGCCTCAGATTCCCATCCTCAGATTCCCCACCTCAGATTCCCTGCCTCAGATTCCCTGCCTCTGATTCCCTGCCTCTGATTCCCTGCCTCTGATTCCCTGCCTCTATATCCCTGCCTCTGATTCCCTGCCTCTGATTCCGCGCCTCTGATTCCCCGCCTCTCTTTCCGTTTCTCTGATTCCCCGCCTCTGATTCCCCGCCTCAGATTCCCCGGCTCTGATTCCCTGCCTGAGATTCCCTGCCTCAGATTCCCTGCATCTGATTCCCTGCCTCTGGTTCCCTGCCTCTGATTCCCTGCCTCTGATGCCGCGCGTCTGATTCCACGCCTCTCTTTCCGTATCTCTGATTCCCCGCCTCTGATTCCCTGCCTCTGATACCCTGCCTCTCTTTGCCTGCCTCTATTTCGGTGCCTCTTTCTCTGCATCTAGTTTCCCACATCTCATTTGCACCCTCCGATAACCCGCCTCTGATTCCATGCCTCTGATTCCCCGCCTCTGATTCCCCGCCTCTGATTCGCTGCCTCAGATTCCCTGCCTCAGATTCCCTGCCTCAGATTCCCTGCATCTGATTCCCCGCCTCTGATTCCCCGCCTCTTATTCCCCGCCTCTGATTCCCCACCTCTGATTCCCCGCCTCTGGTTCCCTGCCTCTGTTTCCCCGCCTCTGATTCCCCGCCTCTGATTCCCCGCCTCAGATTCCCCGGCTCTGATTCCCTGCCTGAGATTCCCAGCCTCAGATTCCCTGCCTATGATTCCCTGCCTCTGAGTCCCCGCGTCAGATTCCCCGGCTCTGATTCCCTGCCTGAGATTCCCTGCCTCAGATTCCCCGCCTCAGATTCCCCGCCTCAGATTCCCCGCCTCAGATTCCCCGCCTCAGACTCCCCGCCTCAGATTCCCCGCCTCAAATTCCCCGCCTCAGATTCCCATCCTCAGATTCCCCACCTCAGATTCCCTGCCTCAGATTCCCTGCCTCTGATTCCCTGCCTCTGATTCCCTGCCTCTGATTCCCTGCCTCTATATCCCTGCCTCTGATTCCCTGCCTCTGATTCCGCGCCTCTGATTCCCCGCCTCTCTTTCCGTTTCTCTGATTCCCCGCCTCAGATTCCCTGCCTCAGATACCCTGCCTCTCTTTGCCTTCCTCTATTTCCGTTCCTCTTTCTCTGCATCTATTTTCCCACATCTCATTTGCCCCCTCTGATAACCCGCCTCTGATTCCATGCCTCTGATTCCCCGCCTCAGATTCCCCGCCTCTGATTCCCTGCCTCTGATTCCCTGCCTCAGATTCCCTGCCTCAGATTCCTTGCCTCAGATTCCCTGCCTCTGATTCCCCGCCTCTGATTCCACGCCTCTTTTTCCCTGCCTCTGATTCCCCGCCTCTGATTCCCGCCTCTGATTCCCTACCTCTGTTTCCCCGCCTCTGAATCCCCGCGTCTGATTCCCCGCCTCAGATTCCCCGGCTCTGATTCCCAGCCTGAGATTCCATGCCTCAGATTCCCCACCTCAGATTCCCTGCCTCAGATTCCCCGCCTCAGATTCCCCGCCTCAGATTCCCCGCCTCAGATTCCCCGCCTCAGATTCCCCGCCTCAGATTCCCCGCCTCAGATTCCCCGCCTCAGATTCCCTGCCTCAGATTCCCTGCCTCAGATTCCCTGCCTCTGATTCCCCGCCTCTGATTCCCCGCCTCTTATTCCCCGCCTCTGATTCCCCGCCTCTGATTCCCCGCGTCTGATTCCCTGCCTCAGATTCCCCGGCTCTGATTCCCTGCATTAGATTCCCTGCCTCAGATTCCCTGCCTCTGATTCCCCGCCTCTGATTCCCTGCCTCTGATTCCCCGCCTCTGATTCCTGCCTCAGATTCCCTGCCTCAGATTCCCTGCCTCAGATTCCCTGCCTCTTATTCCCAGCCTTTGATTCCCCGCCTCTGATTCCCCGCCTCTTATTCCCCACCTCTGATTCCCCGCCTCTGATTCCCCGCCTCTGATTCCCTGCCTCTGTTTCCCCACCTCTGATTCCCCGCCTCTGATTCCCCGCCTCAGATTCCCCGGCTCAGATTCCCTGCCTCAGATTCCCTGCCTAAGATTCCCCGCCTCAGATTCCCTGCCTCAGATTCCCCACCTCAGATTACCCGCCTCAGATTCCCCTCCTCAGATTCCCCGCCTCAGATACCCCGCCTCAGATTCCCCGCCTCAGATTCCCCGCCTCAGATTCCCCGCCTCAGATTCCCCACCTTAGATTCCCCGCCTCAGATTCCCCGCCTCAGATTCCCCGGCTCAGATTCCCCGCCTCAGATTCCCCGTCTCATATTCCCCGCCTCAGATTCCCCGCCTCAGATTCCCCGCCTCAGATTCCCTGCCTCAGATTCCCCGCCTCAGATTCCCTGCCTCAGATTCCCTGTCTCAGATTCCCTGCCTCAGATTCCCTTCATCTGATTCCCTTCATCTGATTCCCTGCCTCTGATTCCCTGCCTCTGATTCCCCGCCTCTGATTCCCCGCCTCTGATTCCCCGCCTCAGATTCCCTGCCTCAGATTCCCTGCCTCAGATTCCCTGCCTCTGATTCCCTGCCTCAGATTCCCTGCCTCAGATTCCCTGCCTCAGATTCCCTGCCTCTGATTGCCTGCCTCTGATTCCCTGCCTCTGATTCCCTGCCTCTGATTCCCTGCCTTTGATTCCCTGCCTCTGATTCCCTGCCTCTGATTCCCTGCCTCTGATTCCGCGCCTCTGATTCCACGCCTCTCTTTCCTTGTCTCTGATTCCCCGCCTCTGAGTCCCTGCCTCTGATACCCTGCCTCTCTTTGCCTGCCTCTATTTCCGTGCCTCTTTCACTGCATCTAGTTTCCCACTTCTCATTTGCCCCCTCTGATAACCCGCCTCTGATTCCATGCCTCTGATTCACTGCCTCAGATTCCCTGCCTCAGATTCCCCGACTCAGATTTACCGCCTCAGATTCCCCGCCTCAGATTCCCTGCCTCAGATTCCCTGCCTCAAATTCCCTGCCTCAGATTCCCTGCCTCAGATTCCCTTCATCTGATGCCCTTCATCAATTCCCTGCCTCTGATTCCCTGCCTCTGATTCCCCACCTCTGATTCCCCGCCTCAGATTCCCTGGCTCTGATTCTCTGGCTCAGATTCCCTGCCTTAGATTCCCTGCCTCTGATTCCCCGCATCTGATTCCAGGCCTCTTATTCCCCACCTCTGATTCCCCGCCTCTGATTGCCTGCCACTGATTGCCCGCCTCTGATTCCCCGCCTCTGATTCCCTGTCTCTGATTCCCCACCTCTCTCTACGCCTCTCTTTCGCCTCCACTCTTTCCCCTCCACTCTTTCCGTGCCTCTCTTTCCCTACCTCAATTTCAACAACTCTGATTGATCTGTTCTGTGTAGCGCATTTTCAACACACAAGTTCCAACCACTATGTTTTACCCATCTCTTTCACCGCCTCTATTTATCCGCCTATGTTTACCCGCCTCTGTTTACCCACCTGTTTCACCGCCTCTGATTCCCCGCCTCTGATTCTCCACCTCTGTCTCTACGCCTCTCTTTCGCCTCCACTCTTTCCCCTCCACTCTTTCAGTGCCTGTCTTTCCCTCCCTCAATTTCAACAACACTGTTTGATCTGTTTTGTGTACCTCATTTTAAACACACAAGTTCCAACCACTATGTTTTGCCCGCCTCTTTCCCCGCCTCTATTTATCCACCTATGTTTACCTGCCACTGTTTACCGGCCTGTTTCCCCGCCTCTGATTCCCCACCTTTCATTCCCCGCCTCTCTTTCCCTGCCTCTATTTCCGTGCATCTTTCTCTGCCTCTCTTTCCCCACATCTCTTTACCTCCCGCTGATTCCCCGCCTCTGATACCCCGCCTCTGATTCCCCGCCTCTGATTCCCTGCCTCAGATTCCCTGCCTCAGATTCCCTGCCTCAGATTCCCTGCCTCTGATTCCCCGCCTCTGATTCCCCGCCTCTTATTCCCCGCCTCTGATTCCACGCCTGTGATTCCCTGCCTTTGATTCCCTTCCTCTGTTTCCCCACCTCTGATTCCCCGCCTCTGATTCCCCGCCTCAGATTCCCCAGCTCTGATTCCCTGCCTCAGATTCCCTGCCTCAGATTCCCCGCCTCAGATTCCCTGCCTCAAATTCCCTGCCTCAGATTCGCTGCCTCTGACTCCCCGACTCTGATTCCCCGCCTCTTATTCCCCACCTCTGATTCCCCGCCTCTGATTCTCCGCCTCTGATTCCCTGCCTCTGTTTCCCCACCTCTGATTCCCCGCCTCTGATTCCCCGCCTCTGATTCCCCGCCTCTGACTTCCCGCCGCAGATTCCCCGCCTCAGATGCCCCGCCTCAGATTCCCCGCCTCAGATTCCCCGCCTCAGATTCCCCGCCTCAGATTCCCTGCCTCAGATTCCCCGCCTCAGATTCCCCGCCTCAGATTCCCTACCTCTGATTCCCTGCCTCTGATTCCCTGCCTCTGATTCCCTGCCTCTGATTCCCTGCCTCTGATTCCGCGCCTCTGATTCCACGCCTCTCTTTCCGTATCTCTGATTCCCCGCCTCTAATTCCCTGCCTCTGATACCCTGCCTCTATTTGCCTGCCTCTATTTCCGTGCCTCTTTCTCTGCATCTAGTTTCCCACATGTCATTTGCCCCCTCTGATAACCTGCCTCTGATTCCATGCCTCTGATTCCCCGCCTCTGATTCCCCACCTCTGATTCCCTGCCTCTGATTCCCCGCCTCTGATTCCCTGCCTCAGATTCCCTGCCTCAGATTCCCTGCCTCAGATTCCCTGCCTCAAATTCCCCGCCACTTATTCCCCGTCTCTGATTCCCCGCCTCTGATTCCCCGCGTCTGATTCCCTCCCTCAGATTCCCCGGCTCTGATTCCCTGCATTAGATTCCCTGCCTCAGATTCCCTGCCTCTGATTCCCCGCCTCTGATTCCCTGCCTCTGATTCCACACCTCTGATTCCTGCCTCAGATTCCCTGCCTCAGATTCCCTGCCTCTGATTCCCCGCCTCTGATTCCCTGCCTCTGTTTCCCCGCCTCTGATTCCCCGCCTCTTATTCCCCGCCTCAGATTCCCCGCCTCAGATTCCCTGCCTCAGATTCCCCGCCTGAGATTCCCCGCCTCAGATTCCCCGCCTGAGATTCCCCGCCTCAGATTCCCCGCCTCAGATTCCCTGCCTCAGATTCCCCATCTCAGATTCCCTGCCTCTGATTGCCTGCCTGTGATTCCCTGCCTCTGATTCCCTGCCTCTGATTCCCCGCCTCTGATTCCCCGCCTCAGATTCCCTGCCTCAGATTCCCTGCCTCAGATTCCCTGCCTCTGATTCCCTGCCTCAGATTCCCTGCCTCAGATTCCCTGCCTCAGATTCCCTGCCTCTGATTGCCTGCCTCTGTTTCCCTGCCTCTGATTCCCTGCCTCTGATTCCCTGCCTCTGATTCCCTGCCTCTGATTCCCTGCCTCTGATTTCCTGCCTCTGATTCCGCACCTCTGATTCCACGCCTCTCTTTCCTTGTCTCTGATTCCCCGCCTCTGAGTCCCTGCCTCTGATACCCTGCCTCTCTTTGCCTGCCTCTATTTCCGTGCCTCTTTCACTGCATCTAGTTTCCCACATCTCATTTGCCCCCTCCGACAACCCGCCTCTGATTCCATGCCTCTGCTTCACCGCCTCAGATTACCTGCATCAGATTCCCCGACTCAGATTTACCGCCTCAGATTCCCCGCCTCAGATTCCCTGCCTCAGATTCCCTGCCTCAGATTCCCTGCCTCAGATTCCCTGCCTCAGATTCCCTTCATCTGATGCCCTTCATCTATTCCCTGCCTCTGATTCCCTGCCTCTGATTCCCCACCTCTGATTCCCCGCCTCAGATTCCCTGGCTCTGATTCTCTGGCTCAGATTCCCTGCCTTAGATTCCCTGCCTCTGATTCCCCGCATCTGATTCCAGGCCTCTTATTCCCCACCTCTGATTCCCCGGCTCTGATTCCCTGCATTAGATTCCCTGCCTCAGATTCCCTGCCTCTGATTCCCCGCCTCTGATTCCCTGCCTCTGATTCCCCACCTCTGATTCCTGCCTCAGATTCCCTGCCTCAGATTCCCTGCCTCAGATTCCCTGCCTCTGATTCACTGCCTTTGATTCCCCGCCTCTTATTCCCCACCTCTGATTCCCAGCCTCTGATTCCCCGCCTCTGATTCCCTGTCTCTGTTTCCCCGCCTCTGATTCCCCGCCTCTGATTCCCCGCCTCAGATTCCCCGCCTCAGATTCCCTGCCTCAGATTCCCCGCCTGAGATTCCCCGCCTCAGATTCCCCGCCTCAGATTCCCCGCCTCAGATTCCCCGCCTCAGATTCCCTGCCTCAGATTCCCCGCCTCAGATTCCCTGCCTCTGATTGCCTGCCTCTGATTCCCTGCCTCTGATTCCCTGCCTCTGATTCCCCGCCTCTGATTCCCCGCCTCAGATTCCCTGCCTCAGATTCCCTGCCTCAGATTCCCTGCCTCTGATTCCCTGCCTCAGATTCCCTGCCTCAGATTCCCTGCCTCAGATTCCCTGCCTCTGATTGCCTGCCTCTGTTTCCCTGCCTCTGATTCCCTGCCTCTGATTCCCTGCCTCTGATTCCCTGCCTCTGATTCCCTGCCTCTGATTCCCTGCCTCTGATTCCGCGCCTCTGATTCCACGCCTCTCTTTCCTTGTCTCTGATTCCCCGCCTCTGAGTCCCTGCCTCTGATACCCTGCCTCTCTTTGCCTGCCTCTATTTCCGTGCCTCTTTCACTGCATCTAGTTTCCCACATCTCATTTGCCCCCTCTGATAACCCGCCTCTGATTCCATGCCTCTGATTCACTGCCTCAGATTCCCTGCATCAGATTCCCCGACTCAAATTTACCGCCTCAGATTCCCCGCCTCAGATTCCCTGCCTCAGATTCCCCGACTCTGATTCCCCGCCTCTTATTCCCCACCTCTGATTCCCCGCCTCTGATTCCCCGCCTCTGATTCCCTGCCTCTGTTTCTCCACCTCTGATTCCCCGCCTCTGATTCCCCGCCTCAGATTCCCCGGCTCTGATTCCCTGCCTCAGATTCCCTGCCTAAGATTCCCCGCCTCAGATTCCCTGCCTCAGATTCCCCACCTCAGATTTCCCGCAT
This sequence comes from Narcine bancroftii, assembly GCF_036971445.1. Classification (NCBI taxonomy): domain Eukaryota; kingdom Metazoa; phylum Chordata; class Chondrichthyes; order Torpediniformes; family Narcinidae; genus Narcine; species Narcine bancroftii. The sequence continues at coordinate 90,649,586 of NC_091481.1, forward strand.
CAGATTCCCCTCCTCAGATTCCCCGCCTCAGATACCCCGCCTCAGATTCCCCGCCTCAGATTCCCCGCCTCAGATTCCCCGCCTCAGATTCCCCGCCTCAGATTCCCCGCCTCAGATTCCCCGCCTCAGATTCCCCGCCTCAGATTCCCCGCCTCAGATTCCCCGTCTCAGATTCCCCGCCTCAGATACCCCGCCTCAGATTCCCCGCCTCAGATTCCCTGCCTCAGATTCCCCGCATCCGATTCCCTGCCTCAGATTCCCTGTCTCAGATTCCCTGCCTCAGATTCCCTTCATCTGATTCCCTTCATCTGATTCCCTGCCTCTGATTCCCTGCCTCTGATTCCCCGCCTCTGATTCCCCGCCTCTGATTCCCCGCCTCAGATTCCCTGCCTCAGATTCCCTGCCTCAGATTCCCTGCCTCTGATTCCCTGCCTCAGATTCCCTGCCTCAGATTCCCTGCCTCAGATTCCCTGCCTCTGATTCCCTGCCTCTGATTCCCTGCCTCTGATTCCCTGCCTCTGATTCCCTGCCTCTGATTCCCTGCCTCTGATTCCCTGCCTCTGATTCCGCGCCTCTGATTCCACACCTCTCTTTCCTTGTCTCTGATTCCCCGCCTCTGAGTCCCTGCCTCTGATACCCTGCCTCTCTTTGCCTGCCTCTATTTCCGTGCTTCTTTCACTGCATCTAGTTTCCCACTTCTCATTTGCCCTCTCTGATAACCCGCCTCTGATTCCATGCCTCTGATTCACTGCCTCAGATTCCCTGCATCAGATTCCCCGACTCAGATTTACCGCCTCAGATTCCCCGCCTCAGATTCCCTGCCTCAGATTCCCTGCCTCAGATTCCCTGCCTCAGATTCCCTGCCTCAGATTCCCTGCCTCAGATTCCCTGCCTCAGATTCCCTTCATCTGATGCCCTTCATCAATTCCCTGCCTCTGATTCCCTGCCTCTGATTCCCCACCTCTGATTCCCCGCCTCAGATTCCCTGGCTCTGATTCTCTGGCTCAGATTCCCTGCCTTAGATTCCCTGCCTCTGATTCCCCGCATCTGATTCCAGGCCTCTTATTCCCCACCTCTGATTCCCCGCCTCTGATTGCCTGCCACTGATTGCCCGCCTCTGATTCCCCGCCTCTGATTCCCCGTCTCTGATTCCCCACCTCTCTCTATGCCTCTCTTTCGCCTCCACTCTTTCCCCTCCACTCTTTCCGCGCCTCTCTTTCCCTCCCTCAATTTCAACAACTCTGATTGATCTGTTCTGTGCACCGCATTTTCAACACACAAGTTCCAACCACTATGTTTTACCCATCTCTTTCCCCGCCTCTATTTATCCACCTATGTTTACCTGCCACTGTTTACCCGCCTGTTTCCCCGCCTCTGATTCCCCACCTTTCATTCCCCGCCTCTCTTTCCCTGCCTCTATTTCCGTGCATCTTTCTCTGCCTCTCTTTCCCCACATCTCTTTACCTCCCGCTGATTCCCCGCCTCTGATTCCCCGCCTCTGATTCCCCGCCTCTTATTCCCCGCCTCTGATTCCACGCCTCTGATTCCCTGCCTTTGATTCCCTTCCTCTGTTTCCCCGCCTCTGATTCCCCGCCTCTGATTCCCCGCCTCAGATTCCCCAGCTCTGATTCCCTGCCTCAGATTCCCTGCCTCTGATTCCCCGCCTCAGATTCCCTGCCTCAGATTCCCCGCCTCAGATTCGCTGCCTCTGATTCCCCGACTCTGATTCCCCGCCTCTTATTCCCCAGCTCTGATTCCCTGCCTCAGATTCCCTGCCTCAGATTCCCCGCCTCAGATTCCCTGCCTCAGATTCCCCGCCTCAGATTCCCCGCCTCAGATTCGCTGCCTCTGATTCCCCGACTCTGATTCCCCGCCTCTTATTCCCCGCCTCTGATTCCCCGCCTCTGATTCCCCGCCTCTGATTCCCCGCCTCTGATTCCCTGCCTCTGTTTCCCCACCTCTGATTCCCCGCCTCTGATTCCCCGCCTCTGATTCCCCGCCTCTGATTCCCCGCCGCAGATTCCCCGCATCCGATTCCCTGCCTCAGATTCCCTGTCTCAGATTCCCTGCCTCAGATTCCCTTCATCTGATTCCCTTCATCTGATTCCCTGCCTCTGATTCCCTGCCTTTGATTCCCCGCCTCTGATTCCCCGCCTCTGATTCCCCGCCTCAGATTCCCTGCCTCAGATTCGCTGCCTCAGATTCGCTGCCTCTGATTCCCTGCCTCAGATTCCCTGCCTCAGATTCCCTGCCTCAGATTCCCTGCCTCTGATTCCCTGCCTCTGATTCCCTGCCTCTGATTCCCTGCCTCTGATTCCCTGCCTCTGATTCCCTGCCTCTGATTCCCTGCCTCTGATTCCGCGCCTCTGATTCCCTGCCTCAGATTCCCTGCCTCTGATTCCCTGCCTCTGATTCCCTGCCTCTGATTCCCTGCCTCTGATTCCACGCCTCTCTTTCCGTATCTCTGATTCCCCGCCTCTGATTCCCTGCCTCTGATACCCTGCCTCTCTTTGCCTGCCTCTATTTCCGTGCTTCTTTCACTGCATCTAGTTTCCCACTTCTCATTTGCCCTCTCTGATAACCCGCCTCTGATTCCATGCCTCTGATTCACTGCCTCAGATTCCCTGCATCAGATTCCCCGACTCAGATTTACCGCCTCAGATTCCCCGCCTCAGATTCCCTGCCTCAGATTCCCTGCCTCAGATTCCCTGCCTCAGATTCCCTGCCTCAGATTCCCTGCCTCAGATTCCCTTCATCTGATGCCCTTCATCAATTCCCTGCCTCAGATTCCCTGGCTCTGATTCTCTGGCTCAGATTCCCTGCCTTAGATTCCCTGCCTCTGATTCCCCGCATCTGATTCCAGGCCTCTTATTCCCCACCTCTGATTCCCCGCCTCTGATTCCCCGTCTCTGATTCCACACCTCTCTCTACGCCTCTCTTTCGCCTCCACTCTTTCCCCTCCACTCTTTCCGCGCCTCTCTTTCCCTCCCTCAATTTCAACAACTCTGATTGATCTGTTCTGTGCACCGCATTTTCAACACACAAGTTCCAACCACTATGTTTTACCCATCTCTTTCCCCGCCTCTATTTATCCGCCTATGTTTACCCGCCTCTGTTTACCCACCTGTTTCACCGCCTCTGATTCCCCGCCTCTGATTCCCCACCTCTGTCTCTACGCCTCTCTTTCGCCTCCACTCTTTCCCCTCCACTCTTTCAGTGCCTGTCTTTCCCTCCCTCAATTTCAACAACACTGTTTGATCTGTTTTGTGTACCTCATTTTAAACACACAAGTTCCAACCACTATGTTTTGCCCGCCTCTTTCCCCGCCTCTATTTATCCACCTATGTTTACCTGCCACTGTTTACCCGCCTGTTTCCCCGCCTCTGATTCCCCACCTTTCATTCCCCGCCTCTCTTTCCCTGCCTCTATTTCCGTGCATCTTTCTCTGCCTCTCTTTCCCCACATCTCTTTACCTCCCGCTGATTCCCCGCCTCTGATACCCCGCCTCTGATACCCCGCCTCTGATACCCCGCCTCTGATTCCCCGCCTCTGATTCCCTGCCTCAGATTCCCTGCCTCTGATTCCCCGCCTCTGATTCCCCGCCTCTTATTCCCCGCCTCTGATTCCACGCCTCTGATTCCCTGCCTTTGATTCCCTTCCTCTGTTTCCCCGCCTCTGATTCCCCGCCTCTGATTCCCCGCCTCAGATTCCCCAGCTCTGATTCCCTGCCTCAGATTCCCTGCCTCTGATTCCCCGCCTCAGATTCCCTGCCTCAGATTCCCCGCCTCAGATTCGCTGCCTCTGATTCCCCGACTCTGATTCCCCGCCTCTTATTCCCCAGCTCTGATTCCCTGCCTCAGATTCCCTGCCTCAGATTCCCCGCCTCAGATTCCCTGCCTCAGATTCCCCGCCTCAGATTCGCTGCCTCTGATTCTCCGACTCTGATTCCCCGCCTCTTATTCCCCACCTCTGATTCCCCGCCTCTGATTCCCCGCCTCTGATTCCCCGCCTCTGATTCCCCGCCTCTGATTCCCCGCCTCTGATTCCCCGCCTCTGATTCCCCGCCGCAGATTCCCCGCCTCAGATGCCCCGCCTCAGATTCCCCGCCTCAGATTCCCCGCCTCAGATTCCCCGCCTCAGATTCACCGCCTCAGATTCCCTGTCTCAGATTCCCTGCCTCAGATTCCCTTCATCTGATTCCCTTCATCTGATTCCATGCCTCTGATTCCCTGCCTCTGATTCCCCGCCTCTGATTCCCTGCCTCTGATTCCCTGCCTCTGATTCCCTGCCTCTGATTCCCTGCCTCTGATTCCCCGCCTCTGATTCCCCACCTCTGTCTCTACGCCTCTCTTTCGCCTCCACTCTTTCCCCTACACTCTTTCAGTGCCTGTCTTTCCCTCCCTCAATTTCAACAACACTGTTTGATCTGTTTTGTGTACCTCATTTTAAACACACAAGTTCCAACCACTATGTTTTGCCCGCCTCTTTCCCCGCCTCTATTTATCCACCTATGTTTACCTGCCACTGTTTACCCGCCTGTTTCCCCGCCTCAGATTCCCCGTCTCTGATTCCCCACCTCTCTCTACGCCTCTCTTTCGCCTCCACTCTTTCCCCTCCACTCTTTCCGCGCCTCTCTTTCCCTCCCTCAATTTCAACAACTCTGATTGATCTGTTCTGTGTACCGCATTTTCAACACACAAGTTTCAACCACTATGTTTTACCCATCTCTTTCCCCGCCTCTAATTATCCGCCTATGTTTACCCGCCTCTGTTTACCCACCTGTTTCACCGCCTCTGATTCCCCGCCTCTGATTCCCCACCTCTGTCTCTACGCCTCTCTTTCGCCTCCACTCTTTCCCCTACACTCTTTCAGTGCCTGTCTTTCCCTCCCTCAATTTCAACAACACTGTTTGATCTGTTTTGTGTACCTCATTTTAAACACACAAGTTCCAACCACTATGTTTTGCCCGCCTCTTTCCCCGCCTCTATTTATCCACCTATGTTTACCTGCCACTGTTTACCCGCCTGTTTCCCCGCCTCTGATTCCACGCCTCTGATTCCCTGCCTTTGATTCCCTTCCTCTGTTTCCCCACCTCTGATTCCCCGCCTCTGATTCCCAGCCTCAGATTCCCCAGCTCTGATTCCCTGCCTCAGATTCCCTGCCTCAGATTCCCCGCCTCAGATTCCCTGCCTCAGATTCCCCGCCTCAGATTCGCTGCCTCTGATTCCCCGACTCTGATTCCCTGCCTCTGTTTCCCCACCTCTGATTCCCCGCCTCTGATTCCCCGCCTCAGATTCCCCGGCTCTGATTTCCCGCCGCAGATTCCCCGCCTCAGATGCCCCGCCTCAGATTCCCCGCCTCAGATTCCCCGCCTCAGATTCCCCGCCTCAGATTCCGCGCCTCAGATTCCCCGCCTCAGATTCCCCGCCTCAGATTCCCCGCCTCAGATTCCCCGCCTCTGATTCCCCGCCTCTGATTCCCTGCCTCTGATTCCCTGCCTCTGATTCCCTGCCTCTGATTCCCTGCCTCTGATTCCGCGCCTCTATTTGCCTGCCTCTATTTCCGTGCCTCTTTCTCTGCATCTAGTTTCCCACATGTCATTTGCCCCCTCTGATTCCCCGCCTCTGATTCCCTGCCTCTGATTCCCTGCCTATGATTCCCTGCCTCTGATTCCCTGCCTCTGATTCCCTGCCTCTGATTCCGCGCCTCTGATTCCACGCCTCTCTTTCCGTATCTCTGATTCCCCGCCTCTAATTCCCTGCCTCTGATACCCTGCCTCTATTTGCCTGCCTCTATTTCCGTGCCTCTTTCTCTGCATCTAGTTTCCCACATGTCATTTGCCCCCTCTGATAACCTGCCTCTGATTCCATGCCTCTGATTCCCCGCCTCTGATTCCCCGCCTCTGATTCCCTGCCTCTGATTCCCCGCCTCTGATTCCCCGCCTCTTATTCCCCGTCTCTGATTCCCCGCCTCTGATTCCCCGCGTCTGATTCCCTCCCTCAGATTCCCCGGCTCTGATTCCCTGCATTAGATTCCCTGCCTCAGATTCCCTGCCTCTGATTCCCCGCCTCTGATTCCCTGCCTCTGATTCCCCACCTCTGATTCCTGCCTCAGATTCCCTGCCTCAGATTCCCTGCCTCAGATTCCCTGCCTCTGATTCACTGCCTTTGATTCCCCGCCTCTTATTCCCCACCTCTGATTCCCAGCCTCTGATTCCCCGCCTCTGATTCCCTGCCTCTGTTTCCCCGCCTCTGATTCCCCGCCTCTGAATCCCCGCCTCAGATTCCCCGCCTCAGATTCCCTGCCTCAGATTCCCCGCCTGAGATACCCCGCCTCAGATTCCCCGCCTGAGATTCCCCGCCTCAGATTCCCCGCCTCAGATTCCCTGCCTCAGATTCCCCACCTCAGATTCCCTGCCTCAGATTCGCTGCCTCAGATTCCCTGCCTCAGATTCCCTGCCTCTGATTGCCTGCCTCTGTTTCGCTGCCTCTGATTCCCTGCCTCTGATTCCCTGCCTCTGATTCCCTGCCTCTGATTCCCTGCCTCTGATTCCCTGCCTCTGATTCCGCGCCTCTGATTCCACGCCTCTCTTTCCTTGTCTCTGATTCCCCGCCTCTGAGTCCCTGCCTCTGATACCCTGCCTCTCTTTGCCTGCCTCTATTTCCGTGCCTCTTTCACTGCATCTAGTTTCCCACATCTCATTTGCCCCCTCTGATAACCCGCCTCTGATTCCATGCCTCTGATTCACTGCCTCAGATTCCCTGCATCAGATTCCCCGACTCAGATTTACCGCCTCAGATTCCCCGCCTCAGATTCCCTGCCTCAGATTCCCTGCCTCAGATTCCCTGCCTCAGATTCCCTGCCTCAGATTCCCTTCATCTGATGCCCTTCATCAATTCCCTGCCTCTGATTCCCTGCCTCTGATTCCCCACCTCTGATTCCCCGCCTCAGATTCCCTGGCTCTGATTCTCTTGGCTCAGATTCCCTGCCTTAGATTCCCTGCCTCTGATTCCCCGCATCTGATTCCAGGCCTCTTATTCCCCACCTCTGATTCCCCGCCTCAGATTGCCTGCCACTGATTGCCCGCCTCTGATTCCCCGCCTCTGATTCCCCGTCTCTGATTCCCCACCTCTGTCTGTATGCCTCTTTTTCGCCTCCGCTTTTTCCCCTACACTCTTTCCGCGCCTCTCTTTCCCTCCCTCAATTTCAACAACTCTGTTTGATCTGTTCTGTGTACCTCATTTTCAACACACAAGTTCCAACCACTATGTTTCACCCATCTATTTCCCCGCCTCTATTTATCCGCCTATGTTTACCCGCCTCTGTTTACCCACCTGTTTCACCGCCTCTGTTTCCCCGCCTCTGATTCCCCACCTCTGTCTCTACGCCTCTCTTTCGCCTCCACTCTTTCCCCTCCACTCTTTCCGTGCCTGTCTTTCCCTCCCTCAATTTCAACAACACTCTTTGATCTGTTTTGTGTACCTCATTTTAAACACACAAGTTCCAACCACTATGTTTTGCCCGCCTCTTTCCCCACTTCTATTTATCCACCTATGTTTACCTGCCACTGTTTACCCGCCTGTTTCCCCACCTCTGATTCCCCACCTTTCATTCCCCGCCTCTATTTCCCTGCCTCTATTTGAGCGCCTCTTTCTCTGCCTCTCTATCCCCACATCTCTTTTCCTCCCGCTGATTCCCCGCCTCTGATTCCCTGCCTCAGATTCCCTGCCTCTGATTCCCCGCCTCTGATTCCCCGCCTCTGATTCCCCGCCTCTGATTCCCCGCCTCTGATTCCCTGCCTCCGATTCCCTGCCTCAGATTCCCTGCCTCAGATTCCCTGCCTCTGATTCCCCACCTATGATTCCCCGCCCTTTATTCCCCGCCTCTGATTCCCCGCCTCTGATTCCCCGCCTCTAATTCCCCGCATCTGATTCCCTGCCTCAGATTCGCCGGCTCTGATTCCCTGCATTAGATTCCCTGCCTCAGATTCCCTGCCTCTGATTCCCCGCATCTGATTCCCTGCCTCTGATTCCCCGCCTCTGATTCCTGCCTCAGAATCCCTGCCTCAGAATCCCTGCCTCAGATTCCCTGCCTCAGATTCCCTGCCTCTTATTCCATGCCTTTGATTCCCCGCCTCTTATTCCCCGCCTCTGATTCCCAGCATCTGATTCCCCGCCTATGATTCCCTGCCTCTGTTTCCCCGCCTCTGATAACCCGCCTCTGATTCCCCGCCTCAGATTCCCCGCCTCAGATTCCCTGCCTCAGATTCCCCGCCTGAGATTCCCCGCCTGAGATTCCCCGCCTCAGATTCCCCGCCTCAGATTCCCCGCCTCAGATTCCCCGCCTCAGATTCCCCACCTCAGATTCCCCGCCTCAGATTCCCCGCCTCAGATTTCCCGCCTCAGATTCCCCGCCTCAGATTCCCCGCCTCAGATTCCCCACCTCAGATTCCCCGCCTCATATTCCCCGCCTCAGATTCCCCGCCTCAGATTCCCCGCCTCAGATTCCCCGCCTCTGATTGCCTGCCTCTGATTCCCTGCATCTGAATCCCTGCCTCTGATTCCCTGCCTCTGATTCCCTGCCTCTGGTTCCCTGCCTCTGATTCCCTGCCTCTGATTCCGCGCCTCTGATACCACGCCTCTCTTTCCGTATCTCTGATTCCCCGCCTCTGATTCCCTGCCTCTGATACCCTGCCTCTCTTTGCCTGCCTCTATTTCGGTGCCTCTTTCTCTGCATCTAGTTTCCCACATCTCATTTGCCCCCTCTGATAACCCGCCTCTGATTCCATGCCTCTGATTCCCCGCCTCTGATTCCCCGCCTCTGATTCCCCGCCTCTGATTCCCCGCCTCTGATTCCCTGCCTCAGATTCCCTGCCTCAGATTCCCTTCCTCAGATTCCCTTCATCTGATTCCCCGCCTCTGATTCCCCGCCTCTTATTCCCCGCCTCTGATTCCCCACCTCTGATTCCCCGCCTCTGATTCCCTGCATTAGATTCCCTGCCTCAGATTCCCTGCCTCTGATTCCCCGCCTCTGATTCCCTGCCTCTGATTCCCCACCTCTGATTCCTGCCTCAGATTCCCTGCCTCAGATTCCCTGCCTCAGATTCCCTGCCTCTGATTCACTGCATTTGATTCCCCGCCTCTTATTCCCCACCTCTGATTCCCAGACTCTGATTCCCCGCCTCTGATTCCCTGCCTCTGTTTCCCCGCCTCTGATTCCCCGCATCTGATTCCCCGCCTCAGATTCCCCGCCTCAGATTCCCTGCCTCAGATTACCCGCCTGAGATTCCCCGCCTCAGATTCCCCACCTGAGATTCCCCGCCTCAGATTCCCCGCCTCAGATTCCCTGCCTCAGATTCCCTGCCTCTGATTCCCTGCCTCAGATTCCCTGCCTCAGATTCCCTGCCTCAGATTCCCTGCCTCTGATTGCCTGCCTCTGTTTCCCTGCCTCTGATTCCCTGCCTCTGATTCCCTGCCTCTGATTCCCTGCCTCTGATTCCCTGGCTCTGATTCCCTGCCTCTGATTCCGCGCCTCTGATTCCACGCCTCTCTTTCCTTGTCTCTGATTCCCCGCCTCTGAGTCCCTGCCTCTGATACCCTGCCTCTCTTTGCCTGCCTCTATTTCCGTGCCTCTTTCACTGCATTTAGTTTCCCACATCTCATTTGCCCCCTCTGATAACCCGCCTCTGATTCCATGCCTCTGATTCACTGCCTCAGATTCCCTGCATCAGATTCCCCGACTCAGATTTACCGCCTCAGATTCCCCGCCTCAGATTCCCTGCCTCAGTTTCCCTGCCTCAGATTCTCTGCCTCAGATTCCCTGCCTCAGATTCCCTTCATCTGATGCCCTTCATCAATTCCCTGCCTCTGATTCCCTGCCTCTGATTCCCCACCTCTGATTCCCCGCCTCAGATTCCCTGGCTCTGATTCTCTGGCTCACATTCCCTGCCTTAGATTCCCTGCCTCTGATTCCCCGCATCTGATTCCAGGCCTCTTATTCCCCACCTCTGATTCCCCGCCTCTGATTGCCTGCCACTGATTGCCCGCCTCTGATTCCCCGCCTCTGATTCCCCGCCTCTGATTCCCCACCTCTGTCTGTATGCCTCTCTTTCGCCTCCTCTTTTTCCCCTCCACTCTTTCCGCGCCTCTCTTTCCCTCCCTCAATTTCAACAACTCTGTTTGATCTGTTCTGTGTACCTCATTTTCATCACACAAGTTCCAACCACTATGTTTCACCCATCTATTTCCCCACCTCTATTTATCCGCCTATGTTTACCCGCCTCTGTTTACCCACCTGTTTCACCGCCTCTGTTTCCCCGCCTCTGATTCCCCACCTCTGTCTCTACGCCTCTCTTTCGCCTCCACTCTTTCCCCTCCACTCTTTCCGTGCCTGTCTTTCCCTCCCTCAATTTCAACAACACTCTTTGATCTGTTTTGTGTACCTCATTTTAAACACACAAGTTCCAACCACTATGTTTTGCCCGCCTCTTTCCCCACTTCTATTTATCCACCTATGTTTACCTGCCACTGTTTACCCGCCTGTTTCCCCGCCTCTGATTCCCCACCTTTCATTCCCCGCCTCTCTTTCCCTGCCTCTATTTCAGCGCCTCTTTCTCTGCCTCTCTATCCCCACATCTCTTTTCCTCCCGCAGATTCCCCGCCTCTGATTCCCTGCCTCAGATTCCCTGCCTCTGATTCCCCGCCTCTGATTCCCCGCCTCTGATTCCCCACCTCTGATTCCCCGCCTCTGATTCCCTGCCTCCGATTCCCTGCCTCAGGTTCCCTGCCTCAGATTCCCTGCCTCTGATTCCCCACCTCTGATTCCGCGCCTCTTATTCCCCGCCTCTGATTCCCCGCCTCTGATTCCCCGCCTCTGATTCCCCGCATCTGATTCCCTGCCTCAGATTCCCCGGCTCTGATTCCCTGCATTAGATTCCCTGCCTCAGATTCCCTGCCTCTGATTCCCCGCATCTGATTCCCTGCCTCTGATTCCCCGCCTCTGATTCCTGCCTCAGAATCCCTGCCTCAGATTCCCTGCCTCAGATTCCCTGCCTCTTATTCCCTGCCTTTGATTCCCCGCCTCTTATTCCCCGCCTCTGATTCCCAGCATCTGATTCCCCGCCTATGAATCCCTGCCTCTGTTTCCCCGCCTCTGATAACCCGCCTCTGATTCCCCACCTCAGATTCCCCGCCTCAGATTCCCCGCCTCAGATTCCCCGCCTCAGATTCCCCGCCTCAGATTCCCCGCCTCAGATTCCCCGCCTCAGATTCCCCGCCTCAGATTCCCCGCCTCAGATTCCCCACCTCAGATTCCCCGCCTCAGATTCCCTGCCTCAGATTCCCCGCCACTGATTCCCCGCCTCTGATTCCCCGCCTCTGATTCCCTGCCTCAGATTCCCTGCCTCAGATTCCCTGCCTCAGACTCCCTGCATCTGATTCCCCGCCTCTGATTCCCCGCCTCTTATTCCCCGCCGCTGATTCCCCACCTCTGATTCCCCGGCTCTGATTCCCTGCCTCTGTTTCCCTGCCTCTGATTCCCCGCCTCTGATTCCCCGCCTCAGATTCCCCGGTTCTGATTCCCTGCCTGAGATTCCCTGCCTCAGATTCCCTGCCTATGATTCCCTGCCTCTGAGTCCCCGCGTCAGATTCCCCGGCTCTGATTCCCTGCCTGAGATTCCCTGCCTCAGATTCCCCGCCTCAGATTCCCTGCCTCAGATTCCCCGCCTCAGATTCCCCGCCTCAGATTCCCTGCCTCAGATTCCCCGCCTCAGATTCGCTGCCTCTGATTCCCCGACTCTGATTCCCCGCCTCTTATTCCCCAGCTCTGATTCCCTGCCTCAGATTCCCCGGCTCTGATTCCCTGCATTAGATTCCCTGCCTCAGATTCCCTGCCTCTGATTCCCCGCATCTGATTCCCTGCCTCTGATTCCCCGCCTCTGATTCCCCGCCTCTAATTCCCCGCATCTGATTCCCTGCCTCAGATTCCCCGGCTCTGATTCCCTGCATTAGATTCCCTGCCTCAGATTCCCTGCCTCTGATTCCCCGCATCTGATTCCCTGCCTCAGATTCCCCGTCTCTGATTCCCCACCTCTCTCTACGCCTCTCTTTCGCCTCCACTCTTTCCCCTCCACTCTTTCCGCGCCTCTCTTTCCCTCCCTCAATTTCAACAACTCTGATTAATCTGTTCTGTGTACCGCATTTTCAACACACAAGTTCCAACCACTATGTTTTACCCATCTCTTTCCCCGCCTCTATTTATCCGCCTATGTTTACCCGCCTCTGTTTACCCACCTGTTTCACCGCCTCTGATTCCCCGCCTCTGATTCCCCACCTCTGTCTCTACGCCTCTCTTTCGCCTCCACTCTTTCCCCTACACTCTTTCAGTACCTGTCTTTCCCTCCCTCAATTTCAACAACACTGTTTGATCTGTTTTGTGTACCTCATTTTAAACACACAAGTTCCAACCACTATGTTTTGCCCGCCTCTTTCCCCGCCTCTATTTATCCACCTATGTTTACCTGCCACTGTTTACCCGCCTGTTTCCCCGCCTCTGATTCCACGCCTCTGATTCCCTGCCTTTGATTCCCTTCCTCTGTTTCCCCACCTCTGATTCCCCGCCTCTGATTCCCCGCCTCAGATTCCCCAGCTCTGATTCCCTGCCTCAGATTCCCTGCCTCAGATTCCCCGCCTCAGATTCCCTGCCTCAGATTCCCCACCTCTGATTCCCCGCCTCTGATTCCCCGCCTCAGATTCGCTGCCTCTTATTCCCCACCTCTGATTCCCCGCCTCTGATTCCCCGCCTCTGATTCCCTGCCTCTGTTTCCCCACCTCTGATTCCCCGCCTCTGATTCCCCGCCTCAGATTCCCCGGCTCTGATTTCCCGCCGCAGATTCCCCGCCTCAGATGCCCCGCCTCAGATTCCCCGCCTCAGATTCCCCGCCTCAGATTCCCCGCCTCAGATTCCGCGCCTCAGATTCCCCGCCTCAGATTCCCCGCCTCAGATTCCCCGCCTTAGATTCCCCGCCTCTGATTCCCCGCCTCTGATTCCCTGCCTCTGATTCCCTGCCTCTGATTCCGCGCCTCTATTTGCCTGCCTCTATTTCCGTGCCTCTTTCTCTGCATCTAGTTTCCCACATGTCATTTGCCCCCTCTGATTCCCCGCCTCTGATTCCCTGCCTCTGATTCCCTGCCTCTGATTCCCTGCCTCTGATTCCCTGCCTCTGATTCCCTGCCTCTGATTCCCTGCCTCTGATTCCGCGCCTCTGATTCCACGCCTCTCTTTCCGTATCTCTGATTCCCCGCCTCTAATTCCCTGCCTCTGATACCCTGCCTCTATTTGCCTGCCTCTATTTCCGTGCCTCTTTCTCTGCATCTAGTTTCCCACATGTCATTTGCCCCCTCTGATAACCTGCCTCTGATTCCATGCCTCTGATTCCCCGCCTCTGATTCCCCGCCTCTGATTCCCTGCCTCTGATTCCCCGCCTCTGATTCCCTGCCTCAGATTCCCTGCCTCAGATTCCCTGCCTCAGATTCCCTGCCTCTAATTCCCCGCCTCTTATTCCCCGTCTCTGATTCCCCGCCTCTGATTCCCCGCGTCTGATTCCCTCCCTCAGATTCCCCGGTTCTGATTCCCTGCATTAGATTCCCTGCCTCAGATTCCCTGCCTCTGATTCCCCGCCTCTGATTCCCTGCCTCTGATTCCCCACCTCTGATTCCTGCCTCAGATATCCTGCCTCAGATTCCCTGCCTCAGATTCCCTGCCTCTGATTCACTGCCTTTGATTCCCCGCCTCTTATTCCCCACCTCTGATTCCCAGCCTCTGATTCCCCGCCTCTGATTCCCTGCCTCTGTTTCCCCGCCTCTGATTCCCCGCCTCTGAATCCCCGCCTCAGATTCCCCGCCTCAGATTCCCTGCCTCAGATTCCCCGCCTGAGATACCCCGCCTCAGATTCCCCGCCTGAGATTCCCCGCCTCAGATTCCCCGCCTCAGATTCCCTGCCTCAGATTCCCCACCTCAGATTCCCTGCCTCAGATTCGCTGCCTCAGATTCCCTGCCTCAGATTCCCTGCCTCTGATTGCCTGCCTCTGTTTCCCTGCCTCTGATTCCCTGCCTCTGATTCCCTGCCTCTGATTCCCTGCCTCTGATTCCCTGCCTCTGATTCCCTGCCTCTGATTCCGCGCCTCTGATTCCACGCCTCTCTTTCCTTGTCTCTGATTCCCCGCCTCTGAGTCCCTGCCTCTGATACCCTGCCTCTCTTTGCCTGCCTCTATTTCCGTGCCTCTTTCACTGCATCTAGTTTCCCACATCTCATTTGCCCCCTCTGATAACCCGCCTCTGATTCCATGCCTCTGATTCACTGCCTCAGATTCCCTGCATCAGATTCCCCGACTCAGATTTACCGCCTCAGATTCCCCGCCTCAGATTCCCTGCCTCAGATTCCCTGCCTCAGATTCCCTGCCTCAGATTCCCTGCCTCAGATTCCCTTCATCTGATGCCCTTCATCAATTCCCTGCCTCTGATTCCCTGCCTCTGATTCCCCACCTCTGATTCCCCGCCTCAGATTCCCTGGCTCTGATTCTCTTGGCTCAGATTCCCTGCCTTAGATTCCCTGCCTCTGATTCCCCGCATCTGATTCCAGGCCTCTTATTCCCCACCTCTGATTCCCCGCCTCAGATTGCCTGCCACTGATTGCCCGCCTCTGATTCCCCGCCTCTGATTCCCCGTCTCTGATTCCCCACCTCTGTCTGTATGCCTCTCTTTCGCCTCCGCTTTTTCCCCTACACTCTTTCCGCGCCTCTCTTTCCCTCCCTCAATTTCAACAACTCTGTTTGATCTGTTCTGTGTACCTCATTTTCAACACACAAGTTCCAACCACTATGTTTCACCCATCTATTTCCCCGCCTCTATTTATCCGCCTATGTTTACCCGCCTCTGTTTACCCACCTGTTTCACCGCCTCTGTTTCCCCGCCTCTGATTCCCCACCTCTGTCTCTACGCCTCTCTTTCGCCTCCACTCTTTCCCCTCCACTCTTTCCGTGCCTGTCTTTCCCTCCCTCAATTTCAACAACACTCTTTGATCTGTTTTGTGTACCTCATTTTAAACACACAAGTTCCAACCACTATGTTTTGCCCGCCTCTTTCCCCACTTCTATTTATCCACCTATGTTTACCTGCCACTGTTTACCCGCCTGTTTCCCCACCTCTGATTCCCCACCTTTCATTCCCCGCCTCTATTTCCCTGCCTCTATTTCAGCGCCTCTTTCTCTGCCTCTCTATCCCCACATCTCTTTTCCTCCCGCTGATTCCCCGCCTCTGATTCCCTGCCTCAGATTCCCTGCCTCTGATTCCCCGCCTCTGATTCCCCGCCTCTGATTCCCCGCCTCTGATTCCCCGCCTCTGATTCCCTGCCTCCGATTCCCTGCCTCAGATTCCCTGCCTCAGATTCCCTGCCTCTGATTCCCCACCTTGATTCCCCGCCCTTTATTCCCCGCCTCTGATTCCCCGCCTCTGATTCCCCGCCTCTAATTCCCCGCATCTGATTCCCTGCCTCAGATTCCCCGGCTCTGATTCCCTGCATTAGATTCCCTGCCTCAGATTCCCTGCCTCTGATTCCCCGCATCTGATTCCCTGCCTCTGATTCCCCGCCTCTGATTCCTGCCTCAGAATCCCTGCCTCAGATTCCCTGCCTCAGATTCCCTGCCTCTTATTCCATGCCTTTGATTCCCCGCCTCTTATTCCCCGCCTCTGATTCCCAGCATCTGATTCCCCGCCTATGATTCCCTGCCTCTGTTTCCCCGCCTCTGATAACCCGCCTCTGATTCCCCGCCTCAGATTCCCCGCCTCAGATACCCTGCCTCAGATTCCCCGCCTGAGATTCCCCGCCTGAGATTCCCCGCCTCAGATTCCCCGCCTCAGATTCCCCGCCTCAGATTCCCCGCCTCAGATTCCCCGCCTCAGATTCCCCGCCTCAGATTCCCCGCCTCAGATTTCCCGCCTCAGATTCCCCGCCTCAGATTCCCCGCCTCAGCTTCCCCACCTCAGATTCCCCGCCTCATATTCCCCGCCTCAGATTCCCCGCCTCAGATTCTCCGCCTCAGATTCCCCGCCTCTGATTGCCTGCCTCTGATTCCCTGCATCTGAATCCCTGCCTCTGATTCCCTGCCTCTGATTCCCTGCCTCTGGTTCCCTGCCTCTGATTCCCTGCCTCTGATTCCGCGCCTCTGATACCACGCCTCTCTTTCCGTATCTCTGATTCCCCGCCTCTGATTGCCTGCCTCTGATTCCCTGCATCTGAATCCCTGCCTCTGATTCCCTGCCTCTGATTCCCTGCCTCAGATTCCCTGCCTCTGATTCCCCACCTCTGATTCCCCGCCTCTTATTCCCCGCCTCTGATTCCCCGCCTCTGATTCCCCGCCTCTGATTCCCCGCATCTGATTCCCTGCCTCAGATTCCCCGGCTCTGATTCCCTGCATTAGATTCCCTGCCTCAGATTCCCTGCCTCTGATTCCCCGCATCTGATTCCCTGCCTCTGATTCCCCGCCTCTGATTCCTGCCTCAGAATCCCTGCCTCAGATTCCCTGCCTCAGATTCCCTGCCTCTTATTCCCTGCCTTTGATTCCCCGCCTCTTATTCCCCGCCTCTGATTCCCAGCATCTGATTCCCCGCCTATGATTCCCTGCCTCTGTTTCCCCGCCTCTGATAACCCGCCTCTGATTCCCCACCTCAGATTCCCCACCTCAGATTCCCTGCCTCAGATTCCCCGCCTCAGATTCCCCGCCTCAGATTCCCCGCCTCAGATTCCCCGCCTCAGATTCCCCGCCTCAGATTCCCCGCCTCAGATTCCCCACCTCAGATTCCCCGCCTCAGATTCCCTGCCTCAGATTCCCCGCCACTGATTCCCCGCCTCTGATTCCCCGCCTCTGATTCCCCGCCTCTGATTCCCTGCCACAGATTCCCTGCCTCAGATTCCCTGCCTCAGACTCCCTGCATCTGATTCCCCGCCTCTGATTCCCCGCCTCTTATTCCCCGCCGCTGATTCCCCACCTCTGATTCCCCGGCTCTGATTCCCTGCCTCTGTTTCCCTGCCTCTGATTCCCCGCATCTGATTCCCCGCCTCAGATTCCCCGGTTCTGATTCCCTGCCTGAGATTCCCTGCCTGAGATTCCCTGCCTATGATTCCCTGCCTCTGAGTCCCCGCGTCAGATTCCCCGGCTCTGATTCCCTGCCTGAGATTCCCTGCCTCAGATTCCCCGCCTCAGATTCCCTGCCTCAGATTCCCCGCCTCAGATTCCCCGCCTCAGATTCCCCGCCTCAGATTCCACGCCTCAGATTCCCCGCCTCAGATACCCCGCCTCAGATTCCCCACCTCAGATTCCCCGCCTCAGATTCCCTGCCTCTGATTCCCTGCCTCTGATTCCCTGCCTCTGATTCCCTGCCTCTATATCCCTGCCTCGGATTCCCTGCCTCTGATTCCGCGCCTCTGATTCCCCGCCTCTCTTTCCGTGTCTCTGATTCCCCGCCTCAGATTCCCTGCCTCAGATACCCTGCCTCTCTTTGCCTTCCTCTATTTCCGTGCCTCTTTCTCTGCATCTAGTTTCCCACATCTCATTTGCCCCCTCTGATAACCCGCCTCTGATTCCATGCCTCTGATTCCCCGCCTCAGATTCCCCGCCTCTGATTCCCTGCCTCTGATTCCCTGCCTCAGATTCCCTGCCTCAGATTCCTTGCCTCAGATTCCCTGCCTCTGATTCCCCGCCTCTGATTCCCCGCCTCATTTTCCCTACCTCTGATTCCCCGCCTCTGATTCCCGCCTCTGATTCCCTGCCTCTGTTTCCCCGCCTCTGAATCCCCGCGTCTGATTTCCCGCCTCAGATTCCCCGGCTCTGATTCCCTGCCTGAGATTCCATGCCTCAGATTCCCCACCTCAGATTCCCTGCCTCAGATTCCCTGCCTCAGATTCCCCGCTTCAGATTCCCCGCCTCAGATTCCCCGCCTCAGATTCCCCGCCTCAGATTCCCCGCCTTAGATTCCCTGCCTCAGATTTCCTGCCTCAGATTCCCTGCCTCTGGTTCCCCGCCTCTGATTCCCTGCCTCTTATTCCCCGCCTCTGATTCCCCGCCTCTGATGCCCCGCGTCTGATTCCTTGCCTCAGATTCCCCGGCTCTGATTCCCTGCATTAGATTCCCTGCCTCAGATTCCCTGCCTCTGATTCCCCGCCTCTGATTCCCTGCCTCTGATTCCCCGCCTCTGATTCCTGCCTCAGATTCCCTGCCTCAGATTCCCTGCCTCAGATTCCCTTCCTCTTATTCCCAGCCTTTGATTCCCCGCCTCTTATTCCCCGCCTCTGATTCCCAGCCTCTGATTCCCCGACTCTGATTCCCTGCCTCTGTTTCCCCGCCTCTGATCCCCCGACTCTGATTCCCCGCCTCAGATTCCCCGCCTCAGATTCCCTGCCTGAGATTCCACGCCTGAGATTCCCCGCCTCAGATTCCCCACCTCAGATTCCCCACCTCAGATTCCCCGCCTCAGATTCCCGGCCTCAGATTCCCGGCCTCAGATTCCCCGCCTCAGATTCCCCGCCTCAGATTCCCCGCCTCAGATTCCACGCCTCAGATTCCCCGCCTCAGATACCCCGCCTCAGATTCCCCACCTCAGATTCCCCGCCTCAGATTCCCTGCCTCTGATTCCCTGCCTCTGATTCCCTGCCTCTGATTCCCTGCCTCTATATCCCTGCCTCGGATTCCCTGCCTCTGATTCCGCGCCTCTGATTCCCCGCCTCTCTTTCCGTGTCTCTGATTCCCCGCCTCAGATTCCCTGCCTCAGATACCCTGCCTCTCTTTGCCTTCCTCTATTTCCGTGCCTCTTTCTCTGCATCTAGTTTCCCACATCTCATTTGCCCCCTCTGATAACCCGCCTCTGATTCCATGCCTCTGATTCCCCGCCTCAGATTCCCCGCCTCTGATTCCCTGCCTCTGATTCCCTGCCTCATTTTCCCTGCCTCTGTTTCCCCGCCTCTGAATCCCCGCCTCTGATTCCCTGCCTCAGATTCCCTGCCTCAGATTCCCTGCCTCAGACTCCCTGCATCTGATTCCCCGCCTCTGATTCCCCGCCTCTTATTCCCCACCGCTGATTCCCCACCTCTGATTCCCCGGCTCTGATTCCCTGCCTCTGTTTCCCTGCCTCTGATTCCCCGCCTCTGATTCCCCGCCTCAGATTCCCCGGTTCTGATTCCCTGCCTGAGATTCCCTGCCTCAGATTCCCTGCCTATGATTCCCTGCCTCTGAGTCCCCGCGTCAGATTCCCCGGCTCTGATTCCCTGCATGAGATTCCCTGCCTCAGATTCCTTGCCTCAGATTCCCTGCCTCTGATTCCCCGCCTCTGATTCCCCGCCTCATTTTCCCTGCCTCTGATTCCCCGCCTCTGATTCCCGCCTCTGATTCCCTGCCTCTGTTTCCCCGCCTCTGAATCCCCGCGTCTGATTTCCCGCCTCAGATTCCCCGGCTCTGATTCCCTGCCTGAGATTCCATGCCTCAGATTCCCCACCTCAGATTCCCTGCCTCAGATTCCCTGCCTCAGATTCCCCGCCTCAGATTCCCCGCCTCAGATTCCCCGCCTCCGATTCCCCGCCTCAGATTCCCCGCCTCAGATTCCCTGCCTCAGATTCCCTGCCTCAGATTCCCTGCCTCTGGTTCCCCGCCTCTGATTCCCCGCCTCTTATTCCCCGCCTCTGATTCCCCGCCTCTGATTCCCCGCGTCTGATTCCTTGCCTCAGATTCCCCGGCTCTGATTCCCTGCATTAGATTCCCTGCCTCAGATTCCCTGCCTCTGATTCCCCGCCTCTGATTCCCTGCCTCTGATTCCCCGCCTCTGATTCCTGCCTCAGATTCCCTGCCTCAGATTCCCTGCCTCAGATTCCCTTCCTCTTATTCCCAGCCTTTGATTCCCCGCCTCTTATTCCCCGCCTCTGATTCCCAGCCTCTGATTCCCCGACTCTGATTCCCTGCCTCTGTTTCCCCGCCTCTGATCCCCCGACTCTGATTCCCCGCCTCAGATTCCCCGCCTCAGATTCCCTGCCTGAGATTCCACGCCTGAGATTCCCCGCCTCAGATTCCCCACCTCAGATTCCCCACCTCAGATTCCCCGCCTCAGATTCCCGGCCTCAGATTCCCGGCCTCAGATTCCCCGCCTCAGATTCCCCGCCTCAGATTCCCCGCCTCAGATTCCCCGCCTCAGATTCCCCGCCTCTGATTGCCTGCCTCTGATTCCCTGCCTCTGATTCCCTGCCTCTGATTCCCTGCCTCTGATTCCCTGCCTCTGATTCACTGCCTCTGATTCCCTGCCTCTGATTCCGCGCCTCTGATTCCACGCCTCTCTTTCCGTATCTCTGATTCCCCGCCTCTGATTCCCCGCCTCTGATTCCCTGCCTCTGATTCCCCGCCTCTGATTCCCCGCCTCTGATTCCCCGCCTCAGATTCCCTGCCTCAGATTCCCTGCCTCAGATTCCCTGCATCTGATTCCCCGCCTCTGGTTCCCCGCCTCTTATTCCCCGCCTCTGATTCCCCACCTCTGATTCCCCGCCTCTGATTCCCTGCCTCTGTTTCCCCGCCTCTGATTCCCCGCCTCTGATTCCCCGCCTCAGATTCCCCGGCTCTGATTCCCTGCCTGAGATTCCCTGCCTCAGATTCGATGCCTATGATTCCCTGCCTCTGAGTCCCCGCGTCAGATTCCCCGGCTCTGATTCCCTGCCTGAGATTCCCCGCCTGAGATTCCCCGCCTCAGATTCCCCGCCTCAGATTCCCCGCCTCAGACACCCCGCCTCAGATTCCCCGCCTCAGATTCCCTGCCTCAGATTCCCCGCCTCAGATTCCCTGCCTCTGATTCCCTGCCTCTGATTCCCTGCCTCTGATTCCCTGCCTCTAAATCCCTGCCTCTGATTCCCTGCCTCTGATTCCGCGCCTCTGATTCCCCGCCTCTGATTCCCCGCCTCTGTTTCCCCGCCTCAGATTCCCTGCCTCAGATTCCCTGCCTCAGATTCGCTGCCTCTGATTCCCTGGCTCAGATTCCCTGCCTCAGATTCCCTGCCTCAGATTCCCTGCCTCTGATTGCCTGCCTCTGATTCCCTGCCTCTGATTCCCTGCCTCTGGTTCCCTGCCTCTGATTCCCTGCCTCTGATTCCCTGCCTCTGATTCCGCGCCTCTGATTCCACGCCTCTCTTTCCTTGTCTCTGATTCCCCGCCTCTGAATCCGTGCCTCTGATACCCTGCCTCTCTTTGCCTGCCTCTATTTCCGTGCCTCTTTCTCTGCATCTAGTTTCCCACATCTCATTTGCCCCCTCTGAAAACCCGCCTCTGATTCCATGCCTCTGATTCACTGCCTCAGATTCCCTGCCTCAGATTCCCCGACTCAGATTTACCGCCTCAGATTCCCCGCCTCAGATTCCCTGCCTCAGATTCCCTGCCTCAGATTCCCTGCCTCAGATTCCCTGCCTCAGATTCCCTTCATCTGATGCCCTTCATCAATTCCCCGCCTCAGATTCCCTGGCTCTGATTCTCTGGCTCAGATTCCCTGCCTTAAATTCCCTGCCTCTGATTCCCCGCATCTGATTCCAGGCCTCTTATTCCCCACCTCTGATTCCCCGCCTCTGATTGCCTGCCACTGATTGCCCGCCTCTTATTCTTCGCCTCTGATTCCCCGCCTCTGATTCCCCACCTCTGTCTGTATGCCTCTCTTTCGCCTCCGCTTTTTCCCCTCCACTCTTTCCGCGCCTCTCTTTCCCTCCCTCAATTTCAACAACTCTGTTTGATCTGTTCTGTGTACCTCATTTTCAACACACAAGTTCCAACCACTATGTTTCACCCATCTCTTTCCCCGCCTCTATTTATCCGCCTATGTTTACCCGCCTCTGTTTACCCACCTGTTCCACCGCCTCTGTTTCCCCGCCTCTGATTCCCCACCTTTCATTCCCCACCTCTCTTTCCCTGCCTCTAATTCCGCGCCTCTTTCTCTGCCTCTCTTTCCCCACATCTCTTTTCCTCCCGCTGATTCCCCGCCTCTGATTCCCTGCCTCTGATTCCCCGCCTCTGATTCCCTGCCTATGATACCCTGCCTCTCTTTGCCTGCCCCTATTTCGGTGCCACTTTCTCTGCATCTAGTTTCCCACATCTCATTTGCCCCCTCTGATAACCCGCCTCTGATTCCATGCCTCTGATTCCCCGCCTCTGATTCCCCGCCTCTGATTCCCTGCCTCTGATTCCCCGCCTCTGATTCCCTGCCTCCGATTCCCTGCCTCAGATTCCCTGCCTCAGATTCCCTGCCTCTGATTCCCCGCCTCTGATTCCCCGCCTCTGATTCCCCGCATCTGATTCCCTGCCTCAGATTCCCCGGCTCTGATTCCCTGCATTAGATTCCCTGCCTCAGATTCCCTGCCTCTCATTCCCCGCATCTGATTCATGCCTCTGATTCCCCGCCTCTGATTCCTGCCTCAGAATCGCTGCCTCAGATTCCCTGCCTCAGATTCCCTGCCTCTTATTCCCTGCCTTTGATTCCCCGCCTCTTATTCCCCGCCTCTGATTCCCAGCATCTGATTCCCTGCCTATGATTCCCTGCCTCTGTTTCCCCGCCTCTGATAACCCGCCTCTGATTCCCCGCCTCAGATTCCCCGCCTCAGATTCCCTGCCTCAGATTCCCCGCCTCAGATTCCCCGCCTCAGATTCCCCGCCTCAGATTCTCCGCCTCAGATTCCCCACCTCAGATTCCCCGCCTCAGATTCCCCGCCTCAGATTCCCCGCCTCAGATTCCCCGACTCATATTTCCCGCCTCAGATTCCCCGCCTCAGATTCCCCGCCTCAGATTCCCCACCTCAGATTACCCGCCTCAGATTCCCCGCATCAGATTCCCCGCCTCAGATTCCCCGCCTCAGATTCCCCGCCTCTGATTGCCTGCCTCTGATTCCCTGCCTCTGAATCCCTGCCTCTGATTCCCTGCATCTGATTCCCTGCCTCTGGTTCCCTGCCTCTGATTCCCTGCCTCTGATGCCGCGCCTCTGATTCCACGCCTCTCTTTCCGTATCTCTGATTCCCCGCCTCTGATTCCCCGCCTCTGATTCCCCGCCTCTGATTCCCCGCCTCTGATTCGCTGCCTCAGATTCCCTGCCTCAGATTCCCTGCCTCAGATTCCCTGTATCTGATTCCCCGCCTCTGATTCCCCGCCTCTTATTCCCCGCCTCTGATTCCCCACCTCTGATTCCCCGCCTCTGGTTCCCTGCCTCTGTTTCCCCGCCTCTGATTCCCCGCCTCTGATTCCCCGCCTCAGATTCCCCGGCTCTGATTCCCTGCCTGAGATTCCCTGCCTCAGATTCCCTGCCTATGATTCCCTGCCTCTGAGTCCCCGCGTCAGATTCCCCGGCTCTGATTCCCTGCCTGAGATTCCCTGCCTCAGATTCCCCGCCTCAGATTCCCTGCCTCAGATTCCCCGCCTCAGATTCCCCGCCTCAGATTCCCCGCCTCAGATTCCCCGCCTCAGATTCCCCGCCTCAGATTCCCCGCCTCAGATTCCCCACCTCAGATTCCCCGCCTCAGATTCCCTGCCTCTGATTCCCTGCCTCTGATTCCCTGCCTCTGATTCCCTGCCTCTATAGCCCTGCCTCTGATTCCCTGCCTCTGATTCCGCGCCTCTGATTCCCCGCCTCTCTTTCCGTGTCTCTGATTCCCCGCCTCAGATTCCCTGCCTCAGATACCCTGCCTCTCTTTGCCTTCCTCTATTTCCGTTCCTCTTTCTCTGCATCTAGTTTCCCACATCTCATTTGCCCCCTCTGATAACCCGCCTCTGATTCCATGCCTCTGATTCCCCGCCTCAGATTCCCCGCCTCTGATTCCCCGCCTCTGATTCCCCGCCTCAGATTCCCTGCCTCTGATTCCCCGCCTCTGATTCCACGCCTCTTTTTCCCTGCCTCTGATTCCCCGCCTCTGATTCCCGCCTCTGATTCCCAGCCTCTGTTTCCCCGCCTCTGAATCCCCGCGTCTGATTCCCCGCCTCAGATTCCCCGGCTCTGATTCCCAGCCTGAGATTCCATGCCTCAGATTCCCCACCTCAGATTCCCTGCCTCAGATTCCCCGCCTCAGATTGCCCGCCTCAGATTCCCCACCTCAGATTCCCCGCCTCAGATTCCCCGCCTCAGATTCCCCGCCTCAGATTCCCTGCCTCAGATTCCCTGCCTCAGATTCCCTGCCTCTGATTCCCCGCCTCTGATTCCCCGCCTCTTATTCCCCGCCTCTGATTCCCCGCCTCTGATTCCCCGCGTCTGATTCCCTGCCTCAGATTCCCCGGCTCTGATTCCCTGCATTAGATTCCCTGCCTCAGATTCCCTGCCTCTGATTCCCCGCCTCTGATTCCCTGCCTCTGATTCCCCGCCTCTGATTCCTGCCTCAGATTCCCTGCCTCAGATTCCCTGCCTCAGATTCCCTGCCTCTTATTCCCAGCCTTTGATTCCCCGCCTCTTATTCCCCGCCTCTGATTCCCAGCCTCTGATTCCCCGACTCTGATTCCCTGCCTCTCTTTCCCCGCCTCTGATTCCCCGCCTCTGAATCCCCGCCTCAGAATCCCCGCCTCAGATTCCCTGCCTGAGATTCCACGCCTGAGATTCCCCGCCTCAGATTCCCCGCCTCAGATTCCCCGCCTCAGATTCCCCGCCTCAGATTCCCCGCCTCAGATTCCCCGCCTCAGATTCCCCGCCTCAGATTTCCCGCCTCAGATTCCCGGCCTCAGATTCCCCGCCTCAGATTCCCCGCCTCAGATTCCCCGCCTCAGATTCCCCGCCTCAGATTCCCCACCTCAGATTCCCCGCCTCAGATTCCCCGCCTCTGATTGCCTGCCTCTGATTCCCTGCCTCTGATTCCCTGCCTCTGATTCCCTGCCTCTGATTCCCTGCCTCTGATTCCCTGCCTCTGATTCCGTGCCTCTGATTCCACGCCTCTCTTTCCGTATCTCTGATTCCCCACCTCTGATTCCCTGCCTCTGATACCCTGCCTCTCTTTGCCTACCTCTATTTCGGTGCCTCTTTCTCTGCATCTAGTTTCCCACATCTCATTTGCCCCCTCTGATAACCCTCCTCTGATTCCATGCCTCTGATTCCCTGCCTCCGATTCCCTGCCTCAGATTCCCTGCCTCAGATTCCCTGCCTCTGATTCCCCACCTCTGATTCCCCGCCCTTTATTCCCCGCCTCTGATTCCCCGCCTCTGATTCCCCGCCTCTAATTCCCCGCATCTGATTCCCTGCCTCAGATTCCCCGGCTCTGATTCCCTGCATTAGATTCCCTGCCTCAGATTCCCTGCCTCTGATTCCCCGCATCTGATTCCCTGCATCTGAATCCCTGCCTCTGATTCCCTGCCTCTGATTCCCTGCCTCTGGTTCCCTGCCTCTGATTCCCTGCCTCTGATTCCGCGCCTCTGATACCACGCCTCTCTTTCCGTATCTCTGATTCCCCGCCTCTGATTGCCTGCCTCTGATTCCCTGCATCTGAATCCCTGCCTCTGATTCCCTGCCTCTGATTCCCTGCCTCAGATTCCCTGCCTCTGATTCCCCACCTCTGATTCCCCGCCTCTTATTCCCCGCCTCTGATTCCCCGCCTCTGATTCCCCGCCTCTGATTCCCCGCCTCTGATTCCCCGCATCTGATTCCCTGCCTCAGATTCCCCGGCTCTGATTCCCTGCATTAGATTCCCTGCCTCAGATTCCCTGCCTCTGATTCCCCGCATCTGATTCCCTGCCTCTGATTCCCCGCCTCTGATTCCTGCCTCAGAATCCCTGCCTCAGATTCCCTGCCTCAGATTCCCTGCCTCTTATTCCCTGCCTTTGATTCCCCGCCTCTTATTCCCCGCCTCTGATTCCCAGCATCTGATTCCCCGCCTATGATTCCCTGCCTCTGTTTCCCCGCCTCTGATAACCCGCCTCTGATTCCCCACCTCAGATTCCCCACCTCAGATTCCCTGCCTCAGATTCCCCGCCTCAGATTCCCCGCCTCAGATTCCCCGCCTCAGATTCCCCGCCTCAGATTCCCCGCCTCAGATTCCCCGCCTCAGATTCCCCACCTCAGATTCCCCGCCTCAGATTCCCTGCCTCAGATTCCCCGCCACTGATTCCCCGCCTCTGATTCCCCGCCTCTGATTCCCTGCCTCAGATTCCCTGCCTCAGATTCCCTGCCTCAGACTCCCTGCATCTGATTCCCCGCCTCTGATTCCCCGCCTCTTATTCCCCGCCGCTGATTCCCCACCTCTGATTCCCCGGCTCTGATTCCCTGCCTCTGTTTCCCTGCCTCTGATTCCCCGCATCTGATTCCCCGCCTCAGATTCCCCGGTTCTGATTCCCTGCCTGAGATTCCCTGCCTGAGATTTCCTGCCTATGATTCCCTGCCTCTGAGTCCCCGCGTCAGATTCCCCGGCTCTGATTCCCTGCCTGAGATTCCCTGCCTCAGATTCCCCGCCTCAGATTCCCTGCCTCAGATTCCCCGCCTCAGATTCCCCGCCTCAGATTCCCCGCCTCAGATTCCACGCCTCAGATTCCCCGCCTCAGATACCCCGCCTCAGATTCCCCACCTCAGATTCCCCGCCTCAGATTCCCTGCCTCTGATTCCCTGCCTCTGATTCCCTGCCTCTGATTCCCTGCCTCTATATCCCTGCCTCGGATTCCCTGCCTCTGATTCCGCGCCTCTGATTCCCCGCCTCTCTTTCCGTGTCTCTGATTCCCCGCCTCAGATTCCCTGCCTCAGATACCCTGCCTCTCTTTGCCTTCCTCTATTTCCGTGCCTCTTTCTCTGCATCTAGTTTCCCACATCTCATTTGCCCCCTCTGATAACCCGCCTCTGATTCCATGCCTCTGATTCCCCGCCTCAGATTCCCCGCCTCTGATTCCCTGCCTCTGATTCCCTGCCTCAGATTCCCTGCCTCAGATTCCTTGCCTCAGATTCCCTGCCTCTGATTCCCCGCCTCTGATTCCCCGCCTCATTTTCCCTACCTCTGATTCCCCGCCTCTGATTCCCGCCTCTGATTCCCTGCCTCTGTTTCCCCGCCTCTGAATCCCCGCGTCTGATTTCCCGCCTCAGATTCCCCGGCTCTGATTCCCTGCCTGAGATTCCATGCCTCAGATTCCCCACCTCAGATTCCCTGCCTCAGATTCCCTGCCTCAGATTCCCCGCTTCAGAATCCCCGCCTCAGATTCCCCGCCTCAGATTCCCCGCCTCAGATTCCCCGCCTTAGATTCCCTGCCTCAGATTTCCTGCCTCAGATTCCCTGCCTCTGGTTCCCCGCCTCTGATTCCCTGCCTCTTATTCCCCGCCTCTGATTCCCCGCCTCTGATGCCCCGCGTCTGATTCCTTGCCTCAGATTCCCCGGCTCTGATTCCCTGCATTAGATTCCCTGCCTCAGATTCCCTGCCTCTGATTCCCCGCCTCTGATTCCCTGCCTCTGATTCCCCGCCTCTGATTCCTGCCTCAGATTCCCTGCCTCAGATTCCCTGCCTCAGATTCCCTTCCTCTTATTCCCAGCCTTTGATTCCCCGCCTCTTATTCCCCGCCTCTGATTCCCAGCCTCTGATTCCCCGACTCTGATTCCCTGCCTCTGTTTCCCCGCCTCTGATCCCCCGACTCTGATTCCCCGCCTCAGATTCCCCGCCTCAGATTCCCTGCCTGAGATTCCACGCCTGAGATTCCCCGCCTCAGATTCCCCACCTCAGATTCCCCACCTCAGATTCCCCGCCTCAGATTCCCGGCCTCAGATTCCCGGCCTCAGATTCCCCGCCTCAGATTCCCCGCCTCAGATTCCCCGCCTCAGATTCCCCGCCTCAGATTCCCCGCCTCTGATTGCCTGCCTCTGATTCCCCGCCTCAGATTCCCGGCCTCAGATTCCCCGCCTCAGATTCCCCGCCTCAGATTCCCGGCCTCAGATTCCCCGCCTCAGATTCCCCGCCTCAGATTCCCCGCCTCAGATTCCCGGCCTCAGATTCCCCGCCTCAGATTCCCCGCCTCAGATTCCCCGCCTCAGATTCCCCGCCTCAGATTCCCCGCCTCTGATTGCCCGCCTCTGATTGCCTGCCTCTGATTCCCTGCCTCTGATTCCCTGCCTCTGATTCCCTGCCTCTGATTCCCTGCCTCTGATTCACTGCCTCTGATTCCCCGCCTCTGATAACCCGCCTCTGATTCCCCGCCTCAGATTCCCCGCCTCAGATACCCTGCCTCAGATTCCCCGCCTGAGATTCCCCGCCTCAGATTCCCCGCCTCAGATTCCCCGCCTCAGATTCCCCGCCTCAGATTCCCCGCCTCAGATTCCCCACCTCAGATTCCCCGCCTCAGATTCCCCGCCTCAGATTTCCCGCCTCAGATTCCCTGCCTCAGATTCCCCGCCTCAGATTCCCCACCTCAGATTCCCCGCCTCATATTTCCCGCCTCAGATTCCCCGCCTCAGATTCCCCGCCTCAGATTCCCCGCCTCTGATTGCCTGCCTCTGATTCCCTGCATCTGAATCCCTGCCTCTGATTCCCTGCCTCTGATTCCCTGCCTCTGGTTCCCTGCCTCTGATTCCCTGCCTCTGATTCCGCGCCTCTGATACCACGCCTCTCTTTCCGTATCTCTGATTCCCCGCCTCTGATTCCCTGCCTCTGATACCCTGCCTCTCTTTGCCTGCCTCTATTTCGGTGCCTCTTTCTCTGCATCTAGTTTCCCACATCTCATTTGCCCCCTCTGATAACCCGCCTCTGATTCCATGCCTCTGATTCCCCGCCTCTGATTCCCCGCCTCTGATTCCCCGCCTCTGATTCCCCGCCTCTGATTCCCCGCCTCTGATTCCCTGCCTCAGATTCCCTGCCTCAGATTCCCTGCCTCAGATTCCCTGCATCTGATTCCCCGCCTCTGATTCCCCGCCTCTTATTCCCCGCCTCTGATTCCCCACCTCTGATTCCCCGCCTCTGATTCCCTGCATTAGATTCCCTGCCTCAGATTCCCTGCCTCTGATTCCCCGCCTCTGATTCCCTGCCTCTGATTCCCCACCTCTGATTCCTGCCTCATATTCCCTGCCTCAGATTCCCTGCCTCAGATTCCCTGCCTCTGATTCACTGCATTTGATTCCCCGCCTCTTATTCCCCACCTCTGATTCCCAGACTCTGATTCCCCGCCTCTGATTCCCTGCCTCTGTTTCCCCGCCTCTGATTCCCCGCATCTGATTCCCCGCCTCAGATTCCCCGCCTCAGATTCCCTGCCTCAGATTACCCGCCTGAGATTCCCCGCCTCAGATTCCCCACCTGAGATTCCCCGCCTCAGATTCCCCGCCTCAGATTCCCTGCCTCAGATTCCCTGCCTCTGATTCCCTGCCTCAGATTCCCTGCCTCAGATTCCCTGCCTCAGATTCCCTGCCTCTGATTGCCTGCCTCTGTTTCCCTGCCTCTGATTCCCTGCCTCTGATTCCCTGCCTCTGATTCCCTGCCTCTGATTCCCTGGCTCTGATTCCCTGCCTCTGATTCCGCGCCTCTGATTCCACGCCTCTCTTTCCTTGTCTCTGATTCCCCGCCTCTGAGTCCCTGCCTCTGATACCCTGCCTCTCTTTGCCTGCCTCTATTTCCGTGCCTCTTTCACTGCATCTAGTTTCCCACATCTCATTTGCCCCCTCTGATAACCCGCCTCTGATTCCATGCCTCTGATTCACTGCCTCAGATTCCCTGCCTCAGATTCCCTGCCTCAGATTCCCTGCCTCAGATTCCCTGCCTCAGATTCCCTTCATCTGATGCCCTTCATCAATTCCCTGCCTCTGATTCCCTGCCTCTGATTCCCCACCTCTGATTCCCCGCCTCAGATTCCCTGGCTCTGATTCTCTGGCTCACATTCCCTGCCTTAGATTCCCTGCCTCTGATTCCCCGCATCTGATTCCAGGCCTCTTATTCCCCACCTCTGATTCCCCGCCTCTGATTGCCTGCCACTGATTGCCCGCCTCTGATTCCCCGCCTCTGATTCCCCGCCTCTGATTCCCCACCTCTGTCTGTATGCCTCTCTTTCGCCTCCGCTTTTTCCCCTCCACTCTTTCCGCGCCTCTCTTTCCCTCCCTCAATTTCAACAACTCTGTTTGATCTGTTCTGTGTACCTCATTTTCAACACACAAGTTCCAACCACTATGTTTCACCCATCACTTTCCCCGCCTCTATTTATCCGCCTATGTTTACCTGCCTCTGTTTACCCACCTGTTTCACCGCCTCTGTTTCCCCGCCTCTGATTCCCCACCTCTGTCTCTACGCCTCTCTTTCGCCTCCACTCTTTCCCCTCCACTCTTTCCGTGCCTGTCTTTCCCTCCCTCAATTTCAACAACACTCTTTGATCTGTTTTGTGTACCTCATTTTAAACACACAAGTTCCAACCACTATGTTTTGCCCGCCTCTTTCCCCACTTCTATTTATCCACCTATGTTTACCTGCCACTGTTTACCCGCCTGTTTCCCCGCCTCTGATTCCCCACCTTTCATTCCCCGCCTCTCTTTCCCTGCCTCTATTTCAGCGCCTCTTTCTCTGCCTCTCTATC
The DNA here is from genome assembly GCF_036971445.1 of Narcine bancroftii. NCBI lineage: Eukaryota > Metazoa > Chordata > Chondrichthyes > Torpediniformes > Narcinidae > Narcine > Narcine bancroftii. The sequence continues at coordinate 90,680,133 of NC_091481.1, forward strand.
CCTACATCTCTTTTCCTCCCGCAGATTCCCCGCCTCTGATTCCCTGCCTCAGATTCCCTGCCTCTGATTCCCCGCCTCTGATTCCCCGCCTCTGATTCCCCGCCTCTGATTCCCCGCCTCTTATTCCCTGCCTCCGATTCCCTGCCTCAGGTTCCCTGCCTCAGATTCCCTGCCTCTGATTCCCCACCTCTGATTCCCCGCCTCTTATTCCCCGCCTCTGATTCCCCGCCTCTGATTCCCCGCCTCTGATTCCCCGCATCTGATTCCCTGCCTCAGATTCCCCGGATCTGATTCCCTGCATTAGATTCCCTGCCTCAGATTCCCTGGCTCTGATTCCCCGCATCTGATTCCCTGCCTCTGATTCCCCGCCTCTGATTCCTGCCTCAGAATCCCTGCCTCAGATTCCCTGCCTCAGATTCCCTGCCTCTTATTCCCTGCCTTTGATTCCCCGCCTCTTATTCCCCGCCTCTGATTCCCAGCATCTGATTCCCCGCCTATGATTCCCTGCCTCTGTTTCCCCGCCTCTGATAACCCGCCTCTGATTCCCCACCTCAGATTCCCCGCCTCAGATTCCCCGCCTCAGATTCCCCGCCTCAGATTCCCCGCCTCAGATTCCCCGCCTCAGATTCCCCGCCTCAGATTCCCCGCCTCAGATTCCCCGCCTCAGATTCCCCACCTCAGATTCCCCGCCTCAGATTCCCCGCCTCAGATTTCCCGCCTCAGATTCCCCGCCTCAGATTCCCCGCCTCAGATTCCCCGCCTCTATTTCCCTGCCTCTGATTCCCTGCCTCTGATTCCGCGCCTCTGATTCCACGCCTCTCTTTCCGTATCTCTGATTCCCCGCCTCTGATTCCCTGCCTCTGATACCCTGCCTCTCTTTGACTGCCTCTATTTCGGTGCCTATTTCTCTGCATCTAGTTTCCCACATCTCATTTGCCCCCTCTGATAACCCGCCTCTGATTCCATGCCTCTGATTCCCCGCCTCTGATTCCCCGCCTCTGATTCCCCGCCTCTGATTCCCCGCCTCTGATTCCCTGCCTCAGATTCCCTGCCTCAGATTCCCTGCCTCAGACTCCCTGCATCTGATTCCCCGCCTCTGATTCCCCGCCTCTTATTCCCCACCGCTGATTCCCCACCTCTGATTCCCCGGCTCTGATTCCCTGCCTCTGTTTCCCTGCCTCTGATTCCCCGCCTCTGATTCCCCGCCTCAGATTCCCCGGTTCTGATTCCCTGCCTGAGATTCCCTGCCTCAGATTCCCTGCCTATGATTCCCTGCCTCTGAGTCCCCGCGTCAGATTCCCCGGCTCTGATTCCCTGCATGAGATTCCCTGCCTCAGATTCCTTGCCTCAGATTCCCTGCCTCTGATTCCCCGCCTCTGATTCCCCGCCTCATTTTCCCTGCCTCTGATTCCCCGCCTCTGATTCCCGCCTCTGATTCCCTGCCTCTGTTTCCCCGCCTCTGAATCCCCGCGTCTGATTTCCCGCCTCAGATTCCCCGGCTCTGATTCCCTGCCTGAGATTCCATGCCTCAGATTCCCCACCTCAGATTCCCTGCCTCAGATTCCCTGCCTCAGATTCCCCGCCTCAGATTCCCCGCCTCAGATTCCCCGCCTCAGATTCCCCGCCTCAGATTCCCCGCCTCAGATTCCCTGCCTCAGATTCCCTGCCTCAGATTCCCTGCCTCTGGTTCCCCGCCTCTGATTCCCCGCCTCTTATTCCCCGCCTCTGATTCCCCGCCTCTGATTCCCCGCGTCTGATTCCTTGCCTCAGATTCCCCGGCTCTGATTCCCTGCATTAGATTCCCTGCCTCAGATTCCCTGCCTCTGATTCCCCGCCTCTGATTCCCTGCCTCTGATTCCCCGCCTCTGATTCCTGCCTCAGATTCCCTGCCTCAGATTCCCTGCCTCAGATTCCCTTCCTCTTATTCCCAGCCTTTGATTCCCCGCCTCTTATTCCCCGCCTCTGATTCCCAGCCTCTGATTCCCCGACTCTGATTCCCTGCCTCTGTTTCCCCGCCTCTGATCCCCCGACTCTGATTCCCCGCCTCAGATTCCCCGCCTCAGATTCCCTGCCTGAGATTCCACGCCTGAGATTCCCCGCCTCAGATTCCCCACCTCAGATTCCCCACCTCAGATTCCCCGCCTCAGATTCCCGGCCTCAGATTCCCGGCCTCAGATTCCCCGCCTCAGATTCCCCGCCTCAGATTCCCCGCCTCAGATTCCCCGCCTCAGATTCCCCGCCTCTGATTGCCTGCCTCTGATTCCCTGCCTCTGATTCCCTGCCTCTGATTCCCTGCCTCTGATTCCCTGCCTCTGATTCCCTGCCTCTGATTCACTGCCTCTGATTCCCTGCCTCTGATTCCGCGCCTCTGATTCCACGCCTCTCTTTCCGTATCTCTGATTCCCCGCCTCTGATTCCCCGCCTCTGATTCCCTGCCTCTGATTCCCCGCCTCTGATTCCCCGCCTCTGATTCCCCGCCTCAGATTCCCTGCCTCAGATTCCCTGCCTCAGATTCCCTGCATCTGATTCCCCGCCTCTGGTTCCCCGCCTCTTATTCCCCGCCTCTGATTCCCCACCTCTGATTCCCCGCCTCTGATTCCCTGCCTCTGTTTCCCCGCCTCTGATTCCCCGCCTCTGATTCCCCGCCTCAGATTCCCCGGCTCTGATTCCCTGCCTGAGATTCCCTGCCTCAGATTCGATGCCTATGATTCCCTGCCTCTGAGTCCCCGCGTCAGATTCCCCGGCTCTGATTCCCTGCCTGAGATTCCCCGCCTCAGATTCCCCGCCTCAGATTCCCCGCCTCAGATTCCCCGCCTCAGACACCCCGCCTCAGATTCCCCGCCTCAGATTCCCTGCCTCTGATTCCCTGCCTCTGATTCCCTGCCTCTGATTCCCTGCCTCTAAATCCCTGCCTCTGATTCCCTGCCTCTGATTCCGCGCCTCTGATTCCCCGCCTCTGATTCCCCGCCTCTGTTTCCCCGCCTCAGATTCCCTGCCTCAGATTCCCTGCCTCAGATTCGCTGCCTCTGATTCCCTGGCTCAGATTCCCTGCCTCAGATTCCCTGCCTCAGATTCCCTGCCTCTGATTGCCTGCCTCTGATTCCCTGCCTCTGATTCCCTGCCTCTGGTTCCCTGCCTCTGATTCCCTGCCTCTGATTCCCTGCCTCTGATTCCGCGCCTCTGATTCCACGCCTCTCTTTCCTTGTCTCTGATTCCCCGCCTCTGAATCCGTGCCTCTGATACCCTGCCTCTCTTTGCCTGCCTCTATTTCCGTGCCTCTTTCTCTGCATCTAGTTTCCCACATCTCATTTGCCCCCTCTGAAAACCCGCCTCTGATTCCATGCCTCTGATTCACTGCCTCAGATTCCCTGCCTCAGATTCCCCGACTCAGATTTACCGCCTCAGATTCCCCGCCTCAGATTCCCTGCCTCAGATTCCCTGCCTCAGATTCCCTGCCTCAGATTCCCTGCCTCAGATTCCCTTCATCTGATGCCCTTCATCAATTCCCCGCCTCAGATTCCCTGGCTCTGATTCTCTGGCTCAGATTCCCTGCCTTAGATTCCCTGCCTCTGATTCCCCGCATCTGATTCCAGGCCTCTTATTCCCCACCTCTGATTCCCCGCCTCTGATTGCCTGCCACTGATTGCCCGCCTCTTATTCTTCGCCTCTGATTCCCCGCCTCTGATTCCCCACCTCTGTCTGTATGCCTCTCTTTCGCCTCCGCTTTTTCCCCTCCACTCTTTCCGCGCCTCTCTTTCCCTCCCTCAATTTCAACAACTCTGTTTGATCTGTTCTGTGTACCTCATTTTCAACACACAAGTTCCAACCACTATGTTTCACCCATCTCTTTCCCCGCCTCTATTTATCCGCCTATGTTTACCCGCCTCTGTTTACCCACCTGTTCCACCGCCTCTGTTTCCCCGCCTCTGATTCCCCACCTTTCATTCCCCACCTCTCTTTCCCTGCCTCTAATTCCGCGCCTCTTTCTCTGCCTCTCTTTCCCCACATCTCTTTTCCTCCCGCTGATTCCCCGCCTCTGATTCCCTGCCTCTGATTCCCCGCCTCTGATTCCCTGCCTATGATACCCTGCCTCTCTTTGCCTGCCCCTATTTCGGTGCCACTTTCTCTGCATCTAGTTTCCCACATCTCATTTGCCCCCTCTGATAACCCGCCTCTGATTCCATGCCTCTGATTCCCCGCCTCTGATTCCCCGCCTCTGATTCCCTGCCTCTGATTCCCCGCCTCTGATTCCCTGCCTCCGATTCCCTGCCTCAGATTCCCTGCCTCAGATTCCCTGCCTCTGATTCCCCGCCTCTGATTCCCCGCCTCTGATTCCCCGCATCTGATTCCCTGCCTCAGATTCCCCGGCTCTGATTCCCTGCATTAGATTCCCTGCCTCAGATTCCCTGCCTCTCATTCCCCGCATCTGATTCATGCCTCTGATTCCCCGCCTCTGATTCCTGCCTCAGAATCGCTGCCTCAGATTCCCTGCCTCAGATTCCCTGCCTCTTATTCCCTGCCTTTGATTCCCCGCCTCTTATTCCCCGCCTCTGATTCCCAGCATCTGATTCCCTGCCTATGATTCCCTGCCTCTGTTTCCCCGCCTCTGATAACCCGCCTCTGATTCCCCGCCTCAGATTCCCCGCCTCAGATTCCCTGCCTCAGATTCCCCGCCTCAGATTCCCCGCCTCAGATTCCCCGCCTCAGATTCTCCGCCTCAGATTCCCCACCTCAGATTCCCCGCCTCAGATTCCCCGCCTCAGATTCCCCGCCTCAGATTCCCCGACTCATATTTCCCGCCTCAGATTCCCCGCCTCAGATTCCCCGCCTCAGATTCCCCACCTCAGATTACCCGCCTCAGATTCCCCGCATCAGATTCCCCGCCTCAGATTCCCCGCCTCAGATTCCCCGCCTCTGATTGCCTGCCTCTGATTCCCTGCCTCTGAATCCCTGCCTCTGATTCCCTGCATCTGATTCCCTGCCTCTGGTTCCCTGCCTCTGATTCCCTGCCTCTGATGCCGCGCCTCTGATTCCACGCCTCTCTTTCCGTATCTCTGATTCCCCGCCTCTGATTCCCTGCCTCTGATACCCTGCCTCTCTTTGCCTGCCTCTATTTCGGTGCCTCTTTCTCTGCATCTAGTTTCCCACATCTCATTTGCACCCTCCGATAACCTGCCTCTGATTCCATGCCTCTGATTCCCCGCCTCTGATTCCCCGCCTCTGATTCCCCGCCTCTGATTCCCCGCCTCTGATTCGCTGCCTCAGATTCCCTGCCTCAGATTCCCTGCCTCAGATTCCCTGTATCTGATTCCCCGCCTCTGATTCCCCGCCTCTTATTCCCCGCCTCTGATTCCCCACCTCTGATTCCCCGCCTCTGGTTCCCTGCCTCTGTTTCCCCGCCTCTGATTCCCCGCCTCTGATTCCCCGCCTCAGATTCCCCGGCTCTGATTCCCTGCCTGAGATTCCCTGCCTCAGATTCCCTGCCTATGATTCCCTGCCTCTGAGTCCCCGCGTCAGATTCCCCGGCTCTGATTCCCTGCCTGAGATTCCCTGCCTCAGATTCCCCGCCTCAGATTCCCTGCCTCAGATTCCCCGCCTCAGATTCCCCGCCTCAGATTCCCCGCCTCAGATTCCCCGCCTCAGATTCCCCGCCTCAGATTCCCCGCCTCAGATTCCCCACCTCAGATTCCCCGCCTCAGATTCCCTGCCTCTGATTCCCTGCCTCTGATTCCCTGCCTCTGATTCCCTGCCTCTATAGCCCTGCCTCTGATTCCCTGCCTCTGATTCCGCGCCTCTGATTCCCCGCCTCTCTTTCCGTGTCTCTGATTCCCCGCCTCAGATTCCCTGCCTCAGATACCCTGCCTCTCTTTGCCTTCCTCTATTTCCGTTCCTCTTTCTCTGCATCTAGTTTCCCACATCTCATTTGCCCCCTCTGATAACCCTCCTCTGATTCCCTGCCTCTGATTCCGCGCCTCTGATTCCCCGCCTCTCTTTCCATGCCTCTGATTCCCCGCCTCAGATTCCCCGCCTCTTATTCCCCGCCTCAGATTCCCCGCCTCAGATTCCCCGCCTCAGATTCCCCGCCTCAGATTCCCCACCTCAGATTCCCCGCCTCAGATTCCCTGCCTCTGATTCCCTGCCTCTGATTCCCTGCCTCTGATTCCCTGCCTCTATAGCCCTGCCTCTGATTCCCTGCCTCTGATTCCGCGCCTCTGATTGCCCGCCTCAGATTCCCCACCTCAGATTCCCTGCCTCAGATTCCCCGCCTCAGATTGCCCGCCTCAGATTCCCCACCTCAGATTCCCCGCCTCAGATTCCCCGCCTCAGATTCCCCGCCTCAGATTCCCTGCCTCAGATTCCCTGCCTCAGATTCCCTGCCTCTGATTCCCCGCCTCTGATTCCCCGCCTCTTATTCCCCGCCTCTGATTCCCCGCCTCTGATTCCCCGCGTCTGATTCCCTGCCTCAGATTCCCCGGCTCTGATTCCCTGCATTAGATTCCCTGCCTCAGATTCCCTGCCTCTGATTCCCCGCCTCTGATTCCCTGCCTCTGATTCCCCGCCTCTGATTCCTGCCTCAGATTCCCTGCCTCAGATTCCCTGCCTCAGATTCCCTGCCTCTTATTCCCAGCCTTTGATTCCCCGCCTCTTATTCCCCGCCTCTGATTCCCAGCCTCTGATTCCCCGACTCTGATTCCCTGCCTCTCTTTCCCCGCCTCTGATTCCCCGCCTCTGAATCCCCGCCTCAGAATCCCCGCCTCAGATTCCCTGCCTGAGATTCCACGCCTGAGATTCCCCGCCTCAGATTCCCCGCCTCAGATTCCCCGCCTCAGATTCCCCGCCTCAGATTCCCCGCCTCAGATTCCCCGCCTCAGATTCCCCGCCTCAGATTTCCCGCCTCAGATTCCCGGCCTCAGATTCCCCGCCTCAGATTCCCCGCCTCAGATTCCCCGCCTCAGATTCCCCGCCTCAGATTCCCCACCTCAGATTCCCCGCCTCAGATTCCCCGCCTCTGATTGCCTGCCTCTGATTCCCTGCCTCTGATTCCCTGCCTCTGATTCCCTGCCTCTGATTCCGTGCCTCTGATTCCACGCCTCTCTTTCCGTATCTCTGATTCCCCACCTCTGATTCCCTGCCTCTGATACCCTGCCTCTCTTTGCCTACCTCTATTTCGGTGCCTCTTTCTCTGCATCTAGTTTCCCACATCTCATTTGCCCCCTCTGATAACCCTCCTCTGATTCCATGCCTCTGATTCCCCGCCTCTGATTCCCCGCCTCTGATTCCCTGCCTCAGATTCCCTGCCTCAGATTCCCTGCCTCAGATTCCCTGCATCTGATTCCCCGCCTCTGATTCCCCGCCTATTATTCCCCGCCTCTGATTCCCCGCCTCTGATTCCCCGCCTCTGATTCCCTGCCTCTGTTTCCCCGCCTCTGATTCCCCGCCTCTGATTCCCCGCCTCAGATTCCCCGGCTCTGATTCCCTGCCTGAGATTCCCTGCCTCAGATTCCCTGCCTATGATTCCCTGCCTCTGAGTCCCCGCGTCAGATTCCCCGGCTCTGATTCCCTGCCTGAGATTCCCTGCCTCAGATTCCCCGCCTCAGATTCCCTGCGTCAGATTCCCCGCCTCAAATTCCCCGCCTCAGATTCCCCGCCTCAGATTCCCCGCCTCAGATTCCCCGCCTCAGATTCCCCGCCTCAGATTCCCCACCTCAGATTCCCCGCCTCAGATTCCCTGCCTCTGATTCCCTGCCTCTGATTCCCTGCCTCTGATTCCCTGCCTCTGATTCCCTGCCTCTATATCCCTGCCTCTGATTCACTGCCTCTGATTCCGCGCCTCTGATTCCCCGCCTCTCTTTCCGTGTCTCTGATTCCCCGCCTCAGATTCCCTGCCTCAGATACCCTGCCTCTCTTTGCCTTCCTCTATTTCCGTTCCTCTTTCTCTGCATCTAGTTTCTCACATCTCATTTGCCCCCTCTGATAACCCGCCTCTGATTCCATGCCTCTGATTCCCCGCCTCAGATTCCCCGCCTCTGATTCCCCGCCTCTGATTCCCTGCCTCAGATTCCCTGCCTCAGATTCCTTGCCTGAGATTCCCTGCCTCTGATTCCCCGCCTCTGATTCCACGCCTCTTTTTCCCTGCCTCTGATTCCCCGCCTCTGATTCCCGCCTCTGATTCCCTGCCTCTGTTTCCCCGCCTCTGAATCCCCGCGTCTGATTCCCCGCCTCAGATTCCCCGGCTCTGATTCCCAGCCTGAGATTCCATGCCTCAGATTCCCCACCTCAGATTCCCTGCCTCAGATTCCCCGCCTCAGATTGCCCGCCTCAGATTCCCCGCCTCAGATTCCCCGCCTCAGATTCCCCGCCTCAGATTCCCCGCCTCAGATTCCCTGCCTCAGATTCCCTGCCTCAGATTCCCTGCCTCAGATTCCCTGCCTCTGATTCCCCGCCTCTGATTCCCCGCCTCTTATTCCCCGCCTCTGATTCCCCGCCTCTGATTCCCCGTGTCTGATTCCCTGCCTCAGATTCCCCGGCTCTGATTCCCTGCATTAGATTCCCTGCCTCAGATTCCCTGCCTCTGATTCCCCGCCTCTGATTCCCTGCCTCTGATTCCCCGCCTCTGATTCCTGCCTCAGATTCCCTGCCTCAGATTCCCTGCCTCAGATTCCCTGCCTCTTATTCCCAGCCTTTGATTCCCCGCCTCTTATTCCCCGCCTCTGATTCCCAGCCTCTGATTCCCCGACTCTGATTCCCTGCCTCTCTTTCCCCGCCTCTGATTCCCCGCCTCTGATTCCCCGCCTCAGATTCCCCGCCTCAGATTCCCTGCCTGAGATTCCACGCCTGAGATTCCCCGCCTCAGATTCCCCGCCTCAGATTCCCCGCCTCAGATTCCCCGCCTCAGATTCCCCGCCTCAGATTCCCCGCCTCAGATTCCCCGCCTCAGATTCCCCGCCTCAGATTTCCCTGCCTCAGATTCCCTGTCTCAGATTCCCTGCCTCAGATTCCCTGCCTCTTATTCCCAGCCTTTGATTCCCCGCCTCTTATTCCCCGCCTCTGATTCCCAGCCTCTGATTCCCCGACTCTGATTCCCTGCCTCTCTTTCCCCGCCTCTGATTCCCCGCCTCTGATTCCCCGCCTCAGAATCCCCGCCTCAGATTCCCTGCCTGAGATTCCACGCCTGAGATTCCCCGCCTCAGATTCCCCGCCTCAGATTCCCCGCCTCAGATTCCCCGCCTCAGATTCCCTGCCTCTGATTCCCTGCCTCTGATTCCCTGCCTCTGATTCCCTGCCTCTGATTCCCTGCCTCAGATTCCCTGCCTCTGATTCCCCGCCTCAGATTCCCCGCCTCTTATTCCCCGCCTCTGATTCCCCTCCTCTGATTCCCCGCGTCTGATTCCCTGCCTCAGATTCCCCGGCTCTGATTCCCTGCATTAGATTCCCTGCCTCAGATTCCCTGCCTCTGATTCCCCGCCTCTGATTCCCTGCCTCTGATTCCCCGCCTCTGATTCCTGCCTCAGATTCCCTGCCTCAGATTCCCTGCCTCAGATTCCCTGCCTCTTATTCCCAGCCTTTGATTCCCCGCCTCTTATTCCCCGCCTCTGATTCCCAGCCTCTGATTCCCCGACTCTGATTCCCTGCCTCTCTTTCCCCGCCTCTGATTCCCCGCCTCTGATTCCCCGCCTCAGAATCCCCGCCTCAGATTCCCTGCCTGAGATTCCACGCCTGAGATTCCCCGCCTCAGATTCCCCGCCTCAGATTCCCCGCCTCAGATTCCCCGCCTCAGATTCCCCGCCTCAGATTCCCCGCCTCAGATTCCCCGCCTCAGATTTTCCGCCTCAGATTCCCGGCCTCAGATTCCCCGCCTCAGATTCCCCGCCTCAGATTCCCCGCCTCAGATTCCCCGCCTCAGATTCCCCACCTCAGATTCCCCGCCTCAGATTCCCCGCCTCTGATTGCCTGCCTCTGATTCCCTGCCTCTGATTCCCTGCCTCTGATTCCCTGCCTCTGATTCCCTGCCTCTGATTCCCTGCCTCTGATTCCCTGCCTCTGATTCCGTGCCTCTGATTCCACGCCTCTCTTTCCGTATCTCTGATTCCCCACCTCTGATTCCCTGCCTCTGATACCCTGCCTCTCTTTGCCTACCTCTATTTCGGTGCCTCTTTCTCTGCATCTAGTTTCCCACATCTCATTTGCCCCCTCTGATAACCCTCCTCTGATTCCATGCCTCTGATTCCCCGCCTCTGATTCCCCGCCTCTGATTCCCCGCCTCTGATTCCCCGCCTCTGATTCCCTGCCTCAGATTCCCTGCCTCAGATTCCCTGCCTCAGATTCCCTGCATCTGATTCCCCGCCTCTGATTCCCCGCCTATTATTCCCCGCCTCTGATTCCCCGCCTCTGATTCCCCGCCTCTGATTCCCTGCCTCTGTTTCCCCGCCTCTGATTCCCCGCCTCTGATTCCCCGCCTCAGATTCCCCGGCTCTGATTCCCTGCCTGAGATTCCCTGCCTCAGATTCCCTGCCTATGATTCCCTGCCTCTGAGTCCCCGCGTCAGATTCCCCGGCTCTGATTCCCTGCCTGAGATTCCCTGCCTCAGATTCCCCGCCTCAGATTCCCTGCCTCAGATTCCCCGCCTCAGATTCCCCGCCTCAGATTCCCCGCCTCAGATTCCCCGCCTCAGATTCCCCGCCTCAGATTCCCCGCCTCAGAATCCCCACCTCAGATTCCCCGCCTCAGATTCCCTGCCTCTGATTCCCTGCCTCTGATTCCCTGCCTCTGATTCCCTGCCTCTGATTCCCTGCCTCTATATCCCTGCCTCTGATTCCCTGCCTCTGATTCCGCGCCTCTGATTCCCCGCCTCTCTTTCCGTGTCTCTGATTCCCCGCCTCAGATTCCCTGCCTCAGATACCCTGCCTCTCTTTGCCTTCCTCTATTTCCGTTCCTCTTTCTCTGCATCTAGTTTCTCACATCTCATTTGCCCCCTCTGATAACCCGCCTCTGATTCCATGCCTCTGATTCCCCGCCTCAGATTCCCCGCCTCTGATTCCCCGCCTCTGATTCCCTGCCTCAGATTCCCTGCCTCAGATTCCTTGCCTCAGATTCCCCGCCTCAGATTCCCTGCCTGAGATTCCACACCTGAGATTCCCCGCCTCAGATTCCCCGCCTCAGATTCCCCGCCTCAGATTCCCCGCCTCAGATTCCCCGCCTCAGATTCCCTGCCTCAGATTCCTTGCCTCAGATTCCCCGCCTCAGATTCCCTGCCTGAGATTCCACGCCTGAGATTCCCCGCCTCAGATTCCCCGCCTCAGATTCCCCGCCTCAGATTCCCTGCCTCAGATTCCCCGCCTCAGATTCCCCGCCTCAGATTCCCCGCCTCAGATTCCCCGCCTCAGATTCCCCGCCTCAGAATCCCCACCTCAGATTCCCCGCCTCAGATTCCCTGCCTCTGATTCCCTGCCTCTGATTCCCTGCCTCTGATTCCCTGCCTCTGATTCCCTGCCTCTATATCCCTGCCTCTGATTCCCTGCCTCTGATTCCGCGCCTCTGATTCCCCGCCTCTCTTTCCGTGTCTCTGATTCCCCGCCTCTGATTCCCCGCCTCAGAATCCCCGCCTCAGATTCCCTGCCTGAGATTCCACGCCTGAGATTCCCCGCCTCAGATTCCCCGCCTCAGATTCCCCGCCTCAGATTCCCCGCCTCAGATTCCCTGCCTCTGATTCCCTGCCTCTGATTCCCTGCCTCTGATTCCCTGCCTCTGATTCCCTGCCTCAGATTCCCTGCCTCTGATTCCCCGCCTCAGATTCCCCGCCTCTTATTCCCCGCCTCTGATTCCCCGCCTCTGATTCCCCGCGTCTGATTCCCTGCCTCAGATTCCCCGGCTCTGATTCCCTGCATTAGATTCCCTGCCTCAGATTCCCTGCCTCTGATTCCCCGCCTCTGATTCCCTGCCTCTGATTCCCCGCCTCTGATTCCTGCCTCAGATTCCCTGCCTCAGATTCCCTGCCTCAGATTCCCTGCCTCTTATTCCCAGCCTTTGATTCCCCGCCTCTTATTCCCCGCCTCTGATTCCCAGCCTCTGATTCCCCGACTCTGATTCCCTGCCTCTCTTTCCCCGCCTCTGATTCCCCGCCTCTGATTCCCCGCCTCAGAATCCCCGCCTCAGATTCCCTGCCTGAGATTCCACGCCTGAGATTCCCCGCCTCAGATTCCCCGCCTCAGATTCCCCGCCTCAGATTCCCCGCCTCAGATTCCCCGCCTCAGATTCCCCGCCTCAGATTTCCCGCCTCAGATTCCCGGCCTCAGATTCCCCGCCTCAGATTCCCCGCCTCAGATTCCCCGCCTCAGATTCCCCGCCTCAGATTCCCCACCTCAGATTCCCCGCCTCAGATTCCCCGCCTCTGATTGCCTGCCTCTGATTCCCTGCCTCTGATTCCCTGCCTCTGATTCCCTGCCTCTGATTCCCTGCCTCTGATTCCCTGCCTCTGATTCCCTGCCTCTGATTCCGTGCCTCTGATTCCACGCCTCTCTTTCCGTATCTCTGATTCCCCACCTCTGATACCCTGCCTCTCTTTGCCTACCTCTATTTCGGTGCCTCTTTCTCTGCATCTAGTTTCCCACATCTCATTTGCCCCCTCTGATAACCCTCCTCTGATTCCATGCCTCTGATTCCCCGCCTCTGATTCCCCGCCTCTGATTCCCCGCCTCTGATTCCCCGCCTCTGATTCCCTGCCTCAGATTCCCTGCCTCAGATTCCCTGCCTCAGATTCCCTGCATCTGATTCCCCGCCTCTGATTCCCCGCCTATTATTCCCCGCCTCTGATTCCCCGCCTCTGATTCCCCGCCTCTGATTCCCTGCCTCTGTTTCCCCGCCTCTGATTCCCCGCCTCTGATTCCCCGCCTCAGATTCCCCGGCTCTGATTCCCTGCCTGAGATTCCCTGCCTCAGATTCCCTGCCTATGATTCCCTGCCTCTGAGTCCCCGCGTCAGATTCCCCGGCTCTGATTCCCTGCCTGAGATTCCCTGCCTCAGATTCCCCGCCTCAGATTCCCTGCCTCAGATTCCCCGCCTCAGATTCCCCGCCTCAGATTCCCCGCCTCAGATTCCCCGCCTCAGATTCCCCGCCTCAGATTCCCCGCCTCAGAATCCCCACCTCAGATTCCCCGCCTCAGATTCCCTGCCTCTGATTCCATGCCTCTGATTCCCTGCCTCTGATTCCCTGCCTCTGATTCCCTGCCTCTATATCCCTGCCTCTGATTCCCTGCCTCTGATTCCGCGCCTCTGATTCCCCGCCTCTCTTTCCGTGTCTCTGATTCCCCGCCTCAGATTCCCTGCCTCAGATACCCTGCCTCTCTTTGCCTTCCTCTATTTCCGTTCCTCTTTCTCTGCATCTAGTTTCTCACATCTCATTTGCCCCCTCTGATAACCCGCCTCTGATTCCATGCCTCTGATTCCCCGCCTCAGATTCCCCGCCTCTGATTCCCCGCCTCTGATTCCCTGCCTCAGATTCCCTGCCTCAGATTCCTTGCCTCAGATTCCCTGCCTCTGATTCCCCGCCTCTGATTCCACGCCTCTTTTTTCCTGCCTCTGATTCCCCGCCTCTGATTCCCGCCTCTGATTCCCTGCCTCTGTTTCCCCGCCTCTGAATCCCCGCGTCTGATTCCCCGCCTCAGATTCCCCGGCTCTGATTCCCAGCCTGAGATTCCATGCCTCAGATTCCCCACCTCAGATTCCCTGCCTCAGATTCCCCGCCTCAGATTGCCCGCCTCAGATTCCCCGCCTCAGATTCCCCGCCTCAGATTCCCCGCCTCAGATTCCCCGCCTCAGATTCCCCGCCTCAGATTCCCTGCCTCAGATTCCCTGCCTCTGATTCCCCGCCTCTGATTCCCCGCCTCTTATTCCCCGCCTCTGATTCCCCGCCTCTGATTCCCCGTGTCTGATTCCCTGCCTCAGATTCCCCGGCTCTGATTCCCTGCATTAGATTCCCTGCCTCAGATTCCCTGCCTCTGATTCCCCGCCTCTGATTCCCTGCCTCTGATTCCCCGCCTCTGATTCCTGCCTCAGATTCCCTGCCTCAGATTCCCTGCCTCAGATTCCCTGCCTCTTATTCCCAGCCTTTGATTCCCCGCCTCTTATTCCCCGCCTCTGATTCCCCGCCTCAGATTCCCCGCCTCAGATTCCCTGCCTGAGATTCCACGCCTGAGATTCCCCGCCTCAGATTCCCCGCCTCAGATTCCCCGCCTCAGATTTCCCGCCTCAGATTCCCCGCCTCAGATTCCCAGCCTCTGATTCCCCGACTCTGATTCCCTGCCTCTCTTTCCCCGCCTCTGATTCCCCGCCTCTGATTCCCCGCCTCAGAATCCCCGCCTCAGATTCCCTGCCTGAGATTCCACGCCTGAGATTCCCCGCCTCAGATTCCCCGCCTCAGATTCCCCGCCTCAGATTCCCCGCCTCAGATTCCCTGCCTCTGATTCCCTGCCTCTTATTCCCTGCCTCTGATTCCCTGCCTCTGATTCCCTGCCTCAGATTCCCTGCCTCTGATTCCCCGCCTCAGATTCCCCGCCTCTTATTCCCCGCCTCTGATTCCCCGCCTCTGATTCCCCGCGTCTGATTCCCTGCCTCAGATTCCCCGGCTCTGATTCCCTGCATTAGATTCCCTGCCTCAGATTCCCTGCCTCTGATTCCCCGCCTCTGATTCCCTGCCTCTGATTCCCCGCCTCTGATTCCTGCCTCAGATTCCCTGCCTCAGATTCCCTGCCTCAGATTCCCTGCCTCTTATTCCCAGCCTTTGATTCCCCGCCTCTTATTCCCCGCCTCTGATTCCCAGCCTCTGATTCCCCGACTCTGATTCCCTGCCTCTCTTTCCCCGCCTCTGATTCCCCGCCTCTGATTCCCCGCCTCAGAATCCCCGCCTCAGATTCCCTGCCTGAGATTCCACGCCTGAGATTCCCCGCCTCAGATTCCCCGCCTCAGATTCCCCGCCTCAGATTCCCCGCCTCAGATTCCCCGCCTCAGATTCCCCGCCTCAGATTCCCCGCCTCAGATTTCCCGCCTCAGATTCCCGGCCTCAGATTCCCCGCCTCAGATTCCCCGCCTCAGATTCCCCGCCTCAGATTCCCCGCCTCAGATTCCCCACCTCAGATTCCCCGCCTCAGATTCCCCGCCTCTGATTGCCTGCCTCTGATTCCCTGCCTCTGATTCCCTGCCTCTGATTCCCTGCCTCTGATTCCCTGCCTCTGATTCCCTGCCTCTGATTCCCTGCCTCTGATTCCGTGCCTCTGATTCCACGCCTCTCTTTCCGTATCTCTGATTCCCCACCTCTGATTCCCTGCCTCTGATACCCTGCCTCTCTTTGCCTACCTCTATTTCGGTGCCTCTTTCTCTGCATCTAGTTTCCCACATCTCATTTGCCCCCTCTGATAACCCTCCTCTGATTCCATGCCTCTGATTCCCCGCCTCTGATTTCCTGCCTCTGTTTCCCCGCCTCTGATTCCCCGCCTCTGATTCCCTGCCTCAGATTCCCTGCCTCAGATTCCCTGCCTCAGATTCCCTGCATCTGATTCCCCGCCTCTGATTCCCCGCCTATTATTCCCCGCCTCTGATTCCCCGCCTCTGATTCCCCGCCTCTGATTCCCTGCCTCTGTTTCCCCGCCTCTGATTCCCCGCCTCTGATTCCCCGCCTCAGATTCCCCGGCTCTGATTCCCTGCCTGAGATTCCCTGCCTCAGATTCCCTGCCTATGATTCCCTGCCTCTGAGTCCCCGCGTCAGATTCCCCGGCTCTGATTCCCTGCCTGAGATTCCCTGCCTCAGATTCCCCGCCTCAGATTCCCTGCCTCAGATTCCCCGCCTCAGATTCCCCGCCTCAGATTCCCCGCCTCAGATTCCCCGCCTCAGATTCCCCGCCTCAGATTCCCCGCCTCAGAATCCCCACCTCAGATTCCCCGCCTCAGATTCCCTGCCTCTGATTCCCTGCCTCTGATTCCCTGCCTCTGATTCCCTGCCTCTGATTCCCTGCCTCTATATCCCTGCCTCTGATTCCCTGCCTCTGATTCCGCGCCTCTGATTCCCCGCCTCTCTTTCCGTGTCTCTGATTCCCCGCCTCAGATTCCCTGCCTCAGATACCCTGCCTCTCTTTGCCTTCCTCTATTTCCGTTCCTCTTTCTCTGCATCTAGTTTCTCACATCTCATTTGCCCCCTCTGATAACCCGCCTCTGATTCCATGCCTCTGATTCCCCGCCTCAGATTCCCCGCCTCTGATTCCCCGCCTCTGATTCCCTGCCTCAGATTCCCTGCCTCAGATTCCTTGCCTCAGATTCCCCGCCTCAGATTCCCTGCCTGAGATTCCACACCTGAGATTCCCCGCCTCAGATTCCCCGCCTCAGATTCCCCGCCTCAGATTCCCCGCCTCAGATTCCCCGCCTCAGATTCCCTGCCTCAGATTCCTTGCCTCAGATTCCCCGCCTCAGATTCCCTGCCTGAGATTCCACGCCTGAGATTCCCCGCCTCAGATTCCCCGCCTCAGATTCCCCGCCTCAGATTCCCTGCCTCAGATTCCCCGCCTCAGATTCCCCGCCTCAGATTCCCCGCCTCAGATTCCCCGCCTCAGATTCCCCGCCTCAGAATCCCCACCTCAGATTCCCCGCCTCAGATTCCCTGCCTCTGATTCCCTGCCTCTGATTCCCTGCCTCTGATTCCCTGCCTCTGATTCCCTGCCTCTATATCCCTGCCTCTGATTCCCTGCCTCTGATTCCGCGCCTCTGATTCCCCGCCTCTCTTTCCGTGTCTCTGATTCCCCGCCTCTGATTCCCCGCCTCAGAATCCCCGCCTCAGATTCCCTGCCTGAGATTCCACGCCTGAGATTCCCCGCCTCAGATTCCCCGCCTCAGATTCCCCGCCTCAGATTCCCCGCCTCAGATTCCCTGCCTCTGATTCCCTGCCTCTGATTCCCTGCCTCTGATTCCCTGCCTCTGATTCCCTGCCTCAGATTCCCTGCCTCTGATTCCCCGCCTCAGATTCCCCGCCTCTTATTCCCCGCCTCTGATTCCCCTCCTCTGATTCCCCGCGTCTGATTCCCTGCCTCAGATTCCCCGGCTCTGATTCCCTGCATTAGATTCCCTGCCTCAGATTCCCTGCCTCTGATTCCCCGCCTCTGATTCCCTGCCTCTGATTCCCCGCCTCTGATTCCTGCCTCAGATTCCCTGCCTCAGATTCCCTGCCTCAGATTCCCTGCCTCTTATTCCCAGCCTTTGATTCCCCGCCTCTTATTCCCCGCCTCTGATTCCCAGCCTCTGATTCCCCGACTCTGATTCCCTGCCTCTCTTTCCCCGCCTCTGATTCCCCGCCTCTGATTCCCCGCCTCAGAATCCCCGCCTCAGATTCCCTGCCTGAGATTCCACGCCTGAGATTCCCCGCCTCAGATTCCCCGCCTCAGATTCCCCGCCTCAGATTCCCCGCCTCAGATTCCCCGCCTCAGATTCCCCGCCTCAGATTCCCCGCCTCAGATTTTCCGCCTCAGATTCCCGGCCTCAGATTCCCCGCCTCAGATTCCCCGCCTCAGATTCCCCGCCTCAGATTCCCCGCCTCAGATTCCCCACCTCAGATTCCCCGCCTCAGATTCCCCGCCTCTGATTGCCTGCCTCTGATTCCCTGCCTCTGATTCCCTGCCTCTGATTCCCTGCCTCTGATTCCCTGCCTCTGATTCCCTGCCTCTGATTCCCTGCCTCTGATTCCGTGCCTCTGATTCCACGCCTCTCTTTCCGTATCTCTGATTCCCCACCTCTGATTCCCTGCCTCTGATACCCTGCCTCTCTTTGCCTACCTCTATTTCGGTGCCTCTTTCTCTGCATCTAGTTTCCCACATCTCATTTGCCCCCTCTGATAACCCTCCTCTGATTCCATGCCTCTGATTCCCCGCCTCTGATTCCCCGCCTCTGATTCCCCGCCTCTGATTCCCCGCCTCTGATTCCCTGCCTCAGATTCCCTGCCTCAGATTCCCTGCCTCAGATTCCCTGCATCTGATTCCCTGCCTCTGATTCCCCGCCTATTATTCCCCGCCTCTGATTCCCCGCCTCTGATTCCCCGCCTCTGATTCCCTGCCTCTGTTTCCCCGCCTCTGATTCCCCGCCTCTGATTCCCCGCCTCAGATTCCCCGGCTCTGATTCCCTGCCTGAGATTCCCTGCCTCAGATTCCCTGCCTATGATTCCCTGCCTCTGAGTCCCCGCGTCAGATTCCCCGGCTCTGATTCCCTGCCTGAGATTCCCTGCCTCAGATTCCCCGCCTCAGATTCCCTGCCTCAGATTCCCCGCCTCAGATTCCCCGCCTCAGATTCCCCGCCTCAGATTCCCCGCCTCAGATTCCCCGCCTCAGATTCCCCGCCTCAGAATCCCCACCTCAGATTCCCCGCCTCAGATTCCCTGCCTCTGATTCCCTGCCTCTGATTCCCTGCCTCTGATTCCCTGCCTCTGATTCCCTGCCTCTATATCCCTGCCTCTGATTCCCTGCCTCTGATTCCGCGCCTCTGATTCCCCGCCTCTCTTTCCGTGTCTCTGATTCCCCGCCTCAGATTCCCTGCCTCAGATACCCTGCCTCTCTTTGCCTTCCTCTATTTCCGTTCCTCTTTCTCTGCATCTAGTTTCTCACATCTCATTTGCCCCCTCTGATAACCCGCCTCTGATTCCATGCCTCTGATTCCCCGCCTCAGATTCCCCGCCTCTGATTCCCCGCCTCTGATTCCCTGCCTCAGATTCCCTGCCTCAGATTCCTTGCCTCAGATTCCCCGCCTCAGATTCCCTGCCTGAGATTCCACACCTGAGATTCCCCGCCTCAGATTCCCCGCCTCAGATTCCCCGCCTCAGATTCCCCGCCTCAGATTCCCCGCCTCAGATTCCCTGCCTCAGATTCCTTGCCTCAGATTCCCCGCCTCAGATTCCCTGCCTGAGATTCCACGCCTGAGATTCCCCGCCTCAGATTCCCCGCCTCAGATTCCCCGCCTCAGATTCCCTGCCTCAGATTCCCCGCCTCAGATTCCCCGCCTCAGATTCCCCGCCTCAGATTCCCCGCCTCAGATTCCCCGCCTCAGAATCCCCGCCTCAGAATCCCCACCTCAGATTCCCCGCCTCAGATTCCCTGCCTCTGATTCCCTGCCTCTGATTCCCTGCCTCTGATTCCCTGCCTCTGATTCCCTGCCTCTATATCCCTGCCTCTGATTCCCTGCCTCTGATTCCGCGCCTCTGATTCCCCGCCTCTCTTTCCGTGTCTCTGATTCCCCGCCTCTGATTCCCCGCCTCAGAATCCCCGCCTCAGATTCCCTGCCTGAGATTCCACGCCTGAGATTCCCCGCCTCAGATTCCCCGCCTCAGATTCCCCGCCTCAGATTCCCCGCCTCAGATTCCCTGCCTCTGATTCCCTGCCTCTGATTCCCTGCCTCTGATTCCCTGCCTCTGATTCCCTGCCTCAGATTCCCTGCCTCTGATTCCCCGCCTCAGATTCCCCGCCTCTTATTCCCCGCCTCTGATTCCCCGCCTCTGATTCCCCGCGTCTGATTCCCTGCCTCAGATTCCCCGGCTCTGATTCCCTGCATTAGATTCCCCGCCTCTGATTCCCTGCCTCTGATTCCCCGCCTCTGATTCCTGCCTCAGATTCCCTGCCTCAGATTCCCTGCCTCAGATTCCCTGCCTCTTATTCCCAGCCTTTGATTCCCCGCCTCTTATTCCCCGCCTCTGATTCCCAGCCTCTGATTCCCCGACTCTGATTCCCTGCCTCTCTTTCCCCGCCTCTGATTCCCCGCCTCTGATTCCCCGCCTCAGAATCCCCGCCTCAGATTCCCTGCCTGAGATTCCACCCCTGAGATTCCCCGCCTCAGATTCCCCGCCTCAGATTCCCCGCCTCAGATTCCCCGCCTCAGATTCCCCGCCTCAGATTCCCCGCCTCAGATTTCCCGCCTCAGATTCCCGGCCTCAGATTCCCCGCCTCAGATTCCCCGCCTCAGATTCCCCGCCTCAGATTCCCCGCCTCAGATTCCCCACCTCAGATTCCCCGCCTCAGATTCCCCGCCTCTGATTGCCTGCCTCTGATTCCCTGCCTCTGATTCCCTGCCTCTGATTCCCTGCCTCTGATTCCCTGCCTCAGATTCCCTGCATCTGATTCCCCGCCTCTGATTCCCCGCCTCTGATTCCCTGCCTCAGATTCCCTGCCTCAGATTCCCTGCATCTGATTCCCCGCCTCTGATTCCCCGCCTCTGATTCCCTGCCTCAGATTCCCCGCCTCAGATTCCCCGCCTCAGATTCCCCGCCTCAGATTCCCCGCCTCAGATTCCCCGCCTCAGATTCCCCGCCTCAGAATCCCCACCTCAGATTCCCCGCCTCAGATTCCCTGCCTCTGATTCCATGCCTCTGATTCCCTGCCTCTGATTCCCTGCCTCTGATTCCCTGCCTCTATATCCCTGCCTCTGATTCCCTGCCTCTGATTCCGCGCCTCTGATTCCCCGCCTCTCTTTCCGTGTCTCTGATTCCCCGCCTCAGATTCCCTGCCTCAGATACCCTGCCTCTCTTTGCCTTCCTCTATTTCCGTTCCTCTTTCTCTGCATCTAGTTTCTCACATCTCATTTGCCCCCTCTGATAACCCGCCTCTGATTCCATGCCTCTGATTCCCCGCCTCAGATTCCCCGCCTCTGATTCCCCGCCTCTGATTCCCTGCCTCAGATTCCCTGCCTCAGATTCCTTGCCTCAGATTCCCTGCCTCTGATTCCCCGCCTCTGATTCCACGCCTCTTTTTTCCTGCCTCTGATTCCCCGCCTCTGATTCCCGCCTCTGATTCCCTGCCTCTGTTTCCCCGCCTCTGAATCCACGCGTCTGATTCCCCGCCTCAGATTCCCCGGCTCTGATTCCCAGCCTGAGATTCCATGCCTCAGATTCCCCACCTCAGATTCCCTGCCTCAGATTCCCCGCCTCAGATTGCCCGCCTCAGATTCCCCGCCTCAGATTCCCCGCCTCAGATTCCCCGCCTCAGATTCCCCGCCTCAGATTCCCCGCCTCAGATTCCCTGCCTCAGATTCCCTGCCTCTGATTCCCCGCCTCTGATTCCCCGCCTCTTATTCCCCGCCTCTGATTCCCCGCCTCTGATTCCCCGTGTCTGATTCCCTGCCTCAGATTCCCCGGCTCTGATTCCCTGCATTAGATTCCCTGCCTCAGATTCCCTGCCTCTGATTCCCCGCCTATGATTCCCTGCCTCTGATTCCCCGCCTCTGATTCCTGCCTCAGATTCCCTGCCTCAGATTCCCTGCCTCAGATTCCCTGCCTCTTATTCCCAGCCTTTGATTCCCCGCCTCTTATTCCCCGCCTCTGATTCCCCGCCTCAGATTCCCCGCCTCAGATTCCCTGCCTGAGATTCCACGCCTGAGATTCCCCGCCTCAGATTCCCCGCCTCAGATTCCCCGCCTCAGATTTCCCGCCTCAGATTCCCCGCCTCAGATTCCCAGCCTCTGATTCCCCGACTCTGATTCCCTGCCTCTCTTTCCCCGCCTCTGATTCCCCGCCTCTGATTCCCCGCCTCAGAATCCCCGCCTCAGATTCCCTGCCTGAGATTCCACGCCTGAGATTCCCCGCCTCAGATTCCCCGCCTCAGATTCCCCGCCTCAGATTCCCCGCCTCAGATTCCCCGCCTCAGATTCCCTGCCTCTGATTCCCTGCCTCTGATTCCCTGCCTCTGATTCCCTGCCTCTGATTCCCTGCCTCAGATTCCCTGCCTCTGATTCCCCGCCTCAGATTCCCCGCCTCTTATTCCCCGCCTCTGATTCCCCGCCTCTGATTCCCCGCGTCTGATTCCCTGCCTCAGATTCCCCGGCTCTGATTCCCTGCATTAGATTCCCTGCCTCAGATTCCCTGCCTCTGATTCCCCGCCTCTGATTCCCTGCCTCTGATTCCCCGCCTCTGATTCCTGCCTCAGATTCCCTGCCTCAGATTCCCTGCCTCAGATTCCCTGCCTCTTATTCCCAGCCTTTGATTCCCCGCCTCTTATTCCCCGCCTCTGATTCCCAGCCTCTGATTCCCCGACTCTGATTCCCTGCCTCTCTTTCCCCGCCTCTGATTCCCCGCCTCTGATTCCCCGCCTCAGATTCCCTGCCTGAGATTCCACGCCTGAGATTCCCCGCCTCAGATTCCCCGCCTCAGATTCCCCGCCTCAGATTCCCCGCCTCAGATTCCCCGCCTCAGATTCCCCGCCTCAGATTCCCCGCCTCAGATTTCCCGCCTCAGATTCCCGGCCTCAGATTCCCCGCCTCAGATTCCCCGCCTCAGATTCCCCGCCTCAGATTCCCCGCCTCAGATTCCCCACCTCAGATTCCCCGCCTCAGATTCCCCGCCTCTGATTGCCTGCCTCTGATTCCCTGCCTCTGATTCCCTGCCTCTGATTCCCTGCCTCTGATTCCCTGCCTCTGATTCCCTGCCTCTGATTCCCTGCCTCTGATTCCGTGCCTCTGATTCCACGCCTCTCTTTCCGTATCTCTGATTCCCCACCTCTGATTCCCTGCCTCTGATACCCTGCCTCTCTTTGCCTACCTCTATTTCGGTGCCTCTTTCTCTGCATCTAGTTTCCCACATCTCATTTGCCCCCTCTGATAACCCTCCTCTGATTCCATGCCTCTGATTCCCCGCCTCTGATTTCCTGCCTCTGTTTCCCCGCCTCTGATTCCCCGCCTCTGATTCCCTGCCTCAGATTCCCTGCCTCAGATTCCCTGCCTCAGATTCCCTGCATCTGATTCCCCGCCTCTGATTCCCCGCCTATTATTCCCCGCCTCTGATTCCCCGCCTCTGATTCCCCGCCTCTGATTCCCTGCCTCTGTTTCCCCGCCTCTGATTCCCCGCCTCTGATTCCCCGCCTCAGATTCCCCGGCTCTGATTCCCTGCCTGAGATTCCCTGCCTCAGATTCCCTGCCTATGATTCCCTGCCTCTGAGTCCCCGCGTCAGATTCCCCGGCTCTGATTCCCTGCCTGAGATTCCCTGCCTCAGATTCCCCGCCTCAGATTCCCTGCCTCAGATTCCCCGCCTCAGATTCCCCGCCTCAGATTCCCCGCCTCAGATTCCCCGCCTCAGATTCCCCGCCTCAGATTCCCCGCCTCAGAATCCCCACCTCAGATTCCCCGCCTCAGATTCCCTGCCTCTGATTCCCTGCCTCTGATTCCCTGCCTCTGATTCCCTGCCTCTGATTCCCTGCCTCTATATCCCTGCCTCTGATTCCCTGCCTCTGATTCCGCGCCTCTGATTCCCCGCCTCTCTTTCCGTGTCTCTGATTCCCCGCCTCAGATTCCCTGCCTCAGATACCCTGTCTCTCTTTGCCTTCCTCTATTTCCGTTCCTCTTTCTCTGCATCTAGTTTCTCACATCTCATTTGCCCCCTCTGATAACCCGCCTCTGATTCCATGCCTCTGATTCCCCGCCTCAGATTCCCCGCCTCTGATTCCCCGCCTCTGATTCCCTGCCTCAGATTCCCTGCCTCAGATTCCTTGCCTCAGATTCCCCGCCTCAGATTCCCTGCCTGAGATTCCACACCTGAGATTCCCCGCCTCAGATTCCCCGCCTCAGATTCCCCGCCTCAGATTCCCCGCCTCAGATTCCCCGCCTCAGATTCCCTGCCTCAGATTCCTTGCCTCAGATTCCCCGCCTCAGATTCCCTGCCTGAGATTCCACGCCTGAGATTCCCCGCCTCAGATTCGCCGCCTCAGATTCCCCGCCTCAGATTCCCTGCCTCAGATTCCCCGCCTCAGATTCCCCGCCTCAGATTCCCCGCCTCAGATTCCCCGCCTCAGATTCCCCGCCTCAGAATCCCCACCTCAGATTCCCCGCCTCAGATTCCCTGCCTCTGATTCCCTGCCTCTGATTCCCTGCCTCTGATTCCCTGCCTCTGATTCCCTGCCTCTATATCCCTGCCTCTGATTCCCTGCCTCTGATTCCGCGCCTCTGATTCCCCGCCTCTCTTTCCGTGTCTCTGATTCCCCGCCTCTGATTCCCCGCCTCAGAATCCCCGCCTCAGATTCCCTGCCTGAGATTCCACGCCTGAGATTCCCCGCCTCAGATTCCCTGCCTCTGATTCCCTGCCTCTGATTCCCTGCCTCTGATTCCCTGCCTCTGATTCCCTGCCTCAGATTCCCTGCCTCTGATTCCCCGCCTCAGATTCCCCGCCTCTTATTCCCCGCCTCTGATACCCCGCCTCTGATTCCCCGCGTCTGATTCCCTGCCTCAGATTCCCCGGCTCTGATTCCCTGCATTAGATTCCCTGCCTCAGATTCCCTGCCTCTGATTCCCCGCCTCTGATTCCCTGCCTCTGATTCCCTGCCTCTGATTCCCTGCCTCAGATTCCCTGCCTCTGATTCCCCGCCTCTGATTCCTGCCTCAGATTCCCTGCCTCAGATTCCCTGCCTCAGATTCCCTGCCTCTTATTCCCAGCCTTTGATTCCCCGCCTCTTATTCCCCGCCTCTGATTCCCAGCCTCTGATTCCCCGACTCTGATTCCCTGCCTCTCTTTCCCCGCCTCTGATTCCCCGCCTCTGATTCCCCGCCTCAGAATCCCCGCCTCAGATTCCCTGCCTGAGATTCCACGCCTGAGATTCCCCGCCTCAGATTCCCCGCCTCAGATTCCCCGCCTCAGATTCCCCGCCTCAGATTCCCCGCCTCAGATTCCCCGCCTCAGATTCCCCGCCTCAGATTTCCCGCCTCAGATTCCCGGCCTCAGATTCCCCGCCTCAGATTCCCCGCCTCAGATTCCCCGCCTCAGATTCCCCGCCTCAGATTCCCCACCTCAGATTCCCCGCCTCAGATTCCCCGCCTCTGATTGCCTGCCTCTGATTCCCTGCCTCTGATTCCCTGCCTCTGATTCCCTGCCTCTGATTCCCTGCCTCTGATTCCCTGCCTCTGATTCCCTGCCTCTGATTCCGTGCCTCTGATTCCACGCCTCTCTTTCCGTATCTCTGATTCCCCACCTCTGATTCCCTGCCTCTGATACCCTGCCTCTCTTTGCCTACCTCTATTTCGGTGCCTCTTTCTCTGCATCTAGTTTCCCACATCTCATTTGCCCCCTCTGATAACCCTCCTCTGATTCCATGCCTCTGATTCCCCGCCTCTGATTTCCTGCCTCTGTTTCCCCGCCTCTGATTCCCCGCCTCTGATTCCCCGCCTCTGATTCCCTGCCTCAGATTCCCTGCCTCAGATTCCCTGCATCTGATTCCCCGCCTCTGATTCCCCGCCTATTATTCCCCGCCTCTGATTCCCCGCCTCTGATTCCCCGCCTCTGATTCCCTGCCTCTGTTTCCCCGCCTCTGATTCCCCGCCTCTGATTCCCCGCCTCAGATTCCCCGGCTCTGATTCCCTGCCTGAGATTCCCTGCCTCAGATTCCCTGCCTATGATTCCCTGCCTCTGAGTCCCCGCGTCAGATTCCCCGGCTCTGATTCCCTGCCTGAGATTCCCTGCCTCAGATTCCCCGCCTCAGATTCCCTGCCTCAGATTCCCCGCCTCAGATTCCCCGCCTCAGATTCCCCGCCTCAGATTCCCCGCCTCAGATTCCCCGCCTCAGATTCCCCGCCTCAGAATCCCCACCTCAGATTCCCCGCCTCAGATTCCCTGCCTCTGATTCCCTGCCTCTGATTCCCTGCCTCTGATTCCCTGCCTCTGATTCCCTGCCTCTATATCCCTGCCTCTGATTCCCTGCCTCTGATTCCGCGCCTCTGATTCCCCGCCTCTCTTTCCGTGTCTCTGATTCCCCGCCTCAGATTCCCTGCCTCAGATACCCTGCCTCTCTTTGCCTTCCTCTATTTCCGTTCCTCTTTCTCTGCATCTAGTTTCTCACATCTCATTTGCCCCCTCTGATAACCCGCCTCTGATTCCATGCCTCTGATTCCCCGCCTCAGATTCCCCGCCTCTGATTCCCCGCCTCTGATTCCCTGCCTCAGATTCCCTGCCTCAGATTCCTTGCCTCAGATTCCCCGCCTCAGATTCCCTGCCTGAGATTCCACACCTGAGATTCCCCGCCTCAGATTCCCCGCCTCAGATTCCCCGCCTCAGATTCCCCGCCTCAGATTCCCCGCCTCAGATTCCCTGCCTCAGATTCCTTGCCTCAGATTCCCCGCCTCAGATTCCCTGCCTGAGATTCCACGCCTGAGATTCCCCGCCTCAGATTCCCCGCCTCAGATTCCCCGCCTCAGATTCCCCGCCTCAGATTCCCCGCCTCAGATTCCCCGCCTCAGATTCCCCGCCTCAGATTCCCCGCCTCAGATTCCCCGCCTCAGAATCCCCACCTCAGATTCCCCGCCTCAGATTCCCCGCCTCTGATTCCCTGCCTCTGATTCCCTGCCTCTGATTCCCTGCCTCTGATTCCCTGCCTCTATATCCCTGCCTCTGATTCCCTGCCTCTGATTCCGCGCCTCTGATTCCCCGCCTCTCTTTCCGTGTCTCTGATTCCCCGCCTCTGATTCCCCGCCTCAGAATCCCCGCCTCAGATTCCCTGCCTGAGATTCCACGCCTGAGATTCCCCGCCTCAGATTCCCCGCCTCAGATTCCCCGCCTCAGATTCCCCGCCTCAGATTCCCTGCCTCTGATTCCCTGCCTCTGATTCCCTGCCTCTGATTCCCTGCCTCTGATTCCCTGCCTCAGATTCCCTGCCTCTGATTCCCCGCCTCAGATTCCCCGCCTCTTATTCCCCGCCTCTGATTCCCCGCCTCTGATTCCCCGCGTCTGATTCCCTGCCTCAGATTCCCCGGCTCTGATTCCCTGCATTAGATTCCCTGCCTCAGATTCCCTGCCTCTGATTCCCCGCCTCTGATTCCCTGCCTCTGATTCCCTGCCTCAGATTCCCTGCCTCTTATTCCCAGCCTTTGATTCCCCGCCTCTTATTCCCCGCCTCTGATTCCCAGCCTCTGATTCCCCGACTCTGATTCCCTGCCTCTCTTTCCCCGCCTCTGATTCCCCGCCTATGATTCCCCGCCTCAGAATCCCCGCCTCAGATTCCCTGCCTGAGATTCCACGCCTGAGATTCCCCGCCTCAGATTCCCCGCCTCAGATTCCCCGCCTCAGATTCCCCGCCTCAGATTCCCCGCCTCAGATTCCCCGCCTCAGACTCCCCGCCTCAGATTTCCCGCCTCAGATTCCCCGCCTCAGATTCCCCGCCTCAGATTCCCCGCCTCAGATTCCCCGCCTCAGATTCCCCGCCTCAGATTCCCCACCTCAGATTCCCCGCCTCAGATTCCCCGCCTCTGATTGCCTGCCTCTGATTCCCTGCCTCTGATTCCCTGCCTCTGATTCCCTGCCTCTGATTCCCTGCCTCTGATTCCCTGCCTCTGATTCCCTGCCTCTGATTCCGTGCCTCTGATTCCACGCCTCTCTTTCCGTATCTCTGATTCCCCACCTCTGATTCCCTGCCTCTGATACCCTGCCTCTCTTTGCCTACCTCTATTTCGGTGCCTCTTTCTCTGCATCTAGTTTCCCACATCTCATTTGCCCCCTCTGATAACCCTCCTCTGATTCCATGCCTCTGATTCCCCGCCTCTGATTCCCCGCCTCTGATTCCCCGCCTCTGATTCCCCGCCTCTGATTCCCCGCCTCTGATTCCCTGCCTCAGATTCCCTGCCTCAGATTCCCTTCCTCAGATTCCCTGCATCTGATTCCCCGCCTCTGATTCCCCGCCTATTATTCCCCGCCTCTGATTCCCCGACTCTGATTCCCCGCCTCTGATTCCCTGCCTCTGTTTCCCCGCCTCTGATTCCCCGCCTCTGATTCCCCGCCTCAGATTCCCCGGCTCTGATTCCCTGCCTGAGATTCCCTGCCTCAGATTCCCTGCCTATGATTCCCTGCCTCTGAGTCCCCGCGTCAGATTCCCCGGCTCTGATTCCCTGCCTGAGATTCCCTGCCTCAGATTCCCCGCCTCAGATTCCCTGCCTCAGATTCCCCGCCTCAGATTCCCCGCCTCAGATTCCCCGCCTCAGATTCCCCGCCTCAGATTCCCCGCCTCAGATTCCCCGCCTCAGAATCCCCACCTCAGATTCCCCGCCTCAGATTCCCTGCCTCTGATTCCCTGCCTCTGATTCCCTGCCTCTGATTCCCTGCCTCTGATTCCCTGCCTCTATATCCCTGCCTCTGATTCCCTGCCTCTGATTCCGCGCCTCTGATTCCCCGCCTCTCTTTCCGTGTCTCTGATTCCCCGCCTCAGATTCCCTGCCTCAGATACCCTGCCTCTCTTTGCCTTCCTCTATTTCCGTTCCTCTTTCTCTGCATCTAGTTTCTCACATCTCATTTGCCCCCTCTGATAACCCGCCTCTGATTCCATGCCTCTGATTCCCCGCCTCAGATTCCCCGCCTCTGATTCCCCGCCTCTGATTCCCTGCCTCAGATTCCCTGCCTCAGATTCCTTGCCTCAGATTCCCTGCCTCTGATTCCCCGCCTCTGATTCCACGCCTCTTTTTCCCTGCCTCTGATTCCCCGCCTCTGATTCCCGCCTCTGATTCCCTGCCTCTGTTTCCCCGCCTCTGAATCCCCGCGTCTGATTCCCCGCCTCAGATTCCCCGGCTCTGATTCCCAGCCTGAGATTCCATGCCTCAGATTCCCCACCTCAGATTCCCTGCCTCAGATTCCCCGCCTCAGATTGCCCGCCTCAGATTCCCCGCCTCAGATTCCCCGCCTCAGATTCCCCGCCTCAGATTCCCCGCCTCAGATTCCCTGCCTCAGATTCCCTGCCTCAGATTCCCTGCCTCTGATTCCCCGCCTCTGATTCCCCGCCTCTTATTCCCCGCCTCTGATTCCCCGCCTCTGATTCCCGGTGTCTCATTCCCTGCCTCAGATTCCCCGGCTCTGATTCCCTGCATTAGATTCCCTGCCTCAGATTCCCTGCCTCTGATTCCCCGCCTCTGATTCCCTGCCTCTGATTCCCCGCCTCTGATTCCTGCCTCAGATTCCCTGCCTCAGATTCCCTGCCTCAGATTCCCTGCCTCTTATTCCCAGCCTTTGATTCCCCGCCTCTTATTCCCCGCCTCTGATTCCCAGCCTCTGATTCCCCGACTCTGATTCCCTGCCTCTCTTTCCCCGCCTCTGATTCCCCGCCTCTGATTCCCCACCTCAGATTCCCCGCCTCAGATTCCCTGCCTGAGATTCCACGCCTGAGATTCCCCGCCTCAGATTCCCCGCCTCAGATTCCCCGCCTCAGATTCCCCGCCTCAGATTCCCCGCCTCAGATTCCCTGCCTCAGATTCCCCGCCTCAGATTTCCCTGCCTCAGATTCCCTGTCTCAGATTCCCTGCCTCAGATTCCCTGCCTCTTATTCCCAGCCTTTGATTCCCCGCCTCTTATTCCCCGCCTCTGATTCCCAGCCTCTGATTCCCCGACTCTGATTCCCTGCCTCTCTTTCCCCGCCTCTGATTCCCCGCCTCTGATTCCCCGCCTCAGAATCCCCGCCTCAGATTCCCTGCCTGAGATTCCACGCCTGAGATTCCCCGCCTCAGATTCCCCGCCTCAGATTCCCCGCCTCAGATTCCCCGCCTCAGATTCCCCGCCTCAGATTCCCTGCCTCAGATTCCCCGCCTCAGATTTCCCTGCCTCAGATTCCGTGCCTCTGATTCCACGCCTCTCTTTCCGTATCTCTGATTCCCCACCTCTGATTCCCTGCCTCTGATACCCTGCCTCTCTTTGCCTACCTCTATTTCGGTGCCTCTTTCTCTGCATCTAGTTTCCCACATCTCATTTGCCCCCTCTGATAACCCTCCTCTGATTCCATGCCTCTGATTCCCCGCCTCTGATTCCCCGCCTCTGATTCCCCGCCTCTGATTCCCCGCCTCTAATCCCTGCCTCAGATTCCCTGCCTCAGATTCCCTTCCTCAGATTCCCTGCATCTGATTCCCCGCCTCTGATTCCCCGCCTATTATTCCCCGCCTCTGATTCCCCGACTCTGATTCCCCGCCTCTGATTCCCTGCCTCTGTTTCCCCGCCTCTGATTCCCCGCCTCTGATTCCCCGCCTCAGATTCCCCGGCTCTGATTCCCTGCCTGAGATTCCCTGCCTCAGATTCCCTGCCTATGATTCCCTGCCTCTGAGTCCCCGCGTCAGATTCCCCGGCTCTGATTCCCTGCCTGAGATTCCCTGCCTCAGATTCCCCGCCTCAGATTCCCTGCCTCAGATTCCCCGCCTCAGATTCCCCGCCTCAGATTCCCCGCCTCAGATTCCCCGCCTCAGATTCCCCGCCTCAGATTCCCCGCCTCAGAATCCCCACCTCAGATTCCCCGCCTCAGATTCCCTGCCTCTGATTCCCTGCCTCTGATTCCCTGCCTCTGATTCCCTGCCTCTGATTCCCTGCCTCTATATCCCTGCCTCTGATTCCCTGCCTCTGATTCCGCGCCTCTGATTCCCCGCCTCTCTTTCCGTGTCTCTGATTCCCCGCCTCAGATTCCCTGCCTCAGATACCCTGCCTCTCTTTGCCTTCCTCTATTTCCGTTCCTCTTTCTCTGCATCTAGTTTCTCACATCTCATTTGCCCCCTCTGATAACCCGCCTCTGATTCCATGCCTCTGATTCCCCGCCTCAGATTCCCCGCCTCTGATTCCCCGCCTCTGATTCCCTGCCTCAGATTCCCTGCCTCAGATTCCTTGCCTCAGATTCCCTGCCTCTGATTCCCCGCCTCTGATTCCACGCCTCTTTTTCCCTGCCTCTGATTCCCCGCCTCTGATTCCCGCCTCTGATTCCCTGCCTCTGTTTCCCCGCCTCTGAATCCCCGCGTCTGATTCCCCGCCTCAGATTCCCCGGCTCTGATTCCCAGCCTGAGATTCCATGCCTCAGATTCCCCACCTCAGATTCCCTGCCTCAGATTCCCCGCCTCAGATTGCCCGCCTCAGATTCCCCGCCTCAGATTCCCCGCCTCAGATTCCCCGCCTCAGATTCCCCGCCTCAGATTCCCTGCCTCAGATTCCCTGCCTCAGATTCCCTGCCTCTGATTCCCCGCCTCTGATTCCCCGCCTCTTATTCCCCGCCTCTGATTCCCCGCCTCTGATTCCCGGTGTCTCATTCCCTGCCTCAGATTCCCCGGCTCTGATTCCCTGCATTAGATTCCCTGCCTCAGATTCCCTGCCTCTGATTCCCCGCCTCTGATTCCCTGCCTCTGATTCCCCGCCTCTGATTCCTGCCTCAGATTCCCTGCCTCAGATTCCCTGCCTCAGATTCCCTGCCTCTTATTCCCCGCCTCTGATTCCCAGCCTCTGATTCCCCGACTCTGATTCCCTGCCTCTCTTTCCCCGCCTCTGATTCCCCGCCTCTGATTCCCCACCTCAGATTCCCCGCCTCAGATTCCCTGCCTGAGATTCCACGCCTGAGATTCCCCGCCTCAGATTCCCCGCCTCAGATTCCCCGCCTCAGATTCCCCGCCTCAGATTCCCCGCCTCAGATTCCCTGCCTCAGATTCCCCGCCTCAGATTTCCCTGCCTCAGATTCCCTGTCTCAGATTCCCTGCCTCAGATTCCCTGCCTCTTATTCCCAGCCTTTGATTCCCCGCCTCTTATTCCCCGCCTCTGATTCCCAGCCTCTGATTCCCCGACTCTGATTCCCTGCCTCTCTTTCCCCGCCTCTGATTCCCCGCCTCTGATTCCCCGCCTCAGAATCCCCGCCTCAGATTCCCTGCCTGAGATTCCACGCCTGAGATTCCCCGCCTCAGATTCCCCGCCTCAGATTCCCCGCCTCAGATTCCCCGCCTCAGATTCCCCGCCTCAGATTCCCCGCCTCAGATTCCCCGCCTCAGATTTCCCGCCTCAGATTCCCGGCCTCAGATTCCCCGCCTCAGATTCCCCGCCTCAGATTCCCCGCCTCAGATTCCCCGCCTCAGATTCCCTACCTCAGATTCCCCACCTCAGATTCCCCGCCTCTGATTGCCTGCCTCTGATTCCCTGCCTCTGATTCCCTGCCTCTGATTCCGTGCCTCTGATTCCACGCCTCTCTTTCCGTATCTCTGATTCCCCACCTCTGATTCCCTGCCTCTGATACCCTGCCTGTCTTTGCCTACCTCTATTTCGGTGCCTCTTTCTCTGCATCTAGTTTCCCACATCTCATTTGCCCCCTCTGATAACCCTCCTCTGATTCCATGCCTCTGATTCCACGCCTCTGATTCCCCGCCTCTGATTCCCCGCCTCTGATTCCCCGCCTCTGATTCCCTGCCTCAGATTCCCTGCCTCAGATTCCCTGCCTCAGATTCCCTGCATCTGATTCCCCGCCTCTGATTCCCCACCTATTATTCCCCGCCTCTGATTCCCCGCCTCTGATTCCCCGCCTCTGATTCCCTGCCTCTGTTTCCCCGCCTCTGATTCCCCGCCTCTGATTCCCCGCCTCAGATTCCCCGGCTCTGATTCCCTGCCTGAGATTCCCTGCCTCAGATTCCCTGCCTATGATTCCCTGCCTCTGAGTCCCCGCGTCAGATTCCCCGGCTCTGATTCCCTGCCTGAGATTCCCTGCCTCAGATTCCCTGCCTCAGATTCCCCGCCTCAGATTCCCCGCCTCAGATTCCCCGCCTCAGATTCCCCGCCTCAGATTCCCCGCCTCAGATTCCCCGCCTCAGATTCCCCGCCTCAGAATCCCCACCTCAGATTCCCCGCCTCAGATTCCCTGCCTCTGATTCCCTGCCTCTGATTCCCTGCCTCTGATTCCCTGCCTCTGATTCCCTGCCTCTATATCCCTGCCTCTGATTCCCTGCCTCTGATTCCGCGCCTCTGATTCCCCGCCTCTCTTTCCGTGTCTCTGATTCCCCGCCTCAGATTCCCTGCCTCAGATACCCTGCCTCTCTTTGCCTTCCTCTATTTCCGTTCCTCTTTCTCTGCATCTAGTTTCTCACATCTCATTTGCCCCCTCTGATAACCCGCCTCTGATTCCATGCCTCTGATTCCCTGCCTCAGATTCCTTGCCTCAGATTCCCTGCCTCTGATTCCCCGCCTCTGATTCCACGCCTCTTTTTCCCTGCCTCTGATTCCCCGCCTCTGATTCCCGCCTCTGATTCCCTGCCTCTGTTTCCCCGCCTCTGAATCCCCGCGTCTGATTCCCCGCCTCAGATTCCCCGGCTCTGATTCCCAGCCTGAGATTCCATGCCTCAGATTCCCCACCTCAGATTCCCTGCCTCAGATTCCCCGCCTCAGATTGCCCGCCTCAGATTCCCCGCCTCTGATTCCCCGCCTCAGATTCCCCGCCTCAGATTCCCCGCCTCAGATTCCCTGCCTCAGATTCCCTGCCTCAGATTCCCTGCCTCTGATTCCCCGCCTCTGATTCCCCGCCTCTTATTCCCCGCCTCTGATTCCCCGCCTCTGATTCCCCGTGTCTGATTCCCTGCCTCAGATTCCCCGGCTCTGATTCCCTGCATTAGATTCCCTGCCTCAGATTGATTCCCCGCCTCTGATTCCCTGCCTCTGATTCCCCGCCTCTGATTCCTGCCTCAGATTCCCTGCCTCAGATTCCCTGCCTCAGATTCCCTGCCTCTTATTCCCAGCCTTTGATTCCCCGCCTCTTATTCCCCGCCTCTGATTCCCAGCCTCTGATTCCCCGACTCTGATTCCCTGCCTCTCTTTCCCCGCCTCTGATTCCCCGCCTCTGATTCCCCGCCTCAGATTCCCCGCCTCAGATTCCCTGCCTGAGATTCCACGCCTGAGATTCCCCGCCTCAGATTCCCCACCTCAGATTCCCCGCCTCAGATTCCCCGCCTCAGATTCCCCGCCTCAGATTCCCCGCCTCAGATTCCCCGCCTCAGATTTCCCGCCTCAGATTCCCGGCCTCAGATTCCCCGCCTCAGATTCCCTGCCTCAGATTCCCTGCCTATGATTCCCTGCCTCTGAGTCCCCGCGTCAGATTCCCCGGCTCTGATTCCCTGCCTGAGATTCCCTGCCTCAGATTCCCTGCCTCAGATTCCCTGCCTCTGATTCCCTGCCTCTGATTCCCTGCCTCTGATTCCCTGCCTCTGATTCCCTGCCTCTATATCCCTGCCTCTGATTCCCTGCCTCTGATTCCGCACCTCTGATTCCCCGCCTCTCTTTCCGTGTCTCTGATTCCCCGCCTCAGATTCCCTGCCTCAGATACCCTGCCTCTCTTTGCCTTCCTCTATTTCCGTTCCTCTTTCTCTGCATCTAGTTTCTCACATCTCATTTGCCCCCTCTGATAACCCGCCTCTGATTCCATGCCTCTGATTCCCTGCCTCAGATTCCTTGCCTCAGATTCCCTGCCTCTGATTCCCCGCCTCTGATTCCACGCCTCTTTTTCCCTGCCTCTGATTCCCCGCCTCTGATTCCCGCCTCTGATTCCCTGCCTCTGTTTCCCCGCCTCTGAATCCCCGCGTCTGATTCCCCGCCTCAGATTCCCCGGCTCTGATTCCCAGCCTGAGATTCCATGCCTCAGATTCCCCACCTCAGATTCCCTGCCTCAGATTCCCCGCCTCAGATTGCCCGCCTCAGATTCCCCGCCTCAGATTCCCCGCCTCAGATTCCCCGCCTCAGATTCCCCGCCTCAGATTCCCTGCCTCAGATTCCCTGCCTCAGATTCCCTGCCTCTGATTCCCCGCCTCTGATTCCCCGCCTCTTATTCCCCGCCTCTGATTCCCCGCCTCTGATTCCCCGTGTCTGATTCCCTGCCTCAGATTCCCCGGCTCTGATTCCCTGCATTAGATTCCCTGCCTCAGATTCCCTGCCTCTGATTCCCCGCCTCTGATTCCCTGCCTCTGATTCCCCGCCTCTGATTCCTGCCTCAGATTCCCTGCCTCAGATTCCCTGCCTCAGATTCCCTGCCTCTTATTCCCAGCCTTTGATTCCCCGCCTCTTATTCCCCGCCTCTGATTCCCAGCCTCTGATTCCCCGACTCTGATTCCCTGCCTCTCTTTCCCCGCCTCTGATTCCCCGCCTCTGATTCCCCGCCTCAGATTCCCCGCCTCAGATTCCCTGCCTGAGATTCCACGCCTGAGATTCCCCGCCTCAGATTCCCCGCCTCAGATTCCCCGCCTCAGATTCCCCGCCTCAGATTCCCCGCCTCAGATTCCCCGCCTCAGATTCCCCGCCTCAGATTTCCCGCCTCAGATTCCCGACCTCAGATTCCCCGCCTCAGATTCCCCGCCTCAGATTCCCCGCCTCAGATTCCCCGCCTCATATTCCCCGCCTCAGATTCCCCGCCTCTGATTGCCTGCCTCTGATTCCCTGCCTCTGATTCCCTGCCTCTGATTCCCTGCTTCTGATTCCCTGCCTCTGATTCCCTGCCTCTGATTCCGTGCCTCTGATTCCACGCCTCTCTTTCCGTATCTCTGATTCCCCACCTCTGATTCCCTGCCTCTGATACCCTGCCTCTCTTTGCCTACCTCTATTTCGGTGCCTCTTTCTCTGCATCTAGTTTCCCACATCTCATTTGCCCCCTCTGATAACCCTCCTCTGATTCCATGCCTCTGATTCCCCGCCTCTGATTCCCCGCCTCTGATTCCCCGCCTCTGATTCCCCGCCTCTGATTCCCTGCCTCAGATTCCCTGTCTCAGATTCCCTGCCTCAGATTCCCTGCATCTGATTCCCCGCCTCTGATTCCCCGCCTATTATTCCCCGCCTCTGATTCCCCGCCTCTGATTCCCCGCCTCTGATTCCCTGCCTCTGTTTCCCCGCCTCTGATTCCCCGCCTCTGATTCCCTGCCTCAGATTCCCCGGCTCTGATTCCCTGCCTGAGATTCCCTGCCTCAGATTCCCTGCCTATGATTCCCTGCCTCTGAGTCCCCGCGTCAGATTCCCCGGCTCTGATTCCCTGCCTGAGATTCCCTGCCTCAGATTCCCCGCCTCAGATTCCCTGCCTCAGATTCCCCGCCTCAGATTCCCCGCCTCAGATTCCCCGCCTCAGATTCCCCGCCTCAGATTCCCCGCCTCAGATTCCCCGCCTCAGATTCCCTGCCTCAGATTCCCCGCCTCAGATTCCCTGCCTCTGATTCCCTGCCTCTGATTCCCTGCCTCTGATTCCCTGCCTCTAAATCCCTGCCTCTGATTCCCTGCCTCTGATTCCGCGCCTCTGATTCCCCGCCTCTCTTTCCGTGTCTCTGATTCCCCGCCTCAGATTCCCTGCCTCAGATGCCCTGCCTCTCTTTGCCTTCCTCTATTTCCGTGCCTCTTTCTCTGCATCTAGTTTCCCACATCTCATTTGCCCCCTCTGATAACCCGCCTCTGATTCCATGCCTCTGATTCCCCGCCTCTGATTCCCCGCCTCTTATTCCCCGCCTCTGATTCCCCGCCTCTTATTCCCCGCCTCTGATTCCCTGCCTCTGTATCCCCGCCTCTGGATCCCCGCGTCTGATTCCCCGCCTCAGATTCCACGGCTCTGATTCCCTGCCTGAGATTCCATGCCTCAGATTCCCCACCTCAGATTCCCTGCCTCAGATTCCCCGCCTCAGATTCCCCGCCTCAGATTCCCCGCCTCAGATTCCCCGCCTCAGATTCCCGCCTCAGATTCCCAGCCTCAGATTCCCCGCCTCAGATTCCCTTCCTCAGATTCCATGTCTCAGATTCCCTGCCTCAGATTCCCTTCATCTGATTCCCTTCATCTGATTCCCTGCCACTGATTCCCTGCCTCTGATTCCCCGCCTCTGATTCCCCGCCTCAGATTCCCTGCCTCAGATTCCCTGCCTCAGATTCCCTGCCTCTGATTCCCTGCCTCAGATTCCCTGCCTCAGATTCCCTGCCTCAGATTCCCTGCCTCTCATTGCCTGCCTCTGATTCCCTGCCTCTGATTCCCTGCCTCTGATTCCCTGCCTCTGATTCCCTGCCTCTGATTCCCTGCCTCTGATTCCCTGCCTCTGATTCCGCGCCTCTGATTCCACGCCTCTCTTTCCCTGCCTCTGATTCCCTGCCTCTGATTCCCCGCCTCAGATTCCCCGCCTCAGATTCCCCGCCTCAGATTCCCCGCCTCAGATTCCCCGCCTCAGATTCCCCGCCTCAGATTCCCCGCCTCAGATTTCCCGCCTCAGATTCCCGGCCTCAGATTCCCCGCCTCAGATTCCCCGCCTCAGATTCCCCGCCTCAGATTCCCCGCCTCAGATTCCCCACCTCAGATTCCCCGCCTCAGATTCTCGTCTCTGATTGCCTGCCTCTGATTCCCTGCCTCTGATTCCCTGCCTCTGATTCCCTGCCTCTGATTCCCTGCCTCTGATTCCCTGCCTCTGATTCCCTGCCTCTGATTCCGTGCCTCTGATTCCACGCCTCTCTTTCCGTATCTCTGATTCCCCACCTCTGATTCCCTGCCTCTGATACCCTGCCTCTCTTTGCCTACCTCTATTTCGGTGCCTCTTTCTCTGCATCTAGTTTCCCACATCTCATTTGCCCCCTCTGATAACACTCCTCTGATTCCATGCCTCTGATTCCCCGCCTCTGATTCCCCGCCTCTGATTCCCCGCCTCTGATTCCCCGCCTCTGATTCCCTGCCTCAGATTCCCTGCCTCAGATTCCCTGCCTCAGATTCCCTGCATCTGATTCCCCGCCTCTGATTCCCCGCCTATTATTCCCCGCCTCTGATTCCCCGCCTCTGATTCCCCGCCTCTGTTTCCCCGCCTCTGATTCCCCGCCTCTGATTCCCCACCTCAGATTCCCCGGCTCTGATTCCCTGCCTGAGATTCCCTGCCTCAGATTCCCTGCCTATGAATCCCTGCCTCTGAGTCCCCGCGTCAGATTCCCCGGCTCTGATTCCCTGCCTGAGATTCCCTGCCTCAGATTCCCCGCCTTAGATTCCCTGCCTCAGATTCCCCGCCTCAGATTCCCCGCCTCAGATTCCCCGCCTCAGAATCCCCGCCTCAGATTCCCCGCCTCAGATTCCCCGCCTCAGAATCCCCACCTCAGATTCCCCGCCTCAAATTCCCTGCCTCTGATTCCCTGCCTCTGATTCCCTGCCTCTGATTCCCTGCCTCTGATTCCCTGCCTCTGATTCCCTGCCTCTATATCCCTGCCTCTGATTCCCTGCCTCTGATTCCGCGCCTCTGATTCCCCGCCTCTCTTTCCGTGTCTCTGATTCCCCGCCTCAGATTCCCTGCCTCAGATACCCTGCCTCTCTTTGCCTTCCTCTATTTCCGTTCCTCTTTCTCTGCATCTAGTTTCTCACATCTCATTTGCCACCTCTGATAACCCGCCTCTGATTCCATGCCTCTGATTCCCCGCCTCAGATTCCCCGCCTCTGATTCCCCGCCTCTGATTCCCTGCCTCAGATTGCCTGCCTCAGATTCCTTGCCTCAGATTCCCTGCCTCTGATTCCCCGCCTCTGATTCCACGCCTCTTTTTCCCTGCCTCTGATTTCCCGCCTCTGATTCCCGCCTCTGATTCCCTGCCTCTGTTTCCCCGCCTCTGAATCCCCGCGTCTGATTCCCCGCCTCAGATTCCCCGGCTCTGATTGCCAGCCTGAGATTCCATGCCTCAGATTCCCCACCTCAGATTCCCTGCCTCAGATTCCCCGCCTCAGATTGCCCGCCTCAGATTCCCCGCCTCAGATTCCCCGCCTCAGATTCCCCGCCTCAGATTCCCTGCCTCAGATTCCCTGCCTCAGATTCCCTGCCTCTGATTCCCCGCCTCTGATTCCCCGCCTCTTATTCCCCGCCTCTGATTCCCCGCCTCTGATTCCCCGTGTCTGATTCCCTGCCTCAGATTCCCCGGCTCTGATTCCCTGCATTAGATTCCCTGCCTCAGATTCCCTGCCTCTGATTCCCCGCCTCTGATTCCCTGCCTCTGATTCCCCGCCTCTGATTCCTGCCTCAGATTCCCTGCCTCAGATTCCCTGCCTCAGATTCCCTGCCTCTTATTCCCAGCCTTTGATTCCCCGCCTCTTATTCCCCGCCTCTGATTCCCAGCCTCTGATTCCCCGACTCTGATTCCCCGCCTCTCTTTCCCCGCCTCTGATTCCCCGCCTCTGATTCCCCGCCTCAGAATCCCCGCCTCAGATTCCCTGCCTGAGATTCCACGCCTGAGATTCCCCGCCTCAGATTCCCCGCCTCAGATTCCCCGCCTCAGATTCCCCGCCTCAGATACCCCGCCTCAGATTCCCCGCCTCAGATTCCCCGCCTCAGATTTCCCGCCTCAGATTCCCGGCCTCAGATTCCCCGCCTCAGATTCCCCGCCTCAGATTCCCCGCCTCAGATTCCCCGCCTCAGATTCCCCACCTCAGAATCCCCGCCTCAGATTCCCCGCCTCTGATTGCCTGCCTCTGATTCCCTGCCTCTGATTCCCTGCCTCTGATTCCCTGCCTCTGATTCCCTGCCTCTGATTCCCTGCCTCTGATTCCCTGCCTCTGATTCCGTGCCTCTGATTCCATGCCTCTCTTTCCGTATCTCTGATTCCCCACCTCTGATTCCCTGCCTCTGATACCCTGCCTCTCTTTGCCTACCTCTATTTCGGTGCCTCTTTCTCTGCATCTAGTTTCCCACATCTCATTTGCCCCCTCTGATAACCCTCCTCTGATTCCATGCCTCTGTTTCCCTGCCTCTGATTCCCCGCCTCTGATTCCCCGCCTCTGATTCCCCGCCTCTGATTCCCCGCCTCTGATTCCCCGCCTCTGATTCCCTGCCTCAGATTCCCTGCCTCAGATTCCCTGCATCTGATTCCCCGCCTCTGATTCCCCACCTATTATTCCCCGCCTCTGATTCCCCGCCTCTGATTCCCCGCCTCTGATTCCCTGCCTCTGTTTCCCCGCCTCTGATTCCCCGCCTCTGATTCCCCGCCTCAGATTCCCCGGCTCTGATTCCCTGCCTGAGATTCCCTGCCTCAGATTCCCTGCCTATGATTCCCTGCCTCAGATTCCCCGCCTCAGATTCCCCGCCTCAGATTCCCCGCCTCAGATTCCCCGCCTCAGATTCCCCGCCTCAGATTCCCCGCCTCAGAATCCCCACCTCAGATTCCCCGCCTCAGATTCCCTGCCTCTGATTCCCCGCCTCTCTTTCCGTGTCTCTGATTCCCCGCCTCAGATTCCCTGCCTC
Source organism: Narcine bancroftii (assembly GCF_036971445.1). NCBI lineage: Eukaryota > Metazoa > Chordata > Chondrichthyes > Torpediniformes > Narcinidae > Narcine > Narcine bancroftii. The sequence continues at coordinate 90,720,069 of NC_091481.1, forward strand.
AGATACCCTGCCTCTCTTTGCCTTCCTCTATTTCCGTTCCTCTTTCTCTGCATCTAGATTCTCACATCTCATTTGCCCCCTCTGATAACCCGCCTCTGATTCCATGCCTCTGATTCCATGCCTCAGATTCCTTGCCTCAGATTCCCTGCCTCTGATTCCCCGCCTCTGATTCCACGCCTCTTTTTCCCTGCCTCTGATTCCCCGCCTCTGATTCCCGCCTCTGATTCCCTGCCTCTGTTTCCCCGCCTCTGAATCCCCGCGTCTGATTCCCCGCCTCAGATTCCCCGGCTCTGATTCCCAGCCTGAGATTCCATGCCTCAGATTCCCCACCTCAGATTCCCTGCCTCAGATTCCCCGCCTCAGATTCCCCGCCTCAGATTCCCCGCCTCAGATTCCCCGCCTCAGATTCCCCGCCTCAGATTTCCCGCCTCAGATTCCCGGCCTCAGATTCCCCGCCTCAGATTCCCCGCCTCAGATTCCCCGCCTCAGATTCCCCGCCTCAGATTCCCCACCTCAGATTCCCCGCCTCAGATTCCCCGCCTCTGATTGCCTGCCTCTGATTCCCTGCCTCTGATTCCCTGCCTCTGATTCCCTGCCTCTGATTCCCTGCCTCTGATTCCCTGCCTCTGATTCCCTGCCTCTGATTCCGTGCCTCTGATTCCATGCCTCTCTTTCCGTATCTCTGATTCCCCACCTCTGATTCCCTGCCTCTGATACCCTGCCTCTCTTTGCCTACCTCTATTTCGGTGCCTCTTTCTCTGCATCTAGTTTCCCACATCTCATTTGCCCCCTCTGATAACCCTCCTCTGATTCCATGCCTCTGATTCCCCGCCTCTGATTCCCCGCCTCTGATTCCCCGCCTCTGATTCCCCGCCTCTGATTCCCTGCCTCAGATTCCCTGCCTCAGATTCCCTGCCTCAGATTCCCTGCATCTGATTCCCCGCCTCTGATTCCCCACCTATTATTCCCCGCCTCTGATTCCCCGCCTCTGATTCCCCGCCTCTGATTCCCTGCCTCTGTTTCCCCGCCTCTGATTCCCCGCCTCTGATTCCCCGCCTCAGATTCCCCGGCTCTGATTCCCTGCCTGAGATTCCCTGCCTCAGATTCCCTGCCTATGATTCCCTGCCTCAGATTCCCCGCCCCAGATTCCCCGCCTCAGATTCCCCGCCTCAGATTCCCCGCCTCAGATTCCCCGCCTCAGAATCCCCACCTCAGATTCCCCGCCTCAGATTCCCTGCCTCTGATTCCCTGCCTCTGATTCCCTGCCTCTGATTCCCTGCCTCTGATTCCCTGCCTCTATATCCCTGCCTCTGATTCCCTGCCTCTGATTCCGCGCCTCTGATTCCCCGCCTCTCTTTCCGTGTCTCTGATTCCCCGCCTCAGATTCCCTGCCTCAGATACCCTGCCTCTCTTTGCCTTCCTCTATTTCCGTTCCTCTTTCTCTGCATCTAGATTCTCACATCTCATTTGCCCCCTCTGATAACCCGCCTCTGATTCCATGCCTCTGATTCCATGCCTCAGATTCCTTGCCTCAGATTCCCTGCCTCTGATTCCCCGCATCTGATTCCACGCCTCTTTTTCCCTGCCTCTGATTCCCCGCCTCTGATTCCCGCCTCTGATTCCCTGCCTCTGTTTCCCCGCCTCTGAATCCCCGCGTCTGATTCCCCGCCTCAGATTCCCCGGCTCTGATTCCCAGCCTGAGATTCCATGCCTCAGATTCCCCACCTCAGATTCCCTGCCTCAGATTCCCCGCCTCAGATTCCCCGCCTCAGATTCCCCGCCTCAGATTCCCCGCCTCAGATTCCCCGCCTCAGATTCCCTGCCTCAGATTCCCTGCCTCAGATTCCCTGCCTCTGATTCCCCGCCTCTGATTCCCCGCCTCTTATTCCCCGCCTCTGATTCCCCGCCTCTGATTCCCCGTGTCTGATTCCCTGCCTCAGATTCCCCGGCTCTGATTCCCTGCATTAGATTCCCTGCCTCAGATTCCCTGCCTCTGATTCCCCGCCTCTGATTCCCTGCCTCTGATTCCCCGCCTCTGATTCCTGCCTCAGATTCCCTGCCTCAGATTCCCTGCCTCAGATTCCCTGCCTCTTATTCCCAGCCTTTGATTCCCCGCCTCTTATTCCCCGCCTCTGATTCCCAGCCTCTGATTCCCCGACTCTGATTCCCTGCCTCTCTTTCCCCGCCTCTGATTCCCCGCCTCTGATTCCCCGCCTCAGATTCCCCGCCTCAGATTCCCTGCCTGAGATTCCACGCCTGAGATTCCCCGCCTCAGATTCCCTGCCTCAGATTCCCCGCCTCAGATTCCCCGCCTCAGATTCCCCGCCTCAGATTCCCCGCCTCAGATTCCCTGCCTCAGATTTCCCGCCTCAGATTCCCGGCCTCAGATTCCCCGCCTCAGATTCCCCGCCTCAGATTCCCCGCCTCAGATTCCCCGCCTCAGATTCCCCACCTCAGATTCCCCGCCTCAGATTCCCCGCCTCTGATTCCCTGCCTCTGATTCCCTGCCTCTGATTCCCTGCCTCTGATTCCCTGCCTCTGATTCCCTGCCTCTGATTCCCTGCCTCTGATTCCGTGCCTCTGATTCCATGCCTCTCTTTCCGTATCTCTGATTCCCCACCTTTGATTCCCTGCCTCTGATACCCTGCCTCTCTTTGCCTACCTCTATTTCGGTGCCTCTTTCTCTGCATCTAGTTTCCCACATCTCATTTGCCCCCTCTGATAACCCTCCTCTGATTCCATGCCTCTGATTCCCCGCCTCTGATTCCCCGCCTCTGATTCCCCGCCTCTGATTCCCCGCCTCTGATTCCCCGCCTCTGATTCCCCACCTATTATTCCCCGCCTCTGATTCCCCGCCTCTGATTCCCCGCCTCTGATTCCCTGCCTCTGTTTCCCCGCCTCTGATTCCCCGCCTCTGATTCCCCGCCTCAGATTCCCCGGCTCTGATTCCCTGCCTGAGATTCCCTGCCTCAGATTCCCTGCCTATGATTCCCTGCCTCAGATTCCCCGCCTCAGATTCCCCGCCTCAGATTCCCCGCCTCAGATTCCCCGCCTCAGATTCCCCGCCTCAGATTCCCCGCCTCAGAATCCCCACCTCAGATTCCCCGCCTCAGATTCCCTGCCTCTGATTCCCTGCCTCTGATTCCCTGCCTCTGATTCCCTGCCTCTGATTCCCTGCCTCTATATCCCTGCCTCTGATTCCCTGCCTCTGATTCCGCGCCTCTGATTCCCCGCCTCTGATTCCCCGCCTCTCTTTCCGTGTCTCTGATTCCCCGCCTCAGATTCCCTGCCTCAGATACCCTGCCTCTCTTTGCCTTCCTCTATTTCCGTTCCTCTTTCTCTGCATCTAGTTTCTCACATCTCATTTGCCCCCTCTGATAACCTGCCTCTGATTCCATGCCTCAGATTCCTTGCCTCAGATTCCCTGCCTCTGATTCCCCGCCTCTGATTCCACGCCTCTTTTTCCCTGCCTCTGATTCCCCGCCTCTGATTCCCGCCTCTGATTCCCTGCCTCTGTTTCCCCGCCTCTGAATCCCCGCGTCTGATTCCCCGCCTCAGATTCCCCGGCTCTGATTCCCAGCCTGAGATTCCATGCCTCAGATTCCCCACCTCAGATTCCCTGCCTCAGATTCCCCGCCTCAGATTGCCCGCCTCAGATTCCCCGCCTCAGATTCCCCGCCTCAGATTCCCCGCCTCAGATTCCCCGCCTCAGATTCCCTGCCTCAGATTCCCTGCCTCAGATTCCCTGCCTCTGATTCCCCGCCTCTGATTCCCCGCCTCTTATTCCCCGCCTCTGATTCCCCGCCTCTGATTCCCCGTGTCTGATTCCCTGCCTCAGATTCCCCGGCTCTGATTCCCTGCATTAGATTCCCTGCCTCAGATTCCCTGCCTCTGATTCCCCGCCTCTGATTCCCTGCCTCTGATTCCCCGCCTCTGATTCCTGCCTCAGATTCCCTGCCTCAGATTCCCTGCCTCAGATTCCCTGCCTCTTATTCCCAGCCTTTGATTCCCCGCCTCTTATTCCCCGCCTCTGATTCCCAGCCTCTGATTCCCCGACTCTGATTCCCTGCCTCTCTTTCCCCGCCTCTGATTCCCCGCCTCTGATTCCCCGCCTCAGATTCCCCGCCTCAGATTCCCTGCCTCAGATTCCCCGCCTCAGATTCCCCGCCTCAGATTCCCCGCCTCAGATTCCCCGCCTCAGATTCCCCGCCTCAGATTTCCCGCCTCAGATTCCCGGCCTCAGATTCCCCGCCTCAGATTCCCTGCCTCAGATTCCCTGCCTATGATTCCCTGCCTCTGAGTCCCCGCGTCAGATTCCCCGGCTCTGATTCCCTGCCTGAGATTCCCTGCCTCAGATTCCCTGCCTCAGATTCCCTGGCTCAGATTCCCCGCCTCAGATTCCCCGCCTCAGATTCCCCGCCTCAGATTCCCCGCCTCAGATTCCCCGCCTCAGATTCCCCGCCTCAGAATCCCCACCTCAGATTCCCCGCCTCAGATTCCCTGCCTCTGATTCCCTGCCTCTGATTCCCTGCCTCTGATTCCCTGCCTCTGATTCCCTGCCTCTATATCCCTGCCTCTGATTCCCTGCCTCTGATTCCGCGCCTCTGATTCCCCGCCTCTCTTTCCGTGTCTCTGATTCCCCGCCTCAGATTCCCTGCCTCAGATACCCTGCCTCTCTTTGCCTTCCTCTATTTCCGTTCCTCTTTCTCTGCATCTAGTTTCTCACATCTCATTTGCCCCCTCTGATAACCCGCCTCTGATTCCATGCCTCTGATTCCCTGCCTCAGATTCCTTGCCTCAGATTCCCTGCCTCTGATTCCCCGCCTCTGATTCCACGCCTCTTTTTCCCTGCCTCTGATTCCCCGCCTCTGATTCCCGCCTCTGATTCCCTGCCTCTGTTTCCCCGCCTCTGAATCCCCGCGTCTGATTCCCCGCCTCAGATTCCCCGGCTCTGATTCCCAGCCTGAGATTCCATGCCTCAGATTCCCCACCTCAGATTCCCTGCCTCAGATTCCCCGCCTCAGATTGCCCGCCTCAGATTCCCGCCTCAGATTCCCGGCCTCAGATTCCCCGCCTCAGATTCCCCGCCTCAGATTCCCCGCCTCAGATTCCCCGCCTCATATTCCCCGCCTCAGATTCCCCGCCTCTGATTGCCTGCCTCTGATTCCCTGCCTCTGATTCCCTGCCTCTGATTCCCTGCCTCAGATTCCCTGCCTCAGATTCCCTGCCTCTGATTCCCTGCCTCTGATTGCCTGCCTCAGATTCCCCGCCTCAGATTCCCTGCCTCAGATTCCCCGCCTCAGATTCCCCGCCTCAGATTCCCTGCCTCAGATTCCCTGCCTCAGATTCCCTGCCTCTGATTCCCCGCCTCTGATTCCCCGCCTCTTATTCCCCGCCTCTGATTCCCCGCCTCTGATTCCCCGTGTCTGATTCCCTGCCTCAGATTCCCCGGCTCTGATTCCCTGCATTAGATTCCCTGCCTCAGATTCCCTGCCTCTGATTCCCCGCCTCTGATTCCCTGCCTCTGATTCCCCGCCTCTGATTCCTGCCTCAGATTCCCTGCCTCAGATTCCCTGCCTCAGATTCCCTGCCTCGTATTCCCAGCCTTTGTTTCCCCGCCTCTTATTCCCCGCCTCTGATTCCCAGCCTCTGATTCCCCGCCTCTGATTCCCCGCCTCAGATTCCCCGCCTCAGATTCCCTGCCTGAGATTCCACGCCTGAGATTCCCCGCCTCAGATTCCCCGCCTCAGATTCCCCGCCTCAGATTCCCCGCCTCAGATTCCCCGCCTCAGATTCCCCGCCTCAGATTCCCCGCCTCAGATTTCCCGCCTCAGATTCCCGGCCTCAGATTCCCCGCCTCAGATTCCCCGCCTCAGATTCCCCGCCTCAGATTCCCCGCCTCATATTCCCCGCCTCAGATTCCCCGCCTCTGATTGCCTGCCTCTGATTCCCTGCCTCTGATTCCCTGCCTCTGATTCCCTGCCTCTGATTCCCTGCTTCTGATTCCCTGCCTCTGATTCGCTGCCTCTGATTCCGTGCCTCTGATTCCACGCCTCTCTTTCCGTATCTCTGATTCCCCACCTCTGATTCCCTGCCTCTGATACCCTGCCTCTCTTTGCCTACCTCTATTTCGGTGCCTCTTTCTCTGCATCTAGTTTCCCACATCTCATTTGCCCCCTCTGATAACCCTCCTCTGATTCCATGCCTCTGATTCCCCGCCTCTGATTCCCCGCCTCTGATTCCCCGCCTCTGATTCCCCGCCTCTGATTCCCTGCCTCAGATTCCCTGTCTCAGATTCCCTGCCTCAGATTCCCTGCATCTGATTCCCCGCCTCTGATTCCCCGCCTATTATTCCCCGCCTCTGATTCCCCGCCTCTGATTCCCCGCCTCTGATTCCCTGCCTCTGTTTCCCCGCCTCTGATTCCCCGCCTCTGATTCCCTGCCTCAGATTCCCCGGCTCTGATTCCCTGCCTGAGATTCCCTGCCTCAGATTCCCTGCCTATGATTCCCTGCCTCTGAGTCCCCGCGTCAGATTCCCCGGCTCTGATTCCCTGCCTGAGATTCCCTGCCTCAGATTCCCCGCCTCAGATTCCCTGCCTCAGATTCCCCGCCTCAGATTCCCCGCCTCAGATTCCCCGCCTCAGATTCCCCGCCTCAGATTCCCCGCCTCAGATTCCCCGCCTCAGATTCCCTGCCTCAGATTCCCCGCCTCAGATTCCCTGCCTCTGATTCCCTGCCTCTGATTCCCTGCCTCTGATTCCCTGCCTCTAAATCCCTGCCTCTGATTCCCTGCCTCTGATTCCGCGCCTCTGATTCCCCGCCTCTCTTTCCGTGTTTCTGATTCCCCGCCTCAGATTCCCTGCGTCAGATGCCCTGCCTCTCTTTGCCTTCCTCTATTTCCGTGCCTCTTTCTCTGCATCTAGTTTCCCACATCTCATTTGCCCCCTCTGATAACCCGCCTCTGATTCCATGCCTCTGATTCCCCGCCTCAGATTCCCCGCCTCTGATTCCCCGCCTCTGATTCCCTGCCTCAGATTCCCTGCCTCAGATTCCTTGCCTCAGATTCCCAGCCTCTGATTCCCCGCCTCTGATTCCCCGCCTCTTATTCCCCGCCTCTGATTCCCCGCCTCTTATTCCCCGCCTCTGATTCCCTGCCTCTGTATCCCCGCCTCTGGATCCCCGCGTCTGATTCCCCGCCTCAGATTCCACGGCTCTGATTCCCTGCCTGAGATTCCATGCCTCAGATTCCCCACCTCAGATTCCCTGCCTCAGATTCCCCGCCTCAGATTCCCCGCCTCAGATTCCCCGCCTCAGATTCCCCGCCTCAGATTCCCCGCCTCAGATTCCCTTCCTCAGATTCCATGTCTCAGATTCCCTGCCTCAGATTCCCTTCATCTGATTCCCTTCATCTGATTCCCTGCCGCTGATTCCCTGCCTCTGATTCCCCGCCTCTGATTCACCACCTCTGATTCCCCGCCTCAGATTCCCTGCCTCAGATTCCCTGCCTCAGATACCCTGCCTCTGATTCCCTGCCTCAGATTCCCTGCCTCAGATTCCCTGCCTCAGATTCCCTGCCTCTCATTGCCTGCCTCTGATTCCCTGCCTCTGATTCCCTGCCTCTGATTCCCTGCCTCTGATTCCCTGCCTCTGATTCCCTGCCTCTGATTCCCTGCCTCTGATTCCGCGCCTCTGATTCCACGCCTCTCTTTCCCTGCCTCTGATTCCCTGCCTCTGATTCCCCGCCTCAGATTCCCCGCCTCAGATTCCCCGCCTCAGACTCCCCGCCTCAGATTCCCCTCCTCAGATTCCCCGCCTCAGATTCCCCGCCTCAGATTTCCCGCCTCAGATTCCCGGCCTCAGATTCCCCGCCTCAGATTCCCCGCCTCAGATTCCCCGCCTCAGATTCCCCGCCTCAGATTCCCCACCTCAGATTCCCCGCCTCAGATTCCCCGCCTCTGATTGCCTGCCTCTGATTCCCTGCCTCTGATTCCCTGCCTCTGATTCCCTGCCTCTGATTCCCTGCCTCTGATTCCCTGCCTCTGATTTCCTGCCTCTGATTCCCTGCCTCTGATTCCCTGCCTCAGATTCCCCGCCTCAGATTCCCCGCCTCAGATTTCCCGCCTCAGATTCCCGGCCTCAGATTCCCCGCCTCAGATTCCCCGCCTCAGATTCCCCGCCTCAGATTCCCCACCTCAGATTCCCCGCCTCAGATTCCCCACCTCAGATTTCCCGCCTCAGATTCCCCGCCTCAGATTCCCCGCCTCAGATTCCCCACCTCAGATTCCCCGCCTCATATTCCCCGCCTCAGATTCCCCGCCTCAGATTCCCCGCCTCAGATTCCCCGCCTCTGATTGCCTGCCTCTGATTCCCTGCATCTGAATCCCTGCCTCTGATTCCCTGCCTCTGATTCCCTGCCTCTGGTTCCCTGCCTCTGATTCCCTGCCTCTGATTCCGCGCCTCTGATACCACGCCTCTCTTTCCGTATCTCTGATTCCCCGCCTCTGATTCCCTGCCTCTGATACCCTGCCTCTCTTTGCCTGCCTCTATTTCGGTGCCTCTTACTCTGCATCTAGTTTCCCACATCTCATTTGCCCCCTCTGATAACCCGCCTCTGATTCCATGCCTCTGATTCCCCGCCTCAGATTCCCCGCCTCTGATTCCCCGCCTCTGATTCCCTGCCTCAGATTCCCTGCCTCAGATTCCTTGCCTCAGATTCCCAGCCTCTGATTCCCCGCCTCTGATTCCCCGCCTCTTATTCCCCGCCTCTTATTCCCCGCCTCTGATTCCCTGCCTCTGTATCCCCGCCTCTGGATCCCCGCGTCTGATTCCCCGCCTCAGATTCCACGGCTCTGATTCCCTGCCTGAGATTCCATGCCTCAGATTCCCCACCTCAGATTCCCTGCCTCAGATTCCCCGCCTCAGATTCCCCGCCTCAGATTCCCCGCCTCAGATTCCCCGCCTCAGATTCCCCGCCTCAGATTCCCCGCCTCAGATTCCCCGCCTCAGATTCCCTTCCTCAGATTCCATGTCTCGGATTCCCTGCCTCAGATTCCCTTCATCTGATTCCCTTCATCTGATTCCCTGCCACTGATTCCCTGCCTCTGATTCCCCGCCTCTGATTCCCCGCCACTGATTCCCCGCCTCAGATTCCCTGCCTCAGATTCCCTGCCTCAGATTCCCTGCCTCTGATTCCCTGCCTCAGATTCCCTGCCTCAGATTCCCTGCCTCAGATTCCCTGCCTCTCATTGCCTGCCTCTGATTCCCTGCCTCTGATTCCCTGCCTCTGATTCCCTGCCTCTGATTCCCTGCCTCTGATTCCCTGCCTCTGATTCCCTGCCTCTGATTCCGCGCCTCTGATTCCACGCCTCTCTTTCCCTGCCTCTGATTCCCTGCCTCTGATTCCCCGCCTCAGATTCCCCGCCTCAGATTCCCCGCCTCAGATTCCCCGCCTCAGATTCCCCGCCTCAGATTCCCCGCCTCAGATTCCCCGCCTCAGATTTCCCGCCTCAGATTCCCGGCCTCAGATTCCCCGCCTCAGATTCCCCACCTCAGATTCCCCGCCTCAGATTCCCCGCCTCTGATTGCCTGCCTTTGATTCCCTGCCTCTGATTCCCTGCCTCTGATTCCCTGCCTCTGATTCCCTGCCTCTGATTCCCCACCTCTGATTCCCTGCCTCTGATACCCTGCCTCTCTTTGCCTACCTCTATTTCGGTGCCTCTTTCTCTGCATCTAGTTTCCCACATCTCATTTGCCCCCTCTGATAACCCTCCTCTGATTCCATGCCTCTGATTCCCCGCCTCTGATTCCCCGCCTCTGATTCCCCGCCTCTGATTCCCCGCCTCTGATTCCCTGCCTCAGATTCCCTGCCTCAGATTCCCTGCCTCAGATTCCCTGCATCTGATTCCCCGCCTCTGATTCCCCGCCTATTATTCCCCGCCTCTGATTCCCCGCCTCTGATTCCCCGCCTCTGATTCCCTGCCTCTGTTTCCCCGCCTCTGATTCCCCGCCTCTGATTCCCCGCCTCAGATTCCCCGGCTCTGATTCCCTGCCTGAGATTCCCTGCCTGAGATTCCCTGCCTATGATTCCCTGCCTCTGAGTCCCCGCGTCAGATTCCCCGGCTCTGATTCCCTCCCTGAGATTCCCTGCCTCAGATTCCCCGCCTCAGATTCCCTGCCTCAGATTCCCCGCCTCAGATTCCCCGCCTCAGATTCCCCGCCTCAGATTCCCCGCCTCAGATTCCCCGCCTCAGATTCCCCGCCTCAGAATCCCCACCTCAGATTCCCCGCCTCAGATTCCCTGCCTCTGATTCCCTGCCTCTGATTCCCTGCCTCTGATTCCCTGCCTCTGATTCCCTGCCTCTATATCCCTGCCTCTGATTCCCTGCCTCTGATTCCGCGCCTCTGATTCCCCGCCTCTCTTTCCGTGTCTCTGATTCCCCGCCTCAGATTCCCTGCCTCAGATACCCTGCCTCTCTTTGCCTTCCTCTATTTCCGTTCCTCTTTCTCTGCATCTAGTTTCTCACATCTCATTTGCCCCCTCTGATAACCCGCCTCTGATTCCATGCCTCTGATTCCCCGCCTCAGATTCCCCGCCTCTGATTCCCCGCCTCTGATTCCCTGCCTCAGATTCCCTGCCTCAGATACCTTGCCTCAGATTCCCTGCCTCTGATTCCCCGCCTCTGATTCCACGCCTCTTTTTCCCTGCCTCTGATTCCCCGCCTCTGATTCCCGCCTCTGATTCCCTGCCTCTGTTTCCCCGCCTCTGAATCCCCGCGTCTGATTCCCCGCCTCAGATTCCCCGGCTCTGATTCCCAGCCTGAGATTCCATGCCTCAGATTCCCCACCTCAGATTCCCTGCCTCAGATTCCCCGCCTCAGATTGCCCGCCTCAGATTCCCCGCCTCAGATTCCCCGCCTCAGATTCCCCGCCTCAGATTCCCCGCCTCAGATTCCCTGCCTCAGATTCCCTGCCTCAGATTCCCTGCCTCTGATTCCCCGCCTCTGAATCCCCGCCTCTTATTCCCCGCCTCTGATTCCCCGCCTCTGATTCCCCGTGTCTGATTCCCTGCCTCAGATTCCCCGGCTCTGATTCCCTGCATTAGATTCCCTGCCTCAGATTCCCTGCCTCTGATTCCCCACCTCTGATTCCCTGCCTCTGATTCCCCGCCTCTGATTCCTGCCTCAGATTCCCTGCCTCAGATTCCCTGCCTCAGATTCCCTGCCTCTTATTCCCAGCCTTTGATTCCCCGCCTCTTATTCCCCGCCTCTGATTCCCAGCCTCTGATTCCCCGACTCTGATTCCCTGCCTCTCTTTCCCCGCCTCTGATTCCCCGCCTCTGATTCCCCGCCTCAGTTTCCCCGCCTCAGATTCCCCGCCTGAGATTCCACGCCTGAGATTCCCCGCCTCAGATTCCCCGCCTCAGATTCCCCGCCTCAGATTCCCCGCCTCAGATGCCCGCCTCAGATTCCCCGCCTCAGATTTCCCTGCCTCAGATTCCCTGTCTCAGATTCCCTGCCTCAGATTCCCTGCCTCTTATTCCCAGCCTTTGATTCCCCGCCTCTTATTCCCCGCCTCTGATTCCCAGCCTCTGATTCGCCGACTCTGATTCCCTGCCTCTCTTTCCCCGCCTCTGATTCCCCGCCTCTGATTCCCCGCCTCAGAATCCCCGCCTCAGATTCCCTGCCTGAGATTCCACGCCTGAGATTCCCCGCCTCAGATTCCCCGCCTCAGATTCCCCGCCTCACATTCCCCGCCTCAGATTCCCCGCCTCAGATTCCCCGCCTCAGATTCCCCGCCTCAGATTCCCCGCCTCAGATTCCCCGCCTCAGATTCCCCACCTCAGATTCCCCGCCTCAGATTCCCCGCCTCTGATTGCCTGCCTCTGATTCCCTGCCTCTGATTCCCTGCCTCTGATTCCCTGCCTCTGATTCCCTGCCTCTGATTCCCTGCCTCTGATTCCCTGCCTCTGATTCCGTGCCTCTGATTCCACGCCTCTCTTTCCGTATCTCTGATTCCCCACCTCTGATTCCCTGCCTCTGATACCCTGCCTCTCTTTGCCTACCTCTATTTCGGTGCCTCTTTCTCTGCATCTAGTTTCCCACATCTCATTTGCCCCCTCTGATAACCCTCCTCTGATTCCATGCCTCTGATTCCCCGCCTCTGATTCCCCGCCTCTGATTCCCCGCCTCTGATTCCCCGCCTCTGATTCCCTGCCTCAGATTCCCTGCCTCAGATTCCCTGCCTCAGATTCCCTGCATCTGATTCCCCGCCTCTGATTCCCCACCTATTATTCCCCGCCTCTGATTCCCCGCCTCTGATTCCCCGCCTCTGATTCCCTGCCTCTGTTTCCCCGCCTCTGATTCCCCGCCTCTGATTCCCCGCCTCAGATTCCCCGGCTCTGATTCCCTGCCTGAGATTCCCTGCCTCAGATTCCCTGCCTATGATTCCCTGCCTCTGAGTCCCCGCGTCAGATTCCCCGGCTCTGATTCCCTGCCTGAGATTCCCTGCCTGAGATTCCCTGCCTCAGATTCCCTGCCTCAGATTCCCCGCCTCAGATTCCCCGCCTCAGATTCCCCGCCTCAGATTCCCCGCCTCAGATTCCCCGCCTCAGATTCCCCGCCTCAGAATCCCCACCTCAGATTCCCCGCCTCAGATTCCCTGCCTCTGATTCCCTGCCTCTGATTCCCTGCCTCTGATTCCCTGCCTCTGATTCCCTGCCTCTATATCCCTGCCTCAGATACCCTGCCTCTCTTTGCCTTCCTCTATTTCCGTTCCTCTTTCTCTGCATCTAGTTTCTCACATCTCATTTGCCCCCTCTGATAACCCGCCTCTGATTCCATGCCTCTGATTCCCTGCCTCAGATTCCTTGCCTCAGAATCCCTGCCTCTGATTCCCCGCCTCTGATTCCACGCCTCTTTTTCCCTGCCTCTGATTCCCCGCCTCTGATTCCCGCCTCTGATTCCCTGCCTCTGTTTCCCCGCCTCTGAATCCCCGCGTCTGATTCCCCGCCTCAGATTCCCCGGCTCTGATTCCCAGCCTGAGATTCCATGCCTCAGATTCCCCACCTCAGATTCCCTGCCTCAGATTCCCCGCCTCAGATTGCCCGCCTCAGATTCCCCGCCTCAGATTCCCCGCCTCAGATTCCCCGCCTCAGATTCCCCGCCTCAGATTCCCTGCCTCAGATTCCCTGCCTCAGATTCCCTGCCTCTGATTCCCCGCCTCTGATTCCCCGCCTCTTATTCCCCGCCTCTGATTCCCCGCCTCTGATTCCCCGTGTCTGATTCCCTGCCTCAGATTCCCCGGCTCTGATTCCCTGCATCAGATTCCCTGCCTCAGATTCCCTGCCTCTGATTCCCCGCCTCTGATTCCCTGCCTCTGATTCCCCGCCTCTGATTCCTGCCTCAGATTCCCTGCCTCAGATTCCCTGCCTCAGATTCCCTGCCTCTTATTCCCAGCCTTTGATTCCCCGCCTCTTATTCCCCGCCTCTGATTCCCAGCCTCTGATTCCCCGACTCTGATTCCCTGCCTCTCTTTCCCCGCCTCTGATTCCCCGCCTCTGATTCCCCGCCTCAGATTCCCCGCCTCAGATTCCCTGCCTGAGATTCCACGCCTGAGATTCCCCGCCTCAGATTCCCCGCCTCAGATTCCCCGCCTCAGATTCCCCGCCTCAGATTCCCCGCCTCAGATACCCCGCCTCAGATTCCCCGCCTCAGATTTCCCGCCTCAGATTCCCGGCCTCAGATTCCCCGCCTCAGATTCCCTGCCTCAGATTCCCTGCCTATGATTCCCTGCCTCTGAGTCCCCGCGTCAGATTCCCCGGCTCTGATTCCCTGCCTGAGATTCCCTGCCTCAGATTCCCTGCCTCAGATTCCCTGCTTCAGATTCCCCGCCTCAGATTCCCCGCCTCAGATTCACCGCCTCAGATTCCCTGCCTCAGATTCCCCGCCTCAGATTCCCCGCCTCAGAATCCCCACCTCAGATTCCCCGCCTCAGATTCCCTGCCTCTGATTCCCTGCCTCTATATCCCTGCCTCTGATTCCCTGCCTCTGATTCCGCGCCTCTGATTCCCCGCCTCTCTTTCCGTGTCTCTGATTCCCCGCCTCAGATTCCCAGCCTCAGATACCCTGCCTCTCTTTGCCTTCCTCTATTTCCGTTCCTCTTTCTCTGCATCTAGTTTCTCACATCTCATTTGCCCCCTCTGATAACCCGCCTCTGATTCCATGCCTCTGATTCCCTGCCTCTGATTCCCCGCCTCTGATTCCACGCCTCTTTTTCCCTGCCTCTGATTCCCCGCCTCTGATTCCCGCCTCTGATTCCCTGCCTCTGTTTCCCCGCCTCTGAATCCCCGCGTCTGATTCCCCGCCTCAGATTCCCCGGCTCTGATTCCCAGCCTGAGATTCCATGCCTCAGATTCCCCACCTCAGATTCCCTGCCTCAGATTCCCCGCCTCAGATTGCCCGCCTCAGATTCCCCGCCTCAGATACCCCGCCTCAGATTCCCCGCCTCAGATTCCCCGCCTCAGATTCCCTGCCTCAGATTCCCTGCCTCAGATTCCCTGCCTCTGATTCCCCGCCTCTGATTCCCCGCCTCTTATTCCCCGCCTCTGATTCCCCGCCTCTGATTCCCCGTGTCTGATTCCCTGCCTCAGATTCCCCGGCTCTGATTCCCTGCATTAGATTCCCTGCCTCAGATTCCCTGCCTCTGATTCCCCGCCTCTGATTCCCTGCCTCAGATGCCCCGCCTCAGATTCCCCGCCTCATATTCCCCGCCTCAGATTCCCCGCCTCTGATTGCCTGCCTCTGATTCCCTGCCTCTGATTCCCTGCCTCTGATTCCCTGCCTCTGATTCCCTGCTTCTGATTCCCTGCCTCTGATTCCCTGACTCTGATTCCGTGCCTCTGATTCCACGCCTCTCTTTCCGTATCTCTGATTCCCCACCTCTGATTCCCTGCCTCTGATACCCTGCCTCTCTTTGCCTACCTCTATTTCGGTGCCTCTTTCTCTGCATCTAGTTTCCCACATCTCATTTGCCCCCTCTGATAACCCTCCTCTGATTCCATGCCTCTGATTCCCCGCCTCTGATTCCCCGCCTCTGATTCCCCGCCTCTGATTCCCCGCCTCTGATTCCCTGCCTCAGATTCCCTGCCTCAGATTCCCTGCCTCAGATTCCCTGCATCTGATTCCCCGCCTCTGATTCCCCACCTATTATTCCCCGCCTCTGATTCCCCGCCTCTGATTCCCCGCCTCTGATTCCCTGCCTCTGTTTCCCCGCCTCTGATTCCCCGCCTCTGATTCCCCGCCTCAGATTCCCCGGCTCTGATTCCCTGCCTGAGATTCCCTGCCTCAGATTCCCTGCCTATGATTCCCTGCCTCTGAGTCCCCGCGTCAGATTCCCCGGCTCTGATTCCCTGCCTGAGATTCCCTGCCTGAGATTCCCTGCCTCAGATTCCCTGCCTCAGATTCCCCGCCTCAGATTCCCCGCCTCAGATTCCCCGCCTCAGATTCCCCGCCTCAGATTCCCCGCCTCAGATTCCCCGCCTCAGAATCCCCACCTCAGATTCCCCGCCTCAGATTCCCTGCCTCTGATTCCCTGCCTCTGATTCCCTGCCTCTGATTCCCTGCCTCTGATTCCCTGCCTCTATATCCCTGCCTCAGATACCCTGCCTCTCTTTGCCTTCCTCTATTTCCGTTCCTCTTTCTCTGCATCTAGTTTCTCACATCTCATTTGCCCCCTCTGATAACCCGCCTCTGATTCCATGCCTCTGATTCCCTGCCTCAGATTCCTTGCCTCAGAATCCCTGCCTCTGATTCCCCGCCTCTGATTCCACGCCTCTTTTTCCCTGCCTCTGATTCCCCGCCTCTGATTCCCGCCTCTGATTCCCTGCCTCTGTTTCCCCGCCTCTGAATCCCCGCGTCTGATTCCCCGCCTCAGATTCCCCGGCTCTGATTCCCAGCCTGAGATTCCATGCCTCAGATTCCCCACCTCAGATTCCCTGCCTCAGATTCCCCGCCTCAGATTGCCCGCCTCAGATTCCCCGCCTCAGATTCCCCGCCTCAGATTCCCCGCCTCAGATTCCCCGCCTCAGATTCCCTGCCTCAGATTCCCTGCCTCAGATTCCCTGCCTCTGATTCCCCGCCTCTGATTCCCCGCCTCTTATTCCCCGCCTCTGATTCCCCGCCTCTGATTCCCCGTGTCTGATTCCCTGCCTCAGATTCCCCGGCTCTGATTCCCTGCATCAGATTCCCTGCCTCAGATTCCCTGCCTCTGATTCCCCGCCTCTGATTCCCTGCCTCTGATTCCCCGCCTCTGATTCCTGCCTCAGATTCCCTGCCTCAGATTCCCTGCCTCAGATTCCCTGCCTCTTATTCCCAGCCTTTGATTCCCCGCCTCTTATTCCCCGCCTCTGATTCCCAGCCTCTGATTCCCCGACTCTGATTCCCTGCCTCTCTTTCCCCGCCTCTGATTCCCCGCCTCTGATTCCCCGCCTCAGATTCCCCGCCTCAGATTCCCTGCCTGAGATTCCACGCCTGAGATTCCCCGCCTCAGATTCCCCGCCTCAGATTCCCCGCCTCAGATTCCCCGCCTCAGATTCCCCGCCTCATATACCCCGCCTCAGATTCCCCGCCTCAGATTTCCCGCCTCAGATTCCCGGCCTCAGATTCCCCGCCTCAGATTCCCTGCCTCAGATTCCCTGCCTATGATTCCCTGCCTCTGAGTCCCCGCGTCAGATTCCCCGGCTCTGATTCCCTGCCTGAGATTCCCTGCCTCAGATTCCCTGCCTCAGATTCCCTGCTTCAGATTCCCCGCCTCAGATTCCCCGCCTCAGATTCACCGCCTCAGATTCCCTGCCTCAGATTCCCCGCCTCAGATTCCCCGCCTCAGAATCCCCACCTCAGATTCCCCGCCTCAGATTCCCTGCCTCTCATTGCCTGCCTCTGATTCCCTGCCTCTGATTCCCTGCCTCTGATTCCGTGCCTCTGATTCCCTGCCTCTGATTCCCTGCCTCTGATTCCCTGCCTCTGATTCCGCGCCTCTGATTCCACGCCTCTCTTTCCTTGTCTCTGATTCCCCGCCTCTGAGTCCCTTCCTCTGATACCCTGCCTCTCTTTGCCTGCCTCTATTTCCGTGCCTCTTTCACTGCATCTAGTTTACCACATCTCATTTGTCCCCTCTGATAACCTGCCTCTGATTCCATGCCTCTGATTCACTGCCTCAGATTCCCTGCATCAGATTCCCCGACTCAGATTTACCGCCTCAGATTCCCCGCCTCAGATTCCCTGCCTCAGATTCCCTGCCTCAGATTCCCTGCCTCAGATTCCCTGCCTCAGATTCCCTTCATCTGATGCCCTTCATCAATTCCCTGCCTCTGATTCCCTGCCTCTGATTCCCCACCTCTGATTCCCCCCCTCAGATTCCCTGGCTCTGATTCTCTGGCTCAGATTCCCTGCCTTAGATTCCCTTCCTCTGATTCCCCGCATCTGATTCCAGGCCTCTTATTCCCCACCTCTGATTCCCCGCCTCTGATTGCCTGCCACTGATTGCCCGCCTCTGATTCCCCGTCTCTGATTCCCCACCTCTGTCTGTATGCCTCTCTTTTGCCTCCGCTTTTCCCCCTCCAATCTTTCCGCGCCTCTCTTTCCCTCCCTCAATTTCAACAACTCTGATTGATCTGTTCTGTGTACCTCATTTTCAACACACAAGTTCCAACCACTATGTTTCACCCATCTCTTTCCCCGCCTCTATTTATCCGCCTATGTTTACCCGCCTCTGTTTACCCACCTGTTTCACCGCCTCTGATTCCCCGCCTCTGATTCCCCACCTCTGTCTCTACGTTTCTCTTTC
The DNA here is from genome assembly GCF_036971445.1 of Narcine bancroftii. Classification (NCBI taxonomy): domain Eukaryota; kingdom Metazoa; phylum Chordata; class Chondrichthyes; order Torpediniformes; family Narcinidae; genus Narcine; species Narcine bancroftii. The sequence goes on from NC_091481.1 coordinate 90,737,910, forward strand.
GCCTCCACTCTTTCCCCTCCACTCTTTCAGTGCCTGTCTTCCCTCCCTCAATTTCAACAACACTGTTTGATCTGTTTTCTGTACCTCATTTTAAACAAACAAGTTCCAACCACTATGTTTTGCCCGCCTCTTTCCCCACCTCTATTTATCCACCTATGTTTACCTGCCACTGTTTACCCGCCTGTTTCCCCGCCTCTGATTCCCCACCTTTCATTCCCCGCCTCTCTTGCCCTGCCTCTATTTCCGTGCCTCTTTCTCTGCCTCTCTTTCCCCACATCTCTTTACCTCCCGCTGATTCCCCGCCTCTGATTCCCCGCCTCTGATTTCCCGCCTCTGATTCCCTGCCTCAGATTCCCTGCCTCAGATTCCCTGCCTCAGATTCCCTGCCTCTCTTTGCCTTCCTCTATTTCCGTTCCTCTTTCTCTGCATCTAGTTTCTCACATCTCATTTGCCCCCTCTGATAACCCGCCTCTGATTCCATGCCTCTGATTCCCCACCTTTCATTCCCCGCCTCTCTTGCCCTGCCTCTATTTCCGTGCCTCTTTCTCTGCCTCTCTTTCCCCACATCTCTTTACCTCCCGCTGATTCCCCGCCTCTGATTCCCCGCCTCTGATTTCCCGCCTCTCTTTCCGTCTCTGATTCCCCGCCTCAGATTCCCTGCCTCAGATACCCTGCCTCTCTTTGCCTTCCTCTATTTCCGTTCCTCTTTCTCTGCATCTAGTTTCTCACATCTCATTTGCCCCCTCTGATAACCCGCCTCTGATTCCATGCCTCTGATTCCCTGCCTCAGATTCCTTGCCTCAGATTCCCTGCCTCTGATTCCCCGCCTCTGATTCCACGCCTCTTTTTCCCTGCCTCTGATTCCCTGCCTCTGATTCCCCGCCTCTGATTCCACGCCTCTTTTTCCCTGCCTCTGATTCCCCGCCTCTGATTCCCGCCTCTGATTCCCTGCCTCTGTTTCCCCGCCTCTGAATCCCCGCGTCTGATTCCCCGCCTCAGATTCCCCGGCTCTGATTCCCAGCCTGAGATTCCATGCCTCAGATTCCCCACCTCAGATTCCCTGCCTCAGATTCCCCGCCTCAGATTGCCCGCCTCAGATTCCCCGCCTCAGATTCCCCGCCTCAGATTCCCCGCCTCAGATTCCCCGCCTCAGATTCCCTGCCTCAGATTCCCTGCCTCAGATTCCCTGCCTCTGATTCCCCGCCTCTGAATCCCCGCCTCTTATTCCCCGCCTCTGATTCCCCGCCTCTGATTCCCCGTGTCTGATTCCCTGCCTCAGATTCCCCGGCTCTGATTCCCTGCATTAGATTCCCTGCCTCAGATTCCCTGCCTCTGATTCCCCACCTCTGATTCCCTGCCTCTGATTCCCCGCCTCTGATTCCTGCCTCAGATTCCCTGCCTCAGATTCCCTGCCTCAGATTCCCTGCCTCTTATTCCCAGCCTTTGATTCCCCGCCTCTTATTCCCCGCCTCTGATTCCCAGCCTCTGATTCCCCGACTCTGATTCCCTGCCTCTCTTTCCCCGCCTCTGATTCCCCGCCTCTGATTCCCCGCCTCAGTTTCCCCGCCTCAGATTCCCTGCCTGAGATTCCACGCCTGAGATTCCCCGCCTCAGATTCCCCGCCTCAGATTCCCCGCCTCAGATTCCCCGCCTCAGATGCCCGCCTCAGATTCCCCGCCTCAGATTTCCCTGCCTCAGATTCCCTGTCTCAGATTCCCTGCCTCAGATTCCCTGCCTCTTATTCCCAGCCTTTGATTCCCCGCCTCTTATTCCCCGCCTCTGATTCCCAGCCTCTGATTCGCCGACTCTGATTCCCTGCCTCTCTTTCCCCGCCTCTGATTCCCCGCCTCTGATTCCCCGCCTCAGAATCCCCGCCTCAGATTCCCTGCCTGAGATTCCACGCCTGAGATTCCCCGCCTCAGATTCCCCGCCTCAGATTCCCCGCCTCACATTCCCCGCCTCAGATTCCCCGCCTCAGATTCCCCGCCTCAGATTCCCCGCCTCAGATTCCCCGCCTCAGATTCCCCGCCTCAGATTCCCCACCTCAGATTCCCCGCCTCAGATTCCCCGCCTCTGATTGCCTGCCTCTGATTCCCTGCCTCTGATTCCCTGCCTCTGATTCCCTGCCTCTGATTCCCTGCCTCTGATTCCCTGCCTCTGATTCCCTGCCTCTGATTCCGTGCCTCTGATTCCACGCCTCTCTTTCCGTATCTCTGATTCCCCACCTCTGATTCCCTGCCTCTGATACCCTGCCTCTCTTTGCCTACCTCTATTTCGGTGCCTCTTTCTCTGCATCTAGTTTCCCACATCTCATTTGCCCCCTCTGATAACCCTCCTCTGATTCCATGCCTCTGATTCCCCGCCTCTGATTCCCCGCCTCTGATTCCCCGCCTCTGATTCCCCGCCTCTGATTCCCTGCCTCAGATTCCCTGCCTCAGATTCCCTGCCTCAGATTCCCTGCATCTGATTCCCCGCCTCTGATTCCCCACCTATTATTCCCCGCCTCTGATTCCCCGCCTCTGATTCCCCGCCTCTGATTCCCTGCCTCTGTTTCCCCGCCTCTGATTCCCCGCCTCTGATTCCCCGCCTCAGATTCCCCGGCTCTGATTCCCTGCCTGAGATTCCCTGCCTCAGATTCCCTGCCTATGATTCCCTGCCTCTGAGTCCCCGCGTCAGATTCCCCGGCTCTGATTCCCTGCCTGAGATTCCCTGCCTGAGATTCCCTGCCTCAGATTCCCTGCCTCAGATTCCCCGCCTCAGATTCCCCGCCTCAGATTCCCCGCCTCAGATTCCCCGCCTCAGATTCCCCGCCTCAGATTCCCCGCCTCAGAATCCCCACCTCAGATTCCCCGCCTCAGATTCCCTGCCTCTGATTCCCTGCCTCTGATTCCCTGCCTCTGATTCCCTGCCTCTGATTCCCTGCCTCTATATCCCTGCCTCAGATACCCTGCCTCTCTTTGCCTTCCTCTATTTCCGTTCCTCTTTCTCTGCATCTAGTTTCTCACATCTCATTTGCCCCCTCTGATAACCCGCCTCTGATTCCATGCCTCTGATTCCCTGCCTCAGATTCCTTGCCTCAGAATCCCTGCCTCTGATTCCCCGCCTCTGATTCCACGCCTCTTTTTCCCTGCCTCTGATTCCCCGCCTCTGATTCCCGCCTCTGATTCCCTGCCTCTGTTTCCCCGCCTCTGAATCCCCGCGTCTGATTCCCCGCCTCAGATTCCCCGGCTCTGATTCCCAGCCTGAGATTCCATGCCTCAGATTCCCCACCTCAGATTCCCTGCCTCAGATTCCCCGCCTCAGATTGCCCGCCTCAGATTCCCCGCCTCAGATTCCCCGCCTCAGATTCCCCGCCTCAGATTCCCCGCCTCAGATTCCCTGCCTCAGATTCCCTGCCTCAGATTCCCTGCCTCTGATTCCCCGCCTCTGATTCCCCGCCTCTTATTCCCCGCCTCTGATTCCCCGCCTCTGATTCCCCGTGTCTGATTCCCTGCCTCAGATTCCCCGGCTCTGATTCCCTGCATCAGATTCCCTGCCTCAGATTCCCTGCCTCTGATTCCCCGCCTCTGATTCCCTGCCTCTGATTCCCCGCCTCTGATTCCTGCCTCAGATTCCCTGCCTCAGATTCCCTGCCTCAGATTCCCTGCCTCTTATTCCCAGCCTTTGATTCCCCGCCTCTTATTCCCCGCCTCTGATTCCCAGCCTCTGATTCCCCGACTCTGATTCCCTGCCTCTCTTTCCCCGCCTCTGATTCCCCGCCTCTGATTCCCCGCCTCAGATTCCCCGCCTCAGATTCCCTGCCTGAGATTCCACGCCTGAGATTCCCCGCCTCAGATTCCCCGCCTCAGATTCCCCGCCTCAGATTCCCCGCCTCAGATTCCCCGCCTCAGATACCCCGCCTCAGATTCCCCGCCTCAGATTTCCCGCCTCAGATTCCCGGCCTCAGATTCCCCGCCTCAGATTCCCTGCCTCAGATTCCCTGCCTATGATTCCCTGCCTCTGAGTCCCCGCGTCAGATTCCCCGGCTCTGATTCCCTGCCTGAGATTCCCTGCCTCAGATTCCCTGCCTCAGATTCCCTGCTTCAGATTCCCCGCCTCAGATTCCCCGCCTCAGATTCACCGCCTCAGATTCCCTGCCTCAGATTCCCCGCCTCAGATTCCCCGCCTCAGAATCCCCACCTCAGATTCCCCGCCTCAGATTCCCTGCCTCTGATTCCCTGCCTCTATATCCCTGCCTCTGATTCCCTGCCTCTGATTCCGCGCCTCTGATTCCCCGCCTCTCTTTCCGTGTCTCTGATTCCCCGCCTCAGATTCCCAGCCTCAGATACCCTGCCTCTCTTTGCCTTCCTCTATTTCCGTTCCTCTTTCTCTGCATCTAGTTTCTCACATCTCATTTGCCCCCTCTGATAACCCGCCTCTGATTCCATGCCTCTGATTCCCTGCCTCTGATTCCCCGCCTCTGATTCCACGCCTCTTTTTCCCTGCCTCTGATTCCCCGCCTCTGATTCCCGCCTCTGATTCCCTGCCTCTGTTTCCCCGCCTCTGAATCCCCGCGTCTGATTCCCCGCCTCAGATTCCCCGGCTCTGATTCCCAGCCTGAGATTCCATGCCTCAGATTCCCCACCTCAGATTCCCTGCCTCAGATTCCCCGCCTCAGATTGCCCGCCTCAGATTCCCCGCCTCAGATACCCCGCCTCAGATTCCCCGCCTCAGATTCCCCGCCTCAGATTCCCTGCCTCAGATTCCCTGCCTCAGATTCCCTGCCTCTGATTCCCCGCCTCTGATTCCCCGCCTCTTATTCCCCGCCTCTGATTCCCCGCCTCTGATTCCCCGTGTCTGATTCCCTGCCTCAGATTCCCCGGCTCTGATTCCCTGCATTAGATTCCCTGCCTCAGATTCCCTGCCTCTGATTCCCCGCCTCTGATTCCCTGCCTCAGATGCCCCGCCTCAGATTCCCCGCCTCATATTCCCCGCCTCAGATTCCCCGCCTCTGATTGCCTGCCTCTGATTCCCTGCCTCTGATTCCCTGCCTCTGATTCCCTGCCTCTGATTCCCTGCTTCTGATTCCCTGCCTCTGATTCCCTGACTCTGATTCCGTGCCTCTGATTCCACGCCTCTCTTTCCGTATCTCTGATTCCCCACCTCTGATTCCCTGCCTCTGATTCCCCGCCTCTGATTCCCTGCCTCTGATTCCCCGCCTCTGATTCCTGCCTCAGATTCCCTGCCTCAGATTCCCTGCCTCAGATTCCCTGCCTCTTATTCCCAGCCTTTGATTCCCCGCCTCTTATTCCCCGCCTCTGATTCCCAGCCTCTGATTCCCCGACTCTGATTCCCTGCCTCTCTTTCCCCGCCTCTGATTCCCCGCCTCTGATTCCCCGCCTCAGATTCCCCGCCTCAGATTCCCTGCCTGAGATTCCACGCCTGAGATTCCCCGCCTCAGATTCCCCGCCTCAGATTCCCCGCCTCAGATTCCCCGCCTCAGATTCCCCGCCTCATATACCCCGCCTCAGATTCCCCGCCTCAGATTTCCCGCCTCAGATTCCCGGCCTCAGATTCCCCGCCTCAGATTCCCTGCCTCAGATTCCCTGCCTATGATTCCCTGCCTCTGAGTCCCCGCGTCAGATTCCCCGGCTCTGATTCCCTGCCTGAGATTCCCTGCCTCAGATTCCCTGCCTCAGATTCCCTGCTTCAGATTCCCCGCCTCAGATTCCCCGCCTCAGATTCACCGCCTCAGATTCCCTGCCTCAGATTCCCCGCCTCAGATTCCCCGCCTCAGAATCCCCACCTCAGATTCCCCGCCTCAGATTCCCTGCCTCTCATTGCCTGCCTCTGATTCCCTGCCTCTGATTCCCTGCCTCTGATTCCGTGCCTCTGATTCCCTGCCTCTGATTCCCTGCCTCTGATTCCCTGCCTCTGATTCCGCGCCTCTGATTCCACGCCTCTCTTTCCTTGTCTCTGATTCCCCGCCTCTGAGTCCCTTCCTCTGATACCCTGCCTCTCTTTGCCTGCCTCTATTTCCGTGCCTCTTTCACTGCATCTAGTTTACCACATCTCATTTGTCCCCTCTGATAACCTGCCTCTGATTCCATGCCTCTGATTCACTGCCTCAGATTCCCTGCATCAGATTCCCCGACTCAGATTTACCGCCTCAGATTCCCCGCCTCAGATTCCCTGCCTCAGATTCCCTGCCTCAGATTCCCTGCCTCAGATTCCCTGCCTCAGATTCCCTTCATCTGATGCCCTTCATCAATTCCCTGCCTCTGATTCCCTGCCTCTGATTCCCCACCTCTGATTCCCCCCCTCAGATTCCCTGGCTCTGATTCTCTGGCTCAGATTCCCTGCCTTAGATTCCCTTCCTCTGATTCCCCGCATCTGATTCCAGGCCTCTTATTCCCCACCTCTGATTCCCCGCCTCTGATTGCCTGCCACTGATTGCCCGCCTCTGATTCCCCGTCTCTGATTCCCCACCTCTGTCTGTATGCCTCTCTTTTGCCTCCGCTTTTCCCCCTCCAATCTTTCCGCGCCTCTCTTTCCCTCCCTCAATTTCAACAACTCTGATTGATCTGTTCTGTGTACCTCATTTTCAACACACAAGTTCCAACCACTATGTTTCACCCATCTCTTTCCCCGCCTCTATTTATCCGCCTATGTTTACCCGCCTCTGTTTACCCACCTGTTTCACCGCCTCTGATTCCCCGCCTCTGATTCCCCACCTCTGTCTCTACGTTTCTCTTTCGCCTCCACTCTTTCCCCTCCACTCTTTCAGTGCCTGTCTTCCCTCCCTCAATTTCAACAACACTGTTTGATCTGTTTTCTGTACCTCATTTTAAACAAACAAGTTCCAACCACTATGTTTTGCCCGCCTCTTTCCCCACCTCTATTTATCCACCTATGTTTACCTGCCACTGTTTACCCGCCTGTTTCCCCGCCTCTGATTCCCCACCTTTCATTCCCCGCCTCTCTTGCCCTGCCTCTATTTCCGTGCCTCTTTCTCTGCCTCTCTTTCCCCACATCTCTTTACCTCCCGCTGATTCCCCGCCTCTGATTCCCCGCCTCTGATTTCCCGCCTCTGATTCCCTGCCTCAGATTCCCTGCCTCAGATTCCCTGCCTCAGATTCCCTGCCTCTTCTTCCCCGCCTCTGATTCCCCGCCTCTGATTCCCCGCCTCTGATTCCCTGCCTCTGTTTCCCCGCCTCTGATTCCCCGCCTCTGATTCCCCGCCTCAGATTCCCCGGCTCTGATTCCCTGCCTCAGATTCCCTGCCTCAGATTCCCCGCCTCAGATTCCCTGCCTCAGATTCCCCGCCTCAGATTCGCTGCCTCTGATTCCCCGACTCTGATTCCCCGCCTCTTATTCCCCACCTCTGATTCCCCGCCTCTGATTCCCTGCCTCTGATTCCCTGCCTCTGATACCCTGCCTCTCTTTGCCTACCTCTATTTCGGTGCCTCTTTCTCTGCATCTAGTTTCCCACATCTCATTTGCCCCCTCTGATAACCCTCCTCTGATTCCATGCCTCTGATTCCCCGCCTCTGATTCCCCGCCTCTGATTCCCCGCCTCTGATTCCCCGCCTCTGATTCCCTGCCTCAGATTCCCTGCCTCAGATTCCCTGCCTCAGATTCCCTGCATCTGATTCCCCGCCTCTGATTCCCCACCTATTATTCCCCGCCTCTGATTCCCCGCCTCTGATTCCCCGCCTCTGATTCCCTGCCTCTGTTTCCCCGCCTCTGATTCCCCGCCTCTGATTCCCCGCCTCAGATTCCCCGGCTCTGATTCCCTGCCTGAGATTCCCTGCCTCAGATTCCCTGCCTATGATTCCCTGCCTCTGAGTCCCCGCGTCAGATTCCCCGGCTCTGATTCCCTGCCTGAGATTCCCTGCCTCAGATTCCCTGCCTCAGATTCCCTGCCTCAGATTCCCCGCCTCAGATTCCCTGCCTCAGATTCCCCGCCTCAGATTCCCCACCTCAGATTCCCCGCCTCAGATTCCCCGCCTCAGAATCCCCACCTCAGATTCCCCGCCTCAGATTCCCTGCCTCTGATTCCCTGCCTCTGATTCCCTGCCTCTGATTCCCTGCCTCTGATTCCCTGCCTCTATATCCCTGCCTCTGATTCCCTGCCTCTGATTCCGCGCCTCTGATTCCCCGCCTCTCTTTCCGTCTCTGATTCCCCGCCTCAGATTCCCTGCCTCAGATACCCTGCCTCTCTTTGCCTTCCTCTATTTCCGTTCCTCTTTCTCTGCATCTAGTTTCTCACATCTCATTTGCCCCCTCTGATAACCCGCCTCTGATTCCATGCCTCTGATTCCCTGCCTCAGATTCCTTGCCTCAGATTCCCTGCCTCTGATTCCCCGCCTCTGATTCCACGCCTCTTTTTCCCTGCCTCTGATTCCCCGCCTCTGATTCCCGCCTCTGATTCCCTGCCTCTGTTTCCCCGCCTCTGAATCCCCGCGTCTGATTCCCCGCCTCAGATTCCCCGGCTCTGATTCCCAGCCTGAGATTCCATGCCTCAGATTCCCCACCTCAGATTCCCTGCCTCAGATTCCCCGCCTCAGATTGCCCGCCTCAGATTCCCCGCCTCAGATTCCCCGCCTCAGATTCCCCGCCTCAGATTCCCCGCCTCAGATTCCCTGCCTCAGATTCCCTGCCTCAGATTCCCTGCTTCTGATTCCCCGCCTCTGATTCCCCGCCTCTTATTCCCCGCCTCTGATTCCCCACCTCTGATTCCCCGTGTCTGATTCCCTGCCTCAGATTCCCCGGCTCTGATTCCCTGCATTAGATTCCCTGCCTCAGATTCCCTGCCTCTGATTCCCCGCCTCTGATTCCCTGCCTCTGATTCCCCGCCTCTGATTCCTGCCTCAGATTCCCTGCCTCAGATTCCCTGCCTCAGATTCCCTGCCTCTTATTCCCAGCCTTTGATTCCCCGCCTCTTATTCCCCGCCTCTGAATCCCAGCCTCTGATTCCCCGACTCTGATTCCCTGCCTCTCTTTCCCCGCCTCTGATTCCCCGCCTCTGATTCCCCGCCTCAGATTCCCCGCCTCAGATTCCCTGCCTGAGATTCCACGCCTGAGATTCCCCGCCTCAGATTCCCCGCCTCAGATTCCCCGCCTCAGATTCCCTGCCTCAGATTCCCCGCCTCAGATTCCCCGCCTCAGATTCCCCGCCTCAGATTTCCCGCCTCAGATTCCCGGCCTCAGATTCCCCGCCTCAGATTCCCTGCCTCAGATTCCCTGCCTATGATTCCCTGCCTCTGAGTCCCCGCGTCAGATTCCCCGGCTCTGATTCCCTGCCTGAGATTCCCTGCCTCAGATTCCCTGCCTCAGATTCCCCGCCTCAGATTCCCCGCCTCAGATTCCCCGCCTCAGATTCCCCGCCTCAGATTCCCCGCCTCAGATTCCCCGCCTCAGATTCCCCGCCTCAGAATCCCCACCTCAGATTCCCCGCCTCAGATTCCCTGCCTCTGATTCCCTGCCTCTGATTCCCTGCCTCTGATTCCCTGCCTCTGATTCCCTGCCTCTATATCCCTGCCTCTGATTCCCTGCCTCTGATTCCGCGCCTCTGATTCCCCGCCTCTCTTTCCGTGTCTCTGATTCCCCGCCTCAGATTCCCTGCCTCAGATTCCCTGCCTCTGATTCCCCGCCTCTGATTCCCCGCCTCTTATTCCCCGCCTCTGATTCCCCGCCTCTGATTCCCCGCGTCTGATTCCCTGCCTCAGATTCCCCGGCTCTGATTCCATGCATTAGATTCCCTGCCTCAGATTCCCTGCCTCTGATTCCCCGCCTCTGATTCCCTGCCTCTGATTCCCCGCCTCTGATTCCTGCCTCAGATTCCCTGCCTCAGATTCCCTGCCTCAGATTCCCTGCCTCTTATTCCCAGCCTTTGATTCCCCGCCTCTTATTCCCCGCCTCTGATTCCCAGCCTCTGATTCCCCGACTATGATTCCCTGCCTCTCTTTCCCCGCCTCTGATTCCCCGCCTCTGATTCCCCGCCTCAGATTCCCCGCCTCAGATTCCCTGCCTGAGATTCCACGACTGAGATTCCCCGCCTCAGATTCCCCGCCTCAGATTCCCCGCCTCAGATTCCCCGCCTCAGATTCCCCGCCTCAGATTCCCCGCCTCAGATTCCCCGCCTCAGATTCCCCGCCTCAGATTCCCGGCCTCAGATTCCCGGCCTCAGATTCCCCGCCTCAGATTCCCCGCCTCAGATTCCCCGCCTCATATTCCCCGCCTCAGATTCCCCTCCTCTGATTGCCTGCCTCTGATTCCCTGCCTCTGATTCCCTGCCTCTGATTCCCTGCCTCTGATTCCCTGCTTCTGATTCCCTGCCTCTGATTCCCTGCCTCTGATTCCCTGCCTCTGATTCCGTGCCTCTGATTCCACGCCTCTCTTTCCGTATCTCTGATTCCCCACCTCTGATTCCCTGCCTCTGATACCCTGCCTCTCTTTGCCTACCTCTATTTCGGTGCCTCTTTCTCTGCATCTAGTTTCCCACATCTCATTTGCCCCCTCTGATAACCCTCCTCTGATTCCATGCCTCTGATTCCCCGCCTCTGATTCCCCGCCTCTGATTCCCCGCCTCTGATTCCCCGCCTCTGATTCCCTGCCTCAGATTCCCTGTCTCAGATTCCCTGCCTCAGATTCCCTGCATCTGATTCCCCGCCTCTGATTCCCCGCCTATTATTCCCCGCCTCTGATTCCCCGCCTCTGATTCCCCGCCTCTGATTCCCCGCCTCTGATTCCCTGCCTCAGATTCCCCGGCTCAGATTCCCTGCCTGAGATTCCCTGCCTCAGATTCCCTGCCTATGATTCCCTGCCTCTGAGTCCCCGCGTCAGATTCCCCGGCTCTGATTCCCTGCCTGAGATTCCCTGCCTCAGATTCCCCGCCTCAGATTCCCTGCCTCAGATTCCCCGCCTCAGATTCCCCGCCTCAGATTCCCCGCCTCAGATTCCCCGCCTCAGATTCCCCGCCTCAGATTCCCCGCCTCAGATTCCCTGCCTCAGATTCCCCGCCTCAGATTCCCTGCCTCTGATTCCCTGCCTCTGATTCCCTGCCTCTGATTCCCTGCCTCTAAATCCCTGCCTCTGATTCCCTGCCTCTGATTCCGCGCCTCTGATTCCCCGCCTCTCTTTCCGTGTCTCTGATTCCCCGCCTCAGATTCCCTGCCTCAGATGCCCTGCCTCTCTTTGCCTTCCTCTATTTCCGTGCCTCTTTCTCTGCATCTAGTTTCCCACATCTCATTAGCCCCCTCTGATAACCCGCCTCTGATTCCATGCCTCTGATTCCCCGCCTCAGATTCCCCGCCTCTGATTCCCCGCCTCTGATTCCCTGCCTCAGATTCCCCACCTCAGATTCCCTGCCTCAGATTCCCCGCCTCAGATTCCCCGCCTCAGATTCCCCGCCTCAGATTCCCCGCCTCAGATTCCCCGCCTCAGATTCCCCGCCTCAGATTCCCCGCCTCAGATTCCCTTCCTCAGATTCCATGTCTCAGATTCCCTGCCTCAGATTCCCTTCATCTGATTCCCTTCATCTGATTCCCTGCCACTGATTCCCTGCCTCTGATTCCCCGCCTCTGATTCCCCGCCTCTGATTCCCCGCCTCAGATTCCCTGCCTCAGATTCCCTGCCTCAGATTCCCTGCCTCTGATTCCCTTCCTCAGATTCCCTGCCTCAGATTCCCTGCCTCAGATTCCCTGCCTCTCATTGCCTGCCTCTGATTCCCTGCCTCTGATTCCCTGCCTCTGATTCCCTGCCTCTGATTCCCTGCCTCTGATTCCCTGCCTCTGATTCCCTGCCTCTGATTCCCTGCCTCTGATTCCGCGCCTCTGATTCCACGCCTCTCTTTCCTTGTCTCTGATTCCCCGCCTCTGAGTCCCTTCCTCTGATACCCTGCCTCTCTTTGCCTGCCTCTATTTCCGTGCCTCTTTCACTGCATCTAGTTTACCACATCTCATTTGCCCCCTCTGATAACCTGCCTCTGATTCCATGCCTCTGATTCACTGCCTCAGATTCCCTGCATCAGATTCCCCGACTCAGATTTACCGCCTCAGATTCCCCGCCTCAGATTCCCTGCCTCAGATTCCCTGCCTCAGATTCCCTGCCTCAGATTCCCTGCCTCAGATTCCCTTCATCTGATGCCCTTCATCTGATTCCCTGCCTCTGATTCCCTGCCTCTGATTCCCCACCTCTGATTCCCCCCCTCAGATTCCCTGGCTCTGATTCTCTGGCTCAGATTCCCTGCCTTAGATTCCCTTCCTCTGATTCCCCGCATCTGATTCCAGGCCTCTTATTCCCCACCTCTGATTCCCCGCCTCTGATTGCCTGCCACTGATTGCCCGCCTCTGATTCCCCGTCTCTGATTCCCCACCTCTGTCTGTATGCCTCTCTTTTGCCTCCGCTTTTTCCCCTCCAATCTTTCCGCGCCTCTCTTTCCCTCCCTCAATTTCAACAACTCTGATTGATCTGTTCTGTGTACCTCATTTTCAACACACAAGTTCCAACCACTATGTTTCACCCATCTCTTTCCCCGCCTCTAATTATCCGCCTATGTTTACCCGCCTCTGTTTACCCACCTGTTTCACCGCCTCTGATTCCCCGCCTCCGATTCCCCACCTCTGTCTCTACGTTTCTCTTTCGCCTCCACTCTTTCCCCTCCACTCTTTCAGTGCCTGTCTTCCCTCCCTCAATTTCAACAACACTGTTTGATCTGTTTTCTGTACCTCATTTTAAACAAACAAGTTCCAACCACTATGTTTTGCCCGCCTCTTTCCCCACCTCTATTTATCCACCTATGTTTACCTGCCACTGTTTACCCGCCTGTTTCCCCGCCTCTGATTCCCCACCTTTCATTCCCCGCCTCTCTTGCCCTGCCTCTATTTCCGTGCCTCTTTCTCTGCCTCTCTTTCACCACATCTCTTTACCTCCCGCTGATTCCCCGCCTCTGATTCCCCGCCTCTGATTTCCCGCCTCTGATTCCCTGCCTCAGATTCCCTGCCTGAGATTCCCTGCCTCAGATTCCCTGCCTCTTATTCCCCGCCTCTGATTCCCCGCCTCTGATTCCCCGCCTCTGATTCCCTGCCTCTGTTTCCCCGCCTCTGATTCCCCGCCTCTGATTCCCCGCCTCAGATTCCCCGGCTCTGATTCCCTGCCTCAGATTCCCTGCCTCAGATTCCCCGCCTCAGATTCCCTGCCTCAGATTCCCCGCCTCAGATTCGCTGCCTCTGATTCCCCGACTCTGATTCCCCGCCTCTTATTCCCCACCTCTGATTCCCCGCCTCTGATTCCCTGCCTCTGATTCCCTGCCTCTGATTCCCCGCCTCTGATTCCCTGCCTGTGATTCCCTGACTCAGATTCCCTGCCTCAGATTCCCTGCCTCTGATTCCCCGACTCTGATTCCCCGCCTCTTATTCCCCACCTCTGAATCACCGCCTCTGATTCCCCGCCTCTGATTCCCTGCCTCTGTTTCCCAACCTCTGATTCCCCGCCTCTGATTCCCCGCCTCAGATTCCCCGGCTCTGATTCCCTACCTCAGATTCCCTGCCTCTGATTCCCTGCCTCAGATTCCCTGCCTCAAATTCCTCGCCTCAGATTTCCCGCCTCAGATTCCCCGCCTCAGATTCCCCGCCTCAGATTCCCCGCCTCAGATTCCCCGCCTCAGATTCCCCGCCTCAGATTCCCCGCCTCAGATTCCCCGCCTCAGATTCCCCGCCTCAGATTCCCCGCCTCAGATTCCCTGTCTCAGATTCCCTGCCTCAGATTCCCTTCATCTGATTCCCTTCATCTGATTCCCTGCCTCTGATTCCCTGCCTCTGATTCCCCGCCTCTGATTCCCCGCCTCTGATTCCCCGCCTCAGATTCCCTGCCTCAGATTCCCTGCCTCAGATTCCCTGCCTCTGATTCCCTGCCTCAGATTCCCTGCCTCAGATTCCCTGCCTCAGATTCCCTGCCTCTGATTGCCTGCCTCTGATTCCCTGCCTCTGATTCCCTGCCTCTGATTCCCTGCCTCTGATTCACTGCCTCTGATTCCCTGCCTCTGATTCCGCGCCTCTGATTCCACGCCTCTCTTTCCTTGTCTCTGATTCCCCGCCTCTGAGTCCCTGCCTCTGATACACTGCCTCTCTTTGCCTGCCTCTATTTCCGTGCCTCTTTCACTGCATCTAGTTTCCCACTTCTCATTTGCCCCCTCTGATAACCCGCCTCTGCTTCCATGCCTCAGATTCCCTGCCTCAGATTCCCCGACTCAGATTTACCGCCTCAGATTCCCCGCCTCAGATTCCCTGCCTCAGATTCCCTGCCTCAGATTCCCTGCCTCAGATTCCCTGCCTCAGATTCCCTTCATCTGATGCCCTTCATCAATTCCCTGCCTCTGATTCCCTGCCTCTGATTCCCCACCTCTGATTCCCCGCCTCAGATTCCCTGGCTCTGATTCTCTGGCTCAGATTCCCTGCCTTAGATTCCCTGCCTCTGATTCCCCGCATCTGATTCCAGGCCTCTTATTCCCCACCTCTGATTCCCCGCCTCTGATTGCCTGCCACTGATTGCCCGCCTCTGATTCCCCGCCTCTGATTCCCCGTCTCTGATTCCCCACCTCTCTCTATGCCTCTCTTTCACCTCCACTCTTTCCCCTCCACTCTTTCCGCGCCTCTCTTTCCCTCCCTCAATTTCAACAACTCTGATTGATCTGTTCTGTGTACCTCATTTTTAACACACAAGTTCCAACCACTATGTTTCACCCATCTCTTTCCCCGCCTCTATTTATCCGCCTATGTTTACCCGCCTCTGTTTACCCACCTGTTTCACCGCCTCTGATTCCCCGCCTCTGATTCCCCACCTCTGTCTCTACGCCTCTCTTTCGCCTCCACTCTTTCCCCTCCACTCTTTCAGTGCCTGTCTTTCCCTCCCTCAATTTCAACAACACTGTTTGATCTGTTTTGTGTACCTCATTTTAAACACACAAGTTCCAACCACTATGTTTTGCCCGCCTCTTTCCCCGCCTCTATTTATCCAACTATGTTTACCTGCCACTGTTTACCCGCCTGTTTCCCCGCCTCTGATTCCCCACCTTTCATTCCCCGCCTCTCTTTCCCTGCCTCTATCTCCGTGGCTCTTTCTCTGCCTCTCTTTCCCCACATCTCTTTACCTCCCGCTGATTCCCCGCCTCTGATTCCCCGCCTCTGATTCCCCGCCTCTGATTCCCTTCCTCAGATTCCCTGCCTCAGATTCCCTGCCTCAGATTCCCTGCCTCTGATTCCCCGCCTCTGATTCCCCGCCTCTTATTCCCCGCCTCTGATTCCACTCCTTTGATTCCCCGCCTCTGATTCCCTGCCTCTGTTTCCCCGCCTCTGATTCCCCGCATCTGATTCCCTGCTTCAGATTCCCCGGCTCTGATTCCCTGCCTCAGATTCCCTGCCGCAGATTCCCCGCCTCAGATTCCCTGCCTCAGATTCCCCGCCTCAGATTCGCTGCCTCTGATTCCCCGACTCTGATTCCCCGCCTCTGATTCCCTGCCTCTGTTTCCCCACCTCTGATTCCCCGCCTCTGATTCCCCGCCTCAGATTCCCCGGCTCTGATTCCCTACCACAGATTCCCTGCCTCAGATACCCCGCCTCTGATTCCCCGCCTCAGATTCCCCGGCTCTGATTCCCTACCACAGATTCCCTGCCTCAGATACCCCGCCTCAGATTCCCCGCCTCAGATTCCCCGCCTCAGATTCCCCGCCTCAGATTCCCCGCCTCAGATTCCCCGCCTCAGATTCCCCGCCTCAGATTCCCCGCCTCAGATTCCCCGCCTCAGATTCCCCGCCTCAGATTCCCCGCCTCAGATTCCCCGCCTCAGATTCCCCGCCTCTGATTCCCCGCCTCTGATTCCCCGCCTCTGATTCCGCGCCTCTGATTCCACGTCTCTCTTTCTGTATCTCTGATTCCCCGCCTCTAATTCCCTGCCTCTGATACCCTGCCTCTATTTGCCTGCCTCTATTTCCGTGCCTCTTTCTCTGCATCTAGTTTCCCACATGTCATTTGCCCCCTCTGATAACCCGCCTCTGATTCCATGCCTCTGATTCCCCGCCTCTGATTCCCCGCCTCTGATTCCCTGCCTCTGATTCCCCGCCTCTGATTCCCTGCCTCAGATTCCCTGCCTCAGATTCCCTGCCTCTGATTCCCTGCCTCTGATTCCCCGCATCTTATTCCCCATCTCTGATTCCCCGCCTCTGATTCCCCGCGTCTGATTCCCTCCCTCAGATTCCCCGCCTCTGATTCCCTGCATTAGATTCCCTGCCTCAGATTCCCTGCCTCTGATTCCCCGCCTCTGATTCCCTGCCTCTGATTCCCCGCCTCTGATTCCTGCCTCAGATTCCCTGCCTCAGATTCCCTGCCTCAGATTCCCTGCCTCTGATTCACTGCCTTTGATTCCCCGCCTCATATTCCCCACCTCTGATTCCCAGCCTCTGATTCCCCGCCTCTGATTACCTGCCACTGTTTCCCCGCCTCTGATTCCCCGCCTCTGATTCCCCGCCTCTGATTCCCTGCCTCTGATTCCCCACCTCTGATTCCCTGCCTCAGATTCCCTGCCTCAGATTCCCTCTCAGATTCCCTGCCTCTGATTCCCCGACTCTGATTCCCCGCCTCTTATTCCCCAACTCTGATTCCCCGCCTCAGATTCCCCGCCTCTGATTCCCCGGCTCTGATTCCCTGCCTCAGATTCCCTGCCTAAGATTCCCCGCCTCAGATTTCCCGCCTCAGATTCCCCTCCTCAGAATCCCCGCCTCAGATTCCCCGCCTCAAATTCCCCGCCTCAGATTCCCCGCCTCAGATTCCCCGCCTCAGATTCCCCACCTCAGATTCCCAGCCTCTGATTCCCCGCCTCTGATTCCCTGCCTCTGTTTCCCCGCCTCTGATTCCCCGCCTCTGATTCCCCGCCTCAGATTCCCGCCTCAAATTCCCTGCCTCAGATTCCCCGCCTGAGATTCCCCGCCTTAGATTCCCCGCCTCAGATTCCCCGCCTCAGATTCCCCGCCTCTGATTCCCCGCCTCTGATTCCCTGCCTCTGTTTCCCCGCCTCTGATTCCCTGCCTCTGTTTCCCCGCCTCTGATTCCCCGCCTCTGATTCCCCGCCTCAGATTCCCCGGCTCTGATTCCCTGCCTCAGATTCCCTGCCTCAGATTCCCCGTCTCAGATTCCCTGCCTCAGATTCCCCGCCTCAGATTCGCTGCCTCTGATTCCCCGACTCTGATTCCCCGCCTCTTATTCCCCACCTCTGATTCCCCGCCTCTGATTCCCTGCCTCTGATTCCCTGCCTCTGATTCCCCGCCTCTGATTCCCTGCCTGTGATTCCCTGACTCAGATTCCCTGCCTCAGATTCCCTGCCTCTGATTCCCCGACTCTGATTCCCCGCCTCTTATTCCCCACCTCTGAATCCCCGCCTCTGATTCCCCGCCTCTGATTCCCTGCCTCTGTTTCCCAACCTCTGATTCCCCGCCTCTGATTCCCCGCCTCAGATTCCCCGGCTCTGATTCCCTACCTCAGATTCCCTGCCTCTGATTCCCTGCCTCAGATTCCCTGCCTCAAATTCCTCGCCTCAGATTCCCCGCCTCAGATTCCCCGCCTCAGATTCCCCGCCTCAGATTCCCCGCCTCAGATTCCCCGCCTCAGATTCCCCGCCTCAGATTCCCCGCCTCAGATTCCCCGCCTCAGATTCCCCACCTCAGATTCCCCGTCTCAGATTCCCTGCCTCAGATTCCCTTCATCTGATTCCCTTCATCTGATTCCCTGCCTCTGATTCCCTGCCTCTGATTCCCCGCCTCTGATTCCCCGCCTCTGATTCCCCGCCTCAGATTCCCTGCCTCAGATTCCCTGCCTCAGATTCCCTGCCTCTGATTCCCTGCCTCAGATTCCCTGCCTCAGATTCCCTGCCTCAGATTCCCTGCCTCTGATTGCCTGCCTCTGATTCCCTGCCTCTGATTCCCTGCCTCTGATTCCCTGCCTCTGATTCACTGCCTCTGATTCCCTGCCTCTGATTCCGCGCCTCTGATTCCACGCCTCTCTTTCCTTGTCTCTGATTCCCCGCCTCTGAGTCCCTGCCTCTGATACACTGCCTCTCTTTGCCTGCCTCCATTTCCGTGCCTCTTTCACTGCATCTAGTTTCCCACTTCTCATTTGCCCCCTCTGATAACCCGCCTCTGCTTCCATGCCTCAGATTCCCTGCCTCAGATTCCCCGACTCAGATTTACCGCCTCAGATTCCCCGCCTCAGATTCCCTGCCTCAGATTCCCTGCCTCAGATTCCCTGCCTCAGATTCCCTGCCTCAGATTCCCTTCATCTGATGCCCTTCATCAATTCCCTGCCTCTGATTCCCTGCCTCTGATTCCCCACCTCTGATTCCCCGCCTCAGATTCACTGGCTCTGATTCTCTGGCTCAGATTCCCTGCCTTAGATTCCCTGCCTCTGATTCCCCGCATCTGATTCCAGGCCTCTTATTCC
Organism: Narcine bancroftii; assembly: GCF_036971445.1. Lineage (NCBI taxonomy): Eukaryota > Metazoa > Chordata > Chondrichthyes > Torpediniformes > Narcinidae > Narcine > Narcine bancroftii. The sequence goes on from NC_091481.1 coordinate 90,756,377, forward strand.
CCACCTCTGATTCCCCGCCTCTGATTGCCTGCCACTGATTGCCCGCCTCTGATTCCCCGCCTCTGATTCCCCGTCTCTGATTCCCCACCTCTCTCTATGCCTCTCTTTCACCTCCACTCTTTCCCCTCCACTCTTTCCGCGCCTCTCTTTCCCTCCCTCAATTTCAACAACTCTGATTGATCTGTTCTGTGTACCTCATTTTTAACACACAAGTTCCAACCACTATGTTTCACCCATCTCTTTCCCCGCCTCTATTTATCCGCCTATGTTTACCCGCCTCTGTTTACCCACCTGTTTCACCGCCTCTGATTCCCCGCCTCTGATTCCCCACCTCTGTCTCTACGCCTCTCTTTCGCCTCCACTCTTTCCCCTCCACTCTTTCAGTGCCTGTCTTTCCCTCCCTCAATTTCAACAACACTGTTTGATCTGTTTTGTGTACCTCATTTTAAACACACAAGTTCCAACCACTATGTTTTGCCCGCCTCTTTCCCCGCCTCTATTTATCCAACTATGTTTACCTGCCACTGTTTACCCGCCTGTTTCCCCGCCTCTGATTCCCCACCTTTCATTCCCCGCCTCTCTTTCCCTGCCTCTATCTCCGTGGCTCTTTCTCTGCCTCTCTTTCCCCACATCTCTTTACCTCCCGCTGATTCCCCGCCTCTGATTCCCCGCCTCTGATTCCCCGCCTCTGATTCCCTGCCTCAGATTCCCTGCCTCAGATTCCCTGCCTCAGATTCCCTGCCTCTGATTCCCCGCCTCTGATTCCCCGCCTCTTATTCCCCGCCTCTGATTCCACTCCTTTGATTCCCCGCCTCTGATTCCCTGCCTCTGTTTCCCCGCCTCTGATTCCCCGCATCTGATTCCCTGCTTCAGATTCCCCAGCTCTGATTCCCTGCCTCAGATTCCCTGCCGCAGATTCCCCGCCTCAGATTCCCTGCCTCAGATTCCCCGCCTCAGATTCGCTGCCTCTGATTCCCCGACTCTGATTCCCCGCCTCTGATTCCCCGCCTCTGATTCCCCGGCTCTGATTCCCTACCACAGATTCCCTGCCTCAGATACCCCGCCTCAGATTCCCTGCCTCAGATTCCCCGCCTCAGATTTCCCGCCTCAGATTCCCCGCCTCAGATTCCCCGCCTCAGATTCCCCGCCTCAGATTCCCCGCCTCAGATTCCCCGCCTCAGATTCCCCGCCTCTGATTCCCCGCCTCTGATTCCCCGCCTCTGATTCCCTGCCTCTGATTCCCTGCCTCTGATTCGCTGCCTCTGATTCCCTGCCTCTGATTCCGCGCCTCTGATTCCACGTCTCTCTTTCTGTATCTCTGATTCCCCGCCTCTAATTCCCTGCCTCTGATACCCTGCCTCTATTTGCCTGCCTCTATTTCCGTGCCTCTTTCTCTGCATCTAGTTTCCCACATGTCATTTGCCCCCTCTGATAACCCGCCTCTGATTCCATGCCTCTGATTCCCCGCCTCTGATTCCCCGCCTCTGATTCCCTGCCTCTGATTCCCCGCCTCTGATTCCCTGCCTCAGATTCCCTGCCTCAGATTCCCTGCCTCTGATTCCCTGCCTCTGATTCCCCGCATCTTATTCCCCGTCTCTGATTCCCCGCCTCTGATTCCCCGCGTCTGATTCCCTCCCTCAGATTCCCCGCCTCTGATTCCCTGCATTAGATTCCCTGCCTCAGATTCCCTGCCTCTGATTCCCCGCCTCTGATTCCCTGCCTCTGATTCCCCGCCTCTGATTCCTGCCTCAGATTCCCTGCCTCAGATTCCCTGCCTCAGATTCCCTGCCTCTGATTCACTGCCTTTGATTCCCCGCCTCATATTCCCCACCTCTGATTCCCAGCCTCTGATTCCCCGCCTCTGATTACCTGCCACTGTTTCCCCGCCTCTGATTCCCCGCCTCTGATTCCCCGCCTCTGATTCCCTGCCTCTGATTCCCCACCTCTGATTCCCTGCCTCAGATTCCCTGCCTCAGATTCCCTCTCAGATTCCCTGCCTCTGATTCCCCGACTCTGATTCCCCGCCTCTTATTCCCCAACTCTGATTCCCCGCCTCTGATTCCCCGCCTCTGATTCCCTGCCTCTGATTCCCTGCCTCAGATTCCCCGCCTCAGATTCCCCGCCTCTGATTCCCCGGCTCTGATTCCCTGCCTCAGATTCCCTGCCTAAGATTCCCCGCCTCAGATTCCCTGCCTAAGATTCCCCGCCTCAGATTTCCCGCCTCAGATTCCCCTCCTCAGAATCCCCGCCTCAGATTCCCCGCCTCAAATTCCCCGCCTCAGATTCCCCGCCTCAGATTCCCCGCCTCAGATTCCCCACCTCAGATTCCCAGCCTCTGATTCCCCGCCTCTGATTCCCTGCCTCTGTTTCCCCGCCTCTGATTCCCCGCCTCTGATTCCCCGCCTCAGATTCCCGCCTCAAATTCCCTGCCTCAGATTCCCCGCCTGAGATTCCCCGCCTTAGATTCCCCGCCTCAGATTCCCCGCCTCAGATTCCCCGCCTCAGATTCCCCGCCTCAGATTCCCCGCCTCAGATTCCCTGCCTCTGATTGCCTGCCTTTGATTCCCTGCCTCTCATTCCCTGCCTCTGATTCCCCGCCTCTGATTCCCCGCCTCAGATTCCCTGCCTCAGATTCCCTGCTTCAGATTCCCTGCCTCTGATTCCCTGCCTCAGATTCCCTGCCTCAGATTCCCTGCCTCAGATTCCCTGCCTCTGATTGCCTGCCTCTGTTTCCCTGCCTCTGATTCCCTGCCTCTGATTCCCTGCCTCTGATTCCCTGCCTCTGATTCCCTGCCTCTGATTCCGCGCCTCTGATTCCACGCCTCTCTTTCCTTGTCTCTGATTCCCCGCCTCTGAGTCCCTGCCTCTGATACCCTGCCTCTCTTTGCCTGCCTCTATTTCCGTGCCTCTTTCACTGCATCTAGTTTCCCACATCTCATTTGCCCCCTCTGATAACCCGCCTCTGATTCCATGCCTCTGATTCACTGCCTCAGATTCCCTGCATCAGATTCCCCGACTCAGACTTACCGCCTCAGATTCCCCGCCTCAGATTCCCTGCCTCAGATTCCCTGCCTCAGATTCCCTGCCTCAGATTCCCTGCCTCAGATTCCCTTCATCTGATGCCCTTCATCAATTCCCTGCCTCTGATTCCCTGCCTCTGATTCCCCACCTCTGATTCCCCGCCTCAGATTCCCTGGCTCTGATTCTCTGGCTCAGATTCCCTGCCTTAGATTCCCTGCCTCTGATTCCCCGCATCTGATTCCAGGCCTCTTATTCCCCACCTCTGATTCCCCGCCTCTGATTGCCTGCCACTGATTGCCCGCCTCTGATTCCCCGCCTCTGATTCCCCGCCTCTCATTCCCCACCTCTGTCTGTATGCCTCTCTTTCACCTCCGCTTTTTCCCCTCCACTCTTTCCGCGCCTCTCTTTCCCTCCCTCAATTTCAACAACTCTGTTTGATCTGTTCTGTGTACCTCATTTTCAACACACAAGTTCCAACCACTATGTTTCACCCATCTATTTCCCCGCCTCTATTTATCCACCTATGTTTACCCGCCTCTGCTTACCTACCTGTTTCACCGCCTCTGTTTCCCCACCTCTGATTCCCCACCTCTGTCTCTACGCCTCTCTTTCGCCTCCACTATTTCCCCTCCACTCTTTCCGTGCCTGTCTTTCCCTCCCTCAATTTCAACAACACTCTTTGATATGTTTTGTGTACCTCATTTTAAACACACAAGTTCCAACCACTATGTTTTGCCCGCCTCTTTCCCCACTTCTATTTATCCACCTATGTTTACCTGCCACTGTTTACCCGCCTGTTTCCCCGCCTCTGATTCCCTGCCTCAGATTCCCTGCCTCTGATTCCCCGCCTCTGATTCCCTGCCTCTTATTCCCCGCCTCTGATTCCCCGCCTCTGATTCCCCGCCTCTGATTCCCTGCCTCTGTTTCCCTGCCTCCGATTCCCCGCCTCTGATTCCCCGCCTCAGATTCCCCGGCTCTGATTCCCTGCCTCAGATTCACTGCCTCAGATTCCCCGCCTCAGATTCCCTGCCTCAGATTCCCCGCCTCAGATTCCCTGCCTCTGATTCCACGACTCTGATTCCCCGCCTCTTATTCACCGCCTCTGATTCCCCGCCTCTGATTCCCCGCCTCTGATTCCCTGCCTCTGATTCCCCACCTCTGATTCCCTGCCTCAGATTCCCTGCCTCAGATTCCCTCTCAGATTCCCTGCCTCTGATTCCCCGACTCTGATTCCCCGCCTCTTATTCCCCGCCTCAGATTCCCCGGCTCTGATTCCCTGCCTCAGAATCACTGCCTAAGATTCCCCGCCTCAGATTCCCTGCCTAAGATTCCCCGCCTCAGATTTCCCGCTTCAGATTCCCCTCCTCAGAATCTCCGCCTCAGATTCTCCGCCTCAAATTCCCCGCCTCAGATTCCCCGCCTCAGATTCCCCGCCTCAGATTCCCCACCTCAGCTTCCCCGCCTCAGATTCCCCGCCTCACATTCCCCGCCTCAGATTCCCCGCCTCAGATTCCCCGCCTCAGATTCCCCGCTTCTGATTCCCTGCCTCTGATTCCCCGCCTCTGATTCCCCGCCTCTGATTCCCTGCCTCTGATTCCCCGCCTCTGATTCCCTGCCTCAGATTCCCTGCCTCAGATTCCCCGCCTCAGATTCCCTGCCTCAGATTCCCCGCCTCAGATTCCCTGCCTCTGATTCCCCGACTCTGATTCCCCGCCTCTTATTCCCCGCCTCTGATTCCCCGCCTCTGATTCCCTGCCTCTGATACCCTGCCTCTCTTTGCCTGCCTCTATTTCGGTGCCTCTTTCTCTGCATCTAGTTTCCCACATCTAATTTGCCCCCTCTGATAACCCGCCTCTGATTCCATGCCTCTGATTCCCCGCCTCTGATACCCCGCCTCTGATTCCCTGCCTCTGATTCCCCGCCTCTGATTCCCTGACTCAGATTCCCTGCCTCAGATTCCCCGCCTCAGATTCCCTGCCTCAGATTCCCCGCTTCAGATTCCCTGCCTCTGATTCCCCGACTCTGATTCCCCGCCTCTTATTCCCCGCCTCTGATTCCCCGCCTCTGATTCCCCGCCTCTGATTCCCTTCCTCTGATTCCCCACCTCTGATTCCCTGCCTCAGATTCCCTGCCTCACATTCCCTGCCTCAGATTCCCTGCCTCTGATTCCCCGACTCTGATTCCCCGCCTCTTATTCCCCACCTCTGATTCCCCACCTCTGATTCCCCGCCTCTGATTCCCCGCCTCTGATTCCCTGCCACTGTTTCCCCACCTCTGATTCCCCGCCTCTGATTCCCCGCCTCAGATTCCCCGGCTCTGATTCCCTGCCTCAGATTCCCTGCCTAAGATTCCCCGCCTCAGATTCCCTGCCTCAGATTCCCCGCCTCAGATTTCCCGCCTCAGATTCCCCTCCTCAGATTCCCCGCCTCAGATTCCCCGCCTCAGATTCCCCGCCTCAGATTCCCCGCCTCAGATTCTCCGCCTCAGATTCCCCGCCTCAGATTCCCCGCCTCAGATTCCCCGTCTCAGATTCCCTGCCTCTGATTCCCTGCCTCTGATTCCCTGCCTCTGATTCCCTGCCTCTGATTCCCTGCCTCTGATTCCCTGCCTCTGACTCCCTGCCTCTGATTCCCTGCCTCTGATTCCGCGCCTCTGATTCCACGCCTCTCTTTCCGTATCTCTGATTCCCCGCCTCAAATTCCCTGCCTCTGATACCCTGCCTCTCTTTGCCTGCCTCTATTTCGGTGCCTCTTTCTCTGCATCTAGTTTCCCACATCTCATTTGCCCCCTCTGATAACCCGCCTCTGATTCCATGCCTCTGATTCCCCGCCTCTGATTCCCCGCCTCTGATTCCCTGCCTCTGATTCCCCGCGTCTGATTCCCTGCCTCAGATTCCCTTCCTCAGATTCCCTGCCTCAGATTCCCTGCCTCTGATTCCCCGCCTCTGATTCCCCGCCTCTTATTCCCCGCCTCTGATTCCCCGCCTCTGATTCCCCGCGTCTGATTCCCTCCCTCAGATTCCCCGGCTCTGATTCCCTGCATTAGATTCCCTGCCTAAGATTCCCTGCCTCTGATTCCCCGCCTCTGATTCCCCGCCTCAGATTCCCCGCCTCAGATTCCCTGCATCAGATTCCCCGCCTGAGATTCCCCACCTCAGATTCCCCGCCTCAGATTCCCCGCCTCAAATTCCCCGCATCAGATTCCCCGCTTCAGATTCCCCGCCTCAGATTCCCCGCCTCAGATTCCCCGCCTCAGATTTCCCGCCTCAGATTCACCGCCTCCGATTCCCCGCCTCAGATTCCCCGCCTCAGATTCCCCGCCTCAGATTCCCCGCCTCAGATTCCCCACCTCAGATTCCCCGCCTCAGATTCCCCGCCTCAGATTCCCTGCCTCTGATTGCCTGCCTCTGATTCCCTGCCTCTGATTCCCTGCCTCTGATTCCCTGCCTCTGATTCCCTGCCTCTCATTCCCTGCCTCTGATTCCCTGCCTCTGATTCCGCGCCTCTGATTCCACGCATCTCTTTCCGTATCTCTGATTCCCCGCCTCTGATTCCCTGCCTTTGATACCCTGCCTCTCTTTGCCTGCCTCTATTTCGGTGCCTCTTTCTCTGCATCTAGTTTCCCACATCTCATTTGCCCCCTCTGATAACCTGCCTCTGATTCCATGCCTCTGATTCCCAGCCTCTGATTCCCGGCCACTGATTCCCCGCCTCTGATTCCCCGCCTCTGATTCCCTGCCTCAGATTCCCTGCCTCAGATTCCCTGCCTCAGATTCCCTGCATCTGATTCCCCGCCTCTGATTCCCCGCCTCTTATTCCCCGCCTCTGATTCCCGGCCTCTGATTCCCCGCCTCTGATTCCCTGCCTCTGTTTCCCCGCCTCTGATTCCCCGCCTCTGATTCCCCGCCTCAGATTCCCCGGCTCTGATTCCCTGCCTCAGATTCCCCGCCTCAGATTTCCCGCCTCAGATTCCCCTCCTCAGATTCCCCGCCTCTGATTCCCCGCCTCTTATTCCCCGCCTCTGATTCCCTGCCTCTGATTCCCTGCTTCTGATTCCCTGCCTCTGATTCCCTGCCTCTGATTCCGTGCCTCTGATTCCACGCCTCTCTTTCCGTATCTCTGATTCCCCACCTCTGATTCCCCGCCTCTGATTGCCTGCCACTGATTGCCCGCCTCTGATTCCCCGTCTCTGATTCCCCACCTCTGTCTGTATGCCTCTCTTTTGCCTCCGCTTTTTCCCCTCCAATCTTTCCGCGCCTCTCTTTCCCTCCCTCAATTTCAACAACTCTGATTGATCTGTTCTGTGTACCTCATTTTCAACACACAAGTTCCAACCACTATGTTTCACCCATCTCTTTCCCCGCCTCTAATTATCCGCCTATGTTTACCCGCCTCTGTTTACCCACCTGTTTCACCGCCTCTGATTCCCCGCCTCCGATTCCCCACCTCTGTCTCTACGTTTCTCTTTCGCCTCCACTCTTTCCCCTCCACTCTTTCAGTGCCTGTCTTCCCTCCCTCAATTTCAACAACACTGTTTGATCTGTTTTCTGTACCTCATTTTAAACAAACAAGTTCCAACCACTATGTTTTGCCCGCCTCTTTCCCCACCTCTATTTATCCACCTATGTTTACCTGCCACTGTTTACCCGCCTGTTTCCCCGCCTCTGATTCCCCACCTTTCATTCCCCGCCTCTCTTGCCCTGCCTCTATTTCCGTGCCTCTTTCTCTGCCTCTCTTTCACCACATCTCTTTACCTCCCGCTGATTCCCCGCCTCTGATTCCCCGCCTCTGATTTCCCGCCTCTGATTCCCTGCCTCAGATTCCCTGCCTGAGATTCCCTGCCTCAGATTCCCTGCCTCTTATTCCCCGCCTCTGATTCCCCGCCTCTGATTCCCCGCCTCTGATTCCCTGCCTCTGTTTCCCCGCCTCTGATTCCCCGCCTCTGATTCCCCGCCTCAGATTCCCCGGCTCTGATTCCCTGCCTCAGATTCCCTGCCTCAGATTCCCCGCCTCAGATTCCCTGCCTCAGATTCCCCGCCTCAGATTCGCTGCCTCTGATTCCCCGACTCTGATTCCCCGCCTCTTATTCCCCACCTCTGATTCCCCGCCTCTGATTCCCTGCCTCTGATTCCCTGCCTCTGATTCCCCGCCTCTGATTCCCTGCCTGTGATTCCCTGACTCAGATTCCCTGCCTCAGATTCCCTGCCTCTGATTCCCCGACTCTGATTCCCCGCCTCTTATTCCCCACCTCTGAATCACCGCCTCTGATTCCCCGCCTCTGATTCCCTGCCTCTGTTTCCCAACCTCTGATTCCCCGCCTCTGATTCCCCGCCTCAGATTCCCCGGCTCTGATTCCCTACCTCAGATTCCCTGCCTCTGATTCCCTGCCTCAGATTCCCTGCCTCAAATTCCTCGCCTCAGATTTCCCGCCTCAGATTCCCCGCCTCAGATTCCCCGCCTCAGATTCCCCGCCTCAGATTCCCCGCCTCAGATTCCCCGCCTCAGATTCCCCGCCTCAGATTCCCCGCCTCAGATTCCCCGCCTCAGATTCCCCGCCTCAGATTCCCTGTCTCAGATTCCCTGCCTCAGATTCCCTTCATCTGATTCCCTTCATCTGATTCCCTGCCTCTGATTCCCTGCCTCTGATTCCCCGCCTCTGATTCCCCGCCTCTGATTCCCCGCCTCAGATTCCCTGCCTCAGATTCCCTGCCTCAGATTCCCTGCCTCTGATTCCCTGCCTCAGATTCCCTGCCTCAGATTCCCTGCCTCAGATTCCCTGCCTCTGATTGCCTGCCTCTGATTCCCTGCCTCTGATTCCCTGCCTCTGATTCCCTGCCTCTGATTCACTGCCTCTGATTCCCTGCCTCTGATTCCGCGCCTCTGATTCCACGCCTCTCTTTCCTTGTCTCTGATTCCCCGCCTCTGAGTCCCTGCCTCTGATACACTGCCTCTCTTTGCCTGCCTCTATTTCCGTGCCTCTTTCACTGCATCTAGTTTCCCACTTCTCATTTGCCCCCTCTGATAACCCGCCTCTGCTTCCATGCCTCAGATTCCCTGCCTCAGATTCCCCGACTCAGATTTACCGCCTCAGATTCCCCGCCTCAGATTCCCTGCCTCAGATTCCCTGCCTCAGATTCCCTGCCTCAGATTCCCTGCCTCAGATTCCCTTCATCTGATGCCCTTCATCAATTCCCTGCCTCTGATTCCCTGCCTCTGATTCCCCACCTCTGATTCCCCGCCTCAGATTCCCTGGCTCTGATTCTCTGGCTCAGATTCCCTGCCTTAGATTCCCTGCCTCTGATTCCCCGCATCTGATTCCAGGCCTCTTATTCCCCACCTCTGATTCCCCGCCTCTGATTGCCTGCCACTGATTGCCCGCCTCTGATTCCCCGCCTCTGATTCCCCGTCTCTGATTCCCCACCTCTCTCTATGCCTCTCTTTCACCTCCACTCTTTCCCCTCCACTCTTTCCGCGCCTCTCTTTCCCTCCCTCAATTTCAACAACTCTGATTGATCTGTTCTGTGTACCTCATTTTTAACACACAAGTTCCAACCACTATGTTTCACCCATCTCTTTCCCCGCCTCTATTTATCCGCCTATGTTTACCCGCCTCTGTTTACCCACCTGTTTCACCGCCTCTGATTCCCCGCCTCTGATTCCCCACCTCTGTCTCTACGCCTCTCTTTCGCCTCCACTCTTTCCCCTCCACTCTTTCAGTGCCTGTCTTTCCCTCCCTCAATTTCAACAACACTGTTTGATCTGTTTTGTGTACCTCATTTTAAACACACAAGTTCCAACCACTATGTTTTGCCCGCCTCTTTCCCCGCCTCTATTTATCCAACTATGTTTACCTGCCACTGTTTACCCGCCTGTTTCCCCGCCTCTGATTCCCCACCTTTCATTCCCCGCCTCTCTTTCCCTGCCTCTATCTCCGTGGCTCTTTCTCTGCCTCTCTTTCCCCACATCTCTTTACCTCCCGCTGATTCCCCGCCTCTGATTCCCCGCCTCTGATTCCCCGCCTCTGATTCCCTTCCTCAGATTCCCTGCCTCAGATTCCCTGCCTCAGATTCCCTGCCTCTGATTCCCCGCCTCTGATTCCCCGCCTCTTATTCCCCGCCTCTGATTCCACTCCTTTGATTCCCCGCCTCTGATTCCCTGCCTCTGTTTCCCCGCCTCTGATTCCCCGCATCTGATTCCCTGCTTCAGATTCCCCGGCTCTGATTCCCTGCCTCAGATTCCCTGCCGCAGATTCCCCGCCTCAGATTCCCTGCCTCAGATTCCCCGCCTCAGATTCGCTGCCTCTGATTCCCCGACTCTGATTCCCCGCCTCTGATTCCCTGCCTCTGTTTCCCCACCTCTGATTCCCCGCCTCTGATTCCCCGCCTCAGATTCCCCGGCTCTGATTCCCTACCACAGATTCCCTGCCTCAGATACCCCGCCTCTGATTCCCCGCCTCAGATTCCCCGGCTCTGATTCCCTACCACAGATTCCCTGCCTCAGATACCCCGCCTCAGATTCCCCGCCTCAGATTCCCCGCCTCAGATTCCCCGCCTCAGATTCCCCGCCTCAGATTCCCCGCCTCAGATTCCCCGCCTCAGATTCCCCGCCTCAGATTCCCCGCCTCAGATTCCCCGCCTCAGATTCCCCGCCTCAGATTCCCCGCCTCAGATTCCCCGCCTCTGATTCCCCGCCTCTGATTCCCCGCCTCTGATTCCGCGCCTCTGATTCCACGTCTCTCTTTCTGTATCTCTGATTCCCCGCCTCTAATTCCCTGCCTCTGATACCCTGCCTCTATTTGCCTGCCTCTATTTCCGTGCCTCTTTCTCTGCATCTAGTTTCCCACATGTCATTTGCCCCCTCTGATAACCCGCCTCTGATTCCATGCCTCTGATTCCCCGCCTCTGATTCCCCGCCTCTGATTCCCTGCCTCTGATTCCCCGCCTCTGATTCCCTGCCTCAGATTCCCTGCCTCAGATTCCCTGCCTCTGATTCCCTGCCTCTGATTCCCCGCATCTTATTCCCCATCTCTGATTCCCCGCCTCTGATTCCCCGCGTCTGATTCCCTCCCTCAGATTCCCCGCCTCTGATTCCCTGCATTAGATTCCCTGCCTCAGATTCCCTGCCTCTGATTCCCCGCCTCTGATTCCCTGCCTCTGATTCCCCGCCTCTGATTCCTGCCTCAGATTCCCTGCCTCAGATTCCCTGCCTCAGATTCCCTGCCTCTGATTCACTGCCTTTGATTCCCCGCCTCATATTCCCCACCTCTGATTCCCAGCCTCTGATTCCCCGCCTCTGATTACCTGCCACTGTTTCCCCGCCTCTGATTCCCCGCCTCTGATTCCCCGCCTCTGATTCCCTGCCTCTGATTCCCCACCTCTGATTCCCTGCCTCAGATTCCCTGCCTCAGATTCCCTCTCAGATTCCCTGCCTCTGATTCCCCGACTCTGATTCCCCGCCTCTTATTCCCCAACTCTGATTCCCCGCCTCAGATTCCCCGCCTCTGATTCCCCGGCTCTGATTCCCTGCCTCAGATTCCCTGCCTAAGATTCCCCGCCTCAGATTTCCCGCCTCAGATTCCCCTCCTCAGAATCCCCGCCTCAGATTCCCCGCCTCAAATTCCCCGCCTCAGATTCCCCGCCTCAGATTCCCCGCCTCAGATTCCCCACCTCAGATTCCCAGCCTCTGATTCCCCGCCTCTGATTCCCTGCCTCTGTTTCCCCGCCTCTGATTCCCCGCCTCTGATTCCCCGCCTCAGATTCCCGCCTCAAATTCCCTGCCTCAGATTCCCCGCCTGAGATTCCCCGCCTTAGATTCCCCGCCTCAGATTCCCCGCCTCAGATTCCCCGCCTCTGATTCCCCGCCTCTGATTCCCTGCCTCTGTTTCCCCGCCTCTGATTCCCTGCCTCTGTTTCCCCGCCTCTGATTCCCCGCCTCTGATTCCCCGCCTCAGATTCCCCGGCTCTGATTCCCTGCCTCAGATTCCCTGCCTCAGATTCCCCGTCTCAGATTCCCTGCCTCAGATTCCCCGCCTCAGATTCGCTGCCTCTGATTCCCCGACTCTGATTCCCCGCCTCTTATTCCCCACCTCTGATTCCCCGCCTCTGATTCCCTGCCTCTGATTCCCTGCCTCTGATTCCCCGCCTCTGATTCCCTGCCTGTGATTCCCTGACTCAGATTCCCTGCCTCAGATTCCCTGCCTCTGATTCCCCGACTCTGATTCCCCGCCTCTTATTCCCCACCTCTGAATCCCCGCCTCTGATTCCCCGCCTCTGATTCCCTGCCTCTGTTTCCCAACCTCTGATTCCCCGCCTCTGATTCCCCGCCTCAGATTCCCCGGCTCTGATTCCCTACCTCAGATTCCCTGCCTCTGATTCCCTGCCTCAGATTCCCTGCCTCAAATTCCTCGCCTCAGATTCCCCGCCTCAGATTCCCCGCCTCAGATTCCCCGCCTCAGATTCCCCGCCTCAGATTCCCCGCCTCAGATTCCCCGCCTCAGATTCCCCGCCTCAGATTCCCCGCCTCAGATTCCCCACCTCAGATTCCCCGTCTCAGATTCCCTGCCTCAGATTCCCTTCATCTGATTCCCTTCATCTGATTCCCTGCCTCTGATTCCCTGCCTCTGATTCCCCGCCTCTGATTCCCCGCCTCTGATTCCCCGCCTCAGATTCCCTGCCTCAGATTCCCTGCCTCAGATTCCCTGCCTCTGATTCCCTGCCTCAGATTCCCTGCCTCAGATTCCCTGCCTCAGATTCCCTGCCTCTGATTGCCTGCCTCTGATTCCCTGCCTCTGATTCCCTGCCTCTGATTCCCTGCCTCTGATTCACTGCCTCTGATTCCCTGCCTCTGATTCCGCGCCTCTGATTCCACGCCTCTCTTTCCTTGTCTCTGATTCCCCGCCTCTGAGTCCCTGCCTCTGATACACTGCCTCTCTTTGCCTGCCTCCATTTCCGTGCCTCTTTCACTGCATCTAGTTTCCCACTTCTCATTTGCCCCCTCTGATAACCCGCCTCTGCTTCCATGCCTCAGATTCCCTGCCTCAGATTCCCCGACTCAGATTTACCGCCTCAGATTCCCCGCCTCAGATTCCCTGCCTCAGATTCCCTGCCTCAGATTCCCTGCCTCAGATTCCCTGCCTCAGATTCCCTTCATCTGATGCCCTTCATCAATTCCCTGCCTCTGATTCCCTGCCTCTGATTCCCCACCTCTGATTCCCCGCCTCAGATTCACTGGCTCTGATTCTCTGGCTCAGATTCCCTGCCTTAGATTCCCTGCCTCTGATTCCCCGCATCTGATTCCAGGCCTCTTATTCCCCACCTCTGATTCCCCGCCTCTGATTGCCTGCCACTGATTGCCCGCCTCTGATTCCCCGCCTCTGATTCCCCGTCTCTGATTCCCCACCTCTCTCTATGCCTCTCTTTCACCTCCACTCTTTCCCCTCCACTCTTTCCGCGCCTCTCTTTCCCTCCCTCAATTTCAACAACTCTGATTGATCTGTTCTGTGTACCTCATTTTTAACACACAAGTTCCAACCACTATGTTTCACCCATCTCTTTCCCCGCCTCTATTTATCCGCCTATGTTTACCCGCCTCTGTTTACCCACCTGTTTCACCGCCTCTGATTCCCCGCCTCTGATTCCCCACCTCTGTCTCTACGCCTCTCTTTCGCCTCCACTCTTTCCCCTCCACTCTTTCAGTGCCTGTCTTTCCCTCCCTCAATTTCAACAACACTGTTTGATCTGTTTTGTGTACCTCATTTTAAACACACAAGTTCCAACCACTATGTTTTGCCCGCCTCTTTCCCCGCCTCTATTTATCCAACTATGTTTACCTGCCACTGTTTACCCGCCTGTTTCCCCGCCTCTGATTCCCCACCTTTCATTCCCCGCCTCTCTTTCCCTGCCTCTATCTCCGTGGCTCTTTCTCTGCCTCTCTTTCCCCACATCTCTTTACCTCCCGCTGATTCCCCGCCTCTGATTCCCCGCCTCTGATTCCCCGCCTCTGATTCCCTGCCTCAGATTCCCTGCCTCAGATTCCCTGCCTCAGATTCCCTGCCTCTGATTCCCCGCCTCTGATTCCCCGCCTCTTATTCCCCGCCTCTGATTCCACTCCTTTGATTCCCCGCCTCTGATTCCCTGCCTCTGTTTCCCCGCCTCTGATTCCCCGCATCTGATTCCCTGCTTCAGATTCCCCAGCTCTGATTCCCTGCCTCAGATTCCCTGCCGCAGATTCCCCGCCTCAGATTCCCTGCCTCAGATTCCCCGCCTCAGATTCGCTGCCTCTGATTCCCCGACTCTGATTCCCCGCCTCTGATTCCCCGCCTCTGATTCCCCGGCTCTGATTCCCTACCACAGATTCCCTGCCTCAGATACCCCGCCTCAGATTCCCTGCCTCAGATTCCCCGCCTCAGATTTCCCGCCTCAGATTCCCCGCCTCAGATTCCCCGCCTCAGATTCCCCGCCTCAGATTCCCCGCCTCAGATTCCCCGCCTCAGATTCCCCGCCTCTGATTCCCCGCCTCTGATTCCCCGCCTCTGATTCCCTGCCTCTGATTCCCTGCCTCTGATTCGCTGCCTCTGATTCCCTGCCTCTGATTCCGCGCCTCTGATTCCACGTCTCTCTTTCTGTATCTCTGATTCCCCGCCTCTAATTCCCTGCCTCTGATACCCTGCCTCTATTTGCCTGCCTCTATTTCCGTGCCTCTTTCTCTGCATCTAGTTTCCCACATGTCATTTGCCCCCTCTGATAACCCGCCTCTGATTCCATGCCTCTGATTCCCCGCCTCTGATTCCCCGCCTCTGATTCCCTGCCTCTGATTCCCCGCCTCTGATTCCCTGCCTCAGATTCCCTGCCTCAGATTCCCTGCCTCTGATTCCCTGCCTCTGATTCCCCGCATCTTATTCCCCGTCTCTGATTCCCCGCCTCTGATTCCCCGCGTCTGATTCCCTCCCTCAGATTCCCCGCCTCTGATTCCCTGCATTAGATTCCCTGCCTCAGATTCCCTGCCTCTGATTCCCCGCCTCTGATTCCCTGCCTCTGATTCCCCGCCTCTGATTCCTGCCTCAGATTCCCTGCCTCAGATTCCCTGCCTCAGATTCCCTGCCTCTGATTCACTGCCTTTGATTCCCCGCCTCATATTCCCCACCTCTGATTCCCAGCCTCTGATTCCCCGCCTCTGATTACCTGCCACTGTTTCCCCGCCTCTGATTCCCCGCCTCTGATTCCCCGCCTCTGATTCCCTGCCTCTGATTCCCCACCTCTGATTCCCTGCCTCAGATTCCCTGCCTCAGATTCCCTCTCAGATTCCCTGCCTCTGATTCCCCGACTCTGATTCCCCGCCTCTTATTCCCCAACTCTGATTCCCCGCCTCTGATTCCCCGCCTCTGATTCCCTGCCTCTGATTCCCTGCCTCAGATTCCCCGCCTCAGATTCCCCGCCTCTGATTCCCCGGCTCTGATTCCCTGCCTCAGATTCCCTGCCTAAGATTCCCCGCCTCAGATTCCCTGCCTAAGATTCCCCGCCTCAGATTTCCCGCCTCAGATTCCCCTCCTCAGAATCCCCGCCTCAGATTCCCCGCCTCAAATTCCCCGCCTCAGATTCCCCGCCTCAGATTCCCCGCCTCAGATTCCCCACCTCAGATTCCCAGCCTCTGATTCCCCGCCTCTGATTCCCTGCCTCTGTTTCCCCGCCTCTGATTCCCCGCCTCTGATTCCCCGCCTCAGATTCCCGCCTCAAATTCCCTGCCTCAGATTCCCCGCCTGAGATTCCCCGCCTTAGATTCCCCGCCTCAGATTCCCCGCCTCAGATTCCCCGCCTCAGATTCCCCGCCTCAGATTCCCCGCCTCAGATTCCCTGCCTCTGATTGCCTGCCTTTGATTCCCTGCCTCTCATTCCCTGCCTCTGATTCCCCGCCTCTGATTCCCCGCCTCAGATTCCCTGCCTCAGATTCCCTGCTTCAGATTCCCTGCCTCTGATTCCCTGCCTCAGATTCCCTGCCTCAGATTCCCTGCCTCAGATTCCCTGCCTCTGATTGCCTGCCTCTGTTTCCCTGCCTCTGATTCCCTGCCTCTGATTCCCTGCCTCTGATTCCCTGCCTCTGATTCCCTGCCTCTGATTCCCTGCCTCTGATTCCGCGCCTCTGATTCCACGCCTCTCTTTCCTTGTCTCTGATTCCCCGCCTCTGAGTCCCTGCCTCTGATACCCTGCCTCTCTTTGCCTGCCTCTATTTCCGTGCCTCTTTCACTGCATCTAGTTTCCCACATCTCATTTGCCCCCTCTGATAACCCGCCTCTGATTCCATGCCTCTGATTCACTGCCTCAGATTCCCTGCATCAGATTCCCCGACTCAGACTTACCGCCTCAGATTCCCCGCCTCAGATTCCCTGCCTCAGATTCCCTGCCTCAGATTCCCTGCCTCAGATTCCCTGCCTCAGATTCCCTTCATCTGATGCCCTTCATCAATTCCCTGCCTCTGATTCCCTGCCTCTGATTCCCCACCTCTGATTCCCCGCCTCAGATTCCCTGGCTCTGATTCTCTGGCTCAGATTCCCTGCCTTAGATTCCCTGCCTCTGATTCCCCGCATCTGATTCCAGGCCTCTTATTCCCCACCTCTGATTCCCCGCCTCTGATTGCCTGCCACTGATTGCCCGCCTCTGATTCCCCGCCTCTGATTCCCCGCCTCTCATTCCCCACCTCTGTCTGTATGCCTCTCTTTCACCTCCGCTTTTTCCCCTCCACTCTTTCCGCGCCTCTCTTTCCCTCCCTCAATTTCAACAACTCTGTTTGATCTGTTCTGTGTACCTCATTTTCAACACACAAGTTCCAACCACTATGTTTCACCCATCTATTTCCCCGCCTCTATTTATCCACCTATGTTTACCCGCCTCTGCTTACCTACCTGTTTCACCGCCTCTGTTTCCCCACCTCTGATTCCCCACCTCTGTCTCTACGCCTCTCTTTCGCCTCCACTATTTCCCCTCCACTCTTTCCGTGCCTGTCTTTCCCTCCCTCAATTTCAACAACACTCTTTGATATGTTTTGTGTACCTCATTTTAAACACACAAGTTCCAACCACTATGTTTTGCCCGCCTCTTTCCCCACTTCTATTTATCCACCTATGTTTACCTGCCACTGTTTACCCGCCTGTTTCCCCGCCTCTGATTCCCTGCCTCAGATTCCCTGCCTCTGATTCCCCGCCTCTGATTCCCTGCCTCTTATTCCCCGCCTCTGATTCCCCGCCTCTGATTCCCCGCCTCTGATTCCCTGCCTCTGTTTCCCTGCCTCCGATTCCCCGCCTCTGATTCCCCGCCTCAGATTCCCCGGCTCTGATTCCCTGCCTCAGATTCACTGCCTCAGATTCCCCGCCTCAGATTCCCTGCCTCAGATTCCCCGCCTCAGATTCCCTGCCTCTGATTCCACGACTCTGATTCCCCGCCTCTTATTCACCGCCTCTGATTCCCCGCCTCTGATTCCCCGCCTCTGATTCCCTGCCTCTGATTCCCCACCTCTGATTCCCTGCCTCAGATTCCCTGCCTCAGATTCCCTCTCAGATTCCCTGCCTCTGATTCCCCGACTCTGATTCCCCGCCTCTTATTCCCCGCCTCAGATTCCCCGGCTCTGATTCCCTGCCTCAGAATCACTGCCTAAGATTCCCCGCCTCAGATTCCCTGCCTAAGATTCCCCGCCTCAGATTTCCCGCTTCAGATTCCCCTCCTCAGAATCTCCGCCTCAGATTCTCCGCCTCAAATTCCCCGCCTCAGATTCCCCGCCTCAGATTCCCCGCCTCAGATTCCCCACCTCAGCTTCCCCGCCTCAGATTCCCCGCCTCACATTCCCCGCCTCAGATTCCCCGCCTCAGATTCCCCGCCTCAGATTCCCCGCTTCTGATTCCCTGCCTCTGATTCCCCGCCTCTGATTCCCCGCCTCTGATTCCCTGCCTCTGATTCCCCGCCTCTGATTCCCTGCCTCAGATTCCCTGCCTCAGATTCCCCGCCTCAGATTCCCTGCCTCAGATTCCCCGCCTCAGATTCCCTGCCTCTGATTCCCCGACTCTGATTCCCCGCCTCTTATTCCCCGCCTCTGATTCCCCGCCTCTGATTCCCTGCCTCTGATACCCTGCCTCTCTTTGCCTGCCTCTATTTCGGTGCCTCTTTCTCTGCATCTAGTTTCCCACATCTAATTTGCCCCCTCTGATAACCCGCCTCTGATTCCATGCCTCTGATTCCCCGCCTCTGATACCCCGCCTCTGATTCCCTGCCTCTGATTCCCCGCCTCTGATTCCCTGACTCAGATTCCCTGCCTCAGATTCCCCGCCTCAGATTCCCTGCCTCAGATTCCCCGCTTCAGATTCCCTGCCTCTGATTCCCCGACTCTGATTCCCCGCCTCTTATTCCCCGCCTCTGATTCCCCGCCTCTGATTCCCCGCCTCTGATTCCCTTCCTCTGATTCCCCACCTCTGATTCCCTGCCTCAGATTCCCTGCCTCACATTCCCTGCCTCAGATTCCCTGCCTCTGATTCCCCGACTCTGATTCCCCGCCTCTTATTCCCCACCTCTGATTCCCCACCTCTGATTCCCCGCCTCTGATTCCCCGCCTCTGATTCCCTGCCACTGTTTCCCCACCTCTGATTCCCCGCCTCTGATTCCCCGCCTCAGATTCCCCGGCTCTGATTCCCTGCCTCAGATTCCCTGCCTAAGATTCCCCGCCTCAGATTCCCTGCCTCAGATTCCCCGCCTCAGATTTCCCGCCTCAGATTCCCCTCCTCAGATTCCCCGCCTCAGATTCCCCGCCTCAGATTCCCCGCCTCAGATTCCCCGCCTCAGATTCTCCGCCTCAGATTCCCCGCCTCAGATTCCCCGCCTCAGATTCCCCGTCTCAGATTCCCTGCCTCTGATTCCCTGCCTCTGATTCCCTGCCTCTGATTCCCTGCCTCTGATTCCCTGCCTCTGATTCCCTGCCTCTGACTCCCTGCCTCTGATTCCCTGCCTCTGATTCCGCGCCTCTGATTCCACGCCTCTCTTTCCGTATCTCTGATTCCCCGCCTCAAATTCCCTGCCTCTGATACCCTGCCTCTCTTTGCCTGCCTCTATTTCGGTGCCTCTTTCTCTGCATCTAGTTTCCCACATCTCATTTGCCCCCTCTGATAACCCGCCTCTGATTCCATGCCTCTGATTCCCCGCCTCTGATTCCCCGCCTCTGATTCCCTGCCTCTGATTCCCCGCGTCTGATTCCCTGCCTCAGATTCCCTTCCTCAGATTCCCTGCCTCAGATTCCCTGCCTCTGATTCCCCGCCTCTGATTCCCCGCCTCTTATTCCCCGCCTCTGATTCCCCGCCTCTGATTCCCCGCGTCTGATTCCCTCCCTCAGATTCCCCGGCTCTGATTCCCTGCATTAGATTCCCTGCCTAAGATTCCCTGCCTCTGATTCCCCGCCTCTGATTCCCCGCCTCAGATTCCCCGCCTCAGATTCCCTGCATCAGATTCCCCGCCTGAGATTCCCCACCTCAGATTCCCCGCCTCAGATTCCCCGCCTCAAATTCCCCGCATCAGATTCCCCGCTTCAGATTCCCCGCCTCAGATTCCCCGCCTCAGATTCCCCGCCTCAGATTTCCCGCCTCAGATTCACCGCCTCCGATTCCCCGCCTCAGATTCCCCGCCTCAGATTCCCCGCCTCAGATTCCCCGCCTCAGATTCCCCACCTCAGATTCCCCGCCTCAGATTCCCCGCCTCAGATTCCCTGCCTCTGATTGCCTGCCTCTGATTCCCTGCCTCTGATTCCCTGCCTCTGATTCCCTGCCTCTGATTCCCTGCCTCTCATTCCCTGCCTCTGATTCCCTGCCTCTGATTCCGCGCCTCTGATTCCACGCATCTCTTTCCGTATCTCTGATTCCCCGCCTCTGATTCCCTGCCTTTGATACCCTGCCTCTCTTTGCCTGCCTCTATTTCGGTGCCTCTTTCTCTGCATCTAGTTTCCCACATCTCATTTGCCCCCTCTGATAACCTGCCTCTGATTCCATGCCTCTGATTCCCAGCCTCTGATTCCCGGCCACTGATTCCCCGCCTCTGATTCCCCGCCTCTGATTCCCTGCCTCAGATTCCCTGCCTCAGATTCCCTGCCTCAGATTCCCTGCATCTGATTCCCCGCCTCTGATTCCCCGCCTCTTATTCCCCGCCTCTGATTCCCGGCCTCTGATTCCCCGCCTCTGATTCCCTGCCTCTGTTTCCCCGCCTCTGATTCCCCGCCTCTGATTCCCCGCCTCAGATTCCCCGGCTCTGATTCCCTGCCTCAGATTCCCCGCCTCAGATTTCCCGCCTCAGATTCCCCTCCTCAGATTCCCCGCCTCTGATTCCCCGCCTCTTATTCCCCGCCTCTGATTCCTCGCCTCTGATTCCCCGCCTCTGATTCCCTGCCTCTGTTTCCCCGCCTCTGATTCCCCGCCTCTGATTCCCCGCCTCAGATTCCCCGCCTCAGATTCCCTGCCTCAGATTCCCCGCCTCAGATTTCCCGCCTCAGATTCCCCTCCTTAGATTCCCCGCCTCAGATTCCCCGCCTCAGATTCCCCGCCTCAGATTCCCGGCCTCAAATTCCCCGCCTCAGATTCCCCGCCTCAGATTCCCCGCCTCAGATTCCCCGCCTCAGATTCCCCGCCTCAGATTCCCCGCCTCAGATTCCCCGTCTCAGATACCCTGCCTCTGATTCCCTGCCTCTGATTCCCTGGCTCTGATTCCCTGCCTCTGATTCCCTGCCTCT
This sequence comes from Narcine bancroftii, assembly GCF_036971445.1. Taxonomy (NCBI): domain Eukaryota; kingdom Metazoa; phylum Chordata; class Chondrichthyes; order Torpediniformes; family Narcinidae; genus Narcine; species Narcine bancroftii. The sequence goes on from NC_091481.1 coordinate 90,777,142, forward strand.
GATTCCCTGCCTCTGATTCCCTGCCTCTGATTCCGCGCCTCTGATTCCACACCTCTCTTTCCGTATCTCTGATTCCCCGCCTCTAATTCCCTGCCTCTGATACCCTGCCTCTCTTTGCCTGCCTCTATTTCGGTGCCTCTTTCTCTGCATCTAGTTTCCCACATCTCATTTGCCCCCTCTGATAACCCGCCTCTGATTCCATGCCTCTGATTCCCCGCCTCTGATTCCCCGCCTCTGATTCCCTGCCTCTGATTCCCCGCGTCTGATTCCCTGCCTCAGATTCCCTTCCTCAGATTCCCTGCCTCAGATTCCCTGCCTCTGATTCCCCGCCTCTGATTCCCCGCCTCTTGTTCCCCACCTCTGATTCCCCGCCTCTGATTCCCCGCATCTGATTCCCTCCCTCAGATTCCCCGGCTCTGATTCCCTGCATTAGATTCCCTGCCTCAGATTCCCTGCCTCTGATTCCCCGCCTCTGATTCCCCGCATCTGATTCCCTCCCTCAGATTCCCCGGCTCTGATTCCCTGCATTAGATTCCCTGCCTCAGATTCCCTGCATCAGATTCCCCGCCTGAGATTCCCCACCTCAGATTCCCCGCCTCAGATTCCCCGCCTCAAATTCCCCGCATCAGATTCCCCGCCTCAGATTCCCCGCCTCAGATTCCCCGCCTCAGATACCCCGTCTCAGATTTCCCGCCTCAGATTCCCCGCATCCGATTCCCCGCCTCAGATTCCCCGCCTCAGATTCCCTGCCTCAGATTCCCCGCCTCAGATTCCCCGCCTCAGATTCCCCGCCTCAGATTCCCCGCCTCAGATTCCCCGCCTCAGATTCCCCGCCTCTGATGCCCCGCCTCTGATTCCCCGCCTCTTATTCCCCGCCTCTGATTCCCCGCCTCTGATTCCCCGCCTCTGATTCCCTGCCTCAGATTCCCTGCCTCAGATTCCCTGCCTCAGATTCCCTGCCTCTGATTCCCCGCCTCTGATTCCCCGCCTCTTATTCCCCGCCTCTGATTCCACTCCTTTGATTCCCCGCCTCTGATTCCCTGCCTCTGTTTCCCCGCCTCTGATTCCCCGCATCTGATTCCCTGCTTCAGATTCCCCGGCTCTGATTCCCTGCCTCAGATTCCCTGCCGCAGATTCCCCGCCTCAGATTCCCTGCCTCAGATTCCCCGCCTCAGATTCGCTGCCTCTGATTCCCCGACTCTGATTCCCCGCCTCTTATTCCCCACCTCTGATTCCCCGCCTCTGATTCCCCGCCTCTGATTCCCTGCCTCTGTTTCCCCACCTCTGATTCCCCGCCTCTGATTCCCCGCCTCAGATTCCCCGGCTCTGATTCCCTACCACAGATTCCCTACCTCAGATACCCCGCCTCAGATTCCCTGCCTCAGATTCCCCGCCTCAGATTTCCCGCCTCAGATTCCCCGCCTCAGATTCCCCGCCTCAGATTCCCCGCCTCAGATTCCCCGCCTCAGATTCCCCGCCTCAGATTCCCCGCCTCAGATTCCCCGCCTCAGATTCCCCGCCTCAGATTCCCCGCCTCTGATTCCCTGCCTCAGATTCCCTGCCTCAGATTCCCTGCCTCTGATTCCCTGCCTCTGATTCCCCGCATCTTATTCCCCGTCTCTGATTCCCCGCCTCTGATTCCCCGCGTCTGATTCCCTCCCTCAGATTCCCCGCCTCTGATTCCCTGCATTAGATTCCCTGCCTCAGATTCCCTGCCTCTGATTCCCCGCCTCTGATTCCCTGCCTCTGATTCCCCGCCTCTGATACTGCCTCAGATTCCCTGCCTCAGATTCCCTGCCTCAGATTCCCTGCCTCTGATTCACTGCCTTTGATTCCCCGCCTCATATTCCCCACCTCTGATTCCCAGCCTCTGATTCCCCGCCTCTGATTACCTGCCACTGTTTCCCCGCCTCTGATTCCCCGCCTCTGATTCCCCGCCTCTGATTCCCTGCCTCTGATTCCCCACCTCTGATTCCCTGCCTCAGATTCCCTGCCTCAGATTCCCTCTCAGATTCCCTGCCTCTGATTCCCCGACTCTGATTCCCCGCCTCTTATTCCCCAACTCTGATTCCCCGCCTCTGATTCCCCGCCTCTGATTCCCTGCCTCTGATTCCCTGCCTCAGATTCCCCGCCTCAGATTCCCCGCCTCTGATTCCCCGGCTCTGATTCCCTGCCTCAGATTCCCTGCCTAAGATTCCCCGCCTCAGATTCCCTGCCTAAGATTCCCCGCCTCAGATTTCCCGCCTCAGATTCCCCTCCTCAGAATCCCCGCCTCAGATTCCCCGCCTCAAATTCCCCGCCTCAGATTCCCCGCCTCAGATTCCCCGCCTCAGATTCCCCACCTCAGATTCCCAGCCTCTGATTCCCCGCCTCTGATTCCCTGCCTCTGTTTCCCCGCCTCTGATTCCCCGCCTCTGATTCCCCGCCTCAGATTCCCGCCTCAAATTCCCTGCCTCAGATTCCCCGCCTGAGATTCCCCGCCTTAGATTCCCCGCCTCAGATTCCCCGCCTCAGATTCCCCGCCTCAGATTCCCCGCCTCAGATTCCCCGCCTCAGATTCCCTGCCTCTGATTGCCTGCCTTTGATTCCCTGCCTCTCATTCCCTGCCTCTCATTCCCTGCCTCTGATTCCCCGCCTCTGATTCCCCGCCTCAGATTCCCTGCCTCAGATTCCCTGCTTCAGATTCCCTGCCTCTGATTCCCTGCCTCAGATTCCCTGCCTCAGATTCCCTGCCTCAGATTCCCTGCCTCTGATTGCCTGCCTCTGTTTCCCTGCCTCTGATTCCCTGCCTCTGATTCCCTGCCTCTGATTCCCTGCCTCTGATTCCCTGCCTCTGATTCCCTGCCTCTGATTCCGCGCCTCTGATTCCACGCCTCTCTTTCCTTTTCTCTGATTCCCCGCCTCTGAGTCCCTGCCTCTGATACCCTGCCTCTCTTTGCCTGCCTCTATTTCCGTGCCTCTTTCACTGCATCTAGTTTCCCACATCTCATTTGCCCCCTCTGATAACCCGCCTCTGATTCCATGCCTCTGATTCACTGCCTCAGATTCCCTGCATCAGATTCCCCGACTCAGACTTACCGCCTCAGATTCCCCGCCTCAGATTCCCTGCCTCAGATTCCCTGCCTCAGATTCCCTGCCTCAGATTCCCTGCCTCAGATTCCCTTCATCTGATGCCCTTCATCAATTCCCTGCCTCTGATTCCCTGCCTCTGATTCCCCACCTCTGATTCCCCGCCTCAGATTCCCTGGCTCTGATTCTCTGGCTCAGATTCCCTGCCTTAGATTCCCTGCCTCTGATTCCCCGCATCTGATTCCAGGCCTCTTATTCCCCACCTCTGATTCCCCGCCTCTGATTGCCTGCCACTGATTGCCCGCCTCTGATTCCCCGCCTCTGATTCCCCGCCTCTCATTCCCCACCTCTGTCTGTATGCCTCTCTTTCACCTCCGCTTTTTCCCCTCCACTCTTTCCGCGCCTCTCTTTCCCTCCCTCAATTTCAACAACTCTGTTTGATCTGTTCTGTGTACCTCATTTTCAACACACAAGTTCCAACCACTATGTTTCACCCATCTATTTCCCCGCCTCTATTTATCCGCCTATGTTTACCCGCCTCTGCTTACCTACCTGTTTCACCGCCTCTGTTTCCCCACCTCTGATTCCCCACCTCTGTCTCTACGCCTCTCTTTCGCCTCCACTCTTTCCCCTCCACTCTTTCCGTGCCTGTCTTTCCCTCCCTCAATTTCAACAACACTCTTTGATATGTTTTGTGTACCTCATTTTAAACACACAAGTTCCAACCACTATGTTTTGCCCGCCTCTTTCCCCACTTCTATTTATCCACCTATGTTTACCTGCCACTGTTTACCCGCCTGTTTCCCCGCCTCTGATTCCCTGCCTCTTATTCCCCGCCTCTGATTCCCCGCCTCTGATTCCCCGCCTCTGATTCCCTGCCTCTGTTTCCCTGCCTCCGATTCCCCGCCTCTGATTCCCCGCCTCAGATTCCCCGGCTCTGATTCCCTGCGTCAGATTCACTGCCTCAGATTCCCCGCCTCAGATTCCCTGCCTCAGATTCCCCGCCTCAGATTCCCTGCCTCTGATTCCACGACTCTGATTCCCCGCCTCTTATTCACCGCCTCTGATTCCCCGCCTCTGATTCCCCGCCTCTGATTCCCTGCCTCTGATTCCCCACCTCTGATTCCCTGCCTCAGATTCCCTGCCTCAGATTCCCTCTCAGATTCCCTGCCTCTGATTCCCCGACTCTGATTCCCCGCCTCTTATTCCCCGCCTCAGATTCCCCGGCTCTGATTCCCTGCCTCAGAATCACTGCCTAAGATTCCCCGCCTCAGATTCCCTGCCTAAGATTCCCCGCCTCAGATTTCCCGCCTCAGATTCCCCTCCTCAGAATCTCCGCCTCAGATTCTCCGCCTCAAATTCCCCGCCTCAGATTCCCCGCCTCAGATTCCCCGCCTCAGATTCCCCACCTCAGCTTCCCCGCCTCAGATTCCCCGCCTCAGATTCCCCGCCTCAGATTCCCCGCCTCAGATTCCCCGCCTCAGATTCCCCGCTTCTGATTCCCTGCCTCTGATTCCCTCCCTCTGATTCCCTGCCTCTGATTCCCTGCCTCTGATTCCCTGCCTCTGATTCCCTGCCTCTGATTCCGCGCCTCTGATTCCACGCCTCTCTTTCCGTATCTCTGATTCCCTGCCTCTGATTCCCTGCCTCTGATTCCCTGCCTCTGATTCCCTGCCTCTGATTCCGCGCCTCTGATTCCACGCCTCTCTTTCCTTGTCTCTGATTCCCCGCCTCTGAGTCCCTGCCTCTGATACCCTGCCTCTCTTTGCCTGCCTCTATTTCCGTGCCTCTTTCACTGCATCTAGTTTCCCACATCTCATTTGCCCCCTCTGATAACCCGCCTCTGATTCCATGCCTCTGATTCACTGCCTCAGATTCCCTGCATCAGATTCCCCGACTCAGACTTACCGCCTCAGATTCCCCGCCTCAGATTCCCTGCCTCAGATTCCCTGCCTCAGATTCCCTGCCTCAGATTCCCTGCCTCAAATTCCCTTCATCTGATGCCCTTCATCAATTCCCTGCCTCTGATTCCCTGCCTCTGATTCCCCACCTCTGATTCCCCGCCTCAGATTCCCTGGCTCTGATTCTCTGGCTCAGATTCCCTGCCTTAGATTCCCTGCCTCTGATTCCCCGCATCTGATTCCAGGCCTCTTATTCCCCACCTCTGATTCCCCGCCTCTGATTGCCTGCCACTGATTGCCCGCCTCTGATTCCCCGCCTCTGATTCCCCGCCTCTCATTCCCCACCTCTGTCTGTATGCCTCTCTTTCACCTCCGCTTTTTCCCCTCCACTCTTTCCGCGCCTCTCTTTCCCTCCCTCAATTTCAACAACTCTGTTTGATCTGTTCTGTGTACCTCATTTTCAACACACAAGTTCCAACCACTATGTTTCACCCATCTATTTCCCCGCCTCTATTTATCCGCCTATGTTTACCCGCCTCTGCTTACCTACCTGTTTCACCGCCTCTGTTTCCCCACCTCTGATTCCCCACCTCTGTCTCTACGCCTCTCTTTCGCCTCCACTCTTTCCCCTCCACTCTTTCCGTGCCTGTCTTTCCCTCCCTCAATTTCAACAACACTCTTTGATATGTTTTGTGTACCTCATTTTAAACACACAAGTTCCAACCACTATGTTTTGCCCGCCTCTTTCCCCACTTCTATTTATCCACCTATGTTTACCTGCCACTGTTTACCCGCCTGTTTCCCCGCCTCTGATTCCCTGCCTCTTATTCCCCGCCTCTGATTCCCCGCCTCTGATTCCCCGCCTCTGATTCCCTGCCTCTGTTTCCCTGCCTCCGATTCCCCGCCTCTGATTCCCCGCCTCAGATTCCCCGGCTCTGATTCCCTGCGTCAGATTCACTGCCTCAGATTCCCCGCCTCAGATTCCCTGCCTCAGATTCCCCGCCTCAGATTCCCTGCCTCTGATTCCACGACTCTGATTCCCCGCCTCTTATTCACCGCCTCTGATTCCCCGCCTCTGATTCCCCGCCTCTGATTCCCTGCCTCTGATTCCCCACCTCTGATTCCCTGCCTCAGATTCCCTGCCTCAGATTCCCTCTCAGATTCCCTGCCTCTGATTCCCCGACTCTGATTCCCCGCCTCTTATTCCCCGCCTCAGATTCCCCGGCTCTGATTCCCTGCCTCAGAATCACTGCCTAAGATTCCCCGCCTCAGATTCCCTGCCTAAGATTCCCCGCCTCAGATTTCCCGCCTCAGATTCCCCTCCTCAGAATCTCCGCCTCAGATTCTCCGCCTCAAATTCCCCGCCTCAGATTCCCCGCCTCAGATTCCCCGCCTCAGATTCCCCACCTCAGCTTCCCCGCCTCAGATTCCCCGCCTCAGATTCCCCGCCTCAGATTCCCCGCCTCAGATTCCCCGCCTCAGATTCCCCGCTTCTGATTCCCTGCCTCTGATTCCCTCCCTCTGATTCCCTGCCTCTGATTCCCTGCCTCTGATTCCCTGCCTCTGATTCCCTGCCTCTGATTCCGCGCCTCTGATTCCACGCCTCTCTTTCCGTATCTCTGATTCCCCGCCTCTAATTCCCTGCCTCTGATACCCTGCCTCTCTTTGCCTGCCTCTATTTCGGTGCCTCTTTCTCTGCATCTAGTTTCCCACATCTCATTTGCCCCCTCTGATAACCCGCCTCTGATTCCATGCCTCTGATTCCCCGCCTCTGATTCCCCGCCTCTGATTCCCTGCCTCTGATTCCCCGCCTCTGATTCCCTGCCTCAGATTCCCTGCCTCAGATTCCCCGCCTCAGATTCCCTGCCTCAGATTCCCCGCCTCAGATTCCCTGCCTCTGATTCCCCGACTCTGATTCCCCGCCTCTTATTCCCCGCCTCTGATTCCCCGCCTCTGATTCCCTGCCTCTGATACCCTGCCTCTCTTTGCCTGCCTCTATTTCGGTGCCTCTTTCTCTGCATCTAGTTTCCCACATCTAATTTGCCCCCTCTGATAACCCGCCTCTGATTCCATGCCTCTGATTCCATGCCTCTGATTCCCCGCCTCTGATACCCCGCCTCTGATTCCCTGCCTCTGATTCCCCGCCTCTGATTCCCTGACTCAGATTCCCTGCCTCAGATTCCCCGCCTCAGATTCCCTGCCTCAGATTCCCCGCTTCAGATTCCCTGCCTCTGATTCCCCGACTCTGATTCCCCGCCTCTTATTCCCCGCCTCTGATTCCCCGCCTCTGATTCCCTGCCACTGTTTCCCCACCTCTGATTCCCCGCCTCTGATTCCCCGCCTCAGATTCCCCGGCTCTGATTCCCTGCCTCAGATTCCCTGCCTAAGATTCCCCGCCTCAGATTCCCTGCCTCAGATTCCCCGCCTCAGATTTCCCGCCTCAGATTCCCCTCCTCAGATTCCCCGCCTCAGATTCCCCGCCTCAGATTCCCCGCCTCAGATTCCCCGCCTCAGATTCTCCGCCTCAGATTCCCCGCCTCAGATTCCCCGCCTCAGATTCCCCGTCTCAGATTCCCTGCCTCTGATTCCCTGCCTCTGATTCCCTGCCTCTGATTCCCTGCCTCTGATTCCCTGCCTCTGATTCCCTGCCTCTGACTCCCTGCCTCTGATTCCCTGCCTCTGATTCCGCGCCTCTGATTCCACGCCTCTCTTTCCGTATCTCTGATTCCCCGCCTCTAATTCCCTGCCTCTGATACCCTGCCTCTCTTTGCCTGCCTCTATTTCGGTGCCTCTTTCTCTGCATCTAGTTTCCCGCATCTCATTTGCCCCCTCTGATAACCCGCCTCTGATTCCATGCCTCTGATTCCCCGCCTCTGATTCCCCGCCTCTGATTCCCTGCCTCTGATTCCCCGCGTCTGATTCCCTGCCTCAGATTCCCTTCCTCAGATTCCCTGCCTCAGATTCCCTGCCTCTGATTCCCCGCCTCTGATTCCCCGCCTCTTATTCCCCGCCTCTGATTCCCCGCCTCTGATTCCCCGCGTCTGATTCCCTCCCTCAGATTCCCCGGCTCTGATTCCCTGCATTAGATTCCCTGCCTAAGATTCCCTGCCTCTGATTCCCCGCCTCTGATTCCCCGCCTCAGATTCCCCGCCTCAGATTCCCTGCATCAGATTCCCCGCCTGAGATTCCCCACCTCAGATTCCCCGCCTCAGATTCCCCGCCTCAAATTCCCCGCATCAGATTCCCCGCCTCAGATTCCCCGCCTCAGATTCCCCGCCTCAGATTCCCCGCCTCAGATTTCCCGCCTCAGATTCACCGCCTCCGATTCCCCGCCTCAGATTCCCCGCCTCAGATTCCCCGCCTCAGATTCCCCGCCTCAGATTCCCCACCTCAGATTCCCCGCCTCAGATTCCCCGCCTCAGATTCCCTGCCTCTGATTGCCTGCCTCTGATTCCCTGCCTCTGATTCCCTGCCTCTGATTCCCTGCCTCTGATTCCCTGCCTCTGATTCCCTGCCTCTGATTCCCTGCCTCTGATTCCGCGCCTCTGATTCCACGCATCTCTTTCCGTATCTCTGATTCCCCGCCTCTGATTCCCTGCCTTTGATACCCTGCTTCTCTTTGCCTGCCTCTATTTCGGTGCCTCTTTCTCTGCATCTAGTTTCCCACATCTCATTTGCCCCCTCTGATAACCTGCCTCTGATTCCATGCCTCTGATTCCCAGCCTCTGATTCCCGGCCACTGATTCCCCGCCTCTGATTCCCCGCCTCTGATTCCCTGCCTCAGATTCCCTGCCTCAGATTCCCTGCCTCAGATTCCCTGCATCTGATTCCCCGCCTCTGATTCCCCGCCTCTTATTCCCCGCCTCTGATTCCCGGCCTCTGATTCCCCGCCTCTGATTCCCTGCCTCTGTTTCCCCGCCTCTGATTCCCCGCCTCTGATTCCCCGCCTCAGATTCCCCGGCTCTGATTCCCTGCCTCAGATTCCCCGCCTCAGATTTCCCGCCTCAGATTCCCCTTCTCAGATTCCCCGCCTCTGATTCCCCGCCTCTTATTCCCCGACTCTGATTCCTCGCCTCTGATTCCCCGCCTCTGATTCCCTGCCTCTGTTTCCCCGCCTCTGATTCCCCGCCTCTGATTCCCCGCCTCAGATTCCCCGCCTCAGATTCCCTGCCTCAGATTCCCCGCCTCAGATTTCCCGCCTCAGATTCCCCTCCTTAGATTCCCCGCCTCAGATTCCCCGCCTCAGATTCCCCGCCTCAGATTCCCGGCCTCAGATTCCCCGCCTCAGATTCCCCGCCTCAGATTCCCCGCCTCAGATTCCCCGCCTCAGATTCCCCGCCTCAGATTCCCCGCCTCAGATTCCCCGTCTCAGATACCCTGCCTCTGATTCCCTGCCTCTGATTCCCTGGCTCTGATTCCCTGCCTCTAATTCCCTGCCTCTGATTCCCTGCCTCTGATTCCCTGCCTCTGATTCCGCGCCTCTGATTCCACACCTCTCTTTCCGTATCTCTGATTCCCCGCCTCTAATTCCCTGCCTCTGATACCCTGCCTCTCTTTGCCTGCCTCTATTTCGGTGCCTCTTTCTCTGCATCTAGTTTCCCACATCTCATTTGCCCCCTCTGATAACCCGCCTCTGATTCCATGCCTCTGATTCCCCGCCTCTGATTCCCCGCCTCTGATTCCCTGCCTCTGATTCCCCGCGTCTGATTCCCTGCCTCAGATTCCCTTCCTCAGATTCCCTGCCTCAGATTCCCTGCCTCTGATTCCCCGCCTCTGATTCCCCGCCTCTTGTTCCCCACCTCTGATTCCCCGCCTCTGATTCCCCGCATCTGATTCCCTCCCTCAGATTCCCCGGCTCTGATTCCCTGCATTAGATTCCCTGCCTCAGATTCCCTGCCTCTGATTCCCCGCCTCTGATTCCCCGTCTCAGATTCCCCGCCTCAGATTCCCTGCATCAGATTCCCCGCCTGAGATTCCCCACCTCAGATTCCCCGCCTCAGATTCCCCGCCTCAAATTCCCCGCATCAGATTCCCCGCCTCAGATTCCCCGCCTCAGATTCCCCGCCTCAGATACCCCGTCTCAGATTTCCCGCCTCAGATTCCCCGCATCCGATTCCCCGCCTCAGATTCCCCGCCTCAGATTCCCCGCCTCAGATTCCCCGCCTCAGATTCCCCGCCTCAGATTCCCCGCCTCAGATTCCCCGCCTCAGATTCCCCGCCTCAGATTCCCCGCCTCTGATGCCCCGCCTCTGATTCCCCGCCTCTTATTCCCCGCCTCTGATTCCCCGCCTCTGATTCCCCGCCTCAGATTCCCCGCCTCAGATTCCCCGCCTCAGATTCCCTGCCTCTGATTCCCTGCCTCTGATTCCCTGCCTCTGATTCCCTGCCTCTGATTCCCTGCCTCTGATTCCCCGCCTCTGATTCCCTGCCTCTGATACCCTGCCTCTCTTTGCCTGCCTCTATTTCCGTGCCTCTTTCTCTGCATCTAGTTTCCCACATCTCATTTGCCCCCTCTGATAACCCGCCTCTGATTCCATGCCTCTGATTCCCCGCCTCTGATTCCCCGCCTCTGATTCCCTGCCTCTGATTCCCCGCCTCTGATTCCCTGCCTCAGATTCCCTGCCTCAGATTCCCCGCCTCAGATTCCCTGCCTCAGATTCCCTGCCTCAGATTCCCTGCCTCTGATTCCCCGACTCTGATTCCCCACCTCTTATTCCCCGCCTCTGATTCCCCGCCTCTGATTCCCTGCCTCTGATACCCTGCCTCTCTTTGCCTGCCTCTATTTCCGTGCCTCTTTCTCTGCATCTAGTTTCCCACATCTAATTTGCCCCCTCTGATAACCCGCCTCTGATTCCATGCCTCTGATTCCCCGCCTCTGATACCCCGCCTCTGATTCCCTGCCTCTGATTCCCCGCCTCTGATTCCCTGACTCAGATTCCCTGCCTCAGATTCCCCGCCTCAGATTCCCTGCCTCAGATTCCCCGCTTCAGATTCCCTGCCTCTGATTCCCCGACTCTGATTCCCCGCCTCTTATTCCCGGCCTCTGATTCCCGGCCTCTGATTCCCCGCCTCTGATTCCCTGCCTCTGATTCCCCACCTCTGATTCCCTGCCTCAGATTCCCTGCCTCAGATTCCCTGCCTCAAATTCCCTGCCTCTGATTCCCCGACTCAGATTCCCCGCCTTTTATTCCCCACCTCTGATTCCCCGCCTCTGATTCCCCGCCTCTGATTCCCTGCCTCTGTTTCCCCACCTCTGATTCCCCGCCTCTGATTACCCGCCTCAGATTCCCCGGCTCTGATTCCCTGCCTCAGATTCCCTGCCTAAGATTCCCTGCCTCAGATTCCCTGCCTCAGATTCCCCGCCTCAGATTTCCCGCCTCAGATTCCCCTCCTCAGATTCCCCGCCTCAGATTCCCCGCCTCAGATTCCCCGCCTCAGATTCCCCGCCTCAGATTCCCCGCCTCAGATTCCCCATCTCAGATTCCCTGCCTCTGATTCCCTGCCTCTGATTCCCTGCCTCTGATTCCCTGCCTCTGATTCCCTGCCTCTGATTCCCTGCCTCTGATTCCCTGCCTCTGATTCCGCGCCTCTGATTCCACGCCTCTCTTTCCGTATCTCTGATTCCCCGCCTCTAATTCCCTGCCTCTGATACCCTGCCTCTCTTTGCCTGCCTCTATTTCGGTGCCTCTTTCTCTGCATCTAGTTACCCACATCTCATTTGCCCCCTCTGATAACCCGCCTCTGATTCCATGCCTCTGATTCCCCGCCTCTGATTCCCCGCCTCAGATTCCCTGCCTCAGATTCGCTGCCTCTGATTCCCTGCCTCAGATTCCCTGCCTCAGATTCCCTGCCTCAGATTCCCTGCCTCTGATTGCCTGCCTCTGATTCCCTGCCTCTGATTCCCTGCCTCTGATTCCCCGCCTCTGAATCCGTGCCTCTGATACCCTGCCTCTCTTTGCCTGCCTCTATTTCCGTGCCTCTTTCTCTGCATCTAGTTTCCCACATCTCATTTGCCCCCTCTGAAAACCCGCCTCTGATTCCATGCCTCTGATTCACTGCCTCAGATTCCCTGCCTCAGATTCCCCGACTCAGATTTACCGCCTCAGATTCCCCGCCTCAGATTCCCTGTCTCAGATTCCCTGCCTCAGATTCCCTGCCTCAGATTCCCTGCCTCAGATTCCCTTCATCTGATGCCCTTCATCAATTCCCTGCCTCTGATTCCCTGCCTCTGATTCCCCACCTCTGATTCCCCGCCTCAGATTCCCTGGCTCTGATTCTCTGGCTCAGATTCCCTGCCTTAGATTCCCTGCCTCTGATTCCCCGCATCTGATTCCAGGCCTCTTATTCCCCACCTCTGATTCCCCGCCTCTGATTGCCTGCCACTGATTGCCCGCCTCTTATTCTTCGCCTCTGATTCCCCGCCTCTGATTCCCCACCTCTGTCTGTATGCCTCTCTTTCGCCTCCGCTTTTTCCCCTCCACTCTTTCCGCGCCTCTCTTTCCCTCCCTCAATTTCAACAACTCTGTTTGATCTGTTCTGTGTACCTCATTTTCAACACACAAGTTCCAACCACTATGTTTTACCCATCTTTTTCCCCGCCTCTATTTATCCGCCTATGTTTACCCGCCTCTGTTTACCCACCTGTTCCACCGCCTCTGATTCCCCGCCTCTGATTCCCCACCTCTGTCTCTACGCCTCTCTTTCGCCTCCACTCTTTCCCCTCCACTCATTCCGTGCCTGTCTTTCCCTCCCTCAATTTCAACAACACTGTTTGATCTGTTTTGTGCACCTCATTTTAAACACACAAGTTCCAACCACTATGTTTTGCCCGCCTCTTTCCCCGCCTCTATTTATCCACCAATGTTTACCTGCCACTGTTTACCCGCCTGTTTCCCCGCCTCTGATTCCCCACCTTTCATTCCCCACCTCTCTTTCCCTGCCTCTAATTCCGCGCCTCTTTCTCTGCCTCTCTTTCCCCACATCTCTTTTCCTCCCGCTGATTCCCCGCCTCTGATTCCCCGCCTCTGATTCCCTGCCTCTGATTCCCCGCCTCTGATTCCCTGCCTCAGATTCCCTGCCCAGATTCCCCACCTCAGATTCCCCGCCTCAGGTTCCCCGCCTCAGATTCGCTGCCTCAGATTTCCCGCCTCAGATTCACCGCCTCAGATTCCCCGCCTCAGATTCCCCGCCTCAGATTCCCCGCCTCAGATTCCCCGCCTCAGATTCCACGCCCCAGATTCCCCGCCTCAGATTCCCCGCCTCAGATTCCCCGCCTCAGATTCCCCACCTCAGATTCCCCGCCTCAGATTCCCCGCCTCTCTTTCCGTGTCTCTGATTCCCCGCCTCAGATTCCCTGCCTCAGATACCCTGCCTCTCTTTGCCTTCCTCTATTTCCGTTCCTCTTTCTCTGCATCTAGTTTCTCACATCTCATTTGCCCCCTCTGATAACCCGCCTCTGATTCCATGCCTCTGATTCCCTGCCTCAGATTCCTTGCCTCAGATTCCCTGCCTCTGATTCCCCGCCTCTGATTCCACGCCTCTTTTTCCCTGCCTCTGATTCCCCGCCTCTGATTCCCGCCTCTGATTCCCTGCCTCTGTTTCCCCGCCTCTGAATCCCCGCGTCTGATTCCCCGCCTCAGATTCCCCGGCTCTGATTCCCAGCCTGAGATTCCATGCCTCAGATTCCCCACCTCAGATTCCCTGCCTCAGATTCCCCGCCTCAGATTGCCCGCCTCAGATTCCCCGCCTCAGATTCCCCGCCTCAGATTCCCCGCCTCAGATTCCCCGCCTCAGATTCCCTGCCTCAGATTCCCTGCCTCAGATTCCCTGCCTCTGATTCCCCGCCTCTGATTCCCCGCCTCTTATTCCCCGCCTCTGATTCCCCGCCTCTGATTCCCCGCGTCTGATTCCCTGCCTCAGATTCCCCGGCTCTGATTCCCTGCATTAGATTCCCTGCCTCAGATTCCCTGCCTCTGATTCCCCGCCTCTGATTCCCTGCCTCTGATTCCCCGCCTCTGATTCCTGCCTCAGATTCCCTGCCTCAGATTCCCTGCCTCAGATTCCCTGCCTCTTATTCCCAGCCTTTGATTCCCCGCCTCTTATTCCCCGCCTCTGATTCCCAGCCTCTGATTCCCCGACTCTGATTCCCTGCCTCTCTTTCCCCGCCTCTGATTCCCCGCCTCTGATTCCCCGCCTCAGATTCCCCGCCTCAGATTCCCTGCCTGAGATTCCACGCCTGAGATTCCCCGCCTCAGATTCCCCGCCTCAGATTCCCCGTCTCAGATTCCCCGCCTCAGATTCCCCGCCTCAGATTCCCCGCCTCAGATTCCCCGCCTCAGATTTCCCGCCTCAGATTCCCGGCCTCAGATTCCCCGCCTCAGATTCCCCGCCTCAGATTCCCCGCCTCAGATTCCCCGCCTCATATTCCCCGCCTCAGATTCCCCGCCTCTGATTGCCTGCCTCTGATTCCCTGCCTCTGATTCCCTGCCTCTGATTCCCTGCCTCTGATTCCCTGCCTCTGATTCCCTGCCTCTGATTCCGTGCCTCTGATTCCACGCCTCTCTTTCCGTATCTCTGATTCCCCACCTCTGATTCCCTGCCTCTGATACCCTGCCTCTCTTTGCCTACCTCTATTTCGGTGCCTCTTTCTCTGCATCTAGTTTCCCACATCTCATTTGCCCCCTCTGATAACCCTCCTCTGATTCCATGCCTCTGATTCCCCGCCTCTGATTCCCCGCCTCTGAATCCCTGCCTCTGATTCCCCGCCTCTGATTCCCTGCCTCAGATTCCCTGTCTCAGATTCCCTGCCTCAGATTCCCTGCATCTGATTCCCCGCCTCTGATTCCCCGCCTATTATTCCCCGCCTCTGATTCCCCGCCTCTGATTCCCCGCCTCTGATTCCCTGCCTCTGTTTCCCCGCCTCTGATTCCCCGCCTCTGATTCCCTGCCTCAGATTCCCCGGCTCTGATTCCCTGCCTGAGATTCCCTGCCTCAGATTCCCTGCCTATGATTCCCTGCCTCTGAGTCCCCGCGTCAGATTCCCCGGCTCTGATTCCCTGCCTGAGATTCCCTGCCTCAGATTCCCCGCCTCAGATTCCCTGCCTCAGATTCCCCGCCTCAGATTCCCCGCCTCAGATTCCCCGCCTCAGATTCCCCGCCTCAGATTCCCCGCCTCAGATTCCCCGCCTCAGATTCCCTGCCTCAGATTCCCCGCCTCAGAATCCCTGCCTCTGATTCCCTGCCTCTGATTCCCTGCCTCTGATTCCCTGCCTCTAAATCCCTGCCTCTGATTCCCTGCCTCTGATTCCGCGCCTCTGATTCCCCGCCTCTCTTTCCGTGTCTCTGATTCCCCGCCTCAGAATCCCTGCCTCAGATGCCCTGCCTCTCTTTGCCTTCCTCTATTTCCGTGCCTCTTTCTCTGCATCTAGTTTCCCACATCTCATTTGCCCCCTCTGATAACCCGCCTCTGATTCCATGCCTCTGATTCCCCGCCTCAGATTCCCCGCCTCTGATTCCCCGCCTCTGATTCCCTGCCTCAGATTCCCTGCCTCAGATTCCTTGCCTCAGATTCCCAGCATCTGATTCCCCGCCTCTGATTCCCCGCCTCTTATTCCCCGCCTCTGATTCCCCGCCTCTTATTCCCCGCCTCTGATTCCCTGCCTCTGTATCCCCGCCTCTGGATCCCCGCGTCTGATTCCCCGCCTCAGATTCCACGGCTCTGATTCCCTGCCTGAGATTCCATGCCTCAGATTCCCCACCTCAGATTCCCTGCCTCAGATTCCCCGCCTCAGATTCCCCGCCTCAGATTCCCCGCCTCAGATTCCCCGCCTCAGATTCCCCGCCTCAGATTCCCCGCCTAAGATTCCCCGCCTCAGATTCCCTTCCTCAGATTCCATGTCTCAGATTCCCTGCCTCAGATTCCCTTCATCTGATTCCCTTCATCTGATTCCCTGCCACTGATTCCCTGCCTCTGATTCCCCTCCTCCGATTCCCCGCCTCTGATTCCCCGCCTCAGATTCCCTGCCTCAGATTCCCTGCCTCAGATTCCCTGCCTCTGATTCCCTGCCTCAGATTCCCTGCCTCAGATTCCCTGCCTCAGATTCCCTGCCTCTCATTGCCTGCCTCTGATTCCCTGCCTCTGATTCCCTGCCTCTGATTCCCTGCCTCTGATTCCCTGCCTCTGATTCCCTGCCTCTGATTCCCTGCCTCTGATTCCCTGCCTCTGATTCCGCGCCTCTGATTCCACGCCTCTCTTTCCTTGTCTCTGATTCCCCGCCTCTGAGTCCCTTCCTCTGATACCCTGCCTCTCTTTGCCTGCCTCTATTTCCGTGCCTCTTTCACTGCATCTAGTTTACCACATCTCATTTGCCCCCTCTGATAACCTGCCTCTGATTCCATGCCTCTGATTCACTGCCTCAGATTCCCTGCATCAGATTCCCCGACTCAGATTTACCGCCTCAGATTCCCCGCCTCAGATTCCCTGCCTCAGATTCCCTGCCTCAGATTCCCTGCCTCAGATTCCCTGCCTCAGATTCCCTTCATCTGATGCCCTTCATCAATTCCCTGCCTCTGATTCCCTGCCTCTGATTCCCCACCTCTGGTTCCCCCCCTCAGATTCCCTGGCTCTGATTCTCTGGCTCAGATTCCCTGCCTTAGATTCCCTTCCTCTGATTCCCCGCATCTGATTCCAGGCCTCTTATTCCCCACCTCTGATTCCCCGCCTCTGATTGCCTGCCACTGATTGCCCGCCTCTGATTCCCCGCCTCTGATTCCCCGTCTCTGATTCCCCACCTCTCTCTATGCCTCTCTTTCGCCTCCACTCTTTCCCCTCCACTCTTTCCGCGCCTCTCTTTCCCTCCCTCAATTTCAACAACTCTGATTGATCTGTTCTGTGTACCTCATTTTTAACACACAAGTTCCAACCACTATGTTTCACCCATCTCTTTCCCCGCCTCTATTTATCCGCCTATGTTTACCCGCCTCTGTTTACCCACCTGTTTCACCGCCTCTGATTCCCCGCCTCTGATTCCCCACCTCTGTCTCTACGTTTCTCTTTCGCCTCCACTCTTTCCCCTCCACTCTTTCAGTGCCTGTCTTCCCTCCCTCAATTTCAACAACACTGTTTGATCTGTTTTCTGTACCTCATTTTAAACAAACAAGTTCCAACCACTATGTTTTGCCCGCCTCTTTCCCCACCTCTATTTATCCACCTATGTTTACCTGCCACTGTTTACCCGCCTGTTTCCCCGCCTCTGATTCCCCACCTTTCATTCCCCGCCTCTCTTGCCCTGCCTCTATTTCCGTGCCTCTTTCTCTGCCTCTCTTTCCCCACATCTCTTTACCTCCCGCTGATTCCCCGCCTCTGATTCCCCGCCTCTGATTTCCCGCCTCTGATTCCCTGCCTCAGATTCCCTGCCTCAGATTCCCTGCCTCAGATTCCCTGCCTCTTATTCCCCGCCTCTGATTCCCCGCCTCTGATTCCCCGCCTCTGATTCCCTGCCTCTGGTTCCCCGCCTCTGATTCCCCGCCTCTGATTCCCCGCCTCAGATTCCCCGGCTCTGATTCCCTGCCTCAGATTCCCTGCCTCAGATTCCCCGCCTCAGATTCCCTGCCTCAGATTCCCCGCCTCAGATTCGCTGCCTCTGTTTCCCCGACTCTGATTCCCCGCCTCTTATTCCCCACCTCTGATTCCCCGCCTCTGATTCCCTGCCTCTGATTCCCTGCCTCTGATTCCCCGCCTCTGATTCCCTGCCTGAGATTCCCTGCCTCAGATTCCCTGCCTCAGATTCCCTGCCTCTGATTCCCCGACTCTGATTCCCCGCCTCTTATTCCCCACCTCTGAATCCCCGCCTCTGATTCCCCGCCTCTGATTCCCTGCCTCTGTTTCCCAACCTCTGATTCCCCGCCTCTGATTCCCCGCCTCAGATTCCCCGGCTCTGATTCCCTACCTCAGATTCCCTGCCTCTGATTCCCTGCCTCAGATTCCCTGCCTCAAATTCCTCGCCTCAGATTTCCCGCCTCAGATTCCCCGCCTCAGATTCCCCGCCTCAGATTCCCCGCCTCAGATTCCCCGCCTCAGATTCCCCGCCTCAGATTCCCCGCCTCAGATTCCCCGCCTCAGATTCCCCGCCTCAGATTCCCTGTCTCAGATTCCCTCCTCAGATTCCCTTCATCTGATTCCCTTCATCTGATTCCCTGCCTCTGATTCCCTGCCTCTGATTCCCCGCCTCTGATTCCCCGCCTCTGATTCCCCGCCTCAGATTCCCTGCCTCAGATTCCCTGCCTCAGATTCCCTGCCTCTGATTCCCTGCCTCAGATTCCCTGCCTCAGATTCCCTGCCTCTGATTGCCTGCCTCTGATTCCCTGCCTCTGATTCCCTGCCTCTGATTCCCTGCTTCTGATTCACTGCCTCTGATTCCCTGCCTCTGATTCCGCGCCTCTGATTCCACGCCTCTCTTTCCTTGTCTCTGATTCCCCGCCTCTGAGTCCCTGCCTCTGATACACTGCCTCTCTTTGCCTGCCTCTATTTCCGTGCCTCTTTCACTGCATCTAGTTTCCCACTTCTCATTTGCCCCCTCTGATAACCCGCCTCTGATTCCATGCCTCAGATTCCCTGCCTCAGATTCCCCGACTCAGATTTACCGCCTCAGATTCCCCGCCTCAGATTCCCTGCCTCAGATTCCCTGCCTCAGATTCCCTGCCTCAGATTCCCTGCCTCAGATTCCCTTCATCTGATGCCCTTCATCAATTCCCTGCCTCTGATTCCCTGCCTCTGATTCCCCACCTCTGATTCCCCGCCTCAGATTCCCTGGCTCTGATTCTCTGGCTCAGATTCCCTGCCTTAGATTCCCTGCCTCTGATTCCCCGCATCTGATTCCAGGCCTCTTATTCCCCACCTCTGATTCCCCGCCTCTGATTGCCTGCCACTGATTGCCCGCCTCTGATTCCCCGCCTCTGATTCCCCGTCTCTGATTCCCCACCTCTCTCTATGCCTCTCTTTCGCCTCCACTCTTTCCCCTCCACTCTTTCCGCGCCTCTCTTTCCCTCCCTCAATTTCAACAACTCTGATTGATCTGTTCTGTGTACCTCATTTTTAACACACAAGTTCCAACCACTATGTTTCACCCATCTCTTTCCCCGCCTCTATTTATCCGCCTATGTTTACCCGCCTCTGTTTACCCACCTGTTTCACCGCCTCTGATTCCCCGCCTCTGATTCCCCACCTCTGTCTCTACGCCTCTCTTTCGCCTCCACTCTTTCCCCTCCACTCTTTCAGTGCCTGTCTTTCCCTCCCTCAATTTCAACAACACTGTTTGATCTGTTTTGTGTACCTCATTTTAAACACACAAGTTCCAACCACTATGTTTTGCCCGCCTCTTTCCCCGCCTCTATTTATCCAACTATGTTTACCTGCCACTGTTTACCCGCCTGTTTCCCCGCCTCTGATTCCCCACCTTTCATTCCCCGCCTCTCTTTCCCTGCCTCTATCTCCGTGCCTCTTTCTCTGCCTCTCTTTCCCCACATCTCTTTACCTCCCGCTGATTCCCCGCCTCTGATTCCCCGCCTCTGATTCCCCGCCTCTGATTCCCTGCCTCAGATTCCCTGCCTCAGATTCCCTGCCTCAGATTCCCTGCCTCTGATTCCCCGCCTCTGATTCCCCGCCTCTTATTCCCCGCCTCTGATTCCACTCCTTTGATTCCCCGCCTCTGATTCCCTGCCTCTGTTTCCCCGCCTCTGATTCCCCGCATCTGATTCCCTGCTTCAGATTCCCCGGCTCTGATTCCCTGCCTCAGATTCCCTGCCGCAGATTCCCCGCCTCAGATTCCCTGCCTCAGATTCCCCGCCTCAGATTCGCTGCCTCTGATTCCCCGACTCTGATTCCCCGCCTCTTATTCCCCACCTCTGATTCCCCGCCTCTGATTCCCCGCCTCTGATTCCCCGCCTCTGATTCCCCGCCTCAGATTCCCCGGCTCTGATTCCCTACCACAGATTCCCTGCCTCAGATACCCCGCCTCAGATTCCCTGCCTCAGATTCCCCGCCTCAGATTTCCCGCCTCAGATTCCCCGCCTCAGATTCCCCGCCTCAGATTCCCCGCCTCAGATTCCCCGCCTCAGATTCCCCGCCTCAGATTCCCCGCCTCAGATTCCCCGCCTCAGATTCCCCGCCTCAGATTCCCCACCTCTGATTCCCCGCCTCTGATTCCCTGCCTCTGATTCCCTGCCTCTGATTCCCTGCCTCTGATTCCCTGCCTCTGATTACCTGCCTCTGATTCCCTGCCTCTGATTCCGCGCCTCTGATTCCACGTCTCTCTTTCCGTATCTCTGATTCCCCGCCTCTAATTCCCTGCCTCTGATACCCTGCCTCTATTTGCCTGCCTCTATTTCCGTGCCTCTTTCTCTGCATCTAGTTTCCCACATGTCATTTGCCCCCTCTGATTCCCCGACTCTGATTCCCCGCCTCTGATTCCCCGCCTCTGATTCCCTGCCTCTGATTCCCCGCCTCTGATTCCCTGCCTCAGATTCCCTGCCTCAGATTCCCTGCCTCTGATTCCCTGCCTCTGATTCCCCGCATCTTATTCCCCGTCTCTGATTCCCCGCCTCTGATTCCCCGCGTCTGATTCCCTCCCTCAGATTCCCCGGCTCTGATTCCCTGCATTAGATTCCCTGCCTCAGATTCCCTGCCTCTGATTCCCCGCCTCTGATTCCCTGCCTCTGATTCCCCGCCTCTGATTCCTGCCTCAGATTCCCTGCCTCAGATTCCCTGCCTCTGATTCACTGCCTTTGATTCCCCGCCTCATATTCCCCACCTCTGATTCCCAGCCTCTGATTCCCCGCCTCTGATTACCTGCCACTGTTTCCCCGCCTCTGATTCCCCGCCTCTGATTCCCCGCCTCAGATTCCCCGCCTCAGATTCCCTGCCTCAGATTCCCCGCCTGAGATTCCCCGCCTCAGATTCCCCGCCTGAGATTCCCCGCCTCAGATTCTCCGCCTCAGATTCCCCGCCTCAGATTCCCCGCCTCAGATTCCCTGCCTCTGATTGCCTGCCTCTGATTCCCTGCCTCTGATTCCCTGCCTCTGATTCCCCGCCTCTGATTCCCCGCCTCAGATTCCCTGCCTCAGATTCCCTGCCTCTGATTCCCCACCTCTGATTCCTGCCTCAGATTCCCCGCCTCAGATTCCCCGCCTCAGATTCCCCGCCTCAGATTCCCCGCCTCAGATTCCCTGCCTCTGATTGCCTGCCTTAGATTCCCTGCCTCTCATTCCCTGCCTCTGATTCCCCGCCTCTGATTCCCCGCCTCAGATTCCCTGCCTCAGATTCCCTGCCTCAGATTCCCTGCCTCTGATTCCCTGCCTCAGATTCCCTGCCTCAGATTCCCTGCCTCAGATTCCCTGCCTCAGATTCCCTGCCTCAGATTCCCTGCCTCAGATTCCCTGCCTCTGATTGCCTGCCTCTGATTCCCTGCCTCTGATTCCCTGCCTCTGATTCCCTGCCTCTGATTCCCTGCCTCTGATTCCGCGCCTCTGATTCCACGCCTCTCTTTCCTTGTCTCTGATTCCCCGCCTCTGAGTCCCTGCCTCTGATACACTGCCTCTCTTTGCCTGCCTCTATTTCCGTGCCTCTTTCACTGCATCTAGTTTCCCACTTCTCATTTGCCCCCTCTGATAACCCGCCTCTGATTCCATGCCTCAGATTCCCTGCCTCAGATTCCCCGACTCAGATTTACCGCCTCAGATTCCCCGCCTCAGATTCCCTGCCTCAGATTCCCTGCCTCAGATTCCCTGCCTCAGATTCCCTGCCTCAGATTCCCTTCATCTGATGCCCTTCATCAATTCCCTGCCTCTGATTCCCTGCCTCTGATTCCCCACCTCTGATTCCCCGCCTCAGATTCCCTGGCTCTGATTCTCTGGCTCAGATTCCCTGCCTTAGATTCCCTGCCTCTGATTCCCCGCATCTGATTCCAGGCCTCTTATTCCCCACCTCTGATTCCCCGCCTCTGATTGCCTGCCACTGATTGCCCGCCTCTGATTCCCCGCCTCTGATTCCCCGTCTCTGATTCCCCACCTCTCTCTATGCCTCTCTTTCGCCTCCACTCTTTCCCCTCCACTCTTTCCGCGCCTCTCTTTCCCTCCCTCAATTTCAACAACTCTGATTGATCTGTTCTGTGTACCTCATTTTTAACACACAAGTTCCAACCACTATGTTTCACCCATCTCTTTCCCCGCCTCTATTTATCCGCCTATGTTTACCCGCCTCTGTTTACCCACCTGTTTCACCGCCTCTGATTCCCCGCCTCTGATTCCCCACCTCTGTCTCTACGCCTCTCTTTCGCCTCCACTCTTTCCCCTCCACTCTTTCAGTGCCTGTCTTTCCCTCCCTCAATTTCAACAACACTGTTTGATCTGTTTTGTGTACCTCATTTTAAACACACAAGTTCCAACCACTATGTTTTGCCCGCCTCTTTCCCCGCCTCTATTTATCCAACTATGTTTACCTGCCACTGTTTACCCGCCTGTTTCCCCGCCTCTGATTCCCCACCTTTCATTCCCCGCCTCTCTTTCCCTGCCTCTATCTCCGTGCCTCTTTCTCTGCCTCTCTTTCCCCACATCTCTTTACCTCCCGCTGATTCCCCGCCTCTGATTCCCCGCCTCTGATTCCCCGCCTCTGATTCCCTGCCTCAGATTCCCTGCCTCAGATTCCCTGCCTCAGATTCCCTGCCTCTGATTCCCCGCCTCTGATTCCCCGCCTCTTATTCCCCGCCTCTGATTCCACTCCTTTGATTCCCCGCCTCTGATTCCCTGCCTCTGTTTCCCCGCCTCTGATTCCCCGCATCTGATTCCCTGCTTCAGATTCCCCGGCTCTGATTCCCTGCCTCAGATTCCCTGCCGCAGATTCCCCGCCTCAGATTCCCTGCCTCAGATTCCCCGCCTCAGATTCGCTGCCTCTGATTCCCCGACTCTGATTCCCCGCCTCTTATTCCCCACCTCTGATTCCCCGCCTCTGATTCCCCGCCTCTGATTCCCTGCCTCTGTTTCCCCACCTCTGATTCCCCGCCTCTGATTCCCCGCCTCAGATTCCCCGGCTCTGATTCCCTACCACAGATTCCCTGCCTCAGATACCCCGCCTCAGATTCCCTGCCTCAGATTCCCCGCCTCAGATTTCCCGCCTCAGATTCCCCGCCTCAGATTCCCCGCCTCAGATTCCCCGCCTCAGATTCCCCGCCTCAGATTCCCCGCCTCAGATTCCCCGCCTCAGATTCCCCGCCTCAGATTCCCCGCCTCAGATTCCCCGCCTCTGATTCCCCGCCTCTGATTCCCTGCCTCTGATTCCCTGCCTCTGATTCCCTGCCTCTGATTCCCTGCCTCTGATTACCTTCCTCTGATTCCCTGCCTCTGATTCCGCGCCTCTGATTCCACGTCTCTCTTTCCGTATCTCTGATTCCCCGCCTCTAATTCCCTGCCTCTGATACCCTGCCTCTATTTGCCTGCCTCTATTTCCGTGCCTCTTTCTCTGCATCTAGTTTCCCACATGTCATTTGCCCCCTCTGATAACCCGCCTCTGATTCCATGCCTCTGATTCCCCGCCTCTGATTCCCCGCCTCTGATTCCCTGCCTCTGATTCCCCGCCTCTGATTCCCTGCCTCAGATTCCCTGCCTCAGATTCCCTGCCTCTGATTCCCTGCCTCTGATTCCCCGCATCTTATTCCCCGTCTCTGATTCCCCGCCTCTGATTCCCCGCGTCTGATTCCCTCCCTCAGATTCCCCGGCTCTGATTCCCTGCATTAGATTCCCTGCCTCAGATTCCCTGCCTCTGATTCCCCGCCTCTGATTCCCTGCCTCTGATTCCCCGCCTCTGATTCCTGCCTCAGATTCCCTGCCTCAGATTCCCTGCCTCAGATTCCCTGCCTCTGATTCACTGCCTTTGATTCCCCGCCTCATATTCCCCACCTCTGATTCCCAGCCTCTGATTCCCCGCCTCTGATTACCTGCCACTGTTTCCCCGCCTCTGATTCCCCGCCTCTGATTCCCCGCCTCAGATTCCCCGCCTCAGATTCCCTGCCTCAGATTCCCCGCCTGAGATTCCCCGCCTCAGATTCCCCGCCTGAGATTCCCCGCCTCAGATTCCCCGCCTCAGATTCCCCGCCTCAGATTCCCCGCCTCAGATTCCCTGCCTCTGATTGCCTGCCTCTGATTCCCTGCCTCTGATTCCCTGCCTCTGATTCCCCGCCTCTGATTCCCCGCCTCAGATTCCCTGCCTCAGATTCCCTGCCTCTGATTCCCCACCTCTGATTCCTGCCTCAGATTCCCCGCCTCAGATTCCCCGCCTCAGATTCCCCGCCTCAGATTCCCCGCCTCAGATTCCCTGCCTCTGATTGCCTGCCTTAGATTCCCTGCCTCTCATTCCCTGCCTCTGATTCCCCGCCTCTGATTCCCCGCCTCAGATTCCCTGCCTCAGATTCCCTGCCTCAGATTCCCTGCCTCTGATTCCCTGCCTCAGATTCCCTGCCTCAGATTCCCTGCCTCAGATTCCCTGCCTCTGATTGCCTGCCTCTGTTTCCCTGCCTCTGATTCCCTGCCTCTGATTCCCTGCCTCTGATTCCCTGCCTCTGATTCCCTGCCTCTGATTCCCTGCCTCTGATTCCGCGCCTCTGATTCCACGCCTCTCTTTCCTTGTCTCTGATTCCCCGCCTCTGAGTCCCTGCCTCTGATACCCTGCCTCTCTTTGCCTGCCTCTATTTCCGTGCCTCTTTCACTGCATCTAGATTCCCACATCTCATTTGCCCCCTCTGATAACCCGCCTCTGATTCCATGCCTCTGATTCACTGCCTCAGATTCCCTGCATCAGATTCCCCGACTCAGATTTACCGCCTCAGATTCCCCGCCTCAGATTCCCTGCCTCATATTCCCTGCCTCAGATTCCCTGCCTCAGATTCCCTGCCTCAGATTCCCTTCATCTGATGCCCTTCATCAATTCCCTGCCTCTGATTCCCCGCCTCAGATTCCCTGGCTCTGATTCTCTGGCTCAGATTCCCTGCCTTAGATTCCCTGCCTCTGATTCCCCGCATCTGATTCCAGGCCTCTTATTCCCCACCTCTGATTCCCCGCCTCTGATTGCCTGCCACTGATTGCCCGCCTCTGATTCCCCGCCTCTGATTCCCCGCCTCTGATTCCCCACCTCTGTCTGTATGCCTCTCTTTCACCTCCGCTTTTTCCCCTCCACTCTTTCCGCGCCTCTCTTTCCCTCCCTCAATTTCAACAACTCTGTTTGATCTGTTCTGTGTACCTCATTTTCAACACACAAGTTCCAACCACTATGTTTCACCCATCTATATCCCCGCCTCTATTTATCCGCCTATGTTTACCCGCCTCTGCTTACCCACCTGTTTCACCGCCTCTGTTTCCCCACCTCTGATTCCCCACCTCTGTCTCTACGCCTCTCTTTCGCCTCCACTCTTTCCCCTCCACTCTTTCCGTGCCTGTCTTTCCCTCCCTCAATTTCAACAACACTCTTTGATATGTTTTGTGTACCTCATTTTAAACACACAAGTTCCAACCACTATGTTTTGCCCGCCTCTTTCCCCACTTCTATTTATCCACCTATGTTTACCTGCCACTGTTTACCCGCCTGTTTCCCCGCCTCTGATTCCCTGCCTCAGATTCCCTGCCTCTGATTCCCCGCCTCTGATTCCCTGCCTCTTATTCCCCGCCTCTGATTCCCCGCCTCTGATTCCCCGCCTCTGATTCCCTGCCTCTGTTTCCCCGCCTCCGATTCCCCGCCTCTGATTCCCCGCCTCAGATTCCCCGGCTCTGATTCCCTGCCTCAGATTCACTGCCTCAGATTCCCCGCCTCAGATTCCCTGCCTCAGATTCCCCGCCTCAGATTCCCTGCCTCTGATTCCACGACTCTGATTCCCCGCCTCTTATTCACCGCCTCTGATTCCCCGCCTCTGATTCCCCGCCTCTGATTCCCTGCCTCTGATTCCCCACCTCTGATTCCCTGCCTCAGATTCCCTGCCTCAGATTCCCTCTCAGATTCCCTGCCTCTGATTCCCCGACTCTGATTCCCCGCCTCTTATTCCCCAACTCTGATTCCCCGCCTCTGATTCCCCGCCTCTGATTCCCTGCCTCTGATTCCCCGCCTCAGATTCCCCGCCTCAGATTCCCCGCCTCTGATTCCCCGGCTCTGATTCCCTGCCTCAGATTCCCTGCCTAAGATTCCCCGCCTCAGATTCCCTGCCTAAGATTCCCCGCCTCAGATTTCCCGCCTCAGATACCCTTCCTCAGAATCCCCGCCTCAGATTCCCCGCCTCAAATTCCCCGCCTCAGATTCCCCGCCTCAGATTCCCCGCCTCAGATTCCCCACCTCAGATTCCCAGCCTCTGATTCCCCGCCTCTGATTCCCTGCCTCTGTTTCCCCGCCTCTGATTCCCCGCCTCTGATTCCCCGCCTCAGATTCCCGCCTCAGATTCCCAGCCTCAGATTCCCCGCCTGAGATTCCCCGCCTTAGATTCCCCGCCTGAGATTCCCCGCCTCAGATTCCCCGCCTCAGATTCCCCGCCTCAGATTCCCCGCCTCAGATTCCCTGCCTCTGATTGCCTGCCTCTGATTGCCTGCCTTTGATTCCCTGCCTCTCATTCCCTGCCTCTGATTCCCCGCCTCTGATTCCCCGCCTCAGATTCCCTGCCTCAGATTCCCTGCTTCAGATTCCCTGCCTCTGATTCCCTGCCTCAGATTCCCTGCCTCAGATTCCCTGCCTCAGATTCCCTGCCTCTGATTGCCTGCCTCTGTTTCCCTGCCTCTGATTCCCTGCCTCTGATTCCCTGCCTCTGATTCCCTGCCTCTGATTCCCTGCCTCTGATTCCCTGCCTCTGATTCCGCGCCTCTGATTCCACGCCTCTCTTTCCTTGTCTCTGATTCCCCGCCTCTGAGTCCCTGCCTCTGATACCCTGCCTCTCTTTGCCTGCCTCTATTTCCGTGCCTCTTTCACTGCATCTAGTTTCCCACATCTCATTTGCCCCCTCTGATAACCCGCCTCTGATTCCATGCCTCTGATTCACTGCCTCAGATTCCCTGCATCAGATTCCCCGACTCAGACTTACCGCCTCAGATTCCCCGCCTCAGATTCCCTGCCTCAGATTCCCTGCCTCAGATTCCCTGCCTCAGATTCCCTGCCTCAGATTCCCTTCATCTGATGCCCTTCATCAATTCCCTGCCTCTGATTCCCTGCCTCTGATTCCCCACCTCTGATTCCCCGCCTCAGATTCCCTGGCTCTGATTCTCTGGCTCAGATTCCCTGCCTTAGATTCCCTGCCTCTGATTCCCCGCATCTGATTCCAGGCCTCTTATTCCCCACCTCTGATTCCCCGCCTCTGATTGCCTGCCACTGATTGCCCGCCTCTGATTCCCCGCCTCTGATTCCCCGCCTCTGATTCCCCACCTCTGTCTGTATGCCTCTCTTTCACCTCCGCTTTTTCCCCTCCACTCTTTCCGCGCCTCTCTTTCCCTCCCTCAATTTCAACAACTCTGTTTGATCTGTTCTGTGTACCTCATTTTCAACACACAAGTTTCAACCACTATGTTTCACCCATCTATTTCCCCGCCTCTATTTATCCGCCTATGTTTACCCGCCTCTGCTTACCCACCTGTTTCACCGCCTCTGTTTCCCCACCTCTGATTCCCCACCTCTGTCTCTACGCCTCTCTTTCGCCTCCACTCTTTCCCCTCCACTCTTTCCGTGCCTGTCTTTCCCTCCCTCAATTTCAACAACACTCTTTGATATGTTTTGTGTACCTCATTTTAAACACACAAGTTCCAACCACTATGTTTTGCCCGCCTCTTTCCCCACTTCTATTTATCCACCTATGTTTACCTGCCACTGTTTACCCGCCTGTTTCCCCGCCTCTGATTCCCTGCCTCAGATTCCCTGCCTCTGATTCCCCGCCTGTGATTCCCTGCCTCTTATTCCCCGCCTCTGATTCCCCGCCTCTGATTCCCCACCTCTGATTCCCTGCCTCTGTTTCCCTGCCTCCGATTCCCCGCCTCTGATTCCCCGCCTCAGATTCCCCGGCTCTGATTCCCTGCCTCAGATTCACTGCCTCAGATTCCCCGCCTCAGATTCCCTGCCTCTGATTCCACGACTCTGATTCCCCGCCTCTTATTCACCGCCTCTGATTCCCCGCCTCTGATTCCCCGCCTCTGATTCCCTGCCTCTGATTCCCCACCTCTGATTCCCTGCCTCAGATTCCCTGCCTCAGATTCCCTCTCAGATTCCCTGCCTCTGATTCCCCGACTCTGATTCCCCGCCTCTTATTCCCCGCCTCAGATTCCCCGGCTCTGATTCCCTGCCTCAGAATCACTGCCTAAGATTCCCCGCCTCAGATTCCCTGCCTAAGATTCCCCGCCTCAGATTTCCCGCCTCAGATTCCCCTCCTCAGAATCTCCGCCTCAGATTCCCCGCCTCAAATTCCCCGCCTCAGATTCCCCGCCTCAGATTCCCCGCCTCAGATTCCCCACCTCAGCTTCCCCGCCTCAGATTCCCCGCCTCAGATTCCCCGCCTCAGATTCCCCGCCTCAGATTCCCCGCCTCAGATACCCCGCTTCTGATTCCCTGCCTCTGATTCCCTGCCTCTGATTCCCTGCCTCTGATTCCCTGCCTCTGATTCCCTGCCTCTGATTCCCTGCCTCTGATTCCGCGCCTCTGATTCCACGCCTCTCTTTCCGTATCTCTGATTCCCCGCCTCTAATTCCCTGCCTCTGATACCCTGCCTCTCTTTGCCTGCCTCTATTTCGGTGCCTCTTTCTCTGCATCTAGTTTCCCACATCTCATTTGCCCCCTCTGAGAACCCGCCTCTGATTCCATGCCTCTGATTCCCCGCCTCTGATTCCCTGCCTCTGATTCCCTGCCTCTGATTCCCCGCCTCTGATTCCCTGCCTCAGATTCCCTGCCACAGATTCCCCGCCTCAGATTCCCTGCCTCAGATTCCCCGCCTCTGATTCCCCACCTCTGTCTGTATGCCTCTCTTTCACCTCCGCTTTTTCCCCTCCACTCTTTCCGCGCCTCTCATTCCCTCCCTCAATTTCAACAACACTCTTTGATATGTTTTGTGTACCTCATTTTAAACACACAAGTTCCAACCACTATGTTTTGCCCGCCTCTTTCCCCACTTCTATTTATCCACCTATGTTTACCTGCCACTGTTTACCCGCCTGTTTCCCCGCCTCTGATTCCCTGCCTCAGATTCCCTGCCTCTGATTCCCCGCCTCTGATTCCCTGCCTCTTATTCCCCGCCTCTGATTCCCCGCCTCTGATTCCCCGCCTCTGATTCCCTGCCTCTGTTTCCCTGCCTCCGATTCCCCGCCTCTGATTCCCCGCCTCAGATTCCCCGGCTCTGATTCCCTGCCTCAGATTCACTGCCTCAGATTCCCCGCCTCAGATTCCCTGCCTCAGATTCCCCGCCTCAGATTCCCTGCCTCTGATTCCACGACTCTGATTCCCCGCCTCTTATTCACCGCCTCTGATTCCCCGCCTCTGATTCCCCGCCTCTGATTCCCTGCCTCTGATTCCCCACCTCTGATTCCCTGCCTCAGATTCCCTGCCTCAGATTCCCTCTCAGATTCCCTGCCTCTGATTCCCCGACTCTGATTCCCCGCCTCTTATTCCCCGCCTCAGATTCCCCGGCTCTGATTCCCTGCCTCAGAATCACTGCCTAAGATTCCCCGCCTCAGATTCCCTGCCTAAGATTCCCCGCCTCAGATTTCCCGCCTCAGATTCCCCTCCTCAGAATCTCCGCCTCAGATTCCCCGCCTCAAATTCCCCGCCTCAGATTCCCCGCCTCAGATTCCCCGCCTCAGATTCCCCACCTCAGCTTCCCCACCTCAGATTCCCCGCCTCAGATTCCCCGCCTCAGATTCCCCGCCTCAGATTCCCCGCCTCAGATTCCCCGCTTCTGATTCCCTGCCTCTGATTCCCTGCCTCTGATTCCCTGCCTCTGATTCCCTGCCTCTGATTCCCTGCCTCTGATTCCCTGCCTCTGATTCCGCGCCTCTGATTCCACGCCTCTCTTTCCGTATCTCTGATTCCCCGCCTCTAATTCCCTGCCTCTGATACCCTGCCTCTCTTTGCCTGCCTCTATTTCGGTGCCTCTTTCTCTGCATCTAGTTTCCCACATCTCATTTGCCCCCTCTGATAACCCGCCTCTGATTCCATGCCTCTGATTCCCCGCCTCTGATTCCCCGCCTCTGATTCCCTGCCTCTGATTCCCCGCCTCTGATTCCCTGCCTCAGATTCCCTGCCTCAGATTCCCCGCCTCAGATTCCCTGCCTCAGATTCCCCACTTCAGATTCCCTGCCTCTGATTCCCCGACTCTGATTCCCCGCCTCTTATTCCCCGCCTCTGATTCCCCGCCTCTGATTCCCCGCCTCTGATTCCCTTCCTCTGATTCCCCACCTCTGATTCCCTGCCTCAGATTCCCTGCCTCAGATTCCCTGCCTCAGATTCCCTGCCTCTGATTCCCCGACTCTGATTCCCCGCCTCTTATTCCCCACCTCTGATTCCCCGCCTCTGATTCCCCGCCTCTGATTCCCTGCCTCTGTTTCCCCACCTCTGATTCCCCGCCTCTGATTCCCCGCCTCAGATTCCCCGGCTCTGATTCCCTGCCTCAGATTCCCTGCCTAAGATTCCCCGCCTCAGATTCCCTGCCTCAGATTCCCCGCCTCAGATTTCCCGCCTCAGATTCCCCTCCTCAGATTCCCCACCTCAGATTCCCTGCCTCAGATTCCCCGCCTCAGATTCCCCGCCTCAGATTCTCCGCCTCAGATTCCCCACCTCAGATTCCCCGCCTCAGATTCCCCGTCTCAGATTCCCTGCCTCTGATTCCCTGCCTCTGATTCCCTGCCTCTGATTCCCTGCCTCTGATTCCCTGCCTCTGACTCCCTGCCTCTGATTCCCTGCCTCTGATTCTGCGCCTCTGATTCCACGCCTCTCTTTCCGTATCTCTGATTCCCCGCCTCTAATTCCCTGCCTCTGATACCCTGCCTCTCTTTGCCTGCCTCTATTTCGGTGCCTCTTTCTCTGCATCTAGTTTCCCACATCTCATTTGCCCCCTCTGATAACCCGCCTCTGATTCCATGCCTCTGATTCCCCGCCTCTGATTCCCCGCCTCTGATTCCCTGCCTCTGATTCCCCGCGTCTGATTCCCTGCCTCAGATTCCCTTCCTCAGATTCCCTGCCTCAGATTCCCTGCCTCTGATTCCCCGCCTCTGATTCCCCGCCTCTTATTCCCCGCCTCTGATTCCCCGCCTCTGATTCCCCGCGTCTGATTCCCTCCCTCAGATTCCCCGGCTCTGATTCCCTGCATTAGATTCCCTGCCTAAGATTCCCTGCCTCTGATTCCCCGCCTCTGATTCCCCGCCTCAGATTCCCCGCCTCAGATTCCCTGCATCAGATTCCCCGCCTGAGATTCCCCACCTCAGATTCCCCGCCTCAGATTCCCTGCCTCAAATTCCCCGCATCAGATTCCCCGCCTCAGATTCCCCGCCTCAGATTCCCCGCCTCAGATTCCCCGCCTCAGATTTCCCGCCTCAGATTCACCGCCTCCGATTCCCCGCCTCAGATTCCCCGCCTCAGATTCCCCGCCTCAGATTCCCCGCCTCAGATTCCCCACCTCAGATACCCCGCCTCAGATTCCCCGCCTCAGATTCCCTGCCTCTGATTGCCTGCCTCTGATTCCCTGCCTCTGATTCCCTGCCTCTGATTCCCTGCCTCTGATTCCCTGCCTCTGATTCCCTGCCTCTGATTCCCTGCCTCTGATTCCGCGCCTCTGATTCCACGCATCTCTTTCCGTATCTCTGATTCCCCGCCTCTGATTCCCTGCCTTTGATACCCTGCCTCTCTTTGCCTGCCTCTATTTCGGTGCCTCTTTCTCTGCATCTAGTTTCCCACATCTCATTTGCCCCCTCTGATAACCCGCCTCTGATTCCATGCCTCTGATTCCCAGCCTCTGATTCCCGGCCTCTGATTCCCCGCCTCTGATTCCCCGCCTCTGATTCCCTGCCTCAGATTCCCTGCCTCAGATTCCCTGCCTCAGATTCCCTGCATCTGATTCCCCGCCTCTGATTCCCCGCCTCTTATTCCCCGCCTCTGATTCCCGGCCTCAGATTTCCCGCCTCAGATTCCCCTCCTTAGATTCCCCGCCTCAGATTCCCCGCCTCAGATTCCCCGCCTCAGATTCCCGGCCTCAGATTCCCCGCCTCAGATTCCCCGCCTCAGATTCCCCGCCTCAGATTCCCCGCCTCAGATTCCCCGCCTCAGATTCCCCGTCTCAGATACCCTGCCTCTGATTCCCTGCCTCTGATTCCCTGGCTCTGATTCCCTGCCTCTGATTCCCTGCCTCTGATTCCCTGCCTCTGATTCCCTGCCTCTGATTCCGCGCCTCTGATTCCACACCTCTCTTTCCGTATCTCTGATTCCCCGCCTCTAATTCCCTGCCTCTGATACCCTGCCTCTCTTTGCCTGCCTCTATTTCGGTGCCTCTTTCTCTGCATCTAGTTTCCCACATCTCATTTGCCCCCTCTGATAACCCGCCTCTGATTCCATGCCTCTGATTCCCCGCCTCTGATTCCCCGCCTCTGATTCCCTGCCTCTGATTCCCCGCGTCTGATTCCCTGCCTCAGATTCCCTTCCTCAGATTCCCTGCCTCAGATTCCCTGCCTCTGATTCCCCGCCTCTGATTCCCCGCCTCTTGTTCCCCACCTCTGATTCCCCGCCTCTGATACCCCGCATCTGATTCCCTCCCTCAGATTCCCCGGCTCTGATTCCCTGCATTAGATTCCCTGCCTCAGATTCCCTCCCTCAGATTCCCCGCCTCTGGTTCCCTGCCTCTGTTTCCCCGCCTCTGATTCCCCGCCTCTGATTCCCCGCCTCTGATTCCCCGCCTCAGATTCCCCGGCTCTGATTCCCAGCCTGAGATTCCATGCCTCAGATTCCCCACCTCAGATTCCCTGCCTCAGATTCCCCGCCTCAGATTCCCCGCCTCAGATTCAACGCCTCAGATTCCCCGCCTCAGATTCCCCGCCTCAGATTCCCCGCCTCAGATTCCCTGCCTCAGATTCCCTGCCTCAGATTCCCTGCCTCTGATTCCCCGCCTCTGATTCCCCGCCTCTTATTCCCCGCCTCTGATTCCCCGCCTCTGATTCCCCGCGTCTGATTCCCTGCCTCAGATTCCCCGGCTCTGATTCCCTGCATTAGATTCCCTGCCTCAGATTCCCTGCCTCTGATTCCCCGCCTCTGATTCCTGCCTCAGATTCCCTGCCTCAGATTCCCTGCCTCAGATTCCCTGCCTCTTATTCCCAGCCTTTGATTCCCCGCCTCTTATTCCCCGCCTCTGATTCCCAGCCTCTGATTCCCCTACTCTGATTCCCTGCCTCTCTTACCCAGCCTCTGATTCCCCGCCTCTGATTCCCCGCCTCAGATTCCCCGCCTCAGATTCCCTGCCTGAGATTCCACGCCTGAGATTCCCCGCCTCAGATTCCCCGCCTCAGATTCCCCGCCTCAGATTCCCCGCCTCAGATTCCCCGCCTCAGATTCCCCGCCTCAGATTCCCTGCCTCAGATTTCCTGCCTCAGATTCCCGGCCTCAGATTCCCCGCCTCAGATTCCCCGCCTCAGATTCCCCGCCTCAGATTCCTCGCCTCAGATTCCCCGCCTCAGATTCCCCGCCTCAGATTCCCCGCCTCTGATTGCCTGCCTCTGATTCCCTGCCTCTGATTCCCTGCCTCTGATTCCCTGCCTCTGATTCCCTGCCTCTGATTCCGTGCCTCTGATTCCACGCCTCTCTTTCCGTATCTCTGATTCCCCACCTCTGATTCCCTGCCTCTGATACCCTGCCTCTCTTTGCCTACCTCTATTTCGGTGCCTCTTTCTCTGCATCTAGTTTCCCACATCTCATTTGCCCCCTCTGATAACCCTCCTCTGATTCCATGCCTCTGATTCCCCGCCTCTGATTCCCTGCCTCTGTTTCCCCGCCTCTGATTCCCCGCCTCTGATTCCCCGCCTCAGATTCCCCGGCTCTGATTCCCTGCCTCAGATTCCCCGCCTCAGATTTCCCGCCTCAGATTCCCCTCCTCAGATTCCCCGCCTCTGATTCCCCGCCTCTTATTCCCCGCCTCTGATTCCCCGCCTCTGATTCCCCGCCTCAGATTCCCCGCCTCTGATTCCCCGCCTCTGATTCCCTGCCTCTGTTTCCCCGCCTCTGATTCCCCGCCTCTGATTCCCCGCCTCAGATTCCCCGCCTCAGATTCCCTGCCTCAGATTCCCCGCCTCAGATTTCCCGCCTCAGATTCCCCTCCTTAGATTCCCCGCATCAGATTCCCCGCCTCAGATTCCCCGCCTCAGATTCCCGGCCTCAGATTCCCCGCCTCAGATTCCCCGCCTCAGATTCCCCGCCTCAGATTCCCCGCCTCAGATTCCCCGCCTCAGATTCCCCGCCTCAGATTCCCCGTCTCAGATACCCTGCCTCTGATTCCCTGCCTCTGATTCCCTGGCTCTGATTCCCTGCCTCTGATTCCCTGCCTCTGATTCCCTGCCTCTGATTCCCTGCCTCTGATTCCGCGCCTCTGATTCCACACCTCTCTTTCCGTATCTCTGATTCCCCGCCTCTAATTCCCTGCCTCTGATACCCTGCCTCTCTTTGCCTGCCTCTATTTCGGTGCCTCTTTCTCTGCATCTAGTTTCCCACATCTCATTTGCCCCCTCTGATAACCCGCCTCTGATTCCATGCCTCTGATTCCCCGCCTCTGATTCCCCGCCTCTGATTCCCTGCCTCTGATTCCCCGCGTCTGATTCCCTGCCTCAGATTCCCTTCCTCAGATTCCCTGCCTCAGATTCCCTGCCTCTGATTCCCCGCCTCTGATTCCCCGCCTCTTGTTCCCCACCTCTGATTCCCCGCCTCTGATTCCCCGCATCTGATTCCCTCCCTCAGATTCCCCGGCTCTGATTCCCTGCATTAGATTCCCTGCCTCAGATTCCCTGCCTCTGATTCCCCGCCTCTGATTCCCCGTCTCAGATTCCCCGCCTCAGATTCCCTGCATCAGATTCCCCGCCTGAGATTCCCCACCTCAGATTCCCCGCCTCAGATTCCCCGCCTCAAATTCCCCGCATCAGATTCCCCGCCTCAGATTCCCCGCCTCAGATTCCCCGCCTCAGATACCCCGCCTCAGATTTCCCGCCTCAGATTCCCCGCATCCGATTCCCCGCCTCAGATTCCCCGCCTCAGATTCCCCGCCTCAGATTCCCCGCCTCAGATTCCCCGCCTCAGATTCCCCGCCTCAGATTCCCCGCCTCAGATTCCCCGCCTCAGATTCCCCGCCTCAGATTCCCCGCCTCAGATTCCCCGCCTCTGATGCCCCGCCTCTGATTCCCCGCCTCTTATTCCCCGCCTCTGATTCCCCGCCTCTGATTCCCCGCCTCAGATTCCCCGCCTCAGATTCCCCGCCTCAGATTCCCTGCCTCTGATTCCCTGCCTCTGATTCCCTGCCTCTGATTCCCTGCCTCTGATTCCCTGCCTCTGATTCCCTGCCTCTGATTCCCTGCCTCTGATTCCGCGCCTCTGATTCCACGCCTCTGATTCCCCGCCTCTGATTCCCTGCCTCTGATTCCCCGCCTCTGATTCCCTGCCTCAGATTCCCTGCCTCAGATTCCCCGCCTCAGATTCCCTGCCTCAGATACCCCGCCTCAGATTCCCTGCCTCTGATTCCCCGACTCTGATTCCCCACCTCTTATTCCCCGCCTCTGATTCCCCGCCTCTGATTCCCTGCCTCTGATACCCTGCCTCTCTTTGCCTGCCTCTATTTCCGTGCCTCTTTCTCTGCATCTAGTTTCCCACATCTAATTTGCCCCCTCTGATAACCCACCTCTGATTCCATGCCTCTGATTCCCCGCCTCTGATACCCCGCCTCTGATTCCCTGCCTCTGATTCCCCGCCTCTGATTCCCTGACTCAGATTCCCTGCCTCAGATTCCCCGCCTCAGATTCCCTGCCTCAGATTCCCCGCTTCAGATTCCCTGCCTCTGATTCCCCGACTCTGATTCCCCGCCTCTTATTCCCCGCCTCTGATTCCCCGCCTCTGATTCCCCGCCTCTGATTCCCTGCCTCTGATTCCCCACCTCTGATTCCCTGCCTCAGATTCCCTGCCTCAGATTCCCTGCCTCAAATTCCCTGCCTCTGATTCCCCGACTCAGATTCCCCGCCTCTTATTCCCCACCTCTGATTCCCCGCCTCTGATTCCCCGCCTCTGATTCCCTGCCTCTGTTTCCCCACCTCTGATTCCCCGCCTCTGATTACCCGCCTCAGATTCCCCGGCTCTGATTCCCTGCCTCAGATTCCCTGCCTAAGATTCCCCGCCTCTGATTCCCCGCATCTGATTCCCTGCCTCTGATTCCCCGCCTCTGATTCCCTGCCTCAGATTCCCTGCCCAGATTCCCCACCTCAGATTCCCCGCCTCAGGTTCCCCGCCTCAGATTCGCTGCCTCAGATTTCCCGCCTCAGATTCACTGCCTCAGATTCCCCGCCTCAGATTCCCCGCCTCAGATTCCCCGCCTCAGATTCCCCGCCTCAGATTCCACGCCCCAGATTCCCCGCCTCAGATTCCCCGCCTCAGATTCCCCGCCTCAGATTCCCCACCTCAGATTCCCTGCCTCAGATTCCCCGCCTCTGATTCCCCGCCTCTGATTCCCTGCCTCTGATTCCCTGCCTCTGATTCCCTGCCTCTGATTCCCTGCCTCAGATTCCCTGCCTCTGATTCCCTGCCTCTGATTCAGCGCCTCTGATTCCAAGCCTCTCTTTCCGTATCTCTGATTCCCCGCCTCTAATTCCCTGCCTATGATACCCTGCCTCTCTTTGCCTGCCCCTATTTCGGTGCCTCTTTCTCTGCATCTAGTTTCCCACATCTCATTTGCCCCCTCTGATAACCCGCCTCTGATTCCATGCCTCTGATTCCCCTCCTCTGATTCCCCGCCTCTGATTCCCTGCCTCTGATTCCCCGCCTCTGATTCCCTGCCTCCGATTCCCTGCCTCAGATTCCCTGCCTCAGATTCCCTGCCTCTGATTCCCCACCACTGATTCCCCGCGTCTTATTCCCCGCCTCTGATTCCCCGCCTCAGATTCTCCGCCTCAGATTCCCCACCTCAGATTCCCCGCCTCAGATTCCCCACCTCAGATTCCCCGCCTCAGATTCCCCGCCTCAGATTTCCCGCCTCAGATTCCCCGACTCAGATTCCCCGCCTCAGATTCCCCACCTCAGATTACCCGCCTCAGATTCCCCGCCTCAGATTCCCCGCCTCAGATTCCCCGCCTCAGATTCCCCGCCTCTGATTGCCTGCCTCTGATTCCCTGCCTCTGAATCCCTGCCTCTGATTCCCTGCATCTGATTCCCTGCCTCTGGTTCCCTGCCTCTGATTCCCTGCCTCTGATGCCGCGCCTCTGATTCCACGCCTCTCTTTCCGTATCTCTAATTCCCCGCCTCTGATTCCCTGCCTCTGATACCCTGCCTCTCTTTGCCTGCCTCTATTTCGGTGCCTCTTTCTCTGCATCTAGTTTCCCACATCTCATTTGCACCCTCCGATAACCCGCCTCTGATTCGCTGCCTCAGATTCCCTGCCTCAGATTCCCTGCCTCAGATTCCCTGCATCTGATTCCCCGCCTCTGATTCCCCGCCTCTTATTCCCCGCCTCTGATTCCCCACCTCTGATTCCCCGCCTCTTGTTCCCTGCCTCTGTTTCCCCGCCTCTGATTCCCCGCCTCTGATTCCCCGCCTCAGATTCCCCGGCTCTGATTCCCAGCCTGAGATTCCATGCCTCAGATTCCCCACCTCAGATTCCCTGCCTCAGATTCCCCGCCTCAGATTCCCCGCCTCAGATTCAACGCCTCAGATTCCCCGCCTCAGATTCCCCGCCTCAGATTCCCCGCCTCAGATTCCCTGCCTCAGATTCCCTGCCTCAGATTCCCTGCCTCTGATTCCCCGCCTCTGATTCCCCGCCTCTTATTCCCCGCCTCTGATTCCCCGCCTCTGATTCCCCGCGTCTGATTCCCTGCCTCAGATTCCCCGGCTCTGATTCCCTGCATTAGATTCCCTGCCTCAGATTCCCTGCCTCTGATTCCCCGCCTCTGATTCCCTGCCTCTGATTCCCCGCCTCTGATTCCTGCCTCAGATTCCCTGCCTCAGATTCCCTGCCTCTTATTCCCCGCCTCTGATTCCCAGCCTCTGATTCCCCGACTCTGATTCCCTGCCTCTCTTACCCAGCCTCTGATTCCCCGCCTCTGATTCCCCGCCTCAGATTCCCCGCCTCAGATTCCCTGCCTGAGATTCCACGTCTGAGATTCCCCGCCTCAGATTCCCCGCCTCAGATTCCCCGCCTCAGATTCCCCGCCTCAGATTCCCCGCCTCAGATTCCCCGCCTCAGATTCCCCGCCTCAGATTCCCCGCCTCAGATTCCCGGCCTCAGATTCCCGGCCTCAGATTCCCCGCCTCAGATTCCCCGCCTCAGATTCCCCGCCTCAGATTCCCCGCCTCAGATTCCCCGCCTCAGATTGCCTGCCTCTGATTCCCTGCCTCTGATTCCCTGCCTCTGATTCCCTGCCTCTGATTCCCTGCCTCTGATTCCGTGCCTCTGATTCCACGCCTCTCTTTCCGTATCTCTGATTCCCCACCTCTGATTCCCTGCCTCTGATACCCTGCCTCTCTTTGCCTACCTCTATTTCGGTGCCTCTTTCTCTGCATCTAGTTTCCCACATCTCATTTGCCCCCTCTGATAACCCTCCTCTGATTCCATGCCTCTGATTCCCCGCCTCTGATTCCCCGCCTCTGATTCCCCGCCTCTGATTCCCCGCCTCTGATTCCCTGCCTCAGATTCCCTGCCTCAGATTCCCTGCCTCAGATTCCCTGCATCTGATTCCCCGCCTCTGATTCCCCGCCTATTATTCCCCGCCTCTGATTCCCCGCCTCTGATTCCCTGCCTCTGTTTCCCCGCCTCTGATTCCCCGCCTCTGATTCCCCGCCTCAGATTCCCCGGCTCTGATTCCCTGCCTGAGATTCCCTGCCTCAGATTCCCTGCCTATGATTCCCTGCCTCTGAGTCCCCGCGTCAGATTCCCCGGCTCTGATTCCCTGCCTGAGATTCCCTGCCTCAGATTCCCCGCCTCAGATTCCCTGCCTCAGATTCCCCGCCTCAGATTCCCCGCCTCAGATTCCCCGCCTCAGATTCCCCACCTCAGATACCCCGCCTCAGATTCCCCGCCTCAGATTCCCTGCCTCAGATTTCCCACCTCAGATTCCCTGCCTCTGATTCCCTGCCTCTGATTCCCTGCCTCTGATTCCCTGCCTCTAAATCCCTGCCTCTGATTCCCTGCCTCTGATTCCGCGCCTCTGATTCCCCGCCTCTCTTTCCGTGTCTCTGATTCCCCGCCTCAGATTCCCTGCCTCAGATGCCCTGCCTCTCTTTGCCTTCCTCTATTTCCGTGCCTCTTTCTCTGCATCTAGTTTCCCACATCTCATTTGCCGCCTCTGATAACCCGCCTCTGATTCCATGCCTCTGATTCCCCGCCTCAGATTCCCCGCCTCTGATTCCCCGCCTCTGATTCCCTGCCTCAGATTCCCTGCCTCAGATTCCTTGCCTCAGATTCCCAGCCTCTGATTCCCCGCCTCTGATTCCCCGCCTCTTATTCCCCGCCTCTGATTCCCCGCCTCTTATTCCCCGCCTCTGATTCCCTGCCTCTGTATCCCCGCCTCTGGATCCCCGCGTCTGATTCCCCGCCTCAGATTCCACGGCTCTGATTCCCTGCCTGAGATTCCATGCCTCAGATTCCCCACCTCAGATTCCCTGCCTCAGATTCCCCGCCTCAGATTCCCCGCCTCAGATTCCCCACCTCAGATTCCCCGCCTCAGATTCCCCGCCTCAGATTCCCCGCCTCAGATTCCCCGCCTCAGATTCCCTTCCTCAGATTCCCTGTCTCAGATTCCCTGCCTCAGATTCCCTTCATCTGATTCCCTTCATCTGATTCCCTGCCTCTGATTCCCTGCCTCTGAATCCCCGCCTCTGATTCCCCGCCTCTGATTCCCCGCCTCAGATTCCCTGCCTCAGATTCCCTGCCTCAGATTCCCTGCCTCTGATTCCCTGCCTCAGATTCCCTGCCTCAGATTCCCTGCCTCAGATTCCCTGCCTCTAATTGCCTGCCTCTGATTCCCTTCCTCTGATTCCCTGCCTCTGATTCCCTGCCTCTGATTCCCTGCCTCTGATTCCCTGCCTCTGATTCCCTGCCTCTGATTCCGCGCCTCTGATTCCACGCCTCTCTTTACTTGTCTCTGATTCCCCGCCTATGAGTCCCTTCCTCTGATACCCTGCCTCTCTTTGCCTGCCTCTATTTCCGTGCCTCTTTCACTGCATCTAGTTTACCACATCTCATTTGCCCCCTCTGATAACCTGCCTCTGATTCCATGCCTCTGATTCACTGCCTCAGATTCCCTGCATCAGATTCCCCGACTCAGATTCCCTGCCTCAGATTCCCTTCATCTGATGCCCTTCATCAATTCCCTGCCTCTGAATCCCTGCCTCTGATTCCCCACCTCTGATTCCCCGCCTCAGATTCCCTGGCTCTGATTCTCTGGCTCAGATTCCCTGCCTTAGATTCCCTGCCTCTTATTCCCCACCTCTGATTCCCCGCCTCTGATTCCCCACCTCTGTCTGTATGCCTCTCTTTTGCCTCCGCTTTTTCCCCTCCACTCTTTCCGCGCCTCTCTTTCCCTCCCTC
This sequence comes from Narcine bancroftii, assembly GCF_036971445.1. Classification (NCBI taxonomy): domain Eukaryota; kingdom Metazoa; phylum Chordata; class Chondrichthyes; order Torpediniformes; family Narcinidae; genus Narcine; species Narcine bancroftii. Next base: position 90,817,907 of record NC_091481.1, read on the forward strand.
AATTTCAACAACTCTGATTGATCTGTTCTGTGTACCTCATTTTCAACACACAAGTTCCAACCACTATGTTTCACCCATCTCTTTCCCCGCCTCTATTTATCCGCCTATGTTTACCCGCCTCTGTTTACCCACCTGTTTCATCACCTCTGATTCCCCACCTCTGATTCCCCACCTCTGTCTCTACGCTTCTCTTTCGCCTCCACTCTTTCCCCTCCACCCTTTCAGTGCCTGTCTTCCCTCCCTCAATTTCAACAACACTGTTTGATCTGTTTTCTGTACCTCATTTTAAACAAACAAGTTCCAACCACTATGTTTTGCCCGCCTCTTTCCCCACCTCTATTTATCCACCTATGTTTACCTGCCACTGTTTACCCGCCTGTTTCCCCGCCTCTGATTCCCCACCTTTCATTCCCCGCCTCTCTTTCCCTGCCTCTATTTCCGTGCCTCTTTCTCTGCCTCTCTTTCCCCACATCTCTTTACATCCCGCTGATTCCCCGCCTCTGATTCCCCGCCTCTGATTTCCCGCCTCTGATTCCCTGCCTCAGATTCCCTGCCTCAGATTCCCTGCCTCAGATTCCCTGCCTCTTATTCCCCGCCTCTGATTCCCCGCCTCTGATTCCCCGCCTCTGATTCCCTGCCTCTGTTTCCCTGCCTCTGATTCCCCGCCTCTGATTCCCCGCCTCAGATTCCCCGGCTCTGATTCCCTGCCTCAGATTCCCTGCCTCAGATTCCCCGCCTCAGATTCCCTGCCTCAGATTCCCCGCCTCAGATTCGCTGCCTCTGATTCCCCGACTCTGATTCCCCGCCTCTTATTCCCCGCCTCTGATTCCCCGCCTCTGATTCCCTGCCTCTGATTCTCTGGCTCAGATTCCCTGCCTTAGATTCCCTGCCTCTGATTCCCCGCATCTGATTCCAGGCCTCTTATTCCCCACCTCTGATTCCCCGCCTCTGATTGCCTGCCACTGATTGCCCGCCTCTGAATCCCCGCCTCTGATTCCCCGCCTCTGATTCCCTGCCTCTGTTTCCCAACCTCTGATTCCCCGCCTCTGATTCCCCGCCTCAGATTCCCCGGCTCTGATTCCCTACCTCAGATTCCCTGCCTCTGATTCCCTGCCTCAGATTCCCTGCCTCAAATTCCTCGCCTCAGATTTCCCGCCTCAGATTCCCCGCCTCAGATTCCCCGCCTCAGATTCCCCGCCTCAGATTCCCCGCCTCAGATTCCCCGCCTCAGATTCCCCGCCTCAGATTCCCCGCCTCAGATTCCCCGCCTCAGATTCCCCGCCTCAGATTCCCTGTCTCAGATTCCCTGCCTCAGATTCCCTTCATCTCATTCCCTTCATCTGATTCCCTGCCTCTGATTCCCTGCCTCTGATTCCCCGCCTCTGATTCCCCGCCTCTGATTCCCCGCCTCAGATTCCCCGCCTCAGATTCCCTGCCTCAGATTCCCTGCCTCTGATTCCCTGCCTCAGATTCCCTGCCTGAGATTCCCTGCCTCAGATTCCATGCCTCTGATTGCCTGCCTCTGATTCCCTGCCTCTGATTCCCTGCCTCTGATTCCCTGCCTCTGATTCCCTGCCTCTGATTCCCTGCCTCTGATTCCGCGCCTCTGATTCCACGCCTCTCTTTCCTTGTCTCTGATTCCCCGCCTCTGAGTCCCTGCCTCTGATACACTGCCTCTCTTTGCCTGCCTCTATTTCCGTGACTCTTTCACTGCATCTAGTTTCCCACTTCTCATTTGCCCCCTCTGATAACCCGCCTCTGATTCCATGCCTCAGATTCCCTGCCTCAGATTCCCCGACTCAGATTTACCGCCTCAGATTCCCCGCCTCAGATTCCCTGCCTCAGATTCCCTGCCTCAGATTCCCTGCCTCAGATTCCCTGCCTCAGATTCCCTTCATCTGATGCCCTTCATCAATTCCCTGCCTCTGATTCCCTGCCTCTGATTCCCCACCTCTGATTCCCCGCCTCAGATTCCCTGGCTCTGATTCTCTGGCTCAGATTCCCTGCCTTAGATTCCCTGCCCCTGATTCCCCGCATCTGATTCCAGGCCTCTTATTCCCCACCTCTGATTCCCCGCCTCTGAATGCCTGCCACTGATTGCCCGCCTCTGATTCCCCGCCTCTGATTCCCCGTCTCTGATTCCCCACCTCTCTCTACGCCTCTCTTTCGCCTCCACTCTTTCCCCTCCACTCTTTCCGCGCCTCTCTTTCCCTCCCTCAATTTCAACAACTCTGATTGATCTGTTCTGTGTACCTCATTTTCAACACACAAGTTCCAACCACTATGTTTCACCCATCTCTTTCCCCGCCTCTATTTATCCGCCGATGTTTACCCGCCTCTGTTTACCCACCTGTTTCACCGCCTCTGATTCCCCGCCTCTGATTCCCCAACTCTGTCTCTACGCCTCTCTTTCGCCTCCACTCTTTCCCCTCCACTCTTTCAGTGCCTGTCTTTCCCTCCCTCAATTTCAACAACACTGTTTGATCTGTTTTGTGTACCTCATTTTAAACACACAAGTTCCAACCACTATGTTTTTCCCGCCTCTTTCCCCGCCTCTATTTATCCAACTATGTTTACCTGCCACTGTTTACCCGCCTGTTTCCCCGCCTCTGATTCCCCACCTTTCATTCCCCGCCTCTCTTTCCCTGCCTCTATCTCCGTGCCTCTTTCTCTGCCTCTCTTTCCCCACATCTCTTTACCTCCCGCTGATTCCCCGCCTCTGATTCCCCGCCTCTGATTCCCCGCCTCTGATTCCCTGCCTCAGATTCCCTGCCTCAGATTCCCTGCCTCAGATTCCCTGCCTCTGATTCCCCACCTCGGATTCCCCGCCTCTTATTCCCCGCCTCTGATTCCACTCCTTTGATTCCCCGCCTCTGATTCCCTGCCTCTGTTTCCCCGCCTCTGATTCCCCGCATCTGATTCCCTGCTTCAGATTCCCCGGCTCTGAATCCCTGCCTCAGATTCCCTGCCTCAGATTCCCCGCCTCAGATTCCCTGCCTCAGATTCCCCGCCTCAGATTCGCTGCCTCTGATTCCCTGACTCTGATTCCCCGCCTCTGATTCCCCGCCTCTGATTCCCTGCCTCTGTTTCCCCACCTCTGATTCCCCGCCTCTGATTCCCCGCCTCAGATTCCCCGGCTCTGATTCCCTACCTCAGATTCCCTGCCTCAGATACCCCGCCTCAGATTCCCTGCATCAGATTCCCCGCCTCAGATTTCCCGCCTCAGATTCCCCGCCTCAGATTCCCCGCCTCAGATTCCCCGCCTCAGATTCCCCGCCTCAGATTCCCCGCCTCAAATTCCCCGCCTCAGATTCCCCGCCTCAGATTCCCCACCTCAGATTCCCCGCCTCAGATTCCCCGCCTCTGATTCCCTGCCTCTGATTCCCTGCCTCTGATTCCCTGCCTCTGATTCCCTGCCTCTGATTCCCTGCCTCTGATTCCGCGCCTCTGATTCCACGTCTCTCTTTCTGTATCTCTGATTCCCCGCCTCTAATTCCCTGCCTCTGATACCCTGCCTCTATTTGCCTGCCTCTATTTCCGTGCCTCTTTCTCTGCATCTAGATTCCCACATGTCATTTGCCCCCTCTGATAACCCGCCTCTGATTCCATGCCTCTGATTCCCCGCCTCTGATTCCCCGCCTCTGATTCCCCGCCTCTGATTCCCCGCGTCTGATTCCCTCCCTCAGATTCCCCGGCTCTGATTCCCTGCATTAGATTCCCTGCCTCAGATTCCCTGCCTCTGATTCCCCGCCTCTGATTCCCTGCCTCTGATTCCCCGCCTCTGATTCCTGCCTCAGATTCCCTGCCTCTGATTCACTGCCTTTGATTCCCCGCCTCTTATTCCCCACCTCTGATTCCCAGCCTCTGATTCCCCGCCTCTGATTACCTGCCTCTGTTTCCCCGCCTCTGATTCCCCGCCTCTGATTCCCCGCCTCAGATTCCCCGCCTCAGATTCCCTGCCTCAGATTCCCCGCCTGAGATTCCCCGCCTCAGATTCCCCGCCTGAGATTCCCCGCCTCAGATTCCCCGCCTCAGATTCCCCGCCTCAGATTCCCCGCCTCAGATTCCCTGCCTCTGATTGCCTGCCTCTGATTCCCTGCCTCTGATTCCCTGCCTCTGATTCCGCGCCTCTGATTCCCCGCCTCAGATTCCCTGCCTCAGATTCCCTGCCTCTGATTCCCCACCTCTGATTCCTGCCTCAGATTCCCTGCCTCAGATTCCCCGCCTCTGATTCCCTGCCTCACATTCCCTGCCTCAGATTCCCTGCCTCAGATTCCCTGCCTCTGATTCCCCGCCTCTTATTCCCCGTCTCTGATTCCCCGCCTCTGATTCCCCGCGTCTGATTCCCTCCCTCTGATTCCCCGCCTCTGATTCCCCGCCTCTGATTCTCCGCCTCTGATTCCCCACCTCTGTCTGTATGCCTCTCTTTCGCCTCCGCTTTTTCCCCTCCACTCTTTCCGCACCTCTCTTTCCCTCCCTCAATTTCAACAACTCTGTTTGATCTGTTCTGTGTACCTCATTTTCAACACACAAGTTCCAACCACTATGTTTCACCCATCTATTTCCCCGCCTCTATTTATCCGCCTATGTTTACCCGCCTCTGCTTACCCACCCGTTTCACCGCCTCTGTTTCCCCACCTCTGATTCCCCAACTCTGTCTCTACGCCTCTCTTTCGCCTCCACTCTTTCCCCTCCACTCTTTCCGTGCCTGTCTTTCCCTCCCTCAATTTCAACAACACTCTTTGATATGTTTTGTGTACCTCATTTTAAACACACAAGTTCCAACCACTATGTTTTGCCCGCCTCTTTCCCCACTTCTATTTATCCACCTATGTTTACCTGCCACTGTTTACCCGCCTGTTTCCCCGCCTCTGATTCCCCACCTTTCATTCCCCGCCTCTCTTTCCCTGCCTCTATTTCAGCGCCTCTTTCTCTGCCTCTCTATCCCCACATCTCTTTTCCTCCCGCTGATTCCCCGCCTCTGATTCCCTGCCTCAGATTCCCTTCCTCAGATTCCCTGCCTCAGATTCCCTGCCTCTGATTCCCCGCCTCTGATTCCCCGCCTCTTATTCCCCGCCTCTTATTCCCCGCCTCTGATTCCCCGCCTCTGATTCCCCGCGTCTGATTCCCTCCCTCAGATTCCCCGGCTCTGATTCCCTGCATTAGATTCACTGCCTAAGATTCCCTGCCTCTGATTCCCCGCCTCTGATTCCCCGCCTCAGATTCCCCGCCTCAGATTCCCTGCATCAGATTCCCCGCCTGAGATTCCCCACCTCAGATTCCCCGCCTCAGATTCCCCGCCTCAAATTCCCCGCATCAGATTCCCCGCCTCAGATTCCCCGCCTCAGATTCCCCGCCTCAGATTCCCCGCCTCAGATTTCCCGCCTCAGATTCCCCGCCTCCGATTCCCCGCCTCAGATTCACCGCCTCAGATTCCCCGCCTCAGATTCCCCGCCTCAGATTCCCCACCTCAGATTCCCCGCCTCAGATTCCCCGCCTCAGATTCCCTGCCTCTGATTGCCTGCCTCTTATTCCCTGCCTCTGATTCCCTGCCTCTGATTCCCTGCCTCTGATTCCCTGCCTCTGATTCCCTGCCTCTGATTCCCTGCCTCTGATTCCGCGCCTCTGATTCCACGCCTCTCTTTCCGTATCTCTGATTCCCCGCCTCTGATTCCCTGCCTTTGATACCATGCCTCTCTTTGCCTGCCTCTATTTCGGTGCCTCTTTCTCTGCTTCTAGTTTCCCACATCTCATTTGCCCCCTCTGATAACCCGCCTCTGATTCCATGCCTCTGATTCCCCGCCTCTGATTCCCGGCCTCTGATTCCCCGCCTCTGATTCCCCGCCTCTGATTCCCTGCCTCAGATTCCCTGCCTCAGATTCCCTGCCTCAGATTCCCTGCATCTGATTCCCCGCCTCTGATTCCCCGCCTATTATTCCCCGCCTCTGATTCCCCGCCTCTGATTCCCCGCCTCTGATTCCCTGCCTCTGTTTCCCCGCCTCTGATTCCCCGCCTCTGATTCCCCGCCTCAGATTCCCCGGCTCTGATTCCCTGCCTCAGATTCCCCGCCTCAGATTTCCCGCCTCAATTTCCCCTCCTCAGATTCCCCGCCTCTGATTCCCCGCCTCTTATTCCCCGCCTCTGATTCCTCGCCTCTGATTCCCCGCCTCTGATTCCCTGCCTCTGTTTCCCCGCCTCTGATTCCCCGCCTCTGATTCCCTGCCTCAGATTCCCCGCCTCAGATTTCCCGCCTCAGATTCCCCTCCTCAGATACCCCGCCTCAGATTCCCCGCCTCAGATTTCCCGCCTCAGATTCCCCGCCTCAGATTCCCCGCCTCAGATTCCCCGCCTCAGATTCCCCGCCTCAGATTCCCCGCCTCAGATTCCCCGCCTCAGATTCCCCGCCTCAGATTCCCCGCCTCAGATTCCCCGTCTCAGATACCCTGCCTCTGATTCCCTGCCTCTGATTCCCTGCCTCTGATTCCCTGCCTCTGATTCCCTGCCTCTGATTCCCTGCCTCTGATTCCCTGCCTCTGATTCCCTGCCTCTGATTCCGCGCCTCTGATTCCACGCCTCTCTTTCCGTATCTCTGATTCCCCGCCTCTAATTCCCTGCCTCTGATACCCTGCCTCTCTTTGCCTGCCTCTATTTCGGTGCCTCTTTCTCTGCATCTAGTTTCCCACATCTCATTTGCCCCCTCTGATAACCCGCCTCTGATTCCATGCCTCTGATTCCCCGCCTCTGATTCCCCGCCTCTGATTCCCTGCCTCTGATTCCCCGCCTCTGATTCCCTGCCTCAGATTCCCCGCCTCAGATTCCCTGCCTCAGATTCCCCGCCTCAGATTCCCTGCCTCTGATTCCCCGACTCTGATTCCCCGCCTCTTATTCCCCGCCTCTGATTCCCCGCCTCTGATTCCCTGCCTCTGATACCCAGCCTCTATTTGCCTGCCTCTATTTCGGTGCCTCTTTCTCTGCATCTAGTTTCCCACATCTAATTTGCCCCCTCTGATAACCCGCCTCTGATTCCATGCCTCTGATTCCCCGCCTCTGATTCCCCGCCTCTGATTCCCCGCCTCTGATTCCCTGCCTCTGATTCCCCACCTCTGATTCCCTGCCTCAGATTCCCTGCCTCAGATTCCCTGCCTCAGATTCCCTGCCTCTGATTCCCCGACTCTGATTCCCCGCCTCTTATTCCCCACCTCTGATTCCCCGCCTCTGATTCCCCGCCTCTGATTCCCTGCCTCTGTTTCCCCAACTCTGATTCCCCGCCTCTGATTCCCCGCCTCAGATTCCCCGGCTCTGATTCCCTGCCTCAGATTCCCTGCCTAAGATTCCCCGCCTCAGATTCCCTGCCTCAGATTTCCCGCCTCAGATTTCCCGCCTCAGATTCCCCTCCTCAGATTACCCGCCTCAGATTCCCCGCCTCAGATTCCCCGCCTCAGTTTCCCCGCCTCAGATTCCCCGCCTCAGATTCCCCGCCTCAGATTCCCCGCCTCAGATTCCCCGCCTCAGATTCCCCGCCTCAGATTCCCCGTCTCAGATTCCCTGCCTCTGATTCCCTGCCTCTGATTCCCTGCCTCTGATTCCCTGCCTCTGATTCCCTGCCTCTGACTCCCTGCCTCTGATTCCCTGCCTCTGATTCCGCGCCTCTGATTCCACGCCTCTCTTTCCGTATCTCTGATTCCCCGCCTCTAATTCCCTGCCTCTGATACCCTGCCTCTCTTTGCCTGCCTCTATTTCGGTGCCTCTTTCTCTGCATCTAGTTTCCCACATCTCATTTGCCCCCTCTGATAACCAGCCTCTGATTCCATGCCTCTGATTCCCCGCCTCTGATTCCCCGCCTCTGATTCCCTGCCTCTGATTCCCCGCGTCTGATTCCCTGCCTCAGATTCCCTTCCTCAGATTCCCTGCCTCAGATTCCCTGCCTCTGATTCCCCGCCTCTGATTCCCCGCCTCTTATTCCCCGCCTCTTATTCCCCGCCTCTGATTCCCCGCCTCTGATTCCCCGCGTCTGATTCCCTCCCTCAGATTCCCCGGCTCTGATTCCCTGCATTAGATTCACTGCCTAAGATTTCCTGCCTCTGATTCCCCACCTCTGATTCCCCGCCTCAGATTCCCCGCCTCAGATTCCCTGCATCAGATTCCCCGCCTGAGATTCCCCACCTCAGATTCCCCGCCTCAGATTCCCCGCCTCAGATTCCCCGCCTCAGATTTCCCGCCTCAGATTCCCCGCCTCCGATTCCCCGCCTCAGATTCACCGCCTCAGATTCCCCGCCTCAGATTCCCCGCCTCAGATTCCCCACCTCAGATTCCCCTCCTCAGATTCCCCGCCTCAGATTCCCTGCCTCTGATTGCCTGCCTCTGATTCCCTGCCTCCGATTCCCTGCCTCTGATTCCCTGCCTCTGATTCCCTGCCTCTGATTCCCTGCCTCTGATTCCCTGCCTCTGATTCCCTGCCTCTGATTCCCTGCCTCTGATTCCGCGCCTCTGATTCCACGCCTCTCTTTCCGTATCTCTGATTCCCCGCCTCTGATTCCCTGCCTTTGATACCATGCCTCTCTTTGCCTGCCTCTATTTCGGTGCCTCTTTCTCTGCATCTAGTTTCCCACATCTCATTTGCCCCCTCTGATAACCCGCCTCTGATTCCATGCCTCTGATTCCCCGCCTCTGATTCCCGGCCTCTGATTCCCCGCCTCTGATTCCCCGCCTCTGATTCCCTGCCTCAGATTCCCTGCCTCAGATTCCCTGCCTCAGATTCCCTGCATCTGATTCCCCGCCTCTGATTCCCCGCCTATTATTCCCCGCCTCTGATTCCCCGCCTCTGATTCCCCGCCTCTGATTCCCTGCCTCTGTTTCCCCGCCTCTGATTCCCCGCCTCTGATTCCCCGCCTCAGATTCCCCGGCTCTGATTCCCTGCCTCAGATTCCCCGCCTCAGATTTCCCGCCTCAATTTCCCCTCCTCAGATTCCCCGCCTCTGATTCCCCGCCTCTTATTCCCCGCCTCTGATTCCTCGCCTCTGATTCCCCGCCTCTGATTCCCTGCCTATGTTTCCCCGCCTCTGATTCCCCGCCTCTGATTCCCCGCCTCAGATTCCCCGCCTCAGATTCCCTGCCTCAGATTCCCCGCCTCAGATTTCCCGCCTCAGATTCCCCTCCTCAGATTCCCCGCCTCAGATTCCCCGCCTCAGATTTCCCGCCTCAGATTTCCCGCCTCAGATTCCCCGCCTCAGATTCCCCGCCTCAGATTCCCCGCCTCAGATTCCCCGCCTCAGATTCCCCGCCTCAGATTCCCCGCCTCAGATTCCCCGCCTCAGATTCCCCGTCTCAGATACCCTGCCTCTGATTCCCTGCCTATGATTCCCTGCCTCTGATTCCCTGCCTCTGATTCCCTGCCTCTGATTCCCTGCCTCTGATTCCGCGCCTCTGATTCCACGCCTCTCTTTCCGTATCTCTGATTCCCCGCCTCTAATTCCCTGCCTCTGATACCCTGCCTCTCTTTGCCTGCCTCTATTTCGGTGACTCTTTCTCTGCATCTAGTTTCCCACATCTCATTTGCCCCCTCTGATAACCCGCCTCTGATTCCATGCCTCTGATTCCCCGCCTCTGATTCCCCGCCTCTGATTCCCTGCCTCTGATTCCCCGCCTCTGATTCCCCGCCTCTTGTTCCCCACCTCTGATTCCCCGCCTCTGATTCCCCGCGTCTGATTCCCTCCCTCAGATTCCCCGGCTCTGATTCCCTGCATTAGATTCCCTGCCTCAGATTCCCTGCCTCTGATTCCCCGCCTCTGATTCCCTGCCTCAGATTCCCCGCCTCAGATTCCCTGCATCAGATTCCCCGCCTGAGATTCCCCACCTCAGATTCCCCGCCTCAGATTCCCCGCCTCAAATTCCCCGCATCAGATTCCCCGCCTCAGATTCCCCACCTCAAATTCCCCGCATCAGATTCCCCGCCTCAGATTCCCCACCTCAGATTCCCCGCATCAGATTCCCCGCCTCAGATTCCCCGCCTCTGATTCCCTGCCTCAGATTCCCTGCCTCAGATTCCCCGCCTCAGATTCCCTGCCTCAGATTCCCCGCCTCAGATTCCCTGCCTCTGATTCCCCGACTCTGATTCCCCGCCTCTTATTCCCCGCCTCTGATTCCCCGCCTCTGATTCCCTGCCTCTGATACCCTGCCTCTCTTTGCCTGCCTCTATTTCGGTTCCTCTTTCTCTGCATCTAGTTTCCCACATCTAATTTGCCCCCTCTGATAACCCGCCTCTGATTCCATGCCTCTGATTCCCCGCCTCTGATACCCCGCCTCTGATTCCCTGCCTCTGATTCCCCGCCTCTGATTCCCTGACTCAGATTCCCTGCCTCAGATTCCCCGCCTCAGATTCCCTGCCTCAGATTCCCCGCTTCAGATTCCCTGCCTCTGATTCCCCGACTCTGATTCCCCGCCTCTTATTCCCCGCCTCTGATTCCACGCCTCTGATTCCCCGCCTCTGATTCCCTTCCTCTGATTCCCCACCTCTGATTCCCTGCCTCAGATTCCCTGCCTCAGATTCCCTGCCTCAGATTCCCTGCCTCTGATTCCCCGACTCTGATTCCCCGCCTCTTATTCCCCACCTCTGATTCCCCGCCTCTGATTCCCCGCCTCTGATTCCCTGCCTCTGTTTCCCCACCTCTGATTCCCCGCCTCTGATTCCCCGCCTCAGATTCCCCGGCTCTGATTCCCTGCCTCAGATTCCCTGCCTAAGATTCCCCGCCTCAGATTCCCTGCCTCAGATTCCCCGCCTCAGATTTCCCGCCTCAGATTCCCCTCCTCAGATTCCCCGCCTCAGATTCCCCGCCTCAGATTCCCCGCCTCAGATTCCCCGCCTCAGATTCTCCGCCTCAGATTCCCCGCCTCAGATTCCCCGCCTCAGATTCCCCGTCTCAGATTCCCTGCCTCTGATTCCCTGCCTCTGATTCCCTGCCTCTGATTCCCTGCCTCTGATTCCCTGCCTCTGACTCCCTGCCTCTGATTCCCTGCCTCTGATTCCGCGCCTCTGATTCCACGCCTCTCTTTCCGTATCTCTGATTCCCCGCCTCTAATTCCCTGCCTCTGATACCCTGCCTCTCTTTGCCTGCCTCTATTTCGGTGCCTCTTTCTCTGCATCTAGTTTCCCACATCTCATTTGCCCCCTCTGATAACCCGCCTCTGATTCCATGCCTCTGATTCCCCGCCTCTGATTCCCCGCCTCTGATTCCCTGCCTCTGATTCCCCGCGTCTGATTCCCTGCCTCAGATTCCCTTCCTCAGATTCCCTGCCTCAGATTCCCTGCCTCTGATTCCCCGCCTCTGATTCCCCGCCTCTTATTCCCCGCCTCTGATTCCCCGCCTCTGATTCCCCACGTCTGATTCCCTCCCTCAGATTCCCCGGCTCTGATTCCCTGCATTAGATTCCCTGCCTAAGATTCCCTGCATCTGATTCCCCGCCTCTGATTCCCCGCCTCAGATTCCCCGCCTCAGATTCCCTGCATCAGATTCCCCGCCTGAGATTCCCCACCTCAGATTCCCCGCCTCAGATTCCCCGCCTCAAATTCCCCGCATCAGATTCCCCGCCTCAGATTCCCCGCCTCAGATTCCCCGCCTCAGATTCCCCGCCTCAGATTTCCCGCCTCAGATTCACCGCCTCCGATCCCCGCCTCAGATTCCCCGCCTCAGATTCCCCGCCTCAGATTCCCCGCCTCAGATTCCCCACCTCAGATTCCCCGCCTCAGATTCCCCGCCTCAGATTCCCTGCCTCTGATTGCCTGCCTCTGATTCCCTGCCTCTGATTCCCTGCCTCTGATTCCCTGCCTCTGATTCCCTGCCTCTGATTCCCTGCCTCTGATTCCCTGCCTCTGATTCCGCGCCTCTGATTCCACGCATCTCTTTCCGTATCTCTGATTCCCCGCCTCTGATTCCCTGCCTTTGATACCCTGCCTCTCTTTGCCTGCCTCTATTTCGGTGCCTCTTTCTCTGCATCTAGTTTCCCACATCTCATTTGCCCCCTCTGATAACCCGCCTCTGATTCCATGCCTCTGATTCCCAGCCTCTGATTCCCGGCCTCTGATTCCCCGCCTCTGATTCCCCGCCTCTGATTCCCTGCCTCAGATTCCCTGCCTCAGATTCCCTGCCTCAGATTCCCTGCATCTGATTCCCCGCCTCTGATTCCCCGCCTCTTATTCCCCGCCTCTGATTCCCGGCCTCTGATTCCCCGCCTCTGATTCCCTGCCTCTGTTTCCCCGCCTCTGATTCCCCGCCTCTGATTCCCCGCCTCAGATTCCCCGGCTCTGATTCCCTGCCTCAGATTCCCCGCCTCAGATTTCCCGCCTCAGATTCCCCTCCTCAGATTCCCCGCCTCTGATTCCCCGCCTCTTATTCCCCGCCTCTGATTCCTCGCCTCTGATTCCCCGCCTCTGATTCCCTGCCTCTGTTTCCCCGCCTCTGATTCCCCGCCTCTGATTCCCCGCCTCAGATTCCCCGCCTCAGATTCCCTGCCTCAGATTCCCCGCCTCAGATTTCCCGCCTCAGATTCCCCTCCTTAGATTCCCCGCCTCAGATTCCCCGCCTCAGATTCCCCGCCTCAGATTCCCGGCCTCAGATTCCCCGCCTCAGATTCCCCGCCTCAGATTCCCCGCCTCAGATTCCCCGCCTCAGATTCCCCGCCTCAGATTCCCCGCCTCAGATTCCCCGTCTCAGATACCCTGCCTCTGATTCCCTGCCTCTGATTCCCTGCCTCTGATTCCCTGGCTCTGATTCCCTGCCTCTGATTCCCTGCCTCTGATTCCCCGCCTCTTATTCCCCGCCTCTGATTCCTCGCCTCTGATTCCCCGCCTCTGATTCCCTGCCTCTGTTTCCCCGCCTCTGATTCCCCGCCTCTGATTCCCCGCCTCAGATTCCCCGCCTCAGATTCCCTGCCTCAGATTCCCCGCCTCAGATTTCCCGCCTCAGATTCCCCTCCTTAGATTCCCCGCCTCAGATTCCCCGCCTCAGATTCCCCGCCTCAGATTCCCGGCCTCAGATTCCCCGCCTCAGATTCCCCGCCTCAGATTCCCCGCCTCAGATTCCCCGCCTCAGATTCCCCGCCTCAGATTCCCCGCCTCAGATTCCCCGTCTCAGATACCCTGCCTCTGATTCCCTGCCTCTGATTCCCTGGCTCTGATTCCCTGCCTCTGATTCCCCGCCTCTAATTCCCTGCCTCTGATACCCTGCCTCTCTTTGCCTGCCTCTATTTCGGTGCCTCTTTCTCTGCATCTAGTTTCCCACATCTCATTTGCCCCCTCTGATAACCCGCCTCTGATTCCATGCCTCTGATTCCCCGCCTCTGATTCCCCGCCTCTGATTCCCTGCCTCTGATTCCCCGCGTCTGATTCCCTGCCTCAGATTCCCTTCCTCAGATTCCCTGCCTCAGATTCCCTGCCTCTGATTCCCCGCCTCTGATTCCCCGCCTCTTGTTCCCCACCTCTGATTCCCCGCCTCTGATTCCCCGCATCTGATTCCCTCCCTCAGATTCCCCGGCTCTGATTCCCTGCATTAGATTCCCTGCCTCAGATTCCCTGCCTCTGATTCCCCGCCTCTGATTCCCCGTCTCAGATTCCCCGCCTCAGATTCCCTGCATCAGATTCCCCGCCTGAGATTCCCCACCTCAGATTCCCCGCCTCAGATTCCCCGCCTCAAATTCCCCGCATCAGATTCCCCGCCTCAGATTCCCCGCCTCAGATTCCCCGCCTCAGATACCCCGCCTCAGATTTCCCGCCTCAGATTCCCCGCATCCGATTCCCCGCCTCAGATTCCCCGCCTCAGATTCCCCGCCTCAGATTCCCCGCCTCAGATTCCCCGCCTCAGATTCCCCGCCTCAGATTCCCCGCCTCAGATTCCCCGCCTCAGATTCCCCGCCTCAGATTCCCCGCCTCTGATGCCCCGCCTCTGATTCCCCGCCTCTTATTCCCCGCCTCTGATTCCCCGCCTCTGATTCCCCGCCTCAGATTCCCCGCCTCAGATTCCCCGCCTCAGATTCCCCGCCTCTGATTCCCTGCCTCTGATTCCCTGCCTCTGATTCCCTGCCTCTGATTCCCTGCCTCTGATTCCCTGCCTCTGATTCCCTGCCTCTGATTCCGCGCCTCTGATTCCACGCCTCTCCTTCCGTATCTCTGATTCCCCGCCTCTAATTCCCTGCCTCTGATACCCTGCCTCTCTTTGCCTGCCTCTATTTCGGTGCCTCTTTCTCTGCATCTAGTTTCCCACATCTCATTTGCCCCCTCTGATAACCTGCCTCTGATTCCATGCCTCTGATTCCCCGCCTCTGATTCCCCGCCTCTGATTCCCTGCCTCTGATTCCCCGCCTCTGATTCCCTGCCTCAGATTCCCTGCCTCAGATTCCCCGCCTCAGATTCCCTGCCTCAGATTCCCCGCCTCAGATTCCCTGCCTCTGATTCCCCGACTCTGATTCCCCACCTCTTATTCCCCGCCTCTGATTCCCCGCCTCTGATTCCCTGCCTCTGATACCCTGCCTCTCTTTGCCTGCCTCTATTTCCGTGCCTCTTTCTCTGCATCTAGTTTCCCACATCTAATTTGCACCCTCTGATAACCCGCCTCTGATTCCATGCCTCTGATTCCCCGCCTCTGATACCCCGCCTCTGATTCCCTGCCTCTGATTCCCCGCCTCTGATTCCCTGACTCAGATTCCCTGCCTCAGATTCCCCGCCTCAGATTCCCTGCCTCAGATTCCCCGCTTCAGATTCCCTGCCTCTGATTCCCCGACTCTGATTCCCCGCCTCTTATTCCCCGCCTCTGATTCCCCGCCTCTGATTCCCCGCCTCTGATTCCCTGCCTCTGATTCCCCACCTCTGATTCCCTGCCTCAGATTCCCTGCCTCAGATTCCCTGCCTCAAATTCCCTGCCTCTGATTCCCCGACTCAGACTCCCCGCCTCTTATTCCCCACCTCTGATTCCCCGCCTCTGATTCCGCGCCTCTGATTCCCTGCCTCTGTTTCCCCACCTCTGATTCCCCGCCTCTGATTACCCGCCTCAGATTCCCCGGCTCTGATTCCCTGCCTCAGATTCCCTGCCTAAGATTCCCCGCCTCAGATTCCCTGCCTCAGATTCCCCGCCTCAGATTTCCCGCCTCAGATTCCCCTCCTCAGATTCCCCGCCTCAGATTCCCCGCCTCAGATTCCCCGCCTCAGATTCCCCGCCTCAGATTCCCCGCCTCAGATTCCCCGTCTCAGATTCCCTGCCTCTGATTCCCTGCCTCTGATTCCCTGCCTCTGATTCCCTGCCTCTGATTCCCTGCCTCTGATTCCCTGCCTCTGATTCCCTGCCTCTGATTCCGCGCCTCTGATTCCACGCCTCTCTTTCCGTATCTCTGATTCCCCGCCTCTAATTCCCTGCCTCTGATACCCTGCCTCTCTTTGCCTGCCTCTATTTCGGTGCCTCTTTCTCTGCATCTAGTTTCCCACATCTCATTTGCCCCCTCTGATAACCCGCCTCTGATTCCATGCCTCTGATTCCCCGCCTCTGATTCCCCGCCTCAGATTCCCTGCCTCAGATTCGCTGCCTCTGATTTCCTGCCTCAGATTCCCTGCCTCAGATTCCCTGCCTCAGATTCCCTGCCTCTGATTGCCTGCCTCTGATTCCCTGCCTCTGATTCCCTGCCTCTGATTCCCTGCCTCTGATTCCCTGCCTCTGATTCCCTGCCTCTGATTCCGCGCCTCTGATTCCACGCCTCTCTTTCCTTGTCTCTGATTCCCCGCCTCTGAATCCGTGCCTCTGATACCCTGCCTCTCTTTGCCTGCCTCTATTTCCGTGCCTATTTCTCTGCATCTAGTTTCCCACATCTCATTTGCCCCCTCTGAAAACCCGCCTCTGATTCCATGCCTCTGATTCACTGCCTCAGATTCCCTGCCTCAGATTCCCCGACTCAGATTTACCGCCTCAGATTCCCCGCCTCAGATTCCCTGTCTCAGATTCCCTGCCTCAGATTCCCTGCCTCAGATTCCCTGCCTCAGATTCCCTTCATCTGATGCCCTTCATCAATTCCCTGCCTCTGATTCCCTGCCTCTGATTCCCCACCTCTGATTCCCCGCCTCAGATTCCCTGGCTCTGATTCTCTGGCTCAGATTCCCTGCCTTAGATTCCCTGCCTCTGATTCCCCGCATCTGATTCCAGGCCTCTTATTCCCCACCTCTGTCTGTATGCCTCTCTTTCGCCTCCGCTTTTTCCCCTCCACTCTTTCCGCGCCTCTCTTTCCCTCCCTCAATTTCAACAACTCTGTTTGATCTGTTCTGTGTACCTCATTTTCAACACACAAGTTCCAACCACTATGTTTTACCCATCTCTTTCCCCGCCTCTATTTATCCGCCTATGTTTACCCGCCTCTGTTTACCCACCTGTTCCACCGCCTCTGATTCCCCGCCTCTGATTCCCCACCTCTGTCTCTACGCCTCTCTTTCGCCTCCACTCTTTCCCCTCCACTCATTCCGTGCCTGTCTTTCCCTCCCTCAATTTCAACAACACTGTTTGATCTGTTTTGTGCACCTCATTTTAAACACACAAGTTCCAACCACTATGTTTTGCCCGCCTCTTTCCCCGCCTCTATTTATCCACCAATGTTTACCTGCCACTGTTTACCCGCCTGTTTCCCCGCCTCTGATTCCCCACCTTACATTCCCCACCTCTCTTTCCCTGCCTCTAATTCCGCGCCTCTTTCTCTGCCTCTCTTTCCCCACATCTCTTTTCCTCCCGCTGATTCCCCGCCTCTGATTCCCCGCCTCTGATTCCCTGCCTCTGATTCCCCGCCTCTGATTCCCTGCCTCAGATTCCCTGCCCAGATTCCCCACCTCAGATTCCCCGCCTCAGGTTCCCCGCCTCAGATTCGCTGCCTCAGATTTCCCGCCTCAGATTCACCGCCTCAGATTCCCCGCCTCAGATTCCCCGCCTCAGATTCCCCGCCTCAGATTCCCCGCCTCAGATTCCCCGCCTCAGATTCCACGCCCCAGATTCCCCGCCTCAGATTCCCCGCCTCAGATTCCCTGCCTCTGATTCCCCGCCTCTGATTCCATGCCTCTGATTCCCCGCCTCTGAATCCCCGCCTCTGATTCCCTGCCTCTGATTCCCCGCCTCTGATTCCCTGCCTCCGATTCCCTGCCTCAGATTCCCTGCCTCAGATTCCCTGCCTCTGATTCCCCACCACTGATTCCCCGCGTCTTATTCCCCGACCCTCATTCCCCGCCTCTGATTCCCCGCCTCTGATTCCCCGCATCTGATTCCCTGCCTCAGATTCCCCGTCTCTGATTCCCTGCATTAGATTCCCTGCCTCAGATTCCCTGCCTCTCATTCCCCGCATCTGATTCCCTGCCTCTGATTCCCCGCCTCTGATTCCTGCCTCAGAATCCCTGCCTCAGATTCCCTGCCTCAGATTCCCTGCCTGTTATTCCCTGCCTTTGATTCCCCGCCTCTTATTCCCCGCCTCTGATTCCCAGCATCTGATTCCCTGCCTATGATTCCCTGCCTCTGTTTCCCCGCCTCTGATAACCCGCCTCTGATTCCATGCCTCTGATTCCCCGCCTCTGAATCCCCGCCTCTGATTCCCTGCCTCTGATTCCCCGCCTCTGATTCCCTGCCTCCGATTCCCTGCCTCAGATTCCCTGCCTCAGATTCCCTGCCTCTGATTCCCCACCACTGATTCCCCGCGTCTTATTCCCCGCCTCTGATTCCCCGCCTCTGATTCCCCGCCTCTGATTCCCCGCATCTGATTCCCTGCCTCAGATTCCCCGTCTCTGATTCCCTGCATTAGATTCCCTGCCTCAGATTCCCTGCCTCTCATTCCCCGCATCTGATTCCCTGCCTCTGATTCCCCGCCTCTGATTCCTGCCTCAGAATCCCTGCCTCAGATTCCCTGCCTCAGATTCCCTGCCTGTTATTCCCTGCCTTTGATTCCCCGCCTCTTATTCCCCGCCTCTGATTCCCAGCATCTGATTCCCTGCCTATGATTCCCTGCCTCTGTTTCCCCGCCTCTGATAACCCGCCTCTGATTCCCCGCCTCAGATTCCCTGCCTCAGATTCCCTGCCTCAGATTCCCCGCCTCAGATTCCCCGCCTCAGATTCCCCGCCTCAGATTCTCCGCCTCAGATTCCCCACCTCAGATTCCCCGCCTCAGATTCCCCACCTCAGATTCCCCGCCTCAGGTTCCCCGCCTCAGATTTCCCGCCTCAGATTCCCCGACTCAGATTCCCCGCCTCAGATTCCCAACCTCAGATTACCCGCCTCAGATTCCCCGCCTCAGATTCCCCGCCTCTGATTGCCTGCCTCTGATTCCCTGCCTCTGAATCCCTGCCTCTGATTCCCTGCATCTGATTCCCTGCCTCTGGTTCCCTGCCTCTGATTCCCTGCCTCTGATGCCGCGCCTCTGATACCACGCCTCTCTTTCCGTATCTCTAATTCCCCGCCTCTGATTCCCTGCCTCTGATACCCTGCCTCTCTTTGCCTGCCTCTATTTCGGTGCCTCTTTCTCTTCATCTAGTTTCCCACATCTCATTTGCACCCTCCGATAACCCGCCTCTGATTCGCTGCCTCAGATTCCCTGCCTCAGATTCCCTGCCTCAGATTCCCTGCATCTGATTCCCCGCCTCTGATTCCCCGCCTCTTATTCCCCGCCTCTGATTCCCCACCTCTGATTCCCCGCCTCTGGTTCCCTGCCTCTGTTTCCCCGCCTCTGATTCCCCGCCTCTGATTCCCCGCCTCAGATTCCCCGGCTCTGATTCCCTGCCTGAGATTCCCTGCCTCAGATTCCCTGCATCTGATTCCCTGCCTCTGGTTCCCTGCCTCTGATTCCCTGCCTCTGATGCCGCGCCTCTGATTCCACGCCTCTCTTTCCATATCTCTGATTCCCCGCCTCTGATTCCCTGCCTCTGATACCCTGCCTCTCTTTCCCTGCCTCTATTTCGGTGCCTCTTTCTCTGCATCTAGTTTCCCACATCTCATTTGCACCCTCCGATAACCCGCCTCTGATTCCATGCCTCTGATTCCCCGCCTCTGATTCGCTGCCTCAGATTCCCTGCCTCAGATTCCCTGCCTCAGATTCCCTGCATCTGATTCCCCGCCTCTGATTCCCCGCCTCTTATTCCCCGCCTCTGATTCCCCACCTCTGATTCCCCGCCTCTGGTTCCCTGCCTCTGTTTCCCCGCCTCTGATTCCCCGCCTCTGATTCCCCGCCTCAGATTCCCCGGCTCTGATTCCCAGCCTGAGATTCCATGCCTCAGATTCCCCACCTCAGATTCCCTGCCTCAGATTCCCCGCCTCAGATTCCCCGCCTCAGATTCAACGCCTCAGATTCCCCGCCTCAGATTCCCCGCCTCAGATTCCCCGCCTCAGATTCCCTGCCTCAGATTCCCTGCCTCAGATTCCCTGCCTCTGATTCCCCGCCTCTGATTCCCCGCCTCTTATTCCCCGCCTCTGATTCCCCGCCTCTGATTCCCCGCGTCTGATTCCCTGCCTCAGATTCCCCGGCTCTGATTCCCTGCATTAGATTCCCTGCCGCAGATTCCCTGCCTCTGATTCCCCGCCTCTGATTCCCTGCCTCTGATTCCCCGCCTCTGATTCCTGCCTCAGATTCCCTGCCTCAGATTCCCTGCCTCAGATTCCCTGCCTCTTATTCCCAGCCTTTGATTCCCCGCCTCTTATTCCCCGCCTCTGATTCCCAGCCTCTGATTCCCCGACTCTGATTCCCTGCCTCTCTTACCCAGCCTCTGATTCCCCGCCTCTGATTCCCCGCCTCAGATTCCCCGCCTCAGATTCCCTGCCTGAGATTCCACGCCTGAGATTCCCCGCCTCAGATTCCCCGCCTCAGATTCCCCGCCTCAGATTCCCCGCCTCAGATTCCCCGCCTCAGATTCCCCGCCTCAGATTCCCCGCCTCAGATTTCCTGCCTCAGATTCCCGGCCTCAGATTCCCCGCCTCAGATTCCCCGCCTCAGATTCCCCGCCTCAGATTCCCCGCCTCAGATTCCCCGCCTCAGATTCCCCGCCTCAGATTCCCCGCCTCTGATTGCCTGCCTCTGATTCCCTGCCTCTGATTCCCTGCCTCTGATTCCCTGCCTCTGATTCCCTGCCTCTGATTCCGTGCCTCTGATTCCACGCCTCTCTTTCCGTATCTCTGATTCCCCACCTCTGATTCCCTGCCTCTGATTCCCTGCCTCTGATTCCCCGCCTCTGATTCCCCGCCTCTGATTCCCCGCCTCTGATTCCCCGCCTCTGATTCCCTGCCTCAGATTCCCTGCCTCAGATTCCCTGCCTCAGATTCCCTGCATCTGATTCCCCGCCTCTGATTCCCCGCCTATTATTCCCCGCTTCTGATTCCCCGCCTCTGATTCCCTGCCTCTGATTCCCTGCCTCTGTTTCCCCGCCTCTGATTCCCCGCCTCTGATTCCCCGCCTCAGATTCCCCGGCTCTGATTCCCTGCCTGAGATTCCCTGCCTCAGATTCCCTGCCTATGATTCCCTGCCTCTGAGTCCCCGCGTCAGATTCCCCGGCTCTGATTCCCTGCCTGAGATTCCCTGCCTCAGATTCCCCGCCTCAGATTCCCTGCCTCAGATTCCCCGCCTCAGATTCCCCGCCTCAGATTCCCCGCCTCAGAATCCCCACCTCAGATACCCCGCCTCAGATTCCCCGCCTCAGATTCCCTGCCTCAGATTCCCCGCCTCAGATTCCCTGCCTCTGATTCCCTGCCTCTGATTCCCTGCCTCTGATTCCCTGCCTCTAAATCCCTGCCTCTGATTCCCTGCCTCTGATTCCGCGCCTCTGATTCCCCGCCTCTCTTTCCGTGTCTCTGATTCCCCGCCTCAGATTCCCTGCCTCAGATGCCCTGCCTCTCTTTGCCTTCCTCTATTTCCGTGCCTCTTTCTCTGCATCTAGTTTCCCACATCTCATTTGCCCCCTCTGATAACCCGCCTCTGATTCCATGCCTCTGATTCCCCGCCTCAGATTCCCCGCCTCTGATTCCCCGCCTCTGATTCCCTGCCTCAGATTCCCTGCCTCAGATTCCTTGCCTCAGATTCCCAGCCTCTGATTCCCCGCCTCTGATTCCCCGCCTCTTATTCCCCGCCTCTGATTCCCCGCCTCTTATTCCCCGCCTCTGATTCCCTGCCTCTGTATCCCCGCCTCTGGATCCCCGCGTCTGATCCTCCGCCTCAGATTCCACGGCTCTGATTCCCTGCCTGAGATTCCATGCCTCAGATTCCCCACCTCAGATTCCCTGCCTCAGATTCCCCGCCTCAGATTTCCCGCATCAGATTCCCCACCTCAGATTCCCCGCCTCAGATTCCCCGCCTCAGATTCCCCGCCTCAGATTCCCCGCCTCAGATTCCCTTCCTCAGATTCCCTGTCTCAGATTCCCTGCCTCAGATTCCCTTCATCTGATTCCCTTCATCTGATTCCCTGCCTCTGATTCCCTGCCTCTGAATCCCCGCCTCTGATTCCCCGCCTCTGATTCCCCGCCTCAGATTCCCTGCCTCAGATTCCCTGCCTCAGATTCCCTGCCTCTGATTCCCTGCCTCAGATTCCCTGCCTCAGATTCCCTGCCTCAGATTCCCTGCCTCTAATTGCCTGCCTCTGATTCCCTGCCTCTGATTCCCTGCCTCTGATTCCCTGCCTCTGATTCCCTGCCTCTGATTCCCTGCCTCTGATTCCCTGCCTCTGATTCCGCGCCTCTGATTCCACGCCTCTCTTTCCTTGTCTCTGATTCCCCGCCTATGAGTCCCTTCCTCTGATACCCTGCCTCTCTTTGCCTGCCTCTATTTCCGTGCCTCTTTCACTGCATCTAGTTTACCACATCTCATTTGCCCCCTCTGATAACCCGCCTCTGATTCCATGCCTCTGATTCACTGCCTCAGATTCCCTGCATCAGATTCCCCGACTCAGATTCCCTGCCTCAGATTCCCTTCATCTGATGCCCTTCATCAATTCCCTGCCTCTGAATCCCTGCCTCTGATTCCCCACCTCTGATTCCCCGCCTCAGATTCCCTGGCTCTGATTCTCTGGCTCAGATTCCCTGCCTTAGATTCCCTGCCTCTTATTCCCCACCTCTGATTCCCCGCCTCTGATTGCCTGCCACTGATTGCCCGCCTCTGATTCCCCGCCTCTGATTCCCCGTCTCTGATTCCCCACCTCTGTCTGTATGCCTCTCTTTTGCCTCCGCTTTTTCCCCTCCACTCTTTCCGCGCCTCTCTTTCCCTCCCTCAATTTCAACAACTCTGATTGATCTGTTCTGTGTACCTCATTTTCAACACACAAGTTCCAACCACTATGTTTCACCCATCTCTTTCCCCGCCTCTATTTATCCGCCTATGTTTACCCGCCTCTGTTTACCCACCTGTTTCACCACCTCTGATTCCCCACCTCTGATTCCCCACCTCTGTCTCTACGCTTCTCTTTCGCCTCCACTCTTTCCCCTCCACCCTTTCAGTGCCTGTCTTCCCTCCCTCAATTTCAACAACACTGTTTGATCTGTTTTCTGTACCTCATTTTAAACAAACAAGTTCCAACCACTATGTTTTGCCCGCCTCTTTCCCCACCTCTATTTATCCACCTATGTTTACCTGCCACTGTTTACCCGCCGGTTTCCCCGCCTCTGATTCCCCACCTTTCATTCCCCGCCTCTCTTTCCCTGCCTCTATTTCCGTGCCTCTTTCTCTGCCTCTCTTTCCCCACATCTCTTTACCTCCCGCTGATTCCCCGCCTCTGATTCCCCGCCTCTGATTTCCCGCCTCTGATTCCCTGCCTCAGATTCCCTGCCTCAGATTCCCTGCCTCAGATTCCCTGCCTCTTATTCCCCGCCTCTGATTCCCCGCCTCTGATACCCCGCCTCTGATTTCCTGCCTCTGTTTCCCCGCCTCTGATTCCCCGCCTCTGATTCCCCGCCTCAGATTCCCCGGCTCTGATTCCCTGCCTCAGATTCCCTGCCTCAGATTCCCCGCCTCAGATTCCCTGCCTCAGATTCCCCGCCTCAGATTCGCTGCCTCTGATTCCCCGACTCTGATTCCCCGCCTCTTATTCCCCGCCTCTGATTCCCCGCCTCTGATTCCCTGCCTTAGATTCCCTGCCTCTGATTCCCCGCATCTGATTCCAGGCCTCTTATTCCCCACCTCTGATTCCCCGCCTCTGATTGCCTGCCACTGATTGCCCGCCTCTGAATCCCCGCCTCTGATTCCCCGCCTCTGATTCCCTGCCTCTGTTTCCCAACCTCTGATTCCCCGCCTCTGATTCCCCGCCTCAGATTCCCTGCCTCTGATTCCCTGCCTCAGATTCCCTGCCTCAAATTCCTCGCCTCAGATTTCCCGCCTCAGATTCCCCGCCTCAGATTCCCCGCCTCAGATTCCCCGCCTCAGATTCCCCGCCTCAGATTCCCCGCCTCAGATTCCCCGCCTCAGATTCCCCGCCTCAGATTCCCCGCCTCAGATTCCCTGTCTCAGATTCCCTGCCTCAGATTCCCTTCATCTGATTCCCTTCATCTGATTCCCTGCCTCTGATTCCCTGCCTCTGATTCCCCGCCTCTGATTCCCCGCCTCTGATTCCCCGCCTCAGATTCCCTGCCTCAGATTCCCTGCCTCAGATTCCCTGCCTCTGATTCCCTGCCTCAGATTCCCTGCCTCAGATTCCCTGCCTCAGATTCCCTGCCTCTGATTGCCTGCCTCTGATTCCCTTCATCTGATTCCCTGCCTCTGATTCCCTGCCTCTGATTCCCCGCCTCTGATTCCCCGCCTCTGATTCCCCGCCTCAGATTCCCTGCCTCAGATTCCCTGCCTCAGATTCCCTGCCTCTGATTCCCTGCCTCAGATTCCCTGCCTCAGATTCCCTGCCTCTGATTCCGCGCCTCTGATTCCACGTCTCTCTTTCTGTATCTCTGATTCCCCGCCTCTAATTCCCTGCCTCTGATACCCTGCCTCTATTTGCCTGCCTCTATTTCCGTGCCTCTTTCTCTGCATCTAGATTCCCACATGTCATTTGCCCCCTCTGATAACCCGCCTCTGATTCCATGCCTCTGATTCCCCGCCTCTGATTCCCCGCCTCTGATTCCCTGCCTCTGATTCCCCGCCTCTGATTCCCTGCCTCAGATTCCCTGCCTCAGATTCCCTGCCTCAGATTCCCTGCCTCTGATTCCCCGCCTCTTATTCCCCGTCTCTGATTCCCCGCCTCTGATTCCCCGCGTCTGATTCCCTCCCTCA
This sequence comes from Narcine bancroftii, assembly GCF_036971445.1. Classification (NCBI taxonomy): domain Eukaryota; kingdom Metazoa; phylum Chordata; class Chondrichthyes; order Torpediniformes; family Narcinidae; genus Narcine; species Narcine bancroftii. The sequence continues at coordinate 90,842,132 of NC_091481.1, forward strand.
GATTCCCCGGCTCTGATTCCCTGCATTAGATTCCCTGCCTCAGATTCCCTGCCTCTGATTCCCCGCCTCTGATTCCCTGCCTCTGATTCCCCGCCTCTGATTCCTGCCTCAGATTCCCTGCCTCAGATTCCCTGTTCAGATTCCCTGCCTCTGATACACTGCCTTTGATTCCCCGCCTCTTATTCCCCACCTCTGATTCCCAGCCTCTGATTCCCCGCCTCTGATTACCTGCCTCTGTTTCCCCGCCTCAGATTCCCTGCCTCAGATTCCCCGCCTGAGATTCCCCGCCTCAGATTCCCCGCCTGAGATTCCCCGCCTCAGATTCCCCGCCTCAGATTCCCCGCCTCAGATTCCCTGCCTCAGATTCCCCACCTCAGATTCCCTGCCTCTGATTGCCTGCCTCTGATTCCCTGCCTCTGATTCCCTGCCTCTGATTCCCCGCCTCTGATTCCCCGCCTCAGATTCCCTGCCTCAGATTCCCTGCCTCAGATTCCCCACCTCAGATTCCCTGCCTCTGATTGCCTGCCTCTGATTCCCTGCCTCTGATTCCCTGCCTCTGATTCCCCGCCTCTGATTCCCCGCCTCAGATTCCCCGCCTCAGATTCCCTGCCTCAGATTCCCCGCATCTGATTCCCTGCCTCAGATTCCCTGCCTCAGATTCCCTGCCTCAGATTCCCTGCCTCTGATTCCCCGCCTCTTATTCCCCGTCTCTGATTCCCCGCCTCTGATTCCCCGCGTCTGATTCCCTCCCTCAGATTCCCCGGCTCTGATTCCCTGCATTAGATTCCCTGCCTCAGATTCCCTGCCTCTGATTCCCCGCCTCTGATTCCCTGCCTCTGATTCCCCACCTCTGATTCCTGCCTCAGATTCCCTGCCTCAGATTCCCTGCCTCAGATTCCCTGCCTCTGATTCACTGCCTTTGATTCCCCGCCTCTTATTCCCCACCTCTGATTCCCAGCCTCTGATTCCCCGCCTCTGATTCCCTGCCTCTGTTTCCCCGCCTCTGATTCCCCGCCTCTGATTCCCCGCCTCAGATTCCCGCCTCAGATTCCCTGCCTCAGATTCCCCGCCTGAGATTCCCCGCCTCAGATTCCCCGCCTGAGATTCCCCGCCTCAGATTCCCCACCTCAGATTCCCCGCCTCAGATTCCCTGCCTCTGATTGCCTGCCTTTGATTCCCTGCCTCTCATTCCCTGCCTCTGATTCCCCGCCTCTGATTCCCCGCCTCAGATTCCCTGCCTCAGATTCCCTGCCTCAGATTCCCTGCCTCTGATTCCCTGCCTCAGATTCCCTGCCTCAGATTCCCTGCCTCAGATTCCCTGCCTCTGATTGCCTGCCTCTGTTTCCCTGCCTCTGATTCCCTGCCTCTGATTCCCTGCCTCTGATTCCCTGCCTCTGATTCCGTGCCTCTGATTCCCTGCCTCTGATTCCGCGCCTCTGATTCCACGCCTCTCTTTCCTTGTCTCTGATTCCCCGCCTCTGCGTCCCTGCCTCTGATACCCTGCCTCTCTTTGCCTGCCACGATTTCCATGCCTCTTTCACTGCATCTAGTTTCCCACATCTCATTTGCCCCCTCTGATAACCCGCCTCTGATTCCATGCCTCTGATTCACTGCCTCAGATTCCCTGCATCAGATTCCCCGACTCAGATTTACCGCCTCAGATTCCCCGCCTCAGATTCCCTGACTCAGATTCCCTGCCTCAGATTCCCTGCCTCAGATTCCCTGCCTCAGATTCCCTTCATCTGATGCCCTTCATCAATTCCCTGCCTCTGATTCCCTGCCTCTGATTCCCCACCTCTGATTCCCCGCCTCAGATTCCCTGGCTCTGATTCTCTGGCTCAGATTCCCTGCCTTAGATTCCCTGCCTCTGATTCCCCGCATCTGATTCCATGCCTCTTATTCCCCACCTCTGATTCCCCGCCTCTGATTGCCTGCCACTGATTGCCCGCCTCTGATTCCCCGCCTCTGATTCACCGCCTCTGATTCCCCACCTCTGTCTGTATGCCTCTCTTTCGCCTCCGCTTTTTCCCCTCCACTCTTTCCGCACCTCTCTTTCCCTCCCTCAATTTCAACAACTCTGTTTGATCTGTTCTGTGTACCTCATTTTCAACACACAAGTTCCAACCACTATGTTTCACCCATCTATTTCCCCGCCTCTATTTATCCGCCTATGTTTACCCGCCTCTGCTTACCCACCTGTTTCACCGCCTCTGTTTCCCCACCTCTGATTCCCCAACTCTGTCTCTACGCCTCTCTTTCGCCTCCACTCTTTCCCCTCCACTCTTTCCGTGCCTGTCTTTCCCTCCCTCAATTTCAACAACACTCTTTGATATGTTTTGTGTACCTCATTTTAAACACACAAGTTCCAACCACTATGTTTTGCCCGCCTCTTTCCCCACTTCTATTTATCCACCTATGTTTACCTGCCACTGTTTACCCGCCTGTTTCCCCGCCTCTGATTCCCCAACTTTCATTCCCCGCCTCTCTTTCCCTGCCTCTATTTCAGCGCCTCTTTCTCTGCCTCTCTATCCCCACATCTCTTTTCCTCCCGCTGATTCCCCGCCTCTGATTCCCTGCCTCAGATTCCCTGCCTCTGATTCCCCGCCTCTGATTCCCCGCCTCTTATTTCCCGCCTCTGATTCCCCGCCTCTGATTCCCCGCCTCTGATTCCCTGCCTCTGTTTCCCCGCCTCCGATTCCCCGCCTCTGATTCCCCGCCTCAGATTCCCCGGCTCTGATTCCCTGCCTCAGATTCACTGCCTCAGATTCCCCGCCTCAGATTCCCTGCCTCAGATTCCCCGCCTCAGATTCCCTGCCTCTGATTCCACGACTCTGATTCCCCGCCTCTTATTCCCCGCCTCTGATTCCCCGCCTCTGATTCCCCGCCTCTGATTCCCTGCCTCTGATTCCCCACCTCTGATTCCCTGCCTCAGATTCCCTGCCTCAGATTCCCTCTCAGATTCCCTGCCTCTGATTCCCCGACTCTGATTCCCCGCCTCTTATTCCCCAACTCTGATTCCCCGCCTCTGATTCCCCGCCTCTGATTCCCTGCCTCTGTTTCCCCACCTCTGATTCCCCGCCTCTGATTCCCCGCCTCAGATTCCCCGGCTCTGATTCCCTGCCTCAGATTCCCTGCCTAAGATTCCCCGCCTCAAATTCCCTGCCTAAGATTCCCCGCCTCAGATTTCCCGCCTCAGATTCCCCTCCTCAGAATCCCCGCCTCAGATTCCCCGCCTCAAATTCCCCGCCTCAGATTCCCCGCCTCAGATTCCCCGCCTCAGATTCCCCACCTCAGATTCCCCGCCTCAGATTCCCCGCCTCAGATTCCCCGCCTCAGATTCCCCGCCTCAGATTCCCCGCCTCAGATTCCCCGCCTCTGATTCCCCGCCTCTGATTCCCCGCCTCTGATTCCCTGCCTCTGATTCCCTGCCTCTGATTCCCTGCCTCTGATTCCCTGCCTCTGATTCCGCGCCTCTGATTCCACGCCTCTCTTTCCGTATCTCTGATTCCCCGCCTCTAATTCCCTGCCTCTGATACCCTGCCTCTCTTTGCCTGCCTCTATTTCGGTGCCTCTTTCTCTGCATCTAGTTTCCCACATCTCATTTGCCCCCTCTGATAACCCGCCTCTGATTCCATGCCTCTGATTCCCCGCCTCTGATTCCCCGCCTCTGATTCCCTGCCTCTGATTCCCCGCCTCTGATTCCCTGCCTCAGATTCCCTGCCTCAGATTCCCCGCCTCAGATTCCCTGCCTCAGATTCCCCGCCTCAGATTCCCTGCCTCTGATTCCCCGACTCTGATTCCCCGCCTCTTATTCCCCGCCTCTGATTCCCCGCCTCTGATTCCCTGCCTCTGATACCCTGCCTCTCTTTGCCTGCCTCTATTTCGGTGCCTCTTTCTCTGCATCTAGTTTCCCACATCTAATTTGCCCCCTCTGATAACCCGCCTCTGATTCCATGCCTCTGATTCCCCGCCTCTGATACCCCGCCTCTGATTCCCTGCCTCTGATTCCCCGCCTCTGATTCCCTGACTCAGATTCCCTGCCTCAGATTCCCCGCCTCAGATTCCCTGCCTCAGATTCCCCGCTTCAGATTCCCTGCCTCTGATTCCCCGACTCTGATTCCCCGCCTCTTATTCCCCGCCTCTGATTCCCCGCCTCTGATTCCCCGCCTCTGATTCCCTGCCTCTGATTCCCCACCTCTGATTCCCTGCCTCAGATTCCCTGCCTCAGATTCCCTGCCTCAGATTCCCTGCCTCTGATTCCCCGACTCTGATTCCCCGCCTCTTATTCCCCACCTCTGATTCCCCGCCTCTGATTCCCCGCCTCTGATTCCCTGCCTCTGTTTCCCCACCTCTGATTCCCCGCCTCTGATTCCCCGCCTCAGATTCCCCGGCTCTGATTCCCTGCCTCAGATTCCCTGCCTAAGATTCCCCGCCTCAGATTCCCTGCCTCAGATTTCCCGCCTCAGATTTCCCGCCTCAGATTCCCCTCCTCAGATTCCCCGCCTCAGATACCCCGCCTCAGATTCCCCGCCTCAGTTTCCCCGCCTCAGATTCCCCGCCTCAGATTCCCCGCCTCAGATTCCCCGCCTCAGATTCCCCGCCTCAGATTCCCCGCCTCAGATTCCCCGTCTCAGATTCCCTGCCTCTGATTCCCTGCCTCTGATTCCCTGCCTCTGATTCCCTGCCTCTGATTCCCTGCCTCTGACTCCCTGCCTCTGATTCCCTGCCTCTGATTCCGCGCCTCTGATTCCACGCCTCTCTTTCCGTATCTCTGATTCCCCGCCTCTAATTCCCTGCCTCTGATACCCTGCCTCTCTTTGCCTGCCTCTATTTCGGTGCCTCTTTCTCTGCATCTAGTTTCCCACATCTAATTTGCCCCCTCTGATAACCCGCCTCTGATTCCATGCCTCTGATTCCCCGCCTCTGATTCCCCGCCTCTGATTCCCTGCCTCTGATTCCCCGCATCTGATTCCCTGCCTCAGATTCCCTTCCTCAGATTCCCTGCCTCAGATTCCCTGCCTCTGATTCCCCGCCTCTGATTCCCCGCCTCTTATATCCCGCCTCTTATTCCCCGCCTCTGATTCCCCGCCTCTGATTCCCCGCGTCTGATTCCCTCCCTCAGATTCCCCGGCTCTGATTCCCTGCATTAGATTCACTGCCAAAGATTCCCTGCCTCTGATTCCCCGCCTCTGATTCCCCGCCTCAGATTCCCCACCTCAGATTCCCTGCATCAGATTCCCCGCCTGAGATTCCCCACCTCAGATTCCCCGCCTCAGATTCCCCGCCTCAAATTCCCCGCATCAGATTCCCCGCCTCAGATTCCCCGCCTCAGATTCCCCGCCTCAGATTCCCCGCCTCAGATTTCCCGCCTCAGATTCCCCGCCTCCGATTCCCCGCCTCAGATTCACCGCCTCAGATTCCCCGCCTCACATTCCCCGCCTCAGATTCCCCACCTCAGATTCCCCGCCTCACATTCCCCGCCTCAGATTCCCTGCCTCTGATTGCCTGCCTCTGATTCCCTGCCTCTGATTCCCTGCCTCTGATTCCCTGCCTCTGATTCCCTGCCTCTGATTCCCCGCCTCTGATTCCCTGCCTTTGATACCATGCCTCTCTTTGCCTGCCTCTATTTCGGTGCCTCTTTCTCTGCATCTAGTTTCCCACATCTCATTTGCCCCCTCTGATAACCCGCCTCTGATTCCATGCCTCTGATTCCCCGCCTCTGATTCCCGGCCTCTGATTCCCCGCCTCTGATTCCCCGCCTCTGATTCCCTGCCTCAGATTCCCTGCCTCAGATTCCCTGCCTCAGATTCCCTGCATCTGATTCCCCGCCTCTGATTCCCCGCCTCTGATTCCTGCCTCAGATTCCCTGCCTCAGATTCCCCGCCTCTGATTCCCTGCCTCAGATTCCCTGCCTCAGATTCCCTGCCTCAGATTCCCTGCCTCTGATTCCCCGCCTCTTATTCCCCGTCTCTGATTCCCCGCCTCTGATTCCCCGCGTCTGATTCCTCCCTCAGATTCCCCGGCTCTGATTCCCTGCATTAGATTCCCTGCCTCAGATTCCCTGCCTCTGATTCCCCGCCTCTGATTCCCTGCCTCTGATTCCCCACCTCTGATTCCTGCCTCAGATTCCCTGCCTCAGATTCCCTGCCTCAGATTCCCTGCCTCTGATTCACTGCCTTTGATTCCCCGCCTCTTATTCCCCATCTCTGATTCCCAGCCTCTGATTCCCCGCCTCTGATTCCCTGCCTCTGTTTCCCTGCCTCTGATTCCCCGCCTCTGATTCCCCGCCTCAGATTCCCGCCTCAGATTCCCTGCCTCAGATTCCCCGCCTGAGATTCCCCGCCTCAGATTCCCCGCCTGAGATTCCCCGCCTAAGATTCCCCACCTCAGATTCCCCGCCTCAGATTCCCCGCCTCAGATTCCCTGCCTCTGATTGCCTGCCTTTGATTCCCTGCCTCTCATTCCCTGCCTCTGATTCCCCGCCTCTGATTCCCCGCCTCAGATTCCCTGCCTCAGATTCCCTGCCTCAGATTCCCTGCCTCTGATTCCCTGCCTCAGATTCCCTGCCTCAGATTCCCTGCCTCAGATTCCCTGCCTCTGATTGCCTGCCTCTGTTTCCCTGCCTCTGATTCCCTGCCTCTGATTCCCTGCCTCTGATTCCGCGCCTCTGATTCCACGCCTCTCTTTCCTTGTCTCTGATTCCCCGCCTCTGAGTCCCTGCCTCTGATACCCTGCCTCTCTTTGCCTGCCTCGATTTCCATGCCTCTTTCACTGCATCTAGTTTCCCACATCTCATTTGCCCCCTCTGATAACCCGCCTCTGATTCCATGCCTCTGATTCCCCGCCTCTGATACCCCGCCTCTGATTCCCTGCCTCTGATTCCCCGCCTCTGATTCGCTGACTCAGATTCTCTGCCTCAGATTCCCCGCCTCAGATTCCCTGCCTCAGATTCCCCGCTTCAGATTCCCTGCCTCTGATTCCCCGACTCTGATTCCCCGCCTCTTATTCCCCGCCTCTGATTCCCCGCCTCTGATTCCCCGCCTCTGATTCCCTGCCTCTGATTCCCCACCTCTGATTCCCTGCCTCAGATTCCCTGCCTCTGATTCCCCGACTCTGATTCCCCGCCTCTTATTCCCCACCTCTGATTCCCCGCCTCTGATTACCCGCCTCTGATTCCCTGCCTCTGTTTCCCCACCTCTGATTCCCCGCCTCTGATTACCCGCCTCAGATTCCCCGGCTCTGATTCCCTGCCTCAGATTCCCTGCCTAAGATTCCCCGCCTCAGATTCCCTGCCTCAGATTCCCCGCCTCAGATTTCCCGCCTCAGATTCCCCTCCTCAGATTCCCCGCCTCAGATTCCCCGCCTCAGATTCCCCGCCTCAGATTCCCCGCCTCAGATTCCCCGCCTCAGATTCCCCGCCTCAGATTCCCCGCCTCAGATTCCCCGCCTCAAATTCCCCGCCTCAGATTCCCCGTCTCAGATTCCCTGCCTCTGATTCCCTGCCTCTGATTCCCTGCCTCTGATTCCCTGCCTCTGATTCCCTGCCTCTGATTCCCTGCCTCTGATTCCGCGCCTCTGATTCCACGCCTCTCTTTCCGTATCTCTGATTCCCCGCCTCTAATTCCCTGCCTCTGATTCCCCGCGTCTGATTCCCTGCCTCAGATTCCCTTCCTCAGATTCCCTGCCTCAGATTCCCTGCCTCTGATTCCCCGCCTCTGATTCCCCGCCTCTTATTCCCCGCCTCTGATTCCCCGCCTCTGATTCCCCGCGTCTGATTCCCTCCCTCAGATTCCCCGGCTCTGATTCCCTGCATTAGATTCCCTGCCTAAGATTCCCTGCCTCTGATTCCACGCCTCTGATTCCCCGCCTCAGATTCCCCGCCTCAGATTCCCTGCATCAGATTCCCCGCCTGAGATTCCCCACCTAAGATTCCCCGCCTCAGATTCCCCGCCTCAAATTCCCCGCATCAGATTCCCCGCCTCAGATTCCCCGCCTCAGATTCCCCGCGTCAGATTCCCCGCCTCAGATTTCCCGCCTCAGATTCCCCGCCTCCGATTCCCCGCCTCAGATTCCCCGCCTCAGATTCCCCGCCTCAGATTCCCCGCCTCAGATTCCCCACCTCAGATTCCCCGCCTCAGATTCCCCGCCTCAGATTCCCTGCCTCTGATTGCCTGCCTCTGATTCCCTGCCTCTGATTCCCTGCCTCTGATTCCCTGCCTCTGATTCCCTGCCTCTGATTCCCTGCCTCTGATTCCCTGCCTCTGATTCCGCACCTCTGATTCCACGCCTCTCTTTCCGTATCTCTGATTCCCCGCCTCTGATTCCCTGCCTCTGATACCCTGCCTCTCTTTGCATGCCTCTATTTCGGTGCCTCTTTCTCTGCATCTAGTTTCCCACATCTCATTTGCCCCCTCTGATAACCCGCCTCTGATTCCATGCCTCTGATTCCCCGCCTCTGATTCCCGGCCTCTGATTCCCCGCCTCTGATTCCCCGCCTCTGATTCCCTGCCTCAGATTCCCTGCCTCAGATTCCCTGCCTCAGATTCCCTGCATCTGATTCCCCGCCTCTGATTCCCCGCCTCTTATTTCCCGCCTTTGATTCCCCGCCTCTGATTCCCCGCCTCTGATTCCCTGCCTCTGTTTCCCCGCCTCTGATTCCCCGCCTCTGATTCCCCTCCTCAGATTTCCCGCCTCAGATTCCCCTCCTCAGATTCCCCGCCTCTGATTCCCCGCCTCTGATTCCCCGCCTCTGATTCCCCGCCTCAGATTCCCCGGCTCTGATTCCCTGCCTCAGATTCCCCGCCTCAGATTTCCCGCCTCAGATTCCCCTCCTCAGATTCCCCGCCTCAGATTCCCCTCCTCAGATTCCCCGCCTCAGATTCCCCGCCTCAGATTCCCCGCCTCAGATTCCCCGCCTCAGATTCCCCGCCTCAGATTTCCCGCCTCAGATTCCCCGCCTCAGATTCCCCGCCTCAGATTCCCCGCCTCAGATTCCCCGCCTCAGATTCCCCGTCTCAGATTCCCTGCCTCTGATTCCCTGCCTCTGATTCCATGCCTCTGATTCCCTGCCTCTGATTCCCTGCCTCTGATTCCCTGCCTCTGATTCCCTGCCTCTGATTCCGCGCCTCTGATTCAACGCCTCTCTTTCCGTATCTCTGATTCCCCGCCTCTAATTCCCTGCCTCTGAAACCCTGCCTCTCTTTGCCTGCCTCTATTTCGGTGCCTCTTTCTCTGCATCTAGTTTCCCACATCTCATTTGCCCCCTCTGATAACCCGCCTCTGATTCCATGCCTCTGATTCCCCGCCTCTGATTCCCCGCCTCTGATTCCCTGCCTCTGATTCCCCGCGTCTGATTCCCTGCGTCAGATTCCATGCCTCAGATTCCCTGCCTCAGATTCCCTGCCTCTGATTCCCCGCCTCTGATTCCCCGCATCTTATTCCCCGCCTCTGATTCCCCGCCTCAGATTCCCCGCCTCTGATTCCCTGCCTCTGTTTCCCCGCCTCTGATTCCCCGCATCTTATTCCCCGCCTCTGATTCCCCGCCTCAGATTCCCTGGCTCTGATTCCCTGCCTCAGATTCACCGCCTCAGATTCCCCACCTCAGATTCCTCGCCACAGATTCCCCGCCTCAGATTCCCCGCCTCAGATTCCCCGCCTCAGATTCCCCGCCTCAGATTCCCCGCCTCAGATTCCCCACCTCAGATTCCCCGCCTCAGATTCCCCGCCTCAGATTCCCCGCCTCAGATTCCCCGCCTCAGATTCCCTGCCTCAGATTCCCCGCCTCTGATTCCCTGCCTCTGATTCCCTGCCTCTGATTCCCTGCCTCTGATTCCCTGCCTCTGATTCCCTGCCTCTGATTCCCTGCCTCTGATTCCCTGCCTCTGATTCCGCGCTTCTGATTCCACGCCTCTCTTTCCGTATCTCTGATTCCCCGCCTCTGATTCCCTGCCTCTGATACCCTGCCTCTCTTTGCCTGCCTATATTTCGGTGCCTCTTTCTCTGCATCTTGTTTCCCACATCTCATTTGCCCCCTCTGATAACCCGCCTCTGATTCCATGCCTCTGATTACCCGCCTCTGATTCTCCGCCTCTGATTCCCCGCCTCTGATTCCCCGCCTCTGATTCCCTGCCTCAGATTCCCTGCCTCAGATTGCCTGCCTCAGATTCCCTGCCTCTGATTCCCGTCTCTGATTCCCCGCCTCTTATTATCCGCCTCTGATTCCCCGCGTCTGATTCCCCACCTCTGATTCCCTGACTCTGTTTCCCCGCCTCTGATTCCGCGCCTCTGATTCCCCGCCTCAGATTCCCCGGCTATGATTCCCTGCCTCAGATTCCCTGCCTCAGATTCCCCGCCTCAGATTCACTGCCTCAGATTCCCCGCCTCAGATTCCCTGCCTCAGATTCCCCGCCTCAGAATCCCCGCCTCAGATTCCCAGCCTCTGATTCCCTGCCTCAGATTCCCTGCCTCAGACTCCCTGCCTCAGATTCCCTGCCTCTGATTCCCTGCCTCTGATTCCCCGCCTCTTATTCCCCACCTCTGATTCCCTGCCTCTGATTCCCTGCCTCTGATTCCCTGCCTCTGATTCCCTGCCTCTGATTCCGCGCCTCTGATTCCACGCCTCTCTTTCCGTATCTCTGATTCCCCGCCTCTAATTCCCTGCCTCTGATACCCTGCCTCTCTTTGCCTGCCTCTATTTCGGTGCCTCTTTCTCTGCATCTAGTTTCCCACATCTCATTTGCCCCCTCTGATAACCCGCCTCTGATTCCATGCCTCTGATTCCCCGCCTCTGATTCCCCGCCTCTGATTCCCTGCCTCTGATTCCCCGCGTCTGATTCCCTGCCTCAGATTCCCTTCCTCAGATTCCCTGCCTCAGATTCCCTGCCTCTGATTCCCCGCCTCTGATTCCCCGCCTCATATTCCCCGCCACTGATTCCCCGCCTCTGATTCCCCGCGTCTGATTCCCTCCCTCAGATTCCCCGGCTCTGATTCCCTGCATTAGATTCCCTGCCTAAGATTCCCTGCCTCTGATTCCCCGCCTCTGATTCCCCGCCTCAGATTCCCCGCCTCAGATTCCCTGCATCAGATTCCCCGCCTGAGATTCCCCACCTAAGATTCCCCGCCTCAGATTCCCCGCCTCAAATTCCCCGCATCAGATTCCCCACCTCAGATTCCCCGCCTCAGATTCCCCGTCTCAGATTCCCCGCCTCAGATTCCCCGCCTCAGATTCCCCGCCTCAGATTCCCCGCCTCAGATTCCCCGTCTCAGATTCCCTGCCTCTGATTCCCTGCCTCTGATTCCCTGCCTCTGATTCCCTGCCTCTGATTCCCTGCCTCTGATTCCCTGCCTCTGATTCCCTGCCTCTGATTCCGCGCCTCTGATTCCACGCCTCTCTTTCCGTATCTCTGATTCCCCGCCTCTAATTCCCTGCCTCTGATACCCTGCCTCTCTTTGCCTGCCTCTATTTCGGTGCCTCTTTCTCTGCATCTAGTTACCCACATCTCATTTGCCCCCTCTGATAACCCGCCTCTGATTCCATGCCTCTGATACCCCGCCTCTGATTCCCCACCTCTGATTCCCTGCCTCTGATTCCCCGCGTCTGATTCCCTGCCTCAGATTCCCTTCCTCAGATTCCCTGCCTCAGATTCCCTGCCTCTGATTCCCCGCCTCTGATTCCCCGCTTTTTATTCCCCGCCTCTGATTCCCCGTCTCTGATTCCCCGCGTCTGATTCCCTCCCTCAGATTCCCCGGCTCTGATTCCCTGCATTAGATTCCCTGCCTAAGATTCCCTGCCTCTGATTCCCCGCCTCTGATTCCCCGCCTCAGATTCCCTGCATCAGATTCCCCGCCTGAGATTCCCCACCTCAGATTCCCCGCCTCAGATTCCCCGCCTCAAATTCCCCGCATCAGATTCCCCGCCTCAGATTCCCCGCCTCAGATTCCCCGCCTCAGATTCCCCGCCTCAGATTTCCCGCCTCAGATTCCCCGCCTCCGATTCCCCGCCTCAGATTCCCCGCCTCAGATTCCCCGCCTCAGATTCCCCGCCTCAGATTCCCCACCTCAGATTCCCCGCCTCAGATTCCCCGCCTCAGATTCCCTGCCTCTGATTGCCTGCCTCTGATTCCCTGCCTCTGATTCCCTGCCTCTGATTCCCTGCCTCTGATTCCCTGCCTCTGATTCCCTGCCTCTGATTCCCTGCCTCTGATTCCGCGCCTCTGATTCCACGCCTCTCTTTCCATATCTCTGATTCCCCGCCTCTGATTCCATGCCTCTGATAACCTGCCTCTCTTTGCCTGCCTCTATTTCGGTGCCTCTTTCTCTGCATCTAGTTTCCCACATCTCATTTGCCCCCTCTGATAACCCGCCTCTGATTCCATGCCTCTGATTCCCCGCCTCTGATTCCCGGCCTCTGATTCCCCGCCTCTGATTCCCCGCCTCTGATTCCCTGCCTCAGATTCCCTGCCTCAGATTCCCTGCCTCAGATTCCCTGCATCTGATTCCCCGCCTCTGATTCCCCGCCTCTTATTCCCCGCCTTTGATTCCCTGCCTCTGATTCCCCACCTCTGATTCCCTGCCTCTGTTTCCCCGCCTCTGATTCCCCGCCTCTGATTCCCCGCCTCAGATTCCCCGCCTCAGATTCCCCGCCTCAGATTCCCCGCCTCAGATTCCCCGCCTCAGATTCCCCGCCTCAGATTCCCCGCCTCAGATTCCCCGCCTCAGATTCCCCGCCTCAGATTCCCCGCCTCAGATTCCCCGCCTCAGATTCCCCGCCTCAGATTCCCCGCCTCAGATTCCCCGCCTCAGATTCCCCGCCTCAGATTCCCCGTCTCAGATACCCTGCCTCTGATTCCCTGCCTCTGATTCCCTGCCTCTGATTCCCTGCCTCTGATTCCCTGCCTCTCTTTGCCTGCCTCTATTTCGGTGCCTCTTTCTCTGCATCTAGTTTCCCACATCTCATTTGCCCCCTCTGATAACCCGCCTCTGATTCCATGCCTCTGATTCCCCGCCTCTGATTCCCCGCCTCTGATTCCCTGCCTCTGATTCCCCGCATCTGATTCCCTGCCTCAGATTCCCTTTCTCAGATTCCCTGCCTCAGATTCCCTGCCTCTGATTCCCCGCCTCTGATTCCCCGCCTCTTGTTCCCCACCTCTGATTCCCCGCCTCTGATTCCCCGCGTCTGATTCCCTCCCTCAGATTCCCCGGCTCTGATTCCCTGCATTAGATTCCCTGCCTCAGATTCCCTGCCTCTGATTCCCCGCCTCTGATTCCCCGCCTCAGATTCCCCGCCTCAGATTCCCTGCATCAGATTCCCCGCCTGAGATTCCCCACCTCAGATGCCCCGCCTCAGATTCCCCGCCTCAAATTACCCGCATCAGATTCCCCGCCTCAGATTCCCCGCCTCAGATTCCCCGCCTCAGATACCCCGCCTCAGATTTCCCGCCTCAGATTCCCCGCCTCCGATTCCCCGCCTCAGATTCCCCGCCTCAGATTCCCCGCCTCAGATTCCCCGCCTCAGATTCCCCGCCTCAGATTCCCCGCCTCAGATTCCCCGCCTCAGATTCCCCGCCTCAGATTCCCCGCCTCAGATTCCCCGCCTCTGATTCCCCGCCTCTGATTCCCCGCCTCTTATTCCCCGCCTCTGATTCCCCGCCTCTGATTCCCCGCCTCAGATTCCCCGCCTCAGATTCCCCGCCTCAGATTCCCTGCCTCTGATTCCCTGCCTCTGATTCCCTGCCTCTGATTCCCTGCCTCTGATTCCCTGCCTCTGATTCCCTGCCTCTGATTCCCTGCCTCTGATTCCGCGCCTCTGATTCCACGCCTCTCCTTCCGTATCTCTGATTCCCCGCCTCTAATTCCCTGCCTCTGATACCCTGCCTCTCTTTGCCTGCCTCTATTTCGGTGCCTCTTTCTCTGCATCTAGTTTCCCACATCTCATTTGCCCCCTCTGATAACCCGCCTCTGATTCCATGCCTCTGATTCCCCGCCTCTGATTCCCCGCCTCTGATTCCCTGCCTCTGATTCCCCGCCTCTGATTCCCTGCCTCAGATTCCCTGCCTCAGATTCCCCGCCTCAGATTCCCTGCCTCAGATTTCTCGCCTCAGATTCCCTGCCTCTGATTCCCCGACTCTGATTCCCCACCTCTTATTCCCCGCCTCTGATTCCCCTCCTCTGATTCCCTGCCTCTGATACCCTGCCTCTCTTTGCCTGCCTCTATTTCGGTGCCTCTTTCTCTGCATCTAGTTTCCCACATCTAATTTACCCCCTCTGATAACCCGCCTCTGATTCCATGCCTCTGATTCCCCGCCTCTGATACCCCGCCTCTGATTCCCTGCCTCTGATTCCCCGCCTCTGATTCCCTGACTCAGATTCTCTGCCTCAGATTCCCCGCCTCAGATTCCCTGCCTCAGATTCCCCACTTCAGATTCCCTGCCTCTGATTCCCCGACTCTGATTCCCCGCCTCTTATTCCCCGCCTCTGATTCCCCGCCTCTGATTCCCCGCCTCTGATTCCCTGCCTCTGATTCCCCACCTCTGATTCCCTGCCTCAGATTCCCTGCCTCTGATTCCCCGACTCTGATTCCCCGCCTCTTATTCCCCACCTCTGATTCCCCGCCTCTGATTCCCCGCCTCTGATTCCCTGCCTCTGTTTTCCCACCTCTGATTCCCCGCCTCTGATTACCCGCCTCAGATTCCCCGGCTCTGATTCCCTGCCTCAGATTCCCTGCCTAAGTTTCCCCGCCTCAGATTCCCTGCCTCAGATTCCCCGCCTCAGATTTCCCGCCTCAGATTCCCCTCCTCAGATTCCCCGCCTCAGATTCCCCGCCTCAGATTCCCCGCCTCAGATTCCCCGCCTCAGATTCCCCGCCTCAGATTCCCCGCCTCAGATTCCCCGCCTCAGAATCCCCGCCTCAAATTCCCCGCCTCAGATTCCCCGTCTCAGATTCCCTGCCTCTGATTCCCTGCCTCTGATTCCCTGCCTCTGATTCCCTGCCTCTGATTCCCTGCCTCTGATTCCCTGCCTCTGATTCCGCGCCTCTGATTCCACGCCTCTCTTTCCGTATCTCTGATTCCCCGCCTCTAATTCCCTGCCTCTGATAACCTGCCTCTCTTTGCCTGCCTCTATTTCGGTGCCTCTTTCTCTGCATCTAGTTTCCCACATCTCATTTGCCCCCTCTGATAACCCGCCTCTGATTCCATGCCTCTGATTCCCCGCCTCTGATTCCCCGCCTCTGATTCCCTGCCTCTGATTCCCCGCGTCTGATTCCCTGCCTCAGATTCCCTTCTTCAGATTCCCTGCCTCAGATTCCCTGCCTCTGATTCCCCGCCTCTGATTCCCCGCCTCTTATTCCCCGCCTCTGATTCCCCGCCTCTGATTCCCCGCGTCTGATTCCCTCCCTCAGATTCCCCGGCTCTGATTCCCTGCATTAGATTCCCTGCCTAAGATTCCCTGCCTCTGATTCCACGCCTCTGATTCCCCGCCTCAGATTCCCCGCCTCAGATTCCCTGCATCAGATTCCCCGCCTGAGATTCCCCACCTAAGATTCCCCGCCTCAGATTCCCCGCCTCAAATTCCCCGCATCAGATTCCCCGCCTCAGATTCCCCGCCTCAGATTCCCCGCTTCAGATTCCCCGCCTCAGATTTCCCGCCTCAGATTCCCCGCCTCCGATTCCCCGCCTCAGATTCCCCGCCTCAGATTCCCCGCCTCAGATTCCCCGCCTCAGATTTCCCACCTCAGATTCCCCGCCTCAGATTCCCCGCCTCAGATTCCCTGCCTCTGATTGCCTGCCTCTGATTCCCTGCCTCTGATTCCCTGCCTCTGATTCCCTGCCTCTGATTCCCTGCCTCTGATTCCCTGCCTCTGATTCCCTGCCTCTGATTCCGCGCCTCTGATTCCACGCCTCTCTTTCCGTATCTCTGATTCCCCGCCTCTGATTCCCTGCCTCTGATACCCTGCCTCTCTTTGCATGCCTCTATTTCGGTGCCTCTTTCTCTGCATCTAGTTTCCCACATCTCATTTGCCCCCTCTGATAACCCGCCTCTGATTCCATGCCTCTGATTCCCCGCCTCTGATTCCCGGCCTCTGATTCCCCGCCTCTGATTCCCCGCCTCTGATTCCCTGCCTCAGATTCCCTGCCTCAGATTCCCTGCCTCAGATTCCCTGCATCTGATTCCCCGCCACTGATTCCCCGCCTCTTATTCCCCGCCTTTGATTCCCCGCCTCTGATTCCCCGCCTCTGATTCCCTGCCTCTGTTTCCCCGCCTCTGATTCCCCGCCTCTGATTCCCCGCCTCAGATTCCCCGGCTCTGATTCCCTGCCTCAGATTCCCCGCCTCAGTTTTCCCGCCTCAGATTCCCCTCCTCAGATTCCCCGCCTCTGATTCCCCGCCTCTTATTCCCCGCCTCTGATTCCTCGCCTCTGATTCCCCGCCTCTGATTCCCTGCCTCTGTTTCCCCGCCTCTGATTCCCTGCCTCTGATTCCCCGCCTCAGATTCCCCGCCTCAGATTCCCTGCCTCAGATTCCCCGCCTCAGATTTCCCGCCTCAGATTCCCCTCCTCAGATTCCCCGCCTCAGATTCCCCGCCTCAGATTCCCCACCTCAGATTCCCCGCCTCAGATTCCCCGCCTCAGATTCCCCGCCTCAGATTCCCCGCCTCAGATTCCCCGCCTCAGATTCCCCGCCTCAGATTCCCCGCCTCAGATTCCCCGTCTCAGATTCCCTGCCTCTGATTCCCTGCCTCTGATTCCCTGCCTCTGATTCCCTGCCTCTGATTCCCTGCCTCTGATTCCCTGCCTCTGATTCCCTGCCTCTGATTCCGCGCCTCTGATTCCACGCCTCTCTTTCCGTATCTCTGATTCCCCGCCTCTAATTCCCTGCCTCTGAAACCCTGCCTCTCTTTGCCTGCCTCTATTTCGGTGCCTCTTTCTCTGCATCTAGTTTCCCACATCTCATTTGCCCCCTCTGATAACCCGCCTCTGATTCCATGCCTCTGATTCCCCGCCTCTGATTCCCCGCCTCTGATTCCCTGCCTCTGATTCCCCGCGTCTGATTCCCTGCCTCTGATTCCCTGCCTCTGATTCCCCGCCTCTGATTCCCCGCATCTTATTCCCCGCCTCTGATTCCCCGCCTCAGATTCCCCGCCTCTGATTCCCTGCCTCTGTTTCCCCGCCTCTGATTCCCCGCCTCTGATTCCCCGCCTCAGATTCCCTGGCTCTGATTCCCTGCCTCAGATTCCCCACTTCAGATTCCCCGCCTCTGATTCCCCGCCTCAGATTCCCTGCCTCAGATTCCCCACTTCAGATTCCCCGCCTCTGATTCCCCGCCTCAGATTCCCCGCCTCTGATTCCCTGCCTCTGTTTCCCCGCCTCTGATTCCCCGCCTCTGATTCCCTGCCTCTGATTCCCCACCTCTGATTCCCTGCCTCAGATTCCCTGCCTCTGATTCCCCGACTCTGATTCCCCGCCTCTTATTCCCCACCTCTGATTCCCCGCCTCTGATTCCCCGCCTCTGATTCCCTGCCTCTGTTTTCCCACCTCTGATTCCCCGCCTCTGATTACCCGCCTCAGATTCCCCGGCTCTGATTCCCTGCCTCAGATTCCCTGCCTAAGTTTCCCCGCCTCAGATTCCCTGCCTCAGATTCCCCGCCTCAGATTTCCCGCCTCAGATTCCCCTCCTCAGATTCCCCGCCTCAGATTCCCCGCCTCAGATTCCCCGCCTCAGATTCCCCGCCTCAGATTCCCCGCCTCAGATTCCCCGCCTCAGATTCCCCGCCTCAGAATCCCCGCCTCAAATTCCCCGCCTCAGATTCCCCGTCTCAGATTCCCTGCCTCTGATTCCCTGCCTCTGATTCCCTGCCTCTGATTCCCTGCCTCTGATTCCCTGCCTCTGATTCCCTGCCTCTGATTCCGCGCCTCTGATTCCACGCCTCTCTTTCCGTATCTCTGATTCCCCGCCTCTAATTCCCTGCCTCTGATAACCTGCCTCTCTTTGCCTGCCTCTATTTCGGTGCCTCTTTCTCTGCATCTAGTTTCCCACATCTCATTTGCCCCCTCTGATAACCCGCCTCTGATTCCATGCCTCTGATTCCCCGCCTCTGATTCCCCGCCTCTGATTCCCTGCCTCTGATTCCCCGCGTCTGATTCCCTGCCTCAGATTCCCTTCTTCAGATTCCCTGCCTCAGATTCCCTGCCTCTGATTCCCCGCCTCTGATTCCCCGCCTCTTATTCCCCGCCTCTGATTCCCCGCCTCTGATTCCCCGCGTCTGATTCCCTCCCTCAGATTCCCCGGCTCTGATTCCCTGCATTAGATTCCCTGCCTAAGATTCCCTGCCTCTGATTCCACGCCTCTGATTCCCCGCCTCAGATTCCCCGCCTCAGATTCCCTGCATCAGATTCCCCGCCTGAGATTCCCCACCTAAGATTCCCCGCCTCAGATTCCCCGCCTCAAATTCCCCGCATCAGATTCCCCGCCTCAGATTCCCCGCCTCAGATTCCCCGCTTCAGATTCCCCGCCTCAGATTTCCCGCCTCAGATTCCCCGCCTCCGATTCCCCGCCTCAGATTCCCCGCCTCAGATTCCCCGCCTCAGATTCCCCGCCTCAGATTTCCCACCTCAGATTCCCCGCCTCAGATTCCCCGCCTCAGATTCCCTGCCTCTGATTGCCTGCCTCTGATTCCCTGCCTCTGATTCCCTGCCTCTGATTCCCTGCCTCTGATTCCCTGCCTCTGATTCCCTGCCTCTGATTCCCTGCCTCTGATTCCGCGCCTCTGATTCCACGCCTCTCTTTCCGTATCTCTGATTCCCCGCCTCTGATTCCCTGCCTCTGATACCCTGCCTCTCTTTGCATGCCTCTATTTCGGTGCCTCTTTCTCTGCATCTAGTTTCCCACATCTCATTTGCCCCCTCTGATAACCCGCCTCTGATTCCATGCCTCTGATTCCCCGCCTCTGATTCCCGGCCTCTGATTCCCCGCCTCTGATTCCCCGCCTCTGATTCCCTGCCTCAGATTCCCTGCCTCAGATTCCCTGCCTCAGATTCCCTGCATCTGATTCCCCGCCACTGATTCCCCGCCTCTTATTCCCCGCCTTTGATTCCCCGCCTCTGATTCCCCGCCTCTGATTCCCTGCCTCTGTTTCCCCGCCTCTGATTCCCCGCCTCTGATTCCCCGCCTCAGATTCCCCGGCTCTGATTCCCTGCCTCAGATTCCCCGCCTCAGTTTTCCCGCCTCAGATTCCCCTCCTCAGATTCCCCGCCTCTGATTCCCCGCCTCTTATTCCCCGCCTCTGATTCCTCGCCTCTGATTCCCCGCCTCTGATTCCCTGCCTCTGTTTCCCCGCCTCTGATTCCCTGCCTCTGATTCCCCGCCTCAGATTCCCCGCCTCAGATTCCCTGCCTCAGATTCCCCGCCTCAGATTTCCCGCCTCAGATTCCCCTCCTCAGATTCCCCGCCTCAGATTCCCCGCCTCAGATTCCCCACCTCAGATTCCCCGCCTCAGATTCCCCGCCTCAGATTCCCCGCCTCAGATTCCCCGCCTCAGATTCCCCGCCTCAGATTCCCCGCCTCAGATTCCCCGCCTCAGATTCCCCGTCTCAGATTCCCTGCCTCTGATTCCCTGCCTCTGATTCCCTGCCTCTGATTCCCTGCCTCTGATTCCCTGCCTCTGATTCCCTGCCTCTGATTCCCTGCCTCTGATTCCGCGCCTCTGATTCCACGCCTCTCTTTCCGTATCTCTGATTCCCCGCCTCTAATTCCCTGCCTCTGAAACCCTGCCTCTCTTTGCCTGCCTCTATTTCGGTGCCTCTTTCTCTGCATCTAGTTTCCCACATCTCATTTGCCCCCTCTGATAACCCGCCTCTGATTCCATGCCTCTGATTCCCCGCCTCTGATTCCCCGCCTCTGATTCCCTGCCTCTGATTCCCCGCGTCTGATTCCCTGCCTCTGATTCCCTGCCTCTGATTCCCCGCCTCTGATTCCCCGCATCTTATTCCCCGCCTCTGATTCCCCGCCTCAGATTCCCCGCCTCTGATTCCCTGCCTCTGTTTCCCCGCCTCTGATTCCCCGCCTCTGATTCCCCGCCTCAGATTCCCTGGCTCTGATTCCCTGCCTCAGATTCCCCGCCTCAGATTCCCCACCTCAGATTCCTCGCCACAGATTCCCCGCCTCAGATTCCCCGCCTCAGATTCCCCGCCTCAGATTCCCCGCCTCAGATTCCCCGCCTCAGATTCCCCGCCTCAGATTCCCCGCCTCAGATTCCCCGCCTCAGATTCCCCGCCTCAGATTCCCCGCCTCAGATTCCCTGCCTCAGATTCCCCGCCTCTGATTCCCTGCCTCTGATTCCCTGCCTCTGATTCCCTGCCTCTGATTCCCTGCCTCTGATTCCCTGCCTCTGATTCCCTGCCTCTGATTCCCTGCCTCTGATTCCGCGCTTCTGATTCCACGCCTCTCTTTCCGTATCTCTGATTCCCCGCCTCTGATTCCCTGCCTCTGATACCCTGCCTCTCTTTGCCTGCCTCTATTTCGGTGCTTCTTTCTCTGCATCTTGTTTCCCACATCTCATTTGCCCCCTCTGATAACCCGCCTCTGATTCCATGCCTCTGATTACCCGCCTCTGATTCTCCGCCTCTGATTCTCCGCCTCTGATTCCCCGCCTCTGATTCCCTGCCTCAGATTCCCTGCCTCAGATTCCCTGCCTCAGATTCCCTGCCTCTGATTCCCGTCTCTGATTCCCCGCCTCTTATTATCCGCCTCTGATTCCCCGCGTCTGATTCCCCACCTCTGATTCCCTGACTCTGTTTCCCCGCCTCTGATTCCGCGCCTCTGATTCCCCGCCTCAGATTCCCCGGCTATGATTCCCTGCCTCAGATTCCCTGCCTCAGATTCCCCGCCTCAGATTCACTGCCTCAGATTCCCCGCCTCAGATTCCCTGCCTCAGATTCCCCGCCTCAGAATCCCCGCCTCTGATTCCCCGCCTCAGATTCCCCGGCTATGATTCCCTGCCTCAGATTCCCTGCCTCAGATTCCCCGCCTCAGATTCACTGCCTCAGATTCCCAGCCTCTGATTCCCTGCCTCAGATTCCCTGCCTCAGACTCCCTGCCTCAGATTCCCCGCCTCTGATTCCCCGCCTCTGATTCCATGCCTCTGTTTCCCCGCCTCTGATTCCCCACCTCTGATTCCCCGCCTCAGATTCCCCGGCTCTGATTCCCTGCCTCAGATTCCCTGCCTCAGATTCCCCGCCTCAGATTCCCTGCCTCAGATTCCCCGCCTCAGATTCCCCGCCTCAGATTCCCCGCCTCAGATTCCCCGCCTCAGATTCCCCGCCGCAGATTCCCCGCCTCAGATTCCCCGCCTCAGATTCCCCGCCTCAGATTCCCTGCCTCTGACTCCCCGCCTCTAATTCCCTGCCTCTGATTCCCTGCCTCTCTTTGCCTGCCTCTATTTCCGTGCCTCTTTCTCTGCATCTAGTTTCCCACATCTCATTTGCCCCCTCCGATAACCCGCCTCTGATTCCATGCCTCTGATTCCCCGCCTCTGATTCCCCGCCTCTGATTCCCCGCCTCTGATTCCCTGCCTCAGATTCCTTGCCTCAGATTCCCTGCCTCTGATTCCCCGCCTCTGATTCCCCGCCTCTTATTCCCCGCCACTGATTCCCCGCCTCTGATTCCCCGCCTCTGATTCCCTGCCTCTGTTTCCCCGCCTCTGACTCCCCGCGTCTGAATCCCCGCCTCAGATTCCCCGGCTCTGATTCCCTGCCTGAGATTCCATGCCTCAGATTCCCCGCCTCAGATTCCCTGCCTCACATTCCCCGCCTCAGATTCCCAGCCTCTGATTCCCTGCCTCAGATTCCCTGCCTCAGACACCCTGCCTCAGATTCCCTGCCTCTGATTCCCTGCCTCAGATTCCCTGCCTCTGATTCCGCGCCTCTGATTCCATGCCTCTCTTTCCGTGTCTCTGATTCCCCGCCTCTGATTCCCTGCCTCTGATACCCTGCCTCAGATTCCCTGCCACAGATTCCCCGCCTCTGATTCCCCGCCTCTGATTCCCCGCCTCTGATTCCCTGCCTCTGATTCCCCGCCTCTGATTCCCCGCCTCTGATTCCCCACCTCTGATTCCCCGCCTCTGAATCCCCGCCTCTGATTCCCCTCCTCTGATTCCCAGGCTCTGATTCCCCGGCTCTGATTCCCTGCCTCAGATTCCCCGCCTCTGATTCCCCGCCTCTGATTCGCCGCCTCTGATTCCCCGCCTCTGATTCCCCGCATCCCTTTCCGTGCAACTTTCCCGGCCTCCGTTTCCCCACATCTCTTACCCCGCCTCTGATTCCACGCCTCTGATTCCCCGCCTCTGATTCCCCGCCTCTGTCTCTGCGCCTCTCTTTCACCTCCAATCTTTCCACTCCACTCTTTCCGTGCCTCTCTTTACCTCCCTCAATTTCAACAACTCTGTTTGATCTGTTTTGTGTACATCATTTTGAACACAAGTTCCAACCACTGTTTTGCCCACCTCTTTCCCCGCCTCTATTTATCTGCTTATGTTTACCTGCCTCTGTTCACCCGCCTGTTTCCCCGCCTCTGATTCTCCACCTTTGATTCCCCGCCTCTCTTTCCCTGCCTCAATTTCCTCGCCTCTTTCTCTGCCTCTCATTCCCCACATCTCTATTCCCCCCTCTGATTCCCCGCATCTGAATCCGCGCCTCTGATTCCCCACCTCAGATTCCCCGCCTCTGATTCCCCTCCTCTCTTTCCCTGCCTTTCTTTGTGCACCTCTTTCTCTGCCTCTCTTTCCCCACTTCTCTTTACCCCCCTCTGATTCCCCACCACTGAATCCGCGCCTCTGATTCCCAACCTCAGATTCCCCACCTCAGATTCCCCGCCTCAGATTCCATACCTCAGATACCCTGCCTCAGATTCCCTGCCTCAGATTCCCTGCCTCAGACTCCCTGCCTCAGATTCCCTGCCTATGATTTCCTGCCTGATTCCCTGCCTCAGATTCCCCGGCTCTGATTCCCTGCCTGAGATTCCCTGCCTCAGATTCCCTGCCTCGGATTCCCCGCCTCAGATTCCCCGCCGCAGATTCCCCGCCTCAGATTCCCCGCCTCAGATTCCCCGCCTCAGATTCCCTGCCTCTGATTGCCTGCCTCTGATTCCCTGCCTCTGATTCCCTGCCTCTAAATCCCTGCCTCTGATTCCCAGCCTCTGATTCCCTGCCTCTGATTCCGCGCCTCTGATTCCCCGCCTCTCTTTCCGTGTCTCTGATTCCCCGCCTCAGATTCCCTGCCTCAGATACCCTGCCTCTCTTTGCCTGCCTCTATTTCCGTGCCTCTTTCTCTGCATCTAGTTTCCCACATCTCATTTGCCCCCTCTGATAACCCGCCTCTGATTCCATGCCTCTGAATCCCCGCCTCTGTTTCCCGCCTCTGATTCCCCGCCTCTGATTACCTGCCTCAGATTCCCTGCCTCAGATTCCTTGCCTCAGATTCCCTGCCTCTGATTCCCCGCCTCTGATTCCCCGCCTCTTATTCCCCGCCTCTGATTCCCCGCCTCTGATTCCCCACCTCTGATTCCCTGACTCTGTTTCCCCGCCTCTGATTCCCCACGTCTGATTCCCCGCCTCAGATTCCCCGGCTCTGATTCCCTGCCTGAGATTCCATGCCTCAGATTCCCCACCTCAGATTCCCTGCCTCAGATTCCCCGCCTCAGATTCCCAGCCTCTGATTCCCTGCCTCAGATTCCCTGCCTCAGACTCCCTGCCTCAGATTCCCTGCCTCTGATTCCCTGCCTCTGATTCCCCGCCTCTTATTCCCCACCTCTGATTCCCCGCCTCTGATTACCCGCCTCTGATTCCCTGCCTCTGTCTCCCCGCCTCTGATTCCCCGCCTCTGATTCCCCGCCTCAGATTCCCCGGCTCTGATTCCCTGCCTGAGATTCCCTGCCTCAGATTCCCCACCTCAGATTCCCTGCCTCAGATTCCCCGCCTCAGATTCCCCGCCTCAGATTCCCCGCCTCAGATTCCCCGCCTCAGATTCCCCGCCTCAGATTCCATGCCTCAGATTCCCCGCCTCTGATTCCCCGCCTCTGATTCGCCACCTCTGTTTCCCCGCCTCTGATTCCCCGCATCCCTTTCCGTGCAACTTTCCCGGCCTCCGTTTCCCCACATCTGTTTCCCCGCCTCTGATTCCACACCTCTGATTCCCCGCCTCTGATTCCCCGCCTCTGGCTCGGCGCCTCTCTTTCACCTCCAATCTTTCCCCTCCACTCTTTCTGCGCCTCTCTTTCCCTCCCTCAATTTCAACAACTCTGTTTGATCTGTTTTGTGTACCTCATTTTGAACACAAGTTCTAACCACTATGTTTTGCCCACCTCTTTCCCCTCCTCTATTTATCTGCTTATGTTTACCTGCCTCTGTTTACCCACCTGTTTCCCCGCCTCTGATTCTCCACCTTTGATTCCCCGCCTCTCTTTCCATGCCTCTATTTCCGCGCCTCTTTCTCTGCCTCTCATTCCCCACATCTCTATTCCCCCCTCTGATTCCCCGCATCTGAATCCGCGCCTCTGATTCCCCACCTCAGATTCCCCGCCTCTGATTCCCCTCCTCTCTTTCACTGCCTTTCTTTGTGCCCCTCTTTCTCTGCCTCTCTTTCCCACTTCTCTTTACCCCCCTCTGATTCCCCACCACTGAATCCGTGCCTCTGATTCCCAACCTCAGATTCCGCGCCTCAGATTTCCCGCCTCAGATTCCCTACCTCAGATACCATGCCTCAGATTCCCTGCCTCAGATTCCCTGCCTCAGACTCCCTGCCTCAGATTCCCTGCCTATGATTTCCTGCCTCTGATTCCCTGCCTCAGATTCCCTGGCTCTGATTCCCTGCCTGAGATTCCCTGCCTCAGATTCCCCTCCTCAGATTCCCTGCCTCAGATTCCCCGCCTCAGATTCCCCGCCTCAGATTCCCCACCTCAGATTCCCC
Organism: Narcine bancroftii; assembly: GCF_036971445.1. NCBI lineage: Eukaryota > Metazoa > Chordata > Chondrichthyes > Torpediniformes > Narcinidae > Narcine > Narcine bancroftii. Next base: position 90,867,087 of record NC_091481.1, read on the forward strand.
GCCTCAGATTCCCCGCCTCAGATTCCCCGCCTCAGATTCCCCGCCTCAGATTCCCCGCCTCACATTCCCTGCCTCTGATTGCCTGCCTCTGATTCCCTGCCTCTGATTCCCTGCCTCTAAATCCCTGCCTCTGATTCCCTGCCTCTGATTCCCTGCCTCTGATTCCGCGCCTCTGATTCCCCGCCTCTCTTTCCGTTTCTCTGATTCCCCACCTCAGATTCCCTGCCTCAGATACCCTGCCTCTCTTTGCCTGCGTCTATTTCCGTGCCTCTTTCTCTGCATCTAGTTTCCCACATCTCATTTGCCCCCTCTGATAACCCGCCTCTGATTCCATGCCTCGGATTCCCCGCCTCTGATTCCCCACCTCTGATTCCCCACCTCTGATTCCCTGCCTCAGATTCCCTGCCTCAGATTCCTTGCCTCAGATTCCCTGCCTCTGATTACCCGCCTCTGATTCCCCGCCTCAGATTCCCTGCCTCAGATTCCCCGCCTGAGATTCCCCGCCTCAGATTCCCCGCCTGAGATTCCCCGCCTCAGATTCCCCACCTCAGATTCCCCGCCTCAGATTCCCCGCCTCAGATTCCCTGCCTCTGATTGCATGCCTCTGATTCCCTGCCTCTGATTCCCTGCCTCTGATTCCCCGCCTCTGATTCCCCGCCTCAGATTCCCCGCCTCAGATTCCCTGCCTCAGATTCCCTGCCTCTGATTCCCTGCCTCAGATTCCCTGCCTCAGATTCCCTGCCTCAGATTCCCTTCCTCTGATTGCCTGCCTCTGTTTCCCTGCCTCTGATTCCCTGCCTCTGATTCCCTGCCTCTGATTCCCTGCCTCTGATTCCCTGCCTCTGATTCCCTGCCTCTGATTCCGCGCCTCTGATTCCACGCCTCTCTTTCCTTGTCTCTGATTCCCCGCCTCTGAGTCCCTGCCACTGATACCCTGCCTCTCTTTGCCTGCCTCTATTTCCGTGCCTCTTTCACTGCATCTAGTTTCCCACATCTCATTTGCCCCCTCTGATAACCCGCCTCTGATTCCATGCCTCTGATTCACTGCCTCAGATTCCCTGCATCAGATTCCCCGACTCAGATTTACCGCCTCAGATTCCCCGCCTCAGATTCCCTGCCTCAGATTCCCTGCCTCAGATTCCCTGCCTCAGATTCCCTGCCTCAGATTCCCTTCATCTGATGCCCTTCATCAATTCCCTGTCTCTGATTCCCTGCCTCTGATTCCCCATCTCTGATTCCCCGCCTCAGATTCCCTGGCTCTGATTCTCTGGCTCAGATTCCCTGCCTTAGATTCCCTGCCTCTGATTCCCCGCATCTGATTCCAGGCCTCTTATTCCCCACCTCTGATTCCCCGCCTCTGATTGCCTGCCACTGATTGCCCGCCTCTGATTCCCCGCCTCTGATTCCCCGCCTCTGATTCCCCACCTCTGTCTGTATGCCTCTCTTTCGCCTCCGCTTTTTCCCCTCCACTCTTTCCGCGCCTCTCTTTCCCTCCCTCAATTTCAACAACTCTGTTTGATCTGTTCTGTGTACCTCATTTTCAACACACAAGTTCCAACCACTATGTTTCACCCATCTATTTCCCCGCCTCTATTTATCCGCCTATGTTTACCCGCCTCTGTTTACCCACTTGTTTCACCGCCTCTGTTTCCCCGCCTCTGATTCCCCACCTCTGTCTCTATGCCTCTCTTTCGCCTCCACTCTTTCCCCTCCACTCTTTCCGTGCCTGTCTTTCCCTCCCTCAATTTCAAGAACACTCTTTGATCTGTTTTGTGTACCTCATTTTAAACACACAAGTTCCAACCACTATGTTTTGCCCGCCTCTTTCCCCACTTCTATTTATCCACCTATGTTTACCTGCCACTGTTTACCCGCCTGTTTCCCCGCCTCTGATTCCCCACCTTTCATTCCCCGCCTCTCTTTCCCTGCCTCTATTTCAGCGCCTCTTTCTCTGCCTCTCTATCCCCACATCTCTTTTCCTCCCGCTGATTCCCCGCCTCTGATTCCCTGCCTCAGATTCCCTGCCTCTGATTCCCCGCCTCTGATTCCCCGCCTCTTATTCCCCACCTCTGATTCCCCGCCTCTGATTCCCCGCCTCTGATTCCCTGCCTCTGTTTCCCCGCCTCCGATTCCCCGCCTCTGATTCCCCGCCTCAGATTCCCTGGCTCTGATTCCCTGCCTCAGATTCCCTGCCTCAGATTCCCCGCCTCAGATTCCCTGCATTAGGTTCCCTGCCTCAGATTCCCTGCCTCTGATTCCCCGCCTCTGATTCCCTGCCTCTGATTCCCCGCCTCTGATTCCTGCCTCAGATTCCCTGCCTCAGATTCCCTGCCACAGATTCTCTGCCTCTGATTCCCTGCCTTTGATTCCCCACCTCTTATTCCCCGCCTCTGAATCCCAGCCTCTGATTCCCTGCATCTGATTCCCTGCCTCTGTTTCCCCGCCTCTGATTCCCCGCCTCTGATTCCCCGCCTCAGATTCCCCGCCTCAGATTCCCTGCATCAGATTCCCCGCCTGAGATTCCCCACCTCAGATTCCCCGCCCCAGATTCCCCGCCTCAACTTCCCCGCATCAGATTCCCCGCCTCAGATTCCCTGCCTTAGATTCTCTGCCTCTGATTCCCTGCCTTTGATTCCCCACCTCTTATTCCCCGCCTCTGATTCCCAGCCTCTGATTCCCCGCCTCTGATTCCCTGCCTCTGTTTCCCCGCCTCTGATTCCCCGCCTCTGATTCCCCGCCTCAGATTCCCCGCCTCAGATTCCCTGCATCAGATTCCCCGCCTGAGATTCCCCACCTCAGATTCCCCGCCTCAGATTCCCCGCCTCAAATTCCCCGCATCAGATTCCCCGCCTCAGATTCCCCGCATCAGATTCCCCGCCTCAGAATCCCCGCCTCAGATTTCCCGCCTCAGATTCCCCGCCTCCGATTCCCCGCCTCAGATTCCCCGCCTCAGATTCCCCGCCTCAGATTCCCCGCCTCAGATTCCCCGCCTCAGATTCCCCGCCTCAGATTCCCCGCCTCAGATTCCCTGCCTCTGATTGCCTGCCTCTGATTCCCTGCCTCTGTTTCCCCGCCTCTGATTCCCCGCCTCTGATTCCCCGCCTCAGATTCCCCGCCTCAGATTCCCTGCCTCAGATTCCCCGCCTGAGATTCCCCGCCTCAGATTCCCCGCCTGAGATTCCCCGCCTCAGATTCCCCGCCTCAGATTCCCCGCCTCAGATTCCCCGCCTCAGATTCCCTGCCTCTGATTGCCTGCCTCTGATTCCCTGCCTCTGATTCCCTGCCTCTGATTCCCCGCCTCTGATTCCCCGCCTCAGATTCCCTGCCTCAGATTCCCTGCCTCAGATTCCCTGCCTCTGATTCCCTGCCTCAGATTCCCTGCCTCAGATTCCCTGCCTCAGATTCCCTTCCTCTGATTGCCTGCCTCTGTTTCCCTGCCTCTGATTCCCTGCCTCTGATTCCCTGCCTCTGATTCCCTGCCTCTGATTCCCTGCCTCTGATTCCCTGCCTCTGATTCCGCGCCTCTGATTCCACGCCTCTCTTTCCTTGTCTCTGATTCCCCGCCTCTGAGTCCCTGCCACTGATACCCTGCCTCTCTTTGCCTGCCTCTATTTCCGTGCCTCTTTCACTGCATCTAGTTTCCCACATCTCATTTGCCCCCTCTGATAACCCGCCTCTGATTCCATGCCTCTGATTCACTGCCTCGGATTCCCTGCATCAGATTCCCCGACTCAGATTTACCGCCTCAGATTCCCAGCCTCAGATTCCCTGCCTCAGATTCCCTGCCTCAGATTCCCTGCCTCAGATTCCCTGCCTCAGATTCCATTCATCTGATGCCCTTCATCAATTCCCTGCCTCTGATTCCCTGCCTCTGATTCCCCACCTCTGATTCCCCGCCTCAGATTCCCTGGCTCTGATTCTCTGGCTCAGATTCCCTGCCTTAGATTACCTGCCTCTGATTCCCCGCATCTGATTCCAGGCCTCTTATTCCCCACCTCTGATTCCCCGCCTCTGATTGCCTGCCACTGATTGCCCGCCTCTGATTCCCCGCCACTGATTCCCCGCCTCTGATTCCCCACCTCTGTCTGTATGCCTCTCTTTCGCCTCCGCTTTTTCCCCTCCACTCTTTCCGCGCCTCTCTTTCCCTCCCTCAATTTCAACAACTCTGTTTGATCTGTTCTGTGTACCTCATTTTCAACACACAAGTTCCAACCACTATGTTTCACCCATCTATTTCCCCGCCTCTATTTATCCGCCTATGTTTACCCGCCTCTGTTTACCCACCTGTTTCACCGCCTCTGTTTCCCCGCCTCTGATTCCCCACCTCTGTCTCTATGCCTCTCTTTCGCCTCCACTCTTTCCCCTCCACTCTTTCCGTGCCTGTCTTTCCCTCCCTCAATTTCAACAACACTCTTTGATCTGTTTTGTGTACCTCATTTTAAACACACAAGTTCCAACCACTATGTTTTGCCCGCCTCTTTCCCCACTTCTATTTATCCACCTATGTTTACCTGCCACTGTTTACCCGCCTGTTTCCCCGCCTCTGATTCCCCACCTTTCATTCCCCGCCTCTCTTTCCCTGCCTCTATTTCAGCGCCTCTTTCTCTGCCTCTCTATCCCCACATCTCTTTTCCTCCCGCTGATTCCCCGCCTCTGATTTCCTGCCTCAGATTCCCTGCCTCAGATTCCCTGCCTCTGATTCCCCGCCTCTTATTCCACACCTCTGATTCCCCGCCTCTGATTCCCCGCCTCTGATTCCCTGCCTCTGTTTCCCCGCCTCCGATTCCCCGCCTCTGATTCCCCGCCTCAGATTCCCCGGCTCTGATTCCCTGCCTCAGATTCCCTGCCTCAGATTCCCCGCCTCAGATTCCCTGCCTCAGATTCCCCGCCTCAGATTCCCAGCCTCTGATTCCACGACTCTGATACCCCGCCTCTTATTCCCCGCCTCTGAATCCCCGCCCCTGATTCCCCGCCTCTGATTCCCTGCCTCTGATTCCCCACCTCTGATTCCCTGCCTCAGATTCCCTGCCTCAGATTCCCTGCCTCAGATTCCCTGCCTCTGATTCCCCGACTCTGATTCCCCGCCTCTTATTTCCCACCTCTGATTCCCCGTCTCTGATTCCCCGCCTCTGATTCCCTGCCTCTGTTTCCCCACCTCTGATTCCCCGCCTCCGATTCCCCGCCTCAGATTCCCCGCCTCAGATTCCCCGCCTCAGATTCCCTGCCTAAGATTCCCCGCCTCAGATTCCCTGCCTAAGATTCCCCGCCTCAGATTTCCCGCCTCAGATTCCCCTCCTCAGATTCCCCGCCTCAGATTCCCCGCCTCAGATTCCCCGCCTCAGATTCCCCGCCTCAGATTCCCCGCCTCTGATTCCCCGCGTCTGATTCCCTCCCTCAGATTCCCCGGCTCTGATTCCCTCCCTCAGATTCCCTGCCTCAGATTCCCTGCCTCTGATTCCCCACCTCTCATTCCCTGCCTCTGATTCCCCGCCTCTGATTCCTGCCTCAGATTCCCTGCCTCAGATTCCCTGCCTCAGATTCTCTGCCTCTGATTCCCTGCCTTTGATTCCCCACCTCTTATTCCCCACCTCTGATTCCCAGCCTCTGATTCCCCGCCTCTGATTCCCTGCCTCTGTTTCCCCGCCTCTGATTCCCTGCCTCTGATTCCCCGCCTCAGATTCCCCGCCTCAGATTCCCTGCATCAGATTCCCCGCCTGAGATTCCCCACCTCAGATTCCCCGCCTCAGATTCCCCGCCTCAAATTCCCCGCCTCAGATTCCCCGCCTCAGATTCCCCGCATCAGATTCCCGGCCTCAGATTCCCCGCCTCAGATTTCCCGCCTCAGATTCCCCGCCTCCGATTCCCCGCCTCAGATTCCCCGCCTCAGATTCCCCGCCTCAGATTCCCCGCCTCAGATTCCCCGCCTCAGATTCCCCGCCTCAGATTCCCCGCCTCAGATTCCCTGCCTCTGATTGCCTGCCTCTGATTCCCTGCCTCTGTTTCCCCGCCTCTGATTCCCCGCCTCTGATTCCCCGCCTCAGATTCCCCGCCTCAGATTCCCTGCCTTAGATTCCCCGCCTGAGATTCCCCGCCTCAGATTCCCCGCCTGAGATTCCCCGCCTCAGATTCCCCGCCTCAGATTCCCCGCCTCAGATTCCCCGCCTCAGATTCCCTGCCTCTGATTGCCTGCCTCAGATTCCCCGCCTCAGATTCCCTGCCTCTGATTCCCTGCTTCTGATTCCCCTCCTCTTATTCCCAACCTCTGATTCCCCGACTCTGATTCCCTGCCTCAGATTCCCTGCCTCAGATTCCTTGCCTCAGATTCCCTGCCTCTGATTACCCGCCTCTGATTCCCCGCCTCTTATTCCCCGCCTCTGATTCCCCGCCTCTGATTCCCCGCCTCTGATTCCCTGCCTCTGTTTCCCCGCCTTTGATTCCCCGCGTCTGATTCCCTGCCTCAGATTCCCCGGCTCTGATTCCATGCCTGAGATTCCATGCCTCAGATTCCCCGCCTCAGATTCCCTGCCTCAGATTCCCCACCTCAGATACCCAGCCTCTGATTCCCTGCCTCAGATTCCCTGCCTCAGATTCCCTGCCTCAGATTCCCTGCCTCTGATTCCCTGCCTCTGATTCCCCGCCTCTGATTCCCCGCCTCAGATTCCCTGTCTCTGATTCCCTGCCTTAGATTCCCCGCCTCAGATTCCCCGCCTCAGATTCCCCACCTCAGATTCCCCACCTCAGATTCCCCGCCTCAGATTCCCCGCCTCAGATTCCCCGCCTCAGATTCCCCGCCTCAGATTCCCCGCCTCAGATTCCCCGCCTCAGATTCCCCGCCTCAGATTCCCCGCCTCAGATTCCCTGCCTCTGTTTGCCTGCCTCTGATTCCCTGCCTCTGATTCCCCGCCTCTAATTCCCTGCCTCTAATTCCCTGCCTCTGATTCCAGCCCTCTGATTCCCCGCCTCTGATTCCCAGCCTCTGATTCCCTGCCTCTGTTTCCCCGCCTCTGATTCCCCGCGTCTGATTCCCCGACTCAGATTCGCCGGCTCTGATTCCCTGCCTGAGATTCCATGCCTCAGATTCCCCGCCTCAGATTCCCTGCATCAGATTCCCCACCTCAGATTCCCAGCCTCTGATTCCCTGCCTCAGATTCCCTGCCTCAGACTCCCTGCCTCAGATTCCCTGCCTCTGATTCCCTGCCTCAGATTCCCCGCCTCTGATTCCCCGCCTCTTATTCCCCGCCTCTGATTCCCCGCCTCTGATTCCCCACCTCTGATTCCCTGACTCTGTTTCCCCGCCTCTGATTCCCCACGTCTGATTCCCCGCCTCAGATTCCCCGGCTCTGATTCCCTGCCTGAGATTCCATGCCTCAGATTCCCCGCCTCAGATTCCCTGCCTCAGATTCCCTGCCTCAGATTCCCAGCCTCTGATTCCCTGCCTCAGATTCCCTGCCTCAGACTCCCTGCCTCAGATTCCCTGCCTCTGATTCCCTGCCTCTGATTCCCCGCCTCTTATTCCCCACCTCTGATTCCCCGCCTCTGATTACCCGCCTCTGATTCCCTGCCTCTGTCTCCCCGCCTCTGATTCCCCGCCTCTGATTCCCCGCCTCAGATTCCCCGGCTCTGATTCCCTGCCTGAGATTCCCTGCCTCAGATTCCCCACCTCAGATTCCCTGCCTCAGATTCCCCGCCTCAGATTCCCCGCCTCAGATTCCCCGCCTCAGATTCCCCGCCTCAGATTCCCCGCCTCAGATTCCATGCCTCAGATTCCCCGCCTCTGATTCCCCGCCTCTGATTCGCCACCTCTGTTTCCCCGCCTCTGATTCCCCGCATCCCTTTCCGTGCAACTTTCCCGGCCTCCGTTTCCCCACATCTGTTTCTCCGCCTCTGATTCCACACCTCTGATTCCCCGCCTCTGATTCCCCGCCTCTGGCTCGGCGCCTCTCTTTCACCTCCAATCTTTCCCCTCCACTCTTTCTGCGCCTCTCTTTCCCTCCCTCAATTTCAACAACTCTGTTTGATCTGTTTTGTGTACCTCATTTTGAACACAAGTTCTAACCACTATGTTTTGCCCACCTCTTTCCCCTCCTCTATTTATCTGCTTATGTTTACCTGCCTCTGTTTACCCACCTGTTTCCCCGCCTCTGATTCTCCACCTTTGATTCCCCGCCTCTCTTTCCATGCCTCTATTTCCGCGCCTCTTTCTCTGCCTCTCATTCCCCACATCTCTATTCCCCCCTCTGATTCCCCGCATCTGAATCCGCGCCTCTGATTCCCCACCTCAGATTCCCCGCCTCTGATTCCCCTCCTCTCTTTCACTGCCTTTCTTTGTGCCCCTCTTTCTCTGCCTCTCTTTCCCACTTCTCTTTACCCCCCTCTGATTCCCCACCACTGAATCCGTGCCTCTGATTCCCAACCTCAGATTCCGCGCCTCAGATTTCCCGCCTCAGATTCCCTACCTCAGATACCATGCCTCAGATTCCCTGCCTCAGATTCCCTGCCTCAGACTCCCTGCCTCAGATTCCCTGCCTATGATTTCCTGCCTCTGATTCCCTGCCTCAGATTCCCTGGCTCTGATTCCCTGCCTGAGATTCCCTGCCTCAGATTCCCCTCCTCAGATTCCCTGCCTCAGATTCCCCGCCTCAGATTCCCCGCCTCAGATTCCCCACCTCAGATTCCCCGCCTCAGATTCCCCGCCTCAGATTCCCCGCCTCAGATTCCCCGCCTCAGATTCCCCGCCTCACATTCCCTGCCTCTGATTGCCTGCCTCTGATTCCCTGCCTCTGATTCCCTGCCTCTAAATCCCTGCCTCTGATTCCCTGCCTCTGATTCCCTGCCTCTGATTCCGCGCCTCTGATTCCCCGCCTCTCTTTCCGTTTCTCTGATTCCCCACCTCAGATTCCCTGCCTCAGATACCCTGCCTCTCTTTGCCTGCGTCTATTTCCGTGCCTCTTTCTCTGCATCTAGTTTCCCACATCTCATTTGCCCCCTCTGATAACCCGCCTCTGATTCCATGCCTCGGATTCCCCGCCTCTGATTCCCCACCTCTGATTCCCCACCTCTGATTCCCTGCCTCAGATTCCCTGCCTCAGATTCCTTGCCTCAGATTCCCTGCCTCTGATTACCCGCCTCTGATTCCCCGCCTCAGATTCCCTGCCTCAGATTCCCCGCCTGAGATTCCCCGCCTCAGATTCCCCGCCTGAGATTCCCCGCCTCAGATTCCCCACCTCAGATTCCCCGCCTCAGATTCCCCGCCTCAGATTCCCTGCCTCTGATTGCATGCCTCTGATTCCCTGCCTCTGATTCCCTGCCTCTGATTCCCCGCCTCTGATTCCCCGCCTCAGATTCCCCGCCTCAGATTCCCTGCCTCAGATTCCCTGCCTCTGATTCCCTGCCTCAGATTCCCTGCCTCAGATTCCCTGCCTCAGATTCCCTTCCTCTGATTGCCTGCCTCTGTTTCCCTGCCTCTGATTCCCTGCCTCTGATTCCCTGCCTCTGATTCCCTGCCTCTGATTCCCTGCCTCTGATTCCCTGCCTCTGATTCCGCGCCTCTGATTCCACGCCTCTCTTTCCTTGTCTCTGATTCCCCGCCTCTGAGTCCCTGCCACTGATACCCTGCCTCTCTTTGCCTGCCTCTATTTCCGTGCCTCTTTCACTGCATCTAGTTTCCCACATCTCATTTGCCCCCTCTGATAACCCGCCTCTGATTCCATGCCTCTGATTCACTGCCTCAGATTCCCTGCATCAGATTCCCCGACTCAGATTTACCGCCTCAGATTCCCCGCCTCAGATTCCCTGCCTCAGATTCCCTGCCTCAGATTCCCTGCCTCAGATTCCCTGCCTCAGATTCCCTTCATCTGATGCCCTTCATCAATTCCCTGTCTCTGATTCCCTGCCTCTGATTCCCCATCTCTGATTCCCCGCCTCAGATTCCCTGGCTCTGATTCTCTGGCTCAGATTCCCTGCCTTAGATTCCCTGCCTCTGATTCCCCGCATCTGATTCCAGGCCTCTTATTCCCCACCTCTGATTCCCCGCCTCTGATTGCCTGCCACTGATTGCCCGCCTCTGATTCCCCGCCTCTGATTCCCCGCCTCTGATTCCCCACCTCTGTCTGTATGCCTCTCTTTCGCCTCCGCTTTTTCCCCTCCACTCTTTCCGCGCCTCTCTTTCCCTCCCTCAATTTCAACAACTCTGTTTGATCTGTTCTGTGTACCTCATTTTCAACACACAAGTTCCAACCACTATGTTTCACCCATCTATTTCCCCGCCTCTATTTATCCGCCTATGTTTACCCGCCTCTGTTTACCCACTTGTTTCACCGCCTCTGTTTCCCCGCCTCTGATTCCCCACCTCTGTCTCTATGCCTCTCTTTCGCCTCCACTCTTTCCCCTCCACTCTTTCCGTGCCTGTCTTTCCCTCCCTCAATTTCAAGAACACTCTTTGATCTGTTTTGTGTACCTCATTTTAAACACACAAGTTCCAACCACTATGTTTTGCCCGCCTCTTTCCCCACTTCTATTTATCCACCTATGTTTACCTGCCACTGTTTACCCGCCTGTTTCCCCGCCTCTGATTCCCCACCTTTCATTCCCCGCCTCTCTTTCCCTGCCTCTATTTCAGCGCCTCTTTCTCTGCCTCTCTATCCCCACATCTCTTTTCCTCCCGCTGATTCCCCGCCTCTGATTCCCTGCCTCAGATTCCCTGCCTCTGATTCCCCGCCTCTGATTCCCCGCCTCTTATTCCCCACCTCTGATTCCCCGCCTCTGATTCCCCGCCTCTGATTCCCTGCCTCTGTTTCCCCGCCTCCGATTCCCCGCCTCTGATTCCCCGCCTCAGATTCCCTGGCTCTGATTCCCTGCCTCAGATTCCCTGCCTCAGATTCCCCGCCTCAGATTCCCTGCATTAGGTTCCCTGCCTCAGATTCCCTGCCTCTGATTCCCCGCCTCTGATTCCCTGCCTCTGATTCCCCGCCTCTGATTCCTGCCTCAGATTCCCTGCCTCAGATTCCCTGCCACAGATTCTCTGCCTCTGATTCCCTGCCTTTGATTCCCCACCTCTTATTCCCCGCCTCTGAATCCCAGCCTCTGATTCCCTGCATCTGATTCCCTGCCTCTGTTTCCCCGCCTCTGATTCCCCGCCTCTGATTCCCCGCCTCAGATTCCCCGCCTCAGATTCCCTGCATCAGATTCCCCGCCTGAGATTCCCCACCTCAGATTCCCCGCCCCAGATTCCCCGCCTCAACTTCCCCGCATCAGATTCCCCGCCTCAGATTCCCCGCCTCAGATTCCCCGCTTCAGATTCCCCGCCTCAGATTTCCCGCCTCAGATTCCCCGCCTCCGATTCCCCGCCTCAGATTCCCCGCCTCAGATTCCCCGCCTCAGATTCCCCGCCTCAGATTCCCCGCCTCAGATTCCCCGCCTCAGATTCCCCGCCTCAGATTCCCTGCCTCTGATTCCCTGCCTCAGATTCCCTGCCTTAGATTCTCTGCCTCTGATTCCCTGCCTTTGATTCCCCACCTCTTATTCCCCGCCTCTGATTCCCAGCCTCTGATTCCCCGCCTCTGATTCCCTGCCTCTGTTTCCCCGCCTCTGATTCCCCGCCTCTGATTCCCCGCCTCAGATTCCCCGCCTCAGATTCCCTGCATCAGATTCCCCGCCTGAGATTCCCCACCTCAGATTCCCCGCCTCAGATTCCCCGCCTCAAATTCCCCGCATCAGATTCCCCGCCTCAGATTCCCCGCATCAGATTCCCCGCCTCAGAATCCCCGCCTCAGATTTCCCGCCTCAGATTCCCCGCCTCCGATTCCCCGCCTCAGATTCCCCGCCTCAGATTCCCCGCCTCAGATTCCCCGCCTCAGATTCCCCGCCTCAGATTCCCCGCCTCAGATTCCCCGCCTCAGATTCCCTGCCTCTGATTGCCTGCCTCTGATTCCCTGCCTCTGTTTCCCCGCCTCTGATTCCCCGCCTCTGATTCCCCGCCTCAGATTCCCCGCCTCAGATTCCCTGCCTCAGATTCCCCGCCTGAGATTCCCCGCCTCAGATTCCCCGCCTGAGATTCCCCGCCTCAGATTCCCCGCCTCAGATTCCCCGCCTCAGATTCCCCGCCTCAGATTCCCCGCCTCAGATTCCCCGCCTCAGATTCCCTGCCTCTGATTGCCTGCCTCTGATTCCCTGCCTCTGATTCCCTGCCTCTGATTCCCCGCCTCTGATTCCCCGCCTCAGATTCCCTGCCTCAGATTCCCTGCCTCAGATTCCCTGCCTCTGATTCCCTGCCTCAGATTCCCTGCCTCAGATTCCCTGCCTCAGATTCCCTTCCTCTGATTGCCTGCCTCTGTTTCCCTGCCTCTGATTCCCTGCCTCTGATTCCCTGCCTCTGATTCCCTGCCTCTGATTCCCTGCCTCTGATTCCCTGCCTCTGATTCCGCGCCTCTGATTCCACGCCTCTCTTTCCTTGTCTCTGATTCCCCGCCTCTGAGTCCCTGCCACTGATACCCTGCCTCTCTTTGCCTGCCTCTATTTCCGTGCCTCTTTCACTGCATCTAGTTTCCCACATCTCATTTGCCCCCTCTGATAACCCGCCTCTGATTCCATGCCTCTGATTCACTGCCTCGGATTCCCTGCATCAGATTCCCCGACTCAGATTTACCGCCTCAGATTCCCAGCCTCAGATTCCCTGCCTCAGATTCCCTGCCTCAGATTCCCTGCCTCAGATTCCCTGCCTCAGATTCCATTCATCTGATGCCCTTCATCAATTCCCTGCCTCTGATTCCCTGCCTCTGATTCCCCACCTCTGATTCCCCGCCTCAGATTCCCTGGCTCTGATTCTCTGGCTCAGATTCCCTGCCTTAGATTACCTGCCTCTGATTCCCCGCATCTGATTCCAGGCCTCTTATTCCCCACCTCTGATTCCCCGCCTCTGATTGCCTGCCACTGATTGCCCGCCTCTGATTCCCCGCCACTGATTCCCCGCCTCTGATTCCCCACCTCTGTCTGTATGCCTCTCTTTCGCCTCCGCTTTTACCCCTCCACTCTTTCCGCGCCTCTCTTTCCCTCCCTCAATTTCAACAACTCTGTTTGATCTGTTCTGTGTACCTCATTTTCAACACACAAGTTCCAACCACTATGTTTCACCCATCTATTTCCCCGCCTCTATTTATCCGCCTATGTTTACCCGCCTCTGTTTACCCACCTGTTTCACCGCCTCTGTTTCCCCGCCTCTGATTCCCCACCTCTGTCTCTATGCCTCTCTTTCGCCTCCACTCTTTCCCCTCCACTCTTTCCGTGCCTGTCTTTCCCTCCCTCAATTTCAACAACACTCTTTGATCTGTTTTGTGTACCTCATTTTAAACACACAAGTTCCAACCACTATGTTTTGCCCGCCTCTTTCCCCACTTCTATTTATCCACCTATGTTTACCTGCCACTGTTTACCCGCCTGTTTCCCCGCCTCTGATTCCCCACCTTTCATTCCCCGCCTCTCTTTCCCTGCCTCTATTTCAGCGCCTCTTTCTCTGCCTCTCTATCCCCACATCTCTTTTCCTCCCGCTGATTCCCCGCCTCTGATTTCCTGCCTCAGATTCCCTGCCTCAGATTCCCTGCCTCTGATTCCCCGCCTCTTATTCCACACCTCTGATTCCCCGCCTCTGATTCCCCGCCTCTGATTCCCTGCCTCTGTTTCCCCGCCTCCGATTCCCCGCCTCTGATTCCCCGCCTCAGATTCCCCGGCTCTGATTCCCTGCCTCAGATTCCCTGCCTCAGATTCCCCGCCTCAGATTCCCTGCCTCAGATTCCCCGCCTCAGATTCCCAGCCTCTGATTCCACGACTCTGATACCCCGCCTCTTATTCCCCGCCTCTGAATCCCCGCCCCTGATTCCCCGCCTCTGATTCCCTGCCTCTGATTCCCCACCTCTGATTCCCTGCCTCAGATTCCCTGCCTCAGATTCCCTGCCTCAGATTCCCTGCCTCTGATTCCCCGACTCTGATTCCCCGCCTCTTATTTCCCACCTCTGATTCCCCGTCTCTGATTCCCCGCCTCTGATTCCCTGCCTCTGTTTCCCCACCTCTGATTCCCCGCCTCCGATTCCCCGCCTCAGATTCCCCGCCTCAGATTCCCCGCCTCAGATTCCCTGCCTAAGATTCCCCGCCTCAGATTCCCTGCCTAAGATTCCCCGCCTCAGATTTCCCGCCTCAGATTCCCCTCCTCAGATTCCCCGCCTCAGATTCCCCGCCTCAGATTCCACGCCTCAGATTCCCCGCCTCAGATTCCCCGCCTCTGATTCCCCGCGTCTGATTCCCTCCCTCAGATTCCCCGGCTCTGATTCCCTCCCTCAGATTCCCTGCCTCAGATTCCCTGCCTCTGATTCCCCACCTCTCATTCCCTGCCTCTGATTCCCCGCCTCTGATTCCTGCCTCAGATTCCCTGCCTCAGATTCCCTGCCTCAGATTCTCTGCCTCTGATTCCCTGCCTTTGATTCCCCACCTCTTATTCCCCACCTCTGATTCCCAGCCTCTGATTCCCCGCCTCTGATTCCCTGCCTCTGTTTCCCCGCCTCTGATTCCCTGCCTCTGATTCCCCGCCTCAGATTCCCCGCCTCAGATTCCCTGCATCAGATTCCCCGCCTGAGATTCCCCACCTCAGATTCCCCGCCTCAGATTCCCCGCCTCAAATTCCCCGCCTCAGATTCCCCGCCTCAGATTCCCCGCATCAGATTCCCGGCCTCAGATTCCCCGCCTCAGATTTCCCGCCTCAGATTCCCCGCCTCCGATTCCCCGCCTCAGATTCCCCGCCTCAGATTCCCCGCCTCAGATTCCCCGCCTCAGATTCCCCGCCTCAGATTCCCCGCCTCAGATTCCCCGCCTCAGATTCCCTGCCTCTGATTGCCTGCCTCTGATTCCCTGCCTCTGTTTCCCCGCCTCTGATTCCCCGCCTCTGATTCCCCGCCTCAGATTCCCCGCCTCAGATTCCCTGCCTTAGATTCCCCGCCTGAGATTCCCCGCCTCAGATTCCCCGCCTGAGATTCCCCGCCTCAGATTCCCCGCCTCAGATTCCCCGCCTCAGATTCCCCGCCTCAGATTCCCTGCCTCTGATTGCCTGCCTCAGATTCCCCGCCTCAGATTCCCTGCCTCTGATTCCCTGCTTCTGATTCCCCTCCTCTTATTCCCAACCTCTGATTCCCCGACTCTGATTCCCTGCCTCAGATTCCCTGCCTCAGATTCCTTGCCTCAGATTCCCTGCCTCTGATTACCCGCCTCTGATTCCCCGCCTCTTATTCCCCGCCTCTGATTCCCCGCCTCTGATTCCCCGCCTCTGATTCCCTGCCTCTGTTTCCCCGCCTTTGATTCCCCGCGTCTGATTCCCTGCCTCAGATTCCCCGGCTCTGATTCCATGCCTGAGATTCCATGCCTCAGATTCCCCGCCTCAGATTCCCTGCCTCAGATTCCCCACCTCAGATACCCAGCCTCTGATTCCCTGCCTCAGATTCCCTGCCTCAGATTCCCTGCCTCAGATTCCCTGCCTCTGATTCCCTGCCTCTGATTCCCCGCCTCTGATTCCCCGCCTCAGATTCCCTGTCTCTGATTCCCTGCCTTAGATTCCCCGCCTCAGATTCCCCGCCTCAGATTCCCCACCTCAGATTCCCCACCTCAGATTCCCCGCCTCAGATTCCCCGCCTCAGATTCCCCGCCTCAGATTCCCCGCCTCAGATTCCCCGCCTCAGATTCCCCGCCTCAGATTCCCCGCCTCAGATTCCCCGCCTCAGATTCCCTGCCTCTGTTTGCCTGCCTCTGATTCCCTGCCTCTGATTCCCCGCCTCTAATTCCCTGCCTCTAATTCCCTGCCTCTGATTCCAGCCCTCTGATTCCCCGCCTCTGATTCCCAGCCTCTGATTCCCTGCCTCTGTTTCCCCGCCTCTGATTCCCCGCGTCTGATTCCCCGACTCAGATTCGCCGGCTCTGATTCCCTGCCTGAGATTCCATGCCTCAGATTCCCCGCCTCAGATTTCCTGCATCAGATTCCCCACCTCAGATTCCCAGCCTCTGATTCCCTGCCTCAGATTCCCTGCCTCAGACTCCCTGCCTCAGATTCCCTGCCTCTGATTCCCTGCCTCTGATTCCCCTCCTCTTATTCCCAACCTCTGATTCCCCGACTCTGATTACCTGCCTCTGATTCCCTTCCTCTGTTTCCCCGCCTCTGATTCCCCGCCTCTGAATCCCCGCCTCTGATTCCCCGGCTCTGATTCCCTGCCTCAGATTCCCCGCCTCTGATTCCCCGCCTCTGATTCACCGCCTCTGATTCCCCGACTCTGATTCCCCGCATCCCTTTCCGCGCAACTTTCCCAGCCTCCGTGTCCCCACATCTCTTTCCCCGCCTCTGATTCCACGCCTCTGATTCCCCGCTTCTGATTCCCCGCCTCTGTCTCTGCGCCTCTCTTTCACCTCCAATCTTTCCCCTCCACTCTTACCGCGCCTCTCTTTCCCTCCCTCAATTTCAACAACTCTGTATGATCTGTTTTGTGTACCTCATTTTGAACACAAGTTCCAACCACTATGTTTTGCCCACCTCTTTCCCCGCCTCTATTTATCTGCTTATGTTTACCTGCCTCTGTTTACCCGCCTGTTTCCCCGCCTCTGATTCTTCACCTTTGATTACCCGCCTCTCTTTCCCTGCCTCTATTTCCGCGCCTCTTTCTCTGCCTCTCATTCCCCACATCTCTATTCCCCCCTCTGATTCCCCGCATCTGAATCCGCGCCTCTGATTCCCCACCTCAGATTCCCCGCCTCTTATTCCCCTCCTCTCTTTCCCTGCCTTTATTTGTGCCCCTCTTTCTCTTCCTCTCTTTCCCCACTTCTCTTTACCCCCCTCTGATTCCCCACCACTGAATCCGCGCCTCTGATTCCCAACCTCAGATTCCCCGCCTCAGATTCCCCGCCTCAGATTCCCTACATCAGATACCCTGCCCCAGATTCCCTGCCTCAGATTCCCTGCCTCAGACTCCCTGCCTCAGATTCCCTGCCTATGATTTCCTGCCTCTGATTCCCCGCCTCAGATTCCCCGCCTCAGATTCCCCGCCTCAGATTCCCCGCCTCAGATTCCCCGCCTCATATTCCCCGCCTCAGATTCCCCGCGTTAGATTCCCTGCCTCTTATTGCCTGCCTCTGATTCCCTTCCTCTGATTCCCTGCCTCTAAATCCCTGCCTCTGATTCCCTGCCTCTGATTCCCTGCCTCTGATTCCGCGCCTCTGATTCCCCGCCTATCTTTCCGTGTCTCTGATTCCCCGCCTCAGATTCCCTGCCTCAGATACCCTGCCTCTCTTTGCCATCGTCTATTTCCGTGCCTCTTTCTCTGCATCTAGTTTCCCACATCTCATTTGCCCCCTCTGATAACCGGCCTCTGATTCCATGCCTCTGATTCCCCGCCTCTGATTCCCCGCCTCTGATTCCCCGCCTCTGATTCCCTGCCTCAGATTCCCTGCCTCAGATTCCTTGCCTCAGATTCCCTGCCTCTCATTCCCCGCCTCTGATTCCCCGCCTCTCATTCCCTGCCTCTGTTTCCCCGCCTCTGATTCCGCGCCTCTGATTCCCCGCCTCAGATTCCCCGGCTATGATTCCCTGCCTCAGATTCCCTGCCTCAGATTCCCCGCCTCAGATTCACTGCCTCAGATTCCCCGCCTCAGATTCCCTGCCTCAGATTCCCCGCCTCAGAATCCCCGCCTCAGATTCCCAGCCTCTGATTCCCTGCCTCAGATTCCATGCCTCAGACTCCCTGCCTCAGATTCCCAACCTCTGATTCCCTGCCTCTGATTCCCCGCCTCTTATTCCCCACCTCTGATTCCCCGCCTCTGATTCCCCGCCTCTGATTCCATGCCTCTGATTCCCCGGCTCTGATTCCCTGCCTCAGATTCCCTGCCTCAGACACCCTGCCTCAGATTCCCTGCCTCAGATTCCCCGCCTCAGATTCCCTGCCTCTGATTCCCCGCCTCAGATTCCCCGCCTCAGATTCCCTGCCGCAGATTCCCCGCCTCAGATTCCCCGCCTCAGATTCCCCGCCTCAGATTCCCTGCCTCTGTTTGCCTGCCTCTGATTCCCTGCCTCTGACTCCCCACCTCTAATTCCCTGCCTCTGATTCCCTGCCTCTCTTTGCCTGCCTCTATTTCCGTGCCTCTTTCTCTGCATCTAGTTTCCCACATCTCATTTGCCCCCTCCGATAACCCGCCTCTGATTCCATGCCTCTGATTCCCCGCCTCTGATTCCCCGCCTCTGATTCCCCGCCTCTGATTCCCTGCCTCAGATTCCCTGCCTCAGATTCCTTGCCTCAGATTCCCTGCCTCTGATTCCCCGCCTCTGATTCCCCGCCTCTTATTCCCCGCCACTGATTCCCCGCCTCTGATTCCCCGCCTCTGATTCCCTGCCTCTGTTTCCCCGCCTCTGACTCCCCGCGTCTGATTCCCCGCCTCAGATTCCCCGGCTCTGATTCCCTGCCTGAGATTCCATGCCTCAGATTCCCCGCCTCAGATTCCCTGCCTCACATTCCCCGCCTCAGATTCCCAGCCTCTGATTCCCTGCCTCAGATTCCCTGCCTCAGACACCCTGCCTCAGATTCCCTGCCTCTGATTCCCTGCCTCAGATTCCCTGCCTCTGATTCCGCGCCTCTGATTCCATGCCTCTCTTTCCGTGTCTCTGATTCCCCGCCTCTGATTCCCTGCCTCTGATACCCTGCCTCAGATTCCCTGCCACCGATTCCCCGCCTCTGATTCCCCGCCTCTGATTCCCCGCCTCTGATTCCCTGCCTCTGATTCCCCGCCTCTGATTCCCCGCCACTGATTCCCCACCTCTGATTCCCCGCCTCTGAATCCCCGCCTCTGATTCCCCTCCTCTGATTCCCAGGCTCTGATTCCCCGGCTCTGATTCCCTGCCTCAGATTCCCCGCCTCTGATTCCCCGCCTCTGATTCGCCGCCTCTGATTCCCCGCCTCTGATTCCCCGCATCCCTTTCCGTGCAACTTTCCCGGCCTCCGTTTCCCCACATCTCTTACCCCGCCTCTGATTCCACGCCTCTGATTCCCCGCCTCTGATTCCCCGCCTCTGTCTCTGCGCCTCTCTTTCACCTCCAATCTTTCCACTCCACTCTTTCCGTGCCTCTCTTTACCTCCCTCAATTTCAACAACTCTGTTTGATCTGTTTTGTGTACCTCATTTTGAACACAAGTTCCAACCACTATGTTTTGCCCACCTCTTTCCCCGCCTCTATTTATCTGCTTATGTTTACCTGCCTCTGTTCACCCGCCTGTTTCCCCGCCTCTGATTCTCCACCTTTGATTCCCCGCCTCTCTTTCCCTGCCTCAATTTCCTCGCCTCTTTCTCTGCCTCTCATTCCCCACATCTCTATTCCCCCCTCTGATTCCCCGCATCTGAATCCGCGCCTCTGTTTCCCCACCTCAGATTCCCCGCCTCTGATTCCCCTCCTCTCTTTCCCTGCCTTTCTTTGTGCACCTCTTTCTCTGCCTCTCTTTCCCCACTTCTCTTTACCCCCCTCTGATTCCACACCACTGAATCCGCGCCTCTGATTCCCAACCTCAGATTCCCCACCTCAGATTCCCCGCCTCAGATTCCATACCTCAGATACCCTGCCTCAGATTCCCTGCCTCAGATTCCCTGCCTCACACTCCCTGCCTCAGATTCCCTGCCTATGATTTCCTGCCTGATTCCCTGCCTCAGATTCCCCGGCTCTGATTCCCTGCCTGAGATTCCCTGCCTCAGATTCCCTGCCTCGGATTCCCCGCCTCAGATTCCCCGCCTCAGATTCCCCGCCTCAGATTCCCCGCCTCAGATTCCCCGCCTCAGATTCCCCGCCTCAGATTCCCCGCCTCAGATTCCCTGCCTCTGATTGCCTGCCTCTGATTCCCTGCCTCTGATTCCCTGCCTCTAAATCCCTGCCTCTGATTCCCAGCCTCTGATTCCCTGCCTCTGATTCCGCGCCTCTGATTCCCCGCCTCTCTTTCCGTGTCTCTGATTCCCCGCCTCAGATTCCCTGCCTCAGATACCCTGCCTCTCTTTGCCTGCCTCTATTTCCGTGCCTCTTTCTCTGCATCTAGTTTCCCACATCTCATTTGCCCCCTCTGATAACCCGCCTCTGATTCCATGCCTCTGAATCCCCGCCTCTGTTTCCCGCCTCTGATTCCCCGCCTCTGATTACCTGCCTCAGATTCCCTGCCTCAGATTCCTTGCCTCAGATTCCCTGCCTCTGATTCCCCGCCTCTGATTCCCCGCCTCTTATTCCCCGCCTCTGATTCCCCGCCTCTGATTCCTCACCTCTGATTCCCTGACTCTGTTTCCCCGCCTCTGATTCCCCACGTCTGATTCCCCGCCTCAGATTCCCCGGCTCTGATTCCCTGCCTGAGATTCCATGCCTCAGATTCCCCGCCACAGATTCCCTGCCTCAGATTCCCCGCCTCAGATTCCCAGCCTCTGATTCCCTGCCTCAGATTCCCTGCCTCAGACTCCCTGCCTCAGATTCCCTGCCTCTGATTCCCTGCCTCTGATTCCCCGCCTCTTATTCCCCACCTCTGATTCCCCGCCTCTGATTACCCGCCTCTGATTCCCTGCCTCTGTCTCCCCGCCTCTGATTCCCCGCCTCTGATTCCCCGCCTCAGATTCCCCGGCTCTGATTCCCTGCCTGAGATTCCCTGCCTCAGATTCCCCACCTCAGATTCCCTGCCTCAGATTCCCCGCCTCAGATTCCCCGCCTCAGATTCCCCGCCTCAGATTCCCCACCTCAGATTCCATGCCTCAGATTCCCCGCCTCTGAATCCCCGCCTCTGATTCCCCTCCTCTGATTCCCAGGCTCTGATTCCCCGGCTCTGATTCCCTGCCTCAGATTCCCCGCCTCTGATTCCCCGCCTCTGATTCCCCGCCTCTGTCTCTGCGCCTCTCTTTCACCTCCAATCTTTCCACTCCACTCTTTCCGTGCCTCTCTTTACCTCCCTCAATTTCAACAACTCTGTTTGATCTGTTTTGTGTACCTCATTTTGAACACAAGTTCCAACCACTATGTTTTGCCCACCTCTTTCCCCGCCTCTATTTATCTGCTTATGTTTACCTGCCTCTGTTCACCCGCCTGTTTCCCCGCCTCTGATTCTCCACCTTTGATTCCCCGCCTCTCTTTCCCTGCCTCAATTTCCTCGCCTCTTTCTCTGCCTCTCATTCCCCACATCTCTATTCCCCCCTCTGATTCCCCGCCTCAGATTCCCCGCCTCAGATTCCCCGCCTCAGATTCCCCGCCTGATTCCCCGCCTCAGATTCCCCGTCTCAGATTCCCTGCCTCTGATTCCCTGCCTCTGATTCCCTGCCTCTGATTCCCTGCCTCTGATTCCCTGCCTCTGATTCCCTGCCTCTGATTCCCTGCCTCTGATTCCGCGCCTCTGATTCCACGCCTCTTTTTCCGTATCTCTGATTCCCCGCCTCTAATTCCCTGCCTCTGATACCCTGCCTCTCTTTGCCTGCCTCTATTTCGGTGCCTCTTTCTCTGCATCTAGTTTCCCACATCTAATTTACCCCCTCTGATAACCCGCCTCTGATTCCATGCCTCTGATTCCCCGCCTCTGATACCCCGCCTCTGATTCCCTGCCTCTGATTCCCCGCCTCTGATTCCCTGACTCAGATTCTCTGCCTCAGATTCCCCGCCTCAGATTCCCTGCCTCAGATTCCCTGCCTCAGATTCCCTGCCTCTGATTCCCCGCCTCTGATTCCCCGCCTCTTGTTCCCCACCTCTGATTCCCCGCCTCTGATTCCCCGCGTCTGATTCCCTCCCTCAGATTCCCCGGCTCTGATTCCCTGCATTAGATTCCCTGCCTCAGATTCCCTGCCTCTGATTCCCCGCCTCTGATTCCCCGCCTCAGATTCCCCGCCTCAGATTCCCTGCATCAGATTCCCCGCCTGAGATTCCCCACCTCAGATTCCCCGCCTCAGATTCCCCGCCTCAAATTTCCCGCATCAGATTCCCCGCCTCAGATTCCCCGCCTCAGATTCCCCGCCTCAGATACCCCGCCTCAGATTTCCCGCCTCAGATTCCCCGCCTCCGATTCCCCGCCTCAGATTCCCCGCCTCAGATTCCCCGCCTCAGATTCCCCGCCTCAGATTCCCCGCCTCAGATTCCCCGCCTCAGATTCCCCGCCTCAGATTCCCCGCCTCAGATTCCCCGCCTCAGATTCCCCGCCTCTGATTCCCCGCCTCTGATTCCCCGCCTCTGATTCCCCGCCTCTGATTCCCCACCTCTGATTCCCCGCCTCAGATTCCCCGCCTCAGATTCCCCGCCTCAGATTCCCTGCCTCTGATTCCCTGCCTCTGATTCCCTGCCTCTGATTCCCTGCCTCTGATTCCCTGCGTCTGATTCCCTGCCTCTGATTCCCTGCCTCTGATTCCCTGCCTCTGATTCCGCGCCTCTGATTCCACGCCTCTCCTTCCGTATCTCTGATTCCCCGCCTCTAATTCCCTGCCTCTGATACCCTGCCTCTCTTTGCCTGCCTCTATTTCGGTGCCTCTTTCTCTGCATCTAGTTTCCCACATCTCATTTGCCCCCTCTGATAACCCGCCTCTGATTCCATGCCTCTGATTCCCCGCCTCTGATTCCCCGCCTCTGATTCCCTGCCTCTGATTCCCCGCCTCTGATTCCCTGCCTCAGATTCCCTGCCTCAGATTCCCCGCCTCAGATTCCCTGCCTCAGATTCCCCGCCTCAGATTCCCTGCCTCTGATTCCCCGACTCTGATTCCCCACCTCTTATTCCCCGCCTCTGATTCCCCTCCTCTGATTCCCTGCCTCTGATACCCTGCCTCTCTTTGCCTGCCTCTATTTCGGTGCCTCTTTCTCTGCATCTAGTTTCCCACATCTAATTTGCCCCCTCTGATAACCCGCCT
Source organism: Narcine bancroftii (assembly GCF_036971445.1). Taxonomy (NCBI): domain Eukaryota; kingdom Metazoa; phylum Chordata; class Chondrichthyes; order Torpediniformes; family Narcinidae; genus Narcine; species Narcine bancroftii. The sequence goes on from NC_091481.1 coordinate 90,889,991, forward strand.
CTGATTCCATGCCTCTGATTCCCCGCCTCTGATACCCCGCCTCTGATTCCCTGCCTCTGATTCCCCGCCTCTGATTCCCTGACTCAGATTCCCTGCCTCAGATTCCCCGCCTCAGATTCCCTGCCTCAGATTCCCCGCTTCAGATTCCCTGCCTCTGATTCCCCGACTCTGATTCCCCGCCTCTTATTCCCCGCCTCTGATTCCCCGCCTCTGATTCCCCGCCTCTGATTCCCTTCCTCTGATTCCCCACCTCTGATTCCCTGCCTCAGATTCCCTGCCTCAGATTCCCTGCCTCAAATTCCCTGCCTCTGATTCCCCGACTCTGATTCCCCGCCTCTTATTCCCCACCTCTGATTCCCCGCCTCTGATTCCCCGCCTCTGATTCCCTGCCTCTGTTTCCCCACCTCTGATTCCCCGCCTCTGATTACCCGCCTCAGATTCCCCGGCTCTGATTCCCTGCCTCAGATTCCCTGCCTAAGATTCCCCGCCTCAGATTCCCTGCCTCAGATTCCCCGCCTCAGATTCCCTGCCTCAGATTCCCCGCCTCAGATTCCCTGCCCCAGATTCCCCGCCTCAGATTCCCCGCCTCAGATTCCCCGCCTCAGATTCCCCGCCTCAGATTCCCTGCCTCTGATTCCCCGCCTCTGATTCCCTGACTCAGATTCCCTGCCTCAGATTCCCCGCCTCAGATTCCCTGCCTCAGATTCCCCGCTTCAGATTCCCTGCCTCTGATTCCCCGACTCTGATTCCCCGCCTCTTATTCCCCGCCTCTGATTCCCCGCCTCTGATTCCCCGCCTCTGATTCCCCGCCTCTGATTCCCTTCCTCTGTTTCCCCACCTCTGATTCCCCGCCTCTGATTACCCGCCTCAGATTCCCCGGCTCTGATTCCCTGCCTCAGATTCCCTGCCTAAGATTCCCCGCCTCAGATTCCCTGCCTCAGATTCCCCGCCTCAGATTCCCTGCCTCAGATTCCCCGCCTCAGATTCCCTGCCCCAGATTCCCCGCCTCAGATTCCCCGCCTCAGATTCCCCGCCTCTGATACCCCGCCTCTGATTCCCTGCCTCTGATTCCCCGCCTCTGATTCCCTGACTCAGATTCCCTGCCTCAGATTCCCCGCCTCAGATTCCCTGCCTCAGATTCCCCGCTTCAGATTCCCTGCCTCTGATTCCCCGACTCTGATTCCCCGCCTCTTATTCCCCGCCTCTGATTCCCCGCCTCTGATTCCCCGCCTCTGATTCCCTTCCTCTGTTTCCCCACCTCTGATTCCCCGCCTCTGATTACCCGCTTCAGATTCCCCGGCTCTGATTCCCTGCCTCAGATTCCCTGCCTAAGATTCCCCGCCTCAGATTCCCTGCCTCAGATTCCCCGCCTCAGATTCCCTGCCTCAGATTCCCCGCCTCAGATTCCCTGCCCCAGATTCCCCGCCTCAGATTCCCCGCCTCAGATTCCCCGCCTCAGATTCCCCGCCTCAGATTCCCCGCCTCAGATTCCCCACCTCAGATTCCCCGCCCCTGATTCCCCGCCTCTGATTCCCCGCCTCTTATTCCCCGCCTCTGATTCCCCGCCTCTGATTCCCCGCCTCAGATTCCCCGCCTCAGATTCCCCGCCTCAGATTCCCTGCCTCTGATTCCCTGCCTCTGATTCCCTGCCTCTGATTCCCTGCCTCTGATTCCCTGCCTCTGATTCCCTGCCTCTGATTCCCTGCCTCTGATTCCGCGCCTCTGATTCCACGCCTCTCCTTCCGTATCTCTGATTCCCCGCCTCTAATTCCCTGCCTCTGATACCCTGCCTCTCTTTGCCTGCCTCTATTTCGGTGCCTCTTTCTCTGCATCTAGTTTCCCACATCTCATTTGCCCCCTCTGATAACCCGCCTCTGATTCCATGCCTCTGATTCCCCGCCTCTGATTCCCCGCCTCTGATTCCCTGCCTCTGATTCCCCGCCTCTGATTCCCTGCCTCAGATTCCCTGCCTCAGATTCCCCGCCTCAGATTCCCTGCCTCAGATTCCCCGCCTCAGATTCCCTGCCTCTGATTCCCCGACTCTGATTCCCCACCTCTTATTCCCCGCCTCTGATTGCCCTCCTCTGATTCCCTGCCTCTGATACCCTGCCTCTCTTTGCCTGTCTCTATTTCGGTGCCTCTTTCTCTGCATCTAGTTTCCCACATCTAATTTGCCCCCTCTGATAACCCGCCTCTGATTCCATGCCTCTGATTCCCCGCCTCTGATACCCCGCCTCTGATTCCCTGCCTCTGATTCCCCGCCTCTGATTCCCTGACTCAGATTCCCTGCCTCAGATTCCCTGCCTCAGATTCCCTGCCTCAGATTCCCCGCTTCAGATTCCCTGCCTCTGATTCCCCGACTCTGATTCCCCGCCTCTTATTCCCCGCCTCTGATTCCCCGCCTCTGATTCCCCGCCTCTGAATCCCTGCCTCTGATTCCCCACCTCTGATTCCCTGCCTCAGATTCCCTGCCTCAGATTCCCTGCCTCAAATTCCCTGCCTCTGATTCCCCGACTCTGATTCCCCACCTCTTATTCCCCACCTCTGATTCCCCGCCTCTGATTCCCCGCCTCTGATTCCCTGCCTCTGTTTCCCCACCTCTGATTCCCCGCCTCTGATTACCCGCCTCAGATTCCCCGGCTCTGATTCCCTGCCTCAGATTCCCTGCCTAAGATTCCCCGCCTCAGATTCCCTGCCTCAGATTCCCCGCCTCAGATTTCCCGCCTCTGATTCCCCTCCTCAGATTCCCCGCCTCAGATTCCCCGCCTCAGATTCCCCGCCTCAGATTCCCCGCCTCAGATTCCCCGCCTCAGATTCCCCGCCTCAGATTCCCCGCCTCAGATTCCCCGCCTCAAATTCCCCGCCTCAGATTCCCCGTCTCAGATTCCCTGCCTCTGATTCCCTGCCTCTGATTCCCTGCCTCTGATTCCCTGCCTCTGATTCCCTGCCTCTGATTCCCTGCCTCTGATTCCGCGCCTCTGATTCCACGCCTCTCTTTCCGTATCTCTGATTGCCCGCCTCTAATTCCCTGCCTCTGATACCCTGCCTCTCTTTGCCTGCCTCTATTTCGGTGCCTCTTTCTCTGCATCTAGTTTCCCACATCTCATTTGCCCCCTCTGATAACCCGCCTCTGATTCCATGCCTCTGATTCCCCGCCTCTGATTCCCCGCCTCTGATTCCCTGCCTCTGATTCCCCGCGTCTGATTCCCTGCCTCAGATTCCCTTCCTCAGATTCCCTGCCTCTGATTCCCCGCCTCTGATTCCCCGCCTCAGATTCCCCGCCTCAGATTCCCTGCATCAGATTCCCCGCCTGAGATTCCCCACCTAAGATTCCCCGCCTCAGATTCCCCGCCTCAAATTCCCCGCATCAGATTCCCCGCCTCAGATTCCCCGCCTCAGATTCCCCGTCTCAGATTCCCCGCCTCAGATTCCCCGCCTCAGATTCCCCGCCTCAGATTCCCCGCCTCAGATTCCCCGTCTCAGATTCCCTGCCTCTGATTCCCTGCCTCTGATTCCCTGCCTCTGATTCCCTGCCTCTGATTCCCTGCCTCTGATTCCCTGCCTCTGATTCCCTGCCTCTGATTCCGCGCCTCTGATTCCACGCCTCTCTTTCCGTATCTCTGATTCCCCGCCTCTAATTCCCTGCCTCTGATACCCTGCCTCTCTTTTCCTGCCTCTATTTCGGTGCCTCTTTCTCTGCATCTAGTTTCCCACATCTCATTTGCCCCCTCTGATAACCCGCCTCTGATTCCATGCCTCTGATTCCCCGCCTCTGATTCCCCACCTCTGATTCCCTGCCTCTGATTCCCCGCGTCTGATTCCCTGCCTCAGATTCCCTTCCTCAGATTCCCTGCCTCAGATTCCCTGCCTCTGATTCCCCGCCTCTGATTCCCCGCCTCTTATTCCCCGCCTCTGATTCCCCGTCTCTGATTCCCCGCGTCTGATTCCCTCCCTCAGATTCCCCGGCTCTGATTCCCTGCATTAGATTCCCTGCCTAAGATTCCCTGCCTCTGATTCCCCGCCTCTGATTCCCCGCCTCAGATTCCCCGCCTCAGATTCCCTGCATCAGATTCCCCGCCTGAGATTCCCCACCTCAGATTCCCCGCCTCAGATTCCCCGCCTCAAATTCCCCGCATCAGATTCCCCGCCTCAGATTCCCCGCCTCAGATTCCCCGCCTCAGATTCCCCGCCTCAGATTTCCCGCCTCAGATTCCCCGCCTCTGATTCCCTGCCTCTGATTCCCTGCCTCTGATTCCCTGCCTCTGATTCCCTGCCTCTGATTCCGCGCCTCTGATTCCACGCCTCTCTTTCCATATCTCTGATTCCCCGCCTCTGATTCCATGCCTCTGATAACCTGCCTCTCTTTGCCTGCCTCTATTTCGGTGCCTCTTTCTCTGCATCTAGTTTCCCACATCTCATTTGCCCCCTCTGATAACCCGCCTCTGATTCCATGCCTCTGTTTCCCCGCCTCTGACTCCCCGCCTCTGATTCCCCGCCTCAGATTCCGCGCCTCAGATTCCCCGCCTCAGATTCCCCGCCTCAGATTCCCCGCCTCTGATTCCATGCCTCTGATTCCCCGCCTCTGATTCCCCGCCTCTGATTCCCCGCCTCTGATTCCCTGCCTCAGATTCCCTGCCTCAGATTCCTTGCCTCAGATTCCCTGCCTCTGATTCCCCGCCTCTGATTCCCCGCCTCTTATTCCCCGCCACTGATTCCCCGCCTCTGATTCCCCGCCTCTGATTCCCTGCCTCTGTTTCCCCGCCTCTGACTCCCCGCGTCTGATTCCCCGCCTCAGATTCCCCGGCTCTGATTCCCTGCCTGAGATTCCATGCCTCAGATTCCCCACCTCAGATTCCCTGCCTCACATTCCCCGCCTCAGATTCCCAGCCTCTGATTCCCTGCCTCAGATTCCCTGCCTCAGACACCCTGCCTCAGATTCCCTGCCTCTGATTCCCTGCCTCAGATTCCCTGCCTCTGATTCCGCGCCTCTGATTCCATGCCTCTCTTTCCGTGTCTCTGATTCCCCGCCTCTGATTCCCTGCCTCTGATACCCTGCCTCAGATTCCCTGCCACCGATTCCCCGCCTCTGATTCCCCGCCTCTGATTCCCCGCCTCTGATTCCCTGCCTCTGATTCCCCGCCTCTGATTCCCCGCCACTGATTCCCCACCTCTGATTCCCCGCCTCTGAATCCCCGCCTCTGATTCCCCTCCTCTGATTCCCAGGCTCTGATTCCCCGGCTCTGATTCCCTGCCTCAGATTCCCCGCCTCTGATTCCCCGCCTCTGATTCGCCGCCTCTGATTCCCCGCCTCTGATTCCCCGCATCCCTTTCCGTGCAACTTTCCCGGTCTCCGTTTCCCCACATCTCTTACCCCGCCTCTGATTCCACGCCTCTGATTCCCCGCCTCTGATTCCCCGCCTCTGTCTCTGCGCCTCTCTTTCACCTCCAATCTTTCCACTCCACTCTTTCCGTGCCTCTCTTTACCTCCCTCAATTTCAACAACTCTGTTTGATCTGTTTTGTGTACCTCATTTTGAACACAAGTTCCAACCACTATGTTTTGCCCACCTCTTTCCCCGCCTCTATTTATCTGCTTATGTTTACCTGCCTCTGTTCACCCGCCTGTTTCCCCGCCTCTGATTCTCCACCTTTGATTCCCCGCCTCTCTTTCCCTGCCTCAATTTCCTCGCCTCTTTCTCTGCCTCTCATTCCCCACATCTCTATTCCCCCCTCTGATTCCCCGCATCTGAATCCGCGCCTCTGTTTCCCCACCTCAGATTACCCGCCTCTGATTCCCCTCCTCTCTTTCCCTGCCTTTCTTTGTGCACCTCTTTCTCTGCCTCTCTTTCCCCACTTCTCTTTACCCCCCTCTGATTCCCCACCACTGAATCCGCGCCTCTGATTCCCAACCTCAGATTCCCCACCTCAGATTCCCCGCCTCAGATTCCATACCTCAGATACCCTGCCTCAGATTCCCTGCCTCAGATTCCCTGCCTCACACTCCCTGCCTCAGATTCCCTGCCTATGATTTCCTGCCTGATTCCCTGCCTCAGATTCCCCGGCTCTGATTCCCTGCCTGAGATTCCCTGCCTCAGATTCCCTGCCTCGGATTCCCCGCCTCAGATTCCCTGCCTCAGATTCCCCGCCTCAGATTCCCCGCCTCAGATTCCCCGCCTCAGATTCCCCGCCTCAGATTCCCTGCCTCTGATTCCCTGCCTCTAAATCCCTGCCTCTGATTCCCAGCCTCTGATTCCCTGCCTCTGATTCCCTGCCTCTAAATCCCTGCCTCTGATTCCCAGCCTCTGATTCCCTGCCTCTGATTCCGCGCCTCTGATTCCCCGCCTCTCTTTCCGTGTCTCTGATTCCCCGCCTCAGATTCCCTGCCTCAGATACCCTGCCTCTCTTTGCCTGCCTCTATTTCCGTGCCTCTTTCTCTGCATCTAGTTTCCCACATCTCATTTGCCCCCTCTGATAACCCGCCTCTGATTCCATGCCTCTGAATCCCCGCCTCTGTTTCCCGCCTCTGATTCCCCGCCTCTGATTACCTGCCTCAGATTCCCTGCCTCAGATTCCTTGCCTCAGATTCCCTGCCTCTGATTCCCCGCCTCTGATTCCCCGCCTCTTATTCCCCGCCTCTGATTCCCCGCCTCTGATTCCCCACCTCTGATTCCCTGACTCTGTTTCCCCGCCTCTGATTCCCCACGTCTGATTCCCCGCCTCAGATTCCCCGGCTCTGATTCCCTGCCTGAGATTCCATGCCTCAGATTCCCCGCCACAGATTCCCTGCCTCAGATTCCCCGCCTCAGATTCCCAGCCTCTGATTCCCTGCCTCAGATTCCCTGCCTCAGACTCCCTGCCTCAGATTCCCTGCCTCTGATTCCCTGCCTCTGATTCCCCGCCTCTTATTCCCCACCTCTGATTCCCCGCCTCTGATTACCCGCCTCTGATTCCCTGCCTCTGTCTCCCCGCCTCTGATTCCCCGCCTCTGATTCCCCGCCTCAGATTCCCCGGCTCTGATTCCCTGCCTGAGATTCCCTGCCTCAGATTCCCCACCTCAGATTCCCTGCCTCAGATTCCCCGCCTCAGATTCCCCGCCTCAGATTCCCCGCCTCAGATTCCCCACCTCAGATTCCATGCCTCAGATTCCCCGCCTCTGAATCCCCGCCTCTGATTCCCCTCCTCTGATTCCCAGGCTCTGATTCCCCGGCTCTGATTCCCTGCCTCAGATTCCCCGCCTCTGATTCCCCGCCTCTGATTCGCCGCCTCTGATTCCCCGCCTCTGATTCCCCGCATCCCTTTCCGTGCAACTTTCCCGGCCTCCGTTTCCCCACATCTCTTACCCCGCCTCTGATTCCACGCCTCTGATTCCCCGCCTCTGATTCCCCGCCTCTGTCTCTGCGCCTCTCTTTCACCTCCAATCTTTCCACTCCACTCTTTCCGTGCCTCTCTTTACCTCCCTCAATTTCAACAACTCTGTTTGATCTGTTTTGTGTACCTCATTTTGAACACAAGTTCCAACCACTATGTTTTGCCCACCTCTTTCCCCGCCTCTATTTATCTGCTTATGTTTACCTGCCTCTGTTCACCCGCCTGTTTCCCCGCCTCTGATTCTCCACCTTTGATTCCCCGCCTCTCTTTCCCTGCCTCAATTTCCTCGCCTCTTTCTCTGCCTCTCATTCCCCACATCTCTATTCCCCCCTCTGATTCCCCGCCTCAGATTCCCCGCCTCAGATTCCCCGCCTCAGATTCCCCGCCTGATTCCCCGCCTCAGATTCCCCGTCTCAGATTCCCTGCCTCTGATTCCCTGCCTCTGATTCCCTGCCTCTGATTCCCTGCCTCTGATTCCCTGCCTCTGATTCCCTGCCTCTGATTCCCTGCCTCTGATTCCGCGCCTCTGATTCCACGCCTCTTTTTCCGTATCTCTGATTCCCCGCCTCTAATTCCCTGCCTCTGATACCCTGCCTCTCTTTGCCTGCCTCTATTTCGGTGCCTCTTTCTCTGCATCTAGTTTCCCACATCTAATTTACCCCCTCTGATAACCCGCCTCTGATTCCATGCCTCTGATTCCCCGCCTCTGATACCCCGCCTCTGATTCCCTGCCTCTGATTCCCCGCCTCTGATTCCCTGACTCAGATTCTCTGCCTCAGATTCCCCGCCTCAGATTCCCTGCCTCAGATTCCCTGCCTCAGATTCCCTGCCTCTGATTCCCCGCCTCTGATTCCCCGCCTCTTGTTCCCCACCTCTGATTCCCCGCCTCTGATTCCCCGCGTCTGATTCCCTCCCTCAGATTCCCCGGCTCTGATTCCCTGCATTAGATTCCCTGCCTCAGATTCCCTGCCTCTGATTCCCCGCCTCTGATTCCCCGCCTCAGATTCCCCGCCTCAGATTCCCTGCATCAGATTCCCCGCCTGAGATTCCCCACCTCAGATTCCCCGCCTCAGATTCCCCGCCTCAAATTTCCCGCATCAGATTCCCCGCCTCAGATTCCCCGCCTCAGATTCCCCGCCTCAGATACCCCGCCTCAGATTTCCCGCCTCAGATTCCCCGCCTCCGATTCCCCGCCTCAGATTCCCCGCCTCAGATTCCCCGCCTCAGATTCCCCGCCTCAGATTCCCCGCCTCAGATTCCCCGCCTCAGATTCCCCGCCTCAGATTCCCCGCCTCAGATTCCCCGCCTCAGATTCCCCGCCTCTGATTCCCCGCCTCTGATTCCCCGCCTCTGATTCCCCGCCTCTGATTCCCCACCTCTGATTCCCCGCCTCAGATTCCCCGCCTCAGATTCCCCGCCTCAGATTCCCCGCCTCTGATTCCCTGCCTCTGATTCCCTGCCTCTGATTCCCTGCCTCTGATTCCCTGCGTCTGATTCCCTGCCTCTGATTCCCTGCCTCTGATTCCCTGCCTCTGATTCCGCGCCTCTGATTCCACGCCTCTCCTTCCGTATCTCTGATTCCCCGCCTCTAATTCCCTGCCTCTGATACCCTGCCTCTCTTTGCCTGCCTCTATTTCGGTGCCTCTTTCTCTGCATCTAGTTTCCCACATCTCATTTGCCCCCTCTGATAACCCGCCTCTGATTCCATGCCTCTGATTCCCCGCCTCTGATTCCCCGCCTCTGATTCCCTGCCTCTGATTCCCCGCCTCTGATTCCCTGCCTCAGATTCCCTGCCTCAGATTCCCCGCCTCAGATTCCCTGCCTCAGATTCCCCGCCTCAGATTCCCTGCCTCTGATTCCCCGACTCTGATTCCCCACCTCTTATTCCCCGCCTCTGATTCCCCTCCTCTGATTCCCTGCCTCTGATACCCTGCCTCTCTTTGCCTGCCTCTATTTCGGTGCCTCTTTCTCTGCATCTAGTTTCCCACATCTAATTTGCCCCCTCTGATAACCCGCCTCTGATTCCATGCCTCTGATTCCCCGCCTCTGATACCCCGCCTCTGATTCCCTGCCTCTGATTCCCCGCCTCTGATTCCCTGACTCAGATTCCCTGCCCCAGATTCCCCGCCTCAGATTCCCTGCCTCAGATTCCCCGCCTCAGATTCCCTGCCTCAGATTCCCCGCCTCAGATTCCCTGCCCCAGATTCCCCACCTCAGATTCCCCGCCTCAGATTCCCCGCCTCAGATTCCCCGCCTCAGATTCCCCGCCTCAGATTCCCCACCTCAGATTCCCCGCCCCTGATTCCCCGCCTCTGATTCCCCGCCTCTTATTCCCCGCCTCTGATTCCCCGCCTCTGATTCCCCGCCTCAGATTCCCCGCCTCAGATTCCCCGCCTCAGATTCCCTGCCTCTGATTCCCTGCCTCTGATTCCCTGCCTCTGATTCCCTGCCTCTGATTCCCTGCCTCTGATTCCCTGCCTCTGATTCCCTGCCTCTGATTCCGCGCCTCTGATTCCACGCCTCTCCTTCCGTATCTCTGATTCCCCGCCTCTAATTCCCTGCCTCTGATACCCTGCCTCTCTTTGCCTGCCTCTATTTCGGTGCCTCTTTCTCTGCATCTAGTTTCCCACATCTCATTTGCCCCCTCTGATAACCCGCCTCTGATTCCATGCCTCTGATTCCCCGCCTCTGATTCCCCGCCTCTGATTCCCTGCCTCTGATTCCCCGCCTCTGATTCCCTGCCTCAGATTCCCTGCCTCAGATTCCCCGCCTCAGATTCCCTGCCTCAGATTCCCCGCCTCAGATTCCCTGCCTCTGATTCCCCGACTCTGATTCCCCACCTCTTATTCCCCGCCTCTGATTGCCCTCCTCTGATTCCCTGCCTCTGATACCCTGCCTCTCTTTGCCTGTCTCTATTTCGGTGCCTCTTTCTCTGCATCTAGTTTCCCACATCTAATTTGCCCCCTCTGATAACCCGCCTCTGATTCCATGCCTCTGATTCCCCGCCTCTGATACCCCGCCTCTGATTCCCTGCCTCTGATTCCCCGCCTCTGATTCCCTGACTCAGATTCCCTGCCTCAGATTCCCTGCCTCAGATTCCCTGCCTCAGATTCCCCGCTTCAGATTCCCTGCCTCTGATTCCCCGACTCTGATTCCCCGCCTCTTATTCCCCGCCTCTGATTCCCCGCCTCTGATTCCCCGCCTCTGATTCCCTGCCTCTGATTCCCCACCTCTGATTCCCTGCCTCAGATTCCCTGCCTCAGATTCCCTGCCTCAAATTCCCTGCCTCTGATTCCCCGACTCTGATTCCCCACCTCTTATTCCCCACCTCTGATTCCCCGCCTCTGATTCCCCGCCTCTGATTCCCTGCCTCTGTTTCCCCACCTCTGATTCCCCGCCTCTGATTACCCGCCTCAGATTCCCCGGCTCTGATTCCCTGCCTCAGATTCCCTGCCTAAGATTCCCCGCCTCAGATTCCCTGCCTCAGATTCCCCGCCTCAGATTTCCCGCCTCTGATTCCCCTCCTCAGATTCCCCGCCTCAGATTCCCCGCCTCAGATTCCCCGCCTCAGATTCCCCGCCTCAGATTCCCCGCCTCAGATTCCCCGCCTCAGATTCCCCGCCTCAGATTCCCCGCCTCAAATTCCCCGCCTCAGATTCCCCGTCTCAGATTCCCTGCCTCTGATTCCCTGCCTCTGATTCCCTGCCTCTGATTCCCTGCCTCTGATTCCCTGCCTCTGATTCCCTGCCTCTGATTCCGCGCCTCTGATTCCACGCCTCTCTTTCCGTATCTCTGATTGCCCGCCTCTAATTCCCTGCCTCTGATACCCTGCCTCTCTTTGCCTGCCTCTATTTCGGTGCCTCTTTCTCTGCATCTAGTTTCCCACATCTCATTTGCCCCCTCTGATAACCCGCCTCTGATTCCATGCCTCTGATTCCCCGCCTCTGATTCCCCGCCTCTGATTCCCTGCCTCTGATTCCCCGCGTCTGATTCCCTGCCTCAGATTCCCTTCCTCAGATTCCCTGCCTCAGATTCCCTGCCTCTGATTCCCCGCCTCTGATTCCCCGCCTCTTATTCCCCGCCTCTGATTCCCCGCCTCTGATTCCCCGCATCTGATTCCCTCCCTCAGATTCCCCGGCTCTGATTCCCTGCATTAGATTCCCTGCCTAAGATTCCCTGCCTCTGATTCCCCGCCTCTGATTCCCCGCCTCAGATTCCCCGCCTCAGATTCCCTGCATCAGATTCCCCGCCTGAGATTCCCCACCTAAGATTCCCCGCCTCAGATTCCCCGCCTCAAATTCCCCGCATCAGATTCCCCGCCTCAGATTCCCCGCCTCAGATTCCCCGTCTCAGATTCCCCGCCTCAGATTCCCCGCCTCAGATTCCCCGCCTCAGATTCCCCGCCTCAGATTCCCCGTCTCAGATTCCCTGCCTCTGATTCCCTGCCTCTGATTCCCTGCCTCTGATTCCCTGCCTCTGATTCCCTGCCTCTGATTCCCTGCCTCTGATTCCCTGCCTCTGATTCCGCGCCTCTGATTCCACGCCTCTCTTTCCGTATCTCTGATTCCCCGCCTCTAATTCCCTGCCTCTGATACCCTGCCTCTCTTTTCCTGCCTCTATTTCGGTGCCTCTTTCTCTGCATCTAGTTTCCCACATCTCATTTGCCCCCTCTGATAACCCGCCTCTGATTCCATGCCTCTGATTCCCCGCCTCTGATTCCCCACCTCTGATTCCCTGCCTCTGATTCCCTGCGTCTGATTCCCTGCCTCAGATTCCCTTCCTCAGATTCCCTGCCTCAGATTCCCTGCCTCTGATTCCCCGCCTCTGATTCCCCGCCTCTTATTCCCCGCCTCTGATTCCCCGTCTCTGATTCCCCGCGTCTGATTCCCTCCCTCAGATTCCCCGGCTCTGATTCCCTGCATTAGATTCCCTGCCTAAGATTCCCTGCCTCTGATTCCCCGCCTCTGATTCCCCGCCTCAGATTCCCCGCCTCAGATTCCCTGCATCAGATTCCCCGCCTGAGATTCCCCACCTCAGATTCCCCGCCTCAGATTCCCCGCCTCAAATTCCCCGCATCAGATTCCCCGCCTCAGATTCCCCGCCTCAGATTCCCCGCCTCAGATTCCCCGCCTCAGATTTCCCGCCTCAGATTCCCCGCCTCTGATTCCCTGCCTCTGATTCCCTGCCTCTGATTCCCTGCCTCTGATTCCCTGCCTCTGATTCCGCGCCTCTGATTCCACGCCTCTCTTTCCATATCTCTGATTCCCCGCCTCTGATTCCATGCCTCTGATAACCTGCCTCTCTTTGCCTGCCTCTATTTCGGTGCCTCTTTCTCTGCATCTAGTTTCCCACATCTCATTTGCCCCCTCTGATAACCCGCCTCTGATTCCATGCCTCTGTTTCCCCGCCTCTGACTCCCCGCCTCTGATTCCCCGCCTCAGATTCCGCGCCTCAGATTCCCCGCCTCAGATTCCCCGCCTCAGATTCCCCGCCTCAGATTCCCCGCCTCAGATTCCCCGCCTCAGATTCCCCGCCTCAGATTCCCCGCCTCAGATTCCCCGCCTCAGATTCCCCGCCTCAGATTCCCCGCCTCAGATTCCCCGCCTCAGATTCCCTGCCTCTGATTCCCTGCCTCTGATTCCCCGCCTCAGATTCCCTGCCTCAGATTCCCCGCCTCAGATTCCCTGCCTCTGATTCCCCGACTCTGATTCCCCACCTCTTATTCCCCGCCTCTGATTCCCCGCCTCAGATTCCCCGCCTCAGATTCCCCGCCTCAGATTCCCCGCCTCAGATTCCCCGCCTCTGATTCCCTGCCTCTGATTCCCTGCCTCTGATTCCCCGCCTCAGATTCCCTGCCTCAGATTCCCCGCCTCAGATTCCCTGCCTCTGATTCCCCGACTCTGATTCCCCACCTCTTATTCCCCGCCTCTGATTCCCTGCCTCTGATTCCCTGCCTCTGATTCCCTGCCTCTGATTCCGCACCTCTGATTCCACGCCTCTCTTTCCATATCTCTGATTCCCCGCCTCTGATTCCATGCCTCTGATAACCTGCCTCTCTTTGCCTGCCTCTATTTCGGTGCCTCTTTCTCTGCATCTAGTTTCCCACATCTCATTTGCCCCCTCTGATAACCCGCCTCTGATTCCATGCCTCTGATTCCCCGCCTCTGATTCCCGGCCTCTGATTCCCCGCCTCTGATTCCCCGCCTCTGATTCCCTGCCTCAGATTCCCTGCCTCTGATTCCCTGCCTCAGATTCCCTGCATCTGATTCCCCGCCTCTGATTCCCCGCCTCTTATTCCCCGCCTTTGATTCCCCGCCTCTGATTCCCCGCCTCTGATTCCCTGCCTCTGTTTCCCCGCCTCTGATTCCCCGCCTCTGATTCCCCGCCTCAGATTCCGCGCCTCAGATTCCCCGCCTCAGATTCCCCGCCTCAGATTCCCCACCTCAGATTCCCCGCCTCAGATTCCCCGCCTCAGATTCCCCGCCTCAGATTCCCCGCCTCAGATTCCCCGCCTCAGATTCCCCGCCTCAGATTCCCCGCCTCAGATTCCCCGCCTCAGATTCCCCGCCTCAGATTCCCCGCCTCAGATTCCCCGTCTCAGATACCCTGCCTCTGATTCCCTGCCTCTGATTCCCTGCCTCTGATTCCCTGCCTCTGATTCCCTGCCTCTGATTCCCTGCCTCTGATTCCCTGCCTCTGATTCCGCGCCTCTGATTCCACGCCTCTAATTCCCTGCCTCTGATACCCTGCCTCTCTTTGCCTGCCTCTATTTCGGTGCCTCTTTCTCTGCATCTAGTTTCCCACATCTCATTTGCCCCCTCTGATAACCCGCCTCTGATTCCATGCCTCTGATTCCCCGCCTCTGATTCCCCGCCTCTGATTCCCTGCCTCTGATTCCCCGCATCTGATTCCCTGCCTCAGATTCCCTTTCTCAGATTCCCTGCCTCAGATTCCCTGCCTCTGATTCCCCGCCTCTGATTCCCCGCCTCTTGTTCCCCACCTCTGATTCCCCGCCTCTGATTCCCCGCGTCTGATTCCCTCCCTCAGATTCCCCGGCTCTGATTCCCTGCATTAGATTCCCTGCCTCAGATTCCCTGCCTCTGATTCCCCGCCTCTGATTCCCCGCCTCAGATTCCCCGCCTCAGATTCCCTGCATCAGATTCCCCGCCTGAGATTCCCCACCTCAGATTCCCCGCCTCAGATTCCCCGCCTCAAATTACCCGCATCAGATTCCCCGCCTCAGATTCCCCGCCTCAGATTCCCCGCCTCAGATACCCCGCCTCAGATTTCCCGCCTCAGATTCCCCGCCTCCGATTCCCCGCCTCAGATTCCCCGCCTCAGATTCCCCGCCTCAGATTCCCCGCCTCAGATTCCCCGCCTCAGATTCCCCGCCTCAGATTCCCCGCCTCAGATTCCCCGCCTCAGATTCCCCGCCTCAGATTCCCCGCATCAGATTCCCCGCCTCAGATTCCCCGCCTCTGATTCCCCGCCTCTGATTCCCCGCCTCTTATTCCCCGCCTCTGATTCCCCACCTCTGATTCCCCGCCTCAGATTCCCCGCCTCAGATTCCCCGCCTCAGATTCCCTGCCTCTGATTCCCTGCCTCTGATTCCCTGCCTCTGATTCCCTGCCTCTGATTCCCTGCCTCTGCTTCCCTGCCTCTGATTCCCTGCCTCTGATTCCGCGCCTCTGATTCCACGCCTCTCCTTCCGTATCTCTGATTCCCCGCCTCTAATTCCCTGCCTCTGATACCCTGCCTCTCTTTGCCTGCCTCTATTTCGGTGCCTCTTTCTCTGCATCTAGTTTCCCACATCTCATTTGCCCCCTCTGATAACCCGCCTCTGATTCCATGCCTCTGATTCCCCGCCTCTGATTCCCCGCCTCTGATTCCCTGCCTCTGATCCCCCGCCTCTGATTCCCTGCCTCAGATTCCCTGCCTCAGATTCCCCGCCTCAGATTCCCTGCCTCAGATTCCCCGCCTCAGATTCCCTGCCTCTGATTCCCCGACTCTGATTCCCCTTCTTATTCCCCGCCTCTGATTCCCCTCCTCTGATTCCCTGCCTCTGATACCCTGCCTCTCTTTGCCTGCCTCTATTTCGGTGCCTCTTTCTCTGCATCTAGTTTCCCACATCTAATTTACCCCCTCTGATAACCCGCCTCTGATTCCATGCCTCTGATTCCCCGCCTCTGATACCCCGCCTCTGATTCCCTGCCTCTGATTCCCCGCCTCTGATTCCCTGACTCAGATTCTCTGCCTCAGATTCCCCGCCTCAGATTCCCTGCCTCAGATTCCCCGCTTCAGATTCCCTGCCTCTGATTCCCCGACTCTGATTCCCCGCCTCTTATTCCCCGCCTCTGATTCCCCGCCTCTGTTTCCCCGCCTCTGATTCCCTGCCTCTGATTCCCCACCTCTGATTCCCTGCGTCAGATTCCCTGCCTCTGATTCCCCGACTCTGATTCCCCGCCTCTTATTCCCCACCTCTGATTCCCCGCCTCTGATTCCCCGCCTCTGATTCCCTGCCTCTGTTTCCCCACCTCTGATTCCCCGCCTCTGATTACCCGCCTCAGATTCCCCGGCTCTGATTCCCTGCCTCAGATTCCCTGCCTAAGATTCCCCGCCTCAGATTCCCTGCCTCAGATTCCCCGCCTCAGATTTCCCGCCTCAGATTCCCCTCCTCAGATTCCCCGCCTCAGATTCCCCGCCTCAGATTCCCCGCCTCAGATTCCCCGCCTCAGATTCCCCGCCTCAGATTCCCTGCCTCAGATTCCCCGCCTCAGATTCCCCGCCTCAGATTCCCCGCCTCAGATTCCCCGCCTCAGATTCCCCGCCTCAGATTCCCCGCCTCAGATTCCCCGCCTCAGATTCCCCTCCTCAGATTCCCCGCCTCAGATTCCCCGCCTCAGATTCCCCGCCTCAGATTCCCCGCCTCAGATTCCCCGCCTCAGATTCCCCGCCTCAGATTCCCCGCCTCAGATTCCCCGCCTCAAATTCCCCGCCTCAGATTCCCCGTCTCAGATTCCCTGCCTCTGATTCCCTGCCTCAGATTCCCTGCCTCTGATTCCCTGCCTCTGATTCCCTGCCTCTGATTCCGCGCCTCTGATTCCACGCCTCTCTTTCCGTATCTCTGATTCCCCGCCTCTAATTCCCTGCCTCTGATACCCTGCCTCTCTTTGCCTGCCTCTATTTCGGTGCCTCTTTCTCTGCATCTAGTTTCCCACATCTCATTTGCCCCCTCTGATAACCCGCCTCTGATTCCATGCCTCTGATTCCCCGCCTCTGATTCCCCGCCTCTGATTCCCTGCCTCTGATTCCCCGCGTCTGATTCCCTGCCTCAGATTCCCTTCCTCAGATTCCCTGCCTCAGATTCCCTGCCTCTGATTCCCCGCCTCTGATTCCCCGCCTCTTATTCCCCGCCTCTGATTCCCCGCCTCTGATTCCCCGCGTCTGATTCCCTCCCTCAGATTCCCCGGCTCTGATTCCCTGCATTAGATTCCCTGCCTAAGATTCCCTGCCTCTGATTCCACGCCTCTGATTCCCCGCCTCAGATTCCCCGCCTCAGATTCCATGCATCAGATTCCCCGCCTGAGATTCCCCACCTAAGATTCCCCGCCTCAGATTCCCCGCCTCAAATTCCCCGCATCAGATTCCCCGCCTCAGATTCCCCGCCTCAGATTCCCCGCTTCAGATTCCCCGCCTCAGATTTCCCGCCTCAGATTCCCCGCCTCCGATTCCCCGCCTCAGATTCCCCGCCTCAGATTCCCCGCCTCAGATTCCCCGCCTCAGATTCCCCACCTCAGATTCCTCGCCTCAGATTCCCCGCCTCAGATTCCCTGCCTCTGATTGCCTGCCTCTGATTCCCTGCCTCTGATTCCCTGCCTCTGATTCCCTGCCTCTGATTCCCTGCCTCTGATTCCCTGCCTCTGATTCCCTGCCTCTGATTCCGCGCCTCTGATTCCACGCCTCTCTTTCCGTATCTCTGATTCCCCGCCTCTGATTCCCTGCCTCTGATACCCTGCCTCTCTTTGCATGCCTCTATTTCGGTGCCTCTTTCTCTGCATCTAGTTTCCCACATCTCATTTGCCCCCTCTGATAACCCGCCTCTGATTCCATGCCTCTGATTCCCCGCCTCTGATTCCCGGCCTCTGATTCCCCGCCTCTGATTCCCCGCCTCTGATTCCCTGCCTCAGATTCCCTGCCTCAGATTCCCTGCCTCAGATTCCCTGCATCTGATTCCCCGCTTCTGATTCCCCGCCTCTTATTCCCCGCCTTTGATTCCCCGCCTCTGATTCCCCGCCTCTGATTCCCTGCCTCTGTTTCCCCGCCTCTGATTCCCCGCCTCTGATTCCCCGCCTCAGATTCCACGGCTCTGATTCCCTGCCTCAGATTCCCCGCCTCAGATTTCCCGCCTCAGATTCCCCTCCTCAGATTCCCCGCCTCTGATTCCCCGCCTCTTATTCCCCGCCTCTGATTCCTCGCCTCTGATTCCCCGCCTCTGATTCCCTGCCTCTGTTTCCCCGCCTCTGATTCCCTGCCTCTGATTCCCCGCCTCAGATTCCCCGCCTCAGATTCCCTGCCTCAGATTCCCCGCCTCAGATTTCCCGCCTCAGATTCCCCTCCTCAGATTCCCCGCCTCAGATTCCCCGCCTCAGATTCCCCGCCTCAGATTCCCCGCCTCAGATTCCCCGCCTCAGATTCCCCGCCTCAGATTCCCCGCCTCAGATTCCCCGCCTCAGATTTCCCGCCTCAGATTCCCCGCCTCAGATTCCCCGTCTCAGATTCCCTGCCTCTGATTCCCTGCCTCTGATTCCCTGCCTCTGATTCCCTGCCTCTGATTCCCTGCCTCTGATTCCCTGCCTCTGATTCCCTGCCTCTGATTCCGCGCCTCTGATTCAACGCCTCTCTTTCCGTATCTCTGATTCCCCGCCTCTAATTCCCTGCCTCTGAAACCCTGCCTCTCTTTGCCTGCCTCTATTTCGGTGCCTCTTTCTCTGCATCTAGTTTCCCACATCTCATTTGCCCCCTCTGATAACCCGCCTCTGATTCCATGCCTCTGATTCCCTGCCTCTGATTCCCCGCGTCTGATTCCCTGCGTCAGATTCCCTGCCTCAGATTCCCTGCCTCAGATTCCCTGCCTCTGATTCCCCGCCTCTGATTCCCCGCATCTTATTCCCCGCCTCTGATTCCCCGCCTCAGATTCCCCGCCTCTGATTCCCTGCCTCTGTTTCCCCGCCTCTGATTCCCCGCCTCTGATTCCCCGCCTCAGATTCCCTGGCTCTGATTCCCTGCCTCAGATTCCCCGCCTCAGATTCCCCACCTCAGATTCCTCGCCACAGATTCCCCGCCTCAGATTCCCCGCCTCAGATTCCCCGCCTCAGATTCCCCGCCTCAGATTCCCCGCCTCAGATTCCCCGCCTCAGATTCCCCGCCTCAGATTCCCCGCCTCAGATTCCCCGCCTCAGATTCCCCGCCTCAGATTCCCTGCCTCAGATTCCCCGCCTCTGATTCCCTGCCTCTGATTCCCTGCCTCTGATTCCCTGCCTCTGATTCCCTGCCTCTGATTCCCTGCCTCTGATTCCCTGCCTCTGATTCCCTGCCTCTGATTCCGCGCTTCTGATTCCACGCCTCTCTTTCCGTATCTCTGATTCCCCGCCTCTGATTCCCTGCCTCTGATACCCTGCCTCTCTTTGCCTGCCTATATTTCGGTGCCTCTTTCTCTGCATCTTGTTTCCCACATCTCATTTGCCCCCTCTGATAACCCGCCTCTGATTCCATGCCTCTGATTACCCGCCTCTGATTCTCCGCCTCTGATTCCCCGCCTCAGATTCCCCGCCTCTGATTCCCTGCCTCAGATTCCCTGCCTCAGATTGCCTGCCTCAGATTCCCTGCCTCTGATTCCCGTCTCTGATTCCCCGCCTCTTATTATCCGCCTCTGATTCCCCGCGTCTGATTCCCCACCTCTGATTCCCTGACTCTGTTTCCCCGCCTCTGATTCCGCGCCTCTGATTCCCCGCCTCAGATTCCCCGGCTATGATTCCCTGCCTCAGATTCCCTGCCTCAGATTCCCCGCCTCAGATTCACTGCCTCAGATTCCCCGCCTCAGATTCCCTGCCTCAGATTCCCCGCCTCAGAATCCCCGCCTCAGATTCCCAGCCTCTGATTCCCTGCCTCAGATTCCCTGCCTCAGACTCCCTGCCTCAGATTCCCTGCCTCTGATTCCCTGCCTCTGATTCCCCGCCTCTTATTCCCCACCTCTGATTCCCTGCCTCTGATTCCCTGCCTCTGATTCCCTGCCTCTGATTCCCTGCCTCTGATTCCGCGCCTCTGATTCCACGCCTCTCTTTCCGTATCTCTGATTCCCCGCCTCTAATTCCCTGCCTCTGATACCCTGCCTCTCTTTGCCTGCCTCTATTTCGGTGCCTCTTTCTCTGCATCTAGTTTCCCACATCTCATTTGCCCCCTCTGATAACCCGCCTCTGATTCCATGCCTCTGATTCCCCGCCTCTGATTCCCCGCCTCTGATTCCCTGCCTCTGATTCCCCGCGTCTGATTCCCTGCCTCAGATTCCCTTCCTCAGATTCCCTGCCTCAGATTCCCTGCCTCTGATTCCCCGCCTCTGATTCCCCGCCTCTTATTCCCCGCCTCTGATTCCCCGCCTCTGATTCCCCGCGTCTGATTCCCTCCCTCAGATTCCCCGGCTCTGATTCCCTGCATTAGATTCCCTGCCTAAGATTCCCTGCCTCTGATTCCCCGCCTCTGATTCCCCGCCTCAGATTCCCCGCCTCAGATTCCCTGCATCAGATTCCCCGCCTGAGATTCCCCACCTAAGATTCCCCGCCTCAGATTCCCCGCCTCAAATTCCCCGCATCAGATTCCCCGCCTCAGATTCCCCGCCTCAGATTCCCCGTCTCAGATTCCCCACCTCAGATTCCCCGCCTCAGATTCCCCGCCTCAGATTCCCCGCCTCAGATTCCCCGTCTCAGATTCCCTGCCTCTGATTCCCTGCCTCTGATTCCCTGCCTCTGATTCCCTGCCTCTGATTCCCTGCCTCTGATTCCCTGCCTCTGATTCCCTGCCTCTGATTCCGCGCCTCTGATTCCACGCCTCTCTTTCCGTATCTCTGATTCCCCGCCTCTAATTCCCTGCCTCTGATACCCTGCCTCTCTTTGCCTGCCTCTATTTCGGTGCCTCTTTCTCTGCATCTAGTTTCCCACATCTCATTTGCCCCCTCTGATAACCCGCCTCTGATTCCATGCCTCTGATTCCCCGCCTCTGATTCCCCACCTCTGATTCCCTGCCTCTGATTCCCCGCGTCTGATTCCCTGCCTCAGATTCCCTTCCTCAGATTCCCTGCCTCAGATTCCCTGCCTCTGATTCCCCGCCTCTGATTCCCCGCCTCTTATTCCCCGCCTCTGATTCCCCGTCTCTGATTCCCCGCGTCTGATTCCCTCCCTCAGATTCCCCGGCTCTGATTCCCTGCATTAGATTCCCTGCCTAAGATTCCCTGCCTCTGATTCCCCGCCTCTGATTCCCCGCCTCAGATTCCCCGCCTCAGATTCCCTGCATCAGATTCCCCGCCTGAGATTCCCCACCTCAGATTCCCCGCCTCAGATTCCCCGCCTCAAATTCCCCGCATCAGATTCCCCGCCTCAGATTCCCCGCCTCAGATTCCCCGCCTCAGATTCCCCGCCTCAGATTTCCCGCCTCAGATTCCCCGCCTCCGATTCCCCGCCTCAGATTCCCCGCCTCAGATTCCCCGCCTCAGATTCCCCGCCTCTGATTCCCCGCCTCTGATTCCCCGCCTCTTATTCCCAGCCTCTGATTCCCCGCCTCTGATTCCCCGCCTCAGATTCCCCGCCTCAGATTCCCCGCCTCAGATTCCCTGCCTCTGATTCCCTGCCTCTGATTCCCTGCCTCTGATTCCCTGCCTCTGATTCCCTGCCTCTGATTCCCTGCCTCTGATTCCCTGCCTCTGATTCCGCGCCTCTGATTCCACGCCTCTCCTTCCGTATCTCTGATTCCCCGCCTCTAATTCCCTGCCTCTGATACCCTGCCTCTCTTTGCCTGCCTCTATTTCGGTGCATCTTTCTCTGCATCTAGTTTCCCACATCTCATTTGCCCCCTCTGATAACCCGCCTCTGATTCCATGCCTCGGATTCCCCGCCTCTGATTCCCCGCCTCTGATTCCCTGCCTCTGATTCCCCGCCTCTGATTCCCTGCCTCAGATTCCCTGCCTCAGATTCCCCGCCTCAGATTCCCTGCCTCAGATTCCCCGCCTCAGATTCCCTGCCTCTGATTCCCCGACTCTGATTCCCCACCTCTTATTCCCCGCCTCTGATTCCCCTCCTCTGATTCCCTGCCTCTGATACCCTGCCTCTGATACCCCGCCTCTGATTCCCTGCCTCTGATTCCCCGCCTCTGATTCCCTGCCTCTGATTCCCCGCCTCTGATTCCCCGCCTCTGATTCCCTGCCTCAGATTCCCCGCTTCAGATTCCCTGCCTCTGATTCCCCGACTCTGATTCCCCGACTCTTATTCCCCGCCTCTGATTCCCCGCCTCTGATTCCCCGCCTCTGATTCCCTGCCTCTGATTCCCCACCTCTGATTCCCTGCCTCAGATTCCCTGCCTCTGATTCCCCGACTCTGATTCCCCGCCTCTTATTCCCCACCTCTGATTCCCCGCCTCTGATTCCCCGCCTCTGATTCCCTGCCTCTGTTTCCCCACCTCTGATTCCCTGCCTCTGATTACCCGCCTCAGATTCCCCGGCTCTGATTCCCTGCCTCAGATTCCCTGCCTAAGATTCCCCGCCTCAGATTCCCTGCCTCAGATTCCCCGCCTCAGATTTCCCACCTCAGATTCCCCTCCTCAGATTCCCCGCCTCAGATTCCCCGCCTCAGATTCCCCGCCTCAGATTCCCTGCCTCAGATTCCCCGCCTCAGATTCCCCGCCTCAGATTCCCCGCCTCAAATTCCCCGCCTCAGATTCCCCGTCTCAGATTCCCTGCCTCTGATTCCCTGCCTCTGATTCCCTGCCTCTGATTCCCTGCCTCTGATTCCCTGCCTCTGATTCCCTGCCTCTGATTCCGCGCCTCTGATTCCACGCCTCTCTTTCCGTATCTCTGATTCCCCGCCTCTAATTCCCTGCCTCTGATACCCTGCCTCTCTTTGCCTGCCTCTATTTCGGTGCCTCTTTCTCTGCATCTAGTTTCCCACATCTCATTTGCCCCCTCTGATAACCCGCCTCTGATTCCCTGCCTCTGATTCCCTGCGTCTGATTCCCTGCCTCAGATTCCCTTCCTCAGATTCCCTGCCTCAGATTCCCTGCCTCTGATTCCCCGCCTCTGATTCCCCGCCTCTTATTCCCCGCCTCTGATTCCCCGCCTCTGATTCCCCGCGTCTGATTCCCTCCCTCAGATTCCCCGGCTCTGATTCCCTGCATTAGATTCCCTGCCTAAGATTCCCTGCCTCTGATTCCACGCCTCTGATTCCCCGCCTCAGATTCCCCGCCTCAGATTCCCTGCATCAGATTCCCCGCCTGAGATTCCCCACCTAAGATTCCCCGCCTCAGATTCCCCGCCTCAAATTCCCCGCATCAGATTCCCCGCCTCAGATTCCCCGCCTCAGATTCCCCGCTTCAGATTCCCCGCCTCAGATTTCCCGCCTCAGATTCCCCGCCTCCGATTCCCCGCCTCAGATTCCCCGCCTCAGATTCCCCGCCTCAGATTCCCCGCCTCAGATTTCCCACCTCAGATTCCCCGCCTCAGATTCCCCGCCTCAGATTCCCTGCCTCTGATTGCCTGCCTCTGATTCCCTGCCTCTGATTCCCTGCCTCTGATTCCCTGCCTCTGATTCCGCGCCTCTGATTCCACGCCTCTCTTTCCGTATCTCTGATTCCCCGCCTCTGATTCCCTGCCTCTGATACCCTGCCTCTCTTTGCATGCCTCTATTTCGGTGCCTCTTTCTCTGCATCTAGTTTCCCACATCTCATTTGCCCCCTCTGATAACCCGCCTCTGATTCCATGCCTCTGATTCCCCGCCTCTGATTCCCGGCCTCTGATTCCCCGCCTCTGATTCCCCGCCTCTGATTCCCTGCCTCAGATTCCCTGCCTCAGATTCCCTGCCTCAGATTCCCTGCATCTGATTCCCCGCCTCTGATTCCCCGCCTCTTATTCCCCGCCTTTGATTCCCCGCCTCTGATTCCCCGCCTCTGATTCCCTGCCTCTGTTTCCCCGCCTCTGATTCCCCGCCTCTGATTCCCCGCCTCAGATTCCCCGGCTCTGATTCCCTGCCTCAGATTCCCCGCCTCAGATTTCCCGCCTCAGATTCCCCTCCTCAGATTCCCCGCCTCTGATTCCCCGCCTCTTATTCCCCGCCTCTGATTCCTCGCCTCTGATTCCCCGCCTCTGATTCCCTGCCTCTGTTTCCCCGCCTCTGATTCCCTGCCTCTGATTCCCCGCCTCAGATTCCCCGCCTCAGATTCCCTGCCTCAGATTCCCCGCCTCAGATTTCCCGCCTCAGATTCCCCTCCTCAGATTCCCCGCCTCAGATTCCCCGCCTCAGATTCCCCGCCTCAGATTCCCCGCCTCAGATTCCCCGCCTCAGATTCCCCGCCTCAGATTCCCCGCCTCAGATTCCCCGCCTCAGATTCCCCACCTCAGATTCCCCGCCTCAGATTCCCCGTCTCAGATTCACTGCCTCTGATTCCCTGCCTCTGATTCCCTGCCTCTGATTCCCTGCCTCTGATTCCGCGCCTCTGATTCCACGCCTCTCTTTCCGTATCTCTGATTCCCCGCCTCTGATTCCCTGCCTCTGATTCCGCGCTTCTGATTCCACGCCTCTCTTTCCGTATCTCTGATTCCCCGCCTCTGATTCCCTGCCTCTGATACCCTGCCTCTCTTTGCCTGCCTATATTTCGGTGCCTCTTTCTCTGCATCTTGTTTCCCACATCTCATTTGCCCCCTCTGATAACCCGCCTCTGATTCCATGCCTCTGATTACCCGCCTCTGATTCTCCGCCTCTGATTCCCCGCCTCAGATTCCCCGCCTCTGATTCCCTGCCTCAGATTCCCTGCCTCAGATTGCCTGCCTCAGATTCCCTGCCTCTGATTCCCGTCTCTGATTCCCCGCCTCTTATTATCCGCCTCTGATTCCCCGCGTCTGATTCCCCACCTCTGATTCCCTGACTCTGTTTCCCCGCCTCTGATTCCGCGCCTCTGATTCCCCGCCTCAGATTCCCCGGCTATGATTCCCTGCCTCAGATTCCCTGCCTCAGATTCCCCGCCTCAGATTCACTGCCTCAGATTCCCCGCCTCAGATTCCCTGCCTCAGATTCCCCGCCTCAGAATCCCCGCCTCAGATTCCCAGCCTCTGATTCCCTGCCTCAGATTCCCTGCCTCAGACTCCCTGCCTCAGATTCCCTGCCTCTGATTCCCTGCCTCTGATTCCCCGCCTCTTATTCCCCACCTCTGATTCCCTGCCTCTGATTCCCTGCCTCTGATTCCCTGCCTCTGATTCCCTGCCTCTGATTCCGCGCCTCTGATTCCACGCCTCTCTTTCCGTATCTCTGATTCCCCGCCTCTAATTCCCTGCCTCTGATACCCTGCCTCTCTTTGCCTGCCTCTATTTTGGTGCCTCTTTCTCTGCATCTAGTTTCCCACATCTCATTTGCCCCCTCTGATAACCCGCCTCTGATTCCATGCCTCTGATTCCCCGCCTCTGATTCCCCGCCTCTGATTCCCTGCCTCTGATTCCCCGCGTCTGATTCCCTGCCTCAGATTCCCTTCCTCAGATTCCCTGCCTCAGATTCCCTGCCTCTGATTCCCCGCCTCTGATTCCCCGCCTCTTATTCCCCGCCTCTGATTCCCCGCCTCTGATTCCCCGCGTCTGATTCCCTCCCTCAGATTCCCCGGCTCTGATTCCCTGCATTAGATTCCCTGCCTAAGATTCCCTGCCTCTGATTCCCCGCCTCTGATTCCCCGCCTCAGATTCCCCGCCTCAGATTCCCTGCATCAGATTCCCCGCCTGAGATTCCCCACCTAAGATTCCCCGCCTCAGATTCCCCGCCTCAAATTCCCCGCATCAGATTCCCCGCCTCAGATTCCCCGCCTCAGATTCCCCGTCTCAGATTCCCCGCCTCAGATTCCCCGCCTCAGATTCCCCGCCTCAGATTCCCCGCCTCAGATTCCCCGTCTCAGATTCCCTGCCTCTGATTCCCTGCCTCTGATTCCCTGCCTCTGATTCCCTGCCTCTGATTCCCTGCCTCTGATTCCCTGCCTCTGATTCCCTGCCTCTGATTCCGCGCCTCTGATTCCACGCCTCTCTTTCCGTATCTCTGATTCCCCGCCTCTAATTCCCTGCCTCTGATACCCTGCCTCTCTTTGCCTGCCTCTATTTTGGTGCCTCTTTCTCTGCATCTAGTTTCCCACATCTCATTTGCCCCCTCTGATAACCCGCCTCTGATTCCATGCCTCTGATTCCCCGCCTCTGATTCCCCACCTCTGATTCCCTGCCTCTGATTCCCCGCGTCTGATTCCCTGCCTCAGATTCCCTTCCTCAGATTCCCTGCCTCAGATTCCCTGCCTCTGATTCCCCGCCTCTGATTCCCCGCCTCTTATTCCCCGCCTCTGATTCCCCGTCTCTGATTCCCCGCGTCTGATTCCCTCCCTCAGATTCCCCGGCTCTGATTCCCTGCATTAGATTCCCTGCCTAAGATTCCCTGCCTCTGATTCCCCGCCTCTGATTCCCCGCCTCAGATTCCCCGCCTCAGATTCCCTGCATCAGATTCCCCGCCTGAGATTCCCCACCTCAGATTCCCCGCCTCAGATTCCCCGCCTCAAATTCCCCGCATCAGATTCCCCGCCTCAGATTCCCCGCCTCAGATTCCCCGCCTCAGATTCCCCGCCTCAGATTTCCCGCCTCAGATTCCCCGCCTCCGATTCCCCGCCTCAGATTCCCCGCCTCAGATTCCCCGCCTCAGATTCCCCGCCTCAGATTCCCCACCTCAGATTCCCCGCCTCAGATTCCCCGCCTCAGATTCCCTGCCTCTGATTGCCTGCCTCTGATTCCCTGCCTCTGATTCCCTGCCTCTGATTCCCTGCCTCTGATTCCCTGCCTCTGATTCCGCGCCTCTGATTCCACGCCTCTCTTTCCATATCTCTGATTCCCCGCCTCTGATTCCATGCCTCTGATAACCTGCCTCTCTTTGCCTGCCTCTATTTCGGTGCCTCTTTCTCTGCATCTAGTTTCCCACATCTCATTTGCCCCCTCTGATAACCCGCCTCTGATTCCATGCCTCTGATTCCCCGCCTCTGATTCCCGGCCTCTGATTCCCCGCCTCTGATTCCCCGCCTCTGATTCCCTGCCTCAGATTCCCTGCCTCAGATTCCCTGCCTCAGATTCCCTGCATCTGATTCCCCGCCTCTGATTCCCCGCCTCTTATTCCCCGCCTTTGATTCCCTGCCTCTGATTCCCCACCTCTGATTCCCTGCCTCTGTTTCCCCGCCTCTGATTCCCCGCCTCTGATTCCCCGCCTCAGATTCCCCGCCTCAGACTCCCCGCCTCAGATTCCCCGCCTCAGATTCCCCGCCTCAGATTCCCCGCCTCAGATTCCCTCCCTCAGATTCCCCGCCTCAGATTCCCCGCCTCAGATTCCCCGCCTCAGATTCCCCGCCTCAGATTCCCCGCCTCAGATTCCCCGCCTCAGATTCCCCGCCTCAGATTCCCCGCCTCAGATTCCCCGTCTCAGATACCCTGCCTCTGATTCCCTGCCTCTGATTCCCTGCCTCTGATTCCCTGCCTCTGATTCCCTGCCTCTGATTCCGCGCCTCTGATTCCACGCCTCTCTTTCCGTATCTCTGATTCCCCGCCTCTAATTCCCTGCCTCTGATACCCTGCCTCTCTTTGCCTGCCTCTATTTCGGTGCCTCTTTCTCTGCATCTAGTTTCCCACATCTCATTTGCCCCCTCTGATAACCCGCCTCTGATTCCATGCCTCTGATTCCCCGCCTCTGATTCCCCGCCTCTGATTCCCTGCCTCTGATTCCCCGCATCTGATTCCCTGCCTCAGATTCCCCTTCTCAGATTCCCTGCCTCAGATTCCCTGCCTCTGATTCCCCGCCTCTGATTCCCCGCCTCTTGTTCCCCACCTCTGATTCCCCGCCTCTGATTCCCCGCGTCTGATTCCCTCCCTCAGATTCCCCGGCTCTGATTCCCTGCATTAGATTCCCTGCCTCAGATTCCCTGCCTCTGATTCCCCGCCTCTGATTCCCCGCCTCAGATTCCCCGCCTCAGATTCCCTGCATCAGATTCCCCGCCTGAGATTCCCCACCTCAGATTCCCCGCCTCAGATTCCCCGCCTCAAATTACCCGCATCAGATTCCCCGCCTCAGATTCCCCGCCTCAGATTCCCCGCCTCAGATACCCCGCCTCAGATTTCCCGCCTCAGATTCCCCGCCTCCGATTCTCCGCCTCAGATTCCCCGCCTCAGATTCCCCGCCTCAGATTCCCCGCCTCAGATTCCCCGCCTCAGATTCCCCGCCTCAGATTCCCCGCCTCAGATTCCCCGCCTCAGATTCCCCGCCTCAGATTCCCCGCCTCTGATTCCCCGCCTCTGATTCCCCGCCTCTTATTCCCCGCCTCTGATTCCCCGCCTCTGATTCCCCGCCTCAGATTCCCCACCTCAGATTCCCCGCCTCAGATTCCCTGCCTCTGATTCCCTGCCTCTGATTCCCTGCCTCTGATTCCCTGCCTCTGATTCCCTGCCTCTGATTCCCTGCCTCTGATTCCCTGCCTCTGATTCCGTGCCTCTGATTCCACGCCTCTCCTTCCGTATCTCTGATTCCCCGCCTCTAATTCCCTGCCTCTGATACCCTGCCTCTCTTTGCCTGCCTCTATTTCGGTGCCTCTTTCTCTGCATCTAGTTTCCCACATCTCATTTGCCCCCTCTGATAACCCGCCTCTGATTCCATGCCTCTGATTTCCCGCCTCTGATTCCCCGCCTCTGATTCCCCGCCTCTGATTCCCCGCCTCTGATTCCCTGCCTCTGATTCCCCGCCTCTGATTCCCTGCCTCAGATTCCCTGCCTCAGATTCCCCGCCTCAGATTCCCTGCCTCAGATTCCCCGCCTCAGATTCCCTGCCTCTGATTCCCCGACTCTGATTCCCCACCTCTTATTCCCAGCCTCTGATTCCCCTCCTCTGATTCCCTGCCTCTGATACCCTGCCTCTCTTTGCCTGCCTCTATTTCGGTGCCTCTTTCTCTGCATCTAGTTTCCCACATCTAATTTACCCCCTCTGATAACCCGCCTCTGATTCCATGCCTCTGATTCCCCGCCTCTGATACCCCGCCTCTGATTCCCTGCCTCTGATTCCCCGCCTCTGATTCCCTGACTCAGATTCTCTGCCTCAGATTCCCCGCCTCAGATTCCCTGCCTCAGATTCCCCGCTTCAGATTCCCTGCCTCTGATTCCCCGACTCTGATTCCCCGACTCTTATTCCCCGCCTCTGATTCCCCGCCTCTGATTCCCCGCCTCTGATTCCCTGCCTCTGATTCCCCACCTCTGATTCCCTGCCTCAGATTCCCTGCCTCTGATTCCCCGACTCTGATTCCCCGCCTCTTATTCCCCACCTCTGATTCCCCGCCTCTGATTCCCCGCCTCTGATTCCCTGCCTCTGTTTCCCCACCTCTGATTCCCCGCCTCTGATTACCCGCCTCAGATTCCCCGGCTCTGATTCCCTGCCTCAGATTCCCTGCCTAAGATTCCCCGCCTCAGATTCCCTGCCTCAGATTCCCCGCCTCAGATTTCCCGCCTCAGATTCCCCTCCTCAGAATCCCCGCCTCAGATTCCCCGCCTCAGATTCCCCGCCTCAGATTCCCCGCCTCAGATTCCCCGCCTCAGATTCCCCGCCTCAGATTCCCCGCCTCAGATTCCCCGCCTCAAATTCCCCGCCTCAGATTCCCCGTCTCAGATTCCCTGCCTCTGATTCCCTGCCTCTGATTCCCTGCCTCTGATTCCCTGCCTCTGATTCCCTGCCTCTGATTCCGCGCCTCTGATTCCACGCCTCAGATTCCCTTCCTCAGATTCCCTGCCTCAGATTCCCTGCCTCTGATTCCCCGCATCTGATTCCCCGCCTCTTATTCCCCGCCTCTGATTCCCCGCCTCTGATTCCCCGCATCTGATTCCCTCCCTCAGATTCCCCGGCTCTGATTCCCTGCATTAGATTCCCTGCCTAAGATTCCCTGCCTCTGATTCCACGCCTCTGATTCCCCGCCTCAGATTCCCCGCCTCAGATTTTCTGCATCAGATTCCCCGCCTGAGATTCCCCACCTAAGATTCCCCGCCTCAGATTCCCCGCCTCAAATTCCCCGCATCAGATTCCCCGCCTCAGATTCCCCGCCTCAGATTCCCCGCTTCAGATTCCCCGCCTCAGATTTCCCGCCTCAGATTCCCCGCCTCCGATTCCCCGCCTCAGATTCCCCGCCTCAGATTCCCCGCCTCAGATTCCCCGCCTCAGATTTCCCACCTCAGATTCCCCGCCTCAGATTCCCCGCCTCAGATTCCCTGCCTCTGATTGCCTGCCTCTGATTCCCTGCCTCTGATTCCCTGCCTCTGATTCCCTGCCTCTGATTCCCTGCCTCTGATACCCTGCCTCTCTTTGCATGCCTCTATTTCGGTGCCTCTTTCTCTGCATCTAGTTTCCCACATCTCATTTGCCCCCTCTGATAACCCGCCTCTGATTCCATGCCTCTGATTCCCCGCCTCTGATTCCCGGCCTCTGATTCTCCGCCTCTGATTCCCCGCCTCTGATTCCCTGCCTCAGATTCCCTGCCTCAGATTCCCTGCCTCAGATTCCCTGCATCTGATTCCCCGCCTCTGATTCCCCGCCTCTTATTCCCCGCCTTTGATTCCCCGCCTCTGATTCCCCGCCTCTGATTCCCTGCCTCTGTTTCCCCGCCTCTGATTCCCCGCCTCTGATTCCCCGCCTCAGATTCCCCGGCTCTGATTCCCTGCCTCAGATTCCCCGCCTCAGATTTCCCGCCTCAGATTCCCCTCCTCAGATTCCCCGCCTCTGATTCCCCGCCTCTTATTCCCCGCCTCTGATTCCTCGCCTCTGATTCCCCGCCTCTGATTCCCTGCCTCTGTTTCCCCGCCTCTGATTCCCTGCCTCTGATTCCCCGCCTCAGATTCCCCGCCTCTTATTCCCCTCCTCTCTTTCCCTGCCTTTATTTGTGCCCCTCTTTCTCTTCCTCTCTTTCCCCACTTCTCTTTACCCCCCTCTGATTCCCCACCACTGAATCCGCGCCTCTGATTCCCAACCTCAGATTCCCCGCCTCAGATTCCCCGCCTCAGATTCCCTACATCAGATACTCTGCCCCAGATTCCCTGCCTCAGATTCCCTGCCTCAGACTCCCTGCCTCAGATTCCCTGCCTATGATTTCCTGCCTCTGATTCCCCGCCTCAGATTCCCCGCCTCAGATTCCCCGCCTCAGATTCCCCGCCTCAGATTCCCCGCCTCAGATTCCCCGCCTCAGATTCCCCGCGTTAGATTCCCTGCCTCTTATTGCCTGCCTCTGATTCCCTTCCTCTGATTCCCTGCCTCTAAATCCCTGCCTCTGATTCCCTGCCTCTGATTCCCTGCCTCTGATTCCGCGCCTCTGATTCCCCTCCTCTCTTTCCGTGTCTCTGATTCCCCGCCTCAGATTCCCTGCCTCAGATACCCTGCCTCTCTTTGCCATCGTCCATTTCCGTGCCTCTTTCTCTGCATCTAGTTTCCCACATCTCATTTGCCCCCTCTGATAACCGGCCTCTGATTCCATGCCTCTGATTCCCCGCCTCTGATTCCCCGCCTCTGATTCCCCGCCTCTGATTCCCTGCCTCAGATTCCCTGCCTCAGATTCCTTGCCTCAGATTCCCTGCCTCTCATTCCCCGCCTCTGATTCCCCGCCTCTTATTCCCCGCCTCTCATTCCCCGCCTCTGATTCCCCGCCTCTGATTCCCTGCCTCTGTTTCGCCACCTCTGATTCCCCACATCTGATTCCCCGCCTCACATTCCCCGGCTCTGATTCCCTGCCTGAGTTTCCATGCCACAGATTCCCCGCCACAGATTCCATGCCTCAGATTCCCCGCCTCAGATTCCCCGCCTCAGATTCCCCGCCTCAGATTCCCCGCCTCAGATTCCCCGCCTCAGATTCCCCGCCTCAGATTCCCCGCCTCTGATTCCCCGCCTCTTATTCCCCACCTCTGATTCCCCGCCTCTGATTCCCCGCCTCTCATTCCCTGCCTCTGTTTCCCCGCCTCTGATTCCCCGCCTCTGATTCCCCGCCTCAGATTCCCCTGCTCTGATTCCCCGCCTCAGATTCCCTGCCTCAGATTCCCCGCCTCAGATTCCCCGCCTCAGATTCCCCGCCTCAGATTCCCCGCCTCAGATTCCCCGCCTCAGATTCCCCGCCTCAGATTCCCCGCCTCAGATTTCCCGCCTCAGATTCCCCGCCTCAGATTCCCCGCCTCAGATTCCCCGCCTCAGATTCCCCACCTCTGATTCCCCGCCTCTATTTCCCTGCCTCTAATTCCCAGCCTCTGATTCCAGCCCACTGATTCCGCGCCTCTGATTCCACGCCTCTCTTTCCGTGTCTCTGATTCCCCGCCTCAGATTCCCAGACTCTGATTCCCTGCCTCAGATTCCCTGCCTCAGATTCCCTGCCTCAGATTCCCTGCCTCTGATTCCCTGCCTCTGATTCCCCACCTCTTATTCCCCACCTCTGATTCCCCGCCTCTGATTCCCCGCCTCTCATTCCCTGCCTCTGTTTCCCCGCCTCTGATTCCCCGCCTCTGATTCCCCGCCTCAGATTCCCCGGCTCTGATTCCCCGCCTCAGATTCCCTGCCTCAGATTCCCCGCCTCAGATTCCCCGCCTCAGATTCCCTGCCTCAGATTCCCCGCCTCAGATTCCCTGCCTCTGATTCCCCGACTCTGATTCCCCGCCTCTTATTCCCCGCCTCTGATTCCCCGCCTCTGATTCCCTGCCTCTGATACCCTGCCTCTCTTTGCCTGCCTCTATTTCGGTGCCTCTTTCTCTGCATCCAGTTTCCCACATCTCATTTGCCCCCTCTGATAACCCGCCTCTGATTCCATGCCTCTGATTCCCCGCCTCTGTTACCCCGCCTCTGATTCCCTGCCTCTGATTCCCCGCCTCTGATTCCCTGACTCAGATTCCCTGCCTCAGTTTCCCCGCCTCAGATTCCCTGCCTCAGATTCCCCGCCTCAGATTCCCTGCCTCTGATTCCCCGACTCTGATTCCCCGCCTCTTATTCCCCGCCTCTGACTCCCCGCCTCTGATTCCCCACCTCTGATTCCCTGCCTCTGATTCCCCACCTCTGAATCCCTGCCTCAGATTCCCTGCCTCAGATTCCCTGCCTCAGATTCCCTGCCTCTGATTCCCCGACTCTGATTCCCCGCCTCTTATTCCCCACCTCTGATTCCCCGCCTCAGATTCCCCGCCTCAGATTCCCTGCATCAGATTCCCCGCCTGAGATTCCCCACCTAAGATTCCCCGCCTCAGATTCCCCGCCTCAAATTCCCCGCATCAGATTCCCCGCCTCAGATTCCCCGCCTCAGATTCCCCGCTTCAGATTCCCCGCCTCAGATTTCCCGCCTCAGATTCCCCGCCTCCGATTCCCCGCCTCAGATTCCCCGCCTCAGATTCCCCGCCTCAGATTCCCCGCCTCAGATTTCCCACCTCAGATTCCCCGCCTCAGATTCCCCGCCTCAGATTCCCTGCCTCTGATTGCCTGCCTCTGATTCCCTGCCTCTGATTCCCTGCCTCTGATTCCCTGCCTCTGATTCCCTGCCTCTGATTCCCTGCCTCTGATTCCCTGCCTCTGATTCCCTGCCTCTGATTCCGCGCCTCTGATTCCACGCCTCTCTTTCCGTATCTCTGATTCCCCGCCTCTGATTCCCTGCCTCTGATACCCTGCCTCTCTTTGCATGCCTCTATTTCGGTGCCTCTTTCTCTGCATCTAGTTTCCCACATCTCATTTGCCCCCTCTGATAACCCGCCTCTGATTCCATGCCTCTGATTCCCCGCCTCTGATTCCCGGCCTCTGATTCCCCGCCTCTGATTCCCCGCCTCTGATTCCCTGCCTCAGATTCCCTGCCTCAGATTCCCTGCCTCAGATTCCCTGCATCTGATTCCCCGCCTCTGATTCCCCGCCTCTTATTCCCCGCCTTTGATTCCCCGCCTCTGATTCCCCGCCTCTGATTCCCTGCCTCTGTTTCCCCGCCTCTGATTCCCCGCCTCTGATTCCCCGCCTCAGATTCCCCGGCTCTGATTCCCTGCCTCAGATTCCCCGCCTCAGATTTCCCGCCTCACATTCCCCTCCTCAGATTCCCCGCCTCTGATTCCCCGCCTCTTATTCCCCGCCTCTGATTCCTCGCCTCTGATTCCCCGCCTCTGATTCCCTGCCTCTGTTTCCCCGCCTCTGATTCCCTGCCTCTGATTCCCCGCCTCAGATTCCCCGCCTCAGATTCCCTGCCTCAGATTCACCGCCTCAGATTTCCCGCCTCAGATTCCCCTCCTCAGATTCCCCGCCTCAGATTCCCCGCCTCAGATTCCCCGCCTCAGATTCCCCGCCTCAGATTCCCCGCCTCAGATTCCCCGCCTCAGATTCCCCGCCTCAGATTCCCCGCCTCAGATTCCCCACCTCAGATTCCACGCCTCAGATTCCCCGTCTCAGATTCACTGCCTCTGATTCCCTGCCTCTGATTCCCTGCCTCTGATTCCCTGCCTCTGATTCCCTGCCTCTGATTCCCTGCCTCTGATTCCCTGCCTCTGATTCCGCGCCTCTGATTCCACGCCTCTCTTTCCGTATCTCTGATTCCCCGCCTCTGATTCCCTGCCTCTGATTCCGCGCTTCTGATTCCACGCCTCTCTTTCCGTATCTCTGATTCCCCGCCTCTGATTCCCTGCCTCTGATACCCTGCCTCTGATTCTCCGCCTCTGATTCCCCGCCTCAGATTCCCCGCCTCTGATTCCCTGCCTCAGATTCCCTGCCTCAGATTGCCTGCCTCAGATTCCCTGCCTCTGATTCCCGTCTCTGATTCCCCGCCTCTTATTATCCGCCTCTGATTCCCCGCGTCTGATTCCCCACCTCTGATTCCCTGACTCTGTTTCCCCGCCTCTGATTCCGCGCCTCTGATTCCCCGCCTCAGATTCCCCGGCTATGATTCCCTGCCTCAGATTCCCTGCCTCAGATTCCCCGCCTCAGATTCACTGCCTCAGATTCCCCGCCTCAGATTCCCTGCCTCAGATTCCCCGCCTCAGAATCCCCGCCTCAGATTCCCAGCCTCTGATTCCCTGCCTCAGATTCCCTGCCTCAGACTCCCTGCCTCAGATTCCCTGCCTCTGATTCCCTGCCTCTGATTCCCCGCCTCTTATTCCCCACCTCTGATTCCCTGCCTCTGATTCCCTGCCTCTGATTCCCTGCCTCTGATTCTGTGCCTCAGATTCCCCGCGTCTGATTCCCTGCCTCAGATTCCCTTCCTCAGATTCCCTGCCTCAGATTCCCTGCCTCTGATTCCCCGCCTCTGATTCCCCGCCTCTTATTCCCCGCCTCTGATTCCCCGCCTCTGATTCCCCGCGTCTGATTCCCTCCCTCAGATTCCCCGGCTCTGATTCCCTGCATTAGATTCCCTGCCTAAGATTCCCTGCCTCTGATTCCCCGCCTCTGATTCCCCGCCTCAGATTCCCCGCCTCAGATTCCCTGCATCAGATTCCCCGCCTGAGATTCCCCACCTAAGATTCCCCGCCTCAGATTCCCCGCCTCAAATTCCCCGCATCAGATTCCCCGCCTCAGATTCCCCGCCTCAGATTCCCCGTCTCAGATTCCCCGCCTCAGATTCCCCGCCTCAGATTCCCCGCCTCAGATTCCCCGCCTCAGATTCCCCGTCTCAGATTCCCTGCCTCTGATTCCCTGCCTCTGATTCCCTGCCTCTGATTCCCTGCCTCTGATTCCCTGCCTCTGATTCCCTGCCTCTGATTCCCTGCCTCTGATTCCGCGCCTCTGATTCCACGCCTCTCTTTCCGTATCTCTGATTCCCCGCCTCTAATTCCCTGCCTCTGATACCCTGCCTCTCTTTGCCTGCCTCTATTTCGGTGCCTCTTTCTCTGCATCTAGTTTCCCACATCTCATTTGCCCCCTCTGATAACCCGCCTCTGATTCCATGCCTCTGATTCCCCGCCTCTGATTCCCCACCTCTGATTCCCTGCCTCTGATTCCCCGCGTCTGATTCCCTGCCTCAGATTCCCTTCCTCAGATTCCCTGCCTCAGATTCCCTGCCTCTGATTCCCCGCCTCTGATTCCCCGCCTCTTATTCCCCGCCTCTGATTCCCCGTCTCTGATTCCCCGCGTCTGATTCCCTCCCTCAGATTCCCCGGCTCTGATTCCCTGCATTAGATTCCCTGCCTAAGATTCCCTGCCTCTGATTCCCCGCCTCTGATTCCCCGCCTCAGATTCCCCGCCTCAGATTCCCTGCATCAGATTCCCCGCCTGAGATTCCCCACCTCAGATTCCCCGCCTCAGATTCCCCGCCTCAAATTCCCCGCATCAGATTCCCCGCCTCAGATTCCCCGCCTCAGATTCCCCGCCTCAGATTCCCCGCCTCAGATTTCCCGCCTCAGATTCCCCGCCTCCGATTCCCCGCCTCAGATTCCCCGCCTCAGATTCCCCGCCTCAGATTCCCCGCCTCAGATTCCCCACCTCAGATTCCCCGCCTCAGATTCCCCGCCTCAGATTCCCTGCCTCTGATTGCCTGCCTCTGATTCCCTGCCTCTGATTCCCTGCCTCTGATTCCCTGCCTCTGATTCCCTGCCTCTGATTCCGCGCCTCTGATTCCACGCCTCTCTTTCCATATCTCTGATTCCCCGCCTCTGATTCCATGCCTCTGATAACCTGCCTCTCTTTGCCTGCCTCTATTTCGGTGCCTCTTTCTCTGCATCTAGTTTCCCACATCTCATTTGCCCCCTCTGATAACCCGCCTCTGATTCCATGCCTCTGATTCCCCGCCTCTGATTCCCGGCCTCTGATTCCCCGCCTCTGATTCCCCGCCTCTGATTCCCTGCCTCAGATTCCCTGCCTCAGATTCCCTGCCTCAGATTCCCTGCATCTGATTCCCCGCCTCTGATTCCCCGCCTCTTATTCCCCGCCTTTGATTCCCTGCCTCTGATTCCCCACCTCTGATTCCCTGCCTCTGTTTCCCCGCCTCTGATTCCCCGCCTCTGATTCCCCGCCTCAGATTCCCCGCCTCAGACTCCCCGCCTCAGATTCCCCGCCTCAGATTCCCCGCCTCAGATTCCCCGCCTCAGATTCCCTCCCTCAGATTCCCCGCCTCAGATTCCCCGCCTCAGATTCCCCGCCTCAGATTCCCCGCCTCAGATTCCCCGCCTCAGATTCCCCGCCTCAGATTCCCCGCCTCAGATTCCCCGCCTCAGATTCCCCGTCTCAGATACCCTGCCTCTGATTCCCTGCCTCTGATTCCCTGCCTCTGATTCCCTGCCTCTGATTCCCTGCCTCTGATTCCGCGCCTCTGATTCCACGCCTCTCTTTCCGTATCTCTGATTCCCCGCCTCTAATTCCCTGCCTCTGATACCCTGCCTCTCTTTGCCTGCCTCTATTTCGGTGCCTCTTTCTCTGCATCTAGTTTCCCACATCTCATTTGCCCCCTCTGATAACCCGCCTCTGATTCCATGCCTCTGATTCCCCGCCTCTGATTCCCCGCCTCTGATTCCCTGCCTCTGATTCCCCGCATCTGATTCCCTGCCTCAGATTCCCTTTCTCAGATTCCCTGCCTCAGATTCCCTGCCTCTGATTCCCCGCCTCTGATTCCCCGCCTCTTGTTCCCCACCTCTGATTCCCCGCCTCTGATTCCCCGCGTCTGATTCCCTCCCTCAGATTCCCCGGCTCTGATTCCCTGCATTAGATTCCCTGCCTCAGATTCCCTGCCTCTGATTCCCCGCCTCTGATTCCCCGCCTCAGATTCCCCGCCTCAGATTCCCTGCATCAGATTCCCCGCCTGAGATTCCCCACCTCAGATTCCCCGCCTCAGATTCCCCGCCTCAAATTACCCGCATCAGATTCCCCGCCTCAGATTCCCCGCCTCAGATTCCCCGCCTCAGATACCCCGCCTCAGATTTCCCGCCTCAGATTCCCCGCCTCCGATTCTCCGCCTCAGATTCCCCGCCTCAGATTCCCCGCCTCAGATTCCCCGCCTCAGATTCCCCGCCTCAGATTCCCCGCCTCAGATTCCCCGCCTCAGATTCCCCGCCTCAGATTCCCCGCCTCAGATTCCCCGCCTCTGATTCCCCGCCTCTGATTCCCCGCCTCTTATTCCCCGCCTCTGATTCCCCGCCTCTGATTCCCCGCCTCAGATTCCCCACCTCAGATTCCCCGCCTCAGATTCCCTGCCTCTGATTCCCTGCCTCTGATTCCCTGCCTCTGATTCCCTGCCTCTGATTCCCTGCCTCTGATTCCCTGCCTCTGATTCCCTGCCTCTGATTCCGTGCCTCTGATTCCACGCCTCTCCTTCCGTATCTCTGATTCCCCGCCTCTAATTCCCTGCCTCTGATACCCTGCCTCTCTTTGCCTGCCTCTATTTCGGTGCCTCTTTCTCTGCATCTAGTTTCCCACATCTCATTTGCCCCCTCTGATAACCCGCCTCTGATTCCATGCCTCTGATTTCCCGCCTCTGATTCCCCGCCTCTGATTCCCCGCCTCTGATTCCCCGCCTCTGATTCCCTGCCTCTGATTCCCCGCCTCTGATTCCCTGCCTCAGATTCCCTGCCTCAGATTCCCCGCCTCAGATTCCCTGCCTCAGATTCCCCGCCTCAGATTCCCTGCCTCTGATTCCCCGACTCTGATTCCCCACCTCTTATTCCCAGCCTCTGATTCCCCTCCTCTGATTCCCTGCCTCTGATACCCTGCCTCTCTTTGCCTGCCTCTATTTCGGTGCCTCTTTCTCTGCATCTAGTTTCCCACATCTAATTTACCCCCTCTGATAACCCGCCTCTGATTCCATGCCTCTGATTCCCCGCCTCTGATACCCCGCCTCTGATTCCCTGCCTCTGATTCCCCGCCTCTGAT
The DNA here is from genome assembly GCF_036971445.1 of Narcine bancroftii. NCBI lineage: Eukaryota > Metazoa > Chordata > Chondrichthyes > Torpediniformes > Narcinidae > Narcine > Narcine bancroftii. Next base: position 90,928,482 of record NC_091481.1, read on the forward strand.
TCCCTGACTCAGATTCTCTGCCTCAGATTCCCCGCCTCAGATTCCCTGCCTCAGATTCCCCGCTTCAGATTCCCTGCCTCTGATTCCCCGACTCTGATTCCCCGACTCTTATTCCCCGCCTCTGATTCCCCGCCTCTGATTCCCCGCCTCTGATTCCCTGCCTCTGATTCCCCACCTCTGATTCCCTGCCTCAGATTCCCTGCCTCTGATTCCCCGACTCTGATTCCCCGCCTCTTATTCCCCACCTCTGATTCCCCGCCTCTGATTCCCCGCCTCTGATTCCCTGCCTCTGTTTCCCCACCTCTGATTCCCCGCCTCTGATTACCCGCCTCAGATTCCCCGGCTCTGATTCCCTGCCTCAGATTCCCTGCCTAAGATTCCCCGCCTCAGATTCCCTGCCTCAGATTCCCCGCCTCAGATTTCCCGCCTCAGATTCCCCTCCTCAGAATCCCCGCCTCAGATTCCCCGCCTCAGATTCCCCGCCTCAGATTCCCCGCCTCAGATTCCCCGCCTCAGATTCCCCGCCTCAGATTCCCCGCCTCAGATTCCCCGCCTCAAATTCCCCGCCTCAGATTCCCCGTCTCAGATTCCCTGCCTCTGATTCCCTGCCTCTGATTCCCTGCCTCTGATTCCCTGCCTCTGATTCCCTGCCTCTGATTCCGCGCCTCTGATTCCACGCCTCAGATTCCCTTCCTCAGATTCCCTGCCTCAGATTCCCTGCCTCTGATTCCCCGCATCTGATTCCCCGCCTCTTATTCCCCGCCTCTGATTCCCCGCCTCTGATTCCCCGCATCTGATTCCCTCCCTCAGATTCCCCGGCTCTGATTCCCTGCATTAGATTCCCTGCCTAAGATTCCCTGCCTCTGATTCCACGCCTCTGATTCCCCGCCTCAGATTCCCCGCCTCAGATTTTCTGCATCAGATTCCCCGCCTGAGATTCCCCACCTAAGATTCCCCGCCTCAGATTCCCCGCCTCAAATTCCCCGCATCAGATTCCCCGCCTCAGATTCCCCGCCTCAGATTCCCCGCTTCAGATTCCCCGCCTCAGATTTCCCGCCTCAGATTCCCCGCCTCCGATTCCCCGCCTCAGATTCCCCGCCTCAGATTCCCCGCCTCAGATTCCCCGCCTCAGATTTCCCACCTCAGATTCCCCGCCTCAGATTCCCCGCCTCAGATTCCCTGCCTCTGATTGCCTGCCTCTGATTCCCTGCCTCTGATTCCCTGCCTCTGATTCCCTGCCTCTGATTCCCTGCCTCTGATACCCTGCCTCTCTTTGCATGCCTCTATTTCGGTGCCTCTTTCTCTGCATCTAGTTTCCCACATCTCATTTGCCCCCTCTGATAACCCGCCTCTGATTCCATGCCTCTGATTCCCCGCCTCTGATTCCCGGCCTCTGATTCTCCGCCTCTGATTCCCCGCCTCTGATTCCCTGCCTCAGATTCCCTGCCTCAGATTCCCTGCCTCAGATTCCCTGCATCTGATTCCCCGCCTCTGATTCCCCGCCTCTTATTCCCCGCCTTTGATTCCCCGCCTCTGATTCCCCGCCTCTGATTCCCTGCCTCTGTTTCCCCGCCTCTGATTCCCCGCCTCTGATTCCCCGCCTCAGATTCCCCGGCTCTGATTCCCTGCCTCAGATTCCCCGCCTCAGATTTCCCGCCTCAGATTCCCCTCCTCAGATTCCCCGCCTCTGATTCCCCGCCTCTTATTCCCCGCCTCTGATTCCTCGCCTCTGATTCCCCGCCTCTGATTCCCTGCCTCTGTTTCCCCGCCTCTGATTCCCTGCCTCTGATTCCCCGCCTCAGATTCCCCGCCTCAGATTCCCTGCCTCAGATTCCCCGCCTCAGATTTCCCGCCTCAGATTCCCCTCCTCAGATTCCCCGCCTCAGATTCCCCGCCTCAGATTCCCCGCCTCAGATTCCCCACCTCAGATTCCCCGCCTCAGATTCCCCGCCTCAGATTCCCCGCCTCAGATTCCCCGCCTCAGATTCCCCGCCTCAGATTCCCCGCCTCAGATTCCCCGTCTCAGATTCCCTGCCTCTGATTCCCTGCCTCTGATTCCCTGCCTCTGATTCCCTGCCTCTGATTCCCTGCCTCTGATTCCCTGCCTCTGATTCCCTGCCTCTGATTCCCTGCCTCTGATTCCCCGCCTCTAATTCCCTGCCTCTGAAACCCTGCCTCTCTTTGCCTGCCTCTATTTCGGTGCCTCTTTCTCTGCATCTAGTTTCCCACATCTCATTTGCCCCCTCTGATAACCCGCCTCTGATTCCATGCCTCTGATTCCCCGCCTCTGATTCCCCGCCTCTGATTCCCTGCCTCTGATTCCCCGCGTCTGATTCCCTGCCTCAGATTCCCTTCCTCAGATTCCCTGCCTCAGATTCCCTGCCTCTGATTCCCCGCCTCTGATTCCCCGCATCTTATTCCCCGCCTCTGATTCCCCGCCTCAGATTCCCCGCCTCTGATTCCCTGCCTCTGTTTCCCCGCCTCTGATTCCCCGCCTCTGATTCCCCGCCTCAGATTCCCTGGCTCTGATTCCCTGCCTCAGATTCCCCGCCTCAGATTCCCCACCTCAGATTCCTCGCCACAGATTCCCCGCCTCAGATTCCCCGCCTCAGATTCCCCGCCTCAGATTCCCCGCCTCAGATTCCCCGCCTCAGATTCCCCGCCTCAGATTCCCCGCCTCAGATTCCCCGCCTCAGATTCCCTGCCTCAGATTCCCTGCCTCAGATTCCTTGCCTCAGATTCCCTGCCTCTGATTCCCCGCCTCTGATTCCCCGCCTCTGATTCCCTGCTTCAGATTCCCTGCCTCAGATTCCTTGCCTCAGATTCCCTGCCTCTGATTCCCCGCCTCTGATTCCCCGCCTCTTATTCCCCGCCACTGATTCCCCGCCTCTGATTCCCCGCCTCTGATTCCCTGCCTCTGTTTCCCCGCCTCTGACTCCCCGCGTCTGAATCCCCGCCTCAGATTCCCCGGCTCTGATTCCCTGCCTGAGATTCCATGCCTCAGATTCCCCGCCTCAGATTCCCTGCCTCACATTCCCCGCCTCAGATTCCCAGCCTCTGATTCCCTGCCTCAGATTCCCTGCCTCAGACACCCTGCCTCAGATTCCCTGCCTCTGATTCCCTGCCTCAGATTCCCTGCCTCTGATTCCGCGCCTCTGATTCCATGCCTCTCTTTCCGTGTCTCTGATTCCCCGCCTCTGATTCCCTGCCTCTGATACCCTGCCTCAGATTCCCTGCCACAGATTCCCCGCCTCTGATTCCCCGCCTCTGATTCCCCGCCTCTGATTCCCTGCCTCTGATTCCCCGCCTCTGATTCCCCGCCTCTGATTCCCCACCTCTGATTCCCCGCCTCTGAATCACCGCCTCTGATTCCCCTCCTCTGATTCCCAGGCTCTGATTCCCCGGCTCTGATTCCCTGCCTCAGATTCCCCGCCTCTGATTCCCCGCCTCTGATTCGCCGCCTCTGATTCCCCGCCTCTGATTCCCCGCATCCCTTTCCGTGCAACTTTCCCGGCCTCCGTTTCCCCACATCTCTTACCCCGCCTCTGATTCCACGCCTCTGATTCCCCGCCTCTGATTCCCCGCCTCTGTCTCTGCGCCTCTCTTTCACCTCCAATCTTTCCACTCCACTCTTTCCGTGCCTCTCTTTACCTCCCTCAATTTCAACAACTCTGTTTGATCTGTTTTGTGTACCTCATTTTGAACACAAGTTCCAACCACTATGTTTTGCCCACCTCTTTCCCCGCCTCTATTTATCCACCAATGTTTACCTGCCTCTGTTCACCCGCCTGTTTCCCCGCCTCTGATTCTCCACCTTTGATTCCCCGCCTCTCTTTCCCTGCCTCAATTTCCTCGCCTCTTTCTCTGCCTCTCATTCCCCACATCTCTATTCCCCCCTCTGATTCCCCGCATCTGAATCCGCGCCTCTGATTCCCCACCTCAGATTCCCCGCCTCTGATTCCCCTCCTCTCTTTCCCTGCCTTTCTTTGTGCACCTCTTTCTCTGCCTCTCTTTCCCCACTTCTCTTTACCCCCCTCTGATTCCCCACCACTGAATCCGCGCCTCTGATTCCCAACCTCAGATTCCCCACCTCAGATTCCCCGCCTCAGATTCCATACCTCAGATACCATGCCTCAGATTCCCTGCCTCAGATTCCCTGCCTCAGACTCCCTGCCTCAGATTCCCTGCCTATGATTTCCTGCCTCTGATTCCCTGCCTCAGATTCCCTGGCTCTGATTCCCTGCCTGAGATTTACTGCCTCAGATTCCCCTCCTCAGATTCCCTGCCTCAGATTCCCCGCCTCAGATTCCCCGCCTCAGATTCCCCGCCTCAGATTCCCCGCCTCAGATTCCCCGCCTCAGATTCCCCGCCTCAGATTCCCCGCCTCAGATTCCCCGCCTCACATTCCCCGCCTCACATTCCCTGCCTCTGATTGCCTGCCTCTGATTCCCTGCCTCTGATTCCCTGCCTCTAAATCCCTGCCTCTGATTCCCTGCCTCTGATTCCCTGCCTCTGATTCCGCGCCTCTGATTCCCCGCCTCTCTTTCCGTTTCTCTGATTCCCCACCTCAGATTCCCTGCCTCAGATACCCTGCCTCTCTTTGCCTGCGTCTATTTCCGTGCCTCTTTCTCTGCATCTAGTTTCCCACATCTCATTTGCCCCCTCTGATAACCCGCCTCTGATTCCATGCCTCTGATTCCCCGCCTCTGATTCCCCACCTCTGATTCCCCACCTCTGATTCCCTGCCTCAGATTCCCTGCCTCAGATTCCTTGCCTCAGATTCCCTGCCTCTGATTACCCGCCTCTGATTCCCCGCCTCTTATTCCCCGCCTCTGATTCCCCGCCTCTGATTCCCCGCCTCTGATTCCCTGCCTCTGTTTCCCCGCCTTTGATTCCCCGCGTCTGATTCCCTGCCTCAGATTCCCCGGCTCTGATTCCATGCCTGAGATTCCATGCCTCAGATTCCCCGCCTCAGATTCCCTGCCTCAGATTCCCCACCTCAGATACCCAGCCTCTGATTCCCTGCCTCAGATTCCCTGCCTCAGATTCCCTGCCTCAGATTCCCTGCCTCTGATTCCCTGCCTCTGATTCCCCGCCTCTGATTCCCCGCCTCAGATTCCCTGTCTCTGATTCCCTGCCTTAGATTCCCCGCCTCAGATTCCCCGCCTCAGATTCCCCACCTCAGATTCCCCACCTCAGATTCCCCGCCTCAGATTCCCCGCCTCAGATTCCCCGCCTCAGATTCCCCGCCTCAGATTCCCCGCCTCAGATTCCCCGCCTCAGATTCCCCGCCTCAGATTCCCCGCCTCAGATTCCCTGCCTCTGTTTCCCTGCCTCTGATTCCCTGCCTCTGATTCCCCGCCTCTAATTCCCTGCCTCTAATTCCCTGCCTCTGATTCCAGCCCTCTGATTCCCCGCCTCTGATTCCCAGCCTCTGATTCCCTGCCTCTGTTTCCCCGCCTCTGACTCCCCGCGTCTGATTCCCCGACTCAGATTCGCCGGCTCTGATTCCCTGCCTGAGATTCCATGCCTCAGATTCCCCGCCTCAGATTCCCTGCATCAGATTCCCCACCTCAGATTCCCAGCCTCTGATTCCCTGCCTCAGATTCCCTGCCTCAGACTCCCTGCCTCAGATTCCCTGCCTCTGATTCCCTGCCTCTGATTCCCCTCCACTTATTCCCAACCTCTGATTCCCCGACTCTGATTACATGCCTCTGATTCCCTTCCTCTGTTTCCCCGCCTCTGATTCCCCGCCTCTGAATCCCCGCCTCTGATTCCCCGGCTCTGATTCCCTGCCTCAGATTCCCCGCCTCTGATTCCCCGCCTCTGATTCACCGCCTCTGATTCCCCGACTCTGATTCCCCGCATCCCTTTCCGTGCAACTTTCCCGGCCTCCGTGTCCCCACATCTCTTTCCCCGCCTCTGATTCCACGCCTCTGATTCCCCGCTTCTGATTCCCCGCCTCTGTCTCTGCGCCTCTCTTTCACCTCCAATCTTTCCCCTCCACTCTTACCGCGCCTCTCTTTCCCTCCCTCAATTTCAACAACTCTGTATGATCTGTTTTGTGTACCTCATTTTGAACACAAGTTCCAACCACTATGTTTTGCCCACCTCTTTCCCCGCCTCTATTTATCTGCTTATGTTTACCTGCCTCTGTTTACCCGCCTGTTTCCCCGCCTCTGATTCTCCACCTTTGATTACCCGCCTCTCTTTCCCTGCCTCTATTTCCGCGCCTCTTTCTCTGCCTCTCATTCCCCACATCTCTATTCCCCCCTCTGATTCCCCGCATCTGAATCCGCGCCTCTGATTCCCCACCTCAGATTCCCCGCCTCTTATTCCCCTCCTCTCTTTCCCTGCCTTTATTTGTGCCCCTCTTTCTCTTCCTCTCTTTCCCCACTTCTCTTTACCCCCCTCTGATTCCCCACCACTGAATCCGCGCCTCTGATTCCAACCTCAGATTCCCCGCCTCAGATTCCCCGCCTCAGATTCCCTACATCAGATACCCTGCCCCAGATTCCCTGCCTCAGATTCCCTGCCTCAGACTCCCTGCCTCAGATTCCCTGCCTATGATTTCCTGCCTCTGATTCCCCGCCTCAGATTCCCCGCCTCAGATTCCCCGCCTCAGATTCCCCGCCTCAGATTCCCCGCCTCAGATTCCCCGCCTCAGATTCCCCGCGTTAGATTCCCTGCCTCTTATTGCCTGCCTCTGATTCCCTTCCTCTGATTCCCTGCCTCTAAATCCCTGCCTCTGATTCCCTGCCTCTGATTCCCTGCCTCTGATTCCGCGCCTCTGATTCCCCTCCTCTCTTTCCGTGTCTCTGATTCCCCGCCTCAGATTCCCTGCCTCAGATACCCTGCCTCTCTTTGCCATCGTCTATTTCCGTGCCTCTTTCTCTGCATCTAGTTTCCCACATCTCATTTGCCCCCTCTGATAACCGGCCTCTGATTCCATGCCTCTGATTCCCCGCCTCTGATTCCCCGCCTCTGATTCCCCGCCTCTGATTCCCTGCCTCAGATTCCCTGCCTCAGATTCCTTGCCTCAGATTCCCTGCCTCTCATTCCCCGCCTCTGATTCCCCGCCTCTTATTCCCCGCCTCTCATTCCCCGCCTCTGATTCCCCGCCTCTGATTCCCTGCCTCTGTTTCGCCACCTCTGATTCCCCACGTCTGATTCCCCGCCTCACATTCCCCGGCTCTGATTCCCTGCCTGAGTTTCCATGCCACAGATTCCCCGCCACAGATTCCATGCCTCAGATTCCCCGCCTCAGATTCCCCGCCTCAGATTCCCAGACTCTGATTCCCTGCCTCAGATTCCCTGCCTCAGATTCCCTGCCTCTGATTCCCCACCTCTTATTCCCCACCTCTGATTCCCCGCCTCTGATTCCCCGCCTCTCATTCCCTGCCTCTGTTTCCCCGCCTCTGATTCCCCGCCTCTGATTCCCCGCCTCAGATTCCCCTGCTCTGATTCCCCGCCTCAGATTCCCTGCCTCAGATTCCCCGCCTCAGATTCCCCGCCTCAGATTCCCCGCCTCAGATTCCCCGCCTCAGATTCCCCGCCTCAGATTCCCCGCCTCAGATTCCCCGCCTCAGATTTCCCGCCTCAGATTCCCCGCCTCAGATTCCCCGCCTCAGATTCCCCGCCTCAGATTCCCCACCTCAGATTCCCTGCCTCTGTTTGCCTGCCTCTGATTCCCTGCCTCTGATTCCCCGCCTCTATTTCCCTGCCTCTAATTCCCAGCCTCTGATTCCAGCCCACTGATTCCGCGCCTCTGATTCCACGCCTCTCTTTCCGTGTCTCTGATTCCCCGCCTCAGATTCCCAGACTCTGATTCCCTGCCTCAGATTCCCTGCCTCAGATTCCCTGCCTCAGATTCCCTGCCTCTGATTCCCTGCCTCTGATTCCCCACCTCTTATTCCCCACCTCTGATTCCCCGCCTCTGATTCCCCGCCTCTCATTCCCTGCCTCTGTTTCCCCGCCTCTGATTCCCCGCCTCTGATTCCCCGCCTCAGATTCCCCGGCTCTGATTCCCCGCCTCAGATTCCCTGCCTCAGATTCCCCGCCTCAGATTCCCCGCCTCAGATTCCCTGCCTCAGATTCCCCGCCTCAGATTCCCTGCCTCTGATTCCCCGACTCTGATTCCCCGCCTCTGATTCCCCGCCTCTGATTCCCTGCCTCTGATACCCTGCCTCTCTTTGCCTGCCTCTATTTCGGTGCCTCTTTCTCTGCATCCAGTTTCCCACATCTCATTTGCCCCCTCTGATAACCCGCCTCTGATTCCATGCCTCTGATTCCCCGCCTCTGTTACCCCGCCTCTGATTCCCTGCCTCTGATTCCCCGCCTCTGATTCCCTGACTCAGATTCCCTGCCTCAGTTTCCCCGCCTCAGATTCCCTGCCTCAGATTCCCCGCCTCAGATTCCCTGCCTCTGATTCCCCGACTCTGATTCCCCGCCTCTTATTCCCCGCCTCTGACTCCCCGCCTCTGATTCCCCACCTCTGATTCCCTGCCTCTGATTCCCCACCTCTGAATCCCTGCCTCAGATTCCCTGCCTCAGATTCCCTGCCTCAGATTCCCTGCCTCTGATTCCCCGACTCTGATTCCCCGCCTCTTATTCCACACCTCTGATTCCCCGCCTCTGATTCCCCGCCTCTGATTCCCTGCCTCTGTTTCCCCACCTCTGATTCCCCACCTCTGATTGCCCGCCTCAGATTCCCCGGCTCTGATTCCCTGCCTCAGATTCCCTGCCTAAGATTCCCCGCCTCAGATTCCCTGCCTCAGATTCCCCACCTCAGATTTCCCGCCTCAGATTCCCCTCCTCAGATTCCCCGCCTCAGATACCCCGCCTCAGATTCCCCGCCTCAGATTCCCCGCCTCAGATTCCCCGCCTCAGATTCCCCGCCTCAGATTCCCCGCCTCAGATTCCCCGCCTCAGATTCCCCGCCTCAGATTCCCCGCCTCGGATTCCCCGCCTCAGATTCCCCGTCTCAGATTCCCCGCCTCAGATTCCCCGCCTCAGATTCCCCGCCTCAGATTCCCCGCCTCAGATTCCCCGCCTCAGATTCCCTGCCTCAGATTCCCTGTCTCAGATTCCCTGCCTCAGATTCCCTTCATCTGATTCCCTTCATCTGATTCCCTGCCTCTGATTCCCTGCCTCTGATTCCCCGCCTCTGATTCCCCGCCTCTGATTCCCCGCCTCTGATTCCCTGCCTCAGATTCCCTGTCTCTGATTCCCTGCCTTAGATTCCCCGCCTCAGATTCCCCGCCTCAGATTCCCCACCTCAGATTCCCCGCCTCAGATTCCCCGCCTCAGATTCCCCGCCTCAGATTCCCCGCCTCAGATTCCCCGCCTCAGATTCCCCGCCTCAGATTCCCCGCCTCAGATTCCCCGCCTCAGATTCCCCGCCTCAGATTCCCTGCCTCTGTTTGCCTGCCTCTGATTCCCTGCCTCTGATTCCCCGCCACTAATTCCCTGCCTCTAATTCCCTGCCTCTGATTCCAGCCCTCTGATTCCCCGCCTCTGATTCCCAGCCTCTGATTCCCTGCCTCTGTTTCCCTGCCTCTGATTCCCCGCGTCTGATTCCCCGACTCAGATTCGCCGGCTCTGATTCCCTGCCTGAGATTCCATGCCTCAGATTCCCCGCCTCAGATTCCCTGCATCAGATTCCCCACCTCAGATTCCCAGCGTCTGATTCCCTGCCTCAGATTCCCTGCCTCAGACTCCCTGCCTCAGATTCCCTGCCTCTGATTCCCTGCCTCTGATTCCCCTCCTCTTATTCCCAACCTCTGATTCCCCGACTCTGATTACCTGCCTCTGATTCCCTGCCTCTGATTCCCTGCCTCTGATTCCGCGCCTCTGATTCCCCGCCTCCCTTTCCGTGTCTCTGATTCCCCGCCTCAGATTCCCCGCCTCAGATTCCCCGCCTCAGATTCCCCGCCTCAGATTCCCCGCCTCAGATTCCCCGCGTTAGATTCCCTGCCTCTTATTGCCTGCCTCTGATTCCCTTCCTCTGATTCCCTGCCTCTAAATCCCTGCCTCTGATTCCATGCCTCTGATTCCCCGACTCTGATTCCCCGCCTCATATTCCCCGCCTCTGATTCCCCGCCTCTGATTCCCCGCCTCTGATTCCCTGCCTCTGATTCCCCACCTCTGATTCCCTGCCTCAGATTCCCTGCCTCAGATTCCCTGCCTCAGATTCCCTGCCTCTGATTCCCCGACTCTGATTCCCCGCCTCTTAATCCCCACCTCTGATTCCCCGCCTCTGATTCCCCGCCTCTGATTCCCTGCCTCTGTTTCCCCACCTCTGATTCCCCGCCTCTGATTCCCCGCCTCAGATTTCCCGGCTCTGATTCCCTGCCTCAGATTCCCTGCCTAAGATTCCCCGCCTCAAATTCCCTGCCTCAGATTCCCCACCTCAGATTTCCCGCCTCAGATTCCCCTCCTCAGATTCCCCGCCTCAGATACCCCGCCTCAGATTCCCCGCCTCAGATTCCCCGCCTCAGATTCCCCGCCTCAGATTCCCCGCCTCAGATTCCCCACCTCAGATTCCCTGCCTCAGATTCCCCGCTTCGGATTCCCCGCCTCAGATTCCCCGTCTCAGATTCCCCGCCTCAGATTCCCCGCCTCAGATTCCCCGCCTCAGATTCCCCGCCTCAGATTCCCCGCCTCAGATTCCCTGCCTCAGATTCCCTGCCTCAGATTCCCTGTCTCAGATTCCCTGCCTCAGATTCCCTTCATCTGATTCCCTTCATCTGATTCCCTGCCTCTGATTCCCTGCCTCTGATTCCCCGCCTCTGATTCCCCGCCTCTGATTCCCCGCCTCAGATTCCCTGCCTCAGATTCCCTGCCTCAGATTCCCTGCCTCTGATTCCCTGCCTCAGATTCCCTGCCTCAGATTCCCTGCCTCAGATTCCCTGCCTCTGATTGCCTGCCTCTGATTGCCTGCCTCTGATTTCCTGCCTCTGATTCCCTGCCTCTGATTCCCTGCCTCTGATTCCCTGACTCTGATTCCCTGCCTCTGATTCCGCGCCTCTGATTCCACGCCTCTCTTTCCTTGTCTCTGATTCCCCGCCTCTGATTCCCTGCCTCTGATTCCCCGCCTCTTATTCCCCACCTCTGATTCCCCGCCTCTGATTCCCCGCCTCTGATTCCATGCCTCTGATTCACTGCCTCAGATTCCCTGCATCAGATTCCCCGACTCAGATTTACCGCCTCAGATTCCCCGCCTCAGATTCCCTGCCTCAGATTCCCTGCCTCAGATTCCCTGCCTCAGATTCCCTGCCTCAGATTCCCTTCATCTGATGCCCTTCATCAATTCCCTGCCTCTGATTCCCTGCCTCTGATTCCCAACCTCTGATTCCACGCCTCAGATTCCCTGGCTCTGATTCTCTGGCTCAGATTCCCTGCCTTAGATTCCCTGCCTCTGATTCCCCGCATCTGATTCCAGGCCTCTTATTCCCCACCTCTGATTCCCCGCCTCAGATTGCCTGCCACTGATTGCACGCCTCTGATTCCCCGCCTCTGATTCCCCGTCACTGATTCCCCACCTCTCTCAACGCCTCTCTTTCGCCTCCACTCTTTCCCCTCCACTCTTTCCGCGCCTCTCTTTCCCTCCCTCAATTTCAACAACTCTGATTGATCTGTTCTGTGTACCTCATTTTCAACACACAAGTTCCAACCACTATGTTTTGCCCGCCTCTTTCCCCGCCTCTATTTATCCACCTATGTTTACCTGCCACTGTTTACCCGCCTGTTTCCCCGCCTCTGATTCCCCACCTTTCATTCCCCGCCTCTCTTTCCCTGCCTCTATTTCCGTGCCTCTTTCTCTGCCTCTCTTTCCCCACATCTCTTTACCTCCCGCTGATTCCCCGCCTCTGATACCCCGCCTCTGATTCCCCAGCTCTGATTCCCTGCCTCAGATTCCCTGCCTCAGATTCCCCGCCTCAGATTCCCTGCCTCAGATTCCCCGCCTCAGATTCGCTGCCTCTGATTCCCCGACTCTGATTCCCCGCCTCTTATTCCCCACCTCTGATTCCCCGCCTCTGATTCCCCGCCTCTGATTCCCCGCCTCTGAATCCCCGCCTCTGATTCCCCGGCTCTGATTCCCTGCCTCAGATTCCCCGCCTCTGATTCCCTGCCTCTGATTCACCGCCTCTGATTCCCCGACTATGATTCCCCGCATCCCTTTCCGCGCAACTTTCCCGGCCTCCGTGTCCCCACATCTCTTTCCCCGCCTCTGATTCCACGCCTCTGATTCCCCGCTTCTGATTCCCCGCGTCTGTCTCTGCGCCTCTCTTTCACCTATAATCTTTCCCCTCCACTCTTACCGCGCCTCTCTTTCCCTCCCTCAATTTCAACAACTCTGTATGATCTGTTTTGTGTACCTCATTTTGAACACAAGTTCCAACCACTATGTTTTGCCCACCTCTTTCCCCGCCTCTATTTATCTGCTTATGTTTACCTGCCTCTGTTTACCCGCCTGTTTCCCCGCCTCTGATTCTCCACCTTTGATTACCCGACTCTCTTTCCCTGCCTCTATTTCCGCGCCTCTTTCTCTGCCTCTCATTCCCCACATCTCTATTCCCCCCTCTGATTCCCCGCATCTGAATCCGCGCCTCTGATTCCCCACCTCAGATTCCCCGCCTCTTATTCCCCTCCTCTCTTTCCCTGCCTTTATTTGTGCCCCTCTTTCTCTTCCTCTCTTTCCCCACTTCTCTTTACCCCCCTCTGATTCCCCACCACTGAATCCGCGCCTCTGATTCTCAACCTCAGATTCCCCACCTCAGATTCCCCGCCTCAGATTCCCTACATCAGATACCCTGCCCCAGATTCCCTGCCTCAGATTCCCTGCCTCAGACTCCCTGCCTCAGATTCCCTGCCTATGATTTCCTGCCTCTGATTCCCAGCCTCAGATTCCCCGCCTCAGATTCCCCGCCTCAGATTCCCCGCCTCAGATTCCCCGCCTCAGATTCCCCGCCTCAGATTCCCCGCGTTAGATTCCCTGCCTCTTATTGCCTGCCTCTGATTCCCTTCCTCTGATTCCCTTCCTCTGATTCCCTGCCTCTAAATCCCTGCCTCTGATTCCCTGCCTCTGATTCCCTGCCTCTGATTCCGCGCCTCTGATTCCCCGCCTCCCTTTCCGTGTCTCTGATTCCCCGCCTCAGATTCCCCGCCTCAGATTCCCCGCCTCAGATTCCCCGCCTCAGATTCCCCGCCTCAGATTCCCCGCGTTAGATTCCCTGCCTCTTATTGCCTGCCTCTGACTCCCTTCCTCTGATTCCCTGCCTCTAAATCCCTGCCTCTGATTCCCTGCCTCTGATTCCCCGACTCTGATTCCCCGCCTCATATTACCCGCCTCTGATTCCCCGCCTCTGATTCCCCGCCTCTGATTCCCTGCCTCTGATTCCCCACCTCTGATTCCCTGCCTCAGATTCCCTGCCTCAGATTCCCTGCCTCAGATTCCCTGCCTCTGATTCCCCGACTCTGATTCCCCGCCTCTTAATCCCCACCTCTGATTCCCCGCCTCTGATTCCCCGCCTCTGATTCCCTGCCTCTGTTTCCCCACCTCTGATTCCCCGCCTCTGATTCCCCGCCTCAGATTTCCCGGATCTGATTCCCTGCCTCAGATTCCCTGCCTAAGATTCCCCGCCTCAGATTCCCTGCCTCAGATTCCCCACCTCAGATTTCCCGCCTCAGATTCCCCTCCTCAGATTCCCCGCCTCAGATACCCCGCCTCAGATTCCCCGCCTCAGATTCCCCGCCTCAGATTCCCCACCTCAGATTCCCCGCCTCAGATTCCCCGCCTCGGATTCCCCGCCTCAGATTCCCCGTCTCAGATTCCCCGCCTCAGATTCCCCGCCTCAGATTCCCCGCCTCAGATTCCCCGCCTCAGATTCCCCGCCTCAGATTCCCTGCCTCAGATTCCCTGTCTCAGATTCCCTGCCTCAGATTCCCTTCATCTGATTCCCTTCATCTGATTCCCTGCCTCTGATTCCCTGCCTCTGATTCCCAGCCTCTGATTCCCCGCCTCTGATTCCCCGCCTCAGATTCCCTGCCTCAGATTCCCTGCCTCAGATTCCCTGCCTCTGATTCCCTGCCTCAGATTCCCTGCCTCAGATTCCCTGCCTCAGATTCCCTGCCTCTGATTGCCTGCCTCTGATTGCCTGCCTCTGATTTCCTGCCTCTGATTCCCTGCCTCTGATTGCCTGCCTCTGATTGCCTGCCTCTGATTTCCTGCCTCTGATTCCCTGCCTCTGATTCCCTGCCTCTGATTCCCCGCCTCTGATTCCCTGCCTCTGATTCCCCGCCTCTTATTCCCCACCTCTGATTCCCCGCCTCTGATTCCCCGCCTCTGATTCCCCGCCTCTGAATCCCCGCCTCTGATTCCCCGGCTCTGATTCCCTGCCTCAGATTCCCCGCCTCTGATTCCCCGCCTCTGATTCACCGCCTCTGATTCCCCGACTATGATTCCCCGCATCCCTTTCCGCGCAACTTTCCCGGCCTCCGTGTCCCCACATCTCTTTCCCCGCCTCTGATTCCACGCCTCTGATTCCCCGCTTCTGATTCCCCGCCTCTGTCTCTGCGCCTCTCTTTCACCTCCAATCTTTCCCCTCCACTCTTACCGCACCTCTCTTTCCCTCCCTCAATTTCAACAACTCTGTATGATCTTTTTTGTGTACCTCATTTTGAACACAAGTTCCAACCACTATGTTTTGCCCACCTCTTTCCCCGCCTCTATTTATCTGCTTATGTTTACCTGCCTCTGTTTACCCGCCTGTTTCCCCGCCTATGATTCTCATCCTTTGATTACCCGCCTCTCTTTCCCTGCCTCTATTTCTGCGCCTCTTTCTCTGCCTCTCATTCCCTACATCTCTATTCCCCCCTCTGATTCCCCGCATCTGAATCCGCGCCTCTGATTCCCCACCTCAGATTCCCCGCCTCTTATTCCCCTCCTCTCTTTCCCTGCCTTTATTTGTGCCCCTCTTTCTCTTCCTCTCTTTCCCCACTTCTCTTTACCCCCCTCTGATTCCCCACCACTGAATCCGCGCCTCTGATTCCCAACCTCAGATTCCCCACCTCAGATTCCCCGCCTCAGATTCCCTACATCAGATACCCTGCCCCAGATTCCCTGCCTCAGATTCCCTGCCTCAGACTCCCTGCCTCAGATTCCCTGCCTATGATTTCCTGCCTCTGATTCCCCGCCTCAGATTCCCCGCCTCAGATTCCCCGCCTCAGATTCCCCGCCTCAGATTCCCCGCCTCAGATTCCCCGCCTCAGATTCTCCGCGTTAGATTCCCTGCCTCTTATTGCCTGCCTCTGATTCCCTTCCTCTGATTCCCTTCCTCTGATTCCCTGCCTCTAAATCCCTGCCTCTGATTCCCTGCCTCTGATTCCCTGCCTCTGATTCCGCGCCTCTGATTCCCTGCCTCTCTTTCCGTGTCTCTGATTCCCCGCCTCAGATTCCCCGCCTCAGATTCCCCGCCTCAGATTCCCCGCCTCAGATTCCCCGCGTTAGATTCCCTGCCTCTTATTGCCTGCCTCTGATTCCCTTCCTCTGATTCCCTGCCTCTAAATCCCTGCCTCTGATTCCCTGCCTCTGATTCCCCGACTCTGATTCCCCGCCTCTGATTCCCCGCCTCTGATTCCCCGCCTCTGATTCCCCGCCTCTGATTCCCTGCCTCTGATTCCCCACCTCTGATTCCCTGCCTCAGATTCCCTGCCTCAGATTCCCTGCCTCAGATTCTCTGCCTCTGATTCCCCGACTCTGATTCCCCGCCTCTTATTCCCCACCTCTGATTCCCCGCCTCTGATTCCCCGCCTCTGATTCCCTGCCTCTGTTTCCCCACCTCTGAATCCCCGCCTCTGATTCCCCGCCTCAGATTTCCCGGCTCTGATTCCCTGCCTCAGATTCCCTGCCTAAGATTCCCCGCCTCAGATTCCCTGCCTCAGATTCCCCACCTCAGATTTCCCGCCTCAGATTCCCCTCCTCAGATTCCCCGCCTCAGATACCCCGCCTCAGATTCCCCGCCTCAGATTCCCCGCCTCAGATTCCCCGCCTCAGATTCCCCGCCTCAGATTCCCCACCTCAGATTCCCCGCCTCAGATTCCCCGCCTCGGATTCCCCGCCTCAGATTCCCCGTCTCAGATTCCCCGCCTCAGATTCCCCGCCTCAGATTCCCCGCCTCAGATTCCCCGCCTCAGATTCCCCGCCTCAGATTCCCTGCCTCAGATTCCCTGTCTCAGATTCCCTGCCTCAGATTCCCTTCATCTGATTCCCTTCATCTGATTCCCTGCCTCTGATTCCCTGCCTCTGATTCCCCGCATCTGATTCCCCGCCTCTGATTCCCCGCCTCAGATTCCCTGCCTCAGATTCCCTGCCTCAGATTCCCTGCCTCTGATTCCCTGCCTCAGATTCCCTGCCTCAGATTCCCTGCCTCAGATTCCCTGCCTCTGATTTCCTGCCTCTGATTGCCTGCCTCTGATATTCTGCCTCTGATTCCCTGCCTCTGATTCCCTGCCTCTGATTCCCTGACTCTGATTCCCTGCCTCTGATTCCGCGCCTCTGATTCCACGCCTCTCTTTCCTTGTCTCTGATTCCCCGCGTCTGATTCCCTGCCTCTGATTCCCCGTCTCTGATTCCCCACCTCTCTCAACGCCTCTCTTTCGCCTCCACTCTTTCCCCTCCACTCTTTCCGCGCCTCTCTTTCCCTCCCTCAATTTCAACAACTCTGATTGATCTGTTCTGTGTACCTCATTTTCAACACACAAGTTCCAACCACTATGTTTTACCCATCTCTTTCCCCGCCTCTATTTATCCGCCTATGTTTACCCGCCTCTGTTTACCCACCTGTTTCACCGCCTCTGATTCCCCGCCTCTGATTCCCCACCTCTGTCTCTACGCCTCTCTTTCGCCTCCACTCTTTCCCCTCCACTCTTTCAGTGCCTGTCTTTCCCTCCCTCAATTTCAACAAAACTGTTTGATCTGTTTTGTGTACCTCATTTTAAACACACAAGTTCCAACCACTATGTTTTGCCCGCCTCTTTCCCCGCCTCTATTTATCCACCTATGTTTACCTGCCACTGTTTACCCGCCTGTTTCCCCGCCTCTGATTCCCCACCTTTCATTCCCCGCCTCTCTTTCCCTGCCTCTATTTCCGTGCCTCTTTCTCTGCCTCTCTTTCCCCACATCTCTTTACCTCCCGCTGATTCCCCGCCTCTGATACCCCGCCTCTGATTCCCCGCCTCTGATTCCCTGCCTCAGATTCCCTGCCTCAGATTCCCTGCCTCAGATTCCCTGCCTCTGATTCCCCGCCTCTGATTCCCCGCCTCTTATTCCCCGCCTCTGATTCCACGCCTCTGATTCTCCGCCTTTGATTCCCTTCCTCTGTTTCCCCGCCTCTGATTCCCCGCCTCTGATTCCCCGCCTCAGATTCCCCAGCTCTGATTCCCTGCCTCAGATTCCCTGCCTCAGATTCCCCGCCTCAGATTCCCTGCCTCAGATTCCCCACCTCAGATTCGCTGCCTCTGATTCCCCGACTCTGATTCCCCGCCTCTTATTCCCCACCTCTGATTCCCCGCCTCTGATTCCCCGCCTCTGATTCCCCGCCTCTGAATCCCCGCCTCTGATTCCCCGGCTCTGATTCCCTGCCTCAGATTCCCCGCCTCTGATTCCCCGCCTCTGAATCCCCGCCTCTGATTCCCCGACTCTGATTCCCCGCCTCTTATTCCCCACCTCTGATTCCCCGCCTCTGATTCCCCGCCTCTGATTCCACGCCTCTGATTCCCCGCTTCTGATTCCCCGCCTCTGTCTCTGCGCCTCTCTTTCACCTCCAATCTTTCCCCTCCACTCTTACCGCGCCTCTCTTTCCCTCCCTCAATTTCAACAACTCTGTATGATCTGTTTTGTGTACCTCATTTTGAACACAAGTTCCAACCACTATGTTTTGCCCACCTCTTTCCCCACCTCTATTTATCTGCTTATGTTTACCTGCCTCTGTTTACCCGCCTGTTTCCCCGCCTCTGATTCTCCACCTTTGATTACCCGCCTCTCTTTCCCTGCCTCTATTTCCGCACCTCTTTCTCTGCCTCTCATTCCCCACATCTCTATTCCCCCCTCTGATTCCCCGCATCTGAATCGGCGCCTCTGATTCCCCACCTCAGATTCCCCGCCTCTTATTCCCCTCCTCTCTTTCCCTGCCTTTATTTGTGCCCCTCATTCTCTTCCTCTCTTTCCCCACTTCTCTTTACCCCCCTCTGATTCCCCACCACTGAATCCGCGCCTCTGATTCCCAACCTCAGATTCCCCGCCTCAGATTCCCCGCCTCAGATTCCCTACATCAGATACCCTGCCCCAGATTCCCTGCCTCAGATTCCCTGCCTCAGACTCCCTGCCTCAGATTCCCTGCCTCTGATTCCCTTCCTCTGATTCCCTGCCTCTAAATCCCTGCCTCTGATTCCCTGCCTCTGATTCCCTGCCTCTGATTCCGCGCCTCTGATTCCCCGCCTCTCTTTCCGTGTCTCTGATTCCCCGCCTCAGATTCCCTGCCTCAGATACCCTGCCTCTCTTTGCCTGCGTCTATTTCCGTGCCTCTTTCTCTGCATCTAGTTTCCCACATCTCATTTGTCCCCTCTGATAACCGGCCTCTGATTCCATGCCTCTGATTCCCCGCCTCTGATTCCCCACCTCTGATTCCCCGCCTCTGATTCCCTGCCTCAGATTCCCTGCCTCAGATTCCTTGCCTCAGATTCCCTGCCTCTCATTCCCCGCCTCTGATTCCCCGCCTCTTATTCCCCGCCTCTCATTCCCCGCCTCTGATTCCCCGCCTCTGATTCCCTGCCTCTGTTTCGCCGCCTCTGATTCCCCACGTCTGATTCCCCGCCTCACATTCCCCGGCTCTGATTCCCTGCCTGAGATTCCATGCCACAGATTCCCCGCCACAGATTCCATGCCTCAGATTCCCCGCCTCAGATTCCCCGCCTCAGATTCCCAGACTCTGATTCCCTGCCTCAGATTCCCTGCCTCAGATTCCCTGCCTCTGATTCCCTGCCTCTGATTCCCCACCTCTTATTCCCCACCTCTGATTCCCCGCCTCTGATTCCCCGCCTCTCATTCCCTGCCTCTGTTTCCCCGCCTCTGATTCCCCGCCTCTGATTCCCCGCCTCAGATTCCCCGGCTCTGATTCCCCGCCTCAGATTCCCTGCCTCAGATTCCCCGCCTCAGATTCCCCGCCTCAGATTCCCCGCCTCAGATTCCCCGCCTCAGATTCCCCGCCTCAGATTCCCCGCCTCAGATTCCCCGCCTCACATTTCCCGCCTCAGATTCCCCGCCTCAGATTCCCCGCCTCAGATTCCCCGCCTCAGATTCCCCACCTCAGATTCCCTGCCTCTGATTCCCCGCCTCTAATACCCTGCCTCTAATTCCCAGCCTCTGATTCCAGCCCACTGATTCCGCGCCTCTGATTCCACGCCTCTCTTTCCGTGTCTCTGATTCCCCGCCTCAGATTCCCAGACTCTGATTCCCTGCCTCAGATTCCCTGCCTCAGATTCCCTGCCTCAGATTCCCTGCCTCTGATTCCCTGCCTCTGATTCCCCACCTCTTATTCCCCACCTCTGATTCCCCGCCTCTTATTCCCCGCCTCTCATTCCCTGCCTCTGTTTCCCCGCCTCTGATTCCCCGCCTCTGATTCCCCGCCTCAGATTCCCCGGCTCTGATTCCCCGCCTCAGATTCCCTGCCTCAGATTCCCCGCCTCTGATTCCCTGACTCAGATTCCCTGCCTCAGTTTCCCCGCCTCAGATTCCCTGCCTCAGATTCCCCGCCTCAGATTCCCTGCCTCTGATTCCCCGACTCTGATTCCCCGCCTCTTATTCCCCGCCTCTGATTCCCCGCCCCTGATTCCCCGCCTCTGATTCCCTGCCTTTGATTCCCCACCTCTGATTCCCTGCCTCAGATTCCCTGCCTCAGATTCCCTGCCTCAGATTCCCTGCCTCTGATTCCCCGACACTGATTCCCCGCCTCTTATTCCCCACCTCTGATTCCCCGCCTCTGATTCCCCGCCTCTGATTCCCTGCCTCTGTTTCCCCACCTCTGATTCCCCGCCTCTGATTCCCCGCCTCAGATTCCCCGGCTCTGATTCCCTGCCTCAGATTCCCTGCCTAAGATTCCCCGCCTCAGATTCCCTGCCTCAGATTCCCCACCTCAGATTTCCCGCCTCAGATTACCCTCCTCAGATTCCCCGCCTCAGATACCCCGCCTCAGATTCCCCGCCTCAGATTCCCCGCCTCAGATTCCCTGCCTCAGATTCCCTGCCTCAGATTCCCTGCCTCAGATTCCCTGCCTCTGATTCCCTGCCTCTGATTCCCCACCTCTTATTCCCCACCTCTGATTCCCCGCCTCTGATTCCCCGCCTCTCATTCCCTGCCTCTGTTTCCCCACCTCTGATTCCCCGCCTCTGATTCCCCGCCTCAGATTCCCCGGCTCTGATTCCCCGCCTCAGATTCCCTGCCTCAGATTCCCCGCCTCAGATTCCCCGCCTCAGATTCCCTGCCTCTGATTCCCCGACTCTGATTCCCCGCCTCTTATTCCCCGCCCCTGATTCCCCGCCTCTGATTCCCTGCCTCTGATACCCTGCCTCTCTTTGCCTGCCTCTATTTCGGTGCCTCTTTCTCTGCATCCAGTTTCCCACATCTCATTTGCCCCCTCTGATAACCCGCCTCTGATTCCATGCCTCTGATTCCCCGCCTCTGATACCCCGCCTCTGATTCCCTGCCTCTGATTCCCCGCCTCTGATTCCCTGACTCAGATTCCCTGCCTCAGTTTCCCCGCCTCAGATTCCCTGCCTCAGATTCCCCGCCTCAGATTCCCTGCCTCTGATTCCCCGACTCTGATTCCCCGCCTCTTATTCCCCGCCTCTGATTCCCCGCCTCTGATTCCCCGCCTCTGATTCCCTGCCTCTGATTCCCCACCTCTGATTCCCTGCCTCAGATTCCCTGCCTCAGATTCCCTGCCTCAGATTCCCTGCCTCTGATTCCCCGACTCTGATTCCCCGCCTCTTATTCCCCACCTCTGATTCCCCGCCTCTGATTCCCCGCCTCTGATTCCCTGCCTCTGTTTCCCCACCTCTGATTCCCCGCCTCTGATTCCCCGCCTCAGATTCCCCGGCTCTGATTCCCTGCCTCAGATTCCCTGCCTAAGATTCCCCGCCTGAGATTCCCTGCCTCAGATTCCCCACCTCAGATTTCCCGCCTCAGATTCCCCTCCTCAGATTCCCCGCCTCAGATACCCCGCCTCAGATTCCCCGCCTCAGATTCCCCGCCTCAGATTCCCCACCTCAGATTCCCCGCCTCAGATTCCCCGCCTCAGATTCCCCACCTCGGATTCCCCGCCTCAGATTCCCCGTCTCAGATTCCCCGCCTCAGATTCCCCGCCTCAGATTCCCCGCCTCAGATTCCCCGCCTCAGATTCCCCGCCTCAGATTCCCTGCCTCAGATTCCCTGTCTCAGATTCCCTGCCTCAGATTCCCTTCATCTGATTCCCTTCATCTGATTCCCTGCCTCTGATTCCCTGCCTCTGATTCCCCGCCTCTGATTCCCCGCCTCTGATTCCCCGCCTCAGATTCCCTGCCTCAGATTCCCTGCCTCAGATTCCCTGCCTCTGATTCCCTGCCTCAGATTCCCTGCCTCAGATTCCCTGCCTCAGATTCCCTGCCTCTGATTGCCTGCCTCTGATTGCCTGCCTCTGATTCCCTGCCTCTGATTCCCTGCCTCTGATTCCCTGCCTCTGATTCCCTGACTCTGATTCCCTGCCTCTGATTCCGCGCCTCTGATTCCACGCCTCTCTTTCCTTGTCTCTGATTCCCCGCCTCTGAGTCCCTGCCTCTGATACCCTGCCTCTCTTTGCCTGCCTCTATTTCCGTGCCTCTTTCACTGCATCTAGTTTCCCACTTCTCATTTGCCCCCTCTGATAACCCGCCTCTGATTCCATGCCTCTGATTCACTGCCTCAGATTCCCTGCATCAGATTCCCCGACTCAGATTTACCGCCTCAGATTCCCCGCCTCAGATTCCCTGCCTCAGATTCCCTGCCTCAGATTCCCTGCCTCAGATTCCCTGCCTCAGATTCCCTTCATCTGATGCCCTTCATCAATTCCCTGCCTCTGATTCCCTGCCTCTGATTCCCAACCTCTGATTCCCCGCCTCAGATTCCCTGGCTCTGATTCTCTGGCTCAGATTCCCTGCCTTAGATTCCCTGCCTCTGATTCCCCGCATCTGATTCCAGGCCTCTTATTCCCCACCTCTGATTCCCCGCCTCAGATTGCCTGCCACTGATTGCCCGCCTCTGATTCCCCGCCTCTGATTCCCCGTCTCTGATTCCCCACCTCTCTCAACGCCTCTCTTTCGCCTCCACTCTTTCCCCTCCACTCTTTCCGCGCCTCTCTTTCCCTCCCTCAATTTCAACAACTCTGATTGATCTGTTCTGTGTACCTCATTTTCAACACACAAGTTCCAACCACTATGTTTTGCCCGCCTCTTTCCCCGCCTCTATTTATCCACCTATGTTTACCTGCCACTGTTTACCCGCCTGTTTCCCCGCCTCTGATTCCCCACCTTTCATTCCCCGCCTCTCTTTCCCTGCCTCTATTTCCGTGCCTCTTTCTCTGCCTCTCTTTCCCCACATCTCTTTACCTCCCGCTGATTCCCCGCCTCTGATACCCCGCCTCTGATTCCCCAGCTCTGATTCCCTGCCTCAGATTCCCTGCCTCAGATTCCCCGCCTCAGATTCCCTGCCTCAGATTCCCCGCCTCAGATTCGCTGCCTCTGATTCCCCGACTCTGATTCCCCGCCTCTTATTCCCCACCTCTGATTCCCCGCCTCTGATTCCCCGCCTCTGATTCCCCGCCTCTGAATCCCCGCCTCTGATTCCCCGGCTCTGATTCCCTGCCTCAGATTCCCCGCCTCTGATTCCCCGCCTCTGATTCACCGCCTCTGATTCCCCGACTATGATTCCCCGCATCCCTTTCCGCGCAACTTTCCCGGCCTCCGTGTCCCCACATCTCTTTCCCCGCCTCTGATTCCACGCCTCTGATTCCCCGCTTCTGATTCCCCGCCTCTGTCTCTGCGCCTCTCTTTCACCTCCAATCTTTCCCCTCCACTCTTACCGCGCCTCTCTTTCCCTCCCTCAATTTCAACAACTCTGTATGATCTGTTTTGTGTACCTCATTTTGAACACAAGTTCCAACCACTATGTTTTGCCCACCTCTTTCCCCGCCTCTATTTATCTGCTTATGTTTACCTGCCTCTGTTTACCCGCCTGTTTCCCCGCCTCTGATTCTCCACCTTTGATTACCCGCCTCTCTTTCCCTGCCTCTATTTCCGCGCCTCTTTCTCTGCCTCTCATTCCCCACATCTCTATTCCTCCCTCTGATTCCCCGCATCTGAATCCGCGCCTCTGATTCCCCACCTCAGATTCCCCGCCTCTTATTCCCCTCCTCTCTTTCCCTGCCTTTATTTGTGCCCCTCTTTCTCTTCCTCTCTTTCCCCACTTCTCTTTACCCCCCTCTGATTCCCCACCACTGAATCCGCGCCTCTGATTCCCAACCTCAGATTCCCCACCTCAGATTCCCCGCCTCAGATTCCCTACATCAGATACCCTGCCCCAGATTCCCTGCCTCAGATTCCCTGCCTCAGACTCCCTGCCTCAGATTCCCTGCCTATGATTTCCTGCCTCTGATTCCCCGCCTCAGATTCCCCGCCTCAGATTCCCCGCCTCAGATTCCCCGCCTCAGATTCCCCGCCTCAGATTCCCCGCCTCAGATTCCCCGCGTTAGATTCCCTGCCTCTTATTGCCTGCCTCTGATTCCCTTCCTCTGATTCCCATCCTCTGATTCCCTGCCTCTAAATCCCTGCCTCTGATTCCCTGACTCTGATTCCCTGCCTCTGATTCCGCGCCTCTGATTCCCCGCCTCCCTTTCCGTGTCTCTGATTCCCCGCCTCAGATTCCCCGCCACAGATTCCCCGCCTCAGATTCCCCGCCTCAGATTCCCCGCCTCAGATTCCCCGCGTTAGATTCCCTGCCTCTTATTGCCTGCCTCTGATTCACTTCCTCTGATTCCCTGCCTCTAAATCCCTGCCTCTGATTCCCTGCCTCTGATTCCCCGACTCTGATTCCCCGCCTCTTATTCCCCGCCTCTGATTCCCCGCCTCTGATTCCCCGCCTCTGATTCCCTGCCTCTGATTCCCCACCTCTGATTCCCTGCCTCAGATTCCCTGCCTCAGATTCCCTGCCTCAGATTCCCTGCCTCTGATTCCCCGACTCTGATTCCCCGCCTCTTAATCCCCACCTCTGATTCCCCGCCTCTGATTCCCCGCCTCTGATTCCCTGCCTCTGTTTCCCCACCTCTGATTCCCCGCCTCTGATTCCCCGCCTCAGATTTCCCGGCTCTGATTCCCTGCCTCAGATTCCCTGCCTAAGATTCCCCGCCTCAGATTCCCTGCCTCAGATTCCCCACCTCAGATTTCCCGCCTCAGATTCCCCTCCTCAGATTCCCCGCCTCAGATACCCCGCCTCAGAATCCCCGCCTCAGATTCCCCGCCTCAGATTCCCCGCCTCAGATTCCCCGCCTCAGAATCCCCGCCTCAGATTCCCCGCCTCAGATTCCCCACCTCAGATTCCCCGCCTCAGATTCCCCGCCTCGGATTCCCCGCCTCAGATTCCCCGTCTCAGATTCCCCGCCTCAGATTCCCCGCCTCAGATTCCCCGCCTCAGATTCCCCGCCTCAGATTCCCCGCCTCAGATTCCCTGCCTCAGATTCCCTGTCTCAGATTCCCTGCCTCAGATTCCCTTCATCTGATTCCCTTCATCTGATTCCCTGCCTCTGATTCCCTGCCTCTGATTCCCCGCCTCTGATTCCCCGCCTCTGATTCCCCGCCTCAGATTCCCTGCCTCAGATTCCCTGCCTCAGATTCCCTGCCTCTGATTCCCTGCCTCAGATTCCCTGCCTCAGATTCCCTGCCTCAGATTCCCTGCCTCTGATTGCCTGCCTCTGATTGCCTGCCTCTGATTTCCTGCCTCTGATTCCCTGCCTCTGATTCCCTGCCTCTGATTCCCTGACTCTGATTCCCTGCCTCTGATTCCGCGCCTCTGATTCCACGCCTCTCTTTCCTTGTCTCTGATTCCCCGCCTCTGATTCCCTGCCTCTGATTCCCCGCCTCTTATTCCCCACCTCTGATTCCCCGCCTCTGATTCCCCGCTTCTGATTCCCCGCCTCTGAATCCCCGCCTCTGATTCCCCGGCTATGATTCCCTGCCTCAGATTCCCCGCCTCTGATTCCCCGCCTCTGATTCCCCGCCTCAGATTCCCCGCCTCAGATTCCCTACATCAGATACCCTGCCCCAGATTCCCTGCCTCAGATTCCCTGCCTCAGACTCCCTGCCTCAGATTCCCTGCCTATGATTTCCTGCCTCTGATTCCCCGCCTCAGATTCCCCGCCTCAGATTCCCCGCCTCAGATTCCCCGCCTCAGATTCCCCGCCTCAGATTCCCCGCCTCAGATTCCCCGCGTTAGATTCCCTGCCTCTTATTGCCTGCCTCTGATTCCCTTCCTCTGATTCCCTTCCTCTGATTCCCTGCCTCTAAATCCCTGCCTCTGATTCCCTGCCTCTGATTCCCTGCCTCTGATTCCGCGCCTCTGATTCCCTGCCTCTCTTTCCGTGTCTCTGATTCCCCGCCTCAGATTCCCCGCCTCAGATTCCCCGCCTCAGATTCCCCGCCTCAGATTCCCCGCGTTAGATTCCCTGCCTCTTATTGCCTGCCTCTGATTCCCTTCCTCTGATTCCCTGCCTCTAAATCCCTGCCTCTGATTCCCTGCCTCTGATTCCCCGACTCTGATTCCCCGCCTCTTATTCCCCGCCTCTGATTCCCCGCCTCTGATTCCCCGCCTCTGATTCCCTTCCTCTGATTCCCCACCTCTGATTCCCTGCCTCAGATTCCCTGCCTCAGATTCCCTGCCTCAGATTCCCTGCCTCTGATTCCCCGACTCTGATTCCCCGCCTCTTATTCCCCACCTCTGATTCCCCGCCTCTGATTCCCCGCCTCTGATTCCCTGCCTCTGTTTCCCCACCTCTGATTCCCCGCCTCTGATTCCCCGCCTCAGATTTCCCGGCTCTGATTCCCTGCCTCAGATTCCCTGCCTAAGATTCCCCGCCTCAGATTCCCTGCCTCAGATTCCCCACCTCAGATTTCCCGCCTCAGATTCCCCTCCTCAGATTCCCCGCCTCAGATACCCCGCCTCAGATTCCCCGCCTCAGATTCCCCGCCTCAGATTCCCCGCCTCAGATTCCCCGCCTCAGATTCCCCACCTCAGATTCCCCGCCTCAGATTCCCCGCCTCGGATTCCCCGCCTCAGATTCCCCGTCTCAGATTCCCCGCCTCAGATTCCCCGCCTCAGATTCCCCGCCTCAGATTCCCCGCCTCAGATTCCCCGCCTCAGATTCCCTGCCTCAGATTCCCTGTCTCAGATTCCCTGCCTCAGATTCCCTTCATCTGATTCCCTTCATCTGATTCCCTGCCTCTGATTCCCTGCCTCTGATTCCCCGCCTCTGATTCCCCGCCTCTGATTCCCCGCCTCAGATTCCCTGCCTCAGATTCCCTGCCTCAGATTCCCTGCCTCTGATTCCCTGCCTCAGATTCCCTGCCTCAGATTCCCTGCCTCAGATTCCCTGCCTCTGATTGCCTGCCTCTGATTGCCTGCCTCTGATTCCCTGCCTCTGATTCCCTGCCTCTGATTCCCTGCCTCTGATTCCCTGACTCTGATTCCCTGCCTCTGATTCCGCGCCTCTGATTCCACGCCTCTCTTTCCTTGTCTCTGATTCCCCGCCTCTGATTCCCTGCCTCTGATTCCCCACCTCTGTCTCTACGCCTCTCTTTCGCCTCCACTCTTTCCCCTCCACTCTTTCAGTGCCTGTCTTTCCCTCCCTCAATTTCAACAACACTGTTTGATCTGTTTTGTGTACCTCATTTTAAACACACAAGTTCCAACCACTATGTTTTGCCCGCCTCTTTCCCCGCCTCTATTTATCCACCTATGTTTACCTGCCACTGTTTACCCGCCTGTTTCCCCGCCTCTGATTCCCCACCTTTCATTCCCCGCCTCTCTTTCCCTGCCTCTATTTCCGTGCCTCTATCTCTGCCTCTCTTTCCCCACATCTCTTTACCTCCCGCTGATTCCCCGCCTCTGATACCCCGCCTCTGATTCCCCGCCTCTGATTCCCTGCCTCAGATTCCCTGCCTCAGATTCCCTGCCTCAGATTCCCTGCCTCTGATTCCCCGCCTCTGATTCCCCGCCTCTTATTCCCCGCCTCTGATTCCACGCCTCTGATTCTCCGCCTTTGATTCCCTTCCTCTGTTTCCCCGCCTCTGATTCCCCGCCTCTGATTCCCCGCCTCAGATTCCCCAGCTCTGATTCCCTGCCTCAGATTCCCTGCCTCAGATTCCCCGCCTCAGATTCCCTGCCTCAGATTCCCCGCCTCAGATTCGCTGCCTCTGATTCCCCGACTCTGATTCCCCGCCTCTTATTCCCCACCTCTGATTCCCCGCCTCTGATTCCCCGCCTCTGATTCCCCGCCTCTGAATCCCCGCCTCTGATTCCCCGGCTCTGATTCCCTGCCTCAGATTCCCCGCCTCTGATTCCCCGCCTCTGATTCACCGCCTCTGATTCCCCAACTCTGATTCCCCGCATCCCTTTCCGCGCAACTTTCCCGGCCTCCGTGTCCCCACATCTCTTTCCCCGCCTCTGATTCCACGCCTCTGATTCCCCGCTTCTGATTCCCCGCCTCTGTCTCTGCGCCTCTCTTTCACCTCCAATCTTTCCCCTCCACTCTTACCGCGCCTCTCTTTCCCTCCCTCAATTTCAACAACTCTGTATGATCTGTTTTGTGTACCTCATTTTGAACACAAGTTTCAACCACTATGTTTTGCCCACCTCTTTCCCCGCCTCTATTTATCTGCTTATGTTTACCTGCCTCTGTTTACCCGCCTGTTTCCCCGCCTCTGATTCTCCACCTTTGATTACCCGCCTCTCTTTCCCTGCCTCTATTTCCGCGCCTCTTTCTCTGCCTCTCATTCTCCACATCTCTATTCCCCCCTCTGATTCCCCGCATCTGAATCCGCGCCTCTGATTCCCCACCTCAGATTCCCCGCCTCTTATTCCCCTCCTCTCTTTCCCTGCCTTTATTTGTGCCCCTCATTCTCTTCGTCTCTTTCCCCACTTCTCTTTACCCCCCTCTGATTCCCCACCACTGAATCCGCGCCTCTGATTCCCAACCTCAGATTCCCCGCCTCAGATTCCCCGCCTCAGATTCCCTACATCAGATACCCTGCCCCAGATTCCCTGCCTCAGATTCCCTGCCTCAGACTCCCTGCCTCAGATTCCCTGCCTCTGATTCCCTTCCTCTGATTCCCTGCCTCTAAATCCCTGCCTCTGATTCCCTGCCTCTGATTCCCTGCCTCTGATTCCGCGCCTCTGATTCCCCGCCTCTCTTTCCGTGTCTCTGATTCCCCGCCTCAGATTCCCTGCCTCAGATACCCTGCCTCTCTTTGCCTGCGTCTATTTCCGTGCCTCTTTCTCTGCATCTAGTTTCCCACATCTCATTTGCCCCCTCTGATAACCGGCCTCTGATTCCATGCCTCTGATTCCCCGCCTCTGATTCCCCACCTCTGATTCCCCGCCTCTGATTCCCTGCCTCAGATTCCCTGCCTCAGATTCCTTGCCTCAGATTCCCTGCCTCTCATTCCCCGCCTCTGATTCCCCGCCTCTTATTCCCCGCCTCTCATTCCCCGCCTCTGATTCCCCGCCTCTGATTCCCTGCCTCTGTTTCGCCGCCTCTGATTCCCCACGTCTGATTCCCCGCCTCACATTCCCCGGCTCTGATTCCCTGCCTGAGATTCCATGCCACAGATTCCCCGCCACAGATTCCATGCCTCAGATTCCCCGCCTCAGATTCCCCGCCTCAGATTCCCAGACTCTGATTCCCTGCCTCAGATTCCCTGCCTCAGATTCCCTGCCTCTGATTCCCTGCCTCTGATTCCCCACCTCTTATTCCCCACCTCTGATTCCCCGACTCTGATTCCCCGCCTCTCATTCCCTGCCTCTGTTTCCCCGCCTCTGATTCCCCGCCTCTGATTCCCCGCCTCAGATTCCCCGGCTCTGATTCCCCGCCTCAGATTCCCTGCCTCAGATTCCCCGCCTCAGATTCCATGCCTCAGATTCCCCGCCTCAGATTCCCCGCCTCAGATTCCCCGCCTCAGATTCCCCGCCTCAGATTCCCCGCCTCAGATTTCCCGCCTCAGATTCCCCGCCTCAGATTCCCCGCCTCAGATTCCCCGCCTCAGATTCCCCACCTCAGATTCCCTGCCTCTGATTCCCCGCCTCTAATTCCCTGCCTCTAATTCCCAGCCTCTGATTCCAGCCCACTGATTCCGCGCCTCTGATTCCACGCCTCTCTTTCCGTGTCTCTGATTCCCCGCCTCAGATTCCCAGACTCTGATTCCCTGCCTCAGATTCCCTCCCTCAGATTCCCTGCCTCAGATTCCCTGCCTCTGATTCCCTGCCTCTGATTCCCCACCTCTTATTCCCCACCTCTGATTCCCCGCCTCTTATTCCCCGCCTCTCATTCCCTGCCTCTGTTTCCCCGCCTCTGATTCCCCGCCTCTGATTCCCCGCCTCAGATTCCCCGGCTCTGATTCCCCGCCTCAGATTCCCTGCCTCAGATTCCCCGCCTCAGATTCCCCGCCTCAGATTCCCTGCCTCAGATTCCCCGCCTCAGATTCCCTGCCTCTGATTCCCCGACTCTGATTCCCCGCCTCTTATTCCCCGCCTCTGATTCCCCGCCTCTGATTCCCTGCCTCTGATACCCTGCCTCTCTTTGCCTGCCTCTATTTCGGTGCCTCTTTCTCTGCATCCAGTTTCCCACATCTCATTTGCCCCCTCTGATAACCCGCCTCTGATTCCATGCCTCTGATTCCCCGCCTCTGATACCCCGCCTCTGATTCCCTGCCTCTGATTCCCTGCCTCTGATTCCCTGACTCAGATTCACTGCCTCAGTTTCCCCGCCTCAGATTCCGTGCCTCAGATTCCCCGCCTCAGATTCCCTGCCTCTGATTCCCCGACGCTGATTCCCCGCCTCTTATTCCCCGCCTCTGATTCCCCGCCTCTGATTCCCCGCCTCTGATTCCCTGCCTCTGATTCCCCACCTCTGATTCCCTGCCTCAGATTCCCTGCCTCAGATTCCCTGCCTCAGATTCCCTGCCTCTGATTCCCCGACTCTGATTCCCCGCCTCTTATTCCCCACCTCTGATTCCCCGCCTCTGATTCCCTGCCTCTGATTCCCTGCCTCTGTTTCCCCACCTCTGATTCCCCGCCTCTGATTCCCCGCCTCAGATTCCCCGGCTCTGATTCCCTGCCTCAGATTCCCTGCCTAAGATTCCACGCCTCAGATTCCCTGCCTCAGATTCCCCACCTCAGATTTCCCGCCTAAGATTCCCCTCCTCAGATTCCCTGCCTCAGATACCCCGCCTCAGATTCCCCGCCTCAGATTCCCCGCCTCAGATTCCCCGCCTCAGATTCCCCGCCTCAGATTCCCCGCCTCAGATTCCCCGCCTCGGATTCCCCGCCTCAGATTCCCCGTCTCAGATTCCCCGCCTCAGATTCCCCGCCTCAGATTCCCCGCCTCAGATTCCCCGCCTCAGATTCCCTGCCTCAGATTCCCTGTCTCAGATTCCCTGCCTCAGATTCCCTTCATCTGATTCCCTTCATCTGATTCCCTGCCTCTGATTCCCTGCCTCTGATTCCCCGCCTCTGATTCCCCGCCTCTGATTCCCCACCTCAGATTCCCTGCCTCAGATTCCCTGCCTCAGATTCCCTGCCTCTGATTCCCTGCCTCAGATTCCCTGCCTCAGATTCCCTGCCTCAGATTCCCTGCCTCTGATTGCCTGCCTCTGATTGCCTGCCTCTGATTCCCTGCCTCTGATTCCCTGCCTCTGATTCCCTGACTCTGATTCCACGCCTCTCTTTCCTTGTCTCTGATTCCCCGCCTCTGAGTCCCTGCCTCTGATACCCTACCTCTCTTTGCCTGCCTCTATTTCCGTGCCTCTTTCACTGCATCTAGTTTCCCACTTCTCATTTGCCCCCTCTGATAACCCGCCTCTGATTCCATGCCTCTGATTCACTGCCTCAGATTCCCTGCATCAGATTCCCCGACTCAGATTTACCGCCTCAGATTCCCCGCCTCAGATTCCCTGCCTCAGATTCCCTGCCTCAGATTCCCTGCCTCAGATTCCCTGCCTCAGATTCCCTTCATCTGATGCCCTTCATCAATTCCCTGCCTCTGATTCCCTGCCTCTGATTCCCCACCTCTGATTCCCCGCCTCAGATTCCCTGGCTCTGATTCTCTGGCTCAGATTCCCTGCCTTAGATTCCCTGCCTCTGATTCCCCGCATCTGATTCCAGGCCTCTTATTCCCCACCTCTGATTCCCCGCCTCTGATTGCCTGCCACTGATTGCCCGCCTCTGATTCCCCGCCTCTGATTCCCCGTCTCTGATTCCCCACCTCTCTCAACGCCTCTCTTTCGCCTCCACTCTTTCCCCTCCACTCTTTCCGCGCCTCTCTTTCCCTCCCTCAATTTCAACAACTCTGATTGATCTGTTCTGTGTACCTCATTTTCAACACACAAGTTCCAACCACTATGTTTTGCCCGCCTCTTTCCCCGCCTCTATTTATCCACCTATGTTTACCTGCCACTGTTTACCCGCCTGTTTCCCCGCCTCTGATTCCCCACCTTTCATTCCCCGCCTCTCTTTCCCTGCCTCTATTTCCGTGCCTCTTTCTCTGCCTCTCTTTCCCCACATCTCTTTACCTCCCGCTGATTCCCCGCCTCTGATACCCCGCCTCTGATTCCCCAGCTCTGATTCCCTGCCTCAGATTCCCTGCCTCAGATTCCCCGCCTCAGATTCCCTGCCTCAGATTCCCCGCCTCAGATTCGCTGCCTCTGATTCCCCGACTCTGATTCCCCGCCTCTTATTCCCCACCTCTGATTCCCCGCCTCTGATTCCCCGCCTCTGATTCCCCGCCTCTGAATCCCCGCCTCTGATTCCCCGGCTCTGATTCCCTGCCTCAGATTCCCCGCCTCTGATTCCCCGCCTCTGATTCACCGCCTCTGATTCCCCGACTATGATTCCCCGCATCCCTTTCCGCGCAACTTTCCCGGCCTCCGTGTCCCCACATCTCTTTCCCCGCCTCTGATTCCACGCCTCTGATTCCCCGCTTCTGATTCCCCGCCTCTGTCTCTGCGCCTCTCTTTCACCTCCAATCTTTCCCCTCCACTCTTACCGCGCCTCTCTTTCCCTCCCTCAATTTCAACAACTCTGTATGATCTGTTTTGTGTACCTCATTTTGAACACAAGTTCCAACCACTATGTTTTGCCCACCTCTTTCCCCGCCTCTATTTATCTGCTTATGTTTACCTGCCTCTGTTTACCCGCCTGTTTCCCCGCCTCTGATTCTCCACCTTTGATTACCCGCCTCTCTTTCCCTGCCTCTATTTCCGCGCCTCTTTCTCTGCCTCTCATTCCCCACATCTCTATTCCTCCCTCTGATTCCCCGCATCTGAATCCGCGCCTCTGATTCCCCACCTCAGATTCCCCGCCTCTTATTCCCCTCCTCTCTTTCCCTGCCTTTATTTGTGCCCCTCTTTCTCTTCCTCTCTTTCCCCACTTCTCTTTACCCCCCTCTGATTCCCCACCACTGAATCCGCGCCTCTGATTCCCAACCTCAGATTCCCCACCTCAGATTCCCCGCCTCAGATTCCCTACATCAGATACCCTGCCCCAGATTCCCTGCCTCAGATTCCCTGCCTCAGACTCCCTGCCTCAGATTCCCTGCCTATGATTTCCTGCCTCTGATTCCCCGCCTCAGATTCCCCGCCTCAGATTCCCCGCCTCAGATTCCCCGCCTCAGATTCCCCGCCTCAGATTCCCCGCCTCAGATTCCCCGCCTCAGATTCCCCGCGTTAGATTCCCTGCCTCTTATTGCCTGCCTCTGATTCCCTTCCTCTGATTCCCATCCTCTGATTCCCTGCCTCTAAATCCCTGCCTCTGATTCCCTGCCTCTGATTCCCTGCCTCTGATTCCGCGCCTCTGATTCCCCGCCTCCCTTTCCGTGTCTCTGATTCCCCGCCTCAGATTCCCCGCCACAGATTCCCCGCCTCAGATTCCCCGCCTCAGATTCCCCGCCTCAG
Organism: Narcine bancroftii; assembly: GCF_036971445.1. Classification (NCBI taxonomy): domain Eukaryota; kingdom Metazoa; phylum Chordata; class Chondrichthyes; order Torpediniformes; family Narcinidae; genus Narcine; species Narcine bancroftii. Next base: position 90,961,764 of record NC_091481.1, read on the forward strand.
ATTCCCCGCGTTAGATTCCCTGCCTCTTATTGCCTGCCTCTGATTCACTTCCTCTGATTCCCTGCCTCTAAATCCCTGCCTCTGATTCCCTGCCTCTGATTCCCCGACTCTGATTCCCCGCCTCTTATTCCCCGCCTCTGATTCCCCGCCTCTGATTCCCCGCCTCTGATTCCCTGCCTCTGATTCCCCACCTCTGATTCCCTGCCTCAGATTCCCTGCCTCAGATTCCCTGCCTCAGATTCCCTGCCTCTGATTCCCCGACTCTGATTCCCCGCCTCTTAATCCCCACCTCTGATTCCCCGCCTCTGATTCCCCGCCTCTGATTCCCTGCCTCTGTTTCCCCACCTCTGATTCCCCGCCTCTGATTCCCCGCCTCAGATTTCCCGGCTCTGATTCCCTGCCTCAGATTCCCTGCCTAAGATTCCCCGCCTCAGATTCCCTGCCTCAGATTCCCCACCTCAGATTTCCCGCCTCAGATTCCCCTCCTCAGATTCCCCGCCTCAGATACCCCGCCTCAGATTCCCCGCCTCAGATTCCCCGCCTCAGAATCCCCGCCTCAGATTCCCCGCCTCAGATTCCCCACCTCAGATTCCCCGCCTCAGATTCCCCGCCTCGGATTCCCCGCCTCAGATTCCCCGTCTCAGATTCCCCGCCTCAGATTCCCCGCCTCAGATTCCCCGCCTCAGATTCCCCGCCTCAGATTCCCCGCCTCAGATTCCCTGCCTCAGATTCCCTGTCTCAGATTCCCTGCCTCAGATTCCCTTCATCTGATTCCCTTCATCTGATTCCCTGCCTCTGATTCCCTGCCTCTGATTCCCCGCCTCTGATTCCCCGCCTCTGATTCCCCGCCTCAGATTCCCTGCCTCAGATTCCCTGCCTCAGATTCCCTGCCTCTGATTCCCTGCCTCAGATTCCCTGCCTCAGATTCCCTGCCTCAGATTCCCTGCCTCTGATTGCCTGCCTCTGATTGCCTGCCTCTGATTTCCTGCCTCTGATTCCCTGCCTCTGATTCCCTGCCTCTGATTCCCTGACTCTGATTCCCTGCCTCTGATTCCGCGCCTCTGATTCCACGCCTCTCTTTCCTTGTCTCTGATTCCCCGCCTCTGATTCCCTGCCTCTGATTCCCCGCCTCTTATTCCCCACCTCTGATTCCCCGCCTCTGATTCCCCGCTTCTGATTCCCCGCCTCTGAATCCCCGCCTCTGATTCCCCGGCTATGATTCCCTGCCTCAGATTCCCCGCCTCTGATTCCCCGCCTCTGATTCCCCGCCTCAGATTCCCCGCCTCAGATTCCCTACATCAGATACCCTGCCCCAGATTCCCTGCCTCAGATTCCCTGCCTCAGACTCCCTGCCTCAGATTCCCTGCCTATGATTTCCTGCCTCTGATTCCCCGCCTCAGATTCCCCGCCTCAGATTCCCCGCCTCAGATTCCCCGCCTCAGATTCCCCGCCTCAGATTCCCCGCCTCAGATTCCCCGCGTTAGATTCCCTGCCTCTTATTGCCTGCCTCTGATTCCCTTCCTCTGATTCCCTTCCTCTGATTCCCTGCCTCTAAATCCCTGCCTCTGATTCCCTGCCTCTGATTCCCTGCCTCTGATTCCGCGCCTCTGATTCCCTGCCTCTCTTTCCGTGTCTCTGATTCCCCGCCTCAGATTCCCCGCCTCAGATTCCCCGCCTCAGATTCCCCGCCTCAGATTCCCCGCGTTAGATTCCCTGCCTCTTATTGCCTGCCTCTGATTCCCTTCCTCTGATTCCCTGCCTCTAAATCCCTGCCTCTGATTCCCTGCCTCTGATTCCCCGACTCTGATTCCCCGCCTCTTATTCCCCGCCTCTGATTCCCCGCCTCTGATTCCCCGCCTCTGATTCCCTTCCTCTGATTCCCCACCTCTGATTCCCTGCCTCAGATTCCCTGCCTCAGATTCCCTGCCTCAGATTCCCTGCCTCTGATTCCCCGACTCTGATTCCCCGCCTCTTATTCCCCACCTCTGATTCCCCGCCTCTGATTCCCCGCCTCTGATTCCCTGCCTCTGTTTCCCCACCTCTGATTCCCCGCCTCTGATTCCCCGCCTCAGATTTCCCGGCTCTGATTCCCTGCCTCAGATTCCCTGCCTAAGATTCCCCGCCTCAGATTCCCTGCCTCAGATTCCCCACCTCAGATTTCCCGCCTCAGATTCCCCTCCTCAGATTCCCCGCCTCAGATACCCCGCCTCAGATTCCCCGCCTCAGATTCCCCGCCTCAGATTCCCCGCCTCAGATTCCCCGCCTCAGATTCCCCACCTCAGATTCCCCGCCTCAGATTCCCCGCCTCGGATTCCCCGCCTCAGATTCCCCGTCTCAGATTCCCCGCCTCAGATTCCCCGCCTCAGATTCCCCGCCTCAGATTCCCCGCCTCAGATTCCCCGCCTCAGATTCCCTGCCTCAGATTCCCTGTCTCAGATTCCCTGCCTCAGATTCCCTTCATCTGATTCCCTTCATCTGATTCCCTGCCTCTGATTCCCTGCCTCTGATTCCCCGCCTCTGATTCCCCGCCTCTGATTCCCCGCCTCAGATTCCCTGCCTCAGATTCCCTGCCTCAGATTCCCTGCCTCTGATTCCCTGCCTCAGATTCCCTGCCTCAGATTCCCTGCCTCAGATTCCCTGCCTCTGATTGCCTGCCTCTGATTGCCTGCCTCTGATTCCCTGCCTCTGATTCCCTGCCTCTGATTCCCTGCCTCTGATTCCCTGACTCTGATTCCCTGCCTCTGATTCCGCGCCTCTGATTCCACGCCTCTCTTTCCTTGTCTCTGATTCCCCGCCTCTGATTCCCTGCCTCTGATTCCCCACCTCTGTCTCTACGCCTCTCTTTCGCCTCCACTCTTTCCCCTCCACTCTTTCAGTGCCTGTCTTTCCCTCCCTCAATTTCAACAACACTGTTTGATCTGTTTTGTGTACCTCATTTTAAACACACAAGTTCCAACCACTATGTTTTGCCCGCCTCTTTCCCCGCCTCTATTTATCCACCTATGTTTACCTGCCACTGTTTACCCGCCTGTTTCCCCGCCTCTGATTCCCCACCTTTCATTCCCCGCCTCTCTTTCCCTGCCTCTATTTCCGTGCCTCTATCTCTGCCTCTCTTTCCCCACATCTCTTTACCTCCCGCTGATTCCCCGCCTCTGATACCCCGCCTCTGATTCCCCGCCTCTGATTCCCTGCCTCAGATTCCCTGCCTCAGATTCCCTGCCTCAGATTCCCTGCCTCTGATTCCCCGCCTCTGATTCCCCGCCTCTTATTCCCCGCCTCTGATTCCACGCCTCTGATTCTCCGCCTTTGATTCCCTTCCTCTGTTTCCCCGCCTCTGATTCCCCGCCTCTGATTCCCCGCCTCAGATTCCCCAGCTCTGATTCCCTGCCTCAGATTCCCTGCCTCAGATTCCCCGCCTCAGATTCCCTGCCTCAGATTCCCCGCCTCAGATTCGCTGCCTCTGATTCCCCGACTCTGATTCCCCGCCTCTTATTCCCCACCTCTGATTCCCCGCCTCTGATTCCCCGCCTCTGATTCCCCGCCTCTGAATCCCCGCCTCTGATTCCCCGGCTCTGATTCCCTGCCTCAGATTCCCCGCCTCTGATTCCCCGCCTCTGATTCACCGCCTCTGATTCCCCAACTCTGATTCCCCGCATCCCTTTCCGCGCAACTTTCCCGGCCTCCGTGTCCCCACATCTCTTTCCCCGCCTCTGATTCCACGCCTCTGATTCCCCGCTTCTGATTCCCCGCCTCTGTCTCTGCGCCTCTCTTTCACCTCCAATCTTTCCCCTCCACTCTTACCGCGCCTCTCTTTCCCTCCCTCAATTTCAACAACTCTGTATGATCTGTTTTGTGTACCTCATTTTGAACACAAGTTTCAACCACTATGTTTTGCCCACCTCTTTCCCCGCCTCTATTTATCTGCTTATGTTTACCTGCCTCTGTTTACCCGCCTGTTTCCCCGCCTCTGATTCTCCACCTTTGATTACCCGCCTCTCTTTCCCTGCCTCTATTTCCGCGCCTCTTTCTCTGCCTCTCATTCTCCACATCTCTATTCCCCCCTCTGATTCCCCGCATCTGAATCCGCGCCTCTGATTCCCCACCTCAGATTCCCCGCCTCTTATTCCCCTCCTCTCTTTCCCTGCCTTTATTTGTGCCCCTCATTCTCTTCGTCTCTTTCCCCACTTCTCTTTACCCCCCTCTGATTCCCCACCACTGAATCCGCGCCTCTGATTCCCAACCTCAGATTCCCCGCCTCAGATTCCCCGCCTCAGATTCCCTACATCAGATACCCTGCCCCAGATTCCCTGCCTCAGATTCCCTGCCTCAGACTCCCTGCCTCAGATTCCCTGCCTCTGATTCCCTTCCTCTGATTCCCTGCCTCTAAATCCCTGCCTCTGATTCCCTGCCTCTGATTCCCTGCCTCTGATTCCGCGCCTCTGATTCCCCGCCTCTCTTTCCGTGTCTCTGATTCCCCGCCTCAGATTCCCTGCCTCAGATACCCTGCCTCTCTTTGCCTGCGTCTATTTCCGTGCCTCTTTCTCTGCATCTAGTTTCCCACATCTCATTTGCCCCCTCTGATAACCGGCCTCTGATTCCATGCCTCTGATTCCCCGCCTCTGATTCCCCACCTCTGATTCCCCGCCTCTGATTCCCTGCCTCAGATTCCCTGCCTCAGATTCCTTGCCTCAGATTCCCTGCCTCTCATTCCCCGCCTCTGATTCCCCGCCTCTTATTCCCCGCCTCTCATTCCCCGCCTCTGATTCCCCGCCTCTGATTCCCTGCCTCTGTTTCGCCGCCTCTGATTCCCCACGTCTGATTCCCCGCCTCACATTCCCCGGCTCTGATTCCCTGCCTGAGATTCCATGCCACAGATTCCCCGCCACAGATTCCATGCCTCATATTCCCCGCCTCAGATTCCCCGCCTCAGATTCCCAGACTCTGATTCCCTGCCTCAGATTCCCTGCCTCAGATTCCCTGCCTCTGATTCCCTGCCTCTGATTCCCCACCTCTTATTCCCCACCTCTGATTCCCCGCCTCTGATTCCCCGCCTCTCATTCCCTGCCTCTGTTTCCCCGCCTCTGATTCCCCGCCTCTGATTCCCCGCCTCAGATTCCCCGGCTCTGATTCCCCGCCTCAGATTCCCTGCCTCAGATTCCCCGCCTCAGATTCCATGCCTCAGATTCCCCGCCTCAGATTCCCCGCCTCAGATTCCCCGCCTCAGATTCCCCGCCTCAGATTCCCCGCCTCAGATTTCCCGCCTCAGATTCCCCGCCTCAGATTCCCCGCCTCAGATTCCCCGCCTCAGATTCCCCACCTCAGATTCCCTGCCTCTGATTCCCCGCCTCTAATTCCCTGCCTCTAATTCCCAGCCTCTGATTCCAGCCCACTGATTCCGCGCCTCTGATTCCACGCCTCTCTTTCCGTGTCTCTGATTCCCCGCCTCAGATTCCCAGACTCTGATTCCCTGCCTCAGATTCCCTCCCTCAGATTCCCTGCCTCAGATTCCCTGCCTCTGATTCCCTGCCTCTGATTCCCCACCTCTTATTCCCCACCTCTGATTCCCCGCCTCTTATTCCCCGCCTCTCATTCCCTGCCTCTGTTTCCCCGCCTCTGATTCCCCGCCTCTGATTCCCCGCCTCAGATTCCCCGGCTCTGATTCCCCGCCTCAGATTCCCTGCCTCAGATTCCCCGCCTCAGATTCCCCGCCTCAGATTCCCTGCCTCAGATTCCCCGCCTCAGATTCCCTGCCTCTGATTCCCCGACTCTGATTCCCCGCCTCTTATTCCCCGCCTCTGATTCCCCGCCTCTGATTCCCTGCCTCTGATACCCTGCCTCTCTTTGCCTGCCTCTATTTCGGTGCCTCTTTCTCTGCATCCAGTTTCCCACATCTCATTTGCCCCCTCTGATAACCCGCCTCTGATTCCATGCCTCTGATTCCCCGCCTCTGATACCCCGCCTCTGATTCCCTGCCTCTGATTCCCTGCCTCTGATTCCCTGACTCAGATTCACTGCCTCAGTTTCCCCGCCTCAGATTCCGTGCCTCAGATTCCCCGCCTCAGATTCCCTGCCTCTGATTCCCCGACGCTGATTCCCCGCCTCTTATTCCCCGCCTCTGATTCCCCGCCTCTGATTCCCCGCCTCTGATTCCCTGCCTCTGATTCCCCACCTCTGATTCCCTGCCTCAGATTCCCTGCCTCAGATTCCCTGCCTCAGATTCCCTGCCTCTGATTCCCCGACTCTGATTCCCCGCCTCTTATTCCCCACCTCTGATTCCCCGCCTCTGATTCCCTGCCTCTGATTCCCTGCCTCTGTTTCCCCACCTCTGATTCCCCGCCTCTGATTCCCCGCCTCAGATTCCCCGGCTCTGATTCCCTGCCTCAGATTCCCTGCCTAAGATTCCACGCCTCAGATTCCCTGCCTCAGATTCCCCACCTCAGATTTCCCGCCTAAGATTCCCCTCCTCAGATTCCCTGCCTCAGATACCCCGCCTCAGATTCCCCGCCTCAGATTCCCCGCCTCAGATTCCCCGCCTCAGATTCCCCGCCTCAGATTCCCCGCCTCAGATTCCCCGCCTCGGATTCCCCGCCTCAGATTCCCCGTCTCAGATTCCCCGCCTCAGATTCCCCGCCTCAGATTCCCCGCCTCAGATTCCCCGCCTCAGATTCCCCGCCTCAGATTCCCTGCCTCAGATTCCCTGTCTCAGATTCCCTGCCTCAGATTCCCTTCATCTGATTCCCTTCATCTGATTCCCTGCCTCTGATTCCCTGCCTCTGATTCCCCGCCTCTGATTCCCCGCCTCTGATTCCCCACCTCAGATTCCCTGCCTCAGATTCCCTGCCTCAGATTCCCTGCCTCTGATTCCCTGCCTCAGATTCCCTGCCTCAGATTCCCTGCCTCAGATTCCCTGCCTCTGATTGCCTGCCTCTGATTGCCTGCCTCTGATTCCCTGCCTCTGATTCCCTGCCTCTGATTCCCTGACTCTGATTCCACGCCTCTCTTTCCTTGTCTCTGATTCCCCGCCTCTGAGTCCCTGCCTCTGATACCCTACCTCTCTTTGCCTGCCTCTATTTCCGTGCCTCTTTCACTGCATCTAGTTTCCCACTTCTCATTTGCCCCCTCTGATAACCCGCCTCTGATTCCATGCCTCTGATTCACTGCCTCAGATTCCCTGCATCAGATTCCCCGACTCAGATTTACCGCCTCAGATTCCCCGCCTCAGATTCCCTGCCTCAGATTCCCTGCCTCAGATTCCCTGCCTCAGATTCCCTGCCTCAGATTCCCTTCATCTGATGCCCTTCATCAATTCCCTGCCTCTGATTCCCTGCCTCTGATTCCCCACCTCTGATTCCCCGCCTCAGATTCCCTGGCTCTGATTCTCTGGCTCAGATTCCCTGCCTTAGATTCCCTGCCTCTGATTCCCCGCATCTGATTCCAGGCCTCTTATTCCCCACCTCTGATTCCCCGCCTCTGATTGCCTGCCACTGATTGCCCGCCTCTGATTCCCCGCCTCTGATTCCCCGTCTCTGATTCCCCACCTCTCTCTATGCCTCTCTTTCGCCTCCACTCTTTCCCCTCCACTCTTTCCGTGCCTCTCTTTCCCTCCCTCAATTTCAACAACTCTGATTGATCTGTTCTGTGTACCTCATTTTCAACACACAAGTTCCAACCACTATGTTTTACCCATCTCTTTCCCCGCCTCTATTTATCCGCCTATGTTTACCCACCTCTGTTTACCCACCTGTTTCCCCGCCTCTGATTCCCCACCTTTCATTCCCCGCCTCTCTTTCCCTGCCTCTATTTCCGTGCCTCTTTCTCTGCCTCTCTTTCCCCACATCTCTTTACCTCCCGCTGATTCCCCGCCTCTGATACCCCGCCTCTGATTCCCCGCCTCTGATTCCCTGCCTCAGATTCCCTGCCTCAGATTCCCTGCCTCAGATTCCCTGCCTCTGATTCCCCGCCTCTGATTCCCCGCCTCTTATTCCCCGCCTCTGATTCCACGCCTCTGATTCCCCGCCTTTGATTCCCTTCCTCTGTTTCCCCGCCTCTGATTCCCCGCCTCTGATTCCCCGCCTCAGATTCCCCAGCTCTGATTCCCTGCCTCAGATTCCCTGCCTCAGATTCCCCGCCTCAGATTCCCTGCCTCAGATTCCCCGCCTCAGATTCGCTGCCTCTGATTCCCCGACTCTGATTCCCCGCCTCTTATTCCCCACCTCTGATTCCCCGCCTCTGATTCCCCGCCTCTGATTCCCTGCCTCTGTTTCCCCACCTCTGATTCCCCGCCTCTGATTCCCCGCCTCAGATTCCCCGGCTCTGATTCCCTACCTCAGATTCCCTGCCTCAGATACCCCGCCTCAGATTCCCTGCCTCAGATTCCCTGCCTCAGATTTCCCGCCTCAGATTCCCCGCCTCAGATTCCCCGCCGCAGATTCCCCGCCTCAGATGCCCCGCCTCAGATTCCCCGCCTCAGATTCCCCGCCTCAGATTCCCCGCCTCAGATTCCCCGCCTCAGATTCCCCACCTCAGATTCCCCGCCTCAGATTCCCCGCCTCAGATTCCCCGCCTCTGATTCCCCGCCTCTGATTCCCTGCCTCTGATTCCCTGCCTCTGATTCCCTGCCTCTGATTCCCTGCCTCTGATTCCCTGCCTCTGATTCCGCGCCTCTGATTCCACGCCTCTCTTTCCGTATCTCTGATTCCCCGCCTCTAATTCCCTGCCTCTGATACCCTGCCTCTATTTGCCTGCCTCTATTTCCTTGCCTCTTTCTCTGCATCTAGTTTCCCACATGTCATTTGCCCCCTCTGATAACCTGCCTCTGATTCCATGCCTCTGATTCCCCGCCTCTGATTCCCCGCCTCTGATTCCCTGCCTCTGATTCCCCGCCTCTGATTCCCTGCCTCAGATTCCCTGCCTCAGATTCCCTGCCTCAGATTCCCTGCCTCTAATTCCCCGCCTCTTATTCCCCATCTCTGATTCCCCGCCTCTGATTCCCCGCGTCTGATTCCCTCCCTCAGATTCCCCGGCTCTGATTCCCTGCATTAGATTCCCTGCCTCAGATTCCCTGCCTCTGATTCCCCGCCTCTGATTCCCTGTCTCTGATTCCCCACCTCTGATTCCTGCCTCAGATTCCCTGCCTCTGATTCACTGCCTTTGATTCCCCGCCTCTTATTCCCCACCTCTGATTCCCAGCCTCTGATTCCCCGCCTCTGATTCCCTGCCTCTGTTTCCCCGCCTCTGATTCCCCGCCTCTGATTCCCCGCCTCAGATTCCCCGCCTCAGATTCCCTGCCTCAGATTCCCCGCCTGAGATTCCCCGCCTCAGATTCCCCGCCTGAGATTCCCCGCCTCAGATTCCCCGCCTCAGGTTCCCTGCCTCAGATTCCCCGCCTCAGATTCCCTGCCTCTGATTGCCTGCCTCTGATTCCCTGCCTCTGATTCCCTGCCTCTGATTCCCCGCCTCTGATTCCCCGCCTCAGATTCCCTGCCTCAGATTCCCTGCCTCAGATTCCCTGCCTCTGATTCCCTGCCTCAGATTCCCTGCCTCAGATTCCCTGCCTCAGACTCCCTGCCTCTGATTGCCTGCCTCTGTTTCCCTGCCTCTGATTCCCTGCCTCTGATTCCCTGCCTCTGATTCCCTGCCTCTGATTCCCTGCCTCTGATTCCCTGCCTCTGATTCCGTGCCTCTGATTCCACGCCTCTCTTTCCTTGTCTCTGATTCCCCGCGTCTGAGTCCCTGCCTCTAATACCCTGCCTCTCTTTGCCTGCCTCTATTTCCGTGCCTCTTTCACTGCATCTAGTTTCCCACATCTCATTTGCCCCCTCTGATAACCGGCCTCTGATTCCATGCCTCTGATTCACTGCCTCAGATTCCCTGCATCAGATTCCCCGACTCAGATTTACCGCCTCAGATTCCCCGCCTCAGATTCCCTGCCTCAGATTCCCCGACTCTGATACCCCGCCTCTTATTCCCCACCTCTGATTCCCCGACTCTGATTCCCCGCCTCTGATTCCCTGCCTCTGTTTCCCCACCTCTGATTCCCCGCCTCTGATTCCCCGCCTCAGATTCCCCGGCTCTGATTCCCTACCTCAGATTCCCTGCCTCAGATACCCCGCCTCAGATTCCCTGCCTCAGATTCCCTGCCTCAGATTTCCCGCCTCAGATTCCCCGCCTCAGATTCCCCGCCGCAGATTCCCCGCCTCAGATGCCCCGCCTCAGATTCCCCGCCTCAGATTCCCCGCCTCAGATTCCCCGCCTCAGATTCCCCGCCTCAGATTCCCCACCTCAGATTCCCCGCCTCAGATTCCCCGCCTCAGATTCCCCGCCTCTGATTCCCCGCCTCTGATTCCCTGCCTGTGATTCCCTGCCTCTGATTCCCTGCCTCTGATTCCCTGCCTCTGATTCCCTGCCTCTGATTCCGCGCCTCTGATTCCACGCCTCTCTTTCCGTATCTCTGATTCCCCGCCTCTAATTCCCTGCCTCTGATACCCTGCCTCTATTTGCCTGCCTCTATTTCCTTGCCTCTTTCTCTGCATCTAGTTTCCCACATGTCATTTGCCCCCTCTGATAACCTGCCTCTGATTCCATGCCTCTGATTCCCCGCCTCTGATTCCCCGCCTCTGATTCCCTGCCTCTGATTCCCCGCCTCTGATTCCCTGCCTCAGATTCCCTGCCTCAGATTCCCTGCCTCAGATTCCCTGCCTCTAATTCCCCGCCTCTTATTCCCCATCTCTGATTCCCCGCCTCTGATTCCCCGCGTCTGATTCCCTCCCTCAGATTCCCCGGCTCTGATTCCCTGCATTAGATTCCCTGCCTCAGATTCCCTGCCTCTGATTCCCCGCCTCTGATTCCCTGTCTCTGATTCCCCACCTCTGATTCCTGCCTCAGATTCCCTGCCTCAGATTCCCTGCCTCTGATTCACTGCCTTTGATTCCCCGCCTCTTATTCCCCACCTCTGATTCCCAGCCTCTGATTCCCCGCCTCTGATTCCCTGCCTCTGTTTCCCCGCCTCTGATTCCCCGCCTCTGATTCCCCGCCTCAGATTCCCCGCCTCAGATTCCCTGCCTCAGATTCCCCGCCTGAGATTCCCCGCCTCAGATTCCCCGCCTGAGATTCCCCGCCTCAGATTCCCCGCCTCAGATTCCCTGCCTCAGATTCCCCGCCTCAGATTCCCTGCCTCTGATTGCCTGCCTCTGATTCCCTGCCTCTGATTCCCTGCCTCTGATTCCCCGCCTCTGATTCCCCGCCTCAGATTCCCTGCCTCAGATTCCCTGCCTCAGATTCCCTGTCTCTGATTCCCTGCCTCAGATTCCCTGCCTCAGATTCCCTGCCTCAGACTCCCTGCCTCTGATTGCCTGCCTCTGTTTCCCTGCCTCTGATTCCCTGCATCTGATTCCCTGCCTCTGATTCCCTGCCTCTGATTCCCTGCCTCAGATTCCCTGTCTCTGATTCCCTGCCTCAGATTCCCTGCCTCAGATTCCCTGCCTCAGACTCCCTGCCTCTGATTGCCTGCCTCTGTTTCCCTGCCTCTGATTCCCTGCCTCTGATTCCCTGCCTCTGATTCCCTGCCTCTGATTCCCTGCCTCTGATTCCCTGCCTCTGATTCCGTGCCTCTGATTCCACGCCTCTCTTTCCTTGTCTCTGATTCCCCGCCTCTGAGTCCCTGCCTCTAATACCCTGCCTCTCTTTGCCTGCCTCTATTTCCGTGCCTCTTTCACTGCATCTAGTTTCCCATATCTCATTTGCCCCCTCTGATAACCGGCCTCTGATTCCATGCCTCTGATTCACTGCCTCAGATTCCCTGCATCAGATTCCCCGACTCAGATTTACCGCCTCAGATTCCCCGCCTCAGATTCCCTGCCTCAGATTCCCCGACTCTGATACCCCGCCTCTTATTCCCCACCTCTGATTCCCCGCCTCTGATTCCCCGCCTCTGATTCCCTGCCTCTGTTTCCCCACCTCTGATTCCCCGCCTCTGATTCCCCGCCTCAGATTCCCCGGCTCTGATTCCCTGCCTCAGATTCCCTGCCTAAGATTCCCCGCCTCAGATTCCCTGCCTCAGATTCCCCACCTCAGATTTACCGCCTCAGATTCCCCTCCTCAGATTCCCCGCCTCAGATACCCCGCCTCAGATTCCCCGCCTCAGATTCCCCGCCTCAGATTCCCCGCCTCAGATTCCCCGCCTCAGATTCCCCGCCTCAGATTCCCCGCCTCAGATTCCCCGCCTCAGATTCCCCGCCTCAGATTCCCCGCCTCAGATTCCCTGCCTCAGATTCCCTGTCTCAGATTCCCTGCCTCTGATTCCCTGCCTCAGATTCCCTGCCTCAGATTCCCTGCCTCTGATTGCCTGCCTCTGATTCCCTGCCTCTGATTCCCCGCCTCTGATTCCCCGCCTCAGATTCCCTGCCTCAGATTCCCTGCCTCAGATTCCCTGCCTCAGATTCCCTGCCTCTGATTGCCTGCCTCTGATTCCCTGCCTCTGATTCCCTGCCTCTGATTCCCCGCCTCTGATTCCCCGCCTCTGATTCCCCGCCTCTGATTCCCCGCCTCAGATTCCCTGCCTCAGATTCCCTGCCTCAGATTCCCTGCCTCTGATTCCCTGCCTCAGATTCCCTGCCTCAGATTCCCTGCCTCAGATTCCCTGCCTCTGATTGCCTGCCTCTGATTCCCTGCCTCTGATTCCCTGCCTCTGATTCCCTGCCTCTGATTCCCTGCCTCTGATTCCCTGCCTCTGATTCCGCACCTCTGATTCCACGCCTCTCTTTCTTTGTCTCTGATTCCCCGCCTCTGAGTCCCTGCCTCTGATACCCTGCCTCTCTTTGCCTGCCTCTATTTCCGTGCCTCTTTCACTGCATCTAGTTTCCCACTTCTCATTTGCCCCCTCTGATAACCCGCCTCTGATTCCATGCCTCTGATTCACTGCCTCAGATTCCCTGCATCAGATTCCCCGACTCAGATTTACCGCCTCAGATTCCCCGCCTCAGATTCCCTGCCTCAGATTCCCTGCCTCAGATTCCCTGCCTCAGATTCCCTGCCTCAGATTCCCTTCATCTGATGCCCTTCATCAATTCCCTGCCTCTGATTCCCTGCCTCTGATTCCCCACCTCTGATTCCCCGCCTCAGATTCCCTGGCTCTGATTCTCTGGCTCAGATTCCCTGCCTTAGATTCCCTGCCTCTGATTCCCCGCATCTGATTCCAGGCCTCTTATTCCCCACCTCTGATTCCCCGCCTCTGATTGCCTGCCACTGATTGTCCGCCTCTGATTCCCCGCCTCTGATTCCGCGTCTCTGATTCCCCACCTCTCTCTACGCCTCTCTTTCGCCTCCACTCTTTCCCCTCCACTCTTTCCGCGCCTCTCTTTCCCTCCCTCAATTTCAACAACTCTGATTGATCTGTTCTGTGTACTTCATTTTCAACACACAAGTTCCAACCACTATGTTTTACCCATCTCTTTCCCCGCCTCTATTTATCCGCCTATGTTTACCCGCCTCTGTTTACCCACCTGTTTCCCCGCCTCTGATTCCCCACCTTTCATTCCCCGCCTCTCTTTCCCTGCCTCTATTTCCGTGCCTCTTTCTCTGCCTCTCTTTCCCCACATCTCTTTACCTCCCGCTGATTCCCCGCCTTTGATTCCCTTCCTCTGTTTCCCCGCCTCTGATTCCCCGCCTCTGATTCCCCGCCTCAGATTCCCCAGCTCTGATTCCCTGCCTCAGATTCCCTGCCTCAGATTCCCCGCCTCAGATTCCCTGCCTCAGATTCCCCGCCTCAGATTCGCTGCCTCTGATTCCCCGACTCTGATTCCCCGCCTCTTATTCCCCACCTCTGATTCCCCGCCTCTGATTCCCCGCCTCTGATTCCCCGCCTCAGATTCCCCGGCTCTGATTCCCTACCTCAGATTCCCTGCCTCAGATACCCCGCCTCAGATTCCCTGCCTCAGATTCCCTGCCTCAGATTTCCCGCCTCAGATTCCCAGCCTCAGATTCCCCGCCGCAGATTCCCCGCCTCAGATGCCCCGCCTCAGATTCCCCGCCTCAGATTCCCCGCCTCAGATTCCCCGCCTCAGATTCCCCGCCTCAGATTCCCCACCTCAGATTCCCCGCCTCAGATTCCCCGCCTCAGATTCCCCGCCTCTGATTCCCCGCCTCTGATTCCCCGCCTCTGATTCCCTGCCTCTGATTCCCTGCCTCTGATTCCCTGCCTCTGATTCCCTGCCTCTGATTCCGCGCCTCTGATTCCACGCCTCTCTTTCCGTATCTCTGATTCACCGCCTCTAATTCCCTGCCTCTGATACCCTGCCTCTATTTGCCTGCCTCTATTTCCTTGCCTCTTTCTCTGCATCTAGTTTCCCACATGTCATTTGCCCCCTCTGATAACCTGCCTCTGATTCCATGCCTCTGATTCCCCGCCTCTGATTCCCCGCCTCTGATTCCCTGCCTCTGATTCCCCGCCTCTGATTCCCTGCCTCAGATTCCCTGCCTCAGATTCCCTGCCTCAGATTCCCTGCCTCTAATTCCCCGCCTCTTATTCCCCGTCTCTGATTCCCCGCCTCTGATTCCCCGCGTCTGATTCCCTCCCTCAGATTCCCCGGCTCTGATTCCCTGCATTAGATTGCCTGCCTCAGATTCCCTGCCTCTGATTCCCCGCCTCTGATTCCCTGTCTCTGATTCCCCACCTCTGATTCCTGCCTCAGATTCCCTGCCTCAGATTCCCTGCCTCAGATTCCCTGCCTCTGATTCACTGCCTTTGATTCCCCGCCTCTTATTCCCCACCTCTGATTCCCAGCCTCTGATTCCCCGCCTCTGATTCCCTGCCTCTGTTTCCCCACCTCTGATTCCTCGCCTCTGATTCCCCGCCTCAGATTCCCCGCCTCAGATTCCCTGCCTCAGATTCCCCGCCTGAGATTCCTCGCCTCAGATTCCCCGCCTGAGATTCCCCGCCTCAGATTCCCCGCCTCAGATTCCCTGCCTCAGATTCCCCGCCTCAGATTCCCTGCCTCTGATTGCCTGCCTCTGATTCCCTGCCTCTGATTCCCTGCCTCTGATTCCCCGCCTCTGATTCCCCGCCTCAGATTCCCTGCCTCAGATTCCCTGCCTCAGATTCCCTGCCTCTGATTCCCTGCCTCAGATTCCCTGCCTCAGATTCCCTGCCTCAGATTCCCTGCCTCTGATTGCCTGCCTCTGTTTCCCTGCCTCTGATTCCCTGCCTCTGATTCCCTGCCTCTGATTCCCTGCCTCTGATTCCCTGCCTCTGATTCCCTGCCTCTTATTCCGTGCCTCTGATTCCACGCCTCTCTTTCCTTGTCTCTGATTCCCCGCCTCTGAGTCCCTGCCTCTAATACCCTGCCTCTCTTTGCCTGCCTCTATTTCCGTGCCTCTTTCACTGCATCTAGTTTCCCACATCTCATTTGCCCCCTCTGATAACCGGCCTCTGATTCCATGCCTCTGATTCACTGCCTCAGATTCCCTGCATCAGATTCCCCGACTCAGATTTACCACCTCAGATTCCCCGCCTCAGATTCCCTGCCTCAGATTCCCCGACTCTGATTCCCCGCCTCTGATTCCCTGCCTCTGATTCCCCGCCTCAGATTCCCCGGCTCTGATTCCCTGCCTCAGATTCCCTGCCTAAGATTCCCCGCCTCAGATTCCCCGGCTCTGATTCCCTGCCTCAGATTCCCTGCCTAAGATTCCCCGCCTCAGATTCCCTGCCTCTGATTCCCCGCCTCTGTTTCCCCGCCTCTGATTCTCCACCTTTGATTACCCGCCTCTCTTTCCCTGCCTCTATTTCCGCGCCTCTTTCTCTGCCTCTCATTCCCCACATCTCTATTCCCCCCTCTGATTCCCCGCATCTGAATCCGCGCCTCTGATTCCCCACCTCAGATTCCCCGCCTCTTATTCCCCTCCTCTCTTTCCCTGCCTTTATTTGTGCCCCTCTTTCTCTTCCTCTCTTTCCCCACTTCTCTTTACCCCCCTCTGATTCCCCACCACTGAATCCGCGCCTCTGATTCCCAACCTCAGATTCCCCACCTCAGATTCCCCGCCTCAGATTCCCTACATCAGATACCCTGCCCCAGATTCCCTGCCTCAGATTCCCTGCCTCAGACTCCCTGCCTCAGATTCCCTGCCTATGATTTCCTGCCTCTGATTCCCCGCCTCAGATTCCCCGCCTCAGATTCCCCGCCTCAGATTCCCCGCCTCAGATTCCCCGCCTCAGATTCCCCGCCTCAGATTCCCCGCGTTAGATTCCCTGCCTCTTATTGCCTGCCTCTGATTCCCTTCCTCTGATTCCCTTCCTCTGATTTCCTGCCTCTAAATCCCTGCCTCTGATTCCCTGCCTCTGATTCCCTGCCTCTGATTCCGCGCCTCTGATTCCCCGCCTCCCTTTCCGTGTCTCTGATTCCCCGCCTCAGATTCCCCGCCTCAGATTCCCCGCCTCAGATTCCCCGCCTCAGATTTCCCGCCTCAGATTCCCCGCGTTAGATTCCCTGCCTCTTATTGCCTGCCTCTGATTCCCTTCCTCTGATTCCCTGCCTCTAAATCCCTGCCTCTGATTCCCTGCCTCTGATTCCCCGACTCTGATTCCCCGCCTCTTATTCCCCGCCTCTGATTCCCCGCCTCTGATTCCCCGCCTCTGATTCCCTGCCTCTGATTCCCCACCTCTGATTCCCTGCCTCAGATTCCCTGCCTCAGATTCCCTGCCTCAGATTCCCTGCCTCTGATTCCCCGACTCTGATTCCCCGCCTCTTAATCCCCACCTCTGATTCCCCGCCTCTGATTCCCCGCCTCTGATTCCATGCCTCTGTTTCCCCACCTCTGATTCCCCGCCTCTGATTCCCCGCCTCAGATTTCCCGGCTCTGATTCCCTGCCTCAGATTCCCTGCCTAAGATTCCCCGCCTCAGATTCCCTGCCTCAGATTCCCCACCTCAGATTTCCCGCCTCAGATTCCCCTCCTCAGATTCCCCGCCTCAGATACCCCGCCTCAGATTCCCCGCCTCAGATTCCCCGCCTCAGATTCCCCGCCTCAGATTCCCCGCCTCAGATTCCCCACCTCAGATTCCCCGCCTCAGATTCCCCGCCTCGGATTCCCCGCCTCAGATTCCCCGTCTCAGATTCCCCGCCTCAGATTCCCCGCCTCAGATTCCCCGCCTCAGATTCCCCGCCTCAGATTCCCCGCCTCAGATTCCCTGCCTCAGATTCCCTGTCTCAGATTCCCTGCCTCAGATTCCCTTCATCTGATTCCCTTCATCTGATTCCCTGCCTCTGATTCCCTGCCTCTGATTCCCCGCCTCTGATTCCCCGCCTCTGATTCCCCGCCTCAGATTCCCTGCCTCAGATTCCCTGCCTCAGATTCCCTGCCTCTGATTCCCTGCCTCAGATTCCCTGCCTCAGATTCCCTGCCTCAGATTCCCTGCCTCTGATTGCCTGCCTCTGATTGCCTGCCTCTGATTTCCTGCCTCTGATTCCCTGCCTCTGATTCCCTGCCTCTGATTCCCTGACTCTGATTCCCTGCCTCTGATTCCGCGCCTCTGATTCCACGCCTCTCTTTCCTTGTCTCTGATTCCCCGCCTCTGATTCCCTGCCTCTGATTCCCCGCCTCTTATTCCCCACCTCTGATTCCCCGCCTCTGATTCCCCGCTTCTGATTCCCCGCCTCTGAATCCCCGCCTCTGATTCCCCGGCTATGATTCCCTGCCTCAGATTCCCCGCCTCTGATTCCCCGCCTCTGATTCCCCGCCTCTGAATCCCCGCCTCTGATTCCCCGGCTATGATTCCCTGCCTCTGATTCACCGCCTCTGATTCCCCGCCTCTGATTCCCCGCCTCTGATTCCCTGCCTCTGATTCCCCACCTCTGATTCCCTGCCTCAGATTCCCTGCCTCAGATTCCCTGCCTCAGATTCCCTGCCTCTGATTCCCCGACTCTGATTCCCCGCCTCTTATTCCCCACCTCTGATTCCCCGCCTCTGATTCCCTGCCTCTGATTCCCTGCCTCTGTTTCCCCACCTCTGATTCCCCGCCTCAGATTCCCCGCCTCAGATTCCCCGGCTCTGATTCCCTGCCTCAGATTCCCTGCCTAAGATTCCCCGCCTCAGATTCCCTGCCTCAGATTCCCCACCTCAGATTTCCCGCCTCAGATTCCCCTCCTCAGATTCCCTGCCTCAGATACCCCGCCTCAGATTCCCCGCCTCAGATTCCCCGCCTCAGATTCCCCGCCTCAGATTCCCCGCCTCAGATTCCCCGCCTCAGATTCCCCGCCTCGGATTCCCCGCCTCAGATTCCCCGTCTCAGATTCCCCGCCTCAGATTCCCCGCCTCAGATTCCCCGCCTCAGATTCCCCGCCTCAGATTCCCCGCCTCAGATTCCCTGCCTCAGATTCCCTGTCTCAGATTCCCTGCCTCAGATTCCCTTCATCTGATTCCCTTCATCTGATTCCCTGCCTCTGATTCCCTGCCTCTGATTCCCCGCCTCTGATTCCCCGCCTCTGATTCCCCACCTCAGATTCCCTGCCTCAGATTCCCTGCCTCAGATTCCCTGCCTCTGATTCCCTGCCTCAGATTCCCTGCCTCAGATTCCCTCCCTCAGATTCCCTGCCTCTGATTGCCTGCCTCTGATTGCCTGCCTCTGATTCCCTGCCTCTGATTCCCTGCCTCTGATTCCCTGACTCTGATTCCACGCCTCTCTTTCCTTGTCTCTGATTCCCCGCCTCTGAGTCCCTGCCTCTGATACCCTACCTCTCTTTGCCTGCCTCTATTTCCGTGCCTCTTTCACTGCATCTAGTTTCCCACTTCTCATTTGCCCCCTCTGATAACCCGCCTCTGATTCCATGCCTCTGATTCACTGCCTCAGATTCCCTGCATCAGATTCCCCGACTCAGATTTACCGCCTCAGATTCCCCGCCTCAGATTCCCTGCCTCAGATTCCCTGCCTCAGATTCCCTGCCTCAGATTCCCTGCCTCAGATTCCCTTCATCTGATGCCCTTCATCAATTCCCTGCCTCTGATTCCCTGCCTCTGATTCCCCACCTCTGATTCCCCGCCTCAGATTCCCTGGCTCTGATTCTCTGGCTCAGATTCCCTGCCTTAGATTCCCTGCCTCTGATTCCCCGCATCTGATTCCAGGCCTTTTATTCCCCACCTCTGATTCCCCGCCTCTGATTGCCTGCCACTGATTGCCCGCCTCTGATTCCCCGCCTCTGATTCCCCGTCTCTGATTCCCCAACTCTCTCTATGCCTCTCTTTCGCCTCCACTCTTTCCCCTCCACTCTTTCCGTGCCTCTCTTTCCCTCCCTCAATTTCAACAACTCTGATTGATCTGTTCTGTGTACCTCATTTTCAACACACAAGTTCCAACCACTATGTTTTACCCATCTCTTTCCCCGCCTCTATTTATCTGCCTATGTTTACCCACCTCTGTTTACCCACCTGTTTCCCCGCCTCTGATTCCCCACCTTTCATTCCCCGCCTCTCTTTCCCTGCCTCTATTTCCGTGCCTCTTTCTCTGCCTCTCTTTCCCCACATCTCTTTACCTCCCGCTGATTCCCCGCCTCTGATACCCCGCCTCTGATTCCCCGCCTCTGATTCCCTGCCTCAGATTCCCTGCCTCAGATTCCCTGCCTCAGATTCCCTGCCTCTGATTCCCCGCCTCTGATTCCCCGCCTCTTATTCCCCGCCTCTGATTCCACGCCTCTGATTCCCCGCCTTTGATTCCCTTCCTCTGTTTCCCCGCCTCTGATTCCCCGCCTCTGATTCCCCGCCTCAGATTCCCCAGCTCTGATTCCCTGCCTCAGATTCCCTGCCTCAGATTCCCCGCCTCAGATTCCCTGCCTCAGATTCCCCGCCTCAGATTCACTGCCTCTGATTCCCCGACTCTGATTCCCCGCCTCTTATTCCCCACCTCTGATTCCCCGCCTCTGATTCCCCGCCTCTGATTCCCTGCCTCTGTTTCCCCACCTCTGATTCCCCGCCTCTGATTCCCCGCCTCAGATTCCCCGGCTCTGATTCCCTACCTCAGATTCCCTGCCTCAGATACCCCGCCTCAGATTCCCTGCCTCAGATTCCCTGCCTCAGATTTCCCGCCTCAGATTCCCCGCCTCAGATTCCCCGCCGCAGATTCCCCGCCTCAGATGCCCCGCCTCAGATTCCCCGCCTCAGATTCCCCGCCTCAGATTCCCCGCCTCAGATTCCCCGCCTCAGATTCCCCACCTCAGATTCCCCGCCTCAGATTCCCCGCCTCAGATTCCCCGCCTCTGATTCCCCGCCTCTGATTCCCTGCCTCTGATTCCCTGCCTCTGATTCCCTGCCTCTGATTCCCTGCCTCTGATTCCCTGCCTCTGATTCCGCGCCTCTGATTCCACGCCTCTCTTTCCGTATCTCTGATTCCCCGCCTCTAATTCCCTGCCTCTGATACCCTGCCTCTATTTGCCTGCCTCTATTTCCTTGCCTCTTTCTCTGCATCTAGTTTCCCACATGTCATTTGCCCCTCTGATAACCTGCCTCTGATTCCATGCCTCTGATTCCCCGCCTCTGATTCACCGCCTCTGATTCCCTGCCTCTGATTCCCCGCCTCTGATTCCCTGCCTCAGATTCCCTGCCTCAGATTCCCTGCCTCAGATTCCCTGCCTCTAATTTCCCGCCTCTTATTCCCCATCTCTGATTCCCCGCCTCTGATTCCCCGCGTCTGATTCCCTCCCTCAGATTCCCCGGATCTGATTCCCTGCATTAGATTCCCTGCCTCAGATTCCCTGCCTCTGATTCCCCGCCTCTGATTCCCTGTCTCTGATTCCCCACCTCTGATTCCTGCCTCAGATTCCCTGCCTCAGATTCCCTGCCTCAGATTCCCTGCCTCTGATTCACTGCCTTTGATTCCCCGCCTCTTATTCCCCACCTCTGATTCCCAGCCTCTGATTCCCCGCCTCTGATTCCCTGCCTCTGTTTCCCCGCCTCTGATTCCCCGCCTCTGATTCCCCGCCTCAGATTCCCCGCCTCAGATTCCCTGCCTCAGATTCCCCGCCTGAGATTCCCCGCCTCAGATTCCCCGCCTGAGATTCCCCGCCTCAGATTCCCCGCCTCAGATTCCCTGCCTCAGATTCCCCGCCTCAGATTCCCTGCCTCTGATTGCCTGCCTCTGATTCCCTGCCTCTGATTCCCTGCCTCTGATTCCCCGCCTCAGATTCCCTGCCTCAGATTCCCTGCCTCAGATTCCCTGCCTCTGATTCCCTGCCTCAGATTCCCTGCCTCAGATTCCCTGCCTCAGACTCCCTGCCTCTGATTGCCTGCCTCTGTTTCCCTGCCTCTGATTCCCTGCCTCAGATTCCCTGCATCAGATTCCCCGACTCAGATTTACCGCCTCAGATTCCCCGCCTCAGATTCCCTGCCTCAGATTCCCCGACTCTGATACCCCGCCTCTTATTCCCCACCTCTGATTCCCCGACTCTGATTCCCCGCCTCTGATTCCCTGCCTCTGTTTCCCCACCTCTGATTCCCCGCCTCTGATTCCCCGCCTCAGATTCCCCGGCTCTGATTCCCTACCTCAGATTCCCTGCCTCAGATACCCCGCCTCAGATTCCCTGCCTCAGATTCCCTGCCTCAGATTTCCCGCCTCAGATTCCCCGCCTCAGATTCCCCGCCGCAGATTCCCCGCCTCAGATGCCCCGCCTCAGATTCCCCGCCTCAGATTCCCCGCCTCAGATTCCCCGCCTCAGATTCCCCGCCTCAGATTCCCCACCTCAGATTCCCCGCCTCAGATTCCCCGCCTCAGATTCCCCGCCTCTGATTCCCCGCCTCTGATTCCCTGCCTCTGATTCCCTGCCTCTGATTCCCTGCCTCTGATTCCCTGCCTCTGATTCCCTGCCTCTGATTCCGCGCCTCTGATTCCACGCCTCTCTTTCCGTATCTCTGATTCCCCGCCTCTAATTCCCTGCCTCTGATACCCTGCCTCTATTTGCCTGCCTCTATTTCCTTGCCTCTTTCTCTGCATCTAGTTTCCCACATGTCATTTGCCCCCTCTGATAACCTGCCTCTGATTCCATGCCTCTGATTCCCCGCCTCTGATTCCCCGCCTCTGATTCCCTGCCTCTGATTCCCCGCCTCTGATTCCCTGCCTCAGATTCCCTGCCTCAGATTCCCTGCCTCAGATTCCCTGCCTCTAATTCCCCGCCTCTTATTCCCCATCTCTGATTCCCCGCCTCTGATTCCCCGCGTCTGATTCCTTCCCTCAGATTCCCCGGCTCTGATTCCCTGCATTAGATTCCCTGCCTCAGATTCCCTGCCTCTGATTCCCCGCCTCTGATTCCCTGTCTCTGATTCCCCACCTCTGATTCCTGCCTCAGATTCCCTGCCTCAGATTCCCTGCCTCTGATTCACTGCCTTTGATTCCCCGCCTCTTATTCCCCACCTCTGATTCCCAGCCTCTGATTCCCCGCCTCTGATTCCCTGCCTCTGTTTCCCCGCCTCTGATTCCCCGCCTCTGATTCCCCGCCTCAGATTCCCCGCCTCAGATTCCCTGCCTCAGATTCCCCGCCTGAGATTCCCCGCCTCAGATTCCCCGCCTGAGATTCCCCGCCTCAGATTCCCCGCCTCAGATTCCCTGCCTCAGATTCCCCGCCTCAGATTCCCTGCCTCTGATTGCCTGCCTCTGATTCCCTGCCTCTGATTCCCTGCCTCTGATTCCCCGCCTCTGATTCCCCGCCTCAGATTTCCTGCCTCAGATTCCCTGCCTCAGATTCCCTGTCTCTGATTCCCTGCCTCAGATTCCCTGCCTCAGATTCCCTGCCTCAGACTCCCTGCCTCTGATTGCCTGCCTCTGTTTCCCTGCCTCTGATTCCCTGCCTCTGATTCCCTGCCTCTGATTCCCTGCCTCTGATTCCCTGCCTCAGATTCCCTGTCTCTGATTCCCTGCCTCAGATTCCCTGCCTCAGATTCCCTGCCTCAGACTCCCTGCCTCTGATTGCCTGCCTCTGTTTCCCTGCCTCTGATTCCCTGCCTCTGATTCCCTGCCTCTGATTCCCTGCCTCTGATTCCCTGCCTCTGATTCCCTGCCTCTGATTCCGTGCCTCTGATTCCACGCCTCTCTTTCCTTGTCTCTGATTCCCCGCCTCTGAGTCCCTGCCTCTAATACCCTGCCTCTCTTTGCCTGCCTCTATTTCCGTGCCTCTTTCACTGCATCTAGTTTCCCACATCTCATTTGCCCCCTCTGATAACCGGCCTCTGATTCCATGCCTCTGATTCACTGCCTCAGATTCCCTGCATCAGATTCCCCGACTCAGATTTACCGCCTCAGATTCCCCGCCTCAGATTCCCTGCCTCAGATTCCCCGACTCTGATACCCCGCCTCTTATTCCCCACCTCTGATTCCCCGCCTCTGATTCCCCGCCTCTGATTCCCTGCCTCTGTTTCCCCACCTCTGATTCCCCGCCTCTGATTCCCCGCCTCAGATTCCCCGGCTCTGATTCCCTGCCTCAGATTCCCTGCCTAAGATTCCCCGCCTCAGATTCCCTGCCTCAGATTCCCCACCTCAGATTTACCGCCTCAGATTCCCCTCCTCAGATTCCCCGCCTCAGATACCCCGCCTCAGATTCCCCGCCTCAGATTCCCCGCCTCAGATTCCCCGCCTCAGATTCCCCGCCTCAGGTTCCCCGCCTCAGATTCCCAGACTCAGATTCCCCGCCTCAGATTCCCCGCCTCAGATTCCCTGCCTCAGATACCCCGCCTCAGATTCCCCGCCTCAGATTCCCCGCCTCAGATTCCCCGCCTCAGATTCCCCGCCTCAGATTCCCCGCCTCAGATTCCCCGCCTCGGATTCCCCGCCTCAGATTCCCCGTCTCAGATTCCCCGCCTCAGATTCCCCGCCTCAGATTCCCCGCCTCAGATTCCCCGCCTCAGATTCCCCGCCTCAGATTCCCTGCCTCAGATTCCCTGTCTCAGATTCCCTGCCTCAGATTCCCTTCATCTGATTCCCTTCATCTGATTCCCTGCCTCTGATTCCCTGCCTCTGATTCCCCGCCTCTGATTCCCCGCCTCTGATTCCCCACCTCAGATTCCCTGCCTCAGATTCCCTGCCTCAGATTCCCTGCCTCTGATTCCCTGCCTCAGATTCCCTGCCTCAGATTCCCTCCCTCAGATTCCCTGCCTCTGATTGCCTGCCTCTGATTGCCTGCCTCTGATTCCCTGCCTCTGATTCCCTGCCTCTGATTCCCTGACTCTGATTCCACGCCTCTCTTTCCTTGTCTCTGATTCCCCGCCTCTGAGTCCCTGCCTCTGATACCCTACTTCTCTTTGCCTGCCTCTATTTCCGTGCCTCTTTCACTGCATCTAGTTTCCCACTTCTCATTTGCCCCCTCTGATAACCCGCCTCTGATTCCATGCCTCTGATTCACTGCCTCAGATTCCCTGCATCAGATTCCCCGACTCAGATTTACCGCCTCAGATTCCCCGCCTCAGATTCCCTGCCTCAGATTCCCTGCCTCAGATTCCCTGCCTCAGATTCCCTGCCTCAGATTCCCTTCATCTGATGCCCTTCATCAATTCCCTGCCTCTGATTCCCTGCCTCTGATTCCCCACCTCTGATTCCCCGCCTCAGATTCCCTGGCTCTGATTCTCTGGCTCAGATTCCCTGCCTTAGATTCCCTGCCTCTGATTCCCCGCATCTGATTCCAGGCCTTTTATTCCCCACCTCTGATTCCCCGCCTCTGATTGCCTGCCACTGATTGCCCGCCTCTGATTCCCCGCCTCTGATTCCCCGTCTCTGATTCCCCAATTCTCTCTATGCCTCTCTTTCGCCTCCACTCTTTCCCCTCCACTCTTTCCGTGCCTCTCTTTCCCTCCCTCAATTTCAACAACTCTGATTGATCTGTTCTGTGTACCTCATTTTCAACACACAAGTTCCAACCACTATGTTTTACCCATCTCTTTCCCCGCCTCTATTTATCCGCCTATGTTTACCCACCTCTGTTTACCCACCTGTTTCCCCGCCTCTGATTCCCCACCTTTCATTCCCCGCCTCTCTTTCCCTGCCTCTATTTCCGTGCCTCTTTCTCTGCCTCTCTTTCCCCACATCTCTTTACCTCCCGCTGATTCCCCGCCTCTGATACCCCGCCTCTGATTCCCCGCCTCTGATTCCCTGCCTCAGATTCCCTGCCTCAGATTCCCTGCCTCAGATTCCCTGCCTCTGATTCCCCGCCTCTGATTCCCCGCCTCTTATTCCCCGCCTCTGATTCCACGCCTCTGATTCCCCGCCTTTGATTCCCTTCCTCTGTTTCCCCGCCTCTGATTCCCCGCCTCTGATTCCCCGCCTCAGATTCCCCAGCTCTGATTCCCTGCCTCAGATTCCCTGCCTCAGATTCCCCGCCTCAGATTCCCTGCCTCAGATTCCCCGCCTCAGATTCGCTGCCTCTGATTCCCCGACTCTGATTCCCCGCCTCTTATTCCCCACCTCTGATTCCCCGCCTCTGATTCCCCGCCTCTGATTCCCTGCCTCTGTTTCCCCACCTCTGATTCCCCGCCTCTGATTCCCCGCCTCAGATTCCCCGGCTCTGATTCCCTACCTCAGATTCCCTGCCTCAGATACCCCGCCTCAGATTCCCTGCCTCAGATTCCCTGCCTCAGATTTCCCGCCTCAGATTCCCCGCCTCAGATTCCCCGCCGCAGATTCCCCGCCTCAGATGCCCCGCCTCAGATTCCCCGCCTCAGATTCCCCGCCTCAGATTCCCCGCCTCAGATTCCCCGCCTCAGATTCCCCACCTCAGATTCCCCGCCTCAGATTCCCCGCCTCAGATTCCCCGCCTCTGATTCCCCGCCTCTGATTCCCTGCCTCTGATTCCCTGCCTCTGATTCCCTGCCTCTGATTCCCTGCCTCTGATTCCCTGCCTCTGATTCCGCGCCTCTGATTCCACGCCTCTCTTTCCGTATCTCTGATTCCCCGCCTCTAATTCCCTGCCTCTGATACCCTGCCTCTATTTGCCTGCCTCTATTTCCTTGCCTCTTTCTCTGCATCTAGTTTCCCACATGTCATTTGCCCCTCTGATAACCTGCCTCTGTATCCATGCCTCTGATTCCCCGCCTCTGATTCACCGCCTCTGATTCCCTGCCTCTGATTCCCCGCCTCTGATTCCCTGCCTCAGATTCCCTGCCTCAGATTCCCTGCCTCAGATTCCCTGCCTCTAATTTCCCGCCTCTTATTCCCCATCTCTGATTCCCCGCCTCTGATTCCCCGCGTCTGATTCCCTCCCTCAGATTCCCCGGCTCTGATTCCCTGCATTAGATTCCCTGCCTCAGATTCCCTGCCTCTGATTCCCCGCCTCTGATTCCCTGTCTCTGATTCCCCACCTCTGATTCCTGCCTCAGATTCCCTGCCTCAGATTCCCTGCCTCAGATTCCCTGCCTCTGATTCACTGCCTTTGATTCCCCGCCTCTTATTCCCCACCTCTGATTCCCAGCCTCTGATTCCCCGCCTCTGATTCCCTGCCTCTGTTTCCCCGCCTCTGATTCCCCGCCTCTGATTCCCCGCCTCAGATTCCCCGCCTCAGATTCCCTGCCTCAGATTCCCCGCCTGAGATTCCCCGCCTCAGATTCCCCGCCTGAGATTCCCCGCCTCAGATTCCCCGCCTCAGATTCCCTGCCTCAGATTCCCCGCCTCAGATTCCCTGCCTCTGATTGCCTGCCTCTGATTCCCTGCCTCTGATTCCCTGCCTCTGATTCCCCGCCTCAGATTCCCTGCCTCAGATTCCCTGCCTCAGATTCCCTGCCTCTGATTCCCTGCCTCAGATTCCCTGCCTCAGATTCCCTGCCTCAGACTCCCTGCCTCTGATTGCCTGCCTCTGTTTCCCTGCCTCTGATTCCCTGCCTCAGATTCCCTGCATCAGATTCCCCGACTCAGATTTACCGCCTCAGATTCCCCGCCTCAGATTCCCTGCCTCAGATTCCCCGACTCTGATACCCCGCCTCTTATTCCCCACCTCTGATTCCCCGACTCTGATTCCCCGCCTCTGATTCCCTGCCTCTGTTTCCCCACCTCTGATTCCCCGCCTCTGATTCCCCGCCTCAGATTCCCCGGCTCTGATTCCCTACCTCAGATTCCCTGCCTCAGATACCCCGCCTCAGATTCCCTGCCTCAGATTCCCTGCCTCAGATTTCCCGCCTCAGATTCCCCGCCTCAGATTCCCCGCCGCAGATTCCCCGCCTCAGATGCCCCGCCTCAGATTCCCCGCCTCAGATTCCCCGCCTCAGATTCCCCGCCTCAGATTCCCCGCCTCAGATTCCCCACCTCAGATTCCCCGCCTCAGATTCCCCGCCTCAGATTCCCCGCCTCTGATTCCCCGCCTCTGATTCCCTGCCTCTGATTCCCTGCCTCTGATTCCCTGCCTCTGATTCCCTGCCTCTGATTCCCTGCCTCTGATTCCGCGCCTCTGATTCCACGCCTCTCTTTCCGTATCTCTGATTCCCCGCCTCTAATTCCCTGCCTCTGATACCCTGCCCCTATTTGCCTGCCTCTATTTCCTTGCCTCTTTCTCTGCATCTAGTTTCCCACATGTCATTTGCCCCCTCTGATAACCTGCCTCTGATTCCATGCCTCTGATTCCCCGCCTCTGATTCCCCGCCTCTGATTCCCTGCCTCTGATTCCCCGCCTCTGATTCCCTGCCTCAGATTCCCTGCCTCAGATTCCCTGCCTCAGATTCCCTGCCTCTAATTCCCCGCCTCTTATTCCCCATCTCTGATTCCCCGCCTCTGATTCCCCGCGTCTGATTCCTTCCCTCAGATTCCCCGGCTCTGATTCCCTGCATTAGATTCCCTGCCTCAGATTCCCTGCCTCTGATTCCCCGCCTCTGATTCCCTGTCTCTGATTCCCCACCTCTGATTCCTGCCTCAGATTCCCTGCCTCAGATTCCCTGCCTCTGATTCACTGCCTTTGATTCCCCGCCTCTTATTCCCCACCTCTGATTCCCAGCCTCTGATTCCCCGCCTCTGATTCCCTGCCTCTGTTTCCCCGCCTCTGATTCCCCGCCTCTGATTCCCCGCCTCAGATTCCCCGCCTCAGATTCCCTGCCTCAGATTCCCCGCCTGAGATTCCCCGCCTCAGATTCCCCGCCTGAGATTCCCCGCCTCAGATTCCCCGCCTCAGATTCCCTGCCTCAGATTCCCCGCCTCAGATTCCCTGCCTCTGATTGCCTGCCTCTGATTCCCTGCCTCTGATTCCCTGCCTCTGATTCCCCGCCTCTGATTCCCCGCCTCAGATTCCCTGCCTCAGATTCCCTGCCTCAGATTCCCTGTCTCTGATTCCCTGCCTCAGATTCCCTGCCTCAGATTCCCTGCCTCAGACTCCCTGCCTCTGATTGCCTGCCTCTGTTTCCCTGCCTCTGATTCCCTGCCTCTGATTCCCTGCCTCTGATTCCCTGCCTCTGATTCCCTGCCTCAGATTCCCTGTCTCTGATTCCCTGCCTCAGATTCCCTGCCTCAGATTCCCTGCCTCAGACTCCCTGCCTCTGATTGCCTGCCTCTGTTTCCCTGCCTCTGATTCCCTGCCTCTGATTCCCTGCCTCTGATTCCCTGCCTCTGATTCCCTGCCTCTGATTCCCTGCCTCTGATTCCGTGCCTCTGATTCCACGCCTCTCTTTCCTTGTCTCTGATTCCCCGCCTCTGAGTCCCTGCCTCTAATACCCTGCCTCTCTTTGCCTGCCTCTATTTCCGTGCCTCTTTCACTGCATCTAGTTTCCCACATCTCATTTGCCCCCTCTGATAACCGGCCTCTGATTCCATGCCTCTGATTCACTGCCTCAGATTCCCTGCATCAGATTCCCCGACTCAGATTTACCGCCTCAGATTCCCCGCCTCAGATTCCCTGCCTCAGATTCCCCGACTCTGATACCCCGCCTCTTATTCCCCACCTCTGATTCCCCGCCTCTGATTCCCCGCCTCTGATTCCCTGCCTCTGTTTCCCCACCTCTGATTCCCCGCCTCTGATTCCCCGCCTCAGATTCCCCGGCTCTGATTCCCTGCCTCAGATTCCCTGCCTAAGATTCCCCGCCTCAGATTCCCTGCCTCAGATTCCCCACCTCAGATTTACCGCCTCAGATTCCCCTCCTCAGATTCCCCGCCTCAGATACCCCGCCTCAGATTCCCCGCCTCAGATTCCCCGCCTCAGATTCCCCGCCTCAGATTCCCCGCCTCAGGTTCCCCGCCTCAGATTCCCCGCCTCAGATTCCCCGCCTCAGATTCCCCGCCTCAGATTCCCCGCCTCAGATTCCCTGCCTCAGATTCCCTGTCTCAGATTCCCTGCCTCAGATTCCCTTCATCTGATTCCCTTCATTTGATTCCCTGCCTCTGATTCCCTGCCTCTGATTCCCCGCCTCTGATTCCCCG
The DNA here is from genome assembly GCF_036971445.1 of Narcine bancroftii. Classification (NCBI taxonomy): domain Eukaryota; kingdom Metazoa; phylum Chordata; class Chondrichthyes; order Torpediniformes; family Narcinidae; genus Narcine; species Narcine bancroftii. Next base: position 90,991,107 of record NC_091481.1, read on the forward strand.
CCTCTGATTCCCCGCCTCAGATTCCCTGCCTCAGATTCCCTGCCTCTGATTCCCTGCCTCAGATTCCCTGCCTCAGATTCCCTGCCTCAGATTCCCTGCCTCTGATTGCCTGCCTCTGATTCCCTGCCTCTGATTCCCTGCCTCTGATTCCCTGCCTCTGATTCCCTGCCTCTGATTCCCTGCCTCTGATTCCGCGCCTCTGATTCCACGCCTCTCTTTCTTTGTCTCTGATTCCCCGCCTCTGAGTCCCTGCCTCTGATACCCTGCCTCTCTTTGCCTGCCTCTATTTCCGTGCCTCTTTCACTGCATCTAGTTTCCCACTTCTCATTTGCCCCCTCTGATAACCCGCCTCTGATTCCATGCCTCTGATTCACTGCCTCAGATTCCCTGCATCAGATTCCCCGACTCAGATTTACCGCCTCAGATTCCCCGCCTCAGATTCCCTGCCTCAGATTCCCTGCCTCAGATTCCCTGCCTCAGATTCCCTGCCTCAGATTCCCTTCATCTGATGCCCTTCATCAATTCCCTGCCTCTGATTCCCTGCCTCTGATTCCCCACCTCTGATTCCCCGCCTCAGATTCCCTGGCTCTGATTCTCTGGCTCAGATTCCCTGCCTTAGATTCCCTGCCTCTGATTCCCCGCATCTGATTCCAGGCCTCTTATTCCCCACCTCTGATTCCCCGCCTCTGATTGCCTGCCACTGATTGTCCGCCTCTGATTCCCCGCCTCTGATTCCGCGTCTCTGATTCCCCACCTCTCTCTACGCCTCTCTTTCGCCTCCACTCTTTCCCCTCCACTCTTTCCGCGCCTCTCTTTCCCTCCCTCAATTTCAACAACTCTGATTGATCTGTTCTGTGTACCTCATTTTCAACACACAAGTTCCAACCACTATGTTTTACCCATCTCTTTCCCCGCCTCTATTTATCCGCCTATGTTTACCCGCCTCTTTTTACCCACCTGTTTCCCCGCCTCTGATTCCCCACCTTTCATTCCCCGCCTCTCTTTCCCTGCCTCTATTTCCGTGCCTCTTTCTCTGCCTCTCTTTCCCCACATCTCTTTACCTCCCGCTGATTCCCCGCCTTTGATTCCCTTCCTCTGTTTCCCCGCCTCTGATTCCCCGCCTCTGATTCCCCGCCTCAGATTCCCCAGCTCTGATTCCCTGCCTCAGATTCCCTGCCTCAGATTCCTCGCCTCAGATTCCCTGCCTCAGATTCCCCGCCTCAGATTCGCTGCCTCTGATTCCCCGACTCTGATTCCCCGCCTCTTATTCCCCACCTCTGATTCCCCGCCTCTGATTCCCCGCCTCTGATTCCCTGCCTCTGTTTCCCCACCTCTGATTCCCCGCCTCTGATTCCCCGCCTCAGATTCCCCGGCTCTGATTCCCTACCTCAGATTCCCTGCCTCAGATACCCCGCCTCAGATTCCCTGCCTCAGATTCCCTGCCTCAGATTTCCCGCCTCAGATTCCCAGCCTCAGATTCCCCGCCGCAGATTCCCCGCCTCAGATGCCCCGCCTCAGATTCCCCGCCTCAGATTCCCCGCCTCAGATTCCCCGCCTCAGATTCCCCGCCTCAGATTCCCCACCTCAGATTCCCCGCCTCAGATTCCCCGCCTCAGATTCCCCGCCTCTGATTCCCCGCCTCTGATTCCCTGCCTCTGATTCCCTGCCTCTGATTCCCTGCCTCTGATTCCCTGCCTCTGATTCCCTGCCTCTGATTCCGCGCCTCTGATTCCACGCCTCTCTTTCCGTATCTCTGATTCACCGCCTCTGATTCCCTGCCTCTGATTCCCTGCCTCAGATTCCCCGACTCAGATTTACCACCTCAGATTCCCCGCCTCAGATTCCCTGCCTCAGATTCCCCGACTCTGATTCCCCGCCTCTTATTCCCCACCTCTGATTCCCCGCCTCTGATTCCCCGCCTCTGATTCCCTGCCTCTGATTCCCCGCCTCAGATTCCCCGGCTCTGATTCCCTGCCTCAGATTCCCTGCCTAAGATTCCCCGCCTCAGATTCCCCGGCTCTGATTCCCTGCCTCAGATTCCCTGCCTAAGATTCCCTGCCTAAGATTCCCCGCCTCAGATTCCCTGCCTCTGATTCCCCGCCTCTGTTTCCCCGCCTCTGATTCTCCACCTTTGATTACCCGCCTCTCTTTCCCTGCCTCTATTTCCGCGCCTCTTTCTCTGCCTCTCATTCCCCACATCTCTATTCCCCCCTCTGATTCCCCGCATCTGAATCCGCGCCTCTGATTCCCCACCTCAGATTCCCCGCCTCTTATTCCCCTCCTCTCTTTCCCTGCCTTTATTTGTGCCCCTCTTTCTCTTCCTCTCTTTCCCCACTTCTCTTTACCCCCCTCTGATTCCCCACCACTGAATCCGCGCCTCTGATTCCCAACCTCAGATTCCCCACCTCAGATTCCCCGCCTCAGATTCCCTACATCAGATACCCTGCCCCAGATTCCCTGCCTCAGATTCCCTGCCTCAGACTCCCTGCCTCAGATTCCCTGCCTATGATTTCCTGCCTCTGATTCCCCGCCTCAGATTCCCCGCCTCAGATTCCCCGCCTCAGATTCCCCGCCTCAGATTCCCCGCCTCAGATTCCCCGCCTCAGATTCCCCGCGTTAGATTCCCTGCCTCTTATTGCCTGCCTCTGATTCCCTTCCTCTGATTCCCTTCCTCTGATTCCCTGCCTCTAAATCCCTGCCTCTGATTCCCTGCCTCTGATTCCCTGCCTCTGATTCCGCGCCTCTGATTCCCCGCCTCCCTTTCCGTGTCTCTGATTCCCCGCCTCAGATTCCCCGCCTCAGATTCCCCGCCTCAGATTCCCCGCCTCAGATTCCCCGCCTCAGATTCCCCGCGTTAGATTCCCTGCCTCTTATTGCCTGCCTCTGATTCCCTTCCTCTGATTCCCTGCCTCTAAATCCCTGCCTCTGATTCCCTGCCTCTGATTCCCCGACTCTGATTCCCCGCCTCTTATTCCCCGCCTCTGATTCCCCGCCTCTGATTCCCCGCCTCTGATTCCCTGCCTCTGATTCCCCACCTCTGATTCCCTGCCTCAGATTCCCTGCCTCAGATTCCCTGCCTCAGATTCCCTGCCTCTGATTCCCCGACTCTGATTCCCCGCCTCTTAATCCCCACCTCTGATTCCCCGCCTCTGATTCCCCGCCTCTGATTCCATGCCTCTGTTTCCCCACCTCTGATTCCCCGCCTCTGATTCCCCGCCTCAGATTTCCCGGCTCTGATTCCCTGCCTCAGATTCCCTGCCTAAGATTCCCCGCCTCAGATTCCCTGCCTCAGATTCCCCACCTCAGATTTCCCGCCTCAGATTCCCCTCCTCAGATTCCCCGCCTCAGATACCCCGCCTCAGATTCCCCGCCTCAGATTCCCCGCCTCAGATTCCCCGCCTCAGATTCCCCGCCTCAGATTCCCCACCTCAGATTCCCCGCCTCAGATTCCCCGCCTCGGATTCCCCGCCTCAGATTCCCCGTCTCAGATTCCCCGCCTCAGATTCCCCGCCTCAGATTCCCCGCCTCAGATTCCCCGCCTCAGATTCCCCGCCTCAGATTCCCTGCCTCAGATTCCCTGTCTCAGATTCCCTGCCTCAGATTCCCTTCATCTGATTCCCTTCATCTGATTCCCTGCCTCTGATTCCCTGCCTCTGATTCCCCGCCTCTGATTCCCCGCCTCTGATTCCCCGCCTCAGATTCCCTGCCTCAGATTCCCTGCCTCAGATTCCCTGCCTCTGATTCCCTGCCTCAGATTCCCTGCCTCAGATTCCCTGCCTCAGATTCCCTGCCTCTGATTGCCTGCCTCTGATTGCCTGCCTCTGATTTCCTGCCTCTGATTCCCTGCCTCTGATTCCCTGCCTCTGATTCCCTGACTCTGATTCCCTGCCTCTGATTCCGCGCCTCTGATTCCACGCCTCTCTTTCCTTGTCTCTGATTCCCCGCCTCTGATTCCCTGCCTCTGATTCCCCGCCTCTTATTCCCCACCTCTGATTCCCCGCCTCTGATTCCCCGCTTCTGATTCCCCGCCTCTGAATCCCCGCCTCTGATTCCCCGGCTATGATTCCCTGCCTCAGATTCCCCGCCTCTGATTCCCCGCCTCTGATTCCCCGCCTCTGAATCCCCGCCTCTGATTCCCCGGCTATGATTCCCTGCCTCTGATTCACCGCCTCTGATTCCCCGCCTCTGATTCCCCGCCTCTGATTCCCTGCCTCTGATTCCCCACCTCTGATTCCCTGCCTCAGATTCCCTGCCTCAGATTCCCTGCCTCAGATTCCCTGCCTCTGATTCCCCGACTCTGATTCCCCGCCTCTTATTCCCCACCTCTGATTCCCCGCCTCTGATTCCCTGCCTCTGATTCCCTGCCTCTGTTTCCCCACCTCTGATTCCCCGCCTCTGATTCCCCGCCTCAGATTCCCCGGCTCTGATTCCCTGCCTCAGATTCCCTGCCTAAGATTCCCCGCCTCAGATTCCCTGCCTCAGATTCCCCACCTCAGATTTCCCGCCTCAGATTCCCCTCCTCAGATTCCCTGCCTCAGATACCCCGCCTCAGATTCCCCGCCTCAGATTCCCCGCCTCAGATTCCCCGCCTCAGATTCCCCGCCTCAGATTCCCCGCCTCAGATTCCCCGCCTCGGATTCCCCGCCTCAGATTCCCCGTCTCAGATTCCCCGCCTCAGATTCCCCGCCTCAGATTCCCCGCCTCAGATTCCCCGCCTCAGATTCCCCGCCTCAGATTCCCTGCCTCAGATTCCCTGTCTCAGATTCCCTGCCTCAGATTCCCTTCATCTGATTCCCTTCATCTGATTCCCTGCCTCTGATTCCCTGCCTCTGATTCCCCGCCTCTGATTCCCCGCCTCTGATTCCCCACCTCAGATTCCCTGCCTCAGATTCCCTGCCTCAGATTCCCTGCCTCTGATTCCCTGCCTCAGATTCCCTGCCTCAGATTCCCTGCCTCAGATTCCCTGCCTCTGATTGCCTGCCTCTGATTGCCTGCCTCTGATTCCCTGCCTCTGATTCCCTGCCTCTGATTCCCTGACTCTGATTCCACGCCTCTCTTTCCTTGTCTCTGATTCCCCGCCTCTGAGTCCCTGCCTCTGATACCCTACCTCTCTTTGCCTGCCTCTATTTCCGTGCCTCTTTCACTGCATCTAGTTTCCCACTTCTCATTTGCCCCCTCTGATAACCCGCCTCTGATTCCATGCCTCTGATTCACTGCCTCAGATTCCCTGCATCAGATTCCCCGACTCAGATTTACCGCCTCAGATTCCCCGCCTCAGATTCCCTGCCTCAGATTCCCTGCCTCAGATTCCCTGCCTCAGATTCCCTGCCTCAGATTCCCTTCATCTGATGCCCTTCATCAATTCCCTGCCTCTGATTCCCTGCCTCTGATTCCCCACCTCTGATTCCCCGCCTCAGATTCCCTGGCTCTGATTCTCTGGCTCAGATTCCCTGCCTTAGATTCCCTGCCTCTGATTCCCCGCATCTGATTCCAGGCCTTTTATTCCCCACCTCTGATTCCCCGCCTCTGATTGCCTGCCACTGATTGCCCGCCTCTGATTCCCCGCCTCTGATTCCCCGTCTCTGATTCCCCAACTCTCTCTATGCCTCTCTTTCGCCTCCACTCTTTCCCCTCCACTCTTTCCGTGCCTCTCTTTCCCTCCCTCAATTTCAACAACTCTGATTGATCTGTTCTGTGTACCTCATTTTCAACACACAAGTTCCAACCACTATGTTTTACCCATCTCTTTCCCCGCCTCTATTTATCCGCCTATGTTTACCCACCTCTGTTTACCCACCTGTTTCCCCGCCTCTGATTCCCCACCTTTCATTCCCCGCCTCTCTTTCCCTGCCTCTATTTCCGTGCCTCTTTCTCTGCCTCTCTTTCCCCACATCTCTTTACCTCCCGCTGATTCCCCGCCTCTGATACCCCGCCTCTGATTCCCCGCCTCTGATTCCCTGCCTCAGATTCCCTGCCTCAGATTCCCTGCCTCAGATTCCCTGCCTCTGATTCCCCGCCTCTGATTCCCCGCCTCTTATTCCCCGCCTCTGATTCCACGCCTCTGATTCCCCGCCTTTGATTCCCTTCCTCTGTTTCCCCGCCTCTGATTCCCCGCCTCTGATTCCCCGCCTCAGATTCCCCAGCTCTGATTCCCTGCCTCAGATTCCCTGCCTCAGATTCCCCGCCTCAGATTCCCTGCCTCAGATTCCCCGCCTCAGATTCGCTGCCTCTGATTCCCCGACTCTGATTCCCCGCCTCTTATTCCCCACCTCTGATTCCCCGCCTCTGATTCCCCGCCTCTGATTCCCTGCCTCTGTTTCCCCACCTCTGATTCCCCGCCTCTGATTCCCCGCCTCAGATTCCCCGGCTCTGATTCCCTACCTCAGATTCCCTGCCTCAGATACCCCGCCTCAGATTCCCTGCCTCAGATTCCCTGCCTCAGATTTCCCGCCTCAGATTCCCCGCCTCAGATTCCCCGCCGCAGATTCCCCGCCTCAGATGCCCCGCCTCAGATTCCCCGCCTCAGATTCCCCGCCTCAGATTCCCCGCCTCAGATTCCCCGCCTCAGATTCCCCACCTCAGATTCCCCGCCTCAGATTCCCCGCCTCAGATTCCCCGCCTCTGATTCCCTGCCTCTGATTCCCTGCCTCTGATTCCCTGCCTCTGATTCCCTGCCTCTGATTCCCTGCCTCTGATTCCGCGCCTCTGATTCCACGCCTCTCTTTCCGTATCTCTGATTCCCCGCCTCTAATTCCCTGCCTCTGATACCCTGCCTCTATTTGCCTGCCTCTATTTCCTTGCCTCTTTCTCTGCATCTAGTTTCCCACATGTCATTTGCCCCTCTGATAACCTGCCTCTGATTCCATGCCTCTGATTCCCCGCCTCTGATTCCCCGCCTCTGATTCCCTGCCTCTGATTCCCCGCCTCTGATTCCCTGCCTCAGATTCCCTGCCTCAGATTCCCTGCCTCAGATTCCCTGCCTCTAATTCCCCGCCTCTTATTCCCCATCTCTGATTCCCCGCCTCTGATTCCCCGCGTCTGATTCCCTCCCTCAGATTCCCCGGCTCTGATTCCCTGCATTAGATTCCCTGCCTCAGATTCCCTGCCTCTGATTCCCCGCCTCTGATTCCCTGTCTCTGATTCCCCACCTCTGATTCCTGCCTCAGATTCCCTGCCTCAGATTCCCTGCCTCAGATTCCCTGCCTCTGATTCACTGCCTTTGATTCCCCGCCTCTTATTCCCCACCTCTGATTCCCAGCCTCTGATTCCCCGCCTCTGATTCCCTGCCTCTGTTTCCCCGCCTCTGATTCCCCGCCTCTGATTCCCCGCCTCAGATTCCCCGCCTCAGATTCCCTGCCTCAGATTCCCCACCTGAGATTCCCCGCCTCAGATTCCCCGCCTGAGATTCCCCGCCTGAGATTCCCCGCCTCAGATTCCCCGCCTCAGATTCCCCGCCTCAGATTCCCTGCCTCTGATTGCCTGCCTCTGATTCCCTGCCTCTGATTCCCTGCCTCTGATTCCCCGCCTCTGATTCCCCGCCTCAGATTCCCTGCCTCAGATTCCCTGCCTCAGATTCCCTGCCTCTGATTCCCTGCCTCAGATTCCCTGCCTCAGATTCCCTGCCTCAGACTCCCTGCCTCTGATTGCCTGCCTCTGTTTCCCTGCCTCTGATTCCCTGCCTCTGATTCCCTGCCTCTGATTCCCTGCCTCTGATTCCCTGCCTCTGATTCCGTGCCTCTGATTCCACGCCTCTCTTTCCTTGTCTCTGATTCCCCGCCTCTGAGTCCCTGCCTCTAATACCCTGCCTCTCTTTGCCTGCCTCTATTTCTGTGCCTCTTTCACTGCATCTAGTTTCCCACATCTCATTTGCCCCCTCTGATAACCGGCCTCTGATTCCATGCCTCTGATTCACTGCCTCAGATTCCCTGCATCAGATTCCCCGACTCAGATTTACCGCCTCAGATTCCCCGCCTCAGATTCCCTGCCTCAGATTCCCCGACTCTGATACCCCGCCTCTTATTCCCCACCTCTGATTCCCCGCCTCTGATTCCCCGCCTCTGATTCCCTGCCTCTGTTTCCCCACCTCTGATTCCCCGCCTCTGATTCCCCGCCTCAGATTCCCCGGCTCTGATTCCCTGCCTCAGATTCCCTGCCTAAGATTCCCCGCCTCAGATTCCCTGCCTCAGATTCCCCACCTCAGATTTACCGCCTCAGATTCCCCTCCTCAGATTCCCCGCCTCAGATACCCCGCCTCAGATTCCCCGCCTCAGATTCCCCGCCTCAGATTCCCCGCCTCAGATTCCCCGCCTCAGGTTCCCCGCCTCAGATTCCCCGCCTCAGATTCCCCGCCTCAGATTCCCCGCCTCAGATTCCCCGCCTCAGATTCCCTGCCTCAGATTCCCTGTCTCAGATTCCCTGCCTCAGATTCCCTTCATCTGATTCCCTTCATTTGATTCCCTGCCTCTGATTCCCTGCCTCTGATTCCCCGCCTCTGATTCCCCGCCTCTGATTCCCCGCCTCAGATTCCCTGCCTCTGATTCCCTGCCTCAGATTCCCTGCCTCTGATTCCCTGCCTCAGATTCCCTGCCTCTGATTCCCTGCCTCTGATTCCCTGCCTCTGATTCCCTGCCTCTGATTCCCTGCCTCTGATTCCCTGCCTCTGATTCCGCGCCTCTGATTCCACGCCTCTCTTTCTTTGTCTCTGATTCCCCGCCTCTGAGTCCCTGCCTCTGATACCCTGCCTCTCTTTGCCTGCCTCTATTTCCGTGCCTCTTTCACTGCATCTAGTTTCCCACTTCTCATTTGCCCCCTCTGATAACCCGCCTCTGATTCCATGCCTCTGATTCACTGCCTCAGATTCCCTGCATCAGATTCCCCGACTCAGATTTACCGCCTCAGATTCCCCGCCTCAGATTCCCTGCCTCAGATTCCCTGCCTCAGATTCCCTGCATCAGATTCCCCGACTCAGATTTACCGCCTCAGATTCCCCGCCTCAGATTCCCTGCCTCAGATTCCCTGCCTCAGATTCCCTGCCTCAGATTCCCTGCCTCAGATTCCCTTCATCTGATGCCCTTCATCAATTCCCTGCCTCTGATTCCCTGCCTCTGATTCCCCGCATCTGATTCCAGGCCTCTTATTCCCCACCTCTGATTCCCCGCCTCTGATTGCCTGCCACTGATTGTCCGCCTCTGATTCCCCGCCTCTGATTCCGCGTCTCTGATTCCCCACCTCTCTCTACGCCTCTCTTTCGCCTCCACTCTTTCCCCTCCACTCTTTCCGCGCCTCTCTTTCCCTCCCTCAATTTCAACAACTCTGATTGATCTGTTCTGTGTACCTCATTTTCAACACACAAGTTCCAACCACTATGTTTTACCCATCTCTTTCCCCGCCTCTATTTATCCGCCTATGTTTACCCGCCTCTGTTTACCCACCTGTTTCCCCGCCTCTGATTCCCACCTTTCATTCCCCGCCTCTCTTTCCCTGCCTCTATTTCCGTGCCTCTTTCTCTGCCTCTCTTTCCCCACATCTCTTTACCTCCCGCTGATTCCCCGCCTTTGATTCCCTTCCTCTGTTTCCCCGCCTCTGATTCCCCACCTCTGATTCCCCGCCTCAGATTCCCCAGCTCTGATTCCCTGCCTCAGATTCCCTGCCTCAGATTCCCCGCCTCAGATTCCCTGCCTCAGATTCCCCGCCTCAGATTCGCTGCCTCTGATTCCCCGACTCTGATTCCCCGCCTCTTATTCCCCACCTCTGATTCCCCGCCTCTGATTCCCCGCCTCTGATTCCCTGCCTCTGTTTCCCCACCTCTGATTCCCCGCCTCTGATTCCCCGCCTCAGATTCCCCGGCTCTGATTCCCTACCTCAGATTCCCTGCCTCAGATACCCCGCCTCAGATTCCCTGCCTCAGATTCCCTGCCTCAGATTTCCCGCCTCAGATTCCCAGCCTCAGATTCCCCGCCGCAGATTCCCCGCCTCAGATGCCCCGCCTCAGATTCCCCGCCTCAGATTCCCCGCCTCAGATTCCCCGCCTCAGATTCCCCGCCTCAGATTCCCCACCTCAGATTCCCCGCCTCAGATTCCCCGCCTCAGATTCCCCGCCTCTGATTCCCCGCCTCTGATTCCCTGCCTCTGATTCCCTGCCTCTGATTCCCTGCCTCTGATTCCCTGCCTCTGATTCCCTGCCTCTGATTCCGCGCCTCTGATTCCACGCCTCTCTTTCCGTATCTCTGATTCACCGCCTCTAATTCCCTGCCTCTGATACCCTGCCTCTATTTGCCTGCCTCTATTTCCTTGCCTCTTTCTCTGCATCTAGTTTCCCACATGTCATTTGCCCCCTCTGATAACCTGCCTCTGATTCCATGCCTCTGATTCCCCGCCTCTGATTCCCCGCCTCTGATTCCCTGCCTCTGATTCCCCGCCTCTGATTCCCTGCCTCAGATTCCCTGCCTCAGATTCCCTGCCTCAGATTCCCTGCCTCTAATTCCCCGCCTCTTATTCCCCGTCTCTGATTCCCCGCCTCTGATTCCCCGCGTCTGATTCCCTCCCTCAGATTCCCCGGCTCTGATTCCCTGCATTAGATTGCCTGCCTCAGATTCCCTGCCTCTGATTCCCCGCCTCTGATTCCCTGTCTCTGATTCCCCACCTCTGATTCCTGCCTCAGATTCCCTGCCTCAGATTCCCTGCCTCAGATACCCTGCCTCTGATTCACTGCCTTTGATTCCCCGCCTCTTATTCCCCACCTCTGATTCCCAGCCTCTGATTCCCCGCCTCTGATTCCCTGCCTCTGTTTCCCCACCTCTGATTCCTCGCCTCTGATTCCCCGCCTCAGATTCCCCGCCTCAGATTCCCTGCCTCAGATTCCCCGCCTGAGATTCCTCGCCTCAGATTCCCCGCCTGAGATTCCCCGCCTCAGATTCCCCGCCTCAGATTCCCTGCCTCAGATTCCCCGCCTCAGATTCCCTGCCTCTGATTGCCTGCCTCTGATTCCCTGCCTCTGATTCCCTGCCTCTGATTCCCCGCCTCTGATTCCCCGCCTCAGATTCCCTGCCTCAGATTCCCTGCCTCAGATTCCCTGCCTCTGATTCCCTGCCTCAGATTCCCTGCCTCAGATTCCCTGCCTCAGATTCCCTGCCTCTGATTGCCTGCCTCTGTTTCCCTGCCTCTGATTCCCTGCCTCTGATTCCCTGCCTCTGATTCCCTGCCTCTGATTCCCTGCCTCTGATTCCCTGCCTCTTATTCCGTGCCTCTGATTCCACGCCTCTCTTTCCTTGTCTCTGATTCCCCGCCTCTGAGTCCCTGCCTCTAATACCCTGCCTCTCTTTGCCTGCCTCTATTTCCGTGCCTCTTTCACTGCATCTAGTTTCCCACATCTCATTTGCCCCCTCTGATAACCGGCCTCTGATTCCATGCCTCTGATTCACTGCCTCAGATTCCCTGCATCAGATTCCCCGACTCAGATTTACCACCTCAGATTCCCCGCCTCAGATTCCCTGCCTCAGATTCCCTGTCTCAGATTCCCTGCCTCAGATTCCCTTCATCTGATTCCCTTCATCTGATTCCCTGCCTCTGATTCCCTGCCTCTGATTCCCCGCCTCTGATTCCCCGCCTCTGATTCCCCACCTCAGATTCCCTGCCTCAGATTCCCTGCCTCAGATTCCCTGCCTCTGATTCCCTGCCTCTGATTGCCTGCCTCTGATTGCCTGCCTCTGATTCCCTGCCTCTGATTCCCTGCCTCTGATTCCCTGACTCTGATTCCACGCCTCTCTTTCCTTGACTCTGATTCCCCGCCTCTGAGTCCCTGCCTCTGATACCCTACCTCTCTTTGCCTGCCTCTATTTCCGTGCCTCTTTCACTGCATCTAGTTTCCCACTTCTCATTTGCCCCCTCTGATAACCCGCCTCTGATTCCATGCCTCTGATTCACTGCCTCAGATTTCCTGCATCAGATTCCCCGACTCAGATTTACCGCCTCAGATTCCCCGCCTCAGATTCCCTGCCTCAGATTCCCTGCCTCAGATTCCCTGCCTCAGATTCCCTGCCTCAGATTCCCTTCATCTGATGCCCTTCATCAATTCCCTGCCTCTGATTCCCTGCCTCTGATTCCCCACCTCTGATTCCCCGCCTCAGATTCCCTGGCTCTGATTCTCTGGCTCAGATTCCCTGCCTTAGATTCCCTGCCTCTGATTCCCCGCATCTGATTCCAGGCCTTTTATTCCCCACCTCTGATTCCCCGCCTCTGATTGCCTGCCACTGATTGCCCGCCTCTGATTCCCCGCCTCTGATTCCCCGTCTCTGATTCCCCAACTCTCTCTATGCCTCTCTTTCGCCTCCACTCTTTCCCCTCCACTCTTTCCGTGCCTCTCTTTCCCTCCCTCAATTTCAACAACTCTGATTGATCTGTTCTGTGTACCTCATTTTCAACACACAAGTTCCAACCACTATGTTTTACCCATCTCTTTCCCCGCCTCTATTTATCCGCCTATGTTTACCCACCTCTGTTTACCCACCTGTTTCCCCGCCTCTGATTCCCCACCTTTCATTCCCCGCCTCTCTTTCCCTGCCTCTATTTCCGTGCCTCTTTCTCTGCCTCTCTTTCCCCACATCTCTTTACCTCCCGCTGATTCCCCGCCTCTGATACCCCGCCTCTGATTCCCCGCCTCTGATACCCCGCCTCTTATTCCCCGCCTCTGATTCCACGCCTCTGATTCCCCGCCTTTGATTCCCTTCCTCTGTTTCCCCGCCTCTGATTCCCCGCCTCTGATTCCCCGCCTCAGATTCCCCAGCTCTGATTCCCTGCCTCAGATTCCCTGCCTCAGATTCCCCGCCTCAGATTCCCTGCCTCAGATTCCCCGCCTCAGATTCGCTGCCTCTGATTCCCCGACTCTGATTCCCCGCCTCTTATTCCCCACCTCTGATTCCCCGCCTCTGATTCCCCGCCTCTGATTCCCTGCCTCTGTTTCCCCACCTCTGATTCCCCGCCTCTGATTCCCCGCCTCAGATTCCCCGGCTCTGATTCCCTACCTCAGATTCCCTGCCTCAGATACCCCGCCTCAGATTCCCTGCCTCAGATTCCCTGCCTCAGATTTCCCGCCTCAGATTCCCCGCCTCAGATTCCCCGCCGCAGATTCCCCGCCTCAGATGCCCCGCCTCAGATTCCCCGCCTCAGATTCCCCGCCTCAGATTCCCCGCCTCAGATTCCCCGCCTCAGATTCCCCACCTCAGATTCCCCGCCTCAGATTCCCCGCCTCAGATTCCCCGCCTCTGATTCCCCGCCTCTGATTCCCTGCCTCTGATTCCCTGCCTCTGATTCCCTGCCTCTGATTCCCTGCCTCTGATTCCCTGCCTCTGATTCCGTGCCTCTGATTCCACGCCTCTCTTTCCGTATCTCTGATTCCCCGCCTCTAATTCCCTGCCTCTGATACCCTGCCTCTATTTGCCTGCCTCTATTTCCTTGCCTCTTTCTCTGCATCTAGTTTCCCACATGTCATTTGCCCCTCTGATAACCTGCCTCTGATTCCATGCCTCTGATTCCCCGCCTCTGATTCCCCGCCTCTGATTCCCTGCCTCTGATTCCCCGCCTCTGATTCCCTGCCTCAGATTCCCTGCCTCAGATTCCCTGCCTCAGATTCCCTGCCTCTAATTCCCCGCCTCTTATTCCCCATCTCTGATTCCCCGCCTCTGATTCCCCGCGTCTGATTCCCTCCCTCAGATTCCCCGGCTCTGATTCCCTGCATTAGATTCCCTGCCTCAGATTCCCTGCCTCTGATTCCCCGCCTCTGATTCCCTGTCTCTGATTCCCCACCTCTGATTCCTGCCTCAGATTCCCTGCCTCAGATTCCCTGCCTCAGATTCCCTGCCTCTGATTCACTGCCTTTGATTCCCCGCCTCTTATTCCCCACCTCTGATTCCCAGCCTCTGATTCCCCGCCTCTGATTCCCTGCCTCTGTTTCCCCGCCTCTGATTCCCCGCCTCTGATTCCCCGCCTCAGATTCCCCGCCTCAGATTCCCTGCCTCAGATTCCCCGCCTGAGATTCCCCGCCTCAGATTCCCCGCCTGAGATTCCCCGCCTCAGATTCCCCGCCTCAGATTCCCTGCCTCAGATTCCCCGCCTCAGATTCCCTGCCTCTGATTGCCTGCCTCTGATTCCCTGCCTCTGATTCCCTGCCTCTGATTCCCCGCCTCTGATTCCCCGCCTCAGATTCCCTGCCTCAGATTCCCTGCCTCAGATTCCCTGCCTCTGATTCCCTGCCTCAGATTCCCTGCCTCAGATTCCCTGCCTCAGACTCCCTGCCTCTGATTGCCTGCCTCTGTTTCCCTGCCTCTGATTCCCTGCCTCTGATTCCCTGCCTCTGATTCCCTGCCTCTGATTCCCTGCCTCTGATTCCGTGCCTCTGATTCCACGCCTCTCTTTCCTTGTCTCTGATTCCCCGCCTCTGAGTCCCTGCCTCTAATACCCTGCCTCTCTTTGCCTGCCTCTATTTCCGTGCCTCTTTCACTGCATCTAGTTTCCCACATCTCATTTGCCCCCTCTGATAACCGGCCTCTGATTCCATGCCTCTGATTCACTGCCTCAGATTCCCTGCATCAGATTCCCCGACTCAGATTTACCGCCTCAGATTCCCCGCCTCAGATTCCCTGCCTCAGATTCCCCGACTCTGATACCCCGCCTCTTATTCCCCACCTCTGATTCCCCGCCTCTGATTCCCCGCCTCTGATTCCCTGCCTCTGTTTCCCCACATCTGATTCCCCGCCTCTGATTCCCCGCCTCAGATTCCCCGGCTCTGATTCCCTGCCTCAGATTCCCTGCCTAAGATTCCCCGCCTCAGATTCCCTGCCTCAGATTCCCCACCTCAGATTTACCGCCTCAGATTCCCCTCCTCAGATTCCCCGCCTCAGATACCCCGCCTCAGATTCCCCGCCTCAGATTCCCCGCCTCAGATTCCCCGCCTCAGATTCCCCGCCTCAGGTTCCCCGCCTCAGATTCCCCGCCTCAGATTCCCCGCCTCAGATTCCCCGCCTCAGATTCCCCGCCTCAGATTCCCTGCCTCAGATTCCCTGTCTCAGATTCCCTGCCTCAGATTCCCTTCATCTGATTCCCTTCATTTGATTCCCTGCCTCTGATTCCCTGCCTCTGATTCCCCGCCTCTGATTCCCCGCCTCTGATTCCCCGCCTCAGATTCCCTGCCTCAGATTCCCTGCCTCAGATTCCCTGCCTCTGATTCCCTGCCTCAGATTCCCTGCCTCAGATTCCCTGCCTCAGATTCCCTGCCTCTGATTGCCTGCCTCTGATTCCCTGCCTCTGATTCCCTGCCTCTGATTCCCTGCCTCTGATTCCCTGCCTCTGATTCCCTGCCTCTGATTCCGCGCCTCTGATTCCACGCCTCTCTTTCTTTGTCTCTGATTCCCCGCCTCTGAGTCCCTGCCTCTGATACCCTGCCTCTCTTTGCCTGCCTCTATTTCCGTGCCTCTTTCACTGCATCTAGTTTCCCACTTCTCATTTGCCCCCTCTGATAACCCGCCTCTGATTCCATGCCTCTGATTCACTGCCTCAGATTCCCTGCATCAGATTCCCCGACTCAGATTTACCGCCTCAGATTCCCCGCCTCAGATTCCCTGCCTCAGATTCCCTGCCTCAGATTCCCTGCCTCAGATTCCCTGCCTCAGATTCCCTTCATCTGATGCCCTTCATCAATTCCCTGCCTCTGATTCCCTGCCTCTGATTCCCCACCTCTGATTCCCCGCCTCAGATTCCCTGGCTCTGATTCTCTGGCTCAGATTCCCTGCCTTAGATTCCCTGCCTCTGATTCCCCGCATCTGATTCCAGGCCTCTTATTCCCCACCTCTGATTCCCCGCCTCTGATTGCCTGCCACTGATTGTCCGCCTCTGATTCCCCGCCTCTGATTCCGCGTCTCTGATTCCCCACCTCTCTCTACGCCTCTCTTTCGCCTCCACTCTTTCCCCTCCACTCTTTCCGCGCCTCTCTTTCCCTCCCTCAATTTCAACAACTCTGATTGATCTGTTCTGTGTACCTCATTTTCAACACACAAGTTCCAACCACTATGTTTTACCCATCTCTTTCCCCGCCTCTATTTATCCGCCTATGTTTACCCGCCTCTGTTTACCCACCTGTTTCCCCGCCTCTGATTCCCACCTTTCATTCCCCGCCTCTCTTTCCCTGCCTCTATTTCCGTGCCTCTTTCTCTGCCTCTCTTTCCCCACATCTCTTTACCTCCCGCTGATTCCCCGCCTTTGATTCCCTTCCTCTGTTTCCCCGCCTCTGATTCCCCGCCTCTGATTCCCCGCCTCAGATTCCCCAGCTCTGATTCCCTGCCTCAGATTCCCTGCCTCAGATTCCCCGCCTCAGATTCCCTGCCTCAGATTCCCCGCCTCAGATTCGCTGCCTCTGATTCCCCGACTCTGATTCCCCGCCTCTTATTCCCCACCTCTGATTCCCCGCCTCTGATTCCCCGCCTCTGATTCCCTGCCTCTGTTTCCCCACCTCTGATTCCCCGCCTCTGATTCCCCGCCTCAGATTCCCCGGCTCTGATTCCCTACCTCAGATTCCCTGCCTCAGATACCCCGCCTCAGATTCCCTGCCTCAGATTCCCTGCCTCAGATTTCCCGCCTCAGATTCCCAGCCTCAGATTCCCCGCCGCAGATTCCCCGCCTCAGATGCCCCGCCTCAGATTCCCCGCCTCAGATTCCCCGCCTCAGATTCCCCGCCTCAGATTCCCCGCCTCAGATTCCCCACCTCAGATTCCCCGCCTCAGATTCCCCGCCTCAGATTCCCCGCCTCTGATTCCCCGCCTCTGATTCCCTGCCTCTGATTCCCTGCCTCTGATTCCCTGCCTCTGATTCCCTGCCTCTGATTCCCTGCCTCTGATTCCGCGCCTCTGATTCCACGCCTCTCTTTCCGTATCTCTGATTCACCACCTCTAATTCCCTGCCTCTGATACCCTGCCTCTATTTGCCTGCCTCTATTTCCTTGCCTCTTTCTCTGCATCTAGTTTCCCACATGTCATTTGCCCCCTCTGATAACCTGCCTCTGATTCCATGCCTCTGATTCCCTGCCTCTGATTCCCCGCCTCTGATTCCCTGCCTCTGATTCCCCGCCTCTGATTCCCTGCCTCAGATTCCCTGCCTCAGATTCCCTGCCTCAGATTCCCTGCCTCTAATTCCCCGCCTCTTATTCCCCGTCTCTGATTCCCCGCCTCTGATTCCCCGCGTCTGATTCCCTCCCTCAGATTCCCCGGCTCTGATTCCCTGCATTAGATTGCCTGCCTCAGATTCCCTGCCTCTGATTCCCCGCCTCTGATTCCCCGTCTCTGATTCCCCACCTCTGATTCCTGCCTCAGATTCCCTGCCTCAGATTCCCTGCCTCAGATTCCCTGCCTCTGATTCACTGCCTTTGATTCCCCGCCTCTTATTCCCCACCTCTGATTCCCAGCCTCTGATTCCCCGCCTCTGATTCCCTGCCTCTGTTTCCCCACCTCTGATTCCTCGCCTCTGATTCCCCGCCTCAGATTCCCCGCCTCAGATTCCCTGCCTCAGATTCCCCGCCTGAGATTCCTCGCCTCAGATTCCCCGCCTGAGATTCCCCGCCTCAGATTCCCCGCCTCAGATTCCCTGCCTCAGATTCCCCGCCTCAGATTCCCTGCCTCTGATTGCCTGCCTCTGATTCCCTGCCTCTGATTCCCTGCCTCTGATTCCCCGCCTCTGATTCCCCGCCTCAGATTCCCTGCCTCAGATTCCCTGCCTCAGATTCCCTGCCTCTGATTCCCTGCCTCAGATTCCCTGCCTCAGATTCCCTGCCTCAGATTCCCTGCCTCTGATTCCCTGCCTCTGATTCCCTGCCTCTTATTCCGTGCCTCTGATTCCACGCCTCTGATTCCCTGCCTCTGATTCCCTGCCTCTGATTCCCTGCCTCTGATTCCCTGCCTCTTATTCCGTGCCTCTGATTCCACGCCTTTCTTTCCTTGTCTCTGATTCCCCGCCTCTGAGTCCCTGCCTCTAATACCCTGCCTCTCTTTGCCTGCCTCTATTTCCGTGCCTCTTTCAGTGCATCTAGTTTCCCACATCTCATTTGCCCCCTCTGATAACCGGCCTCTGATTCCATGCCTCTGATTCACTGCCTCAGATTCCCTGCATCAGATTCCCCGACTCAGATTTACCACCTCAGATTCCCCGCCTCAGATTCCCTGCCTCAGATTCCCCGACTCTGATTCCCCGCCTCTTATTCCCCACCTCTGATTCCCCGCCTCTGATTCCCCGCCTCTGATTCCCTGCCTCTGATTCCCCGCCTCAGATTCCCCGGCTCTGATTCCCTGCCTCAGATTCCCTGCCTAAGATTCCCCGCCTCAGATTCCCTGCCTCAGATTCCCCACCTCAGATTTCCCGCCTCAGATTCCCCTCCTCAGATTCCCCGCCTCAGATACCCCGCCTCAGATTCCCCGCCTCAGATTCCCCGCGTCAGATTCCCCGCCTCAGATTCCCCGCCTCAGATTCCCCGCCTCAGATTCCCTGCCTCAGATTCCCTGCCTCAGATTCCCTGCCTCTGATTCCCTGCCTCAGATTCCCTGCCTCAGATTCCCTGCCTCAGATTCCCTGCCTCTGATTGCCTGCCTCTGATTCCCTGCCTCTGATTCCCTGCCTCTGATTCCCTGCCTCTGATTCCCTGCCTCTGATTCCCTGCCTCTGATTCCCCGCCTCTGAGTCCCTGCCTCTGATACCCTGCCTCTCTTTGCCTGCCTCTATTTCCGTGCCTCTTTCACTGCATCTAGTTTCCCACTTCTCATTTGCCCCCTCTGATAACCCGCCTCTGATTCCATGCCTCTGATTCACTGCCTCAGATTCCCTGCATCAGATTCCCCGACTCAGATTTACCGCCTCAGATTCCCCGCCTCAGATTCCCTGCCTCAGATTCCCTGCCTCAGATTCCCTGCCTCAGATTCCCTGCCTCAGATTCCCTTCATCTGATGCCCTTCATCAATTCCCTGCCTCTGATTCCCTGCCTCTGATTCCCCACCTCTGATTCCCCGCCTCAGATTCCCTGGCTCTGATTCTCTGGCTCAGATTCCCTGCCTTAGATTCCCTGCCTCTGATTCCCCGCATCTGATTCCAGGCCTCTTATTCCCCACCTCTGATTCCCCGCCTCTGATTCCGCGTCTCTGATTCCCCACCTCTCTCTACGCCTCTCTTTCGCCTCCACTCTTTCCCCTCCACTCTTTCCGCGCCTCTCTTTCCCTCCCTCAATTTCAACAACTCTGATTGATCTGTTCTGTGTACCTCATTTTCAACACACAAGTTCCAACCACTATGTTTTACCCATCTCTTTCCCCGCCTCTATTTATCCGCCTATGTTTACCCGCCTCTGTTTACCCACCTGTTTCCCCGCCTCTGATTCCCCACTTTTCATTCCCCGCCTCTCTTTCCCTGCCTCTATTTCCGTGCCTCTTTCTCTGCCTCTCTTTCCCCACATCTCTTTACCTCCCGCTGATTCCCCGCCTTTGATTCCCTTCCTCTGTTTCCCCGCCTCTGATTCCCCGCCTCTGATTCCCCGCCTCAGATTCCCCAGCTCTGATTCCCTGCCTCAGATTCGCTGCCTCTGATTCCCCGACTCTGATTCCCCGCCTCTTATTCCCCACCTCTGATTCCCCGCCTCTGATTCCCCGCCTCTGATTCCCTGCCTCTGTTTCCCCACCTCTGATTCCCCGCCTCTGATTCCCCGCCTCAGATTCCCCGGCTCTGATTCCCTACCTCAGATTCCCTGCCTCAGATACCCCGCCTCAGATTCCCTGCCTCAGATTCCCTGCCTCAGATTTCCCGCCTCAGATTCCCAGCCTCAGATTCCCCGCCGCAGATTCCCCGCCTCAGATGCCCCGCCTCAGATTCCCCGCCTCAGATTCCCCGCCTCAGATTCCCCGCCTCAGATTCCCCGCCTCAGATTCCCCACCTCAGATTCCCCGCCTCAGATTCCCCGCCTCAGATTCCCCGCCTCTGATTCCCCGCCTCTGATTCCCTGCCTCTGATTCCCTGCCTCTGGTTCCCTGCCTCTGATTCCCTGCCTCTGATTCCCTGCCTCTGATTCCGCACCTCTGATTCCACGCCTCTCTTTCCGTATCTCTGATTCACCGCCTCTAATTCCCTGCCTCTGATACCCTGCCTCTATTTGCCTGCCTCTATTTCCTTGCCTCTTTCTCTGCATCTAGTTTCCCACATGTCATTTGCCCCCTCTGATAACCTGCCTCTGATTCCATGCCCCTGATTCCCCGCCTCTGATTCCCCGCCTCTGATTCCCTGCCTCTGATTCCCCGCCTCTGATTCCCTGCCTCAGATTCCCTGCCTCAGATTCCCTGCCTCAGATTCCCTGCCTCTAATTCCCCGCCTCTTATTCCCCGTCTCTGATTCCCCGCCTCTGATTCCCCGCGTCTGATTCCCTCCCTCAGATTCCCCGGCTCTGATTCCCTGCATTAGATTCCCTGCCTCAGATTCCCTGCCTCTGATTCCCCGCCTCTGATTCCCTGTCTCTGATTCCCCACCTCTGATTCACTGCCTTTGATTCCCCGCCTCTTATTCCCCACCTCTGATTCCCAGCCTCTGATTCCCCGCCTCTGATTCCCTGCCTCTGTTTCCCCACCTCTGATTCCCCGCCTCTGATTCCCCGCCTCAGATTCCCCGCCTCAGATTCCCTGCCTCAGATTCCCCGCCTGAGATTCCTCGCCTCAGATTCCCCGCCTGAGATTCCCCGCCTCAGATTCCCCGCCTCAGATTCCCTGCCTCAGATTCCCCGCCTCAGATTCCCTGCCTCTGATTGCCTGCCTCTGATTCCCTGCCTCTGATTCCCTGCCTCTGATTCCCCGCCTCTGATTCCCCGCCTCAGATTCCCTGCCTCAGATTCCCTGCCTCAGATTCCCTGCCTCTGATTCCCTGCCTCAGATTCCCTGCCTCAGATTCCCTGCCTCAGATTCCCTGCCTCTGATTGCCTGCCTCTGTTTCCCTGCCTCTGATTCCCTGCCTCTGATTCCCTGCCTCTGATTCCCTGCCTCTGATTCCCTGCCTCTGATTCCCTGCCTCTGATTCCGTGCCTCTGATTCCACGCCTCTCTTTCCTTGTCTCTGATTCCCCGCCTCTGAGTCCCTGCCTCTAATACCCTGCCTCTCTTTGCCTGCCTCTATTTCCGTGCCTCTTTCACTGCATCTAGTTTCCCACATCTCATTTGCCCCCTCTGATAACCCGCCTCTGATTCCATGCCTCTGATTCACTGCCTCAGATTCCCTGCATCAGATTCCCCGACTCAGATTTACCACCTCAGATTCCCCGCCTCAGATTCCCTGCCTCAGATTCCCCGACTCTGATTCCCCGCCTCTTATTCCCCACCTCTGATTCCCCGCCTCTGATTCCCCGCCTCTGATTCCCTGCCTCTGTTTCCCCACCTCTGATTCCCCGCCTCTGATTCCCCGCCTCAGATTCCCCGGCTCTGATTCCCTGCCTCAGATTCCCTGCCTAAGATTCCCCGCCTCAGATTCCCTGCCTCAGATTCCCCACCTCAGATTTCCCGCCTCAGATTCCCCTCCTCAGATTCCCCGCCTCAGATACCCCGCCTCAGATTCCCCGCCTCAGATTCCCCGCGTCAGATTCCCCGCCTCAGATTCCCCGCCTCAGATTCTCCGCCTCAGATTCCCCGCCTCAGATTCCCCGCCTCAGATTCCCCACCTCACATTCCCCGTCTCAGATTCCCCTCCTCAGATTCCCCGCCTCAGATTCCCCGCCTCAGATTCCCCGCCTCAGATTCCCCGCCTCAGATTCCCTGCCTCAGATTCCCTGTCTCAGATTCCCTGCCTCAGATTCCCTTCATCTGATTCCCTTCATCTGATTCCCTGCCTCTGATTCCCTGCCTCTGATTCCCCGCCTCTGATTCCCCGCCTCTGATTCCCCGCCTCAGATTCCCTGCCTCAGATTCCCTGCCTCAGATTCCCTGCCTCTGATTCCCTGCCTCAGATTCCCTGCCTCAGATTCCCTGCCTCAGATTCCCTGCCTCTGATTGCCTGCCTCTGATTCCCTGCCTCTGATTCCCTGCCTCTGATTCCCTGCCTCTGATTCCCTGCCTCTCATTCCCTGCCTCTGATTCCCCGCCTCTGAGTCCCTGCCACTGATACCCTGCCTCTCTTTGCCTGCCTCTATTTCCGTGCCTCTTTCACTGCATCTAGTTTCCCACTTCTCATTTGCCCCCTCTGATAACCCGCCTCTGATTCCATGCCTCTGATTCACTGCCTCAGATTCCCTGCATCAGATTCCCCGACTCAGATTTACCGCCTCAGATTCCCCGCCTCAGATTCCCTGCCTCAGATTCCCTGCCTCAGATTCCCTGCCTCAGATTCCCTGCCTCAGATTCCCTTCATCTGATGCCCTTCATCAATTCCCTGCCTCTGATTCCCTGCCTCTGATTCCCCACCTCTGATTCCCCGCCTCAGATTCCCTGGCTCTGATTCTCTGGCTCAGATTCCCTGCCTTAGATTCCCTGCCTCTGATTCCCCGCATCTGATTCCAGGCCTCTTATTCCCCACCTCTGATTCCCCGCCTCTGATTGCCTGCCACTGATTGTCCGCCTCTGATTCCCCGCCTCTGATTCCGCGTCTCTGATTCCCCACCTCTCTCTACGCCTCTCTTTCGCCTCCACTCTTTCCCCTCCACTCTTTCCGCGCCTCTCTTTCCCTCCCTCAATTTCAACAACTCTGATTGATCTGTTCTGTGTACCTCATTTTCAACACACAAGTTCCAACCACTATGTTTTACCCATCTCTTTCCCCGCCTCTATTTATCCGCCTATGTTTACCCGCCTCTGTTTACCCACCTGTTTCACCGCCTCTGATTCCCCGCCTCTGATTCCCCACCTCTGTCTCTACGCCTCTCTTTCGCCTCCACTCTTTCCCCTCCACTCTTTCAGTGCCTGTCTTTCCCTCCCTCAATTTCAACAACACTGTTTGATCTGTTTTGTGTACCTCATTTTAAACACACAAGTTCCAACCACTATGTTTTGCCCGCCTCTTTCCCCGCCTCTATTTATCCACCTATGTTTACCTGCCACTGTTTACCCGCCTGTTTCCCCGCCTCTGATTCCCCACCTTTCATTCCCCGCCTCTCTTTCCCTGCCTCTATTTCCGTGCATCTTTCTCTGCCTCTCTTTCCCCACATCTCTTTACCTCCCGCTGATTCCCCGCCTCTGATTCCCCGCCTCTGATTCCCCGCCTCAGATTCCCCGGCTCTGATTCCCTACCTCAGATTCCCCGCCTCAGATTCCCTGCCTCAGATTCCCCGCCTCAGATTTCCCGCCTCAGATTCACCGCCTCAGATTCCCCGCCGCAGATTCCCCGCCTCAGATGCCCCGCCTCAGATTCCCCGCCTCAGATTCCCCGCCTCAGATTCCCCGCCTCAGATTCCCCGCCTCAGATTCCCCGCCTCAGATTCCCCGCCTCAGATTCCCCGACTCAGATTCCGCGCCTCTGATTCCCCGCCTCTGATTCCCTGCCTCTGATTCCCTGCCTCTGATTCCCTGCCTCTGATTCCCTGCCTCTGATTCCCTGCCTCTGATTCCGCGCCTCTGATTCCACGCCTCTCTTTCCGTATCTCTGATTCCCCGCCTCTAATTCCCTGCCTCTGATACCCTGCCTCTATTTGCCTGCCTCTATTTCCGTGCCTCTTTCTCTGCATCTAGTTTCCCACATGTCATTTGCCCCCTCTGATCACCTGCCTCTGATTCCATGCCTCTGATTCCCCGCCTCTGATTCCCCGCCTCTGATTCCCTGCCTCTGATTCCCCGCCTCTGATTCCCTGCCTCAGATTCCCTGCCTCAGATTCCCTGCCTCTAATTCCCCGCCTCTTATTCCCCGTCTCTGATTCCCCGCCTCTGATTCCCCGCGTCTGATTCCCTCCCTCAGATTCCCCGGCTCTGATTCCCTGCATTAGATTCCCTGCCTCAGATTCCCTGCCTCTGATTCCCCGCCTCTGATTCCCTGCCTCTGATTCCCCACCTCTGATTCCTGCCTCAGATTCCCTGCCTCAGATTCCCTGCCTCAGATTCCCTGCCTCTGATTCACTGCCTTTGATTCCCCGCCTCTTATTCCCCACCTCTGATTCCCAGCCTCTGATTCCCCGCCTCTGATTCCCTGCCTCTGTTTCCCCGCCTCTGATTCCCCGCCTCTGATTCCCCGCCTCAGATTCCCCGCCTCAGATTCCCTGCCTCAGATTCCCCGCCTCAGATTCCCCGCCTCAGATTCCCCGCCTGAGATTCCCCGCCTCAGATTCCCCGCCTCAGATTCCCTGCCTCAGATTCCCCGCCTCAGATTCCCTGCCTCTGATTGCCTGCCTCTGATTCCCTGCTTCTGATTCCCTGCCTCTGATTCCCCGCCTCTGATTCCCCGCCTCAGATTCCCTGCCTCAGATTCCCTGCCTCAGATTCCCTGCCTCTGATTCCCTGCCTCAGATTCCCTGCCTCAGATTCCCTGCCTCAGATTCCCTGCCTCTGATTGCCTGCCTCTGTTTCCCTGCCTCTGATTCCCTGCCTCTGATTCCCTGCCTTTGATTCCCTGCCTCTGATTCCCTGCCTCTGATTCCCTGCCTCTGATTCCGCGCCTCTGATTCCACGCCTCTCTTTCCTTGTCTCTGATTCCCCGCCTCTGAGTCCCTGCCTCTGATACCCTGCCTCTCTTTGCCTGCCTCTATTTCCGTGCCTCTTTCACTGCATCTAGTTTCCCACATCTCATTTGCCCCCTCTGATAACCCGCCTCTGATTCCATGCCTCCCATTCACTGCCTCAGATTCCCTGCATCAGATTCCCGGACTCAGATTTACCGCCTCAGATTCCCCGCCTCAGATTCCCTGCCTCAGATTCCCTGCCTCAGATTCCCTGCCTCAGATTCCCTGCCTCAGATTCCCTTCATCTGATGCCCTTCATCAATTCCCTGCCTCTGATTCCCTGCCTCTGATTCCCCACCTCTGATTCACCGCCTCAGATTCCCTGGCTCTGATTCTCTGGCTCAGATTCCCTGCCTTAGATTCCCTGCCTCTGATTCCCCGCATCTGATTCCAGGCCTCTTATTCCCCACCTCTGATTCCCCGCCTCTGATTGCCTGCCACTGATTGCCCGCCTCTGATTCCCCGCCTCTGATTCCCCGCCTCTGATTCCCCACCTCTGTCTGTATGCCTCTCTTTCGCCTCCGCTTTTTTCCCTCCACTCTTTCCGCGCCTCTCTTTCCCTCCCTCAATTTCAACAACTCTGTTTGATCTGTTCTGTGTACCTCATTTTCAACACACAAGTTCCAACCACTATGTTTCACCCATCTATTTCCCCGCCTCTATTTATCCGCCTATGTTTACCCGCCTCTGTTTACCCACCTGTATCACCGCCTCTGTTTCCCCGCCTCTGATTCCCCACCTCTGTCTCTACGCCTCTCTTTCGCCTCCACTCTTTCCCCTCCACTCTTTCCGTGCCTGTCTTTCCCTCCCTCAATTTCAACAACACTCTTTGATCTGTTTTGTGTACCTCATTTTAAACACACAAGTTCCAACCACTATGTTTTGCCCGCCTCTTTCCCCACTTCTATTTATCCACCTATGTTTACCTGCCACTGTTTACCCGCCTGTTTCCCCGCCTCTGTTTCCCCACCTTTCATTCCCCGCCTCTCTTTCCCTGCCTCTATTTCAGCACCTCTTTCTCTGCCTCTCTATCCCCACATCTCTTTTCCTCCCGCTGATTCCCCGCCTCTGATTCCCTGCCTCAGATTCCCTGCCTCTGATTCCCCGCCTCTGATTCCCCGCCTCTTATTCCCCGCCTCTGATTCCCCGCCTCTGATTCCCCGCCTCTGATTCCCTGCCTCTGTTACCCCGCCTCCGATTCCCCGCCTCTGATTCCCCGCCTCAGATTCCCCGGCTCTGATTCCCTGCCTCAGATTCCCTGCCTCAGATTCCCCGCCTCAGATTCCCTGCCTCAGATTCCCCGCCTCTGTTTCCCCACCTCTGATTCCCCGCCTCTGATTCCCCGCCTCAGATTCTCCGGCTCTGATTCCCTGCCTCAGATTCCCTGCCTAAGATTCCCCGCCTCAGATTCCCTGCCTAAGATTCCCCGCCTCAGATTTCCCGCCTCAGATTCCCCTCCTCAGATTCCCCGCCTCAGATTCCCCGCCTCAGATTCCCCGCCTCAGATTCCCCGCCTCAGATTCCCCGCCTCAGATTCCCCGCCTCAGATTCCCCGCCTCAGATTCCCCACCTCAGATTCCCCGCCTTAGATTCCCCGCCTCAGATTCCCCGCCTCAGATTCCCTGCCTCTGATTACCTGCCTCTGATTCCCTGCCTCTGATTCCCTGCCTCTGATTCCCTGCCTCTGATTCCGCGCCTCTGATTCCACGCCTCTCTTTCCGTATCTCTGATTCCCCGCCTCTAATTCACTGCCTCTGATACCCTGCCTCTCTTTGCCTGCCTCTATTTCGGTGCCTCTTTCTCTGCATCTAGTTTCCCACATCTCATTTGCCCCCTCTGATAACCCACCTCTGATTCCATGCCTCTGATTCCCCGCCTCTGATTCCCCGCCTCTGATTCCCTGCCTCTGATTCCCCGCCTCTGATTCCCTGCCTCAGATTCCCTGCCTCAGATTCCCCGCCTCAGATTCCCTGCCTCAGATTCCCCGCCTCAGATTCCCTGCCTCAGATTCCCTGCCTCTGATTCACTGCCTTTGATTCCCCGCCTCTTATTCCCCACCTCTGATTCCCAGCCTCTGATTCCCCGCCTCTGATTCCCTGCCTCTGTTTCCCCGCCTCTGATTCCCCGCCTCTGATTCCCCGCCTCAGATTCCCCGCCTCAGATTCCCTGCCTCAGATTCCCCGCCTGAGATTCCCCGCCTCAGATTCCCCGCCTGAGATTCCCCGCCTCAGATTCCCCGCCTCAGATTCCCTGCCTCAGATTCCCCGCCTCAGATTCCCTGCCTCTGATTGCCTGCCTCTGATTCCCTGCCTCTGATTCCCTGCCTCTGATTCCCCGCCTCTGATTCCCCGCCTCAGATTCCCTGCCTCAGATTCCCTGCCTCAGATTCCCTGCGTCTGATTCCCTGCCTCAGATTCCCTGCCTCAGATTCCCTGCCTCAGATTCCCTGCCTCTGATTGCCTGCCTCTGTTTCCCTGCCTCTGATTCCCTGCCTCTGATTCCCTGCCTCTGATTCCCTGCCTCTGATTCCCTGCCTCTGATTCCCTGCCTCTGATTCCGTGCCTCTGATTCCACGCCTCTCTTTCCTTGTCTCTGATTCCCCGCCTCTGAGTCCCTGCCTCTAATACCCTGCCTCTCTTTGCCTGCCTCTATTTCCGTGCCTCTTTCACTGCATCTAGTTTCCCACATCTCATTTGCCCCCTCTGATAACCGGCCTCTGATTCCATGCCTCTGATTCACTGCCTCAGATTCCCTGCATCAGATTCCCCGACTCAGATTTACCGCCTCAGATTCCCCGCCTCAGATTCCCTGCCTCAGATTCCCCGACTCTGATTCCCCGCCTCTTATTCCCCACCTCTGATTCCCCGCCTCTGATTCCCCGCCTCTGATTCCCTGCCTCTGTTTCCCCACCTCTGATTCCCCGCCTCTGATTCCCCGCCTCAGATTCCCCGGCTCTGATTCCCTGCCTCAGATTCCCTGCCTAAGATTCCCCGCCTCAGATTCCCTGCCTCAGATTCCCCACCTCAGATTTCCCGCCTCAGATTCCCCTCCTCAGATTCCCCACCTCAGATACCCCGCCTCAGATTCCCCGCCTCAGATTCCCCGCCTCAGATTCCCCGCCTCAGATTCCCCGCCTCAGATTCCCCGCCTCAGATTCCCCGCCTCAGATTCCCCACCTCAGATTCCCCGCCTCAGATTCCCCGTCTCAGATTCCCCGCCTCAGATTCCCCGCCTCAGATTCCCCGCCTCAGATTCCCCGCCTCAGATTCCCCGCCTCAGATTCCCTGCCTCAGATTCCCTGTCTCAGATTCCCTGCCTCAGATTCCCTTCATCTGATTCCCTTCATCTGATTCCCTGCCTCTGATTCCCTGCCTCTGATTCCCCGCCTCTGATTCCCCGCCTCTGATTCCCCGCCTCAGATTCCCTGCCTCAGATTCCCTGCCTCAGATTCCCTGCCTCTGATTCCCTGCCTCAGATTCCCTGCCTCAGATTCCCTGCCTCAGATTCCCTGCCTCTGATTGCCTGCCTCTGATTCCCTGCCTCTGATTCCCTGCCTCTGATTCCCTGCCTCTGATTCCCTGCCTCTGATTCCCTGCCTCTGATTCGCTGCCTCTGATTCCGCGCCTCTGATTCCACGCCTCTCTTTCTTTGTCTCTGATTCCCCGCCTCTGAGTCCCTGCCTCTGATACCCTGCCTCTCTTTGCCTGCCTCTATTTCCGTGCCTCTTTCACTGCATCTAGTTTCCCACTTCTCATTTTCCCCCTCTGATAATCCGCCTCTGATTCCATGCCTCTGATTCACTGCCTCAGATTCCCTGCATCAGATTCCCCGACTCAGATTTACCGCCTCAGATTCCCCGCCTCAGATTCCCTGCCTCAGATTCCCTGCCTCAGATTCCCTGCCTCAGATTCCCTGCCTCAGATTCCCTTCATCTGATGCCCTTCATCAATTCCCTGCCTCTGATTCCCTGCCTCTGATTCCCCACCTCTGATTCCCCGCCTCAGATTCCCTGGCTCTGATTCTCTGGCTCAGATTCCCTGCCTTAGATTCCCTGCCTCTGATTCCCCGCTTCTGATTCCAGGCCTCTTATTCCCCACCTCTGATTCCCCGCCTCTGATTGCCTGCCACTGATTGTCCGCCTCTGATTCCCCGCCTCTGATTCCGCGTCTCTGATTCCCCACCTCTCTCTACGCCTCTCTTTCGCCTCCACTCTTTCCCCTCCACTCTTTCCGCGCCTCTCTTTCCCTCCCTCAATTTCAACAACTCTGATTGATCTGTTCTGTGTACCTCATTTTCAACACACAAGTTCCAACCACTATGTTTTACCCATCTCTTTCCCCGCCTCTATTTATCCGCCTATGTTTACCCGCCTCTGTTTACCCACCTGTTTCACCGCCTCTGATTCCCCGCCTCTGAATCCCCACCTCTGTCTCTACGCCTCTCTTTCGCCTCCACTCTTTCCCCTCCACTCTTTCAGTGCCTGTCTTTCCCTCCCTCAATTTCAACAACACTGTTTGATCTGTTTTGTGTACCTCATTTTAAACACACAAGTTCCAACCACTATGTTTTGCCCGCCTCTTTCCCCGCCTCTATTTATCCACCTATGTTTACCTGCCACTGTTTACCCGCCTGTTTCCCTGCCTCTGATTCCCCACCTTTCATTCCCCGCCTCTCTTTCCCTGCCTCTATTTCCGTGCATCTTTCTCTGCCTCTCTTTCCCCACATCTCTTTACCTCCCGCTGATTCCCCGCCTCTGATACCCCGCCTCTGATTCCCTGCCTCAGATTCCCTGCCTCAGATTCCCTGCCTCAGATTCCCTGCCTCTGATTCCCTGCCTCTGATTCCCCGCCTCTTATTCCCCGCCTCTGATTCCACGCCTCTGATTCCCTGCATTTGATTCCCTTCCTCTGTTTCCCCGCCTCTGATTCCCCGCCTCTGATTCCCCGCCTCAGATTCCCCAGCTCTGATTCCCTGCCTCAGATTCCCTGCCTCAGATTCCCCGCCTCAGATTCCCTGCCTCAGATTCCCCGCCTCAGATTCGCTGCCTCTGATTCCCCGACTCTGATTCCCCGCCTCTTATTCCCCACCTCTGATTCCCCGCCTCTGATTCCCCGCCTCAGATTCCCTGCCTCTGTTTCCCCACCTCTGATTCCCCGCCTCTGATTCCCCGCCTCAGATTCCCCGGCTCTGATTCCCTACCTCAGATTCCCTGCCTCAGATACCCCGCCTCAGATTCCCTGCCTCAGATTCCCCGCCTCAGATTTCCCGCCTCAGATTCCCCGCCTCAGATTCCCCGCCGCAGATTCCCCGCCTCAGATGCCCCGCCTCAGATTCCCCGCCTCAGATTCCCCGCCTCAGATTCCCCGCCTCAGATTCCCCGCCTCAGATTCCCCGCCTCAGATTCCCCGCCTCAGATTCCCCGCCTCAGATTCCCCGCCTCTGATTCCCCGCCTCTGATTCCCTGCCTCTGATTCCCTGCCTCTGATTCCATGCCTCTGATTCCCTGCCTCTGATTCCCTGCCTCTGATTCCGCGCCTCTGATTCCACGCCTCTCTTTCCGTATCTCTGATTCCCCGCCTCTAATTCCCTGCCTCTGATACCCTGCCTCTATTTGCCTGCCTCTATTTCCGTGCCTCTTTCTCTGCATCTAGTTTCCCACATGTCATTTGCCCCCTCTGATAACCTGCCTCTGATTCCATGCCTCTGATTCCCCGCCTCTGATTCCCCGCCTCTGATTCCCTGCCTCTGATTCCCCGCCTCTGATTCCCTGCCTCAGATTCCCTGCCTCAGATTCCCTGCCTCAGATTCCCTGCCTCTAATTCCCCGCCTCTTATTCCCCGTCTCTGATTCCCCGCCTCTGATTCCCCGCGTCTGATTCCCTCCCTCAGATTCCCCGGCTCTGATTCCCTGCATTAGATTCCCTGCCTCAAATTCCCTGCCTCTGATTCCCCGACTCTGATTCCCTGCCTCTGATTCCCCACCTCTGATTCCTGCCTCAGATTCCCTGCCTCAGATTCCCTGCCTCAGATTCCCTGCCTCTGATTCACTGCCTTTGATTCCCCGCCTCTTATTCCCCACCTCTGATTCCCAGCCTCTGATTCCCCGCCTTGATTCCCTGCCTCTGTTTCCCCGCCTCTGATTCCCCGCCTCTGATTCCCCGCCTCAGATTCCCCGCCTCAGATTCCCTGCCTCAGATTCCCCGCCTCAGATTCCCCGCCTCAGATTCCCCGCCTGAGATTCCCCGCCTCAGATTCCCCGCCTCAGATTCCCTGCCTCAGATTCCCCGCCTCAGATTCCCTGCCTCTGATTGCCTGCCTCTGATTCCCTGCCTCTGATTCCCTGCCTCTGATTCCCCGCCTCTGATTTCCCGCCTCAGATTCCCTGCCTCAGATTCCCTGCCTCAGATTACCTGCCTCTGATTCCCTGCCTCAGATTCCCTGCCTCAGATTCCCTGCCTCAGATTCCCTGCCTCTGATTGCCTGCCTCTGTTTCCCTGCCTCTGATTCCCTGCCTCTGATTCCCTGCCTCTGATTCCCTGCCTCTGATTCCCTGCCTCTGATTCCGCGCCTCTGATTCCACGCCTCTCTTTCCTTGTCTCTGATTCCCCGCCTCTGAGTCCCTGCCTCTGATACCCTGCCTCTCTTTGCCTGCCTCTATTTCCGTGCCTCTTTCACTGCATCTAGTTTCCCACATCTCATTTGCCCCCTCTGATAACCCGCCTCTGATTCCATGCCTCCGATTCACTGCCTCAGATTCCCTGCATCAGATTCCCCGACTCAGATTTACTGCCTCAGATTCCCCGCCTCAGATTCCCTGCCTCAGATTCCCTGCCTCAGATTCCCTGCCTCAGATTCCCTGCCTCAGATTCCCTTCATCTGATGCCCTTCATCAATTCCCTGCCTCTGATTCCCTGCCTCTGATTCCCCACCTCTGATTCCCCACCTCTGTCTCTACGCCTCTCTTTCGCCTCCACTCTTTCCCCTCCACTCTTTCCGTGCCTGTCTTTCCCTCCCTCAATTTCAACAACACTCTTTGATCTGTTTTGTGTACCTCATTTTAAACACACAAGTTCCAACCACTATGTTTTGCCCGCCTCTTTCCCCACTTCTATTTATCCACCTATGTTTACCTGCCACTGTTTACCCGCCTGTTTCCCCGCCTCTGATTCCCCACCTTTCATTCCCCGCCTCTCTTTCCCTGCCTCTATTTCAGCACCTCTTTCTCTGCCTCTCTATCCCCACATCTCTTTTCCTCCCGCTGATTCCCCGCCTCTGATTCCCTGCCTCAGATTCCCTGCCTCTGATTCCCCGCCTCTGATTCCCCGCCTCTTATTCCCCGCCTCTGATTCCCCGCCTCTGATTCCCCGCCTCTGATTCCGTGCCTCTGTTACCCCGCCTCCGATTCCCCGCCTCTGATTCCCCGCCTCAGATTCCCCGGATCTGATTCCCTGCCTCAGATTCCCTGCCTCAGATTCCCCGCCTCAGATTCCCTGCCTCAGATTCCCCGCCTCAGATTCCCTGCCTCTGATTCCACGACTCTAATTCCCCGCCTCTTATTCCCCGCCTCTGATTCCCCGCCTCTGATTCCCCGCCTCTGATTCCCTGCCTCTGATTCCCCACCTCTGATTCCCTGCCTCAGATTCCCTACCTCAGATTCCCTGCCTCAGATTCCCTGCCTCTGATTCCCCGACTGTGATTCCCCGCCTCTTATTCCCCACCTCTGATTCCCCGCCTCTGATTCCCCGCCTCTGATTCCCTGCCTCTGTTTCCCCACCTCTGATACCCCGCCTCTGATTCCCCGCCTCAGATTCTCCGGCTCTGATTCCCTGCCTCAGATTCCCTGCCTAAGATTCCCCGCCTCAGATTCCCTGCCTAAGATTCCCCGCCTCAGATTTCCCGCCTCAGATTCCCCTCCTCAGATTCCCCGCCTCAGATTCCCCGCCTCAGATTCCCCGCCTCAGATTCCCCGCCTCAGATTCCCCGCCTCAGATTCCCCGCCTCAGATTCCCCGCCTCAGATTCCCCGCCTTAGATTCCCCGCCTCAGATTCCCCGCCTCAGATTCCCCGCCTCTGATTACCTGCCTCTGATTCCCTGCCTCTGATTCCCTGCCTCTGATTCCCTGCCTCTGATTCCGCTCCTCTGATTCCACGCCTCTCTTTCCGTATCTCTGATTCCCCGCCTCTAATTCCCTGCCTCTGATACCCTGCCTCTCTTTGCCTGCCTCTATTTCGGTGCCTCTTTCTCTGCATCTAGTTTCCCACATCTCATTTGCCCCCTCTGATAACCCACCTCTGATTCCATGCCTCTGATTCCCCGCCTCTGATTCCCCGCCTCTGATTCCCTGCCTCTGATTCCCCGCCTCTGATTCCCTGCCTCAGATTCCCTGCCTCAGATTCCCCGCCTCAGATTCCCTGCCTCAGATTCCCCGCCTCAGATTCCCTGCCTCTGATTCCCCGACTCTGATTCCCCGCCTCTTATTCCCCGCCTCTGATTCCCCGCCTCTGATTCCCCGCCTCAGATTCCCTGCCTCTGATTCCCCGACTCTGATTCCCCGCCTCTTATTCCCCGCCTCTGATTCCCCGCCTCTGATTCCCCGCCTCTGATTCCCTGCCTCTGATTCCCCACCTCTGATTCCCTGCCTCAGATTCCCTGCCTCAGATTCCCTGCCTCAGATTCCCTGCCTCTGATTCCCCGACTCTGATACCCCGCCTCTTTTTCCCCACCTCTGATTCCCCACCTCTGATTCCCCGCCTCTGATTCCCTGCCTCTGTTTCCCCACCTCTGATTCCCCGCCTCTGATTCCCCGCCTCAGATTCCCCGGCTCTGATTCCCTGCCTCAGATTCCCTGCCTAAGATTCCCCGCCTCAGAATCCCTGCCTCAGATTCCCCGCCTCAGATTTCCCGCCTCAGATTCCCCTCCTCAGATTCCCCGCCTCAGATTCCACGCCTCAGATTCCCCGCCTCAGATTCCCCGCCTCAGATTCCCCGCCTCAGATTCCCCGCCTCAGATTCCCCGCCTCAGATTCCCTGCCTGATTCCCCGCCTCAGATTCCCCGTCTCAGATTCCCTGCCTCTGATTCCCTGCCTCTGATTCCCTGCTTCTGATTCCCTGCCTCTGATTCCCTGCCTCTGATTCCCTGCCTCTGATTCCCTGCCTCTGATTCCGCGCCTCTGATTCCACGCCTCTCTTTCCGTATCTCTGATTCCCCGCCTCTAATTCCCTGCCTCTGATACCCTGCCTCTCTTTGCCTGCCTCTATTTCGGTGCCTCTTTCTCTGCATCTAGTTTCCCACATCTCATTTGCCCCCTCTGATAACCCGCCTCTGATTCCATGCCTCTGATTCCCCGCCTCTGATTCCCCGCCTCTGATACCCTGCCTCTGATTCCCCGCGTCTGATTCCCTGCCTCAGATTCCCTTCCTCAGATTCCCTGCCTCAGATTCCCTGCCTCTGATTCCCCGCCTCTAATTCCCCGCCTCTTATTCCCCGCCTCTGATTCCCCGCCTCTGATTCCCCGCGTCTGATTCCCTCCCTCAGATTCCCCGGCTCTGATTCCCTGCATTAGATTCCCTGCCTCAGATTCCCTGCCTCTGATTCCCCGCCTCTGATTCCCTGCCTCTGATTCCCCGCCTCTGATTCCTGCCTCAGATTCCCTGCCTCAGATTCCCTGCCTCAGATTCTCTGCCTCTGATTCCCTGCCTTTGATTCCCCACCTCTTATTCCCCGCCTCTGATTCCCAGCCTCTGATTCCCCGCCTCTGATTCCCTGCCTCTGTTTCCCCGCCTCTGATTCCCCGCCTCTGATTCCCCGCCTCAGATTCCCCGCCTCAGATTCCCTGCATCAGATTCCCCGCCTGAGATTCCCCACCTCAGATTCCCCGCCCCAGATTCCCCGCCTCAAATTCCCCGCATCAGATTCCCCGCCTCAGAATCCCCGCCTCAGATTCCCCGCCTCAGATTCCCCGCCTCAGATTTCCCGCCTCAGATTCCCCGCCTCCGATTCCCCGCCTCAGATTCCCCGCCTCAGATTCCCCGCCTCAGATTCCCCGCCTCAGATTCCCCGCCTCAGATTCCCCGCCTCAGATTCCCCGCCTCAGGTTCCCTGCCTCTGATTGCCTGCCTCTGATTCCCTGCCTCTGATTCCCTGCCTCTGATTCCCCGCCTCTTATTCCCCACCTCTGATTCCCCGCCTCTGATTCCCCGCCTCTGATTCCCTGCCTCTGTTTCCCCACCTCTGATTCCTCGCCTCTGATTCCCCGCCTCAGATTCCCCGGCTCTGATTCCCTGCCTCAGATTCCCTGCCTAAGATTCCCTGCCTCAGATTCCCTGCCTAAGATTCCCCGCCTCAGATTTCCCGCCTCAGATTCCCCGCCTCAGATTCCCCGCCTCAGATTCCCCGCCTCAGATTCCACGCCTCAGATTCCCCGCCTCAGATTCCCCGCCTCAGATTCCCTGCCTCAGATTCCCTGCCTCAGATTCCCCGCCTCTGATACCCCGCCTCTGATTCCCTGCCTCTGATTCCCCGCCTCTGATTCCCTGACTCAGATTCCCTGCCCCAGATTCCACGCCTCAGAATCCCTGCCTCAGATTCCCCTCCTCAGATTCCCTGCCTCTGATTCCCCGACTCTGATTCCCCGCCTCTTATTCCCCACCTCTGATTCCCCGCCTCTGATTCCCCGCCTCTGATTCCCTGCCTCTGATTCCCCACCTCTGATTCCCTGCCTCAGATTCCCTGCCTCAGATTCCCTGCCTCAGATTCCCTGCCTCTGATTCCCCGACTCTGATACCCCGCCTCTTATTCCCCACCTCTGATTCCCCGCCTCTGATTCCCCGCCTCTGATTCCCTGCCTCTGTTTCCCCACCTCTGATTCCCCGCCTCTGATTCCCCGCCTCAGATTCCCCGGCTCTGATTCCCTGCCTCAGATTCCCTGCCTAAGATTCCCCGCCTCAGATACCCTGCCTCAGATTCCCCGCCTCAGATTTCCCGCCTCAGATTCCCCTCCTCAGATTCCCCGCCTCAGATTCCCCGCCTCAGATTCCCCGCCTCAGATTCCCCGCCTCAGATTCCCCGCCTCAGATTCCCCGCCTCAGATTCCCCGCCTCAGATTCCCCGCCTGATTCCCCGCCTCAGATTCCCCGTCTCAGATTCCCTGCCTCTGATTCCCTGCCTCTGATTCCCTGCCTCTGATTCCCTGCCTCTGATTCCCTGCCTCTGATTCCCTGCCTCTGATTCCCTGCCTCTGATTCCACGCCTCTGATTCCACGCCTCTCTTTCCGTATCTCTGATTCCCCGCCTCTAATTCCCTGCCTCTGATACCCTGCCTCTCTTTGCCTGCCTCTATTTCGGTGCCTCTTTCTCTGCATCTAGTTTCCCACATCTCATTTGCCCCCTCTGATAACCCGCCTCTGATTCCATGCCTCTGATTCCCCGCCTCTGATTCCCCGCCTCTGATTCCCTGCCTCTGATTCCCCGCGTCTGATTCCCTGCCTCAGATTCCCTTCCTCAGATTCCCTGCCTCAGATTCCCTGCCTCTGATTCCCCGCCTCTGATTCCCCGCCTCTTTTTCCCCGCCTCTGATTCCCCGCATCTGATTCCCCGCGTCTGATTCCCTCCCTCAGATTCCCCGGCTCTGATTCCCTGCATTAGATTCCCTGCCTCAGATTCCCTGCCTCTGATTCCCCGCCTCTGATTCCCTGCCTCTGATTCCCCGCCTCTGATTCCTGCCTCAGATTCCCTGCCTCAGATTTCCTGCCACAGATTCTCTGCCTCTGATTCCCTGCCTTTGATTCCCCACCTCTTATTCCCCACCTCTGATTCCCAGCCTCTGATTCCCCGCCTCTGATTCCCTGCCTCTGTTTCCCCGCCTCTGATTCCCCGCCTCTGATTCCCCGCCTCAGATTCCCCGCCTCAGATTCCCTGCATCAGATTCCCCGCCTGAGATTCCCCACCTCAGATTCCCCGCCCCAGATTCCCCGCCTCAAATTCCCCGCATCAGATTCCCCGCCTCAGCTTCCCCGCCTCAGATTCCCCGCCTCAGATTCCCCGCCTCAGATTTCCCGCCTCAGATTCCCCGCCTCCGATTCCCCGCCTCAGATTCCCCGCCTCAGATTCCCCGCCTCAGATTCCCCGCCTCAGATTCCCCGCCTCAGATTCCCCGCCTCAGATTCCCCGCCTCAGATTCCCTGCCTCTGATTGCCTGCCTCTGATTCCCTGCCTCTGATTCCCTGCCTCTGATTCCCCGCCTCTTATTCCCCACCTCTGATTCCCTGCCTCTGATTCCCCGCCTCTGATTCCCTGCCTCTGTTTCCCCACCTCTGATTCCCCGCCTCTGATTCCCCGCCTCAGATTCCCCGGCTTTGATTCCCTGCCTCAGATTCCCTGCCTAAGATTCCCTGCCTCAGATTCCCTGCCTAAGATTCCCCGCCTCAGATTTCCTGCCTCAGATTCCCCGCCTCAGATTCCCCGCCTCAGATTCCCCGCTTCAGATTCCCCGCCTCAGATTCCCCGCCTCAGATTCCCCGCCTCAGATTCCCCGCCTCAGATTCCCCGCCTCAGATTCCCCGCCTCAGATTCCCCGCCTCAGATTCCCCGCCTCAGATTCCCCGCCTCAGATTCCCTGCCTCTGATTCCCTGCCTCTGATTCCCTGCCTCTGATTCCCTGCCTCTGATTCCCTGCCTCTGATTCCCTGCCTCTGATTCCGCGCCTCTGATTCCACGCCTCTCTTTCCTTGTCTCTGATACCCCGCCTCTGATTCCCCGCCTCTGATTCCCTGACTCAGATTCCCTGCCTCAGATTCCCCGCCTCAGATTCCCTGACTCAGATTCCCCGCCTCAGATTCCCTGCCTCTGATTCCCCGACTCTGATTCCCCGCCTCTTATTCCCTGCCTCAGATTCCCTGCCTCAGATTCCCTGCCTCTGATTCCCCGACTCTGATTCCCCGCCTCTTATTCCCCACCTCTGATTCCCCGCCTCTGATTCCCCGCCTCTGATTCCCTGCCTCTGTTTCCCCACCTCTGATTCCCCGCCTCTGATTCCCCGCCTCAGATTCCCCGGCTCTGATTCCCTGCCTCAGATTCCCTACCTAAGATTCCCCGCCTCAGATTCCCTGCCTCAGATTCCCCGCCTCAGAATTCCCGCCTCAGATTCCCTGCCTTTGATTCCCCACCTCTTATTCCCCACCTCTGATTCCCAGCCTCTGATTCCCCGCCTCTGATTCCCTGCCTCTGTTTCCCCGCCTCTGATTCCCCGCCTCTGATTGCCTGCCTCTGATTCCCTGCCTCTGATTCCCTGCCTCTGGTTCCCCGCCTCTGATTCCCCGCCTCAGATTCCCTGCCTCAGATTCCCTGCCTCAGATTCCCTGCCTCTGATTCCCTGCCTCAGATTCCCTGCCTCAGATTCCCTGCCTCAGATTCCCTGCCTCTGATTGCCAGCCTCTGTTTCCCTGCCTCTTGATTCCCTGCCTCTGATTCCCTGCATCTGATTCCCTGCCTCTGATTCCCTGCCTCTGATTCGCTGCCTCTGATTCCGCGCCTCTGATTCCACGCCTCTCTTTCCGTATCTCTGATTCCCCGCCTCTAATTCCCTGCCTCTGATACGCTGCCTCTCTTTGCCTGCCTCTATTTCGGTGTTTCTTTCTCTGCATCTAGTTTCCCACATCTCATTTGCCACCTCTGATAACCCGCCTCTGATTCCATGCCTCTGATTCCCCGCCTCTGATTCCCCGCCTCTGATTCCCTGCCTCTGATTCCCCACGTCTGATTCCCTGCCTCAGATTCCCTGCCTCAAATTCCCTGCCTCTGATTCCCCGCCTCTGATTCCCCGCCTCTTAT
Source organism: Narcine bancroftii (assembly GCF_036971445.1). Classification (NCBI taxonomy): domain Eukaryota; kingdom Metazoa; phylum Chordata; class Chondrichthyes; order Torpediniformes; family Narcinidae; genus Narcine; species Narcine bancroftii. The sequence continues at coordinate 91,029,626 of NC_091481.1, forward strand.
TCCCCGCCTCTGATTCCCCGCCTCTGATTCCCCGCCTCTGATTCCCCGCGTCTGATTCCCTCCCTCAGATTTCCCGGCTCTGATTCCCTGCATTAGATTCCCTGCCTCAGATTCCCTGCCTCTGATTCCCCACCTCTGATTCCCTGCCTCTGATTCCCCGCCTCTGATTCCTGCCTCAGATTCCCTGCCTCAGATTCCCTGCCTCAGATTCCCTGCCTCTGATTCCCCACCTCTGATTCCCAGCCTCTGATTCCCCGCCTCTGATTCCCTGCCTCTGTTTCCCCGCCTCTGATTCCCCGCCTCTGATTCCCCGCCTCAGATTCCCCGCCTCAGATTCCCTGCATCAGATTCCCCGCCTGAGATTCCCCACCTCAGATTCCCCGCCTCAGATTCCCCGCCTCAAATTCCGCGCATCAGATTCCCCGCCTCAGATTCCCCGCATCAGATTCCCCGCCTCAGATTCCCCGCCTCAGATTTCCCGCCTCAGATTCCCCGCCTCCGATTCCCCGCCTCAGATTCCCCGCCTCAGATTCCCCGCCTCAGATTCCCCGCCTCAGATTCCCCGCCTCAGATTCCCCGCCTCAGATTCCCCGCCTCAGATTCCCTGCCTCTGATTGCCTGCCTCTGATTCCCTGCCTCTGTTTCCCCGCCTCTGATTCCCCGCCTCTGATTCCCCGCCTCAGATTCCCCGCCTCAGATTCCCTGCCTCAGATTCCCCGCCTGAGATTCCCCGCCTCAGATTCCCCGCCTGAGATTCCCCGCCTCAGATTCCCCGCCTCAGATTCCCCGCCTCAGATTCCCCGCCTCAGATTCCCTGCCTCTGATTGCCTGCCTCTGATTCCCTGCCTCTGATTCCCTGCCTCTGATTCCCCGCCTCTGATTCCCCGCCTCAGATTCCCTGCCTCAGATTCCCTGCCTCAGATTCCCTGCCTCTGATTCCCTGCCTCAGATTCCCTGCCTCAGATTCCCTGCCTCAGATTCCCTTCCTCTGATTGCCTGCCTCTGTTTCCCTGCCTCTGATTCCCTGCCTCTGATTTCCTGCCTCTGATTCCCTGCCTCTGATTCCCTGCCTCTGATTCCCTGCCTCTGATTCCGCGCCTCTGATTCCACGCCTCTCTTTCCTTGTCTCTGATTCCCCGCCTCTGAGTCCCTGCCACTGATACCCTGCCTCTCTTTGCCTGCCTCTATTTCCGTGCCTCTTTCACTGCATCTAGTTTCCCACATCTCATTTGCCCCCTCTGATAACCCGCCTCTGATTCCATGCCTCTGATTCACTGCCTCAGATTCCCTGCATCAGATTCCCCGACTCAGATTTACCGCCTCAGATTCCCCGCCTCAGATTCCCTGCCTCAGATTCCCTGCCTCAGATTCCCTGCCTCAGATTCCCTGCCTCAGATTCCCTTCATCTGATGCCCTTCATCAATTCCCTGTCTCTGATTCCCTGCCTCTGATTCCCCACCTCTGATTCCCCGCCTCAGATTCCCTGGCTCTGATTCTCTGGCTCAGATTCCCTGCCTTAGATTCCCTGCCTCTGATTCCCCGCATCTGATTCCAGGCCTCTTATTCCCCACCTCTGATTCCCCGCCTCTGATTGCCTGCCACTGATTGCCCGCCTCTGATTCCCCGCCTCTGATTCCCCGCCTCTGATTCCCCACCTCTGTCTGTATGCCTCTCTTTCGCCTCCGCTTTTTCCCCTCCAATCTTTCCGCGCCTCTCTTTCCCTCCCTCAATTTCAACAACTCTGTTTGATCTGTTCTGTGTACCTCATTTTCAACACACAAGTTCCAACCACTATGTTTCACCCATCTATTTCCCCGCCTCTATTTATCCGCCTATGTTTACCCGCCTCTGTTTACCCACCTGTTTCACCGCCTCTGATTCCCCACCTCTGATTCCCCACCTCTGTCTCTACGCCTCTCTTTCGCCTCCACTCTTTCCCCTCCACTCTTTCAGTGCCTGTCTTTCCCTCCCTCAATTTCAACAACACTGTTTGATCTGTTTTGTGTACCTCATTTTAAACACACAAGTTCCAACCACTATGTTTTGCCCGCCTCTTTCCCCGACTCTATTTATCCACCTATGTTTACCTGCCAATGTTTACCCGCCTGTTTCCCCGCCTCTGATTCCCCACCTTTCATTCCCCGCCTCTCTTTCCCTGCCTCTATTTCCGTGCATCTTTCTCTGCCTCTCTTTCCCCACATCTCTTTACCTCCCGCTGATTCCCCGCCTCTGATACCCCGCCTCTGATTCCCCGCCTCTGATTCCCTGCCTCAGATTCCCTGCCTCAGATTCCCTGCCTCAGATTCCCTGCCTCTGATTCCCTGCCTCTGATTCCCCGCCTCTTATTCCCCGCCTCTGATTCCACGCCTCTGATTCCCTGCATTTGATTCCCTTCCTCTGTTTCCCCGCCTCTGATTCCCCGCATCTGATTCCCCGCCTCAGATTCCCCAGCTCTGATTCCCTGCCTCAGATTCCCTGCCTCAGATTCCCCGCCTCAGATTCCCTGCGTCAGATTCCCCGCCTCAGATTCGCTGCCTCTGATTCCCCGACTCTGATTCCCCGCCTCTTATTCCCCACCTCTGATTCCCCGCCTCTGATTCCCCGCCTCAGATTCCCCGCCTCTGTTTCCCCACCTCTGATTCCCCGCCTCTGATTCCCCGCCTCAGATTCCCCGGCTCTGATTCCCTACCTCAGATTCCCTGCCTCAGATACCCCGCCTCAGATTCCTTGCCTCAGATTCCCCGCCTCAGATTCCCCGCCTCAGATTCCCTGCCTCTGATTCCCCGACTCTGATTCCCCGCCTCTTATTCCCCGCCTCTGATTCCCCGCCTCTGATTCCCCGCCTCTGATTCCCTGCCTCTGATTCCCCACCTCTGATTCCCTGCCTCAGATTCCCTGCCTCAGATTCCCTGCCTCAGATTCCCTGCCTCTGATTCCCCGACTCTGATACCCCGCCTCTTATTCCCCACCTCTGATTCCCCGCCTCTGATTCCGCGCCTCTGATTCCCTGCCTCTGTTTCCCCACCTCTGATTCCCCGCCTCTGATTCCCCGCCTCAGATTCCCCGGCTCTGATTCCCTGCCTCAGATTCCCTGCCTAAGATTCCCCGCCTCAGATTCCCTGTCTCAGATTACCCGCCTCAGATTTCCCGCCTCAGATTCCCCTCCTCAGATTCCCCGCCTCAGATTCCCCGCCTCAGATTCCCCGCCTCAGATTCCCCGCCTCAGATTCCCCGCCTCAGATTCCCCGCCTCAGATTCCCCGCCTCAGATTCCCTGCCTGATTCCCCGCCTCAGATTCCCCGTCTCAGATTCCCTGCCTCAGATTCCCTGCCTCTGATTCCCTGCTTCTGATTCCCTGCCTCTGATTCCCTGCCTCTGATTCCCTGCCTCTGATTCCCTGCCTCTGATTCCGCGCCTCTGATTCCACGCCTCTCTTTCCATATCTCTGATTCCCCGCCTCTAATTCCCTGCCTCTGATACCCTGCCTCTCTTTGCCTGCCTCTATTTCGGTGCCTCTTTCTCTGCATCTAGTTTCCCACATCTCATTTGCCCCCTCTGATAACCCGCCTCTGATTCCATGCCTCTGATTCCCCGCCTCTGATTCCACGCCTCTGATTCCCTGCCTCTGATTCCCCGCGTCTGATTCCCTGCCTCAGATTCCCTTCCTCAGATTCCCTGCCTCAGATTCCCTGCCTCTGATTCCCCGCCTCTGATTCCCCGCCTCTTATTCCCCGCCTCTGATTCCCCGCCTCTGATTCCCCGCGTCTGATTCCCTCCCTCAGATTCCCCGGCTCTGATTCCCTGCATTAGATTCCCTGCCTCAGATTCCCTGCCTCTGATTCCCCGCCTCTGATTCCCTGCCTCTGATTCCCCGCCTCTGATTCCTGCCTCAGATTCCCTGCCTCAGATTGCCTGCCTCAGATTCTCTGCCTCTGATTCCCTGCCTTTGATTCCCCACCTCTTATTCCCCGCCTCTGATTCCCAGCCTCTGATTCCCCGCCTCTGATTCCCTGCCTCTGTTTCCCCGCCTCTGATTCCCCGCCTCTGATTCCCCGCCTCAGATTCCCCGCCTCAGATTCCCTGCATCAGATTCCCCGCCTGAGATTCCCCACCTCAGATTCCCCGCCCCAGATTCCCCGCCTCAAATACCCCGCATCAGATTCCCCACCTCAGATTCCCCGCCTCAGATTCCCCGCCTCAGATTCCCCGCCTCAGATTTCCCGCCTCAGATTCCCCGCCTCCGATTCCCCGCCTCAGATTCCCCTCCTCTGATTGCCTGCCTCTGATTCCCTGCCTCTGATTCCCCGCCTCTTATTCCCCACCTCTGATTCCCCGCCTCTGATTCCCCTCCGCTGATTCCCTGCCTCTGTTTCCCCACCTCAGATTCACCGCCTCAGATTCCCCGCCTCAGATTCCCCGCCTCAGATTCCCCGCCTCAGATTCCCCGCCTCAGGTTCCCTGCCTCTGATTGCCTGCCTCTGATTGCCTGCCTCTGATTCCCTGCCTCTGATTCCCCGCCTCTTATTCCCCACCTCTGATTCCCCGCCTCTGATTCCCCTCCTCTGATTCCCTGCCTCTGTTTCCCCACCTCTGATTCCCCGCCTCTGATTCCCCGCCTCAGATTCCCCGCCTCAGATTCCCCGCCTCAGATTCCCCGCCTCAGATTCCACGCCTCAGATTCCCCGCCTCAGATTCCCCGCCTCAGATTCCCCGCCTCTGATTCCCCGCCTCTTATTCCCCACCTCTGATTCCCCGCCTCTGATTCCCCTCCTCTGATTCCCTGCCTCTGTTTCCCCACCTCTGATTCCCCGCCTCTGATTCCCCGCCTCAGATTCCCCGGCTCTGATTCCCTGCCTCAGATTCCCTGCCTAAGATTCCACGCCTCAGATTCCCCGCCTCAGATTCCCCGCCTCAGATTCCCCGCCTCAGATTCCCCGCCTCAGATTCCCCGCCTCAGGTTCCCTGCCTCTGATTGCCAGCCTCTGATTGCCTGCCTCTGATTCCCTGCCTCTGATTCCCCGCCTCTTATTCCCCACCTCTGATTCCCCGCCTCTGATTCCCCTCCTCTGATTCCCTGCCTCTGTTTCCCCACCTCTGATTCCCCGCCTCTGATTCCCCGCCTCAGATTCCCCGCCTCAGATTCCCCGCCTCAGATTCCCCGCCTCAGATTCCACGCCTCAGATTCCCCGCCTCAGATTCCCCGCCTCAGATTCCCCGCCTCAGATTCCCTGCCTCAGATTCCCCGCCTCTGATACCCCGCCTCTGATTCCCTGCCTCTGATTCCCCGCCTCTGATTCCCTGACTCAGATTCCCTGCCCCAGATTCCCCGCCTCAGAATCCCTGCCTCAGATTCCCCGCCTCAGATTCCCTGCTTCTGATTCCCCGACTCTGATTCCCCGCCTCTTATTCCCCGCCTCTGATTCCCCGCCTCTGATTCCCCGCCTCTGATTCCCTGCCTCTGATTCCCCACCTCTGATTCCCTGCCTCAGATTCCCTGCCTCAGATTCCCTGCCTCAGATTCCCTGCCTCTGATTCCCCGACTCTGATACCCCGCCTCTTATTCCCCACCTCTGATTCCCCGCCTCTGATTCCCCGCCTCTGATTCCCTGCCTCTGTTTCCCCACCTCTGATTCCCCGCCTCTGATTCCCCGCCTCAGATTCCCCGGCTCTGATTCCCTGCCTCAGATTCCCTGCCTAAGATTCCCCGCCTCAGATACCCTGCCTCAGATTCCCCGCCTCAGATTTCCCGCCTCAGATTCCCCTCCTCAGATTCCCCGCCTCAGATTCCCAGCCTCAGATTCCCCGCCTCAGATTCCCCGCCTCAGATTCCCCGCCTCAGATTCCCCGCCTCAGATTCCCCGCCTCAGATTCCCCGCCTCAGATTCCCCGCCTGATTCCCCGCCTCAGATTCCCCGTCTCAGATTCCCTGCCTCTGATTCCCTGGCTCTGATTCCCTGCCTCTGATTCCCTGCCTCTGATTCCCTGCCTCTGATTCCCTGCCTCTGATTCCCTGCCTCTGATTCCGCGCCTCTGATTCCACGCCTCTCTTTCCGTATCTCTGATTCCCCGCCTCTAATTCCCTGCCTCTGATACCCTGCCTCTCTTTGCCTGCCTCTATTTCGGTGCCTCTTTCTCTGCATCTAGTTTCCCACATCTCATTTGCCCCCTCTGATAACCCGCCTCTGATTCCATGCCTCTGATTCCCCGCCTCTGATTCCCCACCTCTGATTCCCTGCCTCTGATTCCCCGCGTCTGATTCCCTGCCTCAGATTCCCTTCCTCAGATTCCCTGCCTCAGATTCCCTGCCTCTGATTCCCCGCCTCTGATTCCCCGCCTCTTATTCCCCGCCTCTGATTCCCCGCATCTGATTCCCCGCGTCTGATTCCCTCCCTCAGATTCCCCGGCTCTGATTCCCTGCATTAGATTCCCTGCCTCAGATTCCCTGCCTCTGATTCCCCGCCTCTGATTCCCTGCCTCTGATTCCCCGCCTCTGATTCCTGCCTCAGATTCCCTGCCTCAGATTTCCTGCCACAGATTCTCTGCCTCTGATTCCCTGCCTTTGATTCCCAACCTCTTATTCCCCGCCTCTGATTCCCAGCCTCTGATTCCCCGCCTCTGATTCCCTGCCTCTGTTTCCCCGCCTCTGATTCCCCGCCTCTGATTCCCCGCCTCAGATTCCCCTCCTCAGATTCCCTGCATCAGATTCCCCGCCTGAGATTCCCCACCTCAGATTCCCCGCCCCAGATTCCCCGCTTCAAATTCCCCGCATCAGATTCCCCGCCTCAGATTCCCCGCCTCAGATTCCCCACCTCAGATTCCCCGCCTCAGATTTCCCGCCTCAGATTCCCCGCCTCCGATTCCCCGCCTCAGATTCCCCGCCTCAGATTCCCCGCCTCAGATTCCCCGCCTCAGATTCCCCGCCTCAGATTCCCCGCCTCAGATTCCCTGCCTCTGATTGCCTGCCTCTGATTCCCTGCCTCTGATTCCCTGCCTCTGATTCCCCGCCTCTTATTCCCCACCTCTGATTCCCCGCCTCTGATTCCCCGCCTCTGATTCCCTGCCTCTGTTTCCCCACCTCTGATTCCCCGCCTCTGATTCCCCGCCTCAGATTCCCCGGATCTGATTCCCTGCCTCAGATTCCCTGCCTAAGATTCCCTGCCTCAGATTCCCTGCCTAAGATTCCCCGCCTCAGATTTCCTGCCTCAGATTCCCCGCCTCAGATTCCCCGCCTCAGATTCCCCGCTTCAGATTCCCCGCCTCAGATTCCCAGCTTCAGATTCCCCGCCTCAGATTCCCCGCCTCAGATTCCCCGCCTCAGATTCCCCGCCTCAGATTCCCTGCCTCTGATTCCCTGCCTCTGATTCCCTGCCTCTGATTCCCTGCCTCTGATTCCCTGCCTCTGATTCCCTGCCTCTGATTCCGCGCCTCTGATTCCACGCCTCTCTTTCCTTGTCTCTGATACCCCGCCTCTGATTCCCTGCCTCTGATTCCCCGCCTCTGATTCCCTGACTCAGATTCCCTGCCTCAGATTCCCCGCCTCAGATTCCCTGCCTCAGATTCCCCGCCTCAGATTCCCTGCCTCTGATTCCCCGACTCAGATTCCCCGCCTCTTATTCCCTGCCTCAGATTCCCTGCCTCAGATTCCCTGCCTCTGATTCCCCGACTCTGATTCCCCGCCTCTTATTCCCCACCTCTGATTCCCCGCCTCTGATTCCCCGCCTCTGATTCCCTGCCTCTGTTTCCCCACCTCTGATTCCCCGCCTCTGATTCCCCGCCTCAGATTCCCCGGCTCTGATTCCCTGCCTCAGATTCCCTGCCTAAGATTCCCCGCCTCAGATTCCCTGCCTCAGATTCCCCGCCTCAGATTTCCCGCCTCAGATTCCCTGCCTTTGATTCCCCACCTCTTATTCCCCACCTCTGATTCCCAGCCTCTGATTCCCCGCCTCTGATTCCCTGCCTCTGTTTCCCCGCCTCTGATTCCCCGCCTCTGATTGCCTGCCTCTGATTCCCTGCCTCTTATTCCCTGCCTCTGGTTCCCCGCCTCTGATTCCCCGCCTCAGATTCCCTGCCTCAGATTCCCTGCCTCAGATTCCCTGCCTCTGATTCCCTGCCTCAGATTCCCTGCCTCAGATTCCCTGCCTCAGATTCCCTGCCTCTGATTGCCAGCCTCTGTTTCCCTGCCTCTGATTCCCTGCCTCTGATTCCCTGCCTCTGATTCCCTGCCTCTGATTCCCTGCCTCTGATTCGCTGCCTCTGATTCCGCGCCTCTGATTCCACGCCTCTCTTTCCGTATCTCTGATTCCCCGCCTCTAATTCCCTGCCTCTGATACGCTGCCTCTCTTTGCCTGCCTCTATTTCGGTGCCTCTTTCTCTGCATCTAGTTTCCCACATCTCATTTGCCCCCTCTGATAACCCACCTCTGATTCCATGCCTCTGATTCCCCGCCTCTGATTCCCCGCCTCTGATTCCCTGCCTCTGATTCCCCGCCTCTGATTCCCTGCCTCAGATTCCCTGCCTCAGATTCCCCGCCTCAGATTCCCTGCCTCAGATACCCCGCCTCAGATTCCCTGCCTCTGATTCCCCGACTCTGATTCCCCGCCTCTTATTCCCCGCCTCTGATTCCCCGCCTCTGATTCCCTGCCTCTGATACCCTGCCTCTCTTTGCCTGCCTCTATTTCGGTGCCTCTTTCTCTGCATCTAGTTTCCCACATCTAATTTGCCCCCTCTGATAACCCGCCTCTGATTCCATGCCTCTGATTCCCCGCCTCTGATACCCTGCCTCTGATTCCCTGCCTCTGATTCCCCGCCTCTGATTCCCTGACTCAGATTCCCTGCCTCAGATTCCCCGCCTCAGAATCCCTGCCTCAGATTCCCCGCCTCAGATTCCCTGCCTCTGATTCCCCGACTCTGATTCCCCGCCTCTTATTCCCCGCCTCTGAATCCCCGCCTCTGATTCCCCGCCTCTGATTCCCTGCCTCTGATTCCCCACCTCTGATTCCCTGCCTCAGATTCCCTGCCTCAGATTCCCTGCCTCAGATTCCCTGCCTCTGATTCCCCGACTCTGATACCCCGCCTCTTATTCCCCACCTCTGATTCCCCGCCTCTGATTCCCCGCCTCTGATTCCCCGCCTCTGATTCCCTGCCTCTGTTTCCCCACCTCTGATTCCCCGCCTCTGATTCCCCGCCTAAGATTCCCCGCCTCAGATTCCCTGCCTCAGATTCCCCGCCTCAGATTTCCCGCCTCAGATTCCCCTCCTCAGATTCCCCGCCTCAGATTCCCCGCCTCAGATTCCCCGCCTCAGTTTCCCCGCCTCAGATTCCCCGCCTCAGATTCCCCGCCTCAGATTCCCTGCCTGATTCCCCGCCTCAGATTCCCCGTCTCAGATTCCCTGCCTCTGATTCCCTGCCTCTGATTCCCTGCTTCTGATTCCCTGCCTCTGATTCCCTGCCTCTGATTCCCTGCCTCTGATTCCCTGCCTCTGATTCCGCGCCTCTGATTCCACGCCTCTCTTTCCGTATCTCTGATTCCCCGCCTCTAATTCCCTGCCTCTGATACCCTGCCTCTCTTTGCCTGCCTCTATTTCGGTGCCTCTTTCTCTGCATCTAGTTTCCCACATCTCATTTGCCCCCTCTGATAACCCGCCTCTGATTCCATGCCTCTGATTCCCCGCCTCTGATTCCCCGCCTCTGATTCCCTGCCTCTGATTCCCCGCGTCTGATTCCCTGCCTCAGATTCCCTTCCTCAGATTCCCTGCCTCAGATTCCCTGCCTCTGATTCCCCGCCTCTGATTCCCCGCCTCTTATTCCCCGCCTCTGATTCCCCGCCTCTGATTCCCCGCGTCTGATTCCCTCCCTCAGATTCCCCGGCTCTGATTCCCTGCATTAGATTCCCTGCCTCAGATTCCCTGCCTCTGATTCCCCGCCTCTGATTCCCTGCCTCTGATTCCCCGCCTCTGATTCCTGCCTCAGATTCCCTGCCTCAGATTCCCTGCCTCAGATTCTCTGCCTCTGATTCCCTGCCTTTGATTCCCCACCTCTTATTCCCCGCCTCTGATTCCCAGCCTCTGATTCCCCGCCTCTGATTCCCTGCCTCTGTTTCCCCGCCTCTGATTCCCCGCCTCTGATTCCCCGCCTCAGATTCCCGGCCTCAGATTCCCTGCATCAGATTCCCCGCCTGAGATTCCCCACCTCAGATTCCCCGCCCCAGATTCCCCGCCTCAAATTCCCCGCATCAGATTCCCCGCCTCAGATTCCCCGCCTCAGATTCCCCGCCTCAGATTCCCCGCCTCAGATATCCCGCCTCAGATTCCCCGCCTCCGATTCCCCGCCTCAGATTCCCCGCCTCAGATTCCCCGCCTCAGATTCCCCGCCTCAGATTACCCGCCTCAGATTCCCTGCCTCAGATTCCCCGCCTCAGATTCCCTGCCTCTGATTGCCTGCCTCTGATTCCCTGCCTCTGATTCCCTGCCTCTGATTCCCCGCCTCTTATTCCCCACCTCTGATTCCCCGCCTCTGATTCCCCGCCTCTGATTCCCTGCCTCTGTTTCCCCACCTCTGATTCCCCGCCTCTGATTCCCCGCCTCAGATTCCCCGGCTCTGATTCCCTGCCTCAGATTCCCTGCCTAAGATTCCCTGCCTCAGATTCCCTGCCTAAGATTCCCCGCCTCAGATTTCCCGCCTCAGATTCCCCGCCTCAGATTCCCCGCCTCAGATTCCCCGCCTCAGATTCCAAGCCTCAGATTCCCCGCCTCAGATTCCCCGCCTCAGATTCCCCGCCTCAGATTCCCCGCCTCAGATTCCCCGCCTCTGATACCCCGCCTCTGATTCCCTGCCTCTGATTCCCCGCCTCTGATTCCCTGACTCAGATTCCCTGCCTCAGATTCCCCGCCTCAGAATCCCTGCCTCAGATTCCCCGCCTCAGATTCCCTGCCTCAGATTCCCTGCCTCTGATTCCCCGACTCTGATTCCCCGCCTCTTATTCCCCGCCTCTGATTCCCCGCCTCTGATTCCCCGCCTCTGATTCCCTGCCTCTGATTCCCCGCCTCTGATTCCCTGCCTCAGATTCCCTGCCTCAGATTCCCTGCCTCAGATTCCCTGCCTCTGATTCCCCGACTCTGATACCCCGCCTCTTATTCCCCACCTCTGATTCCCCGCCTCTGATTCCCCGCCTCTGATTCCCTGCCTCTGTTTCCCCACCTCTGATTCCCCGCATCTGATTCCCCGCCTCAGATTCCCCGGCTCTGATTCCCTGCCTCAGATTCCCTGCCTAAGATTCCCCGCCTCAGATACCCTGCCTCAGATTCCCCGCCTCAGATTTCCCGCCTCAGATTCCCCTCCTCAGATTCCCCGCCTCAGATTCCCCACCTCAGATTCCCCGCCTCAGATTCCCCGCCTCAGATTCCCCGCCTCAGATTCCCCGCCTCAGATTCCCCGCCTCAGATTCCCCGCCTGATTCCCCGCCTCAGATTCCCCGTCTCAGATTCCCTGCCTCTGATTCCCTGCCTCTGATACCCTGCCTCTCTTTGCCTGCCTCTATTTCGGTGCCTCTTTCTCTGCATCTAGTTTCCCACATCTCATTTGCCCCCTCTGATAACCCACCTCTGATTCCATGCCTCTGATTCCCCGCCTCTGATTCCCCGCCTCTGATTCCCTGCCTCTGATTCCCCGCGTCTGATTCCTTGCCTCAGATTCCCTTCCTCAGATTCCCTGCCTCAGATTCCCTGCCTCTGATTCCCCGCCTCTGATTCCCCGCCTCTTATTCCCCGCCTCTGATTCCCCGCATCTGATTCCCCGCGTCTGATTCCCTCCCTCAGATTCCCCGGCTCTGATTCCCTGCATTAGATTCCCTGCCTCAGATTCCCTGCCTCTGATTCCCCGCCTCTGATTCCCTGCCTCTGATTCCCCGCCTCTGATTCCTGCCTCAGATTCCCTGCCTCAGATTTCCTGCCACAGATTCTCTGCCTCTGATTCCCTGCCTTTGATTCCCCACCTCTTATTCCCCGCCTCTGATTCCCAGCCTCTGATTCCCCGCCTCTGATTCCCTGCCTCTGTTTCCCCGCCTCTGATTCCCCGCCTCTGATTCCCCACCTCAGATTCCCCGCCTCAGATTCCCTGCATCAGATTTCCCGCCTGAGATTCCCCACCTCAGATTCCCCGCATCAGATTCCCCGCCTCTGATTCCCTGCCTCTGATTCCCCACCTCTGATTCCCTGCCTCAGATTCCCTGCCTCAGATTCCCTGCCTCAGATTCCCTGCCTCTGATTCCCCGACTCTGATACCCCGCCTCTTATTCCCCACCTCTGATTCCCCGCCTCTGATTCCCCGCCTCTGATTCCCTGCCTCTGTTTCCCCACCTCTGATTCCCCGCCTCTGATTCCCCGCCTCAGATTCCCCGGCTCTGATTCCCTGCCTCAGATTCCCTGCCTAAGATTCCCCGCCTCAGATACCCTGCCTCAGATTCCCCGCCTCAGATTTCCCGCCTCAGATTCCCCTCCTCAGATTCCCCGCCTCAGATTCCCCGCCTCAGATTCCCCGCCTCAGATTCCCCGCCTCAGTTTCCCCGCCTCAGATTCCCCGCCTCAGATTCCCCGCCTCAGATTCCCCGCCTGATTCCCCACCTCAGATTCCCCGTCTCAGATTCCCCGCCTCTGATTCCCTGCCTCTGATTCCCTGCCTCTGATTCCCTGCCTCTGATTCCCTGCCTCTGATTCCCTGCCTCTGATTCCGCGCCTCTGATTCCACGCCTCTCTTTCCGTATCTCTGATTCCCCGCCTCTAATTCCCTGCCTCTGATACCCTGCCTCTCTTTGCCTGCCTCTATTTCGGTGCCTCTTTCTCTGCATCTAGTTTCCCACATCTCATTTGCCCCCTCTGATAACCCGCCTCTGATTCCATGCCTCTGATTCCCCGCCTCTGATTCCCCGCCTCTGATTCCCTGCCTCTGATTCCCCGCGTCTGATTCCCTGCCTCAGATTCCCTGCCTCTGATTCCCTGCCTCAGATTCCCTGCCTCTGATTGCCTGCCTCTGATTCCCTGCCTCTGATTCCCTGCCTCTGATTCCCTGCCTCTGATTCTCTGCCTCTGATTCCCTGCCTCTTATTCCCCGCCTCTGATTCCCCGCCTCTGATTCCCCGGCTCTGATTCCCTGCCTCAGATTCCCCGGCTCTGATTCCCTGCATCAGATTCCCTGCCTCAGATTCCCTGCCTCTGATTCCCCGCCTCTGATTCCCTGCCTCTGATTCCCCGCCTCTGATTCCCCGCCTCTGATTCACTGCCTCAGATTCCCTGCCTCAGATTCCCTGCCTCTGATTCCCCGCCTTTGATTCCCCGCCTCTTATTCCCCGCCTCTGATTCCCCGCCTCTCTTTCCGTGTCTCTGATTCCCCGCCTCAGATTCCCTGCCTCAGATACCCTGCCTCTCTTTGCCTGCCTCTATTTCCGTGCCTCTTTCTCTGCATCTAGTTGCCCACATCTGATTTGCCCCCTCTGATTACCCGCCTCTGATTCCCCGCCTCTGATTCCCCGCCTCTTATTCCCCGCCTCTTATTTCCTGCCTCAGATTCCCTGCCTCAGATTCCTTTCCGCAGATTCCCTGCCTCTGTTTCCCCGCCTCTGATTCCCCACGTCTGATTCCCCACCTCAGATTCCCCTGCTCTGATTCCCTGCCTGAGATTCCATGCCTCAGATTCCCCGCCTCAGATTCCCCGCCTCAGATTCCCTGCTTCTGATTACCCGCCTCCCTTTCCGCGCAACTTTCCCGGCCTCCGTTTCCCCACATCTCTTTCCCCGCCTCAGATTCCACGCCTCTGATTCCCCGCCTCTGATTCCCCACCTTTCATTCCCCGCCTCTCTTTCCCTGCCTCTATTTCCGCGCCTCTTCCTCTGCCTCTCTTTCCCCACATCTCTTTTCCTCCCTCTGATTCCCCACCTCTGATTCCCCTCCTCTGATTCCCTGCCTCTGATTTCCTGCCTCTGATTCCCCGCCTCTGATTCCCCACCTCTGATTCCCCTCCTCTGATTCCCTGCCTCTGATTCCCTGCCTCTGATTCCCTGCCTCTGATTCCCTGCCTCTGATTCCGAGCCTCTGATTCACCGCCTCTGTTTCTCTGCCTCTTATTTCCCGGCTCAGATTCGCCGGCTCTGATTCCGCGCCTCTGATTCCACGCTTCTCTTTCCGTGTCTCTGATAGCCCGCCTCTGATTCCCCGCCTCTGATTCCCCGCCTCTGATTCCCCGCCTCAGATTCCCCGGCTCTGATTCCCTGCATCAGATTCCCTGCCTCAGATTCCCTGCCTCTGATTCCCTGCATCAGATTCCCTGCCTCTGATTCCCCGCCTCTGATTCCCAGCTTCTGATTCCCCGCCTCTGATTCCCCGCCTCTCAGATACCCTGCCAATGATTCCCTGCCTCTGATTCCCTGCCTCTGATTCCCTGCCTCTGATTCCGCGCCTCTGATTCCACGCCTCTCTTTCCGTGTCTCTGATTCCGCGCCGCTGATTCCCTGCCTCTGATACCCTGCCTCTCTTTGCCTGCCTATATTTCCGTGCCTCTTTCTCTCAATCTCGTTTACCACATCTCATTTCCCCCCTCTGATAACCCGCCTCTGATTCCCCGCCTCTGATTCCCCACCTCAGATTCCCCGGCTCTGATTCCCTGCCTCAGATTGCCCGCCTCTGATTCCTCGCCTCTGATTCCCCGCCTCTGATTCCCCGCCTCTGATTCCCCTCCTCTGATTCCCTGCCTCTGATTCCCTGCCTCTGAATCCCTGCCTCTGATTCCCCGCCTCTGATTCCCTGCCTCTGATTCCCTGCCTCTGATTCCCTGCCTCTGATTCCGCGCCTCTGATTCCACGCTTCTCTTTCCGTGTCTCTTATTCCACGCCTCTGATTCCCTGCCTCTGATACCCTGCCTCTCATTCCCTGACTCTATTTCCGTGCATCTTTCTCTGCATCTCGTTTCCCACATCTCATTTCCCCCCTCTGATAACCCGCCTCAGATTCCCCGCCTCAGATTCCCCGCCTCAGATTCCCTGCCTCAGATTCCCTGCCTCAGATTCCCTTCATCTTATTCCCTTCATCTCATTCCCTGCCTCTGATTCCCCGCCTCTGATTCCCCGCCTCTGATTCCACACCAATGTTTCACCGCCTCTGTTTGTCTGCCTCTTATTTCCCGGCTCAGATTCGCCGGCTCTGATTCCGCGCCTCTGATTCCACGCTTCTCTTTCCGTGTCTCTGATCGCCCACCTCTGATTCCCCGGCTCTGATTCCCTGCATCAGATTCCCTGCCTCAGATTCCCTGCCTCTGATTCCCCGCCTCTGATTCCCCGCCTCTGATTCCCCACCTCTGATTCCCTGCCTCAGATTCCCTTCATCTGATCCCCTTCATTTGATTCCCTGCGTCTGATTCCCCGCCTCAGATTCCCCGCCTCTGATTCCCCGCCTCTGATTCCCCGCATCTGATTCCCCTCCTCTGATTCCCCGCCTGTGATTTCCGCCTCAGATTCCCTGCCTCTGATTCCCTGCCTCTGATTCCCTGCATCTGATTCCCTGCCTCTGAATCCCCGCCTCCGATTCCGCACCCACGTTTCTCCGCCTCTGTTGCTCTGCCTCTTATTTGCTGGCTCAGATTCGCAGGCTCTGATTCCACACCTCTGATTCCACGCCTCTCTTTCCGTGTCTCTGATTCCCCGACTCTAATTCCCTGCCTCTGATACCCTGCCTCTCTTCCGCTGCCTCTATTTCCGTGCCTCTTTCTCTGCATCTCGTTTCCCACATCTCATTTCCCCCTCTGATAACCCGCCTCAGATTCCCCGCATCAGATTCCCCGCCTCAGATTCCCTGCCTCAGTTTCCCTGCCTCAGATTCCCTTCATCTTATTCCCGTCATCTGATTCCCTGCCTCTGATTCCCCACCTCTGATTCACCGCCTCTAATTCCCTGCCTCTGATTCCCCGCTTCTGATTCCCCGCCTCAGATTCGCCGCCTCTGATTCCCCGCCTCTGATTCGCCGCCTCTGATTCCCCGCCTCTGATTCGCCGCCTCTGATTCCCCGCCTCTGATTCGCCGCCTCTGATTCCCCGCCTCTGATTCCCCACCTCTGATTCCCCACCTCTGATGACCCGCCTCTGATTCCCCGCCTCTGATTCCCCGCCTCTGATTCGCCGCCTCTGATTCCCCGCCTCTGATTCCCCACCTCTGATTCCCCGCCTCTGATGACCCGCCTCTGATTCCCCGCCTCTGATTCCCCGCCTCAGATTCCCCGGCTCTGATTCCCTGCCTCAGATTCCCTGCGACAGATTCCCTGCCTCAGATTCCCAACCTCTGATTCCCCGCCTCTTATTCCCCGCCTCTTATTCCCTGCCTCAGATTCCCCGGCTCTGATTCCCTGCCTCAGATTCCCTGCCTAAAATTCCCTGCCTCTGATTCCCCGCATCTGATTCCCCGCCTCTGATTCCCTGCCTCTGATTCCTCGCATCTGATTCCCTGCCTCTGATTCCCCGCCTCTGATTCCACTCCTCTGATTCCCCGCCTCTGATTCCCCGCCTCAGATTCCCTGCCTCTGATTACCCGCCTCCGTTTCCGCACAACTATCCCGGCCTCCGTTTCCCCACATCTCTTTCCCCGCCTCAGATTCCACGCCTCTGATTCCCCGCCTCTGATTCCCCACCTTTCATAGCCCGCCTCTCTTTCCCTGCCTCTATTTCCGCGCCTCTTCCTCTGCCTCTCTTTCCCCACATCTCTTTTCCTCCCTCTGATTCCACGCCTCTGATTCCCCTCCTCTTATTCCCTGCCTCTGATTCCCTTCCTCTGATTCCCCGCCTCTGATTCCCCGCCTCTGATTCCCCTCCTCTGATTCCCTGCCTCTGATTCCCTGCCTCTGATTCCCCGCCTCTGATTCCCTGCCTCTGATTCCCTGCCTCTGATTCCCTGCCTCTGATTCCACGCCTCTGATTCCACGCCTCTCTTTCCGTGTCTCTGATTCCCCGCCTCTGATTCCCTGCCTCTGATTCCCTGCCTCTGATTCCCTGCCTCTGATTCCCTGCCTCTGATTCCCTGCCACTGATACCCCGCCTCCGATTCCACACCAATGTTTCACCCCCTCTGTTTCTCTGCCTCTTATTTCCCGGCTCAGATTCGCCGGCTCTGATTCCGCGCCTCTGATTCCATGCTTCTCTTTCCGTGTCTCTGATAGCCCGCCTCTGATTCCCCGCCTCTGATTCCCCGCCTCAGATTCCCCGGCTCTGATTCCCTGCATCAGTTTCCCTGCCTCAGATTCCCTGCCTCTGATTCCCTGCATCAGATTCCCTGCCTCTGATTCCCCGCCTCTGATTCCCCACCTCTGATTCCCTGCATCTGATTCCCCGCCTCAGATTCCCCGCCTCTGATACCCCGCCTCTGATTCCCCACCTCTGATTCCCTGCATCTGATTCCCCGCCTCTGATTCCCCGCCTCAGATTCCCCGGCTCTGATTCCCTGCATCAGATTCCCTGCCTCAGATTCCCTGCCTCTGATTCCCTGCATCAGATTCCCTGCCTCTGATTCCCCGCCTCTGATTCCCCGCTTCTGATTCCCCGCCTCTGATTCCCCGCCTCTCAGATTCCCTGCCAATGATTCCCTGCCTCTGATTCCCTGCCTCTGATTCCCTGCCTCTGATTCCGCGCCTCTGATTCCACGCCTCTCTTTCCGTGTCTCTGATTCCGCGCCTCTGATTCCCTGCCTCTGATACCCTGCCTCTCTTTGCCTGCCTCTATTTCCGTGCCTTTTTCTCTGCATCTCGTTTACCACATCTCATTTCCCACCTCTGATAACCCGCCTCTGATTCCCCGCCTCTGATTCCCCGCCTCAGATTCCCCGGCTCTGATTCCCTGCCTCAGATTCCCCACCTCTGATTCCCCGCCTCTGATTTCCCGCCTCTGATTCCCCACCTCTGATTCACCAACTCTGATTCCCCGCCTCTGATTCCCCGCCTCTGATTCCCCGCCTCAGATTCCCCGGCTCTGATTCCCTGCCTCAGATTCCCTGCCTCTGATTCCCCGCCTCTTATTCCCCGCCTCTTATTCCCTGCCTCAGATTCCCCGGCTCTGATTCCCTGCCTCAGATTCCCTGCCTCAAATTCCCTGCCTCTGATTCCCCGCATCTGATTCCCCGCCTCTGATTCCCTGCCTCTGATTCCTCGCATCTGATTCCCCGCCTCTGATTCCCCGCCTCTGATTCCACGCCTCTGATTCCCCGCCTCTGATTCCCCGCATCAGATTCCCCATCTCTTATTCCCTGCCTCAGATTCCCTGCCTCAGATTCCCCGCCTCTGATTCCCCACCTCTGATTCCCTGCATCTGATTCCCTGCATCAGATTCCCTGCCTCTGATTCCCCGCCTCTGATTCCCCACCTCTGATTCCCTGCATCTGATTCCCCGCCTCAGATTCCCCGCCTCTGATACCCCGCCTCTGATTCCCCACCTCTGATTCCCTGCATCTGATTCCCCGCCTCTGATTCCCCGCCTCAGATTCCCCGGCTCTGATTCCCTGCATCAGATTCCCTGCCTCAGATTCCCTGCCTCTGATTCCCTGCATCAGATTCCCTGCCTCTGATTCCCCGCCTCTGATTCCCCGCTTCTGATTCCCCGCCTCTGATTCCCCGCCTCTCAGATTCCCTGCCAATGATTCCCTGCCTCTGATTCCCTGCCTCTGATTCCCTGCCTCTGATTCCGCGCCTCTGATTCCACGCCTCTCTTTCCGTGTCTCTGATTCCGCGCCTCTGATTCCCTGCCTCTGATACCCTGCCTCTCTTTGCCTGCCTCTATTTCCGTGCCTTTTTCTCTGCATCTCGTTTACCACATCTCATTTCCCACCTCTGATAACCCGCCTCTGATTCCCCGCCTCTGATTCCCCGCCTCAGATTCCCCGGCTCTGATTCCCTGCCTCAGATTCCCCACCTCTGATTCCCCGCCTCTGATTCCCCGCCTCTGATTCCCCACCTCTGATTCACCAACTCTGATTCCCCGCCTCTGATTCCCCGCCTCTGATTCCCCGCCTCAGATTCCCCGGCTCTGATTCCCTGCCTCAGATTCCCTGCCTCTGATTCCCCGCCTCTTATTCCCCGCCTCTTATTCCCTGCCTCAGATTCCCCGGCTCTGATTCCCTGCCTCAGATTCCCTGCCTCAAATTCCCTGCCTCTGATTCCCCGCATCTGATTCCCCGCCTCTGATTCCCTGCCTCTGATTCCTCGCATCTGATTCCCCGCCTCTGATTCCCCGCCTCGGATTCCACGCCTCTGATTCCCCACCTCTGATTACACGCCTCCCTTTCCGCGCAACTTTCCCGGCCTCCGTTTCCCCACATCTCTTTCCCCGCCTCAGATTCCACGCCTCTGATTCCCCGCCTCTGATTCCCCACCTTTCATTCCCCGCCTCTCTTTCCCTGCCTCTATTTCCGCGCTTCTTTCTCTGCCTCTCTTTCCCCACATCTCTTTTCCTCCCTCTGATTCCCCGCCTCTGATTCCACTCCTCTGATTCCCTGCCTCTGATTCCCTGCCTCTGATTCCCCGCCTCTGATTCTCCGCCTCTGATTCCCCTCCTCTGATTCCCTGCCTCTCATTCCCTGCCTCTGATTCCCTGCCTCTGATTCCCCGCCTCTGATTCCCTGCCTCTGATTCCGCGCCTCTGATTCCACGCCTCTCTTTCCGTGTCTCTGATTCCCCGCCTCTGATTCGGTGCCTCTGATACCCTGCCTCTCATTCCCTGCCTCTATTTCCGTGCATCTTTCTCTCCATCTTGTTTCACACATCTCATTTCCCCCCTCTGATAAACCGCCTCTGATTCCATGCCTGTGATTCCCTGCCTCAGATTCCCCGCCTCAGATTCCCCGACTCAGATTCCCCCTCTGAGATTCCCCGCCTCAGATTCCCTGCCTCAGATTCCCTGCCTCAGATTCCCTGCCTCAGATTCCCTGCATCTGATTCCCCGCCTCTGCTTCCCCACCTCTGATTCCCGCCTCAGATTCCCTGCCTCTGATTCCCTGCCTCTGATTCCCTGCATCTGATTCCCTGCCTCTGAATCCCCGCCTCCGATTCTGCACCAACGTTTCTCCGCCTCTGTTGCTCTGCCTCTTATTTGCTGGCTCAGATTCGCAGGCTCTGATTCCGCACCTCTGATTCCACGCCTCTCTTTCCGTGTCTCTGCCCTGCCTCAGATTCCCTGCCTCAGATTCCCTGCCTCAGATTCCCCGCATCTGATTCCCCGCCTCTGATTCCCCACCTCTGATTCCCTGCCTCCGACTCCCCGCCTCTGATTCCCCGCCTCTGATTCCCCGCCTCTGATTCCCGCCTCTGAATCCCAGCCTCTGAATCCCCACCTCTGATACCCCGCCTCTGTTTCCCCGCCTCGGATTCCCCGCCTCTGATTCCCCGCCTCTGATTTCCCACCTTTCATTCCCCGCCTCTCTTTCCCTGCCTCTATTTCCGCGCCTCTTTCTCTGCCTCTCTTTCCCCACATCTCTTTTCCTCCCTCTGATTCCCCGCCTCTGATTCCCCTCCTCTGATTCCCTGCCTCTGATTCCCTGCCTCTGATTCCCCGCCTCTGATTCCCCGCCTCTGATTCCCCTCCTCTGATTCCCTGCCTCTGATTCCCTGCCTCTGATTCCCTGCCTCTGATTCCCCGCCTCCGATTCCCTGCCTCTGATTCCCTGCCTCTGATTCCCTGCCTCTGATTCCGGGCCTCTGATTCCACGCCTCTCTTTCCGTGTCTCTGATTCCCCGCCTCTGATTCCCTGCCTCTGATACCCTGCCTCTCATTCCCTGCCTCTATTTCCGTGCATCCTTCTCTGCATCTTGTTTCCCACATCTCATTTCCCCCCTCTGATAACCCGCCTCTGATTCCATGCCTGTGATTCCCTGCCTCAGATTCCCCGCTTCAGATTCCCCGACTCAGATTCCCCGCCTCAGATTCCCCGCCTCAGATTCCCTGGCTCAGATTCCCTGCTTCAGATTCCCTGCCTCAGATTCCCTGCCACTGATTCCCCGCATCTGATTCCCCGCCTCTGATTCCCCGCTTCTGATTCCCGCCTCTGATTCCCTGCCTCTGATTCCCCGCCTCTGAATCCCCGCCTCTGATTCCTCGCCTCTGATTCCCTGCCTCAGATTCCCCGCTCTGATTCCCTGCCTCAGATTCCCTGCCTCAGATTCCCTGCCTCCGATTCCCCGCCTCTGATACCCAGCCTCTAAATCCACACCTCTGAATCCCCGCCTCTGATTCCCCGCCTCTGTTTCCCCGCCTCTGATTCCCCGCCAATGATTCCCCGCCTCTGATTCCCCGCCTCTGATTCCCCACCTCTGATTGCCTGCCACTGATTGCCCGCCTCTGATTCCCCGCCTCTGATTCCCCGCCTCTAATTCCCCACCTCTGTCTCTATGCCTCCCTTTCGCCTCCGCTTTTTCCCCTACACTCTTTCCGCGCCTATCTTTCCCTCCCTCAATTTCAACAACTCTGTTTGATCTGTTCTGTCTACCTCATTTTCAACACACAAGTTCCAACCACTATGTTTCACCCATCACTTTCCCCGCCTCTATTTCTCCGCCTATGTTTACCCGCCTCTGTTTACCCACCTGTTTCACCGCC
The DNA here is from genome assembly GCF_036971445.1 of Narcine bancroftii. Lineage (NCBI taxonomy): Eukaryota > Metazoa > Chordata > Chondrichthyes > Torpediniformes > Narcinidae > Narcine > Narcine bancroftii. The sequence continues at coordinate 91,051,232 of NC_091481.1, forward strand.
TCTGATTCCCCGCCTCTGATTCCCCACCTCTGTCTCGACGCCTCTCTTTCGCCTCCACTCTTTCCCCTCCACTCTTTCCGTGCCTGTCTTTCCCTCCCTCAATTTAAACAACACTGTTTGATCTGTTTTGTGTACCTCATTTTAAACACACAAGTTCCAACCACTATGTTTTGCCCGCCTCTTTCCCCGCCTCTATTTATCCACCTATGTTTACCTGCCTCTGTTTACCCGCCTGTTTCCCCGCCTCTGATTGCCCACCTTTCATTCCCCGCCTTTCTTTCCCTGCCTCTATTTCCGCGCCTCTTTCACTGCCTCTCTTTCCCCACATCTCTTTTCCTCCCGCTGATTCCCCGCCTCTGATTCCCCGCCTCTGATTCCCTGCCTCTGATTCCCCGCCTCTGATTCCCTGCCTCAGATTCCCCGCCTCAGATTCCCTGCCTCAGATTCCCTGCCTCTGATTCCCCGCCTCTGATTCCCCGCCTCTTATTCCCCGCCTCTGATTCCCCGCCTCTGATTCCCCGCCTCTGATTCCCTGCCTCAGATTCCCCGCCTCTGATTCCCCGCCTCTTATTCCCCGCCTCTGATTCCCCGCCTCTGATTCCCTGCCTCAGATTCCCTGCCTCTGATTCCCCGCCTCTGATTCCCTGCCTCTGATTTCCCGCCTCTGATTCCCTGCCTCAGATTCCCTGCCTCAGATGCCCTGCCTCAGATTCCCTGCCTCTGATTCCCCGCCTCTGATTCCCCGCCGCTGATTCCCTGCCTCAGATTCCCTGCCTCTGATTCCCCGCCTCTTATTCCCCACCTCTTATTCCCCGCCTCAGATTCCCCGGCTCTGATTCCCTGCCTCAGATTCCCTGCCTCAAATTCCCTGCCTCTGATTCCCCGCATCTGATTCCCCGCCTCTGATTCCCCGCCTCTGATTCCTCACATCTGATTCCCCGCCTCAGATTCCCCGCCTCAGATTCCACGCCTCTGGTTCCCCGCCTCTGATTCCCCGCCTCAGATTCCCCAGCTCTGATTCCCTGCCTCAGATTCCCTGCCTCAGATTCCCTGCCTCCGATTCCCCGCCTCTGATTCCCCGCCTCTGATTCCCCGCCTCTGATTCCCCGCCTCTGAATCCCAGCTTCTGAATCCCCGCCTCTGATTCCCCGCCTCTTATTCCCTGCCTCAGATTCCCCGGCTCTGATTCCCTGCCTCAGATTCCCTGCCTCAAATTCCCTGCCTCTGATTCCCCGCATCTGATTCCCCGCCTCTGATTCCCTGCCTCTGATTCCTCGCATCTGATTCCCCGCCTCTGATTCCCCGCCTCTGATTCCACGCCTCTGATTCCCCGCCTCTGATTCCCCGCATCAGATTCCCCATCTCTGATTCCCTGCCTCAGATTCCCTGCCTCAGATTCCCTGCCTCCCATTCCCCGCCTCGGATTCCCCGCCTCTGATTCCCCACCTCTGATTACACGCCTCCCTTTCCGCGCAACTTTCCCGGCCTCCGTTTCCCCACATCTCTTTCCCCGCCTCAGATTCCACGCCTCTGATTCCCCGCCTCTGATTCCCCACCTTTCATTCCCCGCCTCTCTTTCCCTGCCTATATTTCTGCGCTTCTTTCTCTGCCTCTCTTTCCCCACATCTCTTTTCCTCCCTCTGATTCCCCGCCTCTGATTCCACTCCTCTGATTCCCTGCCTCTGATTCCCCGCCTCTGATTCCCTGCCTCTCATTCCCTGCCTCTGATTCCCTGCCTCTGATTCCCCGCCTCTGATTCCCTGCCTCTGATTCCCTGCCTCTGATTCCCTGCCTCTGATTCCGCGCCTCTGATTCGGTGCCTCTGATACCCTGCCTCTCATTCCCTGCCTCTATTTCCGTGCATCTTTCTCTGCATCTTGTTTCACACATCTCATTTCCCCCCTCTGATAAACCGCCTCTGATTCCATGCCTGTGATTCCCTGCCTCAGATTCCCCGCCTCAGATTCCCCCTCTCAGATTCCCCGCCTCAGATTCCCTGCCTCAGATTCCCTGCCTCAGATTCCCTGCCTCAGATTCCCCGCATCTGATTCCCCGCCTCTGCTTCCCCACCTCTGATTCCCGCCTCAGATTCCCTGCCTCTGATTCCCTGCCTCTGATTCCCTGCATCTGATTCCCTGCCTCTGAATCCCCGCCTCCGATTCCGCACCAACGTTTCTCCGCCTCTGTTGCTCTGCCTCTTATTTGCTGGCTCAGATTCGCAGGCTCTGATTCCGCACCTCTGATTCCACGCCTCTCTTTCCGTGTCTCTGCCCTGCCTCAGAATCCCTGCCTCAGATTCCCTGCCTCAGATTCCCCGCATCTGATTCCCCGCCTCTGATTCCCCACCTCTGATTCCCTGCCTCCGATTCCCCGCCTCTGATTCCCCGCCTCTGATTCCCCGCCTCTGATTCCCGCCTCTGAATCCCAGCCTCTGAATCCCCACCTCTGATACCCCGCCTCTGTTTCCCCGCCTCGGATTCCCCGCCTCTGATTCCCCGCCTCTGATTTCCCACCTTTCATTCCCCGCCTCTCTTTCCCTGCCTCTATTTCTGCGCCTCTTTCTCTGCCTCTCTTTCCCCACATCTCTTTTCCTCCCTCTGATTCCCCGCCTCTGATTCCCCTCCTCTGATTCCCTGCCTCTGATTCCCTGCCTCTGATTCCCCGCCTCTGATTCCCCGCCTCTGATTCCCCTCCTCTGATTCCCTGCCTCTGATTCCCTGCCTCTGATTCCCTGCCTCTGATTCCCCGCCTCCGATTCCCTGCCTCTGATTCCCTGCCTCTGATTCCCTGCCTCTGATTCTGGGCCTCTGATTCCACGCCTCTCTTTCCGTGTCTCTGATTCCCCGCCTCTGATTCCCTGCATCTGATACCCTGCCTCTCATTCCCTGCCTCTATTTCCGTGCATCCTTCTCTGCATCTTGTTTCCCACATCTCATTTCCCCCCTCTGATAACCCGCCTCTGATTCCATGCCTGTGATTCCCTGCCTCAGATTCCCCGCTTCAGATTCCCCGACTCAGATTCCCCGCCTCAGATTCCCCGCCTCAGATTCCCTGCCTCAGATTCCCTGCCTCAGATTCCCTGCCTCAGATTCCCTGCCTCATATTCCCTTCATCTGATTCCCTTCATTTGATTCCCTGCGTCTGATTCCCCGCGTCTGATTCCCCGCCTCTGATTCCCCGCCTCTGATTCCCCACCTCTGATTCCCTGCCTCAGATTCCCTGGCTCAGATTCCCTGCTTCAGATTCCCTGCCTCAGATTCCCTGCCACTGATTCCCCGCATCTGATTCCCCGCCTCTGATTCCCCGCTTCTGATTCCCGCCTCTGATTCCCTGCCTCTGATTCCCCGCCTCTGAATCCCCGCCTCTGATTCCTCGCCTCTGATTCCCTGCCTCAGATTCCCCGCTCTGATTCCCTGCCTCAGATTCCCCGCCTCTGATTCCCAGCCTCTAAATCCACACCTCTGAATCCCCGCCTCTGATTCCCCGCCTCTGTTTTCCCGCCTCTGATTCCCCGCCTCTGATTCCCCGCCTCTGATTCCACACCTCTGATTCCCCGCCTCTGATTCCAGGCCTCTTATTCCCCGCCTCTGATTCCCCACCTCTGATTGCCTGCCACTGATTGCCCGCCTCTGATTCCCCGCCTCTGATTCCCCGCCTCTAATTCCCCACCTCTGTCTCTATGCCTCTCTTTCGCCTCCGCTTTTTCCCCTACACTCTTTCCGCGCCTATCTTTCCCTCCCTCAATTTCAACAACTCTGTTTGATCTGTTCTGTCTACCTCATTTTCAACACACAAGTTCCAACCACTATGTTTCACCCATCACTTTCCCCGCCTCTATTTCTCCGCCTATGTTTACCTGCCTCTGTTTACCCGCCTGTTTCCCCGCCTCTGATTGCCCACCTTTCATTCCCCGCCTTTCTTTCCCTGCCTCTATTTCCGCGCCTCTTTCACTGCCTCTCTTTCCCCACATCTCTTTTCCTCCCGCTGATTCCCCGCCTCTGATTCCCTGCCTCTGATTCCCTGCCTCTGATTCCCCGCCTCTGATTCCCTGCCTCAGATTCCCTGCCTCAGATTCCCTGCCTCAGATTCCCTGCCTCTGATTCCCCGCCTCTGATTCCCCGCCTCTTATTCCCCGCCTCTGATTCCCCGCCTCTGATTACCCGCCTCTTATTCCCTGCCTCAGATTCCCCGGCTCTGATACCCTTCATCAGCTTCCCTGCCTCAGATTCCCTGCCTCTGATTCCCCGCCTCTGATTCCCTGCCTCTGATTCCCCGCCTCTGATTCCCTGCCTCAGATTCCCTGCCTCAGATTCCCTGCCTCAGATTCCCTGCCTCTGATTCCCCGCCGCTGATTCCCTGCCTCAGATTCCCTGCCTCTGATTCCCCGCCTCTTATTCCCCACCTCTTATTCCCCGCCTCAGATTCCCCGGCTCTGATTCCCTGCCTCAGATTCCCTGCCTCAAATTCCCTGCCTCTGATTCCCCGCATCTGATTCCCCGCCTCTGATTCCCCGCCTCTGATTCCTCGCATCTGATTCCCCGCCTCAGATTCCCCGCCTCAGATTCCACGCCTCTGATTCCCCGCCTCTGATTCCCCGCCTCAGATTCCCCAGCTCTGATTCCCTGCCTCAGATTCCCTGCCTCAGATTCCCTGCCTCCGATTCCCCGCCTCTGATTCCCCGCCTCTGATTCCCCGCCTCTTATTCCCTGCCTCAGATTCCCCGGCTCTGATTCCCTGCCTCAGATTCCCTGCCTCAAATTCCCTGCCTCTGATTCCCCGCATCTGATTCCCCGCCTCTGATTCCCTGCCTCTGATTCCTCGCATCTGATTCCCCGCCTCTGATTCCCCGCCTCTGATTCCACGCCTCTGATTCCCCGCCTCTGATTCCCCGCATCAGATTCCCCATCTCTGATTCCCCGCCTCTGATTCCCCACCTATGATTACACGCCTCCCTTTCCGCGCAACTTTCCCGGCCTCCGTTTCCCCACATCTCTTTCCCCGCCTCAGATTCCACGCCTCTGATTCCCCGCCTCTGATTCCCCACCTTTCATTCCCCGCCTCTCTTTCCCTGCCTCTATTTCTGCGCTTCTTTCTCTGCCTCTCTTTCCCCACATCTCTTTTCCTCCCTCTGATTCCCCGCCTCTGATTCCACTCCTCTGATTCCCTGCCTCTGATTCCCTGCCTCTGATTCCCCGCCTCTGATTCTCCGCCTCTGATTCCCCTCCTCTGATTCCCTGCCTCTCATTCCCTGCCTCTGATTCCCTGCCTCTGATTCCCCGCCTCTGATTCCCTGCCTCTGATTCCCTGCCTCTGATTCCCTGCCTCTGATTCCGCGCCTCTGATTCGGTGCCTCTGATACCCTGCCTCTCATTCCCTGCCTCTATTTCCGTGCATCTTTCTCTGCATCTTGTTTCACACATCTCATTTCCCCCCTCTGATAAACCGCCTCTGATTCCATGCCTGTGATTCCCTGCCTCAGATTCCCCGCCTCAGATTCCCCCTCTCAGATTCCCCGCCTCAGATTCCCTGCCTCAGATTCCCTGCCTCAGATTCCCTGCCTCAGATTCCCCGCATCTGATTCCCCGCCTCTGCTTCCCCACCTCTGATTCCCGCCTCAGATTCCCTGCCTCTGATTCCCTGCCTCTGATTCCCTGCATCTGATTCCCTGCCTCTGAATCCCCGCCTCCGATTCCGCACCAACGTTTCTCCGCCTCTGTTGCTCTGCCTCTTATTTGCTGGCTCAGATTCGCAGGCTCTGATTCCGCACCTCTGATTCCACGCCTCTCTTTCCGTGTCTCTGCCCTGCCTCAGATTCCCTGCCTCAGATTCCCTGCCTCAGATTCCCTGCATCTGATTCCCCGCCTCTGATTCCCCACCTCTGATTCCCTGCCTCCGATTCCCCGCCTCTGATTCCCCGCCTCTGATTCCCCGCCTCTGATTCCCCGCCTCTGATTCCCGCCTCTGAATCCCAGCCTCTGAATCCCCACCTCTGATACCCCGCCTCGGTTTCCCCGCCTCGGATTCCCCGCCTCTGATTCCCCGCCTCTGATTTCCCACCTTTCATTCCCCGCCTCTCTTTCCCTGCCTCTATTTCCGCGCCTCTTTCTCTGCCTCTCTTTCCCCACATCTCTTTTCCTCCCTCTGATTCCCCGCCTCTGATTCCCCTCCTCTGATTCCCTGCCTCTGATTCCCTGCCTCTGATTCCCCGCCTCTGATTCCCCGCCTCTGATTCCCCTCCTCTGATTCCCTGCCTCTGATTCCCTGCCTCTGATTCCCTGCCTCTGATTCCCCGCCTCCGATTCCCTGCCTCTGATTCCCTGCCTCTGATTCCCTGCCTCTGATTCCGGGCCTCTGATTCCACGCCTCTCTTTCCGTGTCTCTGATTCCCCGCCTCTGATTCCCTGCCTCTGATACCCTGCCTCTCATTCCCTGCCTCTATTTCCGTGCATCCTTCTCTGCATCTTGTTTCCCACATCTCATTTCCCCCCTCTGATAACCCGCCTCTGATTCCATGCCTGTGATTCCCTGCCTCAGATTCCCCGCTTCAGATTCCCCGACTCAGATTCCCCGCCTCAGATTCCCCGCCTCAGATTCCCTGCCTCAGATTCCCTGCCTCAGATTCCCTGCCTCAGATTCCCTGCCTCATATTCCCTTCATCTGATTCCCTTCATTTGATTCCCTGCGTCTGATTCCCCGCCTCTGATTCCCCGCCTCTGATTCCCCGCCTCTGATTCCCCACCTCTGATTCCCTGCCTCAGATTCCCTGGCTCAGATTCCCTGCTTCAGATTCCCTGCCTCAGATTCCCTGCCACTGATTCCCCGCATCTGATTCCCCGCCTCTGATTCCCCGCTTCTGATTCCCGCCTCTGATTCCCTGCCTCTGATTCCCCGCCTCTGAATCCCCGCCTCTGATTCCTCGCCTCTGATTCCCTGCCTCAGATTCCCCGCTCTGATTCCCTGCCTCAGATTCCCTGCCTCAGATTCCCTGCCTCCGATTCCCCGCCTCTGATTCCCAGCCTCTAAATCCACACCTCTGAATCCCCGCCTCTGATTCCCCGCCTCTGTTTCCCCGCCTCTGATTCCCCGCCTCTGATTCCCCGCCTCTGATTCCACACCTCTGATTCCCCGCCTCTGATTCCAGGCCTCTTATTCCCCGCCTCTGATTCCCCACCTCTGATTGCCTGCCACTGATTGCCCGCCTCTGATTCCCCGCCTCTGATTCCCCGCCTCTAATTCCCCACCTCTGTCTCTATGCCTCTCTTTCGCCTCCGCTTTTTCCCCTACACTCTTTCCGCGCCTATCTTTCCCTCCCTCAATTTCAACAACTCTGTTTGATCTGTTCTGTCTACCTCATTTTCAACACACAAGTTCCAACCACTATGTTTCACCCATCACTTTCCCCGCCTCTATTTCTCCGCCTATGTTTACCTGCCTCTGTTTACCCGCCTGTTTCCCCGCCTCTGATTGCCCACCTTTCATTCCCCGCCTTTCTTTCCCTGCCTCTATTTCCGCGCCTCTTTCACTGCCTCTCTTTCCCCACATCTCTTTTCCTCCCGCTGATTCCCCGCCTCTGATTCCCTGCCTCTGATTCCCTGCCTCTGATTCCCCGCCTCTGATTCCCTGCCTCAGATTCCCTGCCTCAGATTCCCTGCCTCAGATTCCCTGCCTCTGATTCCCCGCCTCTGATTCCCCGCCTCTTATTCCCCGCCTCTGATTCCCCGCCTCTGATTCCCCGCCTCTGATTCCCTGCCTCAGATTCCCCAGCTCTGATACCCTTCATCAGCTTCCCTGCCTCAGATTCCCTGCCTCTGATTCCCCGCCTCTGATTCCCTGCCTCTGATTCCCCGCCTCTGATTCCCTGCCTCAGATTCCCTGCCTCAGATTCCCTGCCTCAGATTCCCTGCCTCAGATTCCCCGCCTCTGATTCCCCGCCGCTGATTCCCTGCCTCAGATTCCCTGCCTCTGATTCCCCGCCTCTTATTCCCCACCTCTTATTCCCCGCCTCAGATTCCCCGGCTCTGATTCCCTGCCTCAGATTCCCTGCCTCAAATTCCCTGCCTCTGATTCCCCGCATCTGATTCCCCGCCTCTGATTCCCCGCCTCTGATTCCTCGCATCTGATTCCCCGCCTCAGATTCCCCGCCTCAGATTCAACGCCTCTGATTCCCCGCCTCTGATTCCCCGCCTCAGATTCCCCAGCTCTGATTCCCTGCCTCAGATTCCCTGCCTCCGATTCCCCGCCTCTGATTCCCCGCCTCTGATACCCCGCCTCTGATTCCCCGCCTCTGAATCCCAGCTTCTGAATCCCCGCCTCTGATTCCCCGCCTCTTATTCCCTGCCTCAGATTCCCCGGCTCTGATTCCCTGCCTCAGATTCCCTGCCTCAAATTCCCTGCCTCTGATTCCCCGCATCTGATTCCCCGCCTCTGATTCCCTGCCTCTGATTCCTCGCATCTGATTCCCCGCCTCTGATTCCCCGCATCAGATTCCCCATCTCTGATTCCCTGCCTCAGATTCCCTGCCTCAGATTCCCTGCCTCCCATTCCCCGCCTCGGATTCCCCGCCTCTGATTCCCCACCTCTGATTACACGCCTCCCTTTCCGCGCAACTTTCCCGGCCTCCGTTTCCCCACATCTCTTTCCCCGCCTCAGATTCCACGCCTCTGATTCCCCGCCTCTGATTCCCCACCTTTCATTCCCCGCCTCTCTTTCCCTGCCTCTATTTCCGCGCTTCTTTCTCTGCCTCTCTTTCCCCACATCTCTTTTCCTCCCTCTGATTCCCCGCCTCTGATTCCCCGCCTCTGATTCCCCGCCTCTGATTCTCCGCCTCTGATTCCCCTCCTCTGATTCCCTGCCTCTCATTCCCTGCCTCTGATTCCCTGCCTCTGATTCCCCGCCTCTGATTCCCTGCCTCTGATTCCCTGCCTCTGATTCCCTGCCTCTGATTCCGCGCCTCTGATTCCACGCCTCTCTTTCCGTGTCTCTGATTCCCCGCCTCTGATTCGGTGCCTCTGATACCCTGCCTCTCATTCCCTGCCTCTATTTCCGTGCATCTTTCTCTGCATCTTGTTTCACACATCTCATTTCCCCACTCTGATAAACCGCCTCTGATTCCATGCCTGTGATTCCCTGCCTCAGATTCCCCGCCTCAGATTCCCTTTCTCAGATTCCCCGCCTCAGATTCCCTGCCTCAGATTCCCTGCCTCAGATTCCCTGCCTCAGATTCCCCGCATCTGATTCCCCGCCTCTGCTTCCCCACCTCTGATTCCCGCCTCAGATTCCCTGCCTCTGATTCCCTGCCTCTGATTCCCTGCATCTGATTCCCTGCCTCTGAATCCCCGCCTCCGATTCCGCACCCACGTTTCTCCGCCTCTGTTGCTCTGCCTCTTATTTGCTGGCTCAGATTCGCAGGCTCTGATTCCGCACCTCTGATTCCACGCCTCTCTTTCCGTGTCTCTGCCCTGCCTCAGATTCCCTGCCTCAGATTCCCTGCCTCAGATTCCCCGCATCTGATTCCCCGCCTCTGATTCCCCACCTCTGATTCCTTGCCTCCGATTCCCCGCCTCTGATTCCCCGCCTCTGATTCCCCGCCTCTGATTCCCGCCTCTGAATCCCAGCCTCTGAATCCCCGCCTCTGATTCCCCGCCTCTGTTTCCCCGCCTCGGATTCCCCGCCTCTGATTCCCCGCCTCTGATTTCCCACCTTTCATTCCCCGCCTCTCTTTCCCTGCCTCTATTTCCGCGCCTCTTTCTCTGCCTCTCTTTCCCCACATCTCTTTTCCTCCCTCTGATTCCCCGCCTCTGATTCCCCTCCTCTGATTCCCTGCCTCTGATTCCCTGCCTCTGATTCCCCGCCTCTGATTCCCCGCCTCTGATTCCCCTCCTCTGATTCCCTGCCTCTGATTCCCTGCCTCTGATTCCCTGCCTCTGATTCCCCGCCTCCGATTCCCTGCCTCTGAATCCCTGCCTCTGATTCCCTGCCTCTGATTCCGGGCCTCTGATTCCATGCCTCTCTTTCCGTGTCTCTGATTCCCCGCCTCTGATTCCCTGCCTCTGATACCCTGCCTCTCATTCCCTGCCTCTATTTCCGTTGATCCTTCTCTGCATCTTGTTTCCCACATCTCATTTCCCCCCTCTGATAACCCGCCTCTGATTCCATGCCTGTGATTCCCTGCCTCAGATTCCCCGCTTCAGATTCCCCGACTCAGATTCCCCGCCTCAGATTCCCCGCCTCAGATTCCCTGCCTCAGATTCCCTGCCTCAGATTCCCTGCCTCAGATTCCCTGCCTCATATTCCCTTCATCTGATTCCCTTCATTTGATTCCCTGCGTCTGATTCCCCGCCTCTGATTCCCCGCCTCTGATTCCCCGCCTCTGATTCCCCACCTCTGATTCCCTGCCTCAGATTCCCTGGCTCAGATTCCCTGCTTCAGATTCCCTGCCTCAGATTCCCTGCCACTGATTCCCCGCATCTGATTCCCCGCCTCTGATTCCTCGCATCTGATTCCCTGCCTCTGATTCCGGGCCTCTGATTCCACGCCTCTCTTTCCGTGTCTCTGATTCCCCGCCTCTGATTCCCTGCCTCTGATACCCTGCCTCTCATTCCCTGCCTCTATTTCCGTGCATCCTTCTCTGCATCTTGTTTCCCACATCTCATTTCCCCCCTCTGATAACCCGCCTCTGATTCCATGCCTGTGATTCCCTGCCTCAGATTCCCCGCTTCAGATTCCCCGACTCAGATTCCCCGCCTCAGATTCCCCGCCTCAGATTCCCCGCCTCTGATTCCCCACCTCTGATTCCCTGCCTCAGATTCCCTGGCTCAGATTCCCTGCTTCAGATTCCCTGCCTCAGATTCCCTGCCACTGATTCCCCGCATCTGATTCCCCGCCTCTGATTCCCCGCTTCTGATTCCCGCCTCTGATTCCCTGCCTCTGATTCCCCGCCTCTGAATCCCCGCCTCTGATTCCTCGCCTCTGATTCCCTGCCTCAGATTCCCCGCTCTGATTCCCTGCCTCAGATTCCCTGCCTCAGATTCCCTGCCTCCGATTCCCCGCCTCTGATTCCCAGCCTCTAAATCCACACCTCTGAATCCCCGCCTCTGATTCCCCGCCTCTGTTTCCCCGCCTCTGATTCCCCGCCTCTGATTCCCCGCCTCTGATTCCACACCTCTGATTCCCCGCCTCTGATTCCAGGCCTCTTATTCCCCGCCTCTGATTCCCCACCTCTGATTGCCTGCCACTGATTGCCCGCCTCTGATTCCCCGCCTCTGATTCCCCGCCTCTAATTCCCCACCTCTGTCTCTATGCCTCTCTTTCGCCTCCGCTTTTTCCCCTACACTCTTTCCGCGCCTATCTTTCCCTCCCTCAATTTCAACAACTCTGTTTGATCTGTTCTGTCTACCTCATTTTCAACACACAAGTTCCAACCACTATGTTTCACCCATCACTTTCCCCGCCTCTATTTCTCCGCCTATGTTTACCTGCCTCTGTTTACCCGCCTGTTTCCCCGCCTCTGATTGCCCACCTTTCATTCCCCGCCTTTCTTTCCCTGCCTCTATTTCCGCGCCTCTTTCACTGCCTCTCTTTCCCCACATCTCTTTTCCTCCCGCTGATTCCCCGCCTCTGATTCCCTGCCTCTGATTCCCTGCCTCTGATTCCCCGCCTCTGATTCCCTGCCTCAGATTCCCTGCCTCAGATTCCCTGCCTCAGATTCCCTGCCTCTGATTCCCCGCCTCTGATTCCCCGCCTCTTATTCCCCGCCTCTGATTCCCCGCCTCTGATTCCCCGCCTCTGATTCCCTGCCTCAGATTCCCCAGCTCTGATACCCTTCATCAGCTTCCCTGCCTCAGATTCCCTGCCTCTGATTCCCCGCCTCTGATTCCCTGCCTCTGATTCCCCGCCTCTGATTCCCTGCCTCAGATTCCCTGCCTCAGATTCCCTGCCTCAGATTCCCTGCCTCTGATTCCCCGCCTCTGATTCCCCGCCACTGATTCCCTGCCTCAGATTCCCTGCCTCTGATTCCCCGCCTCTTATTCCCCACCTCTTATTCCCCGCCTCAGATTCCCCGGCTCTGATTCCCTGCCTCAGATTCCCTGCCTCAAATTCCCTGCCTCTGATTCCCCGCATCTGATTCCCCGCCTCTGATTCCCCGCCTCTGATTCCTCGCATCTGATTCCCCGCCTCAGATTCCCCGCCTCAGATTCCACGCCTCTGATTCCCCGCCTCTGATTCCCCGCCTCAGATTCCCCAGCTCTGATTCCCTGCCTCAGATTCCCTGCCTCCGATTCCCCGCCTCTGATTCCCCGCCTCTGATTCCCCGCCTCTGATTCCCCGCCTCTGAATCCCAGCTTCTGAATCCCCGCCTCTGATTCCCCGCCTCTTATTCCCTGCCTCAGATTCCCCGGCTCTGATTCCCTGCCTCAGATTCCCTGCCTCAAATTCCCTGCCTCTGATTCCCCGCATCTGATTCCCCGCCTCTGATTCCCTGCCTCTGATTCCTCGCATCTGATTCCCCGCCTCTGATTCCCCGCATCAGATTCCCCATCTCTGATTCCCTGCCTCTGAATCCCCGCCTCCGATTCCGCACCCACGTTTCTCCGCCTCTGTTGCTCTGCCTCTTATTTGCTGGCTCAGATTCGCAGGCTCTGATTCCGCACCTCTGATTCCACGCCTCTCTTTCCGTGTCTCTGCCCTGCCTCAGATTCCCTGCCTCAGATTCCCTGCCTCAGATTCCCCGCATCTGATTCCCCGCCTCCGATTCCCCGCCTCTGATTCCCCGCCTCTGATTCCCCGCCTCTGATTCCCGCCTCTGAATCCCAGCCTCTGAATCCCCGCCTCTGATTCCCCGCCTCTGTTTCCCCGCCTCGGATTCCCCGCCTCTGATTCCCCGCCTCTGATTTCCCACCTTTCATTCCCCGCCTCTCTTTCCCTGCCTCTATTTCCGCGCCTCTTTCTCTGCCTCTCTTTCCCCACATCTCTTTTCCTCCCTCTGATTCCCCGCCTCTGATTCCCCTCCTCTGATTCCCTGCCTCTGATTCCCTGCCTCTGATTCCCCGCCTCTGATTCCCCGCCTCTGATTCCCCTCCTCTGATTCCCTGCCTCTGATTCCCTGCCTCTGATTCCCTGCCTCTGATTCCCCGCCTCCGATTCCCTGCCTCTGATTCCCTGCCTCTGATTCCCTGCCTCTGATTCCGGGCCTCTGATTCCATGCCTCTCTTTCCGTGTCTCTGATTCCCCGCCTCTGATTCCCTGCCTCTGATACCCTGCCTCTCATTCCCTGCCTCTATTTCCGTGCATCCTTCTCTGCATCTTGTTTCCCACATCTCATTTCCCCCCTCTGATAACCCGCCTCTGATTCCATGCCTGTGATTCCCTGCCTCAGATTCCCCGCTTCAGATTCCCCGACTCAGATTCCCCGCCTCAGATTCCCCGCCTCAGATTCCCTGCCTCAGATTCCCTGCCTCAGATTCCCTGCCTCAGATTCCCTGCCTCATATTCCCTTCATCTGATTCCCTTCATTTGATTCCCTGCGTCTGATTCCCCGCCTCTGATTCCCCGCCTCTGATTCCCCGCCTCTGATTCCCCACCTCTGATTCCCTGCCTCAGATTCCCTGGCTCAGATTCCCTGCTTCAGATTCCCTGCCTCAGATTCCCTGCCACTGATTCCCCGCATCTGATTCCCCGCCTCTGATTCCCCGCTTCTGATTCCCGCCTCTGATTCCCTGCCTCTGATTCCCCGCCTCTGAATCCCCGCCTCTGATTCCTCACCTCTGATTCCCTGCCTCAGATTCCCCGCTCTGATTCCCTGCCTCAGATTCCCTGCCTCAGATTCCCTGCCTCCGATTCCCCGCCTCTGATTCCCCGCCTATGATTCCCCTCCTCTGATTCCCAGCCTCTAAATCCACACCTCTGAATCCCCGCCTCTGATTCCCCGCCTCTGTTTCCCCGCCTCTGATTCCCCGCCTCTGATTCCACGCCTCTGATTCCCCGCCTCTGATTCCCCACCTCTGATTGCCTGCCACTGATTGCCCGCCTCTGATTCCCCGCCTCTGATTCCCCGCCTCTGATTCCCCACCTCTGTCTGTATGCCTCTCTTTCGCCTCCGCTTTTTCCCCTACACTCTTTCCGCGCCTATCTTTCCCTCCCTCAATTTCAACAACTCTGTTTGATCTGTTCTGTCTACCTCATTTTCAACACACAAGTTCCAACCACTATGTTTCACCCATCACTTTCCCCGCCTCTATTTCTCCGCCTATGTTTACCCGCCTCTGTTTACCCACCTGTTTCACCGCCTCTGATTCCCCGCCTCTGATTCACCACCTCTGTCTCGACGCCTCTCTTTCGCCTCCTCTCTTTCCCCTCAACTCTTTCCGTGCCTGTCTTTCCCTCCCTCAATTTAAACAACACTGTTTGATCTGTTTTGTGTACCTCATTTTAAACACACAAGTTCCAACCACTATGTTTTGCCCGCCTCTTTCCCCGCCTCTATTTATCCACCTATGTTTACCTGCCTCTGTTTACCCGCCTGTTTCCCCGCCTCTGATTCCCCACCTTTCATTCCCCGCCTTTCTTTCCCTGCCTCTATTTCCGCGCCTCTTTCACTGCCTCTCTTTCCCCACATCTCTTTTCCTCCCGCTGATTCCCCGCCTCTGATTCCCCGCCTCTGATTCCCTGCCTCTGATTCCCCGCCTCTGATTCCCTGCCTCAGATTCCCTGCCTCAGATTCCCTGCCTCAGATTCCCTGCCTCTGATTCCCCGCCTCTGATTCCCCGCCTCTTATTCCACGCCTCTGATTCCCCGCCTCTGATTCCCCGCCTCTGATTCCCTGCCTCAGATTCCCCGGCTCTGATACCCTTCATCAGCTTCCCTGCCTCAGATTCCCTGCCTCTGATTCCCTGCCTCAGATTCCCTGCCTCTGATTCCCCGCCTCTGATTCCCTGCCTCTGATTCCCCGCCTCTGATTCCTTGCCTCAGATTCCCTGCCTCAGATTCCCTGCCTCAGATTCCCTGCCTCTGATTCCCCGCCTCTGATTCCCCGCCGCTGATTCCCTGCCTCAGATTCCCTGCCTCTGATTCCCCGCCTCTTATTCCCCACCTCTTATTCCCCGCCTCAGATTCCCCGGCTCTGATTCCCTGCCTCAGATTCCCTGCCTCAAATTCCCTGCCTCTGATTCCCCGCATCTCATTCCCCGCCTCTGATTCCCCGCCTCTGATTCCTCGCATCTGATTCCCCGCCTCAGATTCCCCGCCTCAGATTCCACACCTCTGATTCCCCGCCTCTGATTCCCCGCCTCAGATTCCCCAGCTCTGATTCCCTGCCTCAGATTCCCTGCCTCAGATTCCCTGCCTCCGATTCCCCGCCTCTGATTCCCCGCCTCTGATTCCCCGCCTCTGATTCCCCGCCTCTGAATCCCAGCTTCTGAATCCCCGCCTCTGATTCCCCGCCTCTGTTTCCCCGCCTCGGATTCCCCGCCTCTGATTCCCCGCCTCTGATTCCCTGCCTCTGATTACCCGCCTCCGTTTCCGCGCAACTTTCCCGGCCTCCTTTTCCCCACATATCTTTCCCCGCCTCAGACTCCACGCCTCAGATTCCCCGCCTCAGATTCCCCGCCTCAGATTCCCCGCCTCAGATTCCCTGCCTCTGATTGCCTGCCTCTGATTCCCTGCCTCTGATTCCCTGCCTCTGATTCCCCGCCTCTTATTCCCCACCTCTGATTCCCCGCCTCTGATTCCCCGCCTCTGATTCCCTGCCTCTGTTTCCCCACCTCTGATTCCCCGCCTCTGATTCCCCGCCTCAGATTCCCCGGATCTGATTCCCTGCCTCAGATTCCCTGCCTAAGATTCCCTGCCTCAGATTCCCTGCCTAAGATTCCCCGCCTCAGATTTCCTGCCTCAGATTCCCCGCCTCAGATTCCCCGCCTCAGATTCCCCGCTTCAGATTCCCCGCCTCAGATTCCCCGCTTCAGATTCCCCGCCTCAGATTCCCCGCCTCAGATTCCCCGCCTCAGATTCCCCGCCTCAGATTCCCTGCCTCTGATTCCCTGCCTCTGATTCCCTGCCTCTGATTCCCTGCCTCTGATTCCCTGCCTCTGATTCCCTGCCTCTGATTCCGCGCCTCTGATTCCACGCCTCTCTTTCCTTGTCTCTGATACCCCGCCTCTGATTCCCTGCCTCTGATTCCCCGCCTCTGATTCCCTGACTCAGATTCCCTGCCTCAGATTCCCCGCCTCAGATTCCCTGCCTCAGATTCCCCGCCTCAGATTCCCTGCCTCTGATTCCCCGACTCAGATTCCCCGCCTCTTATTCCCTGCCTCAGATTCCCTGCCTCAGATTCCCTGCCTCTGATTCCCCGACTCTGATTCCCCGCCTCTTATTCCCCACCTCTGATTCCCCGCCTCTGATTCCCCGCCTCTGATTCCCTGCCTCTGTTTCCCCACCTCTGATTCCCCGCCTCTGATTCCCCGCCTCAGATTCCCCGGCTCTGATTCCCTGCCTCAGATTCCCTGCCTAAGATTCCCCGCCTCAGATTCCCTGCCTCAGATTCCCCGCCTCAGATTTCCCGCCTCAGATTCCCTGCCTTTGATTCCCCACCTCTTATTCCCCACCTCTGATTCCCAGCCTCTGATTCCCCGCCTCTGATTCCCTGCCTCTGTTTCCCCGCCTCTGATTCCCCGCCTCTGATTGCCTGCCTCTGATTCCCTGCCTCTTATTCCCTGCCTCTGGTTCCCCGCCTCTGATTCCCCGCCTCAGATTCCCTGCCTCAGATTCCCTGCCTCAGATTCCCTGCCTCAGATTGCCTGCCTCTGATTCCCTGCCTCTGAT
Organism: Narcine bancroftii; assembly: GCF_036971445.1. Taxonomy (NCBI): domain Eukaryota; kingdom Metazoa; phylum Chordata; class Chondrichthyes; order Torpediniformes; family Narcinidae; genus Narcine; species Narcine bancroftii. The sequence continues at coordinate 91,068,047 of NC_091481.1, forward strand.
TCCCTGCCTCTGATTCGCTGCCTCTGATTCCGCGCCTCTGATTCCACGCCTCTCTTTCCGTATCTCTGATTCCCCGCCTCTAATTCCCTGCCTCTGATACGCTGCCTCTCTTTGCCTGCCTCTATTTCGGTGCCTCTTTCTCTGCATCTAGTTTCCCACATCTCATTTGCCCCCTCTGATAACCCACCTCTGATTCCATGCCTCTGATTCCCCGCCTCTGATTCCCCGCCTCTGATTCCCTGCCTCTGATTCCCCGCCTCTGATTCCCTGCCTCAGATTCCCTGCCTCAGATTCCCCGCCTCAGATTCCCTGCCTCAGATACCCCGCCTCAGATTCCCTGCCTCTGATTCCCCGACTCTGATTCCCCGCCTCTTATTCCCCGCCTCTGATTCCCCGCCTCTGATTCCCTGCCTCTGATACCCTGCCTCTCTTTGCCTGCCTCTATTTCGGTGCCTCTTTCTCTGCATCTAGTTTCCCACATCTAATTTGCCCCCTCTGATAACCCGCCTCTGATTCCATGCCTCTGATTCCCCGCCTCTGATACCCTGCCTCTGATTCCCTGCCTCTGATTCCCCGCCTCTGATTCCCTGACTCAGATTCCCTGCCTCAGATTCCCCGCCTCAGAATCCCTGCCTCAGATTCCCCGCCTCAGATTCCCTGCCTCTGATTCCCCGACTCTGATTCCCCGCCTCTTATTCCCCGCCTCTGAATCCCCGCCTCTGATTCCCCGCCTCTGATTCCCTGCCTCTGATTCCCCACCTCTGATTCCCTGCCTCAGATTCCCTGCCTCAGATTCCCTGCCTCAGATTCCCTGCCTCTGATTCCCCGACTCTGATACCCCGCCTCTTATTCCCCACCTCTGATTCCCCGCCTCTGATTCCCCGCCTCTGATTCCCTGCCTCTGTTTCCCCACCTCTGATTCCCCGCCTCTGATTCCCCGCCTAAGATTCCCCGCCTCAGATTCCCTGCCTCAGATTCCCCGCCTCAGATTTCCCGCCTCAGATTCCCCTCCTCAGATTCCCCGCCTCAGATTCCCCGCCTCAGATTCCCCGCCTCAGTTTCCCCGCCTCAGATTCCCCGCCTCAGATTCCCCGCCTCAGATTCCCTGCCTGATTCCCCGCCTCAGATTCCCCGTCTCAGATTCCCTGCCTCTGATTCCCTGCCTCTGATTCCCTGCTTCTGATTCCCTGCCTCTGATTCCCTGCCTCTGATTCCCTGCCTCTGATTCCCTGCCTCTGATTCCGCGCCTCTGATTCCACGCCTCTCTTTCCGTATCTCTGATTCCCCGCCTCTAATTCCCTGCCTCTGATACCCTGCCTCTCTTTGCCTGCCTCTATTTCGGTGCCTCTTTCTCTGCATCTAGTTTCCCACATCTCATTTGCCCCCTCTGATAACCCGCCTCTGATTCCATGCCTCTGATTCCCCGCCTCTGATTCCCCGCCTCTGATTCCCTGCCTCTGATTCCCCGCGTCTGATTCCCTGCCTCAGATTCCCTTCCTCAGATTCCCTGCCTCAGATTCCCTGCCTCTGATTCCCCGCCTCTGATTCCCCGCCTCTTATTCCCCGCCTCTGATTCCCCGCCTCTGATTCCCCGCGTCTGATTCCCTCCCTCAGATTCCCCGGCTCTGATTCCCTGCATTAGATTCCCTGCCTCAGATTCCCTGCCTCTGATTCCCCGCCTCTGATTCCCTGCCTCTGATTCCCCGCCTCTGATTCCTGCCTCAGATTCCCTGCCTCAGATTCCCTGCCTCAGATTCTCTGCCTCTGATTCCCTGCCTTTGATTCCCCACCTCTTATTCCCCGCCTCTGATTCCCAGCCTCTGATTCCCCGCCTCTGATTCCCTGCCTCTGTTTCCCCGCCTCTGATTCCCCGCCTCTGATTCCCCGCCTCAGATTCCCGGCCTCAGATTCCCTGCATCAGATTCCCCGCCTGAGATTCCCCACCTCAGATTCCCCGCCCCAGATTCCCCGCCTCAAATTCCCCGCATCAGATTCCCCGCCTCAGATTCCCCGCCTCAGATTCCCCGCCTCAGATTCCCCGCCTCAGATATCCCGCCTCAGATTCCCCGCCTCCGATTCCCCGCCTCAGATTCCCCGCCTCAGATTCCCCGCCTCAGATTCCCCGCCTCAGATTACCCGCCTCAGATTCCCTGCCTCAGATTCCCCGCCTCAGATTCCCTGCCTCTGATTGCCTGCCTCTGATTCCCTGCCTCTGATTCCCTGCCTCTGATTCCCCGCCTCTTATTCCCCACCTCTGATTCCCCACCTCTGATTCCCCGCCTCTGATTCCCTGCCTCTGTTTCCCCACCTCTGATTCCCCGCCTCTGATTCCCCGCCTCAGATTCCCCGGCTCTGATTCCCTGCCTCAGATTCCCTGCCTAAGATTCCCTGCCTCAGATTCCCTGCCTAAGATTCCCCGCCTCAGATTTCCCGCCTCAGATTCCCCGCCTCAGATTCCCCGCCTCAGATTCCCCGCCTCAGATTCCAAGCCTCAGATTCCCCGCCTCAGATTCCCCGCCTCAGATTCCCCGCCTCAGATTCCCCGCCTCAGATTCCCCGCCTCTGATACCCCGCCTCTGATTCCCTGCCTCTGATTCCCCGCCTCTGATTCCCTGACTCAGATTCCCTGCCTCAGATTCCCCGCCTCAGAATCCCTGCCTCAGATTCCCCGCCTCAGATTCCCTGCCTCAGATTCCCTGCCTCTGATTCCCCGACTCTGATTCCCCGCCTCTTATTCCCCGCCTCTGATTCCCCGCCTCTGATTCCCCGCCTCTGATTCCCTGCCTCTGATTCCCCGCCTCTGATTCCCTGCCTCAGATTCCCTGCCTCAGATTCCCTGCCTCAGATTCCCTGCCTCTGATTCCCCGACTCTGATACCCCGCCTCTTATTCCCCACCTCTGATTCCCCGCCTCTGATTCCCCGCCTCTGATTCCCTGCCTCTGTTTCCCCACCTCTGATTCCCCGCATCTGATTCCCCGCCTCAGATTCCCCGGCTCTGATTCCCTGCCTCAGATTCCCTGCCTAAGATTCCCCGCCTCAGATACCCTGCCTCAGATTCCCCGCCTCAGATTTCCCGCCTCAGATTCCCCTCCTCAGATTCCCCGCCTCAGATTCCCCACCTCAGATTCCCCGCCTCAGATTCCCCGCCTCAGATTCCCCGCCTCAGATTCCCCGCCTCAGATTCCCCGCCTCAGATTCCCCGCCTGATTCCCCGCCTCAGATTCCCCGTCTCAGATTCCCTGCCTCTGATTCCCTGCCTCTGATTCCCTGCCTCTGATTCCCTGCCTCTGATTCCCTGCCTCTGATTCCCTGCCTCTGATTCCCTGCCTCTGATTCCGCGCCTCTGATTCCACGCCTCTCTTTCCATATCTCTGATTCCCCGCCTCTAATTCCCTGCCTCTGATACCCTGCCTCTCTTTGCCTGCCTCTATTTCGGTGCCTCTTTCTCTGCATCTAGTTTCCCACATCTCATTTGCCCCCTCTGATAACCCACCTCTGATTCCATGCCTCTGATTCCCCGCCTCTGATTCCCCGCCTCTGATTCCCTGCCTCTGATTCCCCGCGTCTGATTCCTTGCCTCAGATTCCCTTCCTCAGATTCCCTGCCTCAGATTCCCTGCCTCTGATTCCCCGCCTCTGATTCCCCGCCTCTTATTCCCCGCCTCTGATTCCCCGCATCTGATTCCCCGCGTCTGATTCCCTCCCTCAGATTCCCCGGCTCTGATTCCCTGCATTAGATTCCCTGCCTCAGATTCCCTGCCTCTGATTCCCCGCCTCTGATTCCCTGCCTCTGATTCCCCGCCTCTGATTCCTGCCTCAGATTCCCTGCCTCAGATTTCCTGCCACAGATTCTCTGCCTCTGATTCCCTGCCTTTGATTCCCCACCTCTTATTCCCCGCCTCTGATTCCCAGCCTCTGATTCCCCGCCTCTGATTCCCTGCCTCTGTTTCCCCGCCTCTGATTCCCCACCTCTGATTCCCCACCTCAGATTCCCCGCCTCAGATTCCCTGCATCAGATTTCCCGCCTGAGATTCCCCACCTCAGATTCCCCGCCCCAGATTCCCCGCCTCAAATTCCCCGCATCAGATTCCCCGCCTCTGATTGCCTGCCTCTGATTCCCCACCTCTGATTCCCTGCCTCAGATTCCCTGCCTCAGATTCCCTGCCTCAGATTCCCTGCCTCTGATTCCCCGACTCTGATACCCCGCCTCTTATTCCCCACCTCTGATTCCCCGCCTCTGATTCCCCGCCTCTGATTCCCTGCCTCTGTTTCCCCACCTCTGATTCCCCGCCTCTGATTCCCCGCCTCAGATTCCCCGGCTCTGATTCCCTGCCTCAGATTCCCTGCCTAAGATTCCCCGCCTCAGATACCCTGCCTCAGATTCCCCGCCTCAGATTTCCCGCCTCAGATTCCCCTCCTCAGATTCCCCGCCTCAGATTCCCCGCCTCAGATTCCCCGCCTCAGATTCCCCGCCTCAGTTTCCCCGCCTCAGATTCCCCGCCTCAGATTCCCCGCCTCAGATTCCCCGCCTGATTCCCCGCCTCAGATTCCCCGTCTCAGATTCCCCGCCTCTGATTCCCTGCCTCTGATTCCCTGCCTCTGATTCCCTGCCTCTGATTCCCTGCCTCTGATTCCCTGCCTCTGATTCCGCGCCTCTGATTCCACGCCTCTCTTTCCGTATCTCTGATTCCCCGCCTCTAATTCCCTGCCTCTGATACCCTGCCTCTCTTTGCCTGCCTCTATTTCGGTGCCTCTTTCTCTGCATCTAGTTTCCCACATCTCATTTGCCCCCTCTGATAACCCGCCTCTGATTCCATGCCTCTGATTCCCCGCCTCTGATTCCCCGCCTCTGATTCCCTGCCTCTGATTCCCCGCGTCTGATTCCCTGCCTCAGATTCCCTTCCTCAGATTCCCTTCCTCAGATTCCCTGCCTCTGATTCCCCGCCTCTGATTCCCCGCCTCTTATTCCCCGCCTCTGATTCCCCGCATCTGATTCCCCGCGTCTGATTCCCTCCCTCAGATTCCCCGGCTCTGATTCCCTGCATTAGATTCCCTGCCTCAGATTCCCTGCCTCTGATTCCCCGCCTCTGATTCCCTGCCTCTGATTCCCCGCCTCTGAATCCTGCCTCAGATTCCCTGCCTCAGATTTCCTGCCACAGATTCTCTGCCTCTGATTCCCTGCCTTTGATTCCCCACCTCTTATTCCCCGCCTCTGATTCCCAGCCTCTGATTCCCCGCCTCTGATTCCCTGCCTCTGTTTCCCCGCCTCTGATTCCCCGCCTCTGATTCCCCGCCTCAGATTCCCCGCCTCAGATTCCCTGCATCAGATTCCCCGCCTGAGATTCCCCACCTCAGATTCGCCGCCCCAGATTCCCCGCCTCAAATTCCCCGCATCAGATTCCCCGCATCAGATTCCCCGCCTCAGATTCCCCGCCTCAGATTCCCCACCTCAGATTTCCCGCCTCAGATTCCCCGCCTCCGATTCCCCGCCTCAGATTCCCCGCCTCAGATTCCCCGCCTCAGATTCCCCGCCTCTGAATCTTTCCCTCCCTCAATTTCAACAACACTCTTTGATCTGTTTTGTGTACCTCATTTTAAACACACAAGTTCCAACCACTATGTTTTGCCCGCCTCTTTCCCCACTTCTATTTATCCACCTATGTTTACCTGCCACTGTTTACCCGCCTGTTTCCCCGCCTCTGATTCCCCACCTTTCATTCCCCGCCTCTCTTTCCCTGCCTCTATTTCAGCGCCTCTTTCTCTGCCTCTCTATCCCCACATCTCTTTTCCTCCCGCTGATTCCCCGCCTCTGATTCCCTGCCTCAGATTCCCTGCCTCTGATTCCCCGCCTCTGATTCCCCGCCTCTTATTCCCCACCTCTGATTCCCCGCCTCTGATTCCCCGCCTCTGATTCCCTGCCTCTGTTTCCCCGCCTCCGATTCCCCGCCTCTGATTCCCCGCCTCAGATTCCCTGGCTCTGATTCCCTGCCTCAGATTCCCTGCCTCAGATTCCCCGCCTCAGATTCCCTGCATTAGATTCCCTGCCTCAGATTCCCTGCCTCTGATTCCCCGCCTCTGATTCCCTGCCTCTGATTCCCCGCCTCTGATTCCTGCCTCAGATTCCCTGCCTCAGATTCCCTGCCACAGATTCTCTGCCTCTGATTCCCTGCCTTTGATTCCCCACCTCTTATTCCCCGCCTCTGAATCCCAGCCTCTGATTCCCTGCCTCTGATTCCCTGCCTCTGTTTCCCCGCCTCTGATTCCCCGCCTCTGATTCCCCGCCTCAGATTCCCCGCCTCAGATTCCCTGCATCAGATTCCCCGCCTGAGATTCCCCACCTCAGATTCCCCGCCCCAGATTCCCCGCCTCAACTTCCCCGCATCAGATTCCCCGCCTCAGATTCCCCGCCTCAGATTCCCCGCCTCAGATTCCCCGCCTCAGATTTCCCGCCTCAGATTCCCCGCCTCCGATTCCCCGCCTCAGATTCCCCGCCTCAGATTCCCCGCCTCAGATTCCCCGCCTCAGATTCCCCGCCTCAGATTCCCCGCCTCAGATTCCCCGCCTCAGATTCCCTGCCTCTGATTCCCTGCCTCAGATTCCCTGCCTTAGATTCTCTGCCTCTGATTCCCTGCCTTTGATTCCCCACCTCTTATTCCCCGCCTCTGATTCCCAGCCTCTGATTCCCCGCCTCTGATTCCCTGCCTGTGTTTCCCCGCCTCTGATTCCCCGCCTCTGATTCCCCGCCTCAGATTCCCCGCCTCAGATTCCCTGCATCAGATTCCCCGCCTGAGATTCCCCACCTCAGATTCCCCGCCTCAGATTCCCCGCCTCAAATTCCCCGCATCAGATTCCCCGCCTCAGATTCCCCGCATCAGATTCCCCGCCTCAGATTCCCCGCCTCAGATTTCCCGCCTCAGATTCCCCACCTCCGATTCCCCGCCTCAGATTCCCCGCCTCAGATTCCCCGCCTCAGATTCCCCGCCTCAGATTCCCCGCCTCAGATTCCCCGCCTCAGATTCCCCGCCTCAGATTCCCTGCCTCTGATTGCCTGTCTCTGATTCCCTGCCTCTGTTTCCCCGCCTCTGATTCCCCGCCTCTGATTCCCCGCCTCAGATTCCCCGCCTCAGATTCCCTGCCTCAGATTCCCCGCCTGAGATTCCCCGCCTCAGATTCCCCGCCTGAGATTCCCCGCCTCAGATTCCCCGCCTCAGATTCCCCGCCTCAGATTCCCCGCCTCAGATTCCCTGCCTCTGATTGCCTGCCTCTGATTCCCTGCCTCTGATTCCCTGCCTCTGATTCCCCGCCTCTGATTCCCCGCCTCAGATTCCCTGCCTCAGATTCCCTGCCTCAGATTCCCTGCCTCTGATTCCCTGCCTCAGATTCCCTGCCTCAGATTCCCTGCCTCAGATTCCCTTCCTCTGATTGCCTGCCTCTGTTTCCCTGCCTCTGATTCCCTGCCTCTGATTCCCTGCCACTGATTCCCTGCCTCTGATTCCCTGCCTCTGATTCCCTGCCTCTGATTCCGCGCCTCTGATTCCACGCCTCTCTTTCCTTGTCTCTGATTCCCCGCCTCTGAGTCCCTGCCACTGATACCCTGCCTCTCTTTGCCTGCCTCTATTTCCGTGCCTCTTTCACTGCATCTAGTTTCCCACATCTCATTTGCCCCCTCTGATAACCCGCCTCTGATTCCATGCCTCTGATTCACTGCCTCAGATTCCCTGCATCAGATTCCCCGACTCAGATTTACCGCCTCAGATTCCCAGCCTCAGATTCCCTGCCTCAGATTCCCTGCCTCAGATTCCCTGCCTCAGATTCCATTCATCTGATGCCCTTCATCAATTCCCTGCCTCTGATTCCCTGCCTCTGATTCCCCACCTCTGATTCCCCGCCTCAGATTCCCTGGCTCTGATTCTCTGGCTCAGATTCCCTGCCTTAGATTCCCTGCCTCTGATTCCCCGCATCTGATTCCAGGCCTCTTATTCCCCACCTCTGATTCCCCGCCTCTGATTGCCTGCCACTGATTGCCCGCCTCTGATTCCCCGCCACTGATTCCCCGCCTCTGATTCCCCACCTCTGTCTGTATGCCTCTCTTTCGCCTCCGCTTTTTCCCCTCCACTCTTTCCGCGCCTCTCTTTCCCTCCCTCAATTTCAACAACTCTGTTTGATCTGTTCTGTGTACCTCATTTTCAACACACAAGTTCCAACCACTATGTTTCACCCATCTATTTCCCCGCCTCTATTTATCCGCCTATGTTTACCCGCCTCTGTTTACCCACCTGTTTCACCACCTCTGTTTCCCCGCCTCTGATTCCCCACCTCTGTCTCTATGCCTCTCTTTCGCCTCCACTCTTTCCCCTCCACTCTTTCCGTGCCTGTCTTTCCCTCCCTCAATTTCAACAACACTCTTTGATCTGTTTTGTGTACCTCATTTTAAACACACAAGTTCCAACCACTATGTTTTGCCCGCCTCTTTCCCCACTTCTATTTATCCACCTATGTTTACCTGCCACTGTTTACCCGCCTGTTTCCCCGCCTCTGATTCCCCACCTTTCATTCCCCACCTCTCTTTCCCTGCCTCTATTTCAGCGCCTCTTTCTCTGCCTCTCTATCCCCACATCTCTTTTCCTCCCGCTGATTCCCCGCCTCTGATTTCCTGCCTCAGATTCCCTGCCTCTGATTCCCCGCCTCTGATTCCCCGCCTCTTATTCCACACCTCTGATTCCCCGCCTCTGATTCACGGCTCTGATTCCCTGCCTCTGTTTCCCCGCCTCCGATTCCCCGCCTCTGATTCCCCGCCTCAGATTCCCCGGCTCTGATTCCCTGCCTCAGATTCCCTGCCTCAGATTCCCCGCCTCAGATTCCCTGCCTCAGATTCCCCGCCTCAGATTCCCTGCCTCTGATTCCACGACTCTGATTCCCCGCCTCTTATTCCCCACCTCCGAATCCCCGCCCCTGATTCCCCGCCTCTGATTCCCTGCCTCTGATTCCCCACCTCTGATTCCCTGCCTCAGATTCCCTGCCTCAGATTCCCTGCCTCAGATTCCCTGCCTCTGATTCCCCGACTCTGATTCCCCGCCTCTTATTTCCCACCTCTGATTCCCCGTCTCTGATTCCCCGCCTCTGATTCCCTGCCTCTGTTTCCCCACCTCTGATTCCCCGCCTCCGATTCCCCGCCTCAGATTCCCCGCCTCAGATTCCCCGCCTCAGATTCCCTGCCTAAGATTCCCCGCCTCAGATTCCCTGCCTAAGATTCCCCGCCTCAGATTTCCCGCCTCAGATTCCCCTCCTCAGATTCCCCGCCTCAGATTCCCCGCCTCAGATTCCCCGCCTCAGATTCCCCGCCTCAGATTCCCCGCCTCTGATTCCCCGCGTCTGATTCCCTCCCTCAGATTCCCCGGCTCTGATTCCCTCCCTCAGATTCCCTGCCTCAGATTCCCTGCCTCTGATTCCCCACCTCTCATTCCCTGCCTCTGATTCCCCGCCTCTGATTCCTGCCTCAGATTCCCTGCCTCAGATTCCCTGCCTCAGATTCTCTGCCTCTGATTCCCTGCCTTTGATTCCCCACCTCTTATTCCCCGCCTCTGATTCCCAGCCTCTGATTCCCCGCCTCTGATTCCCTGCCTCTGTTTCCCCGCCTCTGATTCCCTGCCTCTGATTCCCCGCCTCAGATTCCCCGCCTCAGATTCCCTGCATCAGATTCCCCGCCTGAGATTCCCCACCTCAGATTCCCCGCCTCAGATTCCCCGCCTCAAATTCCCCGCCTCAGATTCCCCGCCTCAGATTCCCCGCATCAGATTCCCGGCCTCAGATTCCCCGCCTCAGATTTCCCGCCTCAGATTCCCCGCCTCCGATTCCCCGCCTCAGATTCCCCGCCTCAGATTCCCCGCCTCAGATTCCCCGCCTCAGATTCCCCGCCTCAGATTCCCCGCCTCAGATTCCCCGCCTCAGATTCCCTGCCTCTGATTGCCTGCCTCTGATTCCCTGCCTCTGTTTCCCCGCCTCTGATTCCCCGCCTCTGATTTTCCGCCTCAGATTCCCCGCCTCAGATTCCCTGCCTTAGATTCCCCGCCTGAGATTCCCCACCTCAGATTCCCCGCCTGAGATTCCCCGCCTCAGATTCCCCGCCTCAGATTCCCCGCCTCAGATTCCCCGCCTCAGATTCCCTGCCTCTGATTGCCTGCCTCTGATTCCCTGCCTCTGATTCCCTGCCTCTGATTCCCTGCCTCTGATTCCCTGCCTCTGATTCCCTGCCTCTGATTCCCTGCCTCTGATTCCCTGCCTCTGATTCCGCGCCTCTGATTCCACGCCTCTCTTTCCGTATCTCTGATTCCCCGCCTCTAATTCCCTGCCTCTGATACCCTGCCTCTCTTTGCCTGCCTCTATTTCGGTGCCTCTTTCTCTGCATCTAGTTTCCCACATCTCATTTGCCCCCTCTGATAACCCGCCTCTGATTCCATGCCTCTGATTCCCCGCCTCTGATTCCCCGCCTCTGATTCCCTGCCTCTGATTCCCCGCCTCTGATTCCCTGCCTCAGATTCCCTGCCTCAGATTCCCCGCCTCAGATTCCCTGCCTCAGATTCCCCGCATCAGATTCCCTGCCTCTGATTCTCCGACTCTGATTCCCCGCCTCATATTCCCCGCCTCTGATTCCCCGCCTCTGATTCACTTCCTCTGATACCCTGCCTCTCTTTGCCTGCCTCTATTTCGGTGCCTCTTTCTCTGCATCTAGTTTCCCACATCTAATTTGCCCCCTCTGATAACCCGCCTCTGATTCCATGCCTCTGATTCCCCGCCTCTGATACCCCGCCTCTGATTCCCTGCCTCTGATTCCCCGCCTCTGATTCCCTGACTCAGATTCCCTGCCTCAGATACCCCGCCTCAGATTCCCTGCCTCAGATTCCCCGCCTCAGATTCCCTGCCTCTGATTCCCCGACTCTGATTCCCCGCCTCTTATTCCCCGCCTCTGATTCCCCGCCTCTGATTTCCTGCCTCAGATTCCCTGCCTCAGATTCCCTGCCTCAGATTCCATGCCTCTGATTCCCCGACTCTGATTCCCCGCCTCTTATTCCCCACCTCTGATTCCCCGCCTCTGATTCCCCGCCTCTGATTCCCTGCCTCTGTTTCCCCACCTCTGATTCCCCGCCTCTGATTCCCCGCCTCAGATTCCCCGCCTCTGATTCCCCGCCTCTGATTCCCCGCGTCTGATTCCCTCCCTCAGATTCCCCGGCTCTGATTCCCTGCATTAGATTCCCTGCCTCAGATTCCCTGCCTCTGATTCCCCACCTCTGATTCCCTGCCTCTGATTCCCCGCCTCTGATTCCTGCCTCAGATTCCCTGCCTCAGATTCCCTGCCTTAGATTCTCTGCCTCTGATTCCCTGCCTTTGATTCCCCACCTCTTATTCCCCGCCTCTGATTCCCAGCCTCTGAATCCCCGCCTCTGATTCCCTGCCTCTGTTTCCCCGCCTCTGATTCCCCGCCTCTGATTCCCCGCCTCAGATTCCCCGCCTCAGATTCCCTGCATCAGATTCCCCGCCTGAGATTCCCCACCTCAGATTCCCCGCCACAGATTCCCCGCCTCAAATTCCCCGCATCAGATTCCCCGCCTCAGATTCCCCGCATCAGATTCCCCGCCTCAGATTCCCCGCCTCAGATTTCCCGCCTCAGATTCCCCGCCTCCGATTCCCCGCCTCAGATTCCCCGCCTCAGATTCCCCGCCTCAGATTCCCCGCCTCAGATTCCCCGCCTCAGATTCCCCGCCTCAGATTCCCCGCCTCAGATTCCCTGCCTCTGATTGCCTGCCTCTGATTCCCTGCCTCTGTTTCCCCGCCTCTGATTCCCCGCCTCTGATTCCCCGCCTCAGATTCCCCGCCTCAGATTCCCTGCCTCAGATTCCCCGCCTGAGATTCCCCGCCTGAGATTCCCCGCCTGAGATTCCCCGCCTCAGATTCCCCGCCTCAGATTCCCCGCCTCAGATTCCCTGCCTCTGATTGCCTGCCTCTGATTCCCTGCCTCTGATTCCCTGCCTCTGATTCCCCGCCTCTGATTCCCCGCCTCAGATTCCCTGCCTCAGATTCCCTGCCTCAGATTCCCTGCCTCTGATTCCCTGCCTCAGATTCCCTGCCTCAGATTCCCTGCCTCAGATTCCCTTCCTCTGATTGCCTGCCTCTGTTTCCCTGCCTCTGATTCCCTGCCTCTGATTCCCTGCCTCTGATTCCCTGCCTTTGATTCCCTGCCTCTGATTCCCTGCCTCTGATTCCGCGCCTCTGATTCCACGCCTCTCTTTCCTTGTCTCTGATTCCCCGCCTCTGAGTCCCTGCCACTGATACCCTGCCTCTCTTTGCCTGCCTCTATTTCCGTGCCTCTTTCACTGCATCTAGTTTCCCACATCTCATTTGCCCCCTCTGATAACCCGCCTCTGATTCCATGCCTCTGATTCACTGCCTCAGATTCCCTGCATCAGATTCCCCGACTCAGATTTACCGCCTCAGATTCCCCGCCTCAGATTCCCTGCCTCAGATTCCCTGCCTCAGATTCCCTGCCTCAGATTCCCTGCCTCAGATTCCCTTCATCTGATGCCCTTCATCAATTCCCTGTCTCTGATTCCCTGCCTCTGATTCCCCACCTCTGATTCCCCGCCTCAGATTCCCTGGCTCTGATTCTCTGGCTCAGATTCCCTGCCTTAGATTCCCTGCCTCTGATTCCCCGCATCTGATTCCAGGCCTCTTATTCCCCACCTCTGATTCCCCGCCTTTGATTGCCTGCCACTGATTGCCCGCCTCTGATTCCCCGCCTCTGATTCCCCGCCTCTGATTCCCCACCTCTGTCTGTATGCCTCTCTTTCGCCTCCGCTTTTTCCCCTCCACTCTTTCCGCGCCTCTCTTTCCCTCCCTCAATTTCAACAACTCTGTTTGATCTGTTCTGTGTACCTCATTTTCAACACACAAGTTCCAACCACTATGTTTCACCCATCTATTTCCCCGCCTCTATTTATCCGCCTATGTTTACCCGCCTCTGTTTACCCACCTGTTTCACCGCCTCTGATTCCCCGCCTCTGATTCCCCACCTCTGTCTCTACGCCTCTCTTTCGCCTCCACTCTTTCCCCTCCACTCTTTCAGTGCCTGTCTTTCCCTCCCTCAATTTCAACAACACCTTTTGATCTGTTTTGTGTACCTCATTTTAAACACACAAGTTCCAACCACTATGTTTTGCCCGCCTCTTTCCCCGCCTCTATTTATCCACCTATGTTTACCTGCCACTGTTTACCCGCCTGTTTCCCCGCCTCTGATTCCCCACCTTTCATTCCCCGCCTCTCTTTCCCTGCCTCTATTTCCGTGCATCTTTCTCTGCCTCTCTTTCCCCACATCTCTTTACCTCCCGCTGATTCCCCGCCTCTGATACCCCGCCTCTGATTCCCCGCCTCTGATTCCCTGCCTCAGATTCCCTGCCTCAGATTCCCTGCCTCAGATTCCCTGCCTCTGATTCCCTGCCTCTGATTCCCCGCCTCTTATTCCCCGCCTCTGATTCCACGCCTCTGATTCCCTGCATTTGATTCCCTTCCTCTGTTTCCCCGCCTCTGATTCCCCGCCTCTGATTCCCCGCCTCAGATTCCCCAGCTCTGATTCCCTGCCTCAGATTCCCTGCCTCAGATTCCCCGCCTCAGACTCCCTGCCTCAGATTCCCCACCTCAGATTCGATGCCTCTGATTCCCCGACTCTGATTCCCCGCCTCTTATTCCCCACTTCTGATTCCCCGCCTCTGATTCCCCGCCTCAGATTCCTTGCCTCTGTTTCCCCACCTCTGATTCCCCGCCTCTGATTACCCGCCTCAGATTCCCCGGCTCTGATTCCCTACCTCAGATTCCCTGCCTCAGATACCCCGCCTCAGATTCCTTGCCTCAGATTCCCCGCCTCAGATTTCCCGCCTCAGATTCCCCGCCTCAGATTCCCCGCCGCAGATTCCCCGCCTCAGATGCCCCGCCTCAGATTCCCCGCCTCAGATTCCCCGCCTCAGATTCCCCGCCTCAGATTCCCCGCCTCAGATTCCCCGCCTCAGATTCCCCGCCTCAGATTCCCCGCCTCAGATTCCCCGCCTCTGATTCCCCGCCTCTGATTCCCTGCCTCTGATTCCCTGCCTCTGATTCCCTGCCTCTGATTCCCTGCCTCTGATTCCCTGCCTCTGATTCCGCGCCTCTGATTCCACGCCTCTCTTTCCGTATCTCTGATTCCCCGCCTCTAATTCCCTGCCTCTGATACCCTGCCTCTATTTGCCTGCCTCTATTTCCGTGCCTCTTTCTCTGCATCTAGTTTCCCACATGTCATTTGCCCCCTCTGATAACCTGCCTCTGATTCCATGCCTCTGATTCCCCGCCTCTGATTCCCCGCCTCTGATTCGCTGCCTCTGATTCCCCGCCTCTGATTCCCTGCCTCAGATTCCCTGCCTCAGATTCCCTGCCTCAGATACCCTGCCTCTAATTCCCCGCCTCTTATTCCCCGTCTCTGATTCCCCGCCTCTGATTCCCCGCGTCTGATTCCCTCCCTCAGATTCCCCGGCTCTGATTCCCTGCATTAGATTCCCTGCCTCAGATTCCCTGCCTCTGATTCCCCGCCTCTGATTCCCTGCCTCTGATTCCCCACCTCTGATTCCTGCCTCAGATTCCCTGCCTCAGATTCCCTGCCTCAGATTCCCTGCCTCTGATTCACTGCCTTTGATTCCCCGCCTCTTATTCCCCGCCTCAGATTCCCCGCCTCAGATTCCCCGCCTCAGATTCCCCGCCTCAGATTCCCCGTCTCAGATTCCCCGCCTCAGATACCCCGCCTCAGATTCCCCGCCTCAGATTCCCTGCCTCAGATTCCCCGCATCCGATTCCCTGCCTCAGATTCCCTGTCTCAGATTCCCTGCCTCAGATTCCCTTCATCTGATTCCCTTCATCTGATTCCCTGCCTCTGATTCCCCGCCTCTGATTCCCTGCCTCTGATTCCCTGCCTCTGATTCCCTGCCTCTGATTCCCTGCCTCTGATTCCCTGCCTCTGATTCCGCGCCTCTGATTCCACGCCTCTCTTTCCGTATCTCTGATTCCCCGCCTCTAATTCCCTGCCTCTGATACCCTGCCTCTATTTGCCTGCCTCTATTTCCGTGCCTCTTTCTCTGCATCTAGTTTCCCACATGTCATTTGCCCCCTCTGATAACCTGCCTCTGATTCCATGCCTCTGATTCCCCGCCTCTGATTCCCCGCCTCTGATTCCCCGCCTCTGATTCCTGCCTCAGATTCCCTGCCTCAGATTCCCTGCCTCAGATTCTCTGCCTCTGATTCCCTGCCTTTGATTCCCCACCTCTTATTCCCCGCCTCTGAATCCCAGCCTCTGATTCCCCGCCTCTGATTCCCTGCCTCTGTTTCCCCGCCTCTGATTCCCCGCCTCTGATTCCCCGCCTCAGATTCCCCGCCTCAGATTCCCTGCATCAGATTCCCCGCCTGAGATTCCCCACCTCAGATTCCCCGCCCCAGATTCCCCGCCTCAACTTCCTCGCATCAGATTCCCCGCCTCAGATTCCCCGCCTCAGATTCCCCGCCTCAGATTCCCCGCCTCAGATTTCCCGCCTCAGATTCCCCGCCTCCGATTCCCCGCCTCAGATTCCCCGCCTCAGATTCCCCGCCTCAGATTCCCCGCCTCAGATTCCCCACCTCAGATTCCCCGCCTCAGATTCCCCGCCTCAGATTCCCTGCCTCTGATTCCCTGCCTCAGATTCCCTGCCTTAGATTCTCTGCCTCTGATTCCCTGCCTTTGATTCCCCACCTCTTATTCCCCGCCTCTGATTCCCAGCCTCTGATTCCCCGCCTCTGATTCCCTGCCTCTGTTTCCCCGCCTCTGATTCCCCGCCTCTGATTCCCCGCCTCAGATTCCCCGCCTCAGATTCCCTGCATCAGATTCCCCGCCTGAGATTGCCCACCTCAGATTCCCCGCCTCAGATTCCCCGCCTCAAATTCCCCGCATCAGATTCCCCGCCTCAGATTCCCCGCATCAGATTCCCCGCCTCAGATTCCCCGCCTCAGATTTCCCGCCTCAGATTCCCCGCCTCCGATTCCCCACCTCAGATTCCCCGCCTCAGATTCTGCGCCTCTGATTCCACGCCTCTCTTTCCGTATCTCTGATTCCCCGCCTCTGATTCCCTGCCTCTGATACCCTGCCTCTCTTTGCCTGCCTCTATTTCGGTGCCTCTTTCTCTGCATCTAGTTTCCCACATCTCATTTGCCCCCTCTGATAACCCGCCTCTGATTCCATGCCTCTGATTCCCCGCTTCTGAATCTCCGCCTCTGATTCCCCGCCTCTGATTCCACGCCTCTGATTCCCTGCCTCAGATTCCCTGCCTCAGATTCCCTGCCTCAGATTCCCTGCATCTGATTCCCCGCCCTGATTCCCCGCCTCTTATTCCCCGCCTCTGATTCCCCACCTCTGATTCCCTGCCTCTGATTCCCTGCCTCTGTTTCCCCGCCTCTGATTCCCCGCCTCTGATTCCCCGCCTCAGATTCCCCGGCTCTGATTCCCTGCCTGAGATTCCCTGCCTCAGATTCCCTGCCTATGATTCCATGCCTCTGAGTCCCCGTGTCAGATTCCCCGGCTCTGATTCCTTGCCTGAGATTCCCTGCCTCAGATTCCCCGCCTCAGATTCCCTGCCTCAGATTCCCCACCTCAGATTCCCTGCCTCAGGTTCCCTGCCTCTCTTTGCCTGCCTCTATTTCCGTGCCTCTTTCTCTGCATCTAGTTTCCCACATCTCATTTGCCCCCTCTGATAACCCGCCTCTGATTCCATGCCTCTGATTCCCCGCCTCTGATTCCCCACCTCTGATTCCCCGCCTCTGATTCCCTGCCTCAGATTCCCTGCCTCAGATTCCTTGCCTCAGATTCCCTGCCTCTGTTTCCCCGCCTCTGATTCCCCACGTCTGATTCCCCGCCTCAGATTCACCGGCTCTGATTCCCTGCCTGAGATTCCATGCCTCAGATTCCCCGCCTCAGATTCCCTGCCTCAGATTCCCCGCCTCAGATTCCCCGCCTCAGATTCCCCGCCTCAGATTCCCCGCCTCAGATTCCCCGCCTCAGATTCCCCGCCTCAGATTCCCCGCCTCCGATTCCCCGCCTCAGATTCCCTGCCTCAGTTTCCCTGCCTCAGATTCCCTGCCTCAGATTCCCTTCATCTGATTCCCTTCATCTGATTCCCTGCCTCTGATTCCGTGCCTCTGATTCCCCACCTCTGATTCCCCGCCTCAGATTCCCTGGCTCTGATTCTCTGGCTCAGATTCCCTGGCTCTGATTCCCTGCCTCTGATTCCCTGCATCTGATTCCAGGCCTCTTATTCCCCACCTCTGATTCCCCGCCTCTGATTGCCTGCCACTGATTGCCCACCTCTGATTCCCCACCTCTGATTCCCCGCCTCTGATTCCCCACCTCTGTCTGTATGCCTCTCTTTCGCCTCCGCTTTTTCCCCTCCACTCTTTCCGCGCCTCTCTTTCCCTCCCTCAATTTCAACAACTCTGTTTGATCTGTTCTGTGTACCTCATTTTCAACACACAAATTCCAACCACTATGTTTCACCCATCTCTTTCCACGCCTCTATTTATCCGCCTATGTTTACCCGCCTCTGTTTACCCACCTGTTTCACCGCCTCAGATTCCCCGCCTCAGATTCCCCGCCTCAGATTCCCCGCCTCAGATTCCCCCCCTCAGATTCCCCGCCTCAGATTCCCCGCCTCAGATTCCCCGCCTCAGATTCTCCGCCTCTGATTCCCCGCCTCTGAATCCCCGCCTCTTATTCCCCGCCTCTGATTCCCCGCCTCTGATTCCCCGCATCTGATTCCCTGCCTCAGATTCCCCGGGCCTGATTCCCTGCATTAGATTCCCTGCCTCAGATTCCCTGCCTCTGATTCCCCGCCTCTGATTCCCTGCCTCTGATTTCCCGCCTCTGATTCCTGCCTCAGATTCCCTGCCTCAGATTCCCTGCCTCAGATTCCCTGCCTCTGATTCCCTGCCTCTGATTCCCTGCCTCTGATTCCCTGCCTCTGATTCCATGCCTCTGATTCCCTGCCTCTGATTCCGCGCCTCTGATTCCACGCCTCTCTTTCCGTATCTCTGATTCCCCGCCTCTGATTCCCTGCCTCTGATACCCTGCCTCTCTTTGCCTGCCTCTATTTCGGTGCCTCTTTCTCTGCATCTAGTTTCCCACATCTCATTTGCCCCCTCTGATAACCCGCCTCTGATTCCATGCCTCTGACTCCCCGCCTCTGATTCCCCGCCTCTGATTCCCCGCCTCTGATTCCCCGCCTCTGATTCCCTGCCTCAGATTCCCTGCCTCAGATTCCCTGCCTCAGATTCCCTGCATCTGATTCCCCGCCTCTGATTCCCCGCCTCTTATTCCCCGCCTCTGATTCCCCGCCTCTGATTCCCTGCCTCTGATTCCCTGCCTCTGCTTCCCCGCCTCTGATTCCCCTCCTCTGATTCCCCGCCTCAGATTCCCCGGCTCTGATTCCCTGCCTGAGATTCCCTGCCTCAGATTCCCTGCCTATGATTCCCTGCCTCTGAGTCCCCGCGTCAGATTCCCCGGCTCTGATTCCCTGCCTGAGATTCCCTGCCTCAGATTCCCCGCCTCAGATTCCCTGCCTCAGATTCCCCGCCTCATATTCCCTGCCTCAGATACCCTGCCTCCCTTTGACTGCCTCTATTTCCGTGCCTCTTTCTCTGCATCTAGTTTCCCACATCTCTTTTCCTCCCGCCTGTTTCCCCGCCTCTGATTGCCCACCTTTCATTCCCCGCCTCTCTTTCCCTGCCTTTATTTCCGCACCTCTTTCTCTGCCTCTCTTTCCCCACATCTCTTTTCCTCCCGCTGATTCCCCGCCTCTGATTCCCCGCCTCTGATTCCCTTCCTCTGATTCCCCGCCTCTGATTCCCTGCCTCAGATTCCCTGCCTCAGATTCCCTGCCTCTGATTCCCCGACTCTGATTCCCCGCCTCTTATTCCCCGCCTCTGATTCCCCGCCTCTGATTCCCCGCCTCTGATTCCCTGCCTCTGTTTCCCCACCTCTGATTCCCCGCCTCTGATTCCCCGCCTCAGATTCCCCGGCTCTGATTCCCCGCCTCAGATTCCCTGCCAAAGATTCACCGCCTCAGATTCCCCGCCTCAGATTCCCCGCCTCAGATTCCCCGCCTCAGATTCCCCACCTCAGATTCCCTGCCTCAGATTCCCCGCCTCAGTTTCCCCGCCTCAGATTCCCCGCCTCAGATTCCCCGCCTCAGATTCCCCGCCTCAGATTCCCCGCCTCAGATTCCCCGCCTCTGATTCCCCGCCTCTGATTCCCTGCCTCTGATTCCCTGCCTCTGATTCCCTGCCTCTGATTCCCTGCCTCTGATTCCCTGCCTCTGATTCCCTGCCTCAGATTCCGCGCCTCTGATTCCACGCCTCTCTTTCCGTATCTTTGATTCCCCACCTCTAATTCCCTGCCTCTGATACCCTGCCTCTCTTTGCCTTCCTCAATTTCGGTGCCTCTTTGTCTGCATCTAGTTTCCCACATCTCATTTTCCCCCTCTGATAACCCGCCTCTGATTCCATGCCTCTGATTCCCTGCCTCTGATTCCCCGCCTCTGATTCCCTGCCTCAGATTCCCTGCCTCAGATTCCCTGCCTCAGATTCCCTGACTCTGATTCCCCGCCTCTGAATCCCCGCCTCTTATTCCCCGCCTCTGATTCCCCGCCTCTGATTCCCCGCATCTGATTCCCTGCCTCAGATTCCCCGGGTCTGATTCCCTGCATTAGATTCCCTGCCTCAGATTCCCTGCCTCTGATTCCCCGCCTCTGATTCCCTGCCTCTGATTCCCCGCCTCTGATTCCTGCCTCAGATTCCCTGCCTCAGATTCCCTGCCTCAGATTCCCTGCCTCTGATTCCCTGCCTTTGATTCCACGCCTCTTATTCCCCGCCTCTGATTCCCAGCCTCTGATTCCCCGCCTCTGATTCCCTGCCTCTGATTCCCCGCCTCTGATTCCTGCCTCAGATTCCCTGCCTCAGATTCCCTGCCTCAGATTCCCTGCCTCTGATTCCCTGCCTTTGATTCCACGCCTCTTATTCCCCGCCTCTGATTCCCAGCCTCTGATTCCCCGGCTCTGATTCCCTGCCTGAGATTCCCTGCCTCAGAATCCCCACCTCAGATTCCCTGCCTCAGATTCCCCACCTCAGATTCCCCGCCTCAGATTCCCCGCCTCAGATGCCCCACCTCAGATTCCCCGCCTCAGATTCCCTTCCTCTGATTGCCTGCCTCTGATTCCCTGCCTCTGATTCCCTGCCTCTAAATCCCTGCCTCTGATTCACTGCCTCTGATTCTGCGCCTCTGATTCCCCGCCTCTCTTTCCGTGTCTCTGATTCCCCGCCTCAGATTCCCTGCCTCACATACCCTGCCTCTCTTTGCCTGCCTCTATTTCCGTGCCTCTTTCTCTGCATCTAGTTTCCCACATCTCATTTGCCCCCTCTGATAACCCACCTCTGATTCCCCGCTTCTGATTCCCCGCCTCTGATTCCCTGCCTCAGAATCCCTGCCTCAGATTCCTTGCCTCACATTCCCTGCCTCTGATTCCCCGCCTCTGATTCCCCGCCTCTTATTCCCCGCCTCTGATACCCCGCCTCTGATTCCCCGCCTCTGATTCCCTGCCTCTGTATCCCCGCCTCTGATTCCCCGCGTCTGATTCCCCGCCTCAGATTCCCCGGCTCTGATTCCCAGCCTGAGATTCCATGCCTCAGATTCCCTGCCTCAGATTCCCTGCCTCAGATTCACCGCCTCAGATTCCCCGCCTCAGATTCCCCGCCTCAGATTCCCC
Organism: Narcine bancroftii; assembly: GCF_036971445.1. Lineage (NCBI taxonomy): Eukaryota > Metazoa > Chordata > Chondrichthyes > Torpediniformes > Narcinidae > Narcine > Narcine bancroftii. Next base: position 91,088,896 of record NC_091481.1, read on the forward strand.
AGCTCAGATTCCCCGCCTCACATTCCCCACCTCAGATTCCCCGCCTCAGATGCCCTGCCTCAGATTCCCTGTCTCAGATTCCCTGCCTCAGATTCCCTTCATCTGATTCCCTTCATCTGATTCCCTGCCTCTGATTCCCTGCCTCTGATTCCCTGCCTCTGATTCCCCGCCTCTGATTCCCTGCCTCAGATTGCCTGCCTCAGATTCCCTGCCTCAGATTCCCTGCCTCTGATTCCCCGCCTCTAAATCCCTGCCTCTGATTGCCTGCCTCAGATTCCCTGCCTCTGATTCCCTGCCTCTGATTCCCTGCCTCTGATTCCCTGCCTCTGATTCCCTGCCTCTGATTCCGCGCCTCTGATTCCACGCCTCTCTTTCCGTATCTCTGATTCCCCGCCTCTGATTCTCTGCCTCTTGTACCCTGCCTCTCTTTGCCTGCCTCTATTTTGGTGCCTCTTTCTCTGCATCTAGTTTCCCACATCTCATTTGCCCCTCTGATAAACCGCCTCTGATTCCATGCCTCTAAATCCCCGCCTCAGATTCCCCGGCTCTGATTTCCTGCCTGAGATTCCCTGCCTCAGATTCCCTGCCTATGATTCCCTGCCTCTGAGTCCCCACGTCAGATTCCCCGGCTCTGATTCCCTGCCTGAGATTCCCTGCCTCAGAATCCCCGCCTCAGATTCCCTGCCTCAGATTCCCCGCCTCAGATTCCCCGCCTCAGATTCCCCGCCTCAGATTCCCCGCCTCAGATTCCCCACCTCAGATTCCCCGCCTCAGATTCCCTGCCTCTGATTGCCTGCCTCTGATTCCCTGCCTCTGATTCCCTGCCTCTAAATCCCTGCCTCTGATTCACTGCCTCTGATTCCGCGCCTCTGATTCCCCGCCTCTCTTTCCGTGTCTCTGATTCCCCGCCTCAGATTCCCTGCCTCACATACCCTGCCTCTCTTTGCCTGCCTCTATTTCCGTGCCTCTTTCTCTGCATCTAGTTTCCCACATCTCATTTGCCCCCTCTGATAACCCGCCTCTGATTCCATGCCTCTGATTCCCCGCTTCTGATTCCCCGCCTCTGATTCCCCGCCTCTGATTCGCTGCCTCAGAATTCCTGCCTCAGATTCCTTGCCTCAGATTCCCTGCCTCTGATTCCCCGCCTCTGATTCCCCGCCTCTTATTCCCCGCCTCTGATACCCCGCCTCTGATTCCCCGCCTCTGATTCCCTGCCTCTGTATCCCCGCCTCTGATTCCCTGCGTCTGATTCCCCGCCTCAGATTCCCTGCCTCACATACCCTGCCTCTCTTTGCCTGCCTCTATTTCCGTGCCTCTTTCTCTGCATCTAGTTTCCCACATCTCATTTGCCCCCTCTGATAACCCACCTCTGATTCCATGCCTCTGATTCCCCGCTTCTGATTCCCCGCCTCTGATTCCCCGCCTCTGATTCGCTGCCTCAGAATCCCTGCCTCAGATTCCTTGCCTCAGATTCCCTGCCTCTGATTCCCCGCCTCTGATTCCCCGCCTCTTATTCCCCGCCTCTGATACCCCGCCTCTGATTCCCCGCCTCTGATTCCCTGCCTCTGTATCCCCGCCTCTGATTCCCCGCGTCTGATACCCCGCCTCAGATTCCCCGGCTCTGATTCCCAGCCTGAGATTCCATGCCTCAGATTCCCTGCCTCAGATTCCCTGCCTCAGATTCACCGCCTCAGATTCCCCGCCTCAGATTCCCCGCCTCAGATTCCCCAGCTCAGATTCCCCGCCTCACATTCCCCACCTCAGATTCCCCGCCTCAGATTCCCTGCCTCAGATTCCCTGTCTCAGATTCCCTGCCTCAGATTCCCTTCATCTGATTCCCTTCATCTGATTCCCTGCCTCTGATTCCCTGCCTCTGATTCCCTGCCTCTGATTCCCCGCCTCTGATTCCCCGCCTCAGATTGCCTGCCTCAGATTCCCTGCCTCAGATTCCCTGCCTCTGATTCCCCGCCTCTAAATCCCTGCCTCTGATTGCCTGCCTCTGATTCCGCGCCTCTGATTCCCCACCTCTCTTTCCGTGTCTCTTATTCCCCGCCTCAGATTCCTTGCCTCACATACCCTGCCTCTCTTTGCCTGCCTCTATTTCCGTGCCTCTTTCTCTGCATCTAGTTTCCCACATCTCATTTGCCCCCTCTGATAACCCGCCTCTGATTCCATGCCTCTGATTGCCCGCCTCTGATTCCCCGCCTTTGCTTCCCCGCCTCTGATTCCCTGCCTCAGAATCCCTGCCTCAGATTCCTTGCCTCAGATTCCCTGCCTCTGATTCCGGGCCTCTGATTCCCCGCCTCCTATTCCCCGCCTCTGATTCCCCGCCTCTGATTCCCCGCCTCTGATTCCCTGCCTCTGTTTCCCAGCCTCTGATTCCCCACGTCTGATTCCCCGCCTCACATTCCCCGGCTCTGATTCCCTGCCTGAGATTCCATGCCTGAGATTTCCCGCCTCAGATTCCCTGCCTCAGATTCACCGCCTCAGATTCCCCGCCTCAGATTCCCCGCCTTTGATTCCCCGCCTCTTATTCCCCGCCTCTGATTCCCCGCCTCTGATTCCCCGCCTCTGATTCCCCGCCTCTGTTTCCCCGCCTCTGATTCCCCGCCTCTGATTCCCCGCCTCAGATTCCCCGGCTCTGATTCCCTGCCTGAGATTCCCTGCCTCAGATACCCCGCCTCAGATTCCCCGCCTCAGATTCCCCACCTCAGATTCCCCGCCTCAGATACCCCGCCTCAGATTCCCCGCCTCAGATTCCCCGTCTCAGATTCCCCGCCTCAGATTCCCCGCCTCAGATTCCCCGCCTCAGATTCCCCGCCTCAGATTCCCCGCATCAGATTCCCCGCCTCAGATTCCCCGCCTCAGATTCCCCGCCTCAGATTCCCCGCCTCAGATTCCCTGCCTCAGATTCCCTGCCTCTGATTCCCTGCCTCTGATTCCCTGCCTCTGATTCCCTGCCTCTAAATCCCTGCCTCTGATTCCCTGCCTCTGATTCCCTGCCTCTGATTCCCTGCCTCTGATTCCCTGCCTCTGATTCCCTGCCTCTGATTCCCTGCATCTGATTCCCTGCCTCTGATTCCCTGCCTCTAAATCCCTGCCTCTGATTCCCTGCCTCTGAATCCCTGCCTCTGATTCCGCGCCTCTGATTCCCCGCCTCTCTTTCCGTGTCTCTGATTCCCCGCCTCAGATTCCCTGCCTCACATACCCTGCCTCTCTTTGCCAGCCTCTATTTCCGTGCCTATTTGTCTGCATCTAGTTCCCACATCTCATTTGCCCCCTCTGATAACCCACCTCTGATTCCATGCCTCTGATTCCCCGCCTCTGATTCCCTGCCTCAGATTCCCTGCCTCAGATTCCTTTCCTCAGATTCCCTGCCTCTGTTTCCCCGCCTCTGATTCCCCACGTCTGAGTCCCCGCCTCAGATTCCCCGGCTCTGATTCCCTGCCTGAGATTCCCCGCCTCAGATTCCCCGCCTCAGATTCCCCGCCTCAGATTCCCTGCCTCAGATTCCCCGCCTCAGATTCCCCGCCTCAGTTTCTCCGCCTCAGATTCCCCGCCTCAGATTCCCTGCCTCAGATTCACTGCCTCAGATTCCCTGCCTCAGCTTCCCTTCATCTGATTCCCTTCATCTGATTCCCTGCCTCTGATTCCCTGCCTCTGATTCCCTGCCTCTGATTCCCCGCCTCTGATTCCCCGCCTCAGATTCCCTGCCTCAGATTCCCTGCCTCAGATTCCCTGCCTCTGATTCCCTGCCTCAGATTCCCTGCTTCAGATTCCCTGCCTCAGATTCCCTGCCTCTGATTCCCCGCCTCTGATTCCACGCCTCTGATTCCCCGCCTCTGATTCCAGGCCTCTTATTCCCCACCTCTGATTCCCCACCTCTGATTGCCTGCCACTGCTTGCCCGCCTCTGATTCCCCGCCTCTGATTCCCCGCCTCTGATTCCCCACCTCTGTCTGTATGCCTCTCTTGCGCCTCAGCTTTTTCCCCTACACTCTTTCCGCGCCTCTCTTTCCCTCCCTCAATTTCAACAACTCTGTTTGATCTGTTCTGTGTACCACATTTTCAACACACAAGTTCCAACCACTATGTTTCACCCATCACTTTCCCCGCCTCTATTTTTCTGCCTATGTTTACCCGCCTCTGTTTACACACCTGTTTCACCGCCTCTGATTCCCCGCCTCTGATTCCCCACCTCTGTCTCGACGCCTCTCTTTCGCCTCCACTCTTTCCACTCCACTCTTTCCGTGCCTGTCTTTCCCTCCCTCAATTTCAACAACACTGTTTGATCTGTTTTGTGTACCTGATTTTAAACACACAAGTTCCAACCACTATGTTTTGCCCGCCTCTTTCCCCGCCTCTATTTATCCACATATGTTTACCTGCCTCTGTTCCCCCGCCTGTTTCCCCACCTCTGCTTCCCCACCTTTCTTTCCCCGCCTCTCTTTCCCTGCCTCTATTTCCGCCTCTCTTTCTCTGCCTCTCTTTCCCCACAACGCTTTTCCTCCTGCTGATTCCCCGCCTCTGATTCCCCGCCTCTGATTCCCTGCCTCTGATTCCCTGCCTCTGATTCCCTGCCTCAGATTCCCTGCCTCAGATTCCCTGCCTCAGATTCCCTGCCTCTGATTCCCCGCCTCTGATTCCCCGCCTCTTATTCCCCGCCTCTGATTCCCCGCCTCTGATTCCCCGTGTCTGATTCCCTGCCTCAGATTCCCCGGCTCTGATTCCCTGCATCAGATTCCCTGCCTCAGATTCCCTGCCTCTGATTCCCCGCCTCTGATTCCCTGCCTCTGATTCCCCGCCTCTGATTCCTGCCTCAGATTCCCTGCCTCAGATTCCCTGCCTCAGATTCCCTGCCTCAGATTCCCTGCCTCTTATTCCCTGCCTCAGATTCCCTGCCTCAGATTCCCTGCCTCAGATTCCCTGCCTCAGATTCCCTGCCTCAGATTCCCTGCCTCAGATTCCCTGCCTCTGATTCCCTGCCTCAGATTCCCTGCCTCAGATTCCCTGCCTCAGATTCCCTGCCTCTGATGCCTGCCTCTGATTCCCTGCCTCTGATTCCCTGCCTCTGATTCCCTGCCTCTGATTCCCTGCCTCTGATTCCCTGCCTCTGATTCCCTGCCTCTGATTCCGCAACTCTGATTCCACGCCTCTCTTTCCTTGTCTCTAATTCCCCGCCTCAGATTCCCTGCCTCTGATACACTGCCTCACTTTGCCTGCCTCTATTTCCGTGCCTCTTTCTCTGCATCTAGTTTCCCACATCTCATTTGCCCCCTCTGATAACCCGCCTCTGATTCCATGCCTCTGATTGCCCGCCTCTGATTCCCCACCTCAGATTGCCTGCCTCAGATTCCCTGCCTCAGATTCCCTGCCTCTGATTCCCCGCCTCTAAATCCCTGCCTCTGATTGCCTGCCTCTGATTCCGCGCCTCTGATTCCCCACCTCTCTTTCCGTGTCTCTTATTCCCCGCCTCAGATTCCTTGCCTCACATACCCTGCCTCTCTTTGCCTGCCTCTATTTCCGTGCCTCTTTCTCTGCATCTAGTTTCCCACATCTCATTTGCCCCCTCTGATAACCCGCCTCTGATTCCATGCCTCTGATTGCCCGCCTCTGATTCCCCGCCTTTGCTTCCCCGCCTCTGATTCCCTGCCTCAGAATCCCTGCCTCAGATTCCTTGCCTCAGATTCCCTGCCTCTGATTCCGGGCCTCTGATTCCCCGCCTCCTATTCCCCGCCTCTGATTCCCCGCCTCTGATTCCCCGCCTCTGATTCCCTGCCTCTGTTTCCCAGCCTCTGATTCCCCACGTCTGATTCCCCGCCTCACATTCCCCGGCTCTGATTCCCTGCCTGAGATTCCATGCCTCAGATTTCCCGCCTCAGATTCCCTGCCTCAGATTCACCGCCTCAGATTCCCCGCCTCAGATTCCCCGCCTCAGATTCCCCGCCTTTGATTCCCCGCCTCTTATTCCCCGCCTCTGATTCCCCGCCTCTGATTCCCCGCCTCTGATTCCCCGCCTCTGTTTCCCCGCCTCTGATTCCCCGCCTCTGATTCCCCGCCTCAGATTCCCCGGCTCTGATTCCCTGCCTGAGATTCCCTGCCTCAGATACCCCGCCTCAGATTCCCCGCCTCAGATTCCCCACCTCAGATTCCCCGCCTCAGATACCCCGCCTCAGATTCCCCGCCTCAGATTCCCCGTCTCAGATTCCCCGCCTCAGATTCCCCGCCTCAGATTCCCCGCCTCAGATTCCCCGCCTCAGATTCCCCGCATCAGATTCCCCGCCTCAGATTCCCCGCCTCAGATTCCCCGCCTCAGATTCCCCGCCTCAGATTCCCTGCCTCAGATTCCCTGCCTCTGATTCCCTGCCTCTGATTCCCTGCCTCTGATTCCCTGCCTCTAAATCCCTGCCTCTGATTCCCTGCCTCTGATTCCCTGCCTCTGATTCCCTGCCTCTGATTCCCTGCCTCTGATTCCCTGCCTCTGATTCCCTGCATCTGATTCCCTGCCTCTGATTCCCTGCCTCTAAATCCCTGCCTCTGATTCCCTGCCTCTGAATCCCTGCCTCTGATTCCGCGCCTCTGATTCCCCGCCTCTCTTTCCGTGTCTCTGATTCCCCGCCTCAGATTCCCTGCCTCACATACCCTGCCTCTCTTTGCCAGCCTCTATTTCCGTGCCTATTTGTCTGCATCTAGTTCCCACATCTCATTTGCCCCCTCTGATAACCCACCTCTGATTCCATGCCTCTGATTCCCCGCCTCTGATTCCCTGCCTCAGATTCCCTGCCTCAGATTCCTTTCCTCAGATTCCCTGCCTCTGTTTCCCCGCCTCTGATTCCCCACGTCTGAGTCCCCGCCTCAGATTCCCCGGCTCTGATTCCCTGCCTGAGATTCCCCGCCTCAGATTCCCCGCCTCAGATTCCCCGCCTCAGATTCCCTGCCTCAGATTCCCCGCCTCAGATTCCCCGCCTCAGTTTCTCCGCCTCAGATTCCCCGCCTCAGATTCCCTGCCTCAGATTCACTGCCTCAGATTCCCTGCCTCAGCTTCCCTTCATCTGATTCCCTTCATCTGATTCCCTGCCTCTGATTCCCTGCCTCTGATTCCCTGCCTCTGATTCCCCGCCTCTGATTCCCCGCCTCAGATTCCCTGCCTCAGATTCCCTGCCTCAGATTCCCTGCCTCTGATTCCCTGCCTCAGATTCCCTGCTTCAGATTCCCTGCCTCAGATTCCCTGCCTCTGATTCCCCGCCTCTGATTCCACGCCTCTGATTCCCCGCCTCTGATTCCAGGCCTCTTATTCCCCACCTCTGATTCCCCACCTCTGATTGCCTGCCACTGCTTGCCCGCCTCTGATTCCCCGCCTCTGATTCCCCGCCTCTGATTCCCCACCTCTGTCTGTATGCCTCTCTTGCGCCTCAGCTTTTTCCCCTACACTCTTTCCGCGCCTCTCTTTCCCTCCCTCAATTTCAACAACTCTGTTTGATCTGTTCTGTGTACCACATTTTCAACACACAAGTTCCAACCACTATGTTTCACCCATCACTTTCCCCGCCTCTATTTTTCTGCCTATGTTTACCCGCCTCTGTTTACACACCTGTTTCACCGCCTCTGATTCCCCGCCTCTGATTCCCCACCTCTGTCTCGACGCCTCTCTTTCGCCTCCACTCTTTCCACTCCACTCTTTCCGTGCCTGTCTTTCCCTCCCTCAATTTCAACAACACTGTTTGATCTGTTTTGTGTACCTGATTTTAAACACACAAGTTCCAACCACTATGTTTTGCCCGCCTCTTTCCCCGCCTCTATTTATCCACATATGTTTACCTGCCTCTGTTCCCCCGCCTGTTTCCCCACCTCTGCTTCCCCACCTTTCTTTCCCCGCCTCTCTTTCCCTGCCTCTATTTCCGCCCCTCTTTCTCTGCCTCTCTTTCCCCACAACGCTTTTCCTCCTGCTGATTCCCCGCCTCTGATTCCCCGCCTCTGATTCCCTGCCTCTGATTCCCTGCCTCTGATTCCCTGCCTCAGATTCCCTGCCTCAGATTCCCTGCCTCAGATTCCCTGCCTCTGATTCCCCGCCTCTGATTCCCCGCCTCTTATTCCCCGCCTCTGATTCCCCGCCTCTGATTCCCCGTGTCTGATTCCCTGCCTCAGATTCCCCGGCTCTGATTCCCTGCATCAGATTCCCTGCCTCAGATTCCCTGCCTCTGATTCCCCGCCTCTGATTCCCTGCCTCTGATTCCCCGCCTCTGATTCCTGCCTCAGATTCCCTGCCTCAGATTCCCTGCCTCAGATTCCCTGCCTCAGATTCCCTGCCTCTTATTCCCTGCCTCAGATTCCCTGCCTCAGATTCCCTGCCTCAGATTCCCTGCCTCAGATTCCCTGCCTCAGATTCCCTGCCTCAGATTCCCTGCCTCAGATTCCCTGCCTCTGATTCCCTGCCTCAGATTCCCTGCCTCAGATTCCCTGCCTCAGATTCCCTGCCTCTGATGCCTGCCTCTGATTCCCTGCCTCTGATTCCCTGCCTCTGATTCCCTGCCTCTGATTCCCTGCCTCTGATTCCCTGCCTCTGATTCCCTGCCTCTGATTCCGCAACTCTGATTCCACGCCTCTCTTTCCTTGTCTCTAATTCCCCGCCTCAGATTCCCTGCCTCTGATACACTGCCTCACTTTGCCTGCCTCTATTTCCGTGCCTCTTTCTCTGCATCTAGTTTCCCACATCTCATTTGCCCCCTCTGATAACCCGCCTCTGATTCCATGCCTCTGATTCACTGCCTCAGATTCCATGCCTCAGATTCCCCGACTCAGATTTACCGCCTCAGATTCCCCGCCTCAGATTCCCTGCCTCAGATTCCATGCCTCAGATTCCCTGCCTCAGATTCCCTGCCTCAGATTCCCTGCCTCCGATTCCCCGCCTCTGATTCCCCGCCTCTGATTCCCCGCCTCTGATTCCCAGCCTCTGAATCCCCGCCTCTGAATCCCCGCCTCTGATTCCCCGCCTCTGTTTCCCCGCCTCTGATTACCCGCCTCTGTTTCCCCTCCTCTGATTCCACGCCTCTGATTCCCCGCCTCTGATTCCAGGCCTCTTATTCCCCGCCTCTGATTCCCCACCTCTGATTGCCTGCCACTGATTGCCCGCCTCTGATTCCCCGCCTCTGATTCCCCGCCTCTGTTTCCCCGCCTCTGATTACCCGCCTCTGTTTCCCCTCCTCTGATTCCACACCTCTTATTCCCTGCCTCAGATTCCCTGCCTCAGATTCCCTGCCTCAGATTCCCTGCCTCTGATTCCCGTCTCTGATTCCCCGCCTCTTATTCCCCGCCTCTGATTCCCCGCCTCTGATTCCCCGTGTCTGATTCCCTGCCTCAGATTCCCCGGCTCTGATTCCCTGCATCAGATTCCCTGCCTCAGATTCCCTGCTTCTGATTCCCCGCCTCTGATTCCCTGCCTCTGATTCCCCACCTCTGATTCCTGCCTCAGATTCCCTGCCTCAGATTCCCTGCCTCAGATTCCCTGCCTCAGATTCCCTGCCTCTGATTCCCTGCCTCAGATTCCCTGCCTCAGATTCCCTGCCTCAGATTCCCTGCCTCAGATTCCCTGCCTCAGATTCCCTGCCTCAGATTCCCTGCCTCAGATTCCCTGCCTCAGATTCCCTGCCTCAGATTCCCTGCCTCAGATTCCCTGCCTCTGATTGCCTGCCTCTGATTCCCTGCCTCTGATTCCCTGCCTCTGATTCCCTGCCTCTGGTTCCCTGCCTCTGATTCCCTGCCTCTGATTCCCTGCCTCTGATTCCGCAACTCTGATTCCACGCCTCTCTTTCCTTGTCTCTAATTCCCCACCTCTGATTCCCTGCCTCTGATACCCTGCCTCACTTTGCCTGCCTCTATTTCCGTGCCTCTTTCTCTGCATCTAGTTTCCCACATCTCATTTGCCCCCTCTGATAACCCGCCTCTGATTCAATGCCTCTGATTCACTGCCTCAGATTCCGTGCCTCAGATTCCCCGACTCAGATTTACCGCCTCAGATTCCCCGCCTCAGATTCCCTGCCTCAGATTCCATGCCTCAGATTCCCTGCCTCAGAATCCCTGCCTCAGATTCCTTGCCTCTGATTCCCCGCCTCTGATTCCCCGCCTCTGATTCCCCGCCTCTGATTCCCAGCCTCTGAATCCCCGCCTCTGAATCCCCGCCTCTGATTCCCCGCCTCTGTTTCCCCGCCTCTGATTCCCCGCCTCTGATTCCCCTCCTCTGATTCCACGCCTCTGATTCCCCTCCTCTGATTCCACGCCTCTTATTCCCCGCCTCTGATTCCCCACCTCTGATTGCCTGCCACTGATTGCCCGCCTCTGATTCCCCGCCTCTGATTCCCCGCCTCTGATTCCCCACCTCTGTCTGTATGCCTCTCTTTAGCCTCCACTTATTCCCCTACACTCTTTCCGCGCCTCTCTTTCCCTCCCTCAATTTCAACAACTCTGTTTGATCTGTTCTGTGTACCTCATTTTCAACACACAAGTTCCAACCACTATGTTTCACCCATCACTTTCCCCGCCTCTATTTTTCCGCCTATGTTTACCCGCCTCTGTTTACACACCTGTTTCACCGCCTCTAATTCCCCGCCTCTGATTCCCCACCTCTGTCTCGACGCCTCTCTTTCGCCTCCACTCTTTCCACTCCACTCTTTCCTTGCCTGCCTTTCCCTCCCTCAATTTCAACAACACTGTTTGATCTGTTTTGTGTAACTGATTTTAAACACACAAGTTCCAACCACTATGTTTTGCCCGCCTCTTTCCCCGCCTCTATTTATCCACCTATGTTTACCTGCCTCTGTTTACCCGCCTGTTTCCCCACCTCTGATTCCCCACCTTTCATTCCCCGCCTCTCTTTCCCTGCCTCTATTTCCGCGCCTCTTTCTCTGCCTCTCTTTCCCCACAACGCTTTTCCTCCCGCTGATTCCCCGCCTCTGATTCCCGCTTCTGATTCCCTGCCTCTGATTCCCCGCCTCTGATTCCCTGCCTCCGATTCCCTGCCTCAGATTCCCTGCCTCAGATTCCCTGCCTCTGATTCCCCGCCTCTGATTCCCCGCCTCTTATTCCCCGTGTCTGATTCCCTGCCTCAGATTCCCCGGCTCTGATTCCCTGCATCAGATTCCCTGCCTCAGATTCCCTGCCTCTGATTCCCCGCCTCTGATTCCCTGCCTCTGATTCCCCGCCTCTGATTCCTACCTCAGATTCCCTGCCTCAGATTCCCTGCCTCAGATTCCCTGCCTCAGATTCCCTGCCTCAGATTCACTGCTTCTGATTCCCCGCCTTTGATTCCCCGCCTCTGATTCCCTGCCTCTGAATCCCAGCCTCTGATTCCCCGCCTCAGATTCCCCACCTCAGATTCCCCGCCTCAGATTCCCCGCCTCAGATTCCCTGCCTCAGATTCCCCGCCTGAGATTCCCCGCCTCAGATTCCCCGCCTCAGATTCCCCGCCTCAGATACCCCGCCTCAGATTCCACGCCTCAGATTCCCCGCATCAGATTCCCCGCATCAGATTCCCCGCCTCAGATTCCCCGCCTCAGATTCCCCGCCACAGATTCCCCGCCTCAGATTCCCTGCCTCAGATTCCCCGCCTCAGATTCCCTGCCTCTGATTCCCTGCCTCAGATTCCCTGCCTCAGATTCCCTGCCTCAGATTCCCTGCCTCAGATTCCCTGCCTCAGATTCCCTGCCTCAGATTCCCTGCCTCAGATTCCCTGCCTCTGATTCCCTGCCTCAGATTCCCTGCCTCAGATTCCCTGCCTCAGATTCCCTGCCTCTGATTGCCTGCCTCTGATTCCCTGCCTCTGATTCCCTGCCTCTGATTCCCTGCCTCTGGTTCCCTGCCTCTGATTCCCTGCCTCTGATTCCCTGCCTCTGATTCCGCAACTCTGATTCCACGCCTCTCTTTCCTTGTCTCTAATTCCCCGCCTCTGATTCCCTGCCTCTGATACCCTGCCTCACTTTGCCTGCCTCTATTTCCGTGCCTCTTTCTCTGCATCTAGTTTCCCACATCTCATTTGCCCCCTCTGATAACCCGCCTCTGATTCAATGCCTCTGATTCACTGCCTCAGATTCCGTGCCTCAGATTCCCCGACTCAGATTTACCGCCTCAGATTCCCCGCCTCAGATTCCCTGCCTCAGATTCCATGCCTCAGATTCCCTGCCTCAGAATCCCTGCCTCAGATTCCTTGCCTCTGATTCCCCGCCTCTGATTCCCCGCCTCTGATTCCCCGCCTCTGATTCCCAGCCTCTGAATCCCCGCCTCTGAATCCCCGCCTCTGATTCCCCGCCTCTGTTTCCCCGCCTCTGATTCCCCGCCTCTGATTCCCCTCCTCTGATTCCACGCCTCTGATTCCCCGCCTCTGATTCCCCACCTCTGATTGCCTGCCACTGATTGCCCGCCTCTGATTCCCCGCCTCTGATTCCCCGCCTCTGATTCCCCACCTCTGTCTGTATGCCTCTCTTTCGCCTCCACTTATTCCCCTACACTCTTTCCGCGCCTCTCTTTCCCTCCCTCAATTTCAACAACTCTGTTTGATCTGTTCTGTGTACCTCATTTTCAACACACAAGTTCCAACCACTATGTTTCACCCATCACTTTCCCCGCCTCTATTTTTCCGCCTATGTTTACCCGCCTCTGTTTACACACCTGTTTCACCGCCTCTAATTCCCCGCCTCTGATTCCCCACCTCTGTCTCGACGCCTCTCTTTCGCCTCCACTCTTTCCACTCCACTCTTTCCTTGCCTGCCTTTCCCTCCCTCAATTTCAACAACACTGTTTGATCTGTTTTGTGTAACTGATTTTAAACACACAAGTTCCAACCACTATGTTTTGCCCGCCTCTTTCCCCGCCTCTATTTATCCACCTATGTTTACCTGCCTCTGTTTACCCGCCTGTTTCCCCACCTCTGATTCCCCACCTTTCATTCCCCGCCTCTCTTTCCCTGCCTCTATTTCCGCGCCTCTTTCTCTGCCTCTCTTTCCCCACAACGCTTTTCCTCCCGCTGATTCCCCGCCTCTGATTCCCGCTTCTGATTCCCTGCCTCTGATTCCCCGCCTCTGATTCCCTGCCTCCGATTCCCTGCCTCAGATTCCCTGCCTCAGATTCCCTGCCTCTGATTCCCCGCCTCTGATTCCCCGCCTCTTATTCCCCGTGTCTGATTCCCTGCCTCAGATTCCCCGGCTCTGATTCCCTGCATCAGATTCCCTGCCTCAGATTCCCTGCCTCTGATTCCCCGCCTCTGATTCCCTGCCTCTGATTCCCCGCCTCTGATTCCTACCTCAGATTCCCTGCCTCAGATTCCCTGCCTCAGATTCCCTGCCTCAGATTCCCTGCCTCAGATTCACTGCTTCTGATTCCCCGCCTTTGATTCCCCGCCTCTGATTCCCTGCCTCTGAATCCCAGCCTCTGATTCCCCGCCTCAGATTCCCCGCCTCAGATTCCCCGCCTCAGATTCCCCGCCTCAGATTCCCTGCCTCAGATTCCCCGCCTGAGATTCCCCGCCTGAGATTCCCCGCCTCAGATTCCCCGCCTCAGATACCCCGCCTCAGATTCCACGCCTCAGATTCCCCGCATCAGATTCCCCGCCTCAGATTCCCCGCCTCAGATTCCCCGCCTCAGATTCCCCGCCACAGATTCCCCGCCTCAGATTCCCTGCCTCAGATTCCCCGCCTCACATTCCCCGCCTCATATTCCCCGCCTCAGATTCCCCGCCTCAGATTCCCTGCCTCTGATTGCCTGCCTCTGATTGCCTGCCTCTGATTCCCTGCCTCTGATTCCCTGCCTCTGATTCTCTGCCTCTGATACCCTGCCTCTCTTTGCCTACCTCTATTTTGGTGCCTCTTTCTCTGCATCTAGTTTCCCACATCTCATTTGCCCACTCTGATAACCTGCCTCTGATTCCATGCCTCTGATTCCCCACCTCTGATTCCCTGCCTCTGATTCCCCGCCTCTGATACCCCGCCTCTGATTCCCTGCCTCTTATTCCCCGCCTCTGATTCCCCGCCTCTTATTCCCCGCCTCTGATTACCCACCTCTGATTCCCCGCCTCAGATTCCCCGGCTCTGATTACCCACCTCAGATTCCCTGCCTCTGATTCCGCGCCTCTGATTCCCCGCCTCTCTTTCCGTGTCTCTGATTCCCCGCCTCAGATTCCCTGCCTCACATACCCTGCCTCTCTTTGCCTGCCTCTATTTCCGTGCCTCTTTCTCTGCATCTAGTTTCCCACATCTCATTTGCCCCCTCTGATAACCCACCTCTGATTCCCCGCCTCTGATTCCCCACCTCTGATTCCCTGCCTCAGAATCCCTGCCTCAGATTCCTTGCCTCAGATTCCCTGCCTCTGATTCCCCGCCTCTGATTCCCCGCCTCTTAATCCCCGCCTCTGATACCCCGCGTCTGATTCCCCGCCTCAGATTCCTACCTCAGATTCCTTGCCTCAGATTCCCTGCCTCAGATTCCCTGCCTCAGATTCCCTGCCTCAGATTCACCGCCTCAGATTGCCTGCCACTGATTGCCCGCCTCTGATTCCCCGCCTCTGATTCCCCGCCTCTGATTCCCCACCTCTGATTCCCCACCTTTCATTCCCCGCCTCTCTTTCCCTGCCTCTATTTCCGCGCCTCTTTCTCTGCCTCTCTTTCCCCACAACGCTTTTCCTCCCGCTGATTCCCCGCCTCTGATTCCCAGCCTCTGATTCCCTGCCTCTGATTCCCCGCCTCTGATTCCCTGCCTCCGATTCCCTGCCTCAGATTCCCTGCCTCAGATTCCCTGCCTCTGATTCCCCGCCTCTGATTCCCCGCCTCTTATTCCCCGCCTCTGATTCCCCGACTATGATTCCCCGTGTCTGATTCCCTGCCTCAGATTCCCCGGCTCTGATTCCCTGCATCAGATTCCCTGCCTCAGATTCCCTGCCTCTGATTCCCCGCCTCTGATTCCCTGCCTCTGATTCCACGCCTCTGATTCCTGCCTCAGATTCCCTGCCTCAGATTCCCTGCCTCAGATTCACTGCTTCTGATTCCCCGCCTTTGATTCCCCGCCTCTTATACCCCGCCTCTGAATCCCAGCCTCTGATTCCCCGCCTCTGATTACCTGCCTCTGTTTCCCCGCCTCTGATTCCCAGCCTCTGATTCCCCGCCTCAGATTCCCCGCCTCAGATTCCCTGCCTCAGATTCCCCGCCTGAGATTCCCCGCCTCAGATTCCCCGCCTCAGATTCCCCGCCTCAGATTCCCCGCCTCAGATTCCACGCCTCAGATTCCCCGCATCAGATTCCCCGCCTCAGATTCCCCGCCTCAGATTCCCCGCCTCACATTCCCCGCCTCAGATTCCCCGCCTCAGATTCCCCGCCTCAGATTCCCTGCCTCTGATTCCCCGCCTCTAAATCCCTGCCTCTGATTGCCTGCCTCAGATTCCCTGCCTCTGATTCCCTGCCTCTGATTCCCTGCCTCTGTTTCCCAGCCTCTGATTCCCCGCCTCTGATTCCCCGCCTCAGATTCCCCGGCTCTGATTCCCTGCCTGAGATTCCATGCCTCAGATTCCCTGCCTATGATTCCCTGCCTCTGAGTCCCCACGTCAGATTCCCCGGCTCTGATTCCCTGCCTGAGATTCCCTGCCTCAGAATCCCCACCTCAGATTCCCTGCCTCAGATTCCCCACCTCAGATTCCCCGCCTCAGATTCCCCGCCTCAGATTCCCCACCTCAGATTCCCCGCCTCAGATTCCCTTCCTCTGATTGCCTGCCTCTGATTCACTGCCTCTGATTCTGCGCCTCTGATTCCCCGCCTCTCTTTCCGTGTCTCTGATTTCCCGCCTCAGATTCCCTGCCTCACATACCCTGCCTCTCTTTGCCTGCCTCTATTTCTGTGCCTCTTTCTCTGCATCTAGTTTCCCACATCTCATTTGCCCCCTCTGATAACCCACCTCTGATTCCCCGCCTCTGATTCCCGGCCTCTGATTCCCTGCCTCAGAATCCCTGCCTCAGATTCCTTGCCTCACATTCCCTGCCTCTGATTCCCCGCCTCTGATTCCCCGCCTCTTATTCCCCGCCTCTGATACCCCGCCTCTGATTCCCCGCCTCTGATTCCCTGCCTCTGTATCCCCGCCTCTGATTCCCCGCGTCTGATTCCCCGCCTCAGATTCCCCGGCTCTGATTCCCAGCCTGAGATTCCATGCCTCAGATTCCCTGCCTCAGATTCCCTGCCTCAGATTCACCGCCTCAGATTCCCCGCCTCAGATTCCCCGCCTCAGATTCCCCAGCTCAGATTCCCCACCTCAGATTCCCCGCCTCAGATTCCCTGCCTCAGATTCCCTGACTCAGATTCCCTGCCTCAGATTCCCTTCATCTGATTCCCTTCATCTGATTCCCTGCCTCTGATTCCCTGCCTCTGATTCCCTGCCTCCGATTCCCCGCCTCTGATTCCCTGCCTCAGATTGCCTGCCTCAGATTCCCTGCCTCAGATTCCCTGCCTCTGATTCCCCGCCTCTAAATCCCTGCCGCTGATTGCCTGCCTCAGATTCCCTGCCTCAGATTCCCTGCCTCTGATTCCCCGCCTCTAAATCCCTGCCTCTGATTGCCTGCCTCAGATTCCCTGCCTCTGATTCCCTGCCTCTGATTCCCCGCCTCTGATTCTCTGCCTCTTGTACCCTGCCTCTCTTTGCCTGCCTCTATTTTGGTGCCTCTTTCTCTGCATCTAGTTTCCCACATCTCATTTGCCCCTCTGATAAACCGCCTCTGATTCCATGCCTCTAAATCCCCGCCTCAGATTCCCCGGCTCTGATTCCCTGCCTGAGATTCCCTGCCTCAGATTCCCTGCCTATGATTCCCTGCCTCTGAGTCCCCACGTCAGATTCCCCGGCTCTGATTCCCTGCCTGAGATTCCCTGCCTCAGAATCCCCGCCTCAGATTCCCTGCCTCAGATTCCCCGCCTCAGATTCCCCACCTCAGATTCCCCGCCTCAGATTCCCCACCTCAGATTCCCCGCCTCAGATTCCCTGCCTCTGATTGCCTGCCTCTGATTCCCTGCCTCTGATTCCCTGCCTCTAAATCCCTGCCTCTGATTCACTGCCTCTGATTCCGCGCCTCTGATTCCCCGCCTCTCTTTCCGTGTCTCTGATTCCCCGCCTCAGATTCCCTGCCTCACATACCCTGCCTCTCTTTGCCTGCCTCTATTTCCGTGCCTCTTTCTCTGCATCTAGTTTCCCACATCTCATTTGCCCCCTCTGATAACCCGCCTCTGATTCCATGCCTCTGATTCCCCGCTTCTGATTCCCCGCCTCTGATTCCCCGCCTCTGATTCGCTGCCTCAGAATCCCTGCCTCAGATTCCTTGCCTCAGATTCCCTGCCTCTGATTCCCCGCCTCTGATTCCCCGCCTCTTATTCCCCGCCTCTGATACCCCGCCTCTGATTCCCCGCCTCTGATTCCCTGCCTCTGTATCCCCGCCTCTGATTCCCCGCGTCTGATTCCCCGCCTCAGATTCCCCGGCTCTGATTCCCAGCCTGAGATTCCATGCCTCAGATTCCCTGCCTCAGATTCCCTGCCTCAGATTCACCGCCTCAGATTCCCCGCCTCAGATTCCCCGCCTCAGATTCCCCAGCTCAGATTCCCCGCCTCACATTCCCCACCTCAGATTCCCCGCCTCAGATTCCCTGCCTCAGATTCCCTGTCTCAGATTCCCTGCCTCAGATTCCCTTCATCTGATTCCCTTCATCTGATTCCCTGCCTCTGATTCCCTGCCTCTGATTCCCTGCCTCTGATTCCCCGCCTCTGATTCCCCGCCTCAGATTGCCTGCCTCAGATTCCCTGCCTCAGATTCCCTGCCTCTGATTCCCCGCCTCTAAATCCCTGCCTCTGATTGCCTGCCTCTGATTCCGCGCCTCTGATTCCCCGCCTCTCTTTCCGTGTCTCTGATTCCCCGCCTCAGATTCCCTGCCTCACATACCCTGCCTCTCTTTGCCTGCCTCTATTTCCGTGCCTCTTTCTCTGCATCTAGTTTCCCACATCTCATTTGCCCCCTCTGATAACCCGCCTCTGATTCCATGCCTCTGATTGCCTGCCTCTGATTCCCCGCCTTTGCTTCACCGCCTCTGATTCCTTGCCTCAGAATCCCTGCCTCAGATTCCTTGCCTCAGATTCCCTGCCTCTGATTCCCCGCCTCTGATTCCCCGCCTCCTACTCCCCGCCTCTGATTCCCTGCCTCTGATTCCCCGCCTCTGATTCGCTGCCTCTGTTTCCCAGCCTCTGATTCCCCACGTCTGATTCCCCGCCTCACATTCCCCGGCTCTGATTCCCTGCCTGAGATTCCATGCCTCAGATTTCCCGCCTCAGATTCCCTGCCTCAGATTCACCGCCTCAGATTCCCCGCCTCAGATTCCCCGCCTCAGATTCCCCGCCTCAAATTACCCGCCTCACATTCCCCGCCTCAGATTCCCCGCCTCAGATTCCCTGCCTCAGATTCCCTGTCTCAGATTCCCTGCCTCAGATTCCCTTCATCTGATTCCCTTCATCTGATTCCCTGCCTCTGATTCCCTGCGTCTGATTCCCCGCCTCTGATTCCCTGCCTCTGATTCCCCGCCTCAGATTCCCTGCCTCAGATTCCCTGCCTCAGATTCCCTGCCTCTGATTCCCTGCCTCAGATTCCCTGCCTCAGATTCCCTGCCTAATATTCCCTGCCTCTGATTCCCTGCCTCTGATTCCCTGCCTCTGATTCCCTGCCTCTGATTCCCTGCCTCTGATTCTGCTCCTCTGATTCCACGCCTTTCTTTCCTTGTCTCTGATTCCCCGCCTCTGAGTCCCTGCCTCTGATACCCTGCCTCTCTTTGCCTGCCTCTATTTCCGTGCATCTTTCTCTGCATCTAGTTTCCCACATCTCATTTGCCCCCTCTGATAACCCGCCTCTGATTCCATGCCTCTGATTCACTGCCTCAGATTCCCTACCTCAGATTCCCCGACTCAGATTTACCGCCTCATATTCCCCGCCTCAGATTCCCTGCCTCAGATTCCCTGCCTCAGATTCCCTGCCTCAGATTCTCTGCCTCAGATTCCCTTCATCTGATGCCCTTCATCAATTCCCTGCCTCTGATTCCCTGCCTCTGATTCCCCACCTCTGATTCCCCGCCTTAGATTCCCTGGCTCTGATTCTCTGCATCTGATTCCAGGCCTCTTATTCCCCACCTCTGATTCCCCGCCTCTGATTGCCTGCCACTGATTGCCCGCCTCTGATTCCTCGCCTCTGATTCCCCGCCTCTGATTCCCCACCTCTGTCTGTATGCCTCCCTTTCGCCTCTGCTTTTTCCCCTCCACTCTTTCCGCGCCTCTCTTTGCCTCCCTCAATTTCAACAACTCTGTTTGATCTGTTCAGTGTACCTCATTTTCAACACACAAGTTCCAACCACTATGTTTCACCCATCTCTTTCCCCGCCTCTATTTATCCGCCTATGTTTACCCGCCTCTGTTTACCCAACTATTTCACCGCCTCTGATTCCCCGCCTCTGATTCCCCAACTCTGTCTCTACGCCTCTCTTTCGCCTCCACTCTTTCCCCTCCACTCATTCCGTGCCTGTCTTTCCCTCCCTCAATTTCAACAACACTGTTTGATCTGTTTTGTGTACCTCATTTTAAACACACAAGTTCCAACCAATATGTTTTGCCCGCCTCTTTCCCCGCCTCTATTTATCCACCTATGTTTACCTGCCACTGTTTACCCGCCTGTTTCCCCGCCTCTGATTCCCCACCTTTCATTCCCCACCTCTCTTTACCTGCCTCTATTTCCACACTTCTTTCTCTGCCTCTCTTTCCCCACATCTCTTTTCCTCCCGCTGATTCCCCGCCTCTGATTCCCCGCCTCTGATTCCCTGCCTCTGACTCCCCGCCTCTGATTCCCTGCCTCAGATTCCCTGCCTCAGATTCCCTGCCTCAGATTCCCCCCTCAGATTCCCTGCCTCAGATTCCCTGCCTCTGATTCCCCGACTCCGATACCCCGCCTCTTATTCCCCGCCTCTGATTCCCCGCCTCTGATTCCCCGGCTCTGGTTCCCTGTCTCAGATTCCCTGCCTGAGATTCCCCGCCTCAGATTCCCTGCCTCAGATTCCCCGCCTCAGATTTCCCGCCTCAGATTCCCCGCCTCAGATTCCCCGCCTCAGATTCCCCGCCTCAGATTCCCCGCCTCAGATTTCCCGCCTCAGATTCCCCGCCTCAGATTCCCCACCTCAGATTCCCCGCCTCAGATTCCCCGCCTCTGATTCGCCACCTCTGATTCCCTGCCTCTGATTCCCTGCCTCTGATTCCCTGCCTCTGATTCCCTGCCTCTGATTCCCTGCCTCTGATTCCCTGCCTCTGATTCCGCGCATCTGATTCCACGCCTCTCTTTTCGTATCTCTGATTCCCCGCCTCTAATTCCCTGCCTCTGATACCCTGCCTCTCTTTGCGTTCCTCAATTTCTGTGCCTCTTTCTCTGCATCTAGTTTCCCACATCTCGTTTGCCCCCTCTGATAACCCGCCTCTGATGCCATGCCTCTGATTCCCTGCCTCTGATTCCCCGCCTCTGATTCCCTGCCTCAGATTCCCTGCCTCAGATTCCCTGCCTCAGATTCCCTGCCTCTGATTCCCCGCCTCTGATTCCCCGCCTCTTATTCCCCGCCTCTGATTCCCCGCCTCTGATTCCCCGCATCTGATTCCCTGCCTCAGATTCCCCGGGTCTGATTCCCTGTATTTGATTCCCTGCCTCAGATTCCCTGCCTCTGATTCCCCGCCTCAGATTCCCTGCCTCAGATTCCCTGCCTCTGATTCCCCGACTCCGATACCCCGCCTCTTATTCCCCGCCTCTGATTCCCCGCCTCTGATTCCCCGGCTCTGGTTCCCTGTCTCAGATTCCCTGCCTGAGATTCCCCGCCTCAGATTCCCTGCCTCAGATTCCCCGCCTCAGATTTCCCGCCTCAGATTCCCCGCCTCAGATTCCCCGCCTCAGATTCCCCGCCTCAGATTCCCCGCCTCAGATTTCCCGCCTCAGATTCCCCGCCTCAGATTCCCCACCTCAGATTCCCCGCCTCAGATTCCCCGCCTCTGATTCGCCACCTCTGATTCCCTGCCTCTGATTCCCTGCCTCTGATTCCCTGCCTCTGATTCCCTGCCTCTGATTCCCTGCCTCTGATTCCCTGCCTCTGATTCCGCGCATCTGATTCCACGCCTCTCTTTTCGTATCTATGATTCCCCGCCTCTAATTCCCTGCCTCTGATACCCTGCCTCTCTTTGCCTTCCTCAATTTCTGTGCCTCTTTCTCTGCATCTAGTTTCCCACATCTCGTTTGCCCCCTCTGATAACCCGCCTCTGATGCCATGCCTCTGATTCCCTGCCTCTGATTCCCCGCCTCTGATTCCCTGCCTCAGATTCCCTGCCTCAGATTCCCTGCCTCAGATTCCCTGCCTCTGATTCCCCGCCTCTGATTCCCCGCCTCTTATTCCCCGCCTCTGATTCCCCGCCTCTGATTCCCCGCATCTGATTCCCTGCCTCAGATTCCCCGGGTCTGATTCCCTGTATTTGATTCCCTGCCTCAGATTCCCTGCCTCTGATTCCCCGCCTCTGATTCCCTGCCTCTGATTCCCCGCCTCTGATTTCTGCTTCAGATTCCCTGCCACAGATTCCCTGCATCAGATTCCCTGCCTCTGATTCCCTGCCTTTGATTCCCCGCCTCTTATTCCCCGCCTCTGATTCCCAGCCTCTGATTCCCCGCCTCTGATTCCCTGCCTCTGTTTCCCCGCATCTGATTCCCCGCCTCTGATTCCCGGCCTCAGATTCCCTGCCTCAGTTTCCCTGCATCAGGTTCCCCGCCTGAGATTCCCCGCCTCAGATTCCCCGCCTCAGATACCCCGCCTCAGATTCCCCGCCTCAGATTCCCCGCCTCAGATTCCCCGCCTCAGATTCCCCGCCTCAGATTCCCCGCCTCAGATTCCCCGCCTCAGATTCCCCGCCTCAGATTCCCCGCCTCAGATTCCCCGCCTCAGATTCCCCGCCTCAGATTCCCCGCCTCAGATTCCCCGCCTCAGATTCCCCGCCTCAGATTCCCCGCCTCAGATTCCCCGCCTCAGATTCCCCGCCTCAGATTCCCCGCCTCAGATTCTCCGCCTCAGATTCCCTGCCTCAGATTCCCTGCCTCAGATTCCCTGCCTCAGATTCTCTGCCTCAGATTCCCTTCATCTTATGCCCTTCATCAATTCCCTGCCTCTGATTCCCTGCCTCTGATTCCCCACCTCTGATTCCCCGCCTTAGATTCCCTGGCTCTGATTCTCTGGCTCAGATTCCCTGCCTTAGATTCCCTGCCTCTGATTCCCTGCATCTGATTCCAGGCCTCTTATTCCCCACCTCTGATTCCCCGCCTCTGATTGCCTGCCACTGATTGCCCGCCTCTGATTCCTCGTCTCTGATTCCCCGCCTCTGATTCCCCACCTCTGTCTGTATGCCTCCCTTTCGCCTCCGCTTTTTCCCCTCCACTCTTTCCGCGCCTCTCTTTGCCTCCCTCAATTTCAACAACTCTGTTTGATCTGTTCAGTGTACCTCATTTTCAACACACAAGTTCCAACCACTATGTTTCACCCATCTCTTTCCCCGCCTCTATTTATCCGCCTATGTTTACCCGCCTCTGTTTACCCACCTGTTTCACCGCCTCTGATTCCCCGCCTCTGATTCCCCAACTCTGTCTCTACGCCTCTCTTTCGCCTCCACTGTTTCCCCTCCACTCATTCCGTGCCTGTCTTTCCCTCCCTCAATTTCAACAACACTGTTTGATCTGTTTTGTGTACCTCATTTTAAACACACAAGTTCCAACCAATATGTTTTGCCCGCCTCTTTCCCCGCCTCTATTTATCCACCTATGTTTACCTGCCACTGTTTAACCGCCTGTTTCCCCGCCTCTGATTCCCCACCTTTCATTCCCCGCCTCTCTTTACCTGCCTCTATTTCCGCACTTCTTTCTCTGCCTCTCTTTCCCCACATCTCTTTTCCTCCCGCTGATTCCCCGCCTCTGATTCCCCGCCTCTGATTCCCTGCCTCTGACTCCCCGCCTCTGATTCCCTGCCTCAGATTCCCTGCCTCAGATTCCCTGCCTCAGATTCCCCCCTCAGATTCCCTGCCTCAGATTCCCTGCCTCTGATTCCCCGACTCCGATACCCCGCCTCTTATTCCCCGCCTCTGATTCCCCGCCTCTGATTCCCCGGCTCTGATTCCCTGTCTCAGATTCCCTGCCTGAGATTCCCCGCCTCAGATTCCCTGCCTCAGATTCCCCGCCTCAGATTTCCCGCCTCAGATTCCCCGCCTCAGATTCCCCGCCTCAGATTCCCCGCATCAGATTCCCCGCCTCAGATTCCCCGCCTCAGATTCCCCGCCTCAGATTCCCCGCCTCAGATTCCCCACCTCAGATTCCCCGCCTCAGATTCCCAGCCTCAGATTCCCCACCTCAGATTCCCCGCCTCAGATTCCCCGCCTCTGATTCGCCACCTCTGATTCCCTGCCTCTGATTCCCTGCCTCTGATTCCCTGCCTCTGATTCCCTGCCTCTGATTCCCTGCCTCTGATTCCCTGCCTCTGATTCCGCGCATCTGATTCCACGCCTCTCTTTTTGTATCTCTGATTCCCCGCCTCTAATTCCCTGCCTCTAATACCCTGCCTCTCTTTGCCTTCCTCAATTTCTGTGCCTCTTTCTCTGCATCTAGTTTCCCACATCTCGTTTGCCCCCTCTGATAACCCGCCTCTGATTCCATGCCTCTGATTCCCTGCCTCTGATTCCCCGCCTCTGATTCCCTGCCTCAGATTCCCTGCCTCTGATTCCCCGCCTCTGATTCCCCGCCTCTTATTCCCCGCCTCTGATTCCCCGCCTCTGATTCCCCGCATCTGATTCCCTGCCTCAGATTCCCCGGGTCTGATTCCCTGTATCTGATTCCCTGCCTCAGATTCCCTGCCTCTGATTCCCCGCCTCTGATTCCCTGCCTCTGATTCCCCGCCTCTGATTTCTGCTTCAGATTCCCTGCCACAGATTCCCTGCATCAGATTCCCTGCCTCTGATTCCCTGCCTTTGATTCCCCGCCTCTTATTCCCCGCCTCTGATTCCCAGCCTCTGATTCCCCGCCTCTGATTCCCTGCCTCTGTTTCCCCGCCTCTGATTCCCCGCCTCTGATTCCCGGCCTCAGATTCCCTGCCTCAGTTTCCCTGCAACAGGTTCCCCGCCTGAGATTCCCCGCCTCAGATTCCCTGCCTCAGATTCCCCGCCTCAGATTCCCCGCCTCAGATTCCCCGCCTCAGATTCCCCGCCTCAGATTCCCCGCCTCAGATTCCCCGCCTCAGATTCCCCGCCTCAGATTCCCCGCCTCAGATTCCCCACCTCAGATTCCCCGCCTCAGATTCCCTGCCTCTGATTGCCTGCCTCTGATTCCCTGCCTCTGATTCCCTGCCTCTGATTCCATGCCTCTGATTCCCTGCCTCTGATTCCCTGCCTCTGATTCCCTGCCTCTGATTCTGCGCCTCTGATTCCACGCCTCTCTTTCCGTATCTCTGATTCCCCGCCTCTGATTCCCTGCCTCTGATACCCTGCCTCTCTTTGCCTGCCTCTATTTCGGTGCCTCTTTCTCTGCATCTAGTTTCCCACATCTCATTTGCCCCCTCTGATAACCCGCCTCTGATTCCATGCCTCTGATTCCCCGCCTCTGAATCTCCGCCTCTGATTCCCCGCCTCTGATTCCCCGCCTCTGATTCCCTGCCTCAGATTCCCTGCCTCAGATTCCCTGCCTCAGATTCCCTGCATCTGATTCCCCGCCCTGATTCCCCGCCTCTTATTCCCCGCCTCTGATTCCCCACCTCTGATTCCCTGCCTCTGATTCCCTGCCTCTGTTTCCCCGCCTCTGATTCCCCGCCTCTGATTCCCCGCCTCAGATTCCCCGGCTCTGATTCCCTGCCTGAGATTCCCTGCCTCAGATTCCCTGCCTATGATTCCATGCCTCTGAGTCCCCATGTCAGATTCCCCGGCTCTGATTCCTTGCCTGAGATTCCCTGCCTCAGATTCCCCGCCTCAGATTCCCTGCCTCAGATTCCCCACCTCAGATTCCCTGCCTCAGGTTCCCTGCCTCTCTTTGCCTGCCTCTATTTCCGTGCCTCTTTCTCTGCATCTAGTTTCCCACATCTCATTTGCCCCCTCTGATAACCCGCCTCTGATTCCATGCCTCTGATTCCCCGCCTCTGATTCCCCACCTCTGATTCCCCGCCTCTGATTCCCTGCCTCAGATTCCCTGCCTCAGATTCCTTGCCTCAGATTCCCTGCCTCTGTTTCCCCGCCTCTGATTCCCCACGTCTGATTCCCCGCCTCAGATTCACCGGCTCTGATTCCCTGCCTGTGATTCCATGCCTCAGATTCCCCGCCTCAGATTCCCTGCCTCAGATTCCCCGCCTCAGATTCCCCGCCTCAGATTCCCCGCCTCAGATTCCCCGCCTCAGATTCCCCGCCTCAGATTCCCCGCCTCAGATTCCCCGCCTCAGATTCCCCGCCTCAGATTCCCTGCCTCAGTTTCCCTGCCTCAGATTCCCTGCCTCAGATTCCCTTCATCTGATTCCCTTCATCTGATTCCCTGCCTCTGATTCCCTGCCTCTAATTCCCCACCTCTGATTCCCCGCCTCAGATTCCCTGGCTCTGATTCTCTGGCTCAGATTCCCTGGCTCTGATTCCCTGCCTCTGATTCCCTGCATCTGATTCCAGGCCTCTTATTCCCCACCTCTGATTCCCCGCCTCTGATTGCCTGCCACTGATTGCCCACCTCTGATTCCCCACCTCTGATTCCCCGCCTCTGATTCCCCACCTCTGTCTGTATGCCTCTCTTTCGCCTCCGCTTTTTCCCCTCCACTCTTTCCGCGCCTCTCTTTCCCTCCCTCAATTTCAACAACTCTGTTTGATCTGTTCTGTGTACCTCATTTTCAACACACAAATTCCAACCACTATGTTTCTCCCATCTCTTTCCACGCCTCTATTTATCCGCCTATGTTTACCCGCCTCTGTTTACCCACCTGTTTCACCGCCTCTGATTCCCCGCCTCTGATTCCCCACCTTTCATTCCCCGCCTCTCTTTCCCTGCCTCTATTTCCGCACCTCTTTCTCTGCCTCTCTTTCCCCACATCACTTTTCCTCCAGCTGATTCCCCGCCTCTGATTCCCCGCCTCTGATTCCCTGCCTCTGATTCCCCGCCTCTGATTCTCTGCCTCAGATTCCCTGCCTCAGATTCCCTGCCTCAGATTAGCTGCCTCTGATTCCCTGACTCTGATTCCCCGCCTCTTATTCCCTGCCTCTGATTCCCCGCCTCTGATTCCCCGCCTCTGATTCCCTGCCTCTGTTTCCCCACCTCTGATTCCCCTCCTCTGATTCCCTGCCTCAGATTCCCTGCCTCTGATTCCCTGCCTCTGATTCCGCGCATCTGATTCCACGCCTCTCTTTCCGTATCTCTGATTCCCCGCCTCTAATTCCCTGCCTCTGATACCCTGCCTCTCTTTGCCTTCCACAATTTCGGTGCCTCTTTCTCTGCATCTAGTTTCCCACATCTCATTTGCCCCCTCTGATAACCCGACTCTGATTCCATGCCTCTGATTCCCTGCCTCTGATTCCCCGCCTCTGATTCCCTGCCTCAGATTCCCTGCCTCAGATTCCCTGCCTCAGATTCCCTGCCTCTGATTCCCCGCCTCTGAATCCCCGCCTCTTATTCCCTGCCTCTGATTCCCCGCCTCTGATTCCCCGCATCTGATTCCCTGCCTCAGATTCGCCGGGCCTGATTCCCTGCATTAGATTCCCTGCCTCAGATTCCCTGCCTCTGATTCCCCGCCTCTGATTCACTGCCTCTGATTTCCCGCCTCTGATTCCTGCCTCAGATTCCCTGCCTCAGATTCCCTGCCTCAGATTCCCTGCCACTGATTCCCTGCCTTTGATTCCCCGCCTCTTATTCCCCGCCTCTGATTCCCAGCCTCTGATTCCCCGCCTCTGATTCCCTGCCTCTGTTTCCCCGCCTCTGATTCCATGCCTCTGATTCCCCGCCTCACATTCCCCGCCTCAGATTCCCTGCCTCAGATTCCCCGCCTGAGATTGCCCGCCTGAGATTCCCCGCCTCAGATTCCCCGCCTCAGATTCCCCGCCTCAGATTCCCCGCATCAGATTCCCCGCCTCAGATTCCCCGCCTCAGATTCCCCGCCTCAGATTCCCCGCCTCAGATTCCCCGCCTCAGATTCCCCGCCTCAGATTCCCCGCCTCAGATTCTCCGCCTCTGATTCCCCGCCTCTGAATCCCCGCCTCTTATTCCCCGCCTCTGATTCCCCGCCTCTGATTCCCCGCATCTGATTCCCTGCCTCAGATTCCCCGGGCCTGATTCCCTGCATTAGATTCCCTGCCTCAGATTCCCTGCCTCTGATTCCCCGCCTCTGATTCCCTGGCTCTGATATCCCGCCTCTGATTCCTGCCTCAGATTCCCTGCCTCAGATTCCCTGCCTCAGATTCCCTGCCTCTGATTCCCTGCCTCTGATTCCCTGCCTCTGATTCCCTGCCTCTGATTCCATGCCTCTGATTCCCTGCCTCTGATTCCGCGCCTCTGATTCCACGCCTCTCTTTCCGTATCTCTGATTCCCTGCCTCTGATTCCCTGCCTCTGATACCCTGCCTCTCTTTGCCTGCCTCTATTTCGGTGCCTCTTTCTCTACATCTAGTTTCCCACATCTCATTTGCCCCCTCTGATAACCCGCCTCTGATTCCATGCCTCTGACTCCCCGCCTCTGATTCCCCGCCTCTGATTCCCCGCCTCTGATTTCCCGCCTCTGATTCCCTGCCTCAGATTCCCTGCCTCAGATTCCCTGCCTCAGATTCCCTGCATCTGATTCCCCGCCTCTGATTCCCCGCCTCTTATTCCACGCCTCTGATTCCCCACCTCTGATTCCCTGCCTCTGATTCCCTGCCTCTGCTTCCCCGCCTCTGATTCCCCTCCTCTGATTCCCCGCCTCAGATTCCCCGGCTCTGATTCCCTGCCTGAGATTCCCTGCCTCAGATTCCCTGTCTATGATTCCCTGCCTCTGAGTCCCCGCGTCAGATTCCCCGGCTCTGATTCCCTGCCTGAGATTCCCTGCCTCAGATTCCCCGCCTCAGATTCCCTGCCTCAGATTCCCCGCCTCATATTCCCTGCCTCAGATACCCTGCCTCCCTTTGACTGCCTCTATTTCCGTGCCTCTTTCTCTGCATCTAGTTTCCCACATCTCTTTTCCTCCCGCCTGTTTCCCCGCCTCTGATTGCCCACCTTTCATTCCCCGCCTCTCTTTCCCTGCCTTTATTTCCGCACCTCTTTCTCTGCCTCTCTTTCCCCACATCTCTTTTCCTCCCGCTGATTCCCCGCCTCTGATTCCCCGCCTCTGATTCCCTTCCTCTGATTCCCCGCCTCTGATTCCCTGCCTCAGATTCCCTGCCTCAGATTCCCTGCCTCTGATTCCCCGACTCTGATTCCCCGCCTCTTATTCCCCGCCTCTGATTCCCCGCCTCTGATTCCCCGCCTCTGATTCCCTGCCTCTGTTTCCCCACCTCTGATTCCCCGCCTCTGATTCCCCGCCTCAGATTCCCCGGCTCTGATTCCCCGCCTCAGATTCCCTGCCTCAGATTCACCGCCTCAGATTCCCCGCCTCAGATTCCCCGCCTCAGATTCCCCTCCTCAGATTCCCCACCTCAGATTCCCTGCCTCAGATTCCCCGCCTCAGTTTCCCCGCCTCAGATTCCCCGCCTCAGATTCCCCGCCTCAGATTCCCCGCCTCAGATTCCCCGCCTCGGATTCCCCGCCTCTGATTCCCCGCCTCTGATTCCCCGCCTCTGATTCCCTGCCTCTGATTCCCTGCCTCTGATTCCCTGCCTCTGATTCCCTGCCTCTGATTCCCTGCCTCTGATTCCGCGCCTCTGATTCCACGCCTCTCTTTCCGTATCTTTGATTCTCCACCTCTAATTCCCTGCCTCTGATACCCTGCCTCTCTTTGCCTTCCTCAATTTCGGTGCCTCTTTGTCTGCATCTAGTTTCCCACATCTCATTTGCCCCCTCTGATAACCCGCCTCTGATTCCATGCCTCTGATTCCCTGCCTCTGATTCCCCGCCTCTGATTCCCTGCCTCAGATTCCCTGCCTCAGATTCCCTGCCTCAGATTCCCTGACTCTGATTCCCCGCCTCTGAATCCCCGCCTCTTATTCCCCGCCTCTGATTCCCCGCCTCTGATTCCCCGCATCTGATTCCCTGCCTCAGATTCCCCGGGTCTGATTCCCTGCATTAGATTCCCTGCCTCAGATTCCCTGCCTCTGATTCCCCGCCTCTGATTCCCTGCCTCTGATTCCCCGCCTCTGATTGCCTGCCACTGATTGCCCACCTCTGATTCCCCACCTCTGATTCCCCGCCTCTGATTCCCCACCTCTGTCTGTATGCCTCTCTTTCGCCTCCGCTTTTTCCCCTCCACTCTTTCCGCGCCTCTCTTTCCCTCCCTCAATTTCAACAACTCTGTTTGATCTGTTCTGTGTACCTCATTTTCAACACACAAATTCCAACCACTATGTTTCTCCCATCTCTTTCCACGCCTCTATTTATCCGCCTATGTTTACCCGCCTCTGTTTACCCACCTGTTTCACCGCCTCTGATTCCCCGCCTCTGATTCCCCACCTTTCATTCCCCGCCTCTCTTTCCCTGCCTCTATTTCCGCACCTCTTTCTCTGCCTCTCTTTCCCCACATCACTT
Source organism: Narcine bancroftii (assembly GCF_036971445.1). Taxonomy (NCBI): domain Eukaryota; kingdom Metazoa; phylum Chordata; class Chondrichthyes; order Torpediniformes; family Narcinidae; genus Narcine; species Narcine bancroftii. Next base: position 91,118,655 of record NC_091481.1, read on the forward strand.
TTCCTCCAGCTGATTCCCCGCCTCTGATTCCCCGCCTCTGATTCCCTGCCTCTGATTCCCCGCCTCTGATTCTCTGCCTCAGATTCCCTGCCTCAGATTCCCTGCCTCAGATTAGCTGCCTCTGATTCCCTGACTCTGATTCCCCGCCTCTTATTCCCTGCCTCTGATTCCCCGCCTCTGATTCCCCGCCTCTGATTCCCTGCCTCTGTTTCCCCACCTCTGATTCCCCTCCTCTGATTCCCTGCCTCAGATTCCCTGCCTCTGATTCCCTGCCTCTGATTCCGCGCATCTGATTCCACGCCTCTCTTTCCGTATCTCTGATTCCCCGCCTCTAATTCCCTGCCTCTGATACCCTGCCTCTCTTTGCCTTCCTCAATTTCGGTGCCTCTTTCTCTGCATCTAGTTTCCCACATCTCATTTGCCCCCTCTGATAACCCGACTCTGATTCCATGCCTCTGATTCCCTGCCTCTGATTCCCCGCCTCTGATTCCCTGCCTCAGATTCCCTGCCTCAGATTCCCTGCCTCAGATTCCCTGCCTCTGATTCCCCGCCTCTGAATCCCCGCCTCTTATTCCCCGCCTCTGATTCCCCGCCTCTGATTCCCCGCATCTGATTCCCTGCCTCAGATTCGCCGGGCCTGATTCCCTGCATTAGATTCCCTGCCTCAGATTCCCTGCCTCTGATTCCCCGCCTCTGATTCACTGCCTCTGATTTCCCGCCTCTGATTCCTGCCTCAGATTCCCTGCCTCAGATTCCCTGCCTCAGATTCCCTGCCACTGATTCCCTGCCTTTGATTCCCCGCCTCTTATTCCCCGCCTCTGATTCCCAGCCTCTGATTCCCCGCCTCTGATTCCCTGCCTCTGTTTCCCCGCCTCTGATTCCATGCCTCTGATTCCCCGCCTCACATTCCCCGCCTCAGATTCCCTGCCTCAGATTCCCCGCCTGAGATTGCCCGCCTGAGATTCCCCGCCTGAGATTCCCCGCCTCAGATTCCCCGCCTCAGATTCCCCGCATCAGATTCCCCGCCTCAGATTCCCCGCCTCAGATTCCCCGCCTCAGATTCCCCGCCTCAGATTCCCCGCCTCAGATTCCCCGCCTCAGATTCTCCGCCTCTGATTCCCCGCCTCTGAATCCCCGCCTCTTATTCCCCGCCTCTGATTCCCCGCCTCTGATTCCCCGCATCTGATTCCCTGCCTCAGATTCCCCGGGCCTGATTCCCTGCATTAGATTCCCTGCCTCAGATTCCCTGCCTCTGATTCCCCGCCTCTGATTCCCTGCCTCTGATATCCCGCCTCTGATTCCTGCCTCAGATTCCCTGCCTCAGATTCCCTGCCTCAGATTCCCTGCCTCTGATTCCCTGCCTCTGATTCCCTGCCTCTGATTCCCTGCCTCTGATTCCATGCCTCTGATTCCCTGCCTCTGATTCCGCGCCTCTGATTCCACGCCTCTCTTTCCGTATCTCTGATTCCCTGCCTCTGATTCCCTGCCTCTGATACCCTGCCTCTCTTTGCCTGCCTCTATTTCGGTGCCTCTTTCTCTGCATCTAGTTTCCCACATCTCATTTGCCCCCTCTGATAACCCGCCTCTGATTCCATGCCTCTGACTCCCCGCCTCTGATTCCCCGCCTCTGATTCCCCGCCTCTGATTCCCCGCCTCTGATTCCCTGCCTCAGATTCCCTGCCTCAGACTCCCTGCCTCAGATTCCCTGCATCTGATTCCCCGCCTCTGATTCCCCGCCTCTTATTCCACGCCTCTGATTCCCCGCCTCTGATTCCCTGCCTCTGATTCCCTGCCTCTGCTTCCCCGCCTCTGATTCCCCTCCTCTGATTCCCCGCCTCAGATTCCCCGGCTCTGATTCCCTGCCTGAGATTCCCTGCCTCAGATTCCCTGTCTATGATTCCCTGCCTCTGAGTCCCCGCGTCAGATTCCCCGGCTCTGATTCCCTGCCTGAGATTCCCTGCCTCAGATTCCCCGCCTCAGATTCCCTGCCTCAGATTCCCCGCCTCATATTCCCTGCCTCAGATACCCTGCCTCCCTTTGACTGCCTCTATTTCCGTGCCTCTTTCTCTGCATCTAGTTTCCCACATCTCTTTTCCTCCCGCCTGTTTCCCCGCCTCTGATTGCCCACCTTTCATTCCCCGCCTCTCTTTCCCTGCCTTTATTTCCGCACCTCTTTCTCTGCCTCTCTTTCCCCACATCTCTTTTCCTCCCGCTGATTCCCCGCCTCTGATTCCCCGCCTCTGATTCCCTTCCTCTGATTCCCCGCCTCTGATTCCCTGCCTCAGATTCCCTGCCTCAGATTCCCTGCCTCTGATTCCCCGACTCTGATTCCCCGCCTCTTATTCCCCGCCTCTGATTCCCCGCCTCTGATTCCCCGCCTCTGATTCCCTGCCTCTGTTTCCCCACCTCTGATTCCCCGCCTCTGATTCCCCGCCTCAGATTCCCCGGCTCTGATTCCCCGCCTCAGATTCCCTGCCTCAGATTCACCGCCTCAGATTCCCCGCCTCAGATTCCCCGCCTCAGATTCCCCTCCTCAGATTCCCCACCTCAGATTCCCTGCCTCAGATTCCCCGCCTCAGTTTCCCCGCCTCAGATTCCCCGCCTCAGATTCCCCGCCTCAGATTCCCCGCCTCAGATTCCCCGCCTCAGATTCCCCGCCTCTGATTCCCCGCCTCTGATTCCCCGCCTCTGATTCCCTGCCTCTGATTCCCTGCCTCTGATTCCCTGCCTCTGATTCCCTGCCTCTGATTCCATGCCTCTGATTCCGCGCCTCTGATTCCACGCCTCTCTTTCCGTATCTTTGATTCTCCACCTCTAATTCCCTGCCTCTGATACCCTGCCTCTCTTTGCCTTCCTCAATTTCGGTGCCTCTTTGTCTGCATCTAGTTTCCCACATCTCATTTGCCCCCTCTGATAACCCGCCTCTGATTCCATGCCTCTGATTCCCTGCCTCTGATTCCCCGCCTCTGATTCCCTGCCTCAGATTCCCTGCCTCAGATTCCCTGCCTCAGATTCCCTGACTCTGATTCCCCGCCTCTGAATCCCCGCCTCTTATTCCCCGCCTCTGATTCCCCGCCTCTGATTCCCCGCATCTGATTCCCTGCCTCAGATTCCCCGGGTCTGATTCCCTGCATTAGATTCCCTGCCTCAGATTCCCTGCCTCTGATTCCCCGCCTCTGATTCCCTGCCTCTGATTCCCCGCCTCTGATTCCTGCCTCAGATTCCCTGCCTCAGATTCCCTGCCTCAGATTCCCTGCCTCTGATTCCCTGCCTTTGATTCCACGCCTCTTATTCCCCGCCTCTGATTCCCAGCCTCTGATTCCCCGCCTCTGATTCCCTGCCTCTGTTTCCCCGCCTCTGATTCCCCGCCTCTGATTCCCCGCCTCAGATTCCCCGCCACAGATTCCCCGCCTCAGATTCCCCGCCTCAGATTCCCCGCCTCAGATTCCCCGCCTCAGATTCCCCGCCTCAGATTCCCCGCCTCAGATTCCCCGCCTCAGATTCCCCGCCTCAGATTCTCTGCCTCTGATTGCCTGCCTCTGATTCCCTGCCTCTGATTCCCTGCCTCTGATTCCCTGCCTCTGATTCCCTGCCTCTGATTCCCTGCCTCTGATTCCCTGCCTCTGATTCCGCACCTCTGATTCCACGCCTCTCTTTCCGTATCTCTGATTCCCCGCCTCTGATTCCCTGCCTCTGATACCCTGCCTCTCTTTGCCTGCCTCTATTTCGGTGCCTCTTTCTCTGCATCTAGTTTCCCACATCTCATTTGCCCCCTCTGATAACCCGCCTCTGATTCCATGCCTCTGATTCCCCGCCTCTGATTCCCCACCTCTGATTCCCCGCCTCTGATTCCCTGCCTCAGATTCCCTGCCTCAGATTCCTTGCCTCAGATTCCCTGCCTCTGTTTCCCCGCCTCTGATTCCCCACGTCTGATTCCCCGCCTCAGATTCCCCGGCTCTGATTCCCTGCCTGAGATTCCATGCCTCAGATTCCCCGCCTCAGATTCCCTGCCTCAGATTCCCCGCCTCAGATTCCCCGCCTCAGATTCCCCGCCTCAGATTCCCCGCCTCAGATTCCCCGCCTCAGATTCCCCGCCTCAGATTCCCCGCCTCAGATTCCCCGCCTCAGATTCCCCGCCTCAGTTTCCCTGCCTCAGATTCCCTGCCTCAGATTCCCTTCATCTGATTCCCTTCATCTGATTCCCTGCCTCTGATTCCCTGCCTCTGATTCCCCACCTCTGATTCCCCGCCACAGATTCCCTGGCTCTGATTCTCTGGCTCAGATTCCCTGCCTTAGATTCCCTGCCTCTGATTCCCTGCATCTGATTCCAGGCCTCTTATTCCCCACCTCTGATTCCCCGCCTCTGATTGCCTGCCACTGATTGCCCGCCTCTGATTCCCCACCTCTGATTCCCCGCCTCTGATTCCCCACCTCTGTCTGTATGCCTCTCTTTGGCCTCCGCTTTTTCCCCTCCACTCTTTCCGCGCATCTCTTTCCCTCCCTCAATTTCAACAACTCTGTTTGATCTGTTCTGTGTACCTCATTTTCAACACACAAGTTCCAACCACTATGTTTCACCCATCTCTTTCCCCACCTCTATTTACCCGCCTATGTTTACCCGCCTCTGTTTACCCACCTGTTTCACCGCCTCTGATTCCCCGCCTCTGATTCCCCACCTCTGTCTCTACGCCTCTCCTTCGCCTCCACTCTTTCCCCTCCACTCATTCCGTGCCTGTCTTTCCCTCCCTCAATTTCAACAACACTGTTTGATCTGTTTTGTGTACCTCATTTTAAACACACAAGTTCCAACCACTATGTTTTGCCCGCCTCTTTCCCCGCCTCTATTTATCCACCTATGTTTACCTGCCACTGTTTACCCGCCTGTTTCCCCGCCTCTGATTCCCCACCTTTCATTCCCCGCCTCTCTTTCCCTGCCCCTATTTCCGCACCTCTTTCTCTGCCTCTCTTTCCCCACATCTCTTTTCCTCCAGCTGATTCCCCGCCTCTGATTCCCCGCCTCTGATTCCCTGCCTCTGATTCCCCGCCTCTGATTCTCTGCCTCAGATTCCCTGCCTCAGATTCCCTGCCTCAGATTCCCTGCCTCTGATTCCCCGACTCTGATTCCCTGCCTCTTATTCCCCGCCTCTGATTCCCCGCCTCTGATTCCCCGCCTCTGATTCCCTGCCTCTGTTTCCCCACCTCTGATTCCCCGCCTCTGATTCCCCGCCTCAGATTCCCTGCCTCTGATTCCCTGCCTCTGATTCCGCGCCTCTGATTCCACGCCTCTCTTTCCGTATCTCTGATTCCCCACCTCTAATTCCCTGCCTCTGATACCCTGCCTCTCTTTGCCTTCCTCAATTTCGGTGCCTCTTTCTCTGCATCTAGTTTCCCACATCTCATTTGCCCCCTCTGATAACCCGCCTCTGATTCCATGCCTCTGATTCCCTGCCTCTGATTCCCCGCCTCTGAATCCCCGCCTCTTATTCCCCGCCTCTGATTCCCCGCCTCTGATTCCCCGCATCTGATTCCCTGCCTCAGATTCCCCGGGTCTGATTCCCTGCATTAGATTCCCTGCCTCAGATTCCCTGCCTCTGATTCCCCGCCTCTGATTCCCTGCCTCTGATTCCCCACCTCTGATTCCTGCCTCAGATTCCCTGCCTCAGATTCCCTGCCTCAGATTCCCCGCCTCTTATTCCCCGCCTCTGATTCCCCACCTCTGATTCCTGCCTCAGATTCCCTGCCTCAGATTCCCTGCCTTTGATTCCCCGCCTCTTATTCCCCGCCTCTGATTCCCAGCCTCTGATTCCCCGCCTCTGATTCCCTGCCTCTGTTTCCCCGCCTCTGATTCCCCGCCTCTGATCCCCACCTCAGATTCCCCGCCTCAGATTCCCCGCCTCAGATTCCCCGCCTCAGATTCCCCGCCTCAGATTCCCCGCCTCAGATTCCCCGCCTCAGTTTCCCTGCCTCAGATTCCCTGCCTCAGATTCCCTTCATCTGATTCCCTGCCTCAGATTCCTTGCCTCAGATTCCCTGCCTCTGTTTCCCCGCCTCTGATTCCCTGCCTCAGATTCCCTGCCTCAGATTCCTTGCCTCAGATTCCCTGCCTCTGTTTCCCCGCCTCTGATTCCCCACGTCTGATTCCCCGCCTCAGATTCCCCGGCTCTGATTCCCTGCCTGAGATTCCATTCCTCAGATTCCCCACCTCAGATTCCCTGCCTCAGATTCCCCGCCTCAGATTCTCCGCCTCAGATTCCCCGCCTCAGATTCCCCGCCTCAGATTCCCAGCCTCAGATTCCCCGCCTCAGATTCCCCGCCTCAGATTCCCCGCCTCAGATTCCCCGCCTCAGTTTCCCTGCCTCAGATTCCCTGCCTCAGATTCCCTTCATCTGATTCCCTTCATCTGATTCCCTGCCTCTGATTCCCTGCCTCTGATTCCCCACCTCTGATTCCCCGCCACAGATTCCCTGGCTCTGATTCTCTGGCTCAGATTCCCTGCCTTAGATTCCCTGCCTCTGATTCCCTGCATCTGATTCCAGGCCTCTTATTCCCCACCTCTGATTCCCCGCCTCTGATCCCCGCCTCAGATTCCCCGCCTCAGATTCCCCGCCTCAGATTCCCCGCCTCAGATTCCCCGCCTCAGATTCCCCGCCTCAGATTCCCCGCCTCAGATTCCCCGCCTCAGATTCCCCGCCTCAGATTCTCCGCCTCAGATTACCCGCCTCAGATTCCCCGCCTCAGATACCCCGCCTCAGATTCCCCGCCTCAGATTCCCTGCCTCAGATTCCCCGCCTCAGATTCCCTGCCTCTGATTCCCTGCCTCTGATTCCCGGCCTCTGATTCCCTGCCTCTGATTCCCTGCCTCTGATTCCCTGCCTCTGATTCCGCGCCTCTGATTCCACGCCTCTCTTTCCGTATCTCTGATTCCCCGCCTCTGATTCCCTGCCTCTGATACCCTGCCTCTGATTCCCTGCCTCTGATTCCCTGCCTCTGATTCCGCGCCTCTGATTCCACTCCTCTCTTTCCGTATCTCTGATTCCCCGCCTCTGATTCCCTGCCTCTGATACCCTGCCTCTCTTTGCCTGCCTCTATTTCGGTGCCTCTTTCTCTGCATCTAGTTTCCCACATCTCATTTGCCCCCTCTGACTCCCCGCCTCTGATTCCCCGCCTCTGATTCCCCGCCTCTGATTCCCCACCTCTGATTCCCTGCCTCAGATTCCCTGCCTCAGATTCCCTGCCTCAGATTCCCTGCATCTGATTCCCCGCCTCTGATTCCCCACCTCTTATTCCCCGCCTCTGATTCCCCGCCTCTGATTCCCTGCCTCTGATTCCCTGCCTCTGTTTCCCCGCCTCTGATTCCCCGCCTCTGATTCCCCGCCTCAGATTCCCCGCCTCTGATTCCCTGCCTGAGATTCCCTGCCTCAGATTCCCTGCCTATGATTCCCTGCCTCTGAGTCCCCGCGTCAGATTCCCCGGCTCTGATTCCCTGCCTGAGATTCCCTGCCTCAGATTCCCTGCCTCAGATTCCCCGCCTCATATTCCCTGCCTCAGATACCCTGCCTCCCTTTGACTGCCTCTATTTCCGTGCCTCTTTCTCTGCATCTAGTTTCCCACATCTCTTTACCTCCCGCCTGTTTCCCCGCCTCTGATTGCCCACCTTTCATTCCCCGCCTCTCTTTCCCTGCCTTTATTTCCGCACCTCTTTCTCTGCCTCTCTTTCCCCACATCTCTTTTCCTCCCGCTGATTCCCCGCCTCTGATTCCCCGCCTCTGTTTCCCTGCCTCTGATTCCCCGTCTCTGATTCCCTGCCTCAGATTCCCTGCCTCAGATTCCCTGCCTCAGATTCCCTGCCTCTGATTCCCCGACTCTGATTCCCCGCCTCTTATTCCCCGCCTCTGTTTCCCCGCCTCTGATTCCCCGCCTCTGATTCCCTGCCTCCGATTCCCCGCCTCAGATTCCCTGCCTCCGATTCCCCGCCTCAGATTCCCTGCCTCCGATTCCCCGCCTCAGATTCCCCGCCTCAGATTCCCCGCCTCAGATTGCCCGCCTCAGATTCCCCGCCTAAGTTTCCCCGCCTCAGATTCCCCGCCTCAGATTCCCCACCTCAGATTCCCCGCCTCAGATTCCCCGCCTCAGATTCCCTGTCTCTGATTCCCTGCCTCTGATTCCGCGCCTCTGATTCCACGCCTCTCTTTCCATAGCTCTGATTCCCCGCCTCTAATTCCCTGCCTCTGATACCCTGCCTCTCTTTGCCTTCCTCAATTTCGGTGCCTCTTCTCTGCATCTAGTTTCCCACATCTCATTTGCCCCCTCTGATAACCCACCTCTGATTCCATGACTCTGATTCCCTTCCTCTGATACGCCGCCTCTGATTCCCCGCCTCTTATTCCCCGCCTCTGATTCCCAGCCTCTGATTCCCCGCCTCTGATTCCCTGCCTCTGTTTCCCCGCCTCTGATTCCCCGCCTCTGATCCCCGCCTCAGATTCCCCGCCTCAGATTCCCCGCCTCAGATTCCCCGCATCAGATTCCCCGCCTCAGATTCCCCGCCTCAGATTCCCCGCCTCAGATACCCCGCCTCAGATTCCCCGCCTCAGATTCCCTGCCTCAGATTCCCCGCCTCAGATTCCCTGCCTCTGATTCCCTGCCTCTGATTCCCGGCCTCTGATTCCCTGCCTCTGATTCCCTGCCTCTGATTCCCTGCCTCTGATTCCGCGCCTCTGATTCCACGCCTCCCTTTCCGTATCTCTGATTCCCCGCATCTGATTCCCTGCCTCTGATACCCTGCCTCTGATTCCCTGCCTCTGATTCCCTGCCTCTGATTCCGCGCCTCTGATTCCACACCTCTCTTTCCGTATCTCTGATTCCCCGCCTCTGATTCCCTGCCTCTGATACCCTGCCTCTCTTTGCCTGCCTCTATTTCGGTGCCTCTTTCTCTGCATCTAGTTTCCCACATCTCATTTGCCCCCTCTGACTCCCCGCCTCTGATTCCCCGCCTCTGATTCCCCGCCTCTGATTCCCCGCCTCTGATTCCCTGCCTCAGATTCCCTGCCTCAGATTCCCTGCCTCAGATTCCCTGCATCTGATTCCCCGCCTCTGATTCCCCACCTCTTATTCCCCGCCTCTGATTCCCCGCCTCTGATTCCCTGCCTCTGATTCCCTGCCTCTGTCTCCCCGCCTCTGATTCCCCGCCTCTGATTCCCCGCCTCAGATTCCCTGCCTCTGATTCCCTGCCTGAGATTCCCTGCCTCAGATTCCCTGCCTCAGATTCCCTGCCTCAGATTCCCCGCCTCATATTCCCTGCCTCAGATACCCTGCCTCCCTTTGACTGCCTCTATTTCCGTGCCTCTTTCTCTGCATCTAGTTTCCCACATCTCTTTTCCTCCCGCCTGTTTCCCCGCCTCTGATTGCCCACCGTTCATTCCCCGCCTCTCTTTCTCTGCCTTTATTTCCGCACCTCTTTCTCTGCCTCTCTTTCCCCACATCTCTTTTCCTCCCGCTGATTCCCCGCCTCTGATTCCCCGCCTCTGATTCCCTGCCTCTGATTCCCCGCCTCTGATTCCCTGCCTCAGATTCCCTGCCTCAGATTCCCTGCCTCAGATTCCCTGCCTCTGATTCCCCGACTCTGATTCCCCGCCTCTTATTCCCCGCCTCTGTTTCCCCGCCTCTGATTCCCCGCCTCTGATTCCCTGCCTCTGTTTCCCGACCTCTGATTCCCCGGCTCTGATTCCCTGCCTCCGATTCCCCGCCTCAGATTCCCTGCCTCCGATTCCCCGCCTCAGATTCCCTGCCTCCGATTCCCCGCCTCAGATTCCCCGCCTCAGATTCCCCGCCTCAGATTGCCCGCCTCAGATTCCCCGCCTAAGTTTCCCCACCTCAGATTCCCCGCCTCAGATTCCCCGCCTCAGATTTCCCGCCTCAGATTCCCCGCCTCAGATTCCCCGCCTCTGATTCCCCGCCTCTGATTCCCCGCCTCTGATTCCCTGCCTCTGATTCCCTGCCTCTGATTCCCTGCCTCTGATTCCCTGCCTCTGATTCCGCGCCTCTGATTCCCTGCCTCTGATACCCTGCCTCTCTTTGCCTTCCTCAATTTCGGTGCCTCTTCTCTGCATCTAGTTTCCCACATCTCATTTGCCCCCTCTGATAACCCGCCTCTGATTCCATGCCTCTGATTCCCTTCCTCTGATACGCCGCCTCTGATTCCCTGCCTCAGATTCCCTGCCTCAGATTCCCTGCCTCAGATTCCCTGCCTCTGATTCCTCGCCTCTGATTCCCCGCCTCTTATTCCCCGCCTCTGATTCCCCGCATCTGATTCCCCGCATCTGATTCCCTGCCTCAGATTCCCCGGGTCTGATTCCCTGCATTAGATTCCCTGCCTCAGATTCCCTGCCTCTGATTCCCCGCCTCTGATTCCCTGCCTCTGACTCCCCGCCTCTGATTCCTGCCTCAGATTCCCTGCCTCAGATTCCCTGCCTCAGATTCCCTGCCTCTGATTCCCTGCCTTTGATTCCACGCCTCTTATTCCCCGCCTCTGATTCCCAGCCTCTGAGTCCCCGCGTCAGATTCCCCGGGTCTGATTCCCTGCATTAGATTCCCTGCCTCAGATTCCCTGCCTCTGATTCCCCGCCTCTGATTCCCTGCCTGAGATTCCCTGCCTCTGATTCCCTGCCTCAGATTCCCCGCCTCATATTCCCTGCCTCAGATACCCTGCCTCCCTTTGACTGCCTCTATTTCCGTGCCTCTTTCTCTGCATCTAGTTTCCCACATCTCTTTTCCTCCCGCCTGTTTCCCCGCCTCTGATTGCCCACCTTTCATTCCCCGCCTCTCTTTCCCTGCCTTTATTTCCGCACCTCTTTCTCTGCCTCTCTTTCCCCACATCTCTTTTCCTCCCGCTGATTCCCCGCCTCTGATTCCCCGCCTCTGATTCCCTGCCTCTGATTCCCCGCCTCTGATTCCCTGCCTCAGATTCCCTGCCTCAGATTCCCTGCCTCAGATTCCCTGCCTCTGATTCCCCGACTCTGATTCCCCGCCTCTTATTCCCCGCCTCTGTTTCCCCGCCTCAGATTGCCCGCCTCAGATTCCCCGCCTAAGTTTCCCCGCCTCAGATTCCCCGCCTCAGATTCCCCGCCTCAGATTCCCCGCCTCAGATTCCCCGCCTCAGATTCCCCGCCTCTGATTCCCCGCCTCTGATTCCCTGCCTCTGATTCCCTGCCTCTGATTCCCTGCCTCTGATTCCCCGCCTCTGATTCCCCGCCTCTGATTCCCTGCCTCTGATTCCCTGCCTCTGATTCCCTGCCTCTGATTCCCTGCCTCTGATTCCGCGCCTCTGATTCCACGCCTCTCTTTCCATAGCTCTGATTCCCCGCCTCTAATTCCCTGCCTCTGATACCCTGCCTCTCTTTGCCTTCCTCAATTTCGGTGCCTCTTCTCTGCATCTAGTTTCCCACATCTCATTTGCCCCCTCTGATAACCCGCCTCTGATTCCATGCCTCTGATTCCCTTCCTCTGATACGCCGCCTCTGATTCCCTGCCTCAGATTCCCTGCCTCAGATTCCCTGCCTCAGATTCCCTGCCTCTGATTCCTCGCCTCTGATTCCCCGCCTCTTATTCCCCGCCTCTGATTCCCCGCATCTGATTCCCCGCATCTGATTCCCTGCCTCAGATTCCCCGGGTCTGATTCCCTGCATTAGATTCCCTGCCTCAGATTCCCTGCCTCTGATTCCCCGCCTCTGATTCCCTGCCTCTGATTCCCCGCCTCTGATTCCTGCCTCAGATTCCCTGCCTCAGATTCCCTGCCTCAGATTCCCTGCCTCTGATTCCCTGCCTTTGATTCCACGCCTCTTATTCCCCGCCTCTGATTCCCAGCCTCTGATTCCCCGCCTCTGATTCCCTGCCTCTGTTTCCCCGCCTCTGATTCCCCGCCTCTGATTCCCCGCCTCAGATTCCCCGCCTCAGATTCCCCGCCTCAGATTCCCCACCTCAGATTCCCCGCCTCAGATTCCCCGCCTCAGATTCCCCGCCTCAGATTCCCCGCCTCAGATTCCCCACCTCAGATTCCCCGCCTCAGATTCTCTGCCTCTGATTGCCTGCCTCTGATTCCCTGCCTCTGATTCCCTGCCTCTGATTCTCTGCCTCTGATTCCCTGCCTCTGATTCCCTGCCTCTGATTCCCTGCCTCTGTTTCCCCGCCTCTGATTCCCCACGTCTGATTCCCCACCTCTGATTCCCCGCCTCTGATTCCCTGCCTCAGATTCCCTGCCTCAGATTCCTTGCCTCAGATTCCCTGCCTCTGTTTCCCCGCCTCTGATTCCCCACGTCTGATTCCCCGCCTCAGATTCACCGGCTCTGATTCCCTGCCTGTGATTCCATGCCTCAGATTCCCCGCCTCAGATTCCCTGCCTCAGATTCCCCGCCTCAGATTCCCCGCCTCAGATTCCCCGCCTCAGATTCCCCGCCTCAGATTCCCCGCCTCAGATTCCCCGCCTCAGATTCCCCGCCTCAGATTCCCCGCCTCAGATTCCCTGCCTCAGTTTCCCTGCCTCAGATTCCCTGCCTCAGATTCCCTTCATCTGATTCCATTCATCTGATTCCCTGCCTCTGATTCCCTGCCTCTGATTCCCCACCTCTGATTCCCCGCCTCAGATTCCCTGGCTCTGATTCTCTGGCTCAGATTCCCTGGCTCTGATTCCCTGCCTCTGATTCCCTGCATCTGATTCCAGGCCTCTTATTCCCCACCTCTGATTCCCCGCCTCTGATTGCCTGCCACTGATTGCCCACCTCTGATTCCCCACCTCTGATTCCCCGCCTCTGATTCCCCACCTCTGTCTGTATGCCTCTCTTTCGCCTCCGCTTTTTCCCCTCCACTCTTTCCGCGCCTCTCTTTCCCTCCCTCAATTTCAACAACTCTGTTTGATCTGTTCTGTGTACCTCATTTTCAACACACAAATTCCAACCACTATGTTTCTCCCATCTCTTTCCACGCCTCTATTTATCCGCCTATGTTTACCCGCCTCTGTTTACCCACCTGTTTCACCACCTCTGATTCCCCGCCTCTGATTCCCCACCTTTCATTCCCCGCCTCTCTTTCCCTGCCTCTATTTCCGCACCTCTTTCTCTGCCTCTCTTTCCCCACATCACTTTTCCTCCAGCTGATTCCCCGCCTCTGATTCCCCGCCTCTGATTCCCTGCCTCTGATTCCCCGCCTCTGATTCTCTGCCTCAGATTCCCTGCCTCAGATTCCCTGCCTCAGATTAGCTGCCTCTGATTCCCTGACTCTGATTCCCCGCCTCTTATTCCCTGCCTCTGATTCCCCGCCTCTGATTCCCCGCCTCTGATTCCCTGCCTCTGTTTCCCCACCTCTGATTCCCCTCCTCTGATTCCCTGCCTCAGATTCCCTGCCTCTGATTCCCTGCCTCTGATTCCGCGCATCTGATTCCACGCCTCTCTTTCCGTATCTCTGATTCCCCGCCTCTAATTCCCTGCCTCTGATACCCTGCCTCTCTTTGCCTTCCTCAATTTCGGTGCCTCTTTCTCTGCATCTAGTTTCCCACATCTCATTTGCCCCCTCTGATAACCCGACTCTGATTCCATGCCTCTGATTCCCTGCCTCTGATTCCCCGCCTCTGATTCCCTGCCTCAGATTCCCTGCCTCAGATTCCCTGCCTCAGATTCCCTGCCTCTGATTCCCCGCCTCTGAATCCCCGCCTCTTATTCCCCGCCTCTGATTCCCCGCCTCTGATTCCCCGCATCTGATTCCCTGCCTCAGATTCCCCGGGCCTGATTCCCTGCATTAGATTCCCTGCCTCAGATTCCCTGCCTCTGATTCCCCGCCTCTGATTCACTGCCTCTGATTTCCCGCCTCTGATTCCTGCCTCAGATTCCCTGCCTCAGATTCCCTGCCTCAGATTCCCTGCCTCTGATTCCCTGCCTTTGATTCCCCGCCTCTTATTCCCCGCCTCTGATTCCCAGCCTCTGATTCCCCGCCTCTGATTCCCTGCCTCTGTTTCCCCGCCTCTGATTCCATGCCTCTGATTCCCCGCCTCACATTCCCCACCTCAGATTCCCTGCCTCAGATTCCCCGCCTGAGATTGCCCGCCTGAGATTCCCCGCCTCAGATTCCCCGCCTCAGATTCCCCGCCTCAGATTCCCCGCCTCAGATTCCCCGCCTCAGATTCCCCGCCTCAGATTCCCCGCCTCAGATTCCCCGCCTCAGATTCCCCGCCTCAGATTCTCCGCCTCTGATTCCCCGCCTCTGAATCCCCGCCTCTTATTCCCCGCCTCTGATTCCCCGCCTCTGATTCCCCGCATCTGATTCCCTGCCTCAGATTCCCCGGGCCTGATTCCCTGCATTAGATTCCCTGCCTCAGATTCCCTGCCTCTGATTCCCCGCCTCTGATTCCCTGCCTCTGATATCCCGCCTCTGATTCCTGCCTCAGATTCCCTGCCTCAGATTCCCTGCCTCAGATTCCCTGCCTCTGATTCCCTGCCTCTGATTCCCTGCCTCTGATTCCCTGCCTCTGATTCCATGCCTCTGATTCCCTGCCTCTGATTCCGCGCCTCTGATTCCACGCCTCTCTTTCCGTATCTCTGATTCCCTGCCTCTGATTCCCTGCCTCTGATACCCTGCCTCTCTTTGCCTGCCTCTATTTCGGTGCCTCTTTCTCTGCATCTAGTTTCCCACATCTCATTTGCCCCTTCTGATAACCCGCCTCTGATTCCATGCCTCTGACTCCCCGCCTCTGATTCCCCGCCTCTGATTCCCCGCCTCTGATTCCCCGCCTCTGATTCCCTGCCTCAGATTCCCTGCCTCAGATTCCCTGCCTCAGATTCCCTGCATCTGATTCCCCGCCTCTGATTCCCCGCCTCTTATTCCACGCCTCTGATTCCCCGCCTCTGATTCCCTGCCTCTGATTCCCTGCCTCTGCTTCCCCGCCTCTGATTCCCCTCCTCTGATTCCCCGCCTCAGATTCCCCGGCTCTGATTCCCTGCCTGAGATTCCCTGCCTCAGATTCCCTGTCTATGATTCCCTGCCTCTGAGTCCCCGCGTCAGATTCCCCGGCTCTGATTCCCTGCCTGAGATTCCCTGCCTCAGATTCCCCGCCTCAGATTCCCTGCCTCAGATTCCCCGCCTCATATTCCCTGCCTCAGATACCCTGCCTCCCTTTGACTGCCTCTATTTCCGTGCCTCTTTCTCTGCATCTAGTTTCCCACATCTCTTTTCCTCCCGCCTGTTTCCCCGCCTCTGATTGCCCACCTTTCATTCCCCGCCTCTCTTTCCCTGCCTTTATTTCCGCACCTCTTTCTCTGCCTCTCTTTCCCCACATCTCTTTTCCTCCCGCTGATTCCCCGCCTCTGATTCCCCGCCTCTGATTCCCTTCCTCTGATTCCCCGCCTCTGATTCCCTGCCTCAGATTCCCTGCCTCAGATTCCCTGCCTCTGATTCCCCGACTCTGATTCCCCGCCTCTTATTCCCCGCCTCTGATTCCCCGCCTCTGATTCCCCGCCTCTGATTCCCTGCCTCTGTTTCCCCACCTCTGATTCCCCGCCTCTGATTCCCCGCCTCAGATTCCCCGGCTCTGAATCCCCGCCTCAGATTCCCTGCCTCAGATTCACCGCCTCAGATTCCCCGCCTCAGATTCCCCGCCTCAGATTCCCCTCCTCAGATTCCCCACCTCAGATTCCCTGCCTCAGATTCCCCGGCTCTGATTCCCCGCCTCTGATTCCCCGCCTCTGATTCCCTGCCTCTGTTTCCCCACCTCTGATTCCCCGCCTCTGATTCCCCGCCTCAGATTCCCCGGCTCTGATTCCCCGCCTCAGATTCCCTGCCTCAGATTCACCGCCTCAGATTCCCCGCCTCAGATTCCCCGCCTCAGATTCCCCTCCTCAGATTCCCCACCTCAGATTCCCCGCCTCAGATTCCCCGGCTCTGATTCCCCGCCTCAGATTCCCTGCCTCAGATTCACCGCCTCAGATTCCCCGCCTCAGATTCCCCGCCTCAGATTCCCCTCCTCAGATTCCCCACCTCAGATTCCCTGCCTCAGATTCCCCGCCTCAGTTTCCCCGCCTCAGATTCCCCGCCTCAGATTCCCCGCCTCGGATTCCCCGCCTCAGATTCCCCGCCTCAGATTCCCCGCCTCTGATTCCCCGCCTCTGATTCCCCGCCTCTGATTCCCTGCCTCTGATTCCCTGCCTCTGATTCCCTGCCTCTGATTCCCTGCCTCTGATTCCCTGCCTCTGATTCCGCGCCTCTGATTCCACGCCTCTCTTTCCGTATCTTTGATTCTCCACCTCTAATTCCCTGCCTCTGATACCCTGCCTCTCTTTGCCTTCCTCAATTTCGGTGCCTCTTTGTCTGCATCTAGTTTCCCACATCTCATTTGCCCCCTCTGATAACCCGCCTCTGATTCCATGCCTCTGATTCCCTGCCTCTGATTCCCCGCCTCTGATTCCCTGCCTCAGATTCCCTGCCTCAGATTCCCTGCCTCAGATTCCCTGACTCTGATTCCCCGCCTCTGAATCCCCGCCTCTTATTCCCCGCCTCTGATTCCCCGCCTCTGATTCCCCGCATCTGATTCCCTGCCTCAGATTCCCCGGGTCTGATTCCCTGCATTAGATTCCCTGCCTCAGATTCCCTGCCTCTGATTCCCCGCCTCTGATTCCCTGCCTCTGATTCCCCGCCTCTGATTCCTGCCTCAGATTCCCTGCCTCAGATTCCCTGCCTCAGATTCCCTGCCTCTGATTCCCTGCCTTTGATTCCACGCCTCTTATTCCCCGCCTCTGATTCCCAGCCTCTGATTCCCCGCCTCTGATTCCCTGCCTCTGTTTCCCCGCCTCTGATTCCCCGCCTCTGATTCCCCGCCTCAGATTCCCCGCCACAGATTCCCCGCCTCAGATTCCCCGCCTCAGATTCCCCGCCTCAGATTCCCCGCCTCAGATTCCCCGCCTCAGATTCCCCGCCTCAGATTCCCCGCCTCAGATTCCCCGCCTCAGATTCTCTGCCTCTGATTGCCTGCCTCTGATTCCCTGCCTCTGATTCCCTGCCTCTGATTCCCTGCCTCTGATTCCCTGCCTCTGATTCCCTGCCTCTGATTCCGCACCTCTGATTCCACGCCTCTCTTTCCGTATCTCTGATTCCCCGCCTCTGATTCCCTGCCTCTGATACCCTGCCTCTCTTTGCCTGCCTCTATTTCGGTGCCTCTTTCTCTGCATCTAGTTTCCCACATCTCATTTGCCCCCTCTGATAACCCGCCTCTGATTCCATGCCTCTGATTCCCCGCCTCTGATTCCCCACCTCTGATTCCCCGCCTCTGATTCCCTGCCTCAGATTCCCTGCCTCAGATTCCTTGCCTCAGATTCCCTGCCTCTGTTTCCCCGCCTCTGATTCCCCACGTCTGATTCCCCGCCTCAGATTCCCCGGCTCTGATTCCCTGCCTGAGATTCCATGCCTCAGATTCCCCGCCTCAGATTCCCTGCCTCAGATTCCCCGCCTCAGATTCCCCGCCTCAGATTCCCCGCCTCTGATTCCCCACCTCTGTCTGTATGCCTCTCTTTCGCCTCCGCTTTTTCCCCTCCACTCTTTCCGCGCCTCTCTTTCCCTCCCTCAATTTCAACAACTCTGTTTGATCTGTTCTGTGTACCTCATTTTCAACACACAAATTCCAACCACTATGTTTCTCCCATCTCTTTCCACGCCTCTATTTATCCGCCTATGTTTACCCGCCTCTGTTTACCCACCTGTTTCACCGCCTCTGATTCCCCGCCTCTGATTCCCCACCTTTCATTCCCCGCCTCTCTTTCCCTGCCTCTATTTCCGCACCTCTTTCTCTGCCTCTCTTTCCCCACATCACTTTTCCTCCAGCTGATTCCCCGCCTCTGATTCCCCGCCTCTGATTCCCTGCCTCTGATTCCCCGCCTCTGATTCTCTGCCTCAGATTCCCTGCCTCAGATTCCCTGCCTCAGATTAGCTGCCTCTGATTCCCTGACTCTGATTCCCCGCCTCTTATTCCCTGCCTCTGATTCCCCGCCTCTGATTCCCCGCCTCTGATTCCCTGCCTCTGTTTCCCCACCTCTGATTCCCCTCCTCTGATTCCCTGCCTCAGATTCCCTGCCTCTGATTCCCTGCCTCTGATTCCGCGCATCTGATTCCACGCCTCTCTTTCCGTATCTCTGATTCCCCGCCTCTAATTCCCTGCCTCTGATACCCTGCCTCTCTTTGCCTTCCTCAATTTCGGTGCCTCTTTCTCTGCATCTAGTTTCCCACATCTCATTTGCCCCCTCTGATAACCCGACTCTGATTCCATGCCTCTGATTCCCTGCCTCTGATTCCCCGCCTCTGATTCCCTGCCTCAGATTCCCTGCCTCAGATTCCCTGCCTCAGATTCCCTGCCTCTGATTCCCCGCCTCTGAATCCCCGCCTCTTATTCCCCGCCTCTGATTCCCCGCCTCTGATTCCCCGCATCTGATTCCCTGCCTCAGATTCCCCGGGCCTGATTCCCTGCATTAGATTCCCTGCCTCAGATTCCCTGCCTCTGATTCCCCGCCTCTGATTCACTGCCTCTGATTTCCCGCCTCTGATTCCTGCCTCAGATTCCCTGCCTCAGATTCCCTGCCTCAGATTCCCTGCCTCTGATTCCCTGCCTTTGATTCCCCGCCTCTTATTCCCCGCCTCTGATTCCCAGCCTCTGATTCCCCGCCTCTGATTCCCTGCCTCTGTTTCCCCGCCTCTGATTCCATGCCTCTGATTCCCCGCCTCACATTCCCCGCCTCAGATTCCCTGCCTCAGATTCCCCGCCTGAGATTGCCCGCCTGAGATTCCCCGCCTCAGATTCCCCGCCTCAGATTCCCCGCCTCAGATTCCCCGCCTCAGATTCCCCGCCTCAGATTCCCCGCCTCAGATTCCCCGCCTCAGATTCCCCGCCTCAGATTCCCCGCCTCAGATTCCCCGCCTCAGATTCTCCGCCTCTGATTCCCCGCCTCTGAATCCCCGCCTCTTATTCCCCGCCTCTGATTCCCCGCCTCTGATTCCCCGCATCTGATTCCCTGCCTCAGATTCCCCGGGCCTGATTCCCTGCATTAGATTCCCTGCCTCAGATTCCCTGCCTCTGATTCCCCGCCTCTGATTCCCTGCCTCTGATATCCCGCCTCTGATTCCTGCCTCAGATTCCCTGCCTCAGATTCCCTGCCTCAGATTCCCTGCCTCTGATTCCCTGCCTCTGATTCCCTGCCTCTGATTCCCTGCCTCTGATTCCATGCCTCTGATTCCCTGCCTCTGATTCCGCGCCTCTGATTCCACGCCTCTCTTTCCGTATCTCTGATTCCCTGCCTCTGATTCCCTGCCTCTGATACCCTGCCTCTCTTTGCCTGCCTCTATTTCGGTGCCTCTTTCTCTGCATCTAGTTTCCCACATCTCATTTGCCCCCTCTGATAACCCGCCTCTGATTCCATGCCTCTGACTCCCCGCCTCTGATTCCCCGCCTCTGATTCCCCGCCTCTGATTCCCCGCCTCTGATTCCCTGCCTCAGATTCCCTGCCTCAGATTCCCTGCCTCAGATTCCCTGCATCTGATTCCCCGCCTCTGATTCCCCGCCTCTTATTCCACGCCTCTGATTCCCCGCCTCTGATTCCCTGCCTCTGATTCCCTGCCTCTGCTTCCCCGCCTCTGATTCCCCTCCTCTGATTCCCCGCCTCAGATTCCCCGGCTCTGATTCCCTGCCTGAGATTCCCTGCCTCAGATTCCCTGTCTATGATTCCCTGCCTCTGAGTCCCCGCGTCAGATTCCCCGGCTCTGATTCCCTGCCTGAGATTCCCTGCCTCAGATTCCCCGCCTCAGATTCCCTGCCTCAGATTCCCCGCCTCATATTCCCTGCCTCAGATACCCTGCCTCCCTTTGACTGCCTCTATTTCCGTGCCTCTTTCTCTGCATCTAGTTTCCCACATCTCTTTTCCTCCCGCCTGTTTCCCCGCCTCTGATTGCCCACCTTTCATTCCCCGCCTCTCTTTCCCTGCCTTTATTTCCGCACCTCTTTCTCTGCCTCTCTTTCCCCACATCTCTTTTCCTCCCGCTGATTCCCCGCCTCTGATTCCCCGCCTCTGATTCCCTTCCTCTGATTCCCCGCCTCTGATTCCCTGCCTCAGATTCCCTGCCTCAGATTCCCTGCCTCTGATTCCCCGACTCTGATTCCCCGCCTCTTATTCCCCGCCTCTGATTCCCCGCCTCTGATTCCCCGCCTCTGATTCCCTGCCTCTGTTTCCCCACCTCTGATTCCCCGCCTCTGATTCCCCGCCTCAGATTCCCCGGCTCTGATTCCCCGCCTCAGATTCCCTGCCTCAGATTCACCGCCTCAGATTCCCCGCCTCAGATTCCCCGCCTCAGATTCCCCTCCTCAGATTCCCCACCTCAGATTCCCTGCCTCAGATTCCCCGCCTCAGTTTCCCCGCCTCAGATTCCCCGCCTCAGATTCCCCGCCTCGGATTCCCCGCCTCAGATTCCCCGCCTCAGATTCCCCGCCTCTGATTCCCCGCCTCTGATTCCCCGCCTCTGATTCCCTGCCTCTGATTCCCTGCCTCTGATTCCCTGCCTCTGATTCCCTGCCTCTGATTCCCTGCCTCTGATTCCGCGCCTCTGATTCCACGCCTCTCTTTCCGTATCTTTGATTCTCCACCTCTAATTCCCTGCCTCTGATACACTGCCTCTCTTTGCCTTCCTCAATTTCGGTGCCTCTTTGTCTGCATCTAGTTTCCCACATCTCATTTGCCCCCTCTGATAACCCGCCTCTGATTCCATGCCTCTGATTCCCTGCCTCTGATTCCCCGCCTCTGATTCCCTGCCTCAGATTCCCTGCCTCAGATTCCCTGCCTCAGATTCCCTGACTCTGATTCCCCGCCTCTGAATCCCCGCCTCTTATTCCCCGCCTCTTATTCCCCGCCTCTGATTCCCCGCATCTGATTCCCTGCCTCAGATTCCCCGGGTCTGATTCCCTGCATTAGATTCCCTGCCTCAGATTCCCTGCCTCTGATTCCCCGCCTCTGATTCCCTGCCTCTGATTCCCCGCCTCTGATTCCTGCCTCAGATTCCCTGCCTCAGATTCCCTGCCTCAGATTCCCTGCCTCTGATTCCCTGCCTTTGATTCCACGCCTCTTATTCCCCGCCTCTGATTCCCAGCCTCTGATTCCCCGCCTCTGATTCCCTGCCTCTGTTTCCCCGCCTCTGATTCCCCGCCTCTGATTCCCCGCCTCAGATTCCCCGCCACAGATTCCCCGCCTCAGATTCCCCGCCTCAGATTCCCCGCCTCAGATTCCCCGCCTCAGATTCCCCGCCTCAGATTCCCCGCCTCAGATTCCCCGCCTCAGATTCCCCGCCTCAGATTCTCTGCCTCTGATTGCCTGCCTCTGATTCCCTGCCTCTGATTCCCTGCCTCTGATTCCCTGCCTCTGATTCCCTGCCTCTGATTCCCTGCCTCTGATTCCCTGCCTCTGATTCCGCACCTCTGATTCCACGCCTCTCTTTCCGTATCTCTGATTCCCCGCCTCTGATTCCCTGCCTCTGATACCCTGCCTCTCTTTGCCTGCCTCTATTTCGGTGCCTCTTTCTCTGCATCTAGTTTCCCACATCTCATTTGCCCCCTCTGATAACCCGCCTCTGATTCCATGCCTCTGATTCCCCGCCTCTGATTCCCCACCTCTGATTCCCCGCCTCTGATTCCCTGCCTCAGATTCCCTGCCTCAGATTCCTTGCCTCAGATTCCCTGCCTCTGTTTCCCCGCCTCTGATTCCCCACGTCTGATTCCCCGCCTCAGATTCCCCGGCTCTGATTCCCTGCCTGAGATTCCATGCCTCAGATTCCCCGCCTCAGATTCCCCGCCTCTGATTCCCTGCCTCTGTTTCCCCGCCTCTGATTCCCCGCCTCTGATTCCCCGCCTCAGATTCCCCGCCTCTGATTCCCCGCCTCAGATTCCCCGCCACAGATTCCCCGCCTCAGATTCCCCGCCTCAGATTCCCCGCCTCTGATTCCCAGCCTCTGATTCCCCGCCTCTGATTCCCTGCCTCTGTTTCCCCGCCTCTGATTCCCCACCTCTGATTCCCCGCCTCAGATTCCCCGCCACAGATTCCCCGCCTCAGATTCCCCGCCTCAGATTCCCCGCCTCAGATTCCCCGCCTCAGATTCCCCGCCTCAGATTCCCCGCCTCAGATTCCCCGCCTCAGATTCCCCGCCTCAGATTCTCTGCCTCTGATTGCCTGCCTCTGATTCCCTGCCTCTGATTCCCTGTCTCTGATTCCCTGCCTCTGATTCCCTGCCTCTGATTCCCTGCCTCTGATTCCCTGCCTCTGATTCCGCACCTCTGATTCCACGCCTCTCTTTCCGTATCTCTGATTCCCCGCCTCTGATTCCCTGCCTCTGATACCCTGCCTCTCTTTGCCTGCCTCTATTTCGGTGCCTCTTTCTCTGCATCTAGTTTCCCACATCTCATTTGCCCCCTCTGATAACCCGCCTCTGATTCCATGCCTCTGATTCCCCGCCTCTGATTCCCCACCTCTGATTCCCCGCCTCTGATTCCCTGCCTCAGATTCCCTGCCTCAGATTCCTTGCCTCAGATTCCCTGCCTCTGTTTCCCCGCCTCTGATTCCCCACGTCTGATACCCCGCCTCAGATTCCCCGGCTCTGATTCCCTGCCTGAGATTCCATGCCTCAGATTCCCCGCCTCAGATTCCCTGCCTCAGATTCCCCGCCTCAGATTCCCCGCCTCAGATTCCCCGCCTCAGATTCCCCGCCTCAGATTCCCCGCCTCAGATTCCCCGCCTCAGATTCCCCGCCTCAGATTCCCCGCCTCAGATTCCCCGCCTCAGTTTCCCTGCCTCAGATTCCCTGCCTCAGATTCCCTTCATCTGATTCCCTTCATCTGATTCCCTGCCTCTGATTCCCTGCCTCTGATTCCCCACCTCTGATTCCCCGCCACAGATTCCCTGGCTCTGATTCTCTGGCTCAGATTCCCTGCCTTAGATTCCCTGCCTCTGATTCCCTGCATCTGATTCCAGGCCTCTTATTCCCCACCTCTGATTCCCCGCCTCTGATTGCCTGCCACTGATTGCCCGCCTCTGATTCCCCACCTCTGATTCCCCGCCTCTGATTCCCCACCTCTGTCTGTATGCCTCTCTTTGGCCTCCGCTTTTTCCCCTCCACTCTTTCCGCGCATCTCTTTCCCTCCCTCAATTTCAACAACTCTGTTTGATCTGTTCTGTGTACCTCATTTTCAACACACAAGTTCCAACCACTATGTTTCACCCATCTCTTTCCCCGCCTCTATTTACCCGCCTATGTTTACCCGCCTCTGTTTACCCACCTGTTTCACCGCCTCTGATTCCCCGCCTCTGATTCCCCACCTCTGTCTCTACGCCTCTCCTTCGCCTCCACTCTTTCCCCTCCACTCATTCCGTGCCTGTCTTTCCCTCCCTCAATTTCAACAACACTGTTTGATCTGTTTTGTGTACCTCATTTTAAACACACAAGTTCCAACCACTATGTTTTGCCCGCCTCTTTCCCCGCCTCTATTTATCCACCTATGTTTACCTGCCACTGTTTACCCGCCTGTTTCCCCGCCTCTGATTCCCCACCTTTCATTCCCCGCCTCTCTTTCCCTGCCCCTATTTCCGCACCTCTTTCTCTGCCTCTCTTTCCCCACATCTCTTTTCCTCCAGCTGATTCCCCGCCTCTGATTCCCCGCCTCTGATTCCCTGCCTCTGATTCCCCGCCTCTGATTCCCTGCCTCAGATTCCCTGCCTCAGATTCCCTGCCTCAGATTCCCTGACTCTGATTCCCCGCCTCTGAATCCCCGCCTCTTATTCCCCGCCTCTGATTCCCCGCCTCTGATTCCCCGCATCTGATTCCCTGCCTCAGATTCCCCGGGTCTGATTCCCTGCATTAGATTCCCTGCCTCAGATTCCCTGCCTCTGATTCCCCGCCTCTGATTCCCTGCCTCTGATTCCCCACCTCTGATTCCTGCCTCAGATTCCCTGCCTCAGATTCCCTGCCTCAGATTCCCTGCCTCTGATTCCCTGCCTTTGATTCCCCGCCTCTTATTCCCCGCCTCTGATTCCCAGCCTCTGATTCCCCGCCTCTGATTCCCTGCCTCTGTTTCCCCGCCTCTGATTCCCCGCCTCTGATCCCCACCTCAGATTCCCCGCCTCAGATTCCCCGCCTCAGATTCCCCGCCTCAGATTCCCCGCCTCAGATTCCCCGCCTCAGATTCCCCGCCTCAGAATCCCCGCCTCAGATTCCCCGCCTCAGATTCTCCGCCTCAGATTACCCGCCTCAGATTCCCCGCCTCAGATACCCCGCCTCAGATTCCCCGCCTCAGATTCCCTGCCTCAGATTCCCCGCCTCAGATTCCCTGCCTCTGATTCCCTGCCTCTGATTCCCGGCCTCTGATTCCCTGCCTCTGATTCCCTGCCTCTGATTCCCTGCCTCTGATTCCGCGCCTCTGATTCCACGCCTCTCTTTCCATATCTCTGATTCCCCGCCTCTGATTCCCTGCCTCTGATACCCTGCCTCTGATTCCCTGCCTCTGATTCCCTGCCTCTGATTCCGCGCCTCTGATTCCACGCCTCTCTTTCCGTATCTTTGATTCCCCACCTCTAATTCCCTGCCTCTGATACCCTGCCTCTCTTTGCCTGCCTCTATTTCGGTGCCTCTTTCTCTGCATCTAGTTTCCCACATCTCATTTGCCCCCTCTGACTCCCCGCCTCTGATTCCCCGCCTCTGATTCCCCGCCTCTGATTCCCCGCCTCTGATTCCCTGCCTCAGATTCCCTGCCTCAGATTCCCTGCCTCAGATTCCCTGCATCTGATTCCCCGCCTCTGATTCCCCACCTCTTATTCCCCGCCTCTGATCCCCCGCCTCTGATTCCCTGCCTCTGATTCCCTGCCTCTGTTTCCCCGCCTCTGATTCCCCGCCTCTGATTCCCCGCCTCAGATTCCCCGCCTCTGATTCCCTGCCTGAGATTCCCTGCCTCAGATTCCCTGCCTATGATTCCCTGCCTCTGAGTCCCCGCATCAGATTCCCCGGCTCTGATTCCGTGCCTGAGATTCCCTGCCTCAGATTCCCCGCCTCAGATTCCCTGCCTCAGATTCCCCGCCTCATATTCCCTGCCTCAGATACCCTGCCTCCCTTTGACTGCCTCTATTTCCGTGCCTCTTTCTCTGCATCTAGTTTCCCACATCTCTTTTCCTCCCGCCTGTTTCCCCGCCTCTGATTGCCCACCTTTCATTCCCCGCCTCTCTTTCCCTGCCTTTATTTCCGCACCTCTTTCTCTGCCTCTCTTTCCCCACATCTCTTTTCCTCCCGCTGATTCCCCGCCTCTGATTCCCCGCCTCTGATTCCCTGCCTCTGATTCCCCACCTCTGATTCCCTGCCTCAGATTCCCTGCCTCAGATTCCCTGCCTCAGATTCCCTGCCTCTGATTCCCCGACTCTGATTCCCCGCCTCTTATTCCCCGCCTCTGTTTCCCCGCCTCTGATTCCCCGCCTCTGATTCCCTGCCTCTGTTTCCCGACCTCTGATTCCCCGCCTCTGATTCCCCGCCTCAGATTCCCCGGCTCTGATTCCCTGCCTCCGATTCCCCGCCTCAGATTCCCTGCCTCCGATTCCCCGCCTCAGATTCCCTGCCTCCGATTCCCCGCCTCAGATTCCCCGCCTCAGATTCCCCGCCTCAGATTCCCCGCCTCAGATTCCCCGCCTAAGTTTCCCCGCCTCAGATTCCCCGCCTCAGATTCCCCGCCTCAGATTCCCCGCCTCAGATTCCCCGCCTCAGATTCCCCGCCTCTGATTCCCCGCCTCTGATTCCACGCCTCTCTTTCCGTATCTCTGATTCCCCGCCTCTGATTCCCTGCCTCTGATACCCTGCCTCTCTTTGCCTGCCTCTATTTCGGTGCCTCTTTCTCTGCATCTAGTTTCCCACATCTCATTTGCCCCCTCTGTTAACCCGCCTCTGACTCCATGCCTCTGATTCCCCGCCTCTGATTCCCCACCTCTGATTCCCCGCCTCTGATTCCCTGCCTCAGATTCCCTGCCTCAGATTCCTTGCCTCAGATTCCCTGCCTCTGTTTCCCCGCCTCTGATTCCCCACGTCTGATTCCCCGCCTCAGATTCCCCGGCTCTGATTCCCTGCCTGAGATTCCATTCCTCAGATTCCCCACCTCAGATTCCCTGCCTCAGATTCCCCGCCTCAGATTCTCCGCCTCAGATTCCCCGCCTCAGATTCCCCGCCTCAGATTCCCAGCCTCAGATTCCCCGCCTCAGATTCCCCGCCTCAGATTCCCCGCCTCAGATTCCCCGCCTCAGTTTCCCTGCCTCAGATTCCCTGCCTCAGATTCCCTTCATCTGATTCCCTTCATCTGATTCCCTGCCTCTGATTCCCTACCTCTGATTCCCCGCCACAGATTCCCTGGCTCTGATTCTCTGGCTCAGATTCCCTGCCTTAGATTCCCTGCCTCTGATTCCCTGCATCTGATTCCAGGCCTCTTATTCCCCACCTCTGATTCCCCGCCTCTGATTGCCTGCCACTGATTGCCCGCCTCTGATTCCCCACCTCTGATTCCCCGCCTCTGATTCCCCACCTCTGTCTGTATGCCTCTCTTTGGCCTCCGCTTTTTCCCCTCAACTCTTTCCGCGCATCTCTTTCCCTCCCTCAATTTCAACAACTCTGTTTGATCTGTTCTGTGTACCTCATTTTCAACACACAAGTTCCAACCACTATGTTTCACCCATCTCTTTCCCCGCCTCTATTTACCCGCCTATGTTTACCCGCCTCTGTTTACCCACCTGTTTCACCGCCTCTGATTCCCCGCCTCTGATTCCCCACCTCTGTCTCTACGCCTCTCTTTCGCCTCCACTCTTTCCCCTCCACTCATTCCGTGCCTGTCTTTCCCTCCCTCAATTTCAACAACACTGTTTGATCTGTTTTGTGTACCTCATTTTAAACACACAAGTTCCAACCACTATGTTTTGCCCGCCTCTTTCCCCGCCTCTATTTATCCACCTATGTTTACCTGCCACTGTTTACCCGCCTGTTTCCCCGCCTCTGATTCCCCACCTTTCATTCCCCGCCTCTCTTTCCCTGCCTCTATTTCCGCACCTCTTTCTCTGCCTCTCTTTCCCCACATCTCTTTTCCTCCAGCTGATTCCCCGCCTCTGATTCCCCGCCTCTGATTCCCTGCCTCTGATTCCCCGCCTCTGATTCTCTGCCTCAGATTCCCTGCCTCAGATTCCCTGCCTCAGATTCCCTGCCTCTGATTCCCCGACTCTGATTCCCCGCCTCTTATTCCCCGCCTCTGATTCCCCGCCTCTGATTCCCCGCCTCTGATTCCCTGCCTCTGTTTCCCCACCTCTGATTCCCCGCCTCTGATTCCCCACCTCAGATTCCCTGCCTCTGATTCCCTGCCTCTGATTCCGCGCCTCTGATTCCACGCCTCTCTTTCCGTATCTCTGATTCCCCAACTCTAATTCCCTGCCTCTGATACCCTGCCTCTCTTTGCCTTCCTCAATTTCGGTGCCTCTTTCTCTGCATCTAGTTTCCCACATCTCATTTGCCCCCTCTGATAACCCGCCTCTGATTCCATGCCTCTGATTCCCTGCCTCTGATTCCCCGCCTCTGATTCCCTGCCTCAGATTCCCTGCCTCAGATTCCCTGCCTCAGATTCCCTGACTCTGATTCCCCGCCTCTGAATCCCCGCCTCTTATTCCCCGCCTCTGATTCCCCGCCTCTGATTCCCCGCATCTGATTCCCTGCCTCAGATTCCCCGGGTCTGATTCCCTGCATTAGATTCCCTGCCTCAGATTCCCTGCCTCTGATTCCCCGCCTCTGATTCCCTGCCTCTGATTCCCCACCTCTGATTCCTGCCTCAGATTCCCTGCCTCAGATTCCCTGCCTCAGATTCCCTGCCTCTGATTCCCTGCCTTTGATTCCCCGCCTCTTATTCCCCGCCTCTGATTCCCAGCCTCTGATTCCCCGCCTCTGATTCCCTGCCTCTGTTTCCCCGCCTCTGATTCCCCGCCTCTGATCCCCGCCTCAGATTCCCCGCCTCAGATTCCCCGCCTCAGATTCCCCGCCTCAGATTCCCCGCCTCAGATTCCCCGCCTCAGATTCCCCGCCTCAGATTCCCCGCCTCAGATTCTCCGCCTCAGATTACCCGCCTCAGATTCCCCGCCTCAGATACCCCGCCTCAGATTCCCCGCCTCAGAATCCCTGCCTCAGATTCCCCGCCTCAGATTCCCTGCCTCTGATTCCCTGCCTCTGATTCCCGGCCTCTGATTC
This sequence comes from Narcine bancroftii, assembly GCF_036971445.1. Classification (NCBI taxonomy): domain Eukaryota; kingdom Metazoa; phylum Chordata; class Chondrichthyes; order Torpediniformes; family Narcinidae; genus Narcine; species Narcine bancroftii. Next base: position 91,146,951 of record NC_091481.1, read on the forward strand.
CCTGCCTCTGATTCCCTTCCTCTGATTCCCTGCCTCTGATTCCGCGCCTCTGATTCCACGCCTCTCTTTCCGTATCTCTGATTCCCCGCCTCTGATTCCCTGCCTCTGATACCCTGCCTCTGATTCCCTGCCTCTGATTCCCTGCCTCTGATTCCGCGCCTCTGATTCCACACCTCTCTTTCCGTATCTCTGATTCCCCGCCTCTGATTCCCTGCCTCTGATACCCTGCCTCTCTTTGCCTGCCTCTATTTCGGTGCCTCTTTCTCTGCATCTAGTTTCCCACATCTCATTTGCCCCCTCTGACTCCCCGCCTCTGATTCCCCGCCTCTGATTCCCCGCCTCTGATTCCCCACCTCTGATTCCCTGCCTCAGATTCCCTGCCTCAGATTCCCTGCCTCAGATTCCCTGCATCTGATTCCCCGCCTCTGATTCCCCACCTCTTATTCCCCGCCTCTGATTCCCCGCCTCTGATTCCCTGCCTCTGATTCCCTGCCTCTGTTTCCCCGCCTCTGATTCCCCACCTCTGATTCCCCGCCTCATATTCCCCGCCTCTGATTCCGTGCCTGAGATTCCCTGCCTCAGATTCCCTGCCTATGATTCCCTGCCTCTGAGTCCCCGCGTCAGATTCCCCGGCTCTGATTCCCTGCCTGAGATTCCCTGCCTCAGATTCCCTGCCTCAGATTCCCCGCCTCATATTCCCTGCCTCAGATACCCTGCCTACCTTTGACTGCCTCTATTTCCGTGCCTCTTTCTCTGCATCTAGTTTCCCACATCTCTTTTCCTCCCGCCTGTTTCCCCGCCTCTGATTGCCCACCTTTCATTCCCCGCCTCTCTTTCCCTGCCTTTATTTCCGCACCTCTTTCTCTGCCTCTCTTTCCCCACATCTCTTTTCCTCCCGCTGATTCCCCGCCTCTGATTCCCCGCCTCTGTTTCCCTGCCTCTGATTCCCCGCCTCTGATTCCCTGCCTCAGATTCCCTGCCTCAGATTCCCTGCCTCAGATTCCCTGCCTCTGATTCCCCGACTCTGATTCCCCGCCTCTTATTCCCCGCCTCTGTTTCCCCACCTCTGATTCCCCGCCTCTGATTCCCTGCCTCTGTTTCCCGACCTCTGATTCCCCGCCTCTGATTCCCCGCCTCAGATTCCCCGGCTCTGATTCCCTGCCTCCGATTCCCCGCCTCAGATTCCCTGCCTCCGATTCCCCACCTCAGATTCCCTGCCTCCGATTCCCCGCCTCAGATTCCCCGCCTCAGATTCCCCGCCTCAGATTGCCCGCCTCAGATTCCCCGCCTAAGTTTCCCCGCCTCAGATTCCCCGCCTCAGCTTCCCCGCCTCAGATTCCCCGCCTCAGATTCCCCGCCTCAGATTCCCCGCCTCTGATTCCCCGCCTCTAATTCCCTGCCTCTGATTCCCTGCCTCTGATTCCCTGCCTCTGATTCCCTGCCTCTGATTCCCTGTCTCTGATTCCCTGCCTCTGATTCCGCGCCTCTGATTCCACGCCTCTCTTTCCATAGCTCTGATTCCCCGCCTCTAATTCCCTGCCTCTGATACCCTGCCTCTCTTTGCCTTCCTCAATTTCGGTGCCTCTTCTCTGCATCTAGTTTCCCACATCTCATTTGCCCCCTCTGATACGCCGCCTCTGATTCCCCGCCTCTTATTCCCCGCCTCTGATTCCCAGCCTCTGATTCCCCGCCTCTGATTCCCTGCCTCTGTTTCCCCGCCTCTGATTCCCCGCCTCTGATCCCCGCCTCAGATTCCCCGCCTCAGATTCCCCGCCTCAGATTCCCCGCCTCAGATTCCCCGCCTCAGATTCCCCGCCTCAGATTCCCCGCCTCAGATTCCCCGCCTCAGATTCCCCGCCTCAGATTCCCCGCCTCAGATTCTCCGCCTCAGATTACCCACCTCAGATTCCCCGCCTCAGATACCCCGCCTCAGATTCCCCGCCTCAGATTCCCTGCCTCAGATTCCCCGCCTCAGATTCCCTGCCTCTGATTCCCTGCCTCTGATTCCCGGCCTCTGATTCCCTGCCTCTGATTCCCTGCCTCTGATTCCCTGCCTCTGATTCCGCGCCTCTGATTCCACGCCTCTCTTTCCGTATCTCTGATTCCCCGCATCTGATTCCCTGCCTCTGATACCCTGCCTCTGATTCCCTGCCTCTGATTCCCTGCCTCTGATTCCGCGCCTCTGATTCCACACCTCTCTTTCCGTATCTCTGATTCCCCGCCTCTGATTCCCTGCCTCTGATACCCTGCCTCTCTTTGCCTGCCTCTATTTCGGTGCCTCTTTCTCTGCATCTAGTTTCCCACATCTCATTTGCCCCCTCTGACTCCCCGCCTCTGATTCCCTGCCTCTGTCTCCCCGCCTCTGATTCCCCGCCTCTGATTCCCCGCCTCAGATTCCCCGCCTCTGATTCCCTGCCTGAGATTCCCTGCCTCAGATTCCCTGCCTCAGATTCCCTGCCTCAGATTCCCCGCCTCATATTCCCTGCCTCAGATACCCTGCCTCCCTTTGACTGCCTCTATTTCCGTGCCTCTTTCTCTGCATCTAGTTTCCCACATCTCTTTTCCTCCCGCCTGTTTCCCCGCCTCTGATTGCCCACCTTTCATTCCCCGCCTCTCTTTCTCTGCCTTTATTTCCGCACCTCTTTCTCTGCCTCTCTTTCCCCACATCTCTTTTCCTCCCGCTGATTCCCCGCCTCTGATTCCCCGCCTCTGATTCCCTGCCTCTGATTCCCCGCCTCTGATTCCCTGCCTCAGATTCCCTGCCTCAGATTCCCTGCCTCAGATTCCCTGCCTCTGATTCCCCGACTCTGATTCCCCGCCTCTTATTCCCCGCCTCTGTTTCCCCGCCTCTGATTCCCCGCCTCTGATTCCCTGCCTCTGTTTCCCGACCTCTGATTCCCCGGCTCTGATTCCCTGCCTCCGATTCCCCGCCTCAGATTCCCTGCCTCCGATTCCCCGCCTCAGATTCCCTGCCTCCGATTCCCCGCCTCAGATTCCCCGCCTCAGATTCCCCGCCTCAGATTGCCCGCCTCAGATTCCCCGCCTAAGTTTCCCCACCTCAGATTCCCCGCCTCAGATTCCCCGCCTCAGATTCCCCGCCTCAGATTCCCCGCCTCAGATTCCCCGCCTCTGATTCCCCGCCTCTGATTCCCCGCCTCTGATTCCCTGCCTCTGATTCCCTGCCTCTGATTCCCTGCCTCTGATTCCCTGCCTCCGATTCCGCGCCTCTGATTCCACGCCTCTCTTTCCATAGCTCTGATTCCCCGCCTCTAATTCCCTGCCTCTGATACCCTGCCTCTCTTTGCCTTCCTCAATTTCGGTGCCTCTTCTCTGCATCTAGTTTCCCACATCTCATTTGCCCCCTCTGATAACCCGCCTCTGATTCCCTGCCTCAGATTCCCTGCCTCAGATTCCCTGCCTCAGATTCCCTGCCTCTGATTCCTCGCCTCTGATTCCCCGCCTCTTATTCCCCGCCTCTGATTCCCCGCATCTGATTCCCCGCATCTGATTCCCTGCCTCAGATTCCCCGGGTCTGATTCCCTGCATTAGATTCCCTGCCTCAGATTCCCTGCCTCTGACTCCCCGCCTCTGATTCCTGCCTCAGATTCCCTGCCTCAGATTCCCTGCCTCAGATTCCCTGCCTCTGATTCCCTGCCTTTGATTCCACGCCTCTTATTCCCCGCCTCTGATTCCCAGCCTCTGAGTCCCCGCGTCAGATTCCCCGGGTCTGATTCCCTGCATTAGATTCCCTGCCTCAGATTCCCTGCCTCTGATTCCCCGCCTCTGATTCCCTGCCTGAGATTCCCTGCCTCTGATTCCCTGCCTCAGATTCCCCGCCTCATATTCCCTGCCTCAGATACCCTGCCTCCCTTTGACTGCCTCTATTTCCGTGCCTCTTTCTCTGCATCTAGTTTCCCACATCTCTTTTCCTCCCGCCTGTTTCCCCGCCTCTGATTGCCCACCTTTCATTCCCCGCCTCTCTTTCCCTGCCTTTATTTCCGCACCTCTTTCTCTGCCTCTCTTTCCCCACATCTCTTTTCCTCCCGCTGATTCCCCGCCTCTGATTCCCCGCCTCTGATTCCCTGCCTCTGATTCCCCGCCTCTGATTCCCTGCCTCAGATTCCCTGCCTCAGATTCCCTGCCTCAGATTCCCTGCCTCTGATTCCCCGACTCTGATTCCCCGCCTCTTATTCCCCGCCTCTGTTTCCCCGCCTCAGATTGCCCGCCTCAGATTCCCCGCCTAAGTTTCCCCGCCTCAGATTCCCCGCCTCAGATTCCCCGCCTCAGATTCCCCGCCTCAGATTCCCCGCCTCAGATTCCCCGCCTCTGATTCCCCGCCTCTGATTCCCTGCCTCTGATTCCCTGCCTCTGATTCCCTGCCTCTGATTCCCCGCCTCTAATTCCCCGCCTCTGATTCCCTGCCTCTGATTCCCTGCCTCTGATTCCCTGCCTCTGATTCCCTGCCTCTGATTCCGCGCCTCTGATTCCACGCCTCTCTTTCCATAGCTCTGATTCCCCGCCTCTAATTCCCTGCCTCTGATACCCTGCCTCTCTTTGCCTTCCTCAATTTCGGTGCCTCTTCTCTGCATCTAGTTTCCCACATCTCATTTGCCCCCTCTGATAACCCGCCTCTGATTCCATGCCTCTGATTCCCTTCCTCTGATACGCCGCCTCTGATTCCCTGCCTCAGATTCCCTGCCTCAGATTCCCTGCCTCAGATTCCCTGCCTCTGATTCCTCGCCTCTGATTCCCCGCCTCTTATTCCCCGCCTCTGATTCCCCGCATCTGATTCCCCGCATCTGATTCCCTGCCTCAGATTCCCCGGGTCTGATTCCCTGCATTAGATTCCCTGCCTCAGATTCCCTGCCTCTGATTCCCCGCCTCTGATTCCCTGCCTCTGATTCCCCGCCTCTGATTCCTGCCTCAGATTCCCTGCCTCAGATTCCCTGCCTCAGATTCCCTGCCTCTGATTCCCTGCCTTTGATTCCACGCCTCTTATTCCCCGCCTCTGATTCCCAGCCTCTGATTCCCCGCCTCTGATTCCCTGCCTCTGTTTCCCCGCCTCTGATTCCCCGCCTCTGATTCCCCGCCTCAGATTCCCCGCCTCAGATTCCCCGCCTCAGATTCCCCGCCTCAGATTCCCCGCCTCAGATTCCCCGCCTCAGATTCCCCGCCTCAGATTCCCCGCCTCAGATTCCCCGCCTCAGATTCCCCGCCTCAGATTCTCTGCCTCTGATTGCCTGCCTCTGATTCCCTGCCTCTGATTCCCTGCCTCTGATTCTCTGCCTCTGATTCCCTGCCTCTGATTCCCTGCCTCTGATTCCCTGCCTCTGATTCGGTGCCTCTGATTCCACGCCTCTCTTTCCGTATCTCTGATTCCCCGCCTCTGATTCCCTGCCTCTGATACCCTGCCTCTCTTTGCCTGCCTCTATTTCGGTGCCTCTTTCTCTGCATCTAGTTTCCCACATCTCATTTGCCCCCTCTGATAACCCGCCTCTGATTCCATGCCTCTGATTCCCCGCCTCTGATTCCCCACCTCTGATTCCCCGCCTCTGATTCCCTGCCTCAGATTCCCTGCCTCAGATTCCTTGCCTCAGATTCCCTGCCTCTGTTTCCCCGCCTCTGATTCCCCACGTCTGATTCCCCGCCTCAGAATCCCCGGCTCTGATTCCCTGCCTGAGATTCCATGCCTCAGATTCCCCGCCTCAGATTCCCTGCGTCAGATTCCCCGCCTCAGATTCCCCGCCTCAGATTCCCCGCCTCAGATTCCCCGCCTCAGATTCCCCGCCTCAGATTCCCCGCCTCAGATTCCCCGCCTCAGATTCCCCGCCTCAGTTTCCCTGCCTCAGATTCCCTGCCTCAGATTCCCTTCATCTGATTCCCTTCATCTGATTCCCTGCCTCTGATTCCCTGCCTCTGATTCCCCACCTCCGATACCCCGCCTCAGATTCCCTGGCTCTGATTCTCTGGCTCAGATTCCCTGCCTTAGATTCCCTGCCTCTGATTCCTTGCATCTGATTCCAGGCCTCTTATTCCCCACCTCTGATTCCCCGCCTCTGATTGCCTGCCACTGATTGCCCGCCTCTGATTCCCCACCTCTGATTCCCCGCCTCTGATTCCCCACCTCTGTCTGTATGCCTCTTTTTCGCCTCCGCTTTTTCCCCTCCACTCTTTCTGCGCCTCTCTTTCCCTCCCTCAATTTCAACAACTCTGTTTGATCTGTTCTGTGTACCTCATTTTCAACACACAAGTTCCAACCACTATGTTTCACCCATCTCTTTCCCCGCCTCTATTTATCCGCCTATGTTTACCCGCCTCTGTTTACCCACCTGTTTCACCGCCTCTGATTCCCCGCCTCTGATTCCCCACCTCTGTCTCTACGCCTCTCTTTCGCCTCCACTCTTTCCCCTCCACTCATTCCGTGCCTGTCTTTCCCTCCCTCAATTTCAACAACACTGTTTGATCTGTTTTGTGTACCTCATTTTAAACACACAAGTTCCAACCACTATGTTTTGCCCGCCTCTTTCCCCGCCTCTATTTATCCACCTATGTTTACCTGCCACTGTTTACCCGCCTGTTTCCCCGCCTCTGATTCCCCACCTTTCATTCCCCGCCTCTCTTTCCCTGCCTCTATTTCCGCACCTCTTTCTCTGCCTCTCTTTCCCCACATCTCTTTTCCTCCAGCTGATTCCCCGCCTCTGATTCCCCGCCTCTGATTCCCTGCCTCTGATTCCCCGCCTCTGATTCTCTGCCTCAGATTCCCTGCCTCAGATTCCCTGCCTCAGATTCCCTGCCTCTGATTCCCCGACTCTGATTCCCCGCCTCTTATTCCCCGCCTCTGATTCCCCGCCTCTGATTCCCCACCTCTGATTCCCTGCCTCTGTTTCCCCTCCTCTGATTCCCCGCCTCAGATTCCCTGCCTCTGATTCCCTGCCTCTGATTCCGCGCCTCTGATTCCACGCCTCTCTTTCCGTATCTCTGATTCCCCGCCTCAATTTCCCTGCCTCTGATACCCTGCCTCTCTTTGCCTTCCTCAATTTCGGTGCCTCTTTCTCTGCATCTAGTTTCCCACATCTCATTTGCCCCCTCTGATATCCCGCCTCTGATTCCATGCCTCTGATTCCCTGCCTCTGATTCCCCGCCTCTGATTCCCTGCCTCAGATTCCCTGCCTCAGATTCCCTGCCTGAGATTCCCTGACTCTGACTCCCCGCCTCTGAATCCCTGCCTCTTATTCCCCGCCTCTGAATCCCCGCCTCTGATTCCCCGCATCTGATTCCCTGCCTCAGATTCCCCGGGTCTGATTCCCTGCATTGGATTCCCTGCCTCAGATTCCCTGCCTCTGATTCCCCGCCTCTGATTCCCTGCCTCTGATTCCCCGCCTCTGATCCCTGCCTCAGATTCCCTGCCTCAGATTCCCTGCCTCAGATTCCCTGCCTCTGATTCCCTGCCTTTGATTCCCCGCCTCTTATTCCCCGCCTCTGATTCCCAGCCTCTGATTCCCCGCCTCTGATTCCCTGCCTCTGTTTCCCCGCCTCTGATTCCCCGCCTCTGATTCCCTGCCTCAGATTCCCCGCCTCAGATTCCCCGCCTCAGATTCCCCGCCTCAGATTCCCCGCCTCAGATTCCCCGCCTCAGATTCCCCGCCTCAGATTCCCCGCCTCAGATTCCCCGCCTCAGATTCCCCGCCTCAGATTCCCCGCCTCAGATTATCCGCCTCAGATTCCCCGCCTCAGATTTCCAGCCTCAGATTCCCCGCCTCAGATTCCCCACCTCAGATTCCCTGCCTCAGATTCCCCGCCTCAGATTCCCTGCCTCTGATTCCCTGCCTCTGATTCCCTGCCTCTGATTCCCTGCCTCTGATTCCCTGCCTCTGATTCCCTGCCTCTGATTCCGTGCCTCTGATTCCACGCCTTTCTTTCCGTATCTCTGATTCCCCGCCTCAATTTCCCTGCCTCTGATACCCTGCCTCTCTTTGCCTTCCTCAATTTCGGTGCCTCTTTCTCTGCATCTAGTTTCCCACATCTCATTTGCCCCCTCTGATATCCCGCCTCTGATTCCATGCCTCTGATTCCCTGCCTCTGATTCCCCGCCTCTGATTCCCTGCCTCAGATTCCCTGCCTCAGATTCCCTGCCTGAGATTACCTGACTCTGATTCCCCGCCTCTGAATCCCTGCCTCTTATTCCCCGCCTCTGAATCCCCGCCTCTGATTCCCCGCATCTGATTCCCTGCCTCAGATTCCCCGGGTCTGATTCCCTGCATTGGATTCCCTGCCTCAGATTCCCTGCCTCTGATTCCCCGCCTCTGATTCCCTGCCTCTGATTCCCCGCCTCTGATCCCTGCCTCAGATTCCCTGCCTCAGATTCCCTGCCTCAGATTCCCTGCCTCTGATTCCCTGCCTTTGATTCCCCGCCTCTTATTCCCCGCCTCTGATTCCCAGCCTCTGATTCCCCGCCTCTGATTCCCTGCCTCTGTTTCCCCGCCTCTGATTCCCCGCCTCTGATTCCCTGCCTCAGATTCCCCGCCTCAGATTCCCCGCCTCAGATTCCCCGCCTCAGATTCCCCGCCTCAGATTCCCCGCCTCAGATTCCCCGCCTCAGATTCCCCGCCTCAGATTCCCCGCCTCAGATTCCCCGCCTCAGATTCCCCGCCTCAGATTATCCGCCTCAGATTCCCCGCCTCAGATTTCCAGCCTCAGATTCCCCGCCTCAGATTCCCCACCTCAGATTCCCTTCCTCAGATTCCCCGCCTCAGATTCCCTGCCTCTGATTCCCTGCCTCTGATTCCCTGCCTCTGATTCCCTGCCTCTGATTCCCTGCCTCTGATTCCCTGCCTCTGATTCCGTGCCTCTGATTCCACGCCTTTCTTTCCGTATCTCTGATTCCCCGCCTCTGATTCCCTGCCTCTGATACCCTGCCTCTATTTCGGTGCCTCTTTCTCTGCATCTAGTTTCCCACATCTCATTTGCCCCCTCTGATAACCCGCCTCTGATTCCATGCCTCTGACTCCCCGCCTCTGATTCCCCACCTCTGATTCCCCGCCTCTGATTACCCGCCTCAGATTCCCCGCCTCAGATTCCCCGCCTCAGATTCCCCGCCTCAGATTCCCCGCCTCAGATTCCCCGCCTCAGATTCCCCGCCTCTGATTCCCCGCCTCTGATTCCCCGCCTCTGATTCCCTGCCTCTGATTCCCTGCCTCTGATTCCCTGCCTCTGATTCCCTGCCTCTGATTCCCTCCCTCTGATTCCGCACCTCTGATTCCACGCCTCTCTTTCCGTATCTCTGATTCCCCGCCGCTAATTCCCTGCCTCTGATACCCTGCCTCTCTTTGCCTTCCTCAATTTCGGTGCCTCTTTCTCTGCATCTAGTTTCCCACATCTCATTTGCCCCCTCTGATAACCCGCCTCTGATTCCATGCCTCTGATTCCCTGCCTCTGATTCCCCGCCTCTGATTCCCTGCCTCAGATTCCCTGCCTCAGATTCCCTGCCTCAGATTCCTTGCCTCAGATTCCCTGCCTCTGTTTCCCCGCCTGTGATTCCCCACGTCTGATTCCCCGCCTCAGAATCCCCGCCTCAGAATCCCCGGCTCTGATTCCCTGCCTGAGATTCCCCGCCTCAGATTCCCCGCCTCAGATTCCCCGCCTCTGATTCCCCGCCTCTTATTCCCCGCCTCTGATTCCCCGCATCTGATTCCCCGCATCTGATTCCCTGCCTCAGATTCCCCGGGTCTGATTCCCTGCATTAGATTCCCTGCCTCAGATTCCCTGCCTCTGATTCCCCGCCTCTGATTCCCTGCCTCTGATTCCCCGCCTCTGATTCCTGCCTCAGATTCCCTGCCTCAGATTCCCTGCCTCAGATTCCCTGCCTCTGATTCCTCGCCTCTGATTCCCCGCCTCTTATTCCCCGCCTCTGATTCCCCGCATCTGATTCCCCGCATCTGATTCCCTGCCTCAGATTCCCCGGGTCTGATTCCCTGCATTAGATTCCCTGCCTCAGATTCCCTGCCTCTGATTCCCCGCCTCTGATTCCCTGCCTCTGATTCCCTGCCTCTGATTCCTGCCTCAGATTCCCTGCCTCAGATTCCCTGCCTCAGATTCCCTGCCTCTGATTCCCTGCCTTTGATACCACGCCTCTTATTCCCCGCCTCTGATTCCCAGCCTCTGATTCCCCGCCTCTGATTCCCTGCCTCTGTTTCCCCGCCTCAGATTCCCCGCCTCAGATTCCCCGCCTCAGATTCCCCGCCTCAGATTCCCCGCCTCAGATTCCCCGCCTCAGATTCCCCGCCTCAGATTCCCCGCCTCAGATTCCCCGCCTCAGATTCCCCGCCTCAGATTCCCCGCCTCAGATTCTCTGCCTCTGATTGCCTGCCTCTGATTCCCTGCCTCTGATTCCCTGCCTCTGATTCCCTGCCTCTGATTCCCTGCCTCCGATTCCCCGCCTCAGATTCCCTGCCTCCGATTCCCCGCCTCAGATTCCCCGCCTCAGATTCCCCGCCTCAGATTGCCCGCTTAGATTCCCCGCCTAAGTTTCCCCGCCTCAGATTCCCCGCCTCAGATTCCCCGCCTCAGATTCCCCGCCTCAGATTCCCCGCCTCAGATTCCCCGCCTCTGATTCCCCGCCTCTGATTCCCTGCCTCTGATTCCCTGCCTCTGATTCCCTGCCTCTGATTCCCTGCCTCTGATTCCGCGCCTCTGATTCCACGCCTCTCTTTCCATAGCTCTGATTCCCCGCCTCTAATTCCCTGCCTCTGATACCCTGCCTCTCTTTGCCTTCCTCAATTTCGGTGCCTCTTCTCTGCATCTAGTTTCCCACATCTCATTTGCCCCCTCTGATAACCCGCCTCTGATTCCATGCCTCTGATTCCCTTCCTCTGATACGCCGCCTCTGATTCCCTGCCTCAGATTCCCTGCCTCAGATTCCCTGCCTCAGATTCCCTGCCTCTGATTCCTCGCCTCTGATTCCCCGCCTCTTATTCCCCGCCTCTGATTCCCCGCATCTGATTCCCCGCATCTGATTCCCTGCCTCAGATTCCCCGGGTCTGATTCCCTGCATTAGATTCCCTGCCTCAGATTCCCTGCCTCTGATTCCCCGCCTCTGATTCCCTGCCTCTGATTCCCCGCCTCTGATTCCTGCCTCAGATTCCATGCCTCAGATTCCCTGCCTCAGATTCCCTGCCTCTGATTCCCTGCCTTTGATTCCACGCCTCTTATTCCCCGCCTCTGATTCCCAGCCTCTGATTCCCCGCCTCTGATTCCCTGCCTCTGTTTCCCCGCCTCTGATTCCCCGCCTCAGATTCCCCGCCTCAGATTCCCCGCCTCAGATTCCCCGCCTCAGATTCCCCGCCTCAGATTCCCCGCCTCAGATTCCCCGCCTCAGATTCCCCGCCTCAGATTCTCTGCCTCTGATTGCCTGCCTCTGATTCCCTGCCTCTGATTCCCTGCCTCTGATTCCCTGCCTCTGATTCCCTGCCTCTGATTCCCTGCCTCTGATTCCCTGCCTCTGATTCGGCGCCTCTGATTCCACGCCTCTCTTTCCGTATCTCTGATTCCCCGCCTCTGATTCCCTGCCTCTGATACCCTGCCTCTCTTTGCCTGCCTCTATTTCGGTGCCTCTTTCTCTGCATCTAGTTTCCCACATCTCATTTGCCCCCTCTGATAACCCGCCTCTGATTCCATGCCTCTGATTCCCCGCCTCTGATTCCCCACCTCTGATTCCCCGCCTCTGATTCCCTGCCTCAGATTCCCTGCCTCAGATTCCTTGCCTCAGATTCCCTGCCTCTGTTTCCCCGCCTCTGATTCCCCACGTCTGATTCCCCGCCTCAGAATCCCCGGCTCTGATTCCCTGCCTGAGATTCCATGCCTCAGATTCCCCGCCTCAGATTCCCTGCCTCAGATTCCCCGCCTCAGATTCCCCGCCTCAGATTCCCCGCCTCAGGTTCCCCGCCTCAGATTCCCCGCCTCAGATTCCCCGCCTCAGATTCCCCGCCTCAGATTCCCCGCCTCAGTTTCCCTGCCTCAGATTCCCTGCCTCAGATTCCCTTCATCTGATTCCCTTCATCTGATTCCCCGCCTCAGATTCCCTGGCTCTGATTCTCTGGCTCAGATTCCCTGCCTTAGATTCCCTGCCTCTGATTCCCTGCATCTGATTCCAGGCCTCTTATTCCCCACCTCTGATTCCCCGCCTCTGATTGCCTGCCACTGATTGCCCGCCTCTGATTCCCCACCTCTGATTCCCCGCCTCTGATTCCCCACCTCTGTCTGTATGCCTCTTTTTCGCCTCCGCTTTTTCCCCTCCACTCTTTCTGCGCCTCTCTTTCCCTCCCTCAATTTCAACAACTCTGTTTGATCTGTTCTGTGTACCTCATTTTCAACACACAAGTTCCAACCACTATGTTCCACCCATCTCTTTCCCCGCCTCTATTTATCCGCCTATGTTTACCCGCCTCTGTTTACCCACCTGTTTCACCGCCTCTGATTCCCCGCCTCTGATTCCCCACCTCTGTCTCTACGCCTCTCTTTCGCCTCCACTCTTTCCCCTCCACTCATTCCGTGCCTGTCTTTCCCTCCCTCAATTTCAACAACACTGTTTGATCTGTTTTGTGTACCTCATTTTAAACACACAAGTTCCAACCACTATGTTTTGCCCGCCTCTTTCCCCGCCTCTATTTATCCACCTATGTTTACCTGCCACTGTTTACCCGCCTGTTTCCCCGCCTCTGATTCCCCACCTTTCATTCCCCGCCTCTCTTTCCCTGCCTCTATTTCCGCACCTCTTTCTCTGCCTCTCTTTCCCCACATCTCTTTTCCTCCAGCTGATTCCCCGCCTCTGATTCCCCGCCTCTGATTCCCTGCCTCTGATTCCCCGCCTCTGATTCTCTGCCTCAGATTCCCTGCCTCAGATTCCCTGCCTCAGATTCCCTGCCTCTGATTCCCCGACTCTGATTCCCCGCCTCTTATTCCCCGCCTCTGATTCCCCGCCTCTGATTCCCCACCTCTGATTCCCTGCCTCTGTTTCCCCTCCTCTGATTCCCCGCCTCTGATTCCCCGCCTCAGATTCCCTGCCTCTGACTCCCTGCCTCTGATTCCGCGCCTCTGATTCCACGCCTCTCTTTCCGTATCTCTGATTCCCCGCCTCTAATTCCCTGCCTCTGATACCCTGCCTCTCTTTGCCTTCCTCAATTTCGGTGCCTCTTTCTCTGCATCTAGTTTCCCACATCTCATTTGCCCCCTCTGATATCCCGCCTCTGATTCCATGCCTCTGATTCCCTGCCTCTGATTCCCCGCCTCTGATTCCCTGCCTCAGATTCCCTGCCTCAGATTCCCTGCCTGAGATTCCCTGACTCTGATTCCCCGCCTCTGAATCCCTGCCTCTTGTTCCCCGCCTCTGAATCCCCGCCTCTGATTCCCCGCATCTGATTCCCTGCCTCAGATTCCCCGGGTCTGATTCCCTGCATTGGATTCCCTGCCTCAGATTCCCTGCCTCTGATTCCCCGCCTCTGATTCCCTGCCTCTGATTCCCCGCCTCTGATCCCTGCCTCAGATTCCCCGCCTCAGATTTCCAGCCTCAGATTCCCCGCCTCAGATTCCCCACCTCAGATTCCCTGCCTCAGATTCCCCGCCTCAGATTCCCCGCCTCTGATTCCGTGCCTCTGATTCCACGCCTTTCTTTCCGTATCTCTGATTCCCCGCCTCTGATTTCCTGCCTCTGATTCCCTGCCTCTGATTCCCTGCCTCTGATTCCGTGCCTCTGATTCCACGCCTTTCTTTCCGTATCTCTGATTCCCCGCCTCTGATTCCCTGCCTCTGATACCCTGCCTCTATTTCGGTGCCTCTTTCTCTGCATCTAGTTTCCCACATCTCATTTGCCCCCTCTGATAACCCGCCTCTGATTCCATGCCTCTGACTCCCCGCCTCTGATTCCCCACCTCTGATTCCCCGCCTCTGATTACCCGCCTCAGATTCCCCGCCTCAGATTCCCCGCCTCAGATTCCCCGCCTCAGATTCCCCGCCTCAGATTCCCCGCCTCAGATTCCCCGCCTCTGATTCCCCGCCTCTGATTCCCCGCCTCTGATTCCCTGCCTCTGATTCCCTGCCTCTGATTCCCTGCCTCTGATTCCCTGCCTCTGATTCCCTCCCTCTGATTCCGCGCCTCTGATTCCACACCTCTCTTTCCGTATCTCTGATTCCCCGCCTCTAATTCCCTGCCTCTGATACCCTGCCTCTCTTTGCCTTCCTCAATTTCGGTGCCTCTTTCTCTGCATCTAGTTTCCCACATCTCATTTGCCCCCTCTGATAACCCGCCTCTGATTCCATGCCTCTGATTCCCTGCCTCTGATTCCCCGCCTCTGATTCCCTGCCTCAGATTCCCTGCCTCAGATTCCCTGCCTCAGATTCCTTGCCTCAGATTCCCTGCCTCTGTTTCCCCGCCTCTGATTCCCCACGTCTGATTCCCCGCCTCAGAATCCCCGGCTCTGATACCCTGCCTGAGATTCCATGCCTCAGATTCCCCGCCTCAGATTCCCCGCCTCAGATTCCCCGCCTCTGATTCCCCGCCTCTTATTCCCCGCCTCTGATTCCCCGCATCTGATTCCCCGCATCTGATTCCCTGCCTCAGATTCCCCGGGTCTGATTCCCTGCATTAGATTCCCTGCCTCAGATTCCCTGCCTCTGATTCCCCGCCTCTGATTCCCTGCCTCTGATTCCCCGCCTCTGATTCCTGCCTCAGATTCCCTGCCTCAGATTCCCTGCCTCAGATTCCCTGCCTCTGATTCCTCGCCTCTGATTCCCCGCCTCTTATTCCCCGCCTCTGATTCCCCGCATCTGATTCCCCGCATCTGATTCCCTGCCTCAGATTCCCCGGGTCTGATTCCCTGCATTAGATTCCCTGCCTCAGATTCCCTGCCTCTGATTCCCCGCCTCTGATTCCCTGCCTCTGATTCCCCGCTTCTGATTCCTGCCTCAGATTCCCTGCCTCAGATTCCCTGCCTCAGATTCCCTGCCTCTGATTCCCTGCCTCTGTTTCCCCGCCTCTGATTCCCCGCCTCTGATTCCCCGCCTCAGATACCCCGCCTCAGATTCCCCGCCTCAGATTCCCCGCCTCAGATTCCCCGCCTCAGATTCCCCGCCTCAGATTCCCCGCCTCAGATTCCCCGCCTCAGATTCCCCGCCTCAGATTCCCCGCCTCAGATTCTCTGCCTCTGATTGCCTGCCTCTGATTCCCTGCCTCTGATTCCCTGCCTCTGATTCCCTGCCTCTGATTCCCTACCTCTGATTCCCTGCCTCTGATTCCCTGCCTCTGATTCGGCACCTCTGATTCCACGCCTCTCTTTCCGTATCTCTGATTCCCCGCCTCTGATTCCCTGCCTCTGATACCCTGCCTCTCTTTGCCTGCCTCTATTTCGGTGCCTCTTTCTCTGCATCTAGTTTCCCACATCTCATTTGCCCCCTCTGATAACCCGCCTCTGATTCCATGCCTCTGATTCCCCGCCTCTGATTCCCCACCTCTGATTCCCCGCCTCTGATTCCCTGCCTCAGATTCCCTGCCTCAGATTCCTTGCTTCAGATTCCCTGCCTCTGTTTCCCCGCCTCTGATTCCCCACGTCTGATTCCCCGCCTCAGAATCCCCGGCTCTGATTCCCTGCCTGAGATTCCATGCCTCAGATTCCCCGCCTCAGATTCCCTGCCTCAGATTCCCCGCCTCAGATTCCCCGCCTCAGATTCCCCGCCTCAGATTCCCCGCCTCAGATGCCCCGCCTCAGATTTCCCGCCTCAGATTCCCCGCCTCAGATTCCCCGCCTCAGATTCCCCGCCTCAGTTTCCCTGCCTCAGATTCCCTGCCTCAGATTCCCTTCATCTGATTCCCTTCATCTGATTCCCTGCCTCTGATTCCCTGCCTCTGATTCCCCACCTCTGATTCCCCGCCTCAGATTCCCTGGCTCTGATTCTCTGGCTCAGATTCCCTGCCTTAGATTCCCTGCCTCTGATTCCCTGCATCTGATTCCAGGCCTCTTATTCCCCACCTCTGATTCCCCGCCTCTGATTGCCTGCCACTGATTGCCCGCCTCTGATTCCCCACCTCTGATTCCCCGCCTCTGATTCCCCACCTCTGTCTGTATGCCTCTTTTTCGCCTCCGCTTTTTCCCCTCCACTCTTTCTGCGCCTCTCTTTCCCTCCCTCAATTTCAACAACTCTGTTTGATCTGTTCTGTGTACCTCATTTTCAACACACAAGTTCCAACCACTATGTTTCACCCATCTCTTTCCCCGCCTCTATTTATCCGCCTATGTTTACCCGCCTCTGTTTACCCACCTGTTTCACCGCCTCTGATTCCCCGCCTCTGATTCCCCACCTCTGTCTCTACGCCTCTCTTTCGCCTCCACTCTTTCCCCTCCACTCATTCCGTGCCTGTCTTTCCCTCCCTCAATTTCAACAACACTGTTTGATCTGTTTTGTGTACCTCATTTTAAACACACAAGTTCCAACCACTATGTTTTGCCCGCCTCTTTCCCCACCTCTATTTATCCACCTATGTTTACCTGCCACTGTTTACCCGCCTGTTTTCCCGCCTCTGATTCCCCACCTTTCATTCCCCGCCTCTCTTTCCCTGCCTCTATTTCTGCACCTCTTTCTCTGCCTCTCTTTCCCCACATCTCTTTTCCTCCAGCTGATTCCCCGCCTCTGATTCCCCGCCTCTGATTCCCTGCCTCTGATTCCCCGCCTCTGATTCTCTGCCTCAGATTCCCTGCCTCAGATTCCCTGCCTCAGATTCCCTGCCTCTGATTCCCCGACTCTGATTCCCCGCCTCTTATTCCCCGCCTCTGATTCCCCGCCTCTGATTCCCCGCCTCTGATTCCCTGCCTCTGTTTCCCCTCCTCTGATTCCCCGCCTCTGATTCCCCGCCTCAGATTCCCTGCCTCTGATTCCCTGCCTCTGATTCCGCGCCTCTGATTCCACGCCTCTCTTTCCGTATCTCTGATTCCCCGCCTCAATTTCCCTGCCTCTGATACCCTGCCTCTCTTTGCCTTCCTCAATTTCGGTGCCTCTTTCTCTGCATCTAGTTTCCCACATCTCATTTGCCCCCTCTGATAACCCGCCTCTGATTCCATGCCTCTGATTCCCTGCCTCTGATTCCCCGCCTCTGATTCCCTGCCTCAGATTCCCCGCCTCAGATTTCCAGCCTCAGATTCCCCGCCTCAGATTCCCCACCTCAGATTCCCTGCCTCAGATTCCCCGCCTCAGATTCCCTGCCTCTGATTCCCTGCCTCTGATTCCCTGCCTCTGATTCCCTGCCTCTATTTCAGTGCCTCTTTCTCTGCATCTAGTTTCCCACATCTCATTTGCCCCCTCTGATAACCCGCCTCTGATTCCATGCCTCTGACTCCCCGCCTCTGATTCCCCACCTCTGATTCCCCGCCTCTGATTACCCGCCTCAGATTCCCCGCCTCAGATTCCCCGCCTCAGATTCCCCGCCTCAGATTCCCCGCCTCAGATTCCCCGCCTCAGATTCCCCGCCTCTGATTCCCCGCCTCTGATTCCCCGCCTCTGATTCCCTGCCTCTGATTCCCTGCCTCTGATTCCCTGCCTCTGATTCCCCGCCTCTGATTCCCCGCCTCTGATTCCCTGCCTCAGATTCCTTGCCTCAGATTCCCTGCCTCTGTTTCCCCGCCTCTGATTCCCCACGTCTGATTCCCCGCCTCAGAATCCCCGGCTCTGATTCCCTGCCTGAGATTCCATGCCTCAGATTCCCCGCCTCAGATTCCCCGCCTCAGATTCCCCGCCTCTGATTCCCCGCCTCTTATTCCCCGCCTCTGATTCCCCGCATCTGATTCCCCGCATCTGATTCCCTGCCTCAGATTCCCCGGGTCTGATTCCCTGCATTAGATTCCCTGCCTCAGATTCCCTGCCTCTGATTCCCCGCCTCTGATTCCCCGCATCTGATTCCCCGCATCTGATTCCCTGCCTCAGATTCCCCGGGTCTGATTCCCTGCATTAGATTCCCTGCCTCAGATTCCCTGCCGCTGATTCCCCGCCTCTGATTCCCTGCCTCTGATTCCCCGCCTCTGATTCCTGCCTCAGATTCCCTGCCTCAGATTCCCTGCCTCAGATTCCCTGCCTCTGATTCCCTGCCTTTGATTCCACGCCTCTTATTCCCCGCCTCTGATTCCCAGTCTCTGATTCCCCGCCTCTGATTCCCTGCCTCTGTTTCCCCGCCTCTGATTCCCCGCCTCTGATTCCCCGCCTCAGATTCCCCGCCTCAGATTCCCCGCCTCAGATTCCCCGCCTCAGATTCCCCGCCTCAGATTCCCCGCCTCAGATTCCCCGCCTCAGATTCCCCGCCTCAGATTCCCCGCCTCAGATTCCCCGCCTCAGATTCTCTGCCTCTGATTGCCTGCCTCTGATTCCCTGCCTCTGATTCCCTGCCTCTGATTCCCTGCCTCTGATTCCCTGCCTCTGATTCCCTGCCTCTGATTCCCTGCCTCTGATTCGGCGCCTCAGATTCCACGCCTCTCTTTCCGTATCTCTGATTCCCCGCCTCTGATTCCCTGCCTCTGATACCCTGCCTCTCTTTGCCTGCCTCTATTTCGGTGCCTCTTTCTCTGCATCTAGTTTCCCACATCTCATTTGCCCCCTCTGATAACCCGCCTCTGATTCCATGCCTCTGATTCCCCGCCTCTGATTCCCCACCTCTGATTCCCCGCCTCTGATTCCCTGCCTCAGATTCCCTGCCTCAGATTCCTTGCCTCAGATTCCCTGCCTCTGTTTCCCCGCCTCTGATTCCCCACGTCTGATTCCCCGCCTCAGAATCCCCGGCTCTGATTCCCTGCCTGAGATTCCATGCCTCAGATTCCCCGCCTCAGATTGCCTGCCTCAGATTCCCCGCCTCAGATTCCCCGCCTCAGATTCCCCGCCTCAGATTCCCCGCCTCAGATTCCACGCCTCAGATTCCCCGCCTCAGATTCCCCGCCTCAGATTCCCCACCTCAGATTCCCCGCCTCAGTTTCCCTGCCTCAGATTCCCTGCCTCAGATTCCCTTCATCTGATTCCCTTCATCTGATTCCCTGCCTCTGATTCCCTGCCTCTGATTCCCCACCTCTGATTCCCCGCCTCAGATTCCCTGGCTCTGATTCTCTGGCTCAGATTCCCTGCCTTAGATTCCCTGCCTCTGATTCCCTGCATCTGATTCCAGGCCTCTTATTCCCCACCTCTGATTCCCCGCCTCTGATTGCCTGCCACTGATTGCCCGCCTCTGATTCCCCACCTCTGATTCCCCGCCTCTGATTCCCCACCTCTGTCTGTATGCCTCTTTTTCGCCTCCGCTTTTTCCCCTCCACTCTTTCTGCGCCTCTCTTTCCCTCCCTCAATTTCAACAACTCTGTTTGATCTGTTCTGTGTACCTCATTTTCAACACACAAGTTCCAACCACTATGTTTCACCCATCTCTTTCCCCGCCTCTATTTATCCGCCTATGTTTACCCGCCTCTGTTTACCCACCTGTTTCACCGCCTCTGATTCCCCGCCTCTGATTCCCCACCTCTGTATCTACGCCTCTCTTTCGCCTCCACTCTTTCCCCTCCACTCATTCCGTGCCTGTCTTTCCCTCCCTCAATTTCAACAACACTGTTTGATCTGTTTTGTGTACCTCATTTTAAACACACAAGTTCCAACCACTATGTTTTGCCCGCCTCTTTCCCCGCCTCTATTTATCCACCTATGTTTACCTGCCACTGTTTACCCGCCTGTTTCCCCGCCTCTGATTCCCCACCTTTCATTCCCCGCCTCTCTTTCCCTGCCTCTATTTCCGCACCTCTTTCTCTGCCTCTCTTTCCCCACATCTCTTTTCCTCCAGCTGATTCCCCGCCTCTGATTCCCCGCCTCTGATTCCCTGCCTCTGATTCCCCGCCTCTGATTCTCTGCCTCAGATTCCCTGCCTCAGATTCCCTGCCTCAGATTCCCTGCCTCTGATTCCCCGACTCTGATTCCCCGCCTCTTATTCCCCGCCTCTGATTCCCCGCCTCTGATTCCCCGCCTCTGATTCCCTGCCTCTGTTTCCCCTCCTCTGATTCCCCGCCTCTGATTCCCCGCCTCAGATTCCCTGCCTCTGATTCCCTGCCTCTGATTCCGCGCCTCTGATTCCACGCCTCTCTTTCCGTATCTCTGATTCCCCGCCTCAATTTCCCTGCCTCTGATACCCTGCCTCTCTTTGCCTTCCTCAATTTCGGTGCCTCTTTCTCTGCATCTAGTTTCCCACATCTCATTTGCCCCCTCTGATAACCCGCCTCTGATTCCATGCCTCTGATTCCCTGCCTCTGATTCCCCGCCTCTGATTCCCTGCCTCAGATTCCCTGCCTGAGATTCCCTGCCTCTGATTCCCCGCCTCTGAATCCCTGCCTCTTATTCCCCGCCTCTGAATCCCTGCCTCTGATTCCCCGCATCTGATTCCCTGCCTCAGATTCCCCGGGTCTGTTTCCCTGCATTGGATTCCCTGCCTCAGATTCCCTGCCTCTGATTCCCCGCCTCTGATTCCCTGCCTCTGATTCCCCGCCTCTGATCCCTGCCTCAGATTCCCTGCCTCAGATTCCCTGCCTCAGATTCCCTGCCTCTGATTCCCTGCCTTTGATTCCCCGCCTCTTATTCCCCGCCTCTGATTCCCAGCCTCTGATTCCCCGCCTCTGATTCCCTGCCTCTGTTTCCCCGCCTCTGATTCCCCGCCTCTGATTCCCCGCCTCAGATTCCCCGCCTCAGATTCCCCGCCTCAGATTCCCCGCCTCAGATTCCCCGCCTCAGATTCCCCGCCTCAGATTCCCCGCCTCAGATTCCCCGCCTCAGATTCCCCGCCTCAGATTCCCCGCCTCAGATTCCCCGCCTCAGATTATCCGCCTCAGATTCCCTGCCTCAGATTTCCAGCCTCAGATTCCCCGACTCAGATTCCCCGCCTCAGATTCCCTGCCTCAGATTCCCCGCCTCAGATTCCCTGCCTCTGATTCCCTGCCTCTGATTCCCTGCCTCTGATTCCCTGCCTCTGATTCCCTGCCTCTGATTCCCTGCCTCTGATTCCGCGCCTCTGATTCCACGCCTTTCTTTCCGTATCTCTGATTCCCCGCCTCTGATTCCCTGCCTCTGATACCCTGCCTCTATTTCGGTGCCTCTTTCTCTGCATCTAGTTTCCCACATCTCATTTGCCCCCTCTGATAACCCGCCTCTGATTCCATGCCTCTGACTCCCCGCCTCTGATTCCCCGCCTCTGATTCCCCGCCTCTGATTACCCGCCTCAGATTCCCCGCCTCAGATTCCCCGCCTCAGATTCCCCGCCTCAGATTCCCCGCCTCAGATTCCCCGCCTCAGATTCCCCGCCTCTGATTCCCCGCCTCTGATTCCCTGCCTCTGATTCCCTGCCTCTGATTCCCTCCCTCTGATTCCGCGCCTCTGATTCCACGCCTCTCTTTCCGTATCTCTGATTCCCCGCCTCTAATTCCCTGCCTCTGATACCCTGCCTCAGATTCCATGCCTCAGATTCCTTGCCTCAGATTCCCTGCCTCTGCTTCCCCGCCTCTGATTCCCTACGTCTGATTCCCCGCCTCAGAATCCCCGGCTCTGATTCCCTGCCTGAGATTCCATGCCTCAGATTCCCCGCCTCAGATTCCCCGCCTCAGATTCCCCGCCTCAGATTCCCCGCCTCAGATTCCCCACCTCAGATTCCCTGCCTCAGATTCCCCGCCTCAGATTCTCCGCCTCAGATTCCCCGCCTCAGATTCCCCGCCTCAGTTTCCCTGCCTCAGATTCCCTGCCTCAGATTCCCTTCATCTGATTCCCTTCATCTGATTCCCTGCCTCTGATTCCCTGCCTCTGATTCCCCACCTCTGATTCCCCGCCTCAGATTCCCTGGCTCTGATTCTCTGGCTCAGATTCCCTGCCTTAGATTCCCTGCCTCTGATTCCCTGCATCTGATTCCAGGCCTCTTATTCCCCACCTCTGATTCCCCGCCTCTGATTGCCTGACACTGATTGCCCGCCTCTGATTCCCCACCTCTGATTCCCTGCCTCTGATTCCATGACTCTGATTCCGCGCCTCTGATTCCACGCCTCTTTTTCCGTATCTCTGATTCCCCGCCTCTAATTCCCTGCCTCTGATACCCTGCCTCTCTTTGCCTTCCTCAATTTCGGTGCCTCTTTCTCTGCATCTAGTTTCCCACATCTCATTTGCCCCCTCTGATAACCCGCCTCTGATTCCATGCCTCTGATTCCCTGCCTCTGATTCCCCGCCTCTGATTCCCTGCCTCAGATTCCCTGCCTCAGATTCCCTGCCTGAGATTCCCTGCCTCTGATTCCCCGCCTCTGAATCCCTGCCTCTTATTCCCCGCCTCTGAATCCCCGCCTCTGATTCCCCGCATCTGATTCCCTGCCTCAGATTCCCCGGGTCTGATTCCCTGCATTGGATTCCCTGCCTCAGATTCCTCGCCTCTGTTTCCCCGCCTCTGATTCCCCGCCTCTGATTCCCCATATCTGACTCCCCGCCTCTGATTCCCCAACTCTGATACCCCGCCTCTGATTCCACATCTCTGATTCCCAGTCCTCTTATTCCCGGCATCTGATTCCCGGCCACTGATTCCCAGCCTCTGATTCCCTGCCACTGATTCCCTGCCCCTGATTCCCCACCTCTGATTCCCCATATCTGATTCCCCGCCTCTGTTTCCCCGCCCCTATTTGGTCGCCTCTGATACCCCGGCTCTGATTCCCCATCTCTAATTCACTGCCTCTGATTCGCCTCCTCTGATTCCCCATATCTGATTCCCCGCGTCTGATTCCCCGCCTCTGATTCCCCGCCTCTGATTCCCCACCTCTGATTCCCCGCCTCTGATTCCCTGCCTCAGATTCCCTGCCTCAGATTCCTTGCCTCAGATTCCCTGCCTCTGATTCCCCACCTCTGATTCCCCGCCTCTGATTCCCCGCCTCAGAATCCCCGGCTCTGATTCCCTGCCTGAGATTCCATGCCTCAGATTCCCCGCCTCAGATTCCCTGCCTCAGATTCCCCGCCTCAGATTCCCCGCCTCAGATTCCCCGCCTCAGATTCCCCGCCTCAGATGCCCCGCCTCAGATTCCCCGCCTCAGATTCCCCGCCTCAGATTCCCCGCCTCAGATTCCCCGCCTCAGTTTCCCTGCCTCAGATTCCCTGCCTCAGATTCCCTTCATCTGATTCCCTTCATCTGATTCCCTGCCTCTGATTCCCTGCCTCTGATTCCCCACCTCTGATTCCCCGCCTCAGATTCCCTGGCTCTGATTCTCTGGCTCAGATTCCCTGCCTTAGATTCCCTGCCTTTGATTCCCTGCATCTGATTCCAGGCCTCTTATTCCCAACCTCTGATTCCCCGCCTCTGATTGCCTGCCACTGATTGCCCGCCTCTGATTCCCCACCTCTGATTCCCCGCCTCTGATTCCCCACCTCTGTCTGTATGCCTCTTTTTCGCCTCCGCTTTTTCCCCTCCACTCTTTCTGCGCCTCTCTTTCCCTCCCTCAATTTCAACAACTCTGTTTGATCTGTTCTGTGTACCTCATTTTCAACACACAAGTTCCAACCACTATGTTTCACCCATCTCTTTCCCCGCCTCTATTTATCCGCCTATGTTTACCCGCCTCTGTTTACCCACCTGTTTCACCGCCTCTGATTCCCCGCCTCTGATTCCCCACCTCTGTCTCTACGCCTCTCTTTCGCCTCCACTCTTTCCCCTCCACTCATTCCGTGCCTGTCTTTCCCTCCCTCAATTTCAACAACACTGTTTGATGTGTTTTGTGTACCTCATTTTAAACACACAAGTTCCAACCACTATGTTTTGCCCGCCTCTTTCCCCACCTCTATTTATCCACCTATGTTTACCTGCCACTGTTTACCCGCCTGTTTTCCCGCCTCTGATTCCCCACCTTTCATTCCCCGCCTCTCTTTCCCTGCCTCTATTTCCGCACCTCTTTCTCTGCCTCTCTTTCCCCACATCTCTTTCCCTCCAGCTGATTCCCCGCCTCTGATTCCCCGCCTCTGATTCCCTGCCTCTGATTCCCCGCCTCTGATTCTCTGCCTCAGATTCCCTGCCTCAGATTCCCTGCCTCAGATTCCCTGCCTCTGATTCCCCGACTCTGATTCCCCGCCTCTTATTCCCCGCCTCTGATTCCCCGCCTCTGATTCCCCGCCTCTGATTCCCTGCCTCTGTTTCCCCTCCTCTGATTCCCCGCCTCTGATTCCCCGCCTCAGATTCCCTGCCTCTGATTCCCTGCCTCTGATTCCCCGCCTCTGATTCCCCGCCTCAATTTCCCTGCCTCTGATACCCTGCCTCTCTTTGCCTTCCTCAATTTCGGTGCCTCTTTCTCTGCATCTAGTTTCCCACATCTCATTTGCCCCCTCTGATAACCCGCCTCTGATTCCATGCCTCTGATTCCCTGCCTCTGATTCCCCGCCTCTGATTCCCTGCCTCAGATTCCCCGCCTCAGATTTCCAGCCTCAGATTCCCCGCCTCAGATTCCCCACCTCAGATTCCCTGCCTCAGATTCCCCGCCTCAGATTCCCTGCCTCTGATTCCCTGCCTCTGATTCCCTGCCTCTGATTCCCTGCCTCTGATTCCCTGCCTCTGATTCCCTGCCTCTGATTCCGTGCCTCTGATTCCACGCCTTTCTTTCCGTATCTCTGATTCCCTGCCTCTGATACCCTGCCTCTATTTCGGTGCCTCTTTCTCTGCATCTAGTTTCCCACATCTCATTTGCCCCCTCTGATAACCCGCCTCTGATTCCATGCCTCTGACTCCCCGCCTCTGATTCCCCACCTCTGATTCCCCGCCTCTGATTACCCGCCTCAGATTCCCCGCCCCTATTTGGTCGCCTCTGATACCCCGGCTCTGATTCCCCATCTCTAATTCACTGCCTCTGATTCGCCTCCTCTGATTCCCCATATCTGATTCCCCGCCTCTGATTCCCCGCCTCTGATTCCCCGCCTCTGATTCCCCACCTCTGATTCCCCGCCTCTGATTCCCTGCCTCAGATTCCCTGCCTCAGATTCCTTGCCTCAGATTCCCTGCCTCTGTTTCCCCGCCTCTGATTCCCCACGTCTGATTCCCCGCCTCAGAATCCCCGGCTCTGATTCCCCGCCTCAGTTTCCCCACCTCTGATTCCCCGCCTCAGATTCCCTGGCTCTGATTCTCTGGCTCAGATTCCCTGCCTTAGATTCCCTGCCTTTGATTCCCTGCATCTGATTCCCCGCCTCTGATTGCCTGCCACTGATTGCCCGCCTCTGATTCCCCACCTCTGATTCCCCGCCTCTGATTCCCCACCTCTGTCTGTATGCCTCTTTTTCGCCTCCGCTTTTTCCCCTCCACTCTTTCTGCGCCTCTCTTTCCCTCCCTCAATTTCAACAACTCTGTTTGATCTGTTCTGTGTACCTCATTTTCAACACACAAGTTCCAACCACTATGTTTCACCCATCTCTTTCCCCGCCTCTATTTATCCGCCTATGTTTACCCGCCTCTGTTTACCCACCTGTTTCACCGCCTCTGATTCCCCGCCTCTGATTCCCCACCTCTGTCTCTACGCCTCTCTTTCGCCTCCACTCTTTCCCCTCCACTCATTCCGTGCCTGTCTTTCCCTCCCTCAATTTCAACAACACTGTTTGATCTGTTTTGTGTACCTCATTTTAAACACACAAGTTCCAACCACTATGTTTTGCCCGCCTCTTTCCCCACCTATATTTATCCACCTATGTTTACCTGCCACTGTTTACCCGCCTGTTTTCCCGCCTCTGATTCCCCACCTTTCATTCCCCGCCTCTCTTTCCCTGCCTCTATTTCCGCACCTCTTTCTCTGCCTCTCTTTCCCCACATCTCTTTTCCTCCAGCTGATTCCCCGCCTCTGATTCCCCGCCTCTGATTCCCTGCCTCTGATTCCCCGCCTCTGATTCTCTGCCTCAGATTCCCTGCCTCAGATTCCCTGCCTCAGATTCCCTGCCTCTGATTCCCCGACTCTGATTCCCCGCCTCTTATTCCCCGCCTCTGATTCCCCGCCTCTGATTCCCCGCCTCTGATTCCCTGCCTCTGTTTCCCCTCCTCTGATTCCCCGCCTCTGATTCCCCGCCTCAGATTCCCTGCCTCTGATTCCCTGCCTCTGATTCCGCGCCTCTGATTCCACGCCTCTCTTTCCGTATCTCTGATTCCCCGCCTCAATTTCCCTGCCTCTGATACCCTGCCTCTATTTGCCTTCCTCAATTTCGGTGCCTCTTTCTCTGCATCTAGTTTCCCACATCTCATTTGCCCCCTCTGATAACCCGCCTCTGATTCCATGCCTCTGATTCCCTGCCTCTGATTCCCCGCCTCTGATTCCCTGCCTCAGATTCCCCGCCTCAGATTTCCAGCCTCAGATTCCCCGCCTCAGATTCCCCACCTCAGATTCCCTGCCTCAGATTCCCCGCCTCAGATTCCCTGCCTCTGATTCCCTGCCTCTGATTCCCTGCCTCTGATTCCCTGCCTCTGATTCCCTGCCTCTGATTCCCTGCCTCTGATTCCCTGCCTCTGATTCCCTGCCTCTGATTCCGTGCCTCTGATTCCACGCCTTTCTTTCCGTATCTCTGATTCCCTGCCTCTGATACCCTGCCTCTATTTCGGTGCCTCTTTCTCTGCATCTAGTTTCCCACATCTCATTTGCCCCCTCTGATAACCCGCCTCTGATTCCATGCCTCTGACTCCCCGCCTCTGATTCCCCACCTCTGATTCCCCGCCTCTGATTACCCGCCTCAGATTCCCCGCCTCAGATTCCCCGCCTCAGATTCCCCGCCTCAGATTCCCCGCCTCAGATTCCCCGCCTCAGATTCCCCGCCTCTGATTCCCCGCCTCTGATTCCCCGCCTCTGATTCCCTGCCTCTGATTCCCTGCCTCTGATTCCCTGCCTCTGATTCCCTGCCTCTGATTCCCTCCCTCTGATTCCGCGCCTCTGATTCCACGCCTCTCTTTCCGTATCTCTGATTCCCCGCCTCTAATTCCCTGCCTCTGATACCCTGCCTCTCTTTGCCTTCCTCAATTTCGGTGCCTCTTTCTCTGCATCTAGTTTCCCACATCTCATTTGCCCCCTCTGATAACCCGCCTCTGATTCCATGCCTCTGATTCCCTGCCTCTGATTCCCCGCCTCTGATTCCCTGCCTCAGATTCCCTGCCTCAGATTCCCTGCCTCAGATTCCTTGCCTCAGATTCCCTGCCTCTGTTTCCCCGCCTCTGATTCCCCACGTCTGATTCCCCGCCTCAGAATCCCCGGCTCTGATTCCCTGCCTGAGATTCCATGCCTCAGATTCCCCGCCTCAGATTCCCCGCCTCAGATTCCCCGCCTCTGATTCCCCGCCTCTTATTCCCCACCTCTGATTCCCCGCATCTGATTCCCCGCATCTGATTCCCTGCCTCAGATTCCCCGGGTCTGATTCCCTGCATTAGATTCCCTGCCTCAGATTCCCTGCCTCTGATTCCCCGCCTCTGATTCCCTGCCTCTGATTCCCCGCCTCTGATTCCTGCCTCAGATTCCCTGCCTCAGATTCCCTGCCTCAGATTCCCTGCCTCTGATTCCTCGCCTCTGATTCCCCGCCTCTTATTCCCCACCTCTGATTCCCCGCATCTGATTCCCCGCATCTGATTCCCTGCCTCAGATTCCCCGGGTCTGATTCCCTGCATTAGATTCCCTGCCTCAGATTCCCTGCCTCTGATTCCCCGCCTCTGATTCCCTGCCTCTGATTCCCCGCCTCTGATTCCTGCCTCAGATTCCCTGCCTCAGATTCCCTGCCTCAGATTCCCTGCCTCTGATTCCCTGCCTTTGATTCCACGCCTCTTATTCCCCGCCTCTGATTCCCAGCCTCTGATTCCCCGCCTCTGATTCCCTGCCTCTGTTTCCCCGCCTCTGATTCCCCGCCTCTGATTCCCCGCCTCAGATTCCCCGCCTCAGATTCCCCGCCTCAGATTCCCCGCCTCAGATTCCCCGCCTCAGATTCCCCGCCTCAGATTCCCCGCCTCAGATTCCCCGCCTCAGATTCCCCGCCTCAGATTCCCCGCCTCAGATTCTCTGCCTCTGATTGCCTGCCTCTGATTGCCTGCCTCTGATTCCCTGCCTCTGATTCCCTGCCTCTGATTCCCTGCCTCTGATTCCCTGCCTCTGATTCCCTGCCTCTGATTCGGCGCCTCTGATTCCACGCCTCTCTTTCCGTATCTCTGATTCCCCGCCTCTGATTCCCTGCCTCTGATACCCTGCCTCTCTTTGCCTGCCTCTATTTCGGTGCCTCTTTCTCTGCATCTAGTTTCCCACATCTCATTTGCCCCCTCTGATAACCCGCCTCTGATTCCATTCCTCTGTTTCCCCGCCTCTGATTCCCCACCTCTGATTCCCCGCCTCTGATTCCCTGCCTCAGATTCCCTGCCTCAGATTCCTTGCCTCAGATTCCCTGCCTCTGTTTCCCCGCCTCTGATTCCCCACGTCTGATTCCCCGCCTCAGAATCCCCGGCTCTGATTCCCTGCCTGAGATTCCATGCCTCAGATTCCCCGCCTCAGATTCCCCGCCTCAGATTCCCCGCCTCAGATTCCCCGCCTCAGATTCCCCGCCTCAGATTCCCCGCCTCAGATTCCCCGCCTCAGATTCCCCGCCTCAGATTCCCCGCCTCAGATTCCTCGCCTCAGATTCCCCGCCTCAGTTTCCCTGCCTCAGATTCCCTGCCTCAGATTCCCTTCATCTGATTCCCTTCATCTGATTCCCTGCCTCTGATTCCCTGCCTCTGATTCCCCACCTCTGATTCCCCGCCTCAGATTCCCTGGCTCTGATTCTCTGGCTCAGATTCCCTGCCTTAGATTCCCTGCCTCTGATTCCCTGCATCTGATTCCAGGCCTCTTATTCCCCACCTCTGATTCCCCGCCTCTGATTGCCTGCCACTGATTGCCCGCCTCTGATTCCCCACCTCTGATTCCCCGCCTCTGATTCCCCACCTCTGTCTGTATGCCTCTTTTTCGCCTCCGCCTTTTCCCCTCCACTCTTTCTGCGCCTCTCTTTCCCTCCCTCAATTTCAACAACTCTGTTTGATCTGTTCTGTGTACCTCATTTTCAACACACAAGTTCCAACCACTATGTTTCACCCATCTCTTTCCCCGCCTCTATTTATCCGCCTATGTTTACCCGCCTCTGTTTACCCACCTGTTTCACCGCCTCTGATTCCCCGCCTCTGATTCCCCACCTCTGTCTCTACGCCTCTCTTTCGCCTCCACTCTTTCCCCTCCACTCATTCCGTGCCTGTCTTTCCCTCCCTCAATTTCAACAACACTGTTTGATCTGTTTTGTGTACCTCATTTTAAACACACAAGTTCCAACCACTATGTTTTGCCCGCCTCTTTCCCCGCCTCTATTTATCCACCTATGTTTACCTGCCACTGTTTACCCACCTGTTTCCCCGCCTCTGATTCCCCACCTTTCATTCCCCGCCTCTCTTTCCCTGCCTCTATTTCCGCACCTCTTTCTCTGCCTCTCTTTCCCCACATCTCTTTTCCTCCAGCTGATTCCCCGCCTCTGATTCCCCGCCTCTGATTCCCTGCCTCTGATTCCCCGCCTCTGATTCTCTGCCTCAGATTCCCTGCCTCAGATTCCCTGCCTCAGATTCCCTGCCTCTGATTCCCCGACTCTGATTCCCCGCCTCTTATTCCCCGCCTCTGATTCCCCGCCTCTGATTCCCCGCCTCTGATTCCCTGCCTCTGTTTCCCCTCCTCTGATTCCCCGCCTCTGATTCCCCGCCTCAGATTCCCTGCCTCTGATTCCCTGCCTCTGATTCCCTGCCTCTGATTCCCCGCCTCTTATTCCCCGCCTCTGAATCCCCGCCTCTGATTCCCCGCCTCTGATTCCCCGCATCTGATTCCCTGCCTCAGATTCCCCGGGTCTGATTGCCTGCATTAGATTCCCTGCCTCAGATTCCCTGCTTCTGATTCCCCGCCTCTGATTCCCTGCCTCTGATTCCCCACCTCTGATTCCTGCCTCAGATTCCCTGCCTCAGATTCCCCGCCTCAGATTCCCTGCCTCAGATTCCCCGCCTCAGATTCCCCGCCTCAGATTCCCCGCCTCAGATTCCCCGCCTCTGATTCCCCGCCTCTGATTCCCTGCCTCTGATTCCCTGCCTCTGATTCCCTGCCTCTGATTCCCTGCCTCTGATTCCCTGCCTCTGATTCCGCGCCTCTGATTCCACGCCTTTCTTTCCGTATCTCTGATTCCCCGCCTCTAATTCCCTGCCTCTGATACCCTGCCTCTCTTTGCCTTCCTCAATTTCGGTGCCTCTTTCTCTGCATCTAGTTTCCCACATCTCATTTGCCCCCTCTGATAACCCGCCTCTGATTCCATGCCTCTGATTCCCTGCCTCTGATTCCCCGCCTCTGATTCCCTGCCTCAGATTCCCTGCCTCAGATTCCCTGCCTCAGATTCCCTGCCTCTGATTCCCCGCCTCTGATTCCCCGCCTCTTATTCCCCGCCTCTGATTCCCCGCCTCTGATTCCCCGCATCTGATTCCCTGCCTCAGATTCCCTGCCTCTGATTCCCCGCCTCTGATTCCCCGCCTCTTATTCCCCGCCTCTGATTCCCCGCCTCTGATTCCCCGCCTCTGATTCCCTGCCTCTGATTCCCCGCCTCAGATTCCCTGCCTCAGATTCCCTGCCTCAGATTCCCTGCCTCTGATTCCCTGCCTTTGATTCCCCGCCTCTTATTCCCCGCCTCTGATTCCCCGCCTCTGATTCCCCGCCTCTGATTCCCTGCCTCTGTTTCCCCGCCTCTGATTCCCCGCCTCTGATTCCCCGCCTCAGAATCCCCGCCTCAGATTCCCCGCCTCAGATTCCCCGCCTCAGATTCCCCTCCTCAGATTCCCCGCCTCAGATTCCCCGCCTCAGATTCCCCGCCTCAGATTCCCCGCCTCAGATTCCCCGCCTCAGATTCCCCGCCTCAGATTCCCCGCCTCAGATTCCCCGCCTCAGATTCCCCGCCTCAGATTCCCCGCCTCAGATTCCCCGCCTCTGATTCCCTGCCTCTGATTCCCTGCCTCTGATTCCCTGCCTCAGATTCCCTGCCTCTGATTCCCTGCCTCTGATTCCCTGCCTCTGATACCCTGCCTCTCTTTGCATGCCTCTATTTCGGTGACTCTTTCTCTGCATCTAGTTTCCCACATCTCATTTGCCCCCTCTGATAACCCGCCTCTGATTCCATGCCTCTGATTCCCCGCCTCTGATTCCCCGCCTCAGATTCCCCGCCTCAGATTCCCCGCCTCAGATTCCCCGCCTCAGATTCCCCACCTCAGATTCCCCGCCTCAGATTCCCCGCCTCAGATTCCCCGCCTCAGATTCCCCACCTCAGATTCCCTGCCTCTGATTCCCCACCTCTGATTCCCTGCCTCTGATTCCCTGCCTCTGATTCCCTGCCTCTGATTCCCTGCATCTGATTCCCTGCCTCTGATTCCCTGCCTCTGATTCCGCGCCTCTGATTCCACGCCTTTCTTTCCGTATCTCTGATTCCCCGCCTCTAATTCCCTGCCTCTGATACCCTGCCTCTCTTTGCCTTCCTCAATTTCCGTGCCTCTTTCTCTGCATCTAGTTTCCCACATCTCATTTGCCCCCTCTGATAACCCGCCTCTGATTCCATGCCTCTGATTCCCTGCCTCTGATTCCCCGCCTCTGATTCCCTGCCTCAGATTCCCTGCCTCAGATTCCCTGCCTCAGATTCCCTGCCTCTGATTCCCCGCCTCTGATTCCCTGCCTCTTATTCCCCGCCTCTGATTCCCCGCCTCTGATTCCCCGCATCTGATTCCCTGCCTCAGATTCCCCGGGTCTGATTCCCTACATTAGATTCCCTTCCTCAGATTCCCTGCTTCTGATTCCCCGCCTCTGATTCCCTGCCTCTGATTCCCCGCCTCAGATTCCCTGCCTCAGATTCCCTGCCTCAGATTCCCTGCCTCTGATTCCCTGCCTTTGATTCCCCGCCTCTTATTCCCCGCCTCTGATTCCCAGCCTCTGATTCCCCGCCTCTGATTCCCTGCCTCTGTTTCCCCGCCTCTGATTCCCCGCCTCTGATTCCCCGCCTCAGATTCCCCGCCTCAGATTCCCCGCCTCAGATTCCCCGCCTCAGATTCCCCGCCTCTGATTCCCCGCCTCTGATTCCATGCCTCTGATTCCCTGCCTCTGATTCCCCGCCTCTGATTCCCTGCCTCAGATTCCCTGCCTCAGATTCCCTGCCTCAGATTCCCTGCCTCTGATTCCCCGCCTCTGATTCCCCGCCTCTTATTCCCCGCCTCTGAATCCCCGCCTCTGATTCCCCGCCTCTGATTCCCCGCATCTGATTCCCTGCCTCAGATTCCCCGGGTCTGATTGCCTGCATTAGATTCCCTGCCTCAGATTCCCTGCTTCTGATTCCCCGCCTCTGATTCCCTGCCTCTGATTCCCCGCCTCTGATTCCTGCCTCAGATTCCCTGCCTCAGGTTCCCCGCCTCAGATTCCCTGCCTCCGATTCCCCGCCTCAGATTCCCCGCCTCAGATTCCCTGCCTCCGATTCCCCGCCTCAGATTCCCCGCCTCAGATTCCCCGCCTCAGATTCCCCGCCTCAGATTCCCCGCCTCAGATTCCCCGCCTCAGATTCCCCGCCTCAGATTCCCCGCCTCAGATTCCCCGCCTCAGATTCCCTGCCTCTGATTCCCCGCCTCTGATTCCCTGCCTCTGATTCCCTGCCTCTGATTCCCTGCCTCTGATTCCCTGCCTCTGATTCCCTGCCTCCGATTCCCTCCCTCTGATTCCGCGCCTCTGATTCCACGCCTTTCTTTACGTATCTCTGATTCCCCGCCTCTAATTCCCCGCCTCTGATTCCCCGCCTAAGATTCCCCGGCTCTGATTCCCTGCCTGAGATTCCCCGTCTCAGATTCCCCACCTCAGATTCCCCACCTCAGATTCCCCGCCTCAGATTCCCCGCCTCATATTCCCCGCCTCAGATTCCCCGCCTCAGATTCCCCGCCTCAGATTCCCCGCCTCAGATTCCCTGCCTCAGATTCCCTGCCTCTGATTGCCTGCCTCTGATTCCCTGCCTCTGATTCCCTGCCTCTGATTCCCTGCCTCTGATTCCCTGCCTCTGATTCCCTGCCTCTGATTCCCTGCCTCTAAATCCCTGCCTCTGATTCCCTGCCTCTGATTCCGCGCCTCTGATTCCCCGCCTCTCTTTCCGTGTCTCTGATTCCCCGCCTCAGATTCCCTGCCTCAGATACCCTGCCTCTCTTTGCCTGCCTCTATTTCCGTGCCTCTTTCTCTGCATCTAGATTCCCACATCTGATTTGCCCCCTCTGATTACCCGCCTCTGATTCCATGCCTCTGATTCCACGCCTCTGATTCCCCGCCTCTGATTCCCCGCCTCTGATTCCCTGCCTCAGATTCCCTGCCTCAGATTCCTTTCCTCAGATTCCCTGCCTGTTTCCCTGCCTCTGATTCCCTGCCTCTGATTCCCTGCCTCTGATTCCCTGCCTCTGATTCCCTGCCTCTGATTCCCTGCCACTGATACCCCGCCTCCGATTCCACACCAATGTTTCACCGCCTCTGTTTCTCTGCCTCTTATTTCCCGGCTCAGATTCACCGGCTCTGATTCCGCGCCTCTGATTCCACGCTTCTCTTTCCGTGTCTCTGATAGCCCGCCTCTGATTCCCCGCCACTGATTCCCCACCTTTCATTCCCTGCCTCTCTTTCCCTGCCTCTATTTCCGCGCCTCTTTCTCTGCCTCTCTTTCTCCACATCTCTTTTCCTCCCACTGATTCCCCGCCTCTGATTCCCCGCCTCTGATTCCCTGCCTCTGATTCCCCGCCTCTGATTCCCTGCCTCAGATTCCCTGCCTCAGATTCCCTGCCTCAAAATCCCGGCCTCTGATTCCCCGCCTCTGATTCCCCGCCACTTATTCCCCGCCTCTGATTCCCCGCCTCTGATTCCCCGCCTCTGATTCCCTGCCTCAGATTCCCCGGCTCTGATTCCCTGCATCAGATTCCCTGCCTCAGATTCCCTGCCTCTGATTCCCCGCCTCTGATTCCCTGCCTCTGATTCCCCGCCTCTGATTCCCTGCCTCAGATTCCCTGCCTCAGATTCCCTGCCTCAGATTCCCTGCCTCTGATTCCCCGCCTTTGATTCCCCGCCTCTTATTCCCCGCCTCTGATTCCAAGCCTCTGATTCCCCGCCTATGATTCCGTGCCTCTGTTTCCCCGCCTCTGAATCCCCGCCTCTGATTCCCCGCCTCAGATTCCCCGGCTCTGATTCCCTGCCTGAGATTCCCTGCCTCAGATACCCCGCCTCAGATTCCGCACCTCAGATTCCCCGCCTCAGATACCCCGCCTCAGAATCCCCTCCTCAGATTCCCCGCCTCAGATTCCCCGCATCAGATTCCCCGCCTCAGATTACCCGCCTCAGATTCCCCGCCTCAGATTCCCCGCCTCAGATTCCCCGCCTCAGATTCCCCGCCTCAGATTCCCCGCCTCAGATTCCCCGCCTCTGATTCCCTGCCTCTGATTCCCTGCCTCTGATTCCCTGCCTCTGATTCCCTGCCTCTGATTCCCTGCCTCTGATTCCCTGCCTCTGATTCCCTGCCTCTAAATCCTTTCCTCTGATTCCCTGCCTCTGATTCCCTGCCTCTGATTCCGCGCCTCTGATTCCCCGCCTCTCTTTCCGTGTCTCTGATTCCCTGCCTCAGATACCCTGCCTCTCTTTGCCTGCCTCTATTTCCGTGCCTCTTTCTCTGCATCTAGTTTCCCACATCTCATTTGCCCCCTCTGATTACCCGCCTCTGATTCCATGCCTCTGATCTCCCGCCTCTGATTCCCCGCCTCTGATTCCCCGCCTCTGATTCCCCGCCTCTGATTTCCTGCCTCAGATTCCCTGCCTCAGATTCCTTTCCTCAGATTCCCTGCCTCTGTTTCCCCGCCTCTGATTCCCCACATCTGATTCCCCACCTCAGATTCCCCGGCTCTGATTCCCTGCCTGAGATTCCATGCCTCAGATTCCCCGCCACAGATTCCCTGCCTCAGATTCCCCGCCTCAGATTCCCCGCCTCAGATGCCCCGCCTCAGATTCCCCGCCTCAGATTCCCCGCCTCAGATTCCCCGCCTCAGTTTCTCCGCCTCAGATTCCCCGCCTCAGATTCCCTGCCTCAGATTCCCTGCCTCAGATTCCCTGCCTCAGCTTCCCTTCATCTGATTCCCTTCATCTGATTCCCTGCCTCTGATTCCCTGCCTCTGATTCCCTGCCTCTGATTCCCCGCCTCTGATTCCCCGCCTCAGATTCCCTGCCTCAGATTCCCTGCCTCAGATTCCCTGCCTCAGATTTCCTGCCTCAGATTCTCTGCCTCTGATTGCCTGCCTCTGATTCCCTGCCTCTGATTCCCTGCCTCTGATTCTCTCCCTCTGATTCCGCACCTCTGATTCCACGCTTCTCTTTCCGTGTCTCTGATAGCCCGCCTCTGATTCCCCGCCTCTGATTCCCCACCTTTCATTCCCCGCCTCTCTTTCCCTGCCTCTATTTCCGCGCCTCTTTCTCTGACTCTCTTTCCCCACATCTCGTTTCCTCCCGCTGATTCCCCGCCTCTGATTCCCCGCCTCTGATTCCCTGCCTCTGATTCCAGGCCTCTTATTCCCCGCCTCTGATTCCCCACCTCTGATTGCCTGCCACTGATTGCCCGCCTCTGATTCCCCGCCTCTGTTTCCCCGCCTCTGATTCCCCACCTCTGTCTGTATGCCTCTCTTTCGCCTCCGCTTTTTCCCCTACACTCTTTCCGCGCCTCTCTTTCCCTCCCTCAATTTCATCAACTCTGTTTGATCTGTTCTGTGTACCTCATTTTCAACACACAAGTTCCAACCACTATGTTTCACCCATCACTTTCCCCGCCTCTATTTTTCCGCCTATGTTTACCCGCCTCTGTTTACCCACCTGTTTCACCGCCTCTGATTCCCCGGCTCTGATTCCCCACCTCTGTCTCGACGTCTCTCTTTCGCCTCCACTCTTTCCACTCCACTCTTTCCGTGCCTGTCTTTCCCTCCCTCAATTTCAACAACACTGTTTGATCTGTTTTGTGTACCTGATTTTAAACACACAAGTTCCAACCACTATGTTTTGCCCGCCTCTTTCCCCGCCGCTATTTATCCACCTATGTTTACCTGCCTCTGTTTACCCGCCTGTTTCCCCACCTCTGATTCCCCACCTTTCATTCCCCGCCTTTCTTTCCCTGCCTCTATTTCCGCGCCTCTTTCTCTGCCTCTCTTTCCCCACAACGCTTTTCCTCCCGCTGATTCCCCGCCTCTGATTCCCCGCCTCTGATTCCCTGCCTCTGATTCCCCGCCTCTGATTCCCTGCCTCAGATTCCCTGCCTCAGATTCACTGCCTCTGATTCCCCGCCTCTGATTCCCCGCCTCTTATTCCCCGCCTCTGATTCCCCGCCTCTGATTCCCCGTGTCTGATTCCCTGCCTCAGATTCCCCGGCTCTGATTCCCTGCATCAGATTCCCTGCCTCAGATTCCCTGCCTCTGATTCCCCGCCTCTGATTCCCTGTCTCTGATTCCCCGCCTCTGATTCCTGCCTCAGATTCCCTGCCTCAGATTCCCTGCCTCAGATTTCCTGCTTCTGATGCCCCGCCTTTGATTCCCTGCCTCTTATTCCCAGCCTCTGATTCCCCGCATCTGATTCCCCGCCCCTGATTCCCTGCCTCTGATTCCCTGCCTCTGATTCCCTGCCTCTGATTCCCTGCCTCTTATTCCCTGCCTCTGATTCCTTGCCGCTGATACCCCGCCTCCGATTCCACACCAATGTTTCACCGCCTCTGTTTCTCTGCCTCTTATTTCCCGGCTCAGATTCGCCGGCTCTGATTCCGCGCCTCTGATTCCACGCTTCTCTTTCCGTGTCTCTGATAGCCCGCCTCTGATTCCCCGCCTCTGATTCCCCACCTTTCATTCCCCGCCTTTCTTTCCCTGCCTCTATTTCCGCGCCTCTTTCTCTGCCTCTCTTTCTCCACATCTCTTTTCCTCCCACTGATTCCCCGCCTCTGATTCCCCGCCTCTGATTCCCTGCCTCTGATTCCCCACCTCTGATTCCCTGCCTCAGATTCCCTGCCTCAGATTCCCTGCCTCAGATTCCCGGCCTCTGATTCCCCGCCTCTGATTCCCCGCCACTTATTCCCCGCCTCTGATTCCCCGCCTCTGATTCCCCGCCTCTGATTCCCTGCCTCAGATTCCCCGGCTCTGATTCCCTGCATCAGATTCCCTGCCTCAGATTCCCTGCCTCTGATTCCCCGCCTCTGATTCCCTGCCTCTGATTCCCTGCCTCAGATTCCCTGCCTCAGATTCCCTGCCTCAGATTCCCTGCCTCAGATTCCCTGCCTCTGATTCCCCGCCTCTTATTCCCCGCCTCTGATTCGCCGCCTCTGATTCCCCGCCTCTGATTCCCTGCCTCTGTTTCCCTGCCTCTGAATCCCCGCCTCTGATTCCCCGCCTCAGATTCCCCGGCTCTGATTCCCTGCCTGAGATTCCCTGCCTCAGATACCCCGCCTCAGATTCCCTGCCTCTGATTCCCCACCTCTGATTCCCTGCCTCAGATTCCCTGCCTCAGATTCCCTGCCTCAGATTCCCGGCCTCTGATTCCCCGCCTCTGATTCCCCGCCACTTATTCCCCGCCTCTGATTCCCCGCCTCTGATTCCCCGCCTCTGATTCCCTGCCTCAGATTCCCCGGCTCTGATTCCCTGCATCAGATTCCCTGCCTCAGATTCCCTGCCTCTTATTCCCCGCCTCTGATTCCCCACCTCTGATTGCCTGCCACTGATTGCCCGCCTCTGATTCCCCGCCTCTGTTTCCCCGCCTCTGATTCCCCACCTCTGTCTGTATGCCTCTCTTTCGCCTCCGCTTTTTCCCCTACACTCTTTCCGCGCCTCTCTTTCCCTCCCTCAATTTCATCAACTCTGTTTGATCTGTTCTGTGTACCTCATTTTCAACACACAAGTTCCAACCACTATGTTTCACCCATCACTTTCCCCGCCTCTATTTTTCCGCCTATGTTTACCCGCCTCTGTTTACCCACCTGTTTCACCGCCTCTGATTCCCCGGCTCTGATTCCCCACCTCTGTCTCGACGTCTCTCTTTCGCCTCCACTCTTTCCACTCCACTCTTTCCGTGCCTGTCTTTCCCTCCCTCAATTTCAACAACACTGTTTGATCTGTTTTGTGTACCTGATTTTAAACACACAAGTTCCAACCACTATGTTTTGCCCGCCTCTTTCCCCGCCGCTATTTATCCACCTATGTTTACCTGCCTCTGTTTACCCGCCTGTTTCCCCACCTCTGATTCCCCACCTTTCATTCCCCGCCTTTCTTTCCCTGCCTCTATTTCCGCGCCTCTTTCTCTGCCTCTCTTTCCCCACAACGCTTTTCCTCCCGCTGATTCCCCGCCTCTGATTCCCTGCCTCAGATTCCCTGCCTCAGATTCACTGCCTCTGATTCCCCGCCTCTGATTCCCCGCCTCTTATTCCCCGCCTCTGATTCCCCGCCTCTGATTCCCCGTGTCTGATTCCCTGCCTCAGATTCCCCGGCTCTGATTCCCTGCATCAGATTCCCTGCCTCAGATTCCCTGCCTCTGATTCCCCGCCTCTGATTCCCTGTCTCTGATTCCCCGCCTCTGATTCCTGCCTCAGATTCCCTGCCTCAGATTCCCTGCCTCAGATTTCCTGCTTCTGATGCCCCGCCTTTGATTCCCTGCCTCTTATTCCCAGCCTCTGATTCCCCGCATCTGATTCCCCGCCCCTGATTCCCTGCCTCTGATTCCCTGCCTCTGATTCCCTGCCTCTGATTCCCTGCCTCTTATTCCCTGCCTCTGATTCCTTGCCGCTGATACCCCGCCTCCGATTCCACACCAATGTTTCACCGCCTCTGTTTCTCTGCCTCTTATTTCCCGGCTCAGATTCGCCGGCTCTGATTCCGCGCCTCTGATTCCACGCTTCTCTTTCCGTGTCTCTGATAGCCCGCCTCTGATTCCCCGCCTCTGATTCCCCACCTTTCATTCCCCGCCTTTCTTTCCCTGCCTCTATTTCCGCGCCTCTTTCTCTGCCTCTCTTTCTCCACATCTCTTTTCCTCCCACTGATTCCCCGCCTCTGATTCCCCGCCTCTGATTCCATGCCTCTGATTCCCCACCTCTGATTCCCTGCCTCAGATTCCCTGCCTCAGATTCCCTGCCTCAGATTCCCGGCCTCTGATTCCCCGCCTCTGATTCCCCGCCACTTATTCCCCGCCTCTGATTCCCCGCCTCTGATTCCCCGCCTCTGATTCCCTGCCTCAGATTCCCCGGCTCTGATTCCCTGCATCAGATTCCCTGCCTCAGATTCCCTGCCTCTGATTCCCCGCCTCTGATTCCCT
The DNA here is from genome assembly GCF_036971445.1 of Narcine bancroftii. NCBI lineage: Eukaryota > Metazoa > Chordata > Chondrichthyes > Torpediniformes > Narcinidae > Narcine > Narcine bancroftii. Next base: position 91,186,364 of record NC_091481.1, read on the forward strand.
GCCTCTGATTCCCTGCCTCAGATTCCCTGCCTCAGATTCCCTGCCTCAGATTCCCTGCCTCAGATTCCCTGCCTCTGATTCCCCGCCTCTTATTCCCCGCCTCTGATTCGCCGCCTCTGATTCCCCGCCTCTGATTCCCTGCCTCTGTTTCCCTGCCTCTGAATCCCCGCCTCTGATTCCCCGCCTCAGATTCCCCGGCTCTGATTCCCTGCCTGAGATTCCCTGCCTCAGATACCCCGCCTCAGATTCCCCGCCTCAGATACCCCGCCTAAGAATCCCCGCCTCAGATTCCCCGCCTCAGATTCCCCGCCTCAGATTCCCCGCCTCAGATTCCCCGCCTCAGATTCCCCGCCTCAGATTCCCCGCCTCAGATTCCCTGCCTCAGATTCCCCGCCTCAGATTCCCTGCCTCAGATTCCCTGCCTCTGATTGCCTGCCTCTGATTCCCTGCCTCTGATTCCCTGCCTCTGATTCCCTGCCTCTGATTCCCTGCCTCTGATTCCCTGCCTCTGATTCCCTGCCTCTGATTCCCTGCCTCTAAATCCCTGCCTATGATTCCCTGCCTCTGATTCCCTGCCTCTGATTCCGCGCCTCTGATTCCCTGCCTCTGATTGCCTGCCTCTGACTCCCTGCCTCAGCTTCCCTTCATCTGATTCCCTTCATCTAATTCCCTGCCTCTGATTCCCTGCCTCTGATTCCCTGCCTCTGATTCCCCGCCTCTGATTCCCCGCCTCAGATTCCCTGCCTCAGATTCCCTGCCTCAGATTCCCTGCCTCAGATTTCCTGCCTCAGATTCCCTGCCTCTGATTGCCTGCCTCTGACTCCCTGCCTCTGATTCCCTGCCTCTGATTCCCTGCCTCTTATTCCCTGCCTCAGATTTCCTGCCTCTGATTGCCTGCCTCTGACTCCCTGCCTCTGATTCCGCACCTCTGATTCCACGCCTCTCTTTCCTTGTCTCTGATACCACGCCTCAGATTCCCCGCCTCAGATACCCCGTCTCAGATTCCCCACCTCAGATTCCCCACCTCAGATTCCCCGCCTCAGATTCCCCGCCTCATATTCCCCGCCTCAGATTCCCCGCCTCAGATTCCCCGCCTCAGATTCCCCGCCTCAGATTCCCCGCCTCAGATTCCCTGCCTCTGATTGCCTGCCTCTGATTCCCTGCCTCTGATTCCCTGCCTCTGATTCCCTGCCTCTGATTCCCTGCCTCTGATTCCCTGCCTCTGATTCCCTGCCTCTAAATCCCTGCCTCTGATTCCCTGCCTCTGATTCCGCGCCTCTGATTCCCCGCCTCTCTTTCCGTGTCTCTGATTCCCCGCCTCAGATTCCCTGCCTCAGATACCCTGCCTCTCTTTGCCTGCCTCTATTTCCGTGCCTCTTTCTCTGCATCTAGATTCCCACATCTGATTTGCCCCCTCTGATTACCCGCCTCTGATTCCATGCCTCTGATTCCCCGCCTCTGATTCCCCGCCTCTGATTCCCCGCCTCTGATTCCCCGCCTCTGATTCCCTGCCTCTGATTCCCTGCCTCTGATTCCCTGCCTCTGATTCCCTGCCTCTTATTCCCTGCCTCTGATTCCCTGCCACTGATACCCCGCCTCCGATTCCACACCAATGTTTCACCGCCTCTGTTTCTCTGCCTCTTATTTCCCGGCTCAGATTCGCCGGCTCTGATTCCGCGCCTCTGATTCCACGCTTCTCTTTCCGTGTCTCTGATAGCCCGCCTCTGATTCCCCGCCACTGATTCCCCACCTTTCATTCCCTGCCTCTCTTTCCCTGCCTCTATTTCCGCGCCTCTTTCTCTGCCTCTCTTTCTCCACATCTCTTTTCCTCCCACTGATTCCCCGCCTCTGATTCCCCGCCTCTGATTCCCTGCCTCTGATTCCCCGCCTCTGATTCCCTGCCTCAGATTCCCTGCCTCAGATTCCCTGCCTCAAAATCCCGGCCTCTGATTCCCCGCCTCTGATTCCCCGCCACTTATTCCCCGCCTCTGATTCCCCGCCTCTGATTCCCCGCCTCTGATTCCCTGCCTCAGATTCACCGGCTCTGATTCCCTGCATCAGATTCCCTGCCTCAGATTCCCTGCCTCTGATTCCCCGCCTCTGATTCCCTGCCTCTGATTCCCCGCCTCTGATTCCCTGCCTCAGATTCCCTGCCTCAGATTCCCTGCCTCAGATTCCCTGCCTCTGATTCCCCGCCTTTGATTCCCCGCCTCTTATTCCCCGCCTCTGATTCCAAGCCTCTGATTCCCTGCCTCTGATTCCGTGCCTCTGTTTCCCCGCCTCTGAATCCCCGCCTCTGATTCCCCGCCTCAGATTCCCCGGCTCTGATTCCCTGCCTGAGATTCCCTGCCTCAGATACCCCGCCTCAGATTCCGCACCTCAGATTCCCCGCCTCAGATACCCCGCCTCAGAATCCCCTCCTCAGATTCCCCGCCTCAGATTCCCCACCTCAGATTCCCCGCCTCAGATTCCCCGCCTCAGATTCCCCGCCTCAGATTCCCCGCCTCAGATTCCCCGCCTCAGATTCCCCGCCTCAGATTCCCCGCCTCAGATTCCCCGCCTCTGATTCCCTGCCTCTGATTCCCTGCCTCTGATTCCCTGCCTCTGATTCCCTGCCTCTGATTCCCTGCCTCTGATTCCCTGCCTCTGATTCCCTGCCTCTAAATCCTTGCCTCTGATTCCCTGCCTCTGATTCCCTGCCTCTGATTCCGCGCCTCTGATTCCCCGCCTCTCTTTCCGTGTCTCTGATTCCCTGCCTCAGATACCCTGCCTCTCTTTGCCTGCCTCTATTTCCGTGCCTCTTTCTCTGCATCTAGTTTCCCACATCTCATTTGCCCCCTCTGATTACCCGCCTCTGATTCCATGCCTCTGATTTCCCGCCTCTGATTCCCCGCCTCTGATTCCCCGCCTCTGATTCCCTGCCTCAGATTCCCTGCCTCAGATTCCTTTCCTCAGATTCCCTGCCTCTGTTTCCCCGCCTCTGATTCCCCACATCTGATTCCCCACCTCAGATTCCCCGGCTCTGATTCCCTGCCTGAGATTCCATGCCTCAGATTCCCCGCCACAGATTCCCTGCCTCAGATTCCCCGCCTCAGATTCCCCGCCTCAGATGCCCCGCCTCAGATTCCCCGCCTCAGATTCCCCGCCTCAGATTCCCCGCCTCAGTTTCTCCGCCTCAGATTCCCCGCCTCAGATTCCCTGCCTCAGATTCCCTGCCTCAGATTCCCTGCCTCAGCTTCCCTTCATCTGATTCCCTTCATCTGATTCCCTGCCTCTGATTCCCTGCCTCTGATTCCCTGCCTCTGATTCCCCGCCTCTGATTCCCCGCCTCAGATTCCCTGCCTCAGATTCCCTGCCTCAGATTCCCGGCCTCAGATTCCCTGCCTCAGATTTCCTGCCTCAGATTCTCTGCCTCAGATTCCCTGCCTCAGATTCCCTGCCTCTGATTCTCTCCCTCTGATTCCGCACCTCTGATTCCACGCCTCTCTTTCCTTGTCTCTGATTCCACGCCTCTGATTCCCTGCCTCTGATTCCCTGCCTCTGATACCCTGCCTCTCTTTGCCTGCCTCTATTTCCGTGCCTCTTTCTCTGCATCTAGTTTCCCACATCTCATTTGCCCCCTCTGATAACCCGCCTCTGATTCCATGCCTCTGATTCACTGCCTCAGATTCTGTGCCTCAGATTCTGTGCCTCAGATTTACCGCCTCAGATTCCCCGCCTCAGATTCCCTGCCTCAGATTCCCTGCCTCAGATTCCCTGCCTCAGATTCCCTGCCTCAGAATCCCTGTCTCCGATTCCCCGCCTCTGATTCCCCGCCTCTGATTCCCTGCCACTGATACCCCGCCTCCGATTCCACACCAATGTTTCACAGCCTCTGTTTCTCTGCCTCTTATTTCCCGGCTCAGATTCGCCGGCTCTGATTCCGCGCCTCTGATTCCACGCTTCTCTTTCCGTGTCTCTGATAGCCCGCCTCTGATTCCCCGCCTCTGATTCCCCACCTTTCATTCCCCGCCTCTCTTTCCCTGCCTCTATTTCCGCGCCTCTTTCTCTGACTCTCTTTCCCCACATCTCGTTTCCTCCCGCTGATTCCCCGCCTCTGATTCCCCGCCTCTGATTCCCTGCCTCTGATTCCAGGCCTCTTATTCCCCGCCTCTGATTCCCCACCTCTGATTGCCTGCCACTGATTGCCCGCCTCTGATTCCCCGCCTCTGTTTCCCCGCCTCTGATTCCCCACCTCTGTCTGTATGCCTCTCTTTCGCCTCCGCTTTTTCCCCTACACTCTTTCCGCGCCTCTCTTTCCCTCCCTGAATTTCAACAACTCTGTTTGATCTGTTCTGTGTACCTCATTTTCAACACACAAGTTCCAACCACTATGTTTCACCCATCACTTTCCCCGCCTCTATTTTTCCGCCTATGTTTACCCGCCTCTGTTTACCCACCTGTTTCACCGCCTCTGATTCCCCGCCTCTGATTCCCCACCTCTGTCTCGACGCCTCTCTTTCGCCTCCACTCTTTCCACTCCACTCTTTCCGTGCCTGTCTTTCCCTCCCTCAATTTCAACAACACTGTTTGATCTGTTTTGTGTACCTGATTTTAAACACACAAGTTCCAACCACTATGTTTTGCCCGCCTCTTTCCCCGCCGCTATTTATCCACCTATGTTTACCTGCCTCTGTTTACCCGCCTGTTTCCCCACCTCTGATTCCCCACCTTTCATTCCCCGCATCTCTTTCCCTGCCTCTATTTCCGCGCCTCTTTCTCTGCCTCTCTTTCCCCACAACGCTTTTCCTCCTGCTGATTCCCCGCCTCTGATTCCCCGCCTCTGATTCCCTGCCTCTGATTCCCCGCCTCTGATTCCCTGCCTCAGATTCCCTGCCTCAGATTCCCTGCCTCTGATTCCCTGCCTCTGATTCCCTGCCTCTGATTCCCTGCCTCTGATTCCCTGCCTCTGATTCCGCACCTCTGATTCCACGCCTCTCTTTCCTTGTCTCTGATTCCACGCCTCTGATTCCCTGCCTCTGATACCCTGCCTCTCTTTGCCTTCCTCTATTTCCGTGCCTCTTTCTCTGCATCTAGTTTCCCACATCTCATTTGCCCCCTCTGATAACCCGCCTCTGATTCCATGCCTCTGATTCACTGCCTCAGATTCTGTGCCTCAGATTCCCCGACTCAGATTTACCGACTCAGATTCCCCGCCTCAGATTCCCTGCCTCAGATTCCCTGCCTCAGATTCCCTGCCTCAGATTCCCTGCCTCAGATTCCCTGTCTCCGATTCCCCGCCTCTGATTCCCCGCCTCTGATTCCCTGCCACTAATACCCCGCCTCCGATTCCACACCAATGTTTCACAGCCTCTGATTCTCTGCCTCTTATTTCCCGGCTCAGATTCGCCGGCTCTGATTCCGCGCCTCTGATACCACGCTTCTCTTTCAGTGTCTCTGATAGCCCGCCTCTGATTCCCCGCCTCTGATTCCCCACCTTTCATTCCCCGCCTCTCTTTCCCTGCCTCTATTTCCGCGCATCTTTCTCTGCCTCTCTTTCCCCACATCTCTTTTCCTCCCGCAGATTCCCCGCCTCTGATTCCCCGCCTCTGATTCCCTGCCTCTGATTCCCCGCCTCTGATTCCCTGCCTCAGATTCCCTGCCTCAGATTCCCTGCCTCAGATTCCAGGCCTCTGATTCCCCGCCTCTGATTCCCCGCCTCTTATTTCCCGCCTCTGATTCCCCGCCTCTGAATCCCCGCCTCTGATTCCCTGCCTCAGATTCCCCGGCTCTGATTCCCTGCATCAGATTCCCTGCCTCAGATTCCCTGCCTCTGATTCCCCGCCTCTGATTCCCTGCCTCTGATTCCCCGCCTCTGATTCCCCGCCTCAGATTCCCCGGCTCTGATTCCCTGCCTGAGAAACTCTGCCTCAGATACCACGCCTCAGATTCCCCGCCTCAGATTCCCCGTCTCAGATTCCCCACCTCAGATTCCCCGCCTCAGATTCCCCGCCTCAGATTCCCCGCCTCAGATTCCCCGCCTCAGATTCCCCGCCTCAGATTCCCCGCCTCAGATTCCCCGCCTCAGATTCCCTGCCTCAGATTCCCTGCCTCTGATTGCCTGCCTCTGATTCCCTGCCTCTGATTCCCTGCCTCTGATTCCCTGCCTCTGATTCCCTGCCTCTGATTCCCTGCCTCTGATTCCCTGCCTCTGATTCCCTGCCTCTAAATCCCTGCCTCTGATTCCCTGCCTCTGATTCCGCGCCTCTGATTCCCCGCCTCTCTTTCCGTGTCTCTGATTCCCCGCCTCAGATTCCCTGCCTCAGATACCCTGCCTCTCTTTGCCTGCCTCTATTTCCATGCCTCATTCTCTGCATCTAGTTTCCCACATCTCATTTTCCCCCTCTGATAACCCGCCTCTGATTCCATGCCTCTGATTCACTGCCTCAGATTCTGTGCCTCAGATTCCCCGACTCAGATTTACCGCCTCAGATTCCCCGCCTCAGATTCCCTGCCTCAGATGTCCTTCCTCAGATTCCCTGCCTCAGATTCCCTGCCTCTGATTGCCTGCCTCTGATTCCCTGCCTCTGATTCCCTGCTTCTGATTCCCTGCCTCTGATTCCCTGCCTCCGATTCCCTGCCTCTGATTCCCTGCCTCTGATTCCCTGCCTCTAAATCCCTGCCTCTGATTCCCTGCCTCTGATTCCTCGCCTCTGATTCCCCGCCTCTCTTTCCGTCTCTCTGATTCCCCGCCTCAGATTCCCTGCCTCAGATACCCTGCCTCTCTTTGCCTGCCTCTATTTCCGTGCCTCTTTCTCTGCATCTAGATTCCCACATCTGATTTGCCCCCTCTGATTACCCGCCTCTGATTCCATGCCTCTGATTCCCCGCCTCTGATTCCCTGCCTCAGATTCCATGCCTCAGATTCCTTTCCTCAGAATCCCTGCCTCTGTTTCCCCGCCTCTGATTCCCCACGTCTGATTCCCCACCTCAGATTCCACGCCTCTGATTCCCTGCCTGAGATTCCATGCCTCAGATTCCCCACCTCAGATTCCCTGCCTCAGATTCCCCGCCTCAGATTCCACGCCTCAGATTCCCCGCCTCAGATTCCCCGCCTCAGATTCCCCTCCTCAGTTTCTCCGCCTCAGATTCCCCGCCTCAGATTCCCTGCCTCTGATTCCCTGCCTCAGATTCCCTGCCTCAGCTTCCCTTCATCAGATTCCCTGCCTCTGATTCCCTGCCTCTGACTCCCTGCCTCTGATTCCCTGCCTCTGATTTCCTGCCTCTGATTCCCTGCCTCTGATTCCCTGCCTCTGATTCCGCACCTCTGATTCCACGCCTCTCTTTCCTTGTCTCTGATTCCACGCCTCTGATTCCCAGCCTCCTGATACCCTGCCTCTCTTTGCCTGCCTCTATTTCCGTGCCTCATTCTCTGCATCTAGTTTCCCACATCTCATTTTCCCCCTCTGATAACCCGCCTCTGATTCCATGCCTCTGATTCACTGCCTCAGATTCTGTGCCTCAGATTCCCCGACTCAGATTTACCGCCTCAGATTCCCCGCCTCAGATTCCCTGCCTCAGATTCCCTTCCTCAGATTCCCTGCCTCAGATTCCCTGCCTCAGATTCCCTGTCTCCGATTCCCCGCCTCTGATTCCCCGCCTCTGATTCCCCGCCTCTGATTCCCAGCCTCTGATTCCACGCCTCTGATTCCCCGCCTCTGATTCCAGGCCTCTTATTCCCCGCCTCTGATTCCCCACCTCTGATTGCCTGCCACTGATTGCCCGCCTCTGATTCCCCGCCTCTGTTTCCCCGCCTCTGATTCCCCACCTCTGTCTGTATGCCTCTCTTTCGCCTCCGCTTTTTCCCCTACACTCTTTCCGCGCCTCTCTTTCCCTCCCTCAATTTCAACAACTCTGTTTGATCTGTTCTGTGTACCTCATTTTCAACACACAAATTCCAACCACTATGTTTTGCCCGCCTCTTTCCCCGCCGCTATTTATCCACCTATGTTTACCTGCCTCTGTTTACACGCCTGTTTCCCCACCTCTGATTACCCACCTTTCATTCCCCGCCTCTCTTTCCCTGCCTCTATTTCCGCGCCTCTTTCTCTGCCTCTCTTTCCCCACAACGCTTTTCCTCCCGCTGATTCCCCGCCTCTGATTCCCCGCCTCTGATTCCCTGCCTCTGATTCCCCGCCTCTGATTCCCTGCCTCAGATTCCCTGCCTCAGATTCCCTGCCTCAGATTCCCTGCCTCAGATTCCCTGCCTCTGATTCCCCGCCTCTGATTCCCCGCCTCTTATTCCCCGCCTCTGATTCCCCGCCTCTGATTCCCCATGTCTGATTCCCTGCCTCAGATTCCCCGGCTCTGATTCCCTGCATCAGATTCCCTGCCTCAGATTCCCTGCCTCTGATTCCCCGCCTCTGATTCCCTGCCTCTGATTCCCCGCCTCTGATTCCTGCCTCAGATTCCCTGCCTCAGATTCCCTGCCTCAGATTTCCTGCTTCTGATTCCCCGCCTTTGATTCCCTGCCTCTTATTCCCCACCTCTGATTCCCCGCATCTGATTCCCCGCCTCTGATTCCCTGCCTCTGATTCCCTGCCTCTGATTCCCTGCCTCTGATTCCCTGCCTCTTATTCCCTGCCTCTGATTCCCTGCCACTGATACCCCGCCTCCGATTCCACACCAATGTTTCACTGCCTCTGTTTCTCTGCCTCTTATTTCCCGGCTCAGATTCGCCGGCTCTGATTCCGCGCCTCTGATTCCACGCTTCTCTTTCCGTGTCTCTGATAGCCCGCCTCTGATTCCCCGCCTCTGCTTCCCCACCTTTCATTCCCCGCCTCTCTTTCCCTGCCTCTATTTCCGCGCCTCTATTTCCGCGCCTCTTTCTCTGCCTCTCTTTCTCCACATCTTTTTTCCTCCCACTGATTCCTCGCCTCTGATTCCCCGCCTCTGATTCCCTGCCTCTGATTCCCCGCCTCTGATTCCCCGCCTCTGATTCCCTGCCTCTGATTCCCCGCCTCTGATTCCCTGCCTCTGATTCCTCGCCTCTGATTCCCCGCCTCTCTTTCCGTCTCTCTGATTCCCCGCCTCAGATTCCCTGCCTCAGATACCCTGCCTCTCTTTGCCTGCCTCTATTTCCGTGCCTCTTTCTCTGCATCTAGATTCCCACATCTGATTTGCCCCCTCTGATTACCCGCCTCTGATTCCATGCCTCTGATTCCCCGCCTCTGATTCCCTGCCTCAGATTCCATGCCTCAGATTCCTTTCCTCAGAATCCCTGCCTCTGATTCCCCGCCTCTGATTCCCCACGTCTGATTCCCCACCTCAGATTCCACGCCTCTGATTCCCTGCCTGAGATTCCATGCCTCAGATTCCCCACCTCAGATTCCCTGCCTCAGATTCCCCGCCTCAGATTCCACGCCTCAGATTCCCCGCCTCAGATTCCCCGCCTCAGATTCCCCTCCTCAGTTTCTCCGCCTCAGATTCCCCGCCTCAGATTCCCTGCCTCAGATTCCCTGCCTCAGATTCCCTGCCTCAGCTTCCCTTCATCAGATTCCCTGCCTCTGATTGCCTGCCTCTGATTCCCAGCCTCTGACTCCCTGCCTCTGATTCCCAGCCTCTGATTTCCTGCCTCTGATTCCCTGCCTCTGATTCCCTGCCTCTGATTCCGCACCTCTGATTCCACACCTCTCTTTCCTTGTCTCTGATTCCACGCCTCTGATTCCCAGCCTCCTGATACCCTGCCTCTCTTTGCCTGCCTCTATTTCCGTGCCTCATTCTCTGCATCTAGTTTCCCACATCTCATTTTCCCCCTCTGATAACCCGCCTCTGATTCCATGCCTCTGATTCACTGCCTCAGATTCTGTGCCTCAGATTCCCCGACTCAGATTTACCGCCTCAGATTCCCCGCCTCAGATTCCCTGCCTCAGATTCCCTTCCTCAGATTCCCTGCCTCAGATTCCCTGCCTCAGATTCCCTGTCTCCGATTCCCCGCCTCTGATTCCCCGCCTCTGATTCCCCGCCTCTGATTCCCAGCCTCTGAATCCCCGCCTCTGAATCCCCGCCTCTGATTCCCCGCTTCTGTTTCCCCGCCTCTGATTCCCCGCCACTGATTCCCCGCCTCTGATTCCACGCCTCTGATTCCCCGCCTCTTATTCCAGGCCTCTTATTCCCCGCCTCTGTTTCCCCACCTCTGATTGCCTGCCACTGATTGCCCGCCTCTGATTCCCCGCCTCTGTTTCCCCGCCTCTGATTCCTCACCTCTGTCTGTATGCCTCTCTTTCGCCTCCGCTTTTTCCCCTACACTCTTTCCGCGCCTCTCTTTCCCTCCCTCAATTTCAACAACTCTGTTTGATCTGTTCTGTGTACCTCATTTTCAACACACAAATTCCAACCACTATGTTTTGCCCGCCTCTCTTTCCCTGCCTCTATTTCCGCGCCTCTTTCTCTGCCTCTCTTTCCCCACAACGCTTTTCCTCCCGCTGATTCCCCGCCTCTGATTCCCCGCCTCTGATTCCCTGCCTCTGATTCCCCGCCTCTGATTCCCTGCCTCAGATTCCCTGCCTCAGATTCCCTGCCTCAGATTCCCTGCCTCAGATTCCCTGCCTCTGATTCCCCGCCTCTGATTCCCCGCCTCTTATTCCCCGCCTCTGATTCCCCGCCTCTGATTCCCCATGTCTGATTCCCTGCCTCAGATTCCCCGGCTCTGATTCCCTGCATCAGATTCCCTGCCTCAGATTCCCTGCCTCTGATTCCCCGCCTCTGATTCCCTGCCTCTGATTCCCCGCCTCTGATTCCTGCCTCAGATTCCCTGCCTCAGATTCCCTGCCTCAGATTTCCTGCTTATGATTCCCCGCCTTTGATTCCCTGCCTCTTATTCCCCACCTCTGATTCCCCGCATCTGATTCCCCGCCTCTGATTCCCTGCCTCTGATTCCCTGCCTCTGATTCCCTGCCTCTGATTCCCTGCCTCTTATTCCCTGCCTCTGATTCCCTGCCACTGATACCCCGCCTCCGATTCCACACCAATGTTTCACCGCCTCTGTTTCTCTGCCTCTTATTTCCCGGCTCAGATTCGCCGGCTCTGATTCCGCGCCTCTGATTCCACGCTTCTCTTTCCGTGTCTCTGATAGCCCGCCTCTGATTCCCCGCCTCTGATTCCCCACCTTTCATTCCCCGCCTCTCTTTCCCTGCCTCTATTTCCGCGCCTCTTTCTCTGCCTCTCTTTCTCCACATCTTTTTTCCTCCCACTGATTCCCCGCCTCTGATTCCCCGCCTCTGATTCCCTGCCTCTGATTCCCCGCCTCTGATTCCCTGCCTCAGATTCCCCGGCTCTGATTCCCTGCATCAGATTCCCTGCCTCTGATTCCCTGCCTGAGATTCCCTGCCTCAGATTCCCTGCCTCAGATTCCCTGCCTCAGAATCCCGGCCTCTGATTCCCCGCCTCTGATTCCCCGCCATTTATTCCCCGCCTCTGATTCCCCGCCTCTGATTCCCCGCCTCTGATTCCCTGCCTCAGATTCCCCGGCTCTGATTCCCTGCATCAGATTCCCTGCCTCAGATTCCCTGCCTCTGATTCCCCGCCTCTGATTCCCTGCCTCAGATTCCCTGCCTCTGATTCCCTGCCTTTGATTCCCCGCCTCTTATTCCCCGCCTCTTATTCCCCGCCTCTGATTCCCCGCCTCTGATTCCCCGCCTCTGATTCCGTGCCTCTGTTTCCCCGCCTCTGAATCCCCGCCTCTGATTCCCCGCCTCAGATTCCCCGGCTCTGATTCCCTGCCTGAGATTCCCTGCCTCAGATACCCCGCCTCAGATTCCGCGCCTCAGATTCCCCGCCTCAGATACCCCGCCTCAGAATCCCCGCCTCAGATTCCCCGCCTCAGATTCCCCGCCTCAGATTCCCCGCCTCAGATTCCCCGCCTCAGATTCCCCGCCTCAGATTCCCTGCCTCAGATTCCCTGCCTCAGATTCCTTTCCTCAGATAACCTGCCTCTGTTTCCCCGCCTCTGATTCCCCATATCTGATTCCCCACCTCAGATTCCCCGGCTCTGATTCCCTGCCTGAGATTCCATGCCTCAGATTCCCCGCCACAGATTCCCTGCCTCAGATTCCCCGCCTCAGATTCCCCGCCTCAGATGCCCCGCCTCAGATTCCCCGCCTCAGATTCCCCGCCTCAGATTCCCCGCCTCAGTTTCTCCGCCTCAGATTCCCCGCCTCAGATTCCCTGCCTCAGATTCCCTGCCTCAGATTCCCTGCCTCAGCTTCCCTTCATCTGATTCCCTTCATCTGATTCCCTGCCTCTGATTCCCTGCCTCTGATTCCCTGCCTCTGATTCCCCGCCTCTGATTCCCCGCCTCAGATTCCCTGCCTCAGATTCCCTGCCTCAGATTCCCTGCCTCAGATTTCCTGCCTCAGATTCTCTGCCTCAGATTCCCTGCCTCAGATTCCCTGCCTCTGATTCTCTCCCTCTGATTCCGCACCTCTGATTCCACGCCTCTCTTTCCTTGTCTCTGATTCCACGCCTCTGATTCCCTGCCTCTGATTCCCTGCCTCTGATACCCTGCCTCTCTTTGCCTGCCTCTATTTCCGTGCCTCTTTCTCTGCATCTAGTTTCCCACATCTCATTTGCCCCCTCTGATAACCCGCCTCTGATTCCATGCCTCTGATTCACTGCCTCAGATTCTGTGCCTCAGATTCCCTGACACAGATTTACCGCCTCAGATTCCCCGCCTCAGATTCCCTGCCTCAGATTCCCTGCCTCAGATTCCCTGCCTCAGATTCCCTGCCTCAGAATCCCTGTCTCCGATTCCCCGCCTCTGATTCCCCGCCTCTGATTCCCTGCCACTGATACCCCGCCTCCGATTCCACACCAATGTTTCACAGCCTCTGTTTCTCTGCCTCTTATTTCCCGGCTCAGATTCGCCGGCTCTGATTCCGCGCCTCTGATTCCACGCTTCTCTTTCCGTGTCTCTGATAGCCCGCCTCTGATTCCCCGCCTCTGATTCCCCACCTTTCATTCCCCGCCTCTCTTTCCCTGCCTCTATTTCCGCGCCTCTTTCTCTGACTCTCTTTCCCCACATCTCGTTTCCTCCCGCTGATTCCCCGCCTCTGATTCCCCGCCTCTGATTCCCTGCCTCTGATTCCAGGCCTCTTATTCCCCGCCTCTGATTCCCCACCTCTGATTGCCTGCCACTGATTGCCCGCCTCTGATTCCCCGCCTCTGTTTCCCCGCCTCTGATTCCCCACCTCTGTCTGTATGCCTCTCTTTCGCCTCCGCTTTTTCCCCTACACTCTTTCCGCGCCTCTCTTTCCCTCCCTGAATTTCAACAACTCTGTTTGATCTGTTCTGTGTACCTCATTTTCAACACACAAGTTCCAACCACTATGTTTCACCCATCACTTTCCCCGCCTCTATTTTTCCGCCTATGTTTACCCGCCTCTGTTTACCCACCTGTTTCACCGCCTCTGATTCCCCGCCTCTGATTCCCCACCTCTGTCTCGACGCCTCTCTTTCGCCTCCACTCTTTCCACTCCACTCTTTCCGTGCCTGTCTTTCCCTCCCTCAATTTCAACAACACTGTTTGATCTGTTTTGTGTACCTGATTTTAAACACACAAGTTCCAACCACTATGTTTTGCCCGCCTCTTTCCCCGCCGCTATTTATCCACCTATGTTTACCTGCCTCTGTTTACCCGCCTGTTTCCCCACCTCTGATTCCCCACCTTTCATTCCCCGCCTCTCTTTCCCTGCCTCTATTTCCGCGCCTCTTTCTCTGCCTCTCTTTCCCCACAACGCTTTTCCTCCTGCTGATTCCCCGCCTCTGATTCCCCATATCTGATTCCCCACCTCAGATTCCCCGGCTCTGATTCCCTGCCTGAGATTCCATGCCTCAGATTCCCCGCCACAGATTCCCTGCCTCAGATTCCCCGCCTCAGATTCCCCGCCTCAGATGCCCCGCCTCAGATTCCCCGCCTCAGATTCCCCGCCTCAGATTCCCCGCCTCAGTTTCTCCGCCTCAGATTCCCCGCCTCAGATTCCCTGCCTCAGATTCCCTGCCTCAGATTCCCTGCCTCAGCTTCCCTTCATCTGATTCCCTTCATCTGATTCCCTGCCTCTGATTCCCTGCCTCTGATTCCCTGCCTCTGATTCCCCGCCTCTGATTCCCCGCCTCAGATTCCCTGCCTCAGATTCCCTGCCTCAGATTCCCTGCCTCAGATTTCCTGCCTCAGATTCTCTGCCTCAGATTCCCTGCCTCAGATTCCCTGCCTCTGATTCTCTCCCTCTGATTCCGCACCTCTGATTCCACGCCTCTCTTTCCTTGTCTCTGATTCCACGCCTCTGATTCCCTGCCTCTGATTCCCTGCCTCTGATACCCTGCCTCTCTTTGCCTGCCTCTATTTCCGTGCCTCTTTCTCTGCATCTAGTTTCCCACATCTCATTTGCCCCCTCTGATAACCCGCCTCTGATTCCATGCCTCTGATTCACTGCCTCAGATTCTGTGCCTCAGATTCCCTGACACAGATTTACCGCCTCAGATTCCCCGCCTCAGATTCCCTGCCTCAGATTCCCTGCCTCAGATTCCCTGCCTCAGATTCCCTGCCTCAGAATCCCTGTCTCCGATTCCCCGCCTCTGATTCCCCGCCTCTGATTCCCTGCCACTGATACCCCGCCTCCGATTCCACACCAATGTTTCACAGCCTCTGTTTCTCTGCCTCTTATTTCCCGGCTCAGATTCGCCGGCTCTGATTCCGCGCCTCTGATTCCACGCTTCTCTTTCCGTGTCTCTGATAGCCCGCCTCTGATTCCCCGCCTCTGATTCCCCACCTTTCATTCCCCGCCTCTCTTTCCCTGCCTCTATTTCCGCGCCTCTTTCTCTGACTCTCTTTCCCCACATCTCGTTTCCTCCCGCTGATTCCCCGCCTCTGATTCCCCGCCTCTGATTCCCTGCCTCTGATTCCAGGCCTCTTATTCCCCGCCTCTGATTCCCCACCTCTGATTGCCTGCCACTGATTGCCCGCCTCTGATTCCCCGCCTCTGTTTCCCCGCCTCTGATTCCCCACCTCTGTCTGTATGCCTCTCTTTCGCCTCCGCTTTTTCCCCTACACTCTTTCCGCGCCTCTCTTTCCCTCCCTGAATTTCAACAACTCTGTTTGATCTGTTCTGTGTACCTCATTTTCTCATTTTCAACACACAAGTTCCAACCACTATGTTTCACCCATCACTTTCCCCGCCTCTATTTTTCCGCCTATGTTTACCCGCCTCTGTTTACCCACCTGTTTCACCGCCTCTGATTCCCCGCCTCTGATTCCCCACCTCTGTCTCGACGCCTCTCTTTCGCCTCCACTCTTTCCACTCCACTCTTTCCGTGCCTGTCTTTCCCTCCCTCAATTTCAACAACACTGTTTGATCTGTTTTGTGTACCTGATTTTAAACACACAAGTTCCAACCACTATGTTTTGCCCGCCTCTTTCCCCGCCGCTATTTATCCACCTATGTTTACCTGCCTCTGTTTACCCGCCTGTTTCCCCACCTCTGATTCCCCACCTTTCATTCCCCGCCTCTCTTTCCCTGCCTCTATTTCCGCGCCTCTTTCTCTGCCTCTCTTTCCCCACAACGCTTTTCCTCCTGCTGATTCCCCGCCTCTGATTCCCCGCCTCTGATTCCCTGCCTCTGATTCCCCGCCTCTGATTCTCTGCCTCAGATTCCCTGCCTCAGATTCCCTGCCTCAGATTCCCTGCCTCTGATTCCCCGACTCTGATTCCCTGCCTCTTATTCCCCGCCTCTTATTCCCCGCCTCTGATTCCCTGCCTCTGATTCCCTGCCTCTGATTCCCTGCCTCTGATTCCCTGCCTCTGATTCCGCACCTCTGATTCCACGCCTCTCTTTCCTTGTCTCTGATTCCACGCCTCTGATTCCCTGCCTCTGATACCCTGCCTCTCTTTGCCTTCCTCTATTTCCGTGCCTCTTTCTCTGCATCTAGTTTCCCACATCTCATTTGCCCCCTCTGATAACCCGCCTCTGATTCCATGCCTCTGATTCACTGCCTCAGATTCTGTGCCTCAGATTCCCCGACTCAGATTTACCGACTCAGATTCCCCGCCTCAGATTCCCTGCCTCAGATTCCCTGCATCAGATTCCCTGCCTCAGATTCCCTGCCTCAGATTCCCTGTCTCCGATTCCCCGCCTCTGATTCCCCGCCTCTGATTCCCTGCCACTAATACCCCGCCTCCGATTCCACACCAATGTTTCACAGCCTCTGATTCTCTGCCTCTTATTTCCCGGCTCAGATTCGCCGGCTCTGATTCCGCGCCTCTGATACCACGCTTCTCTTTCAGTGTCTCTGATAGCCCGCCTCTGATTCCCCGCCTCTGATTCCCCACCTTTCATTCCCCGCCTCTCTTTCCCTGCCTCTATTTCCGCGCATCTTTCTCTGCCTCTCTTTCCCCACATCTCTTTTCCTCCCGCAGATTCCCCGCCTCTGATTCCCCGCCTCTGATTCCCTGCCTCTGAATCCCCGCCTCTGATTCCCTGCCTCAGATTCCCCGGCTCTGATTCCCTGCATCAGATTCCCTGCCTCAGATTCCCTGCCTCTGATTCCCCGCCTCTGATTCCCTGCCTCTGATTCCCCGCCTCTGATTCCCCGCCTCAGATTCCCCGGCTCTGATTCCCTGCCTGAGAAACTCTGCCTCAGATACCACGCCTCAGATTCCCCGCCTCAGATTCCCCGTCTCAGATTCCCCACCTCAGATTCCCCGCCTCAGATTCCCCGCCTCAGATTCCCTGCCTCAGATTCCCCGCCTCAGATTCCCCGCCTCAGATTCCCCGCCTCAGATTCCCCGCCTCAGATTCCCTGCCTCAGATTCCCTGCCTCTGATTGCCTGCCTCTGATTCCCTGCCTCTGATTCCCTGCCTCTGATTCCCTGCCTCTGATTCCCTGCCTCTGATTCCCTGCCTCTGATTCCCTGCCTCTGATTCCCTGCCTCTAAATCCCTGCCTCTGATTCCCTGCCTCTGATTCCGCGCCTCTGATTCCCCGCCTCTCTTTCCGTGTCTCTGATTCCCCGCCTCAGATTCCCTGCCTCAGATACCCTGCCTCTCTTTGCCTGCCTCTATTTCCGTGCCTCATTCTCTGCATCTAGTTTCCCACATCTCATTTTCCCCCTCTGATAACCCGCCTCTGATTCCATGCCTCTGATTCACTGCCTCAGATTCTGTGCCTCAGATTCCCCGACTCAGATTTACCGCCTCAGATTCCCCGCCTCAGATTCCCTGCCTCAGATTCCCTTCCTCAGATTCCCTGCCTCAGATTCCCTGCCTCAGATTCCCTGTCTCCGATTCCCCGCCTCTGATTCCCCGCCTCTGATTCCCCGCCTCTGATTCCCAGCCTCTGAATCCCCGCCTCTGAATCCCCGCCTCTGATTCCCCGCTTCTGTTTCCCCGCCTCTGATTCCCCGCCACTGATTCCCCGCCTCTGATTCCACGCCTCTGATTCCCCGCCTCTGATTCCAGGCCTCTTATTCCCCGCCTCTGATTCCCCACCTCTGATTGCCTGCCACTGATTGCCCGCCTCTGATTCCCCGCCTCTGTTTCCCCGCCTCTGATTCCCCACCTCTGTCTGTATGCCTCTCTTTCGCCTCCGCTTTTTCCCCTACACTCTTTCCGCGCCTCTCTTTCCCTCCCTCAATTTCAACAACTCTGTTTGATCTGTTCTGTGTACCTCATTTTCAACACACAAATTCCAACCACTATGTTTTGCCCGCCTCTTTCCCCGCCGCTATTTATCCACCTATGTTTACCTGCCTCTGTTTACACGCCTGTTTCCCCACCTCTGATTACCCACCTTTCATTCCCCGCCTCTCTTTCCCTGCCTCTATTTCCGCGCCTCTTTCTCTGCCTCTCTTTCCCCACAACGCTTTTCCTCCCGCTGATTCCCCGCCTCTGATTCCCCACCTCTGATTCCCTGCCTCTGATTCCCCGCCTCTGATTCCCTGCCTCAGATTCCCTGCCTCAGATTCCCTGCCTCAGATTCCCTGCCTCAGATTCCCTGCCTCTGATTCCCCGCCTCTGATTCCCCGCCTCTTATTCCCCGCCTCTGATTCCCCGCCTCTGATTCCCCATGTCTGATTCCCTGCCTCAGATTCCCCGGCTCTGATTCCCTGCATCAGATTCCCTGCCTCAGATTCCCTGCCTCTGATTCCCCGCCTCTGATTCCCTGCCTCTGATTCCCCGCCTCTGATTCCTGCCTCAGATTCCCTGCCTCAGATTCCCTGCCTCAGATTTCCTGCTTCTGATTCCCCGCCTTTGATTCCCTGCCTCTTATTCCCCACCTCTGATTCCCCGCATCTGATTCCCCGCCTCTGATTCCCTGCCTCTGATTCCCTGCCTCTGATTCCCTGCCTCTGATTCCCTGCCTCTTATTCCCTGCCTCTGATTCCCTGCCACTGATACCCCGCCTCCGATTCCACACCAATGTTTCACCGCCTCTGTTTCTCTGCCTCTTATTTCCCGGCTCAGATTCGCCGGCTCTGATTCCGCGCCTCTGATTCCACGCTTCTCTTTCCGTGTCTCTGATAGCCCGCCTCTGATTCCCCGCCTCTGATTCCCCACCTTTCATTCCCCGCCTCTCTTTCCCTGCCTCTATTTCCGCGCCTCTTTCTCTGCCTCTCTTTCTCCACATCTTTTTTCCTCCCACTGATTCCCCGCCTCTGATTCCCCGCCTCTGATTCCCTGCCTCTGATTCCCCGCCTCTGATTCCCTGCCTCAGATTCCCCGGCTCTGATTCCCTGCATCAGATTCCCTGCCTCTGATTCCCTGCCTGAGATTCCCTGCCTCAGATTCCCTGCCTCAGATTCCCTGCCTCAGAATCCCGGCCTCTGATTCCCCGCCTCTGATTCCCCGCCACTTATTCCCCGCCTCTGATTCCCCGCCTCTGATTCCCCGCCTCTGATTCCCTGCCTCAGATTCCCCGGCTCTGATTCCCTGCATCAGATTCCCTGCCTCAGATTCCCTGCCTCTGATTCCCCGCCTCTGATTCCCTGCCTCAGATTCCCTGCCTCTGATTCCCTGCCTTTGATTCCCCGCCTCTTATTCCCCGCCTCTTATTCCCCGCCTCTGATTCCCCGCCTCTGATTCCCCGCCTCTGATTCCGTGCCTCTGTTTCCCCGCCTCTGAATCCCCGCCTCTGATTCCCCGCCTCAGATTCCCCGGCTCTGATTCCCTGCCTGAGATTCCCTGCCTCAGATACCCCGCCTCAGATTCCGCGCCTCAGATTCCCCGCCTCAGATACCCCGCCTCAGAATCCCCGCCTCAGATTCCCCGCCTCACATTCCCCGCCTCAGATTCCCCGCCTCAGATTCCCCGCCTCAGATTCCCCGCCTCAGATTCCCCGCCTCAGATTCCCCGCCTCAGATTCCCCGCCTCAGATTCCCCGCCTCAGATTCCCCGCCTCTGATTCCCTGCCTCTGATTCCCTGCCTCTGATTCCCTGCCTCTGATTCCCTGCCTCTGATTCCCTGCCTCTGATTCCCTGCCTCTGATTCCCTGCCTCTAAATCCTTGCCTCTGATTCCCTGCCTCTGATTCCCTGCCTCTGATTCCGCGCCTCTGATTCCCCGCCTCTCTTTCCGTGTCTCTGATTCCCCGCCTCAGATTCCCTGCCTCAGATACCCTGCCTCTCTTTGCCTGCCTCTATTTCCGTGCCTCTTTCTCTGCATCTAGTTTCCCACATCTCATTTGCCCCCTCTGATTACCCGCCTCTGATTCCTTGCCTCTGATTCCCCGCCTCTGATTCCCCGCCTCTGATTCCCCGCCTCTGATTCCCTGCCTCAGATTCCCTGCCTCAGATTCCTTTCCTCAGATTCACTGCCTCTGTTTCCCCGCCTCTGATTCCCCACGTCTGATTCCCCACCTCAGATTCCATGCCTCTGATTCCCTGCCTGAGATTCCATGCCTCAGATTCCCCGCCTCAGATTCCCTGCCTCAGATTCCCCGCCTCAGATTCCACGCCTCAGATTCCCCGCCTCAGATTCCCCGCCTCAGATTCCCCTCCTCAGTTTCTCCACCTCAGATTCCCCGCCTCAGATTCCCTGCCTCAGATTCCCTGCCTCAGATTCCCTGCCTCAGCTTCCCTTCATCAGATTCCCTGCCTCTGATTGCCTGCCTCTGATTCCCTGCCTCTGATTCCCTGCCTCTGATTCCCTGCCTCTGATTTCCTGCCTCTGATTCCCTGCCTCTGATTCCCTGCCTCTGATTCCGCACCTCTGATTCCACGCCTCTCTTTCCTTGTCTCTGAATCCCCGCCTCTGATTCCCCGCCTCAGATTCCCCGGCTCTGATTCCCTGCCTGAGATTCCCTGCCTCAGATTCCCCGCCTCAGATTCCACGCCTCAGATTCCGTGCCTCAGATTTACCGCCTCAGATTCCCCGCCTCAGATTCCCTGCCTCAGATTCCCTTGCTCAGATTCCCTGCCTCAGATTCCCTGCCTCAGATTCCCTGTCTCCGATTCGCCGCCTCTGATTCCCCGCCTCTGATTCCCCGCCTCTGATTCCCAGCCTCTGAATCCCCGCCTCTGAATCCCCGCCTCTGATTCCCCGCCTCTGTTTCCCCGCCTCTGATTCCCCGCCACTGATTCCCCGCCTCTGATTCCACGCCTCTGATTCCCCGCCTCTGATTCCAGGCCTCTTATTCCCCGCCTCTGATTCCCCACCTCTGATTGCCTGCCACTGATTGCCCGCCTCTGATTCCCCGCCTCTGTTTCCCCGCCTCTGATTCCCCACCTCTGTCTGTATGCCTCTCTTTCGCCTCCGCTTTTTCCCCTACACTCTTTCCGCGCCTCTCTTTCCCTCCCTCAATTTCAACAACTCTGTTTGATCTGTTCTGTGTACCTCATTTTCAACACACAAGTTCCAACCACTATGTTTCACCCATCACTTTCCCCGCCTCTATTTTTCCGCCTATGTTTACCCGCCTCTGTTTACCCACCTGTTTCACCGCCTCTGATTCCCCGCCTCTGATTCCCCACCTCTGTCTCGACGCCTCTCTTTCGCCTCCACTCTTTCCACTGCACGCTTTCCGTGCCTGTCTTTCCCTCCCTCAATTTCAACAACACTGTTTGATCTGTTTTGTGTACCTGATTTTAAACACACAAGTTCCAACCACTATGCTTTGCCCGCCTCTTTCCCCGCTGCTATTTATCCACCTATGTTTACCTGCCTCTGTTTACACGCCTGTTTCCCCACCTCTGATTCCCCACCTTTCATTCCCCGCCTCTCTTTCCCTGCCTCTATTTCCGCGCCTCTTTCTCTGCCTCTCTTTCCCCACAACGCTTTTCCTCCCGCTGATTCCCCGCCTCTGATTCCCCGCCTCTGATTCCCTGCCTCTGATTCCCCGCCTCTGATTCCCTGCCTCAGATTCCCTGCCTCAGATTCCCTGCCTCATATTCCCTGCCTCTGATTCCCCGCCTCTGATTCCCCGCCTCTGATTCCCCGCCTCTGATTCCCTGCCTCAGATTCCATGCCTCAGATTCCTTTCCTCAGATTCCCTGCCTCTGTTTCCCCGCCTCTGATTCCCCACATCTGATTCCCCACCTCAGATTCCCCGGCTCTGATTCCCTGCCTGAGATTCCATGCCTCAGATTCCCCGCCTCAGATTCCCTGCCTCAGATTCCCCTCCTCAGATTCCCCGCCTCAGATGCCCCGCCTCAGATTCCCCGCCTCAGATTCCCCGCCTCAGATTCCCCGCCTCAGTTTCTCCGCCTCAGATTCCCCGCCTCAGATTCCCTGCCTCAGATTCCCTGCCTCAGATTCCCTGCCTCAGCTTCCCTTCATCTGATTCCCTTCATCTGATTCCCTGCCTCTGATTCCCTGCCTCTGATTCCCTGCCTCTGATTCCCCGCCTCTGATTCCCCGCCTCAGATTCCCTGCCTCAGATTCCCTGCCTCAGATTCCCTGCCTCAGATTTCCTGCCTCAGATTCTCTGCCTCTGATTGCCTGCCTCTGATTCCCTGCCTCTGATTCCCTGCCTCTGATTCTCTGCCTCTGATTCCGCACCTCTGATTCCACGTCTCTCTTTCATTGTCTCTGATTCCACGCCTCTGATTCCCTGCCTCTGATACCCTGCCACTCTTTGCCTGCCTCTATTTCCGTGCCTCTTTTTCTGCATCTACATTCCCACATCTCATTTGCCCCCTCTGATAACCCGCCTCTGATTCCATGCCTCTGATTTACTGCCTCAGATTCTGTGCCTCAGATTCCCCGACTCAGATTTATCGCCTCAGATTCCCCGCCTCAGATTCCCTGCCTCAGATTCCCTGCCTCAGATTCCCTGCCTCAGATTCCCTGCCTCAGATTCCCTGTCTCCGATTCCCCGCCTCTGATTCCCCGCCTCTGATTCCCTGCCACTGATACCCCGCCTCCGATTCCACACCAATGTTTCACAGCCTCTGTTTCTCTGCCTCTTATTTCCCGGCTCAGATTCGCCGGCTCTGATTCCGCGCCTCTGATTCCACGCTTCTCTTTCCGTGTCTCTGATAGCCCGCCTCTGATTCCCCGCCTCTGATTCCCCACCTTTCATTCCCCGCCTCTCTTTCCCTGCCTCTATTTCCGCGCCTCTTTCTCTGCCTCTCTTTCCCCACATCTCTTTTCCTCCCGCTGATTCCCCGCCTCTGATTCCCCGCCTCTGATTCCCTGCCTCTGATTCCAGGCCTCTTATTCCCCGCCTCTGATTCCCCACCTCTGATTGCCTGCCACTGATTGCCCGCCTCTGATTCCCCGCCTCTGTTTCCCCGCCTCTGATTCCCCACCTCTGTCTGTATGCCTCTCTTTCGCCTCCGCTTTTTCCCCTACACTCTTTCCGCGCCTCTCTTTCCCTCCCTCAATTTCAACAACTCTGTTTGATCTGTTCTGTGTACCTCATTTTCAACACACAAGTTCCAACCACTATGTTTCACCCATCACTTTCCCCGCCTCTATTTTTCCTCCTATGTTTACCCGCCTCTGTTTACCCACCTGTTTCACCGCCTCTGATTCCCCGCCTCTGATTCCCCACCTCTGTCTCGACGCCTCTCTTTCGCCTCCACTCTTTCCACTCCACTCTTTACGTGCCTGTCTTTCCCTCCCTCAATTTCAACAACACTGTTTGATCTGTTTTGTGTACCTGATTTTAAACACACAAGTTCCAACCACTATGTTTTGCCCGCCTCTTTCCCCGCCGCTATTTATCCACCTATGTTTACCTGCCTCTGTTTACCCGCCTGTTTCCCCACCTCTGATTCCCCACCTTTCATTCCCCGCCTCTCTTTCCCTGCCTCTATTTCCGCGCCTCTTTCTCTGCCTCTCTTTCCCCACAACGCTTTTCCTCCCGCTGATTCCCCGCCTCTGATTCCCCGCCTCTGATTCCCTGCCTCTGATTCCCCGCCTCTGATTCCCTGCCTCAGATTCCCTGCCTCAGATTCCCTGCCTCAGATTCCCTGCCTCTGATTCCCCGCCTCTGATTCCCCGCCTCTTATTCCCCGCCTCTGATTCCCCGCCTCTGATTCCCCGTGTCTGATTCCCTGCCTCAGATTCCCCGGCTCTGATTCCCTGCATCAGATTCCCTGCCTCAGATTCCCTGCCTCTGATTCCCCGCCTCTGATTCCCTGCCTCTGATTCCCCGCCTCTGATTCCTGCCTCAGATTCCCTGCCTCAGATTCCCTGCCTCAGATTTCCTGCTTCTGATTCCCCGCCTTTGATTCCCTGCCTCTTATTCCCAGCCTCTGATTCCCCGCATCTGATTCCCCGCCCCTGATTCCCTGCCTCTGATTCCCTGCCTCTGATTCCCTGCCTCTGATTCCCTGCCTCTTATTCCCTGCCTCTGATTCCCTGCCACTGATACCCCGCCTCCGATTCCACACCAATGTTTCACCGCCTCTGTTTCTCTGCCTCTTATTTCCCGGCTCAGATTCGCCGGCTCTGATTCCGCGCCTCTGATTCCACGCTTCTCTTTCCGTGTCTCTGATAGCCCGCCTCTGATTCCCCGCCTCTGATTCCCCACCTTTCATTCCCCGCCTCTCTTTCCCTGCCTCTATTTCCGCGCCTCTTTCTCTGCCTCTCTTTCTCCACATCTCTTTTCCTCCCACTGATTCCCCGCCTCTGATTCCCCGCCTCTGATTCCCTGCCTCTGATTCCCCGCCTCTGATTCCCTGCCTCAGATTCCCTGCCTCAGATTCCCTGCCTCAGATTCCCGGCCTCTGATTCCCCACCTCTGATTCCCCGCCACTTATTCCCCGCCTCTGATTCCCCGCCTCTGATTCCCCGCCTCTGATTCCCTGCCTCAGATTCCCCGGCTCTGATTCCCTGCATCAGATTCCCTGCCTCAGATTCCCTGCCTCTGATTCCCCGCCTCTGATTCCCTGCCTCTGATTCCCTGCCTCAGATTCCCTGCCTCAGATTCCCTGCCTCAGATTCCCTGCCTCAGATTCCCTGCCTCAGATTCCCTGCCTCTGATTCCCCGCCTCTTATTCCCCGCCTCTGATTCGCCGCCTCTGATTCCCCGCCTCTGATTCCCTGCCTCTGTTTCCCCGCCTCTGAATCCCCGCCTCTGATTCCTCGCCTCAGATTCCCCGGCTCTGATTCCCTGCCTGAGATTCCCTGCCTCAGATACCCCGCCTCAGATTCCCCGCGTCAGATTCCCCGCCTCAGATACCCCGCCTCAGAATCCCCGCCTCAGATTCCCCGCCTCAGATTCCCCGCCTCAGATTCCCCGCCTCAGATTCCCCGCCTCAGATTCCCCGCCTCAGATTCCCCGCCTCAGATTCCCCGCCTCAGATTCCCCGCCTCAGATTCCCCGCCTCAGATTCCCCGCCTCAGATTCCCTGCCTCAGATTCCCTGCCTCTGATTGCCTGCCTCTGATTCCCTGCCTCTGATTCCCTGCCTCTGATTCCCTGCCTCTGATTCCCTGCCTCTGATTCCCTGCCTCTGATTCCCTGCCTCTGATTCCCTGCCTCTAAATCCCTGCCTCTGATTCCCTGCCTCTGATTCCCTGCCTCTGATTCTCCGCCTCTGATTCCCCGCCTCTGATTCCCTGCCTCAGATTCCCTGCCTCAGATTCCTTTCCTCAGATTCCCTGCCTCTGTTTCCCCGCCTCTGATTCCCCACGTCTGATTCCCCACCTCAGATTCCCCGCCTCAGATGACCCGCCTCAGATTCCCCGCCTCAGATTCCCCACCTCAGATTCCCTGCTCAGTTTCTCCTCCTCAGATTCCCCGCCTCAGATTCCCTGCCTCAGATTCCCTGCCTCAGATTCCCTGCCTCAGCTTCCCTTCATCTGATTCCCTTCATCTGATTCCCTGCCTCTGATTCCCTGCCTCTGATTCCCTGCCTCTGATTCCCCGCCTCTGATTCCCTGCCTCAGATTCCCTGCCTCAGATTCCTTTCCTCAGATTCCCTGCCTCTGTTTCCCCGCCTCTGATTCCCCACGTCTGATTCCCCACCTCAGATTCCCCGCCTCTGATTCCCTGCCTGAGATTCCATGCCTCAGATTCCCCGCCTCAGATTCCCTGCCTCAGATTCCCCGCCTCAGATTCCCCGCCTCAGATTCCCCACCTCAGATTCCCCGCCTCAGATTCCCCTCCTCAGTTTTTCCGCCTCAGATTCCCCGCCTCAGATTCCCTGCCTCAGATTCCCTGCCTCAGATTCCCTGCCTCAGCTTCCCTTCATCTGATTCCCTTCATCTGATTCCCTCCCTCTGATTCCCTGCCTCAGATTCCCTGCCTCTGATTCCCCGCCTCTGATTCCCAGCCTCAGATTCCCTGCCTCAGATTCCCTGCCTCAGATTCCCTGCCTCAGATTTCCAGCCTCAGATTCCCTGCCTCTGTTTCCCTGCCTCTGATTCCCTGCCTCTGATTCCCTGCCTCTGATTCCCTGCCTCTGATTCCCTGCCTCTGATTCCGCACCTCTAATTCCACGCCTCTCTTTCCTTGTCTCTGATTCCACGCCTCTGATTCCCTGCCTCTGATACCCTGCCTCTCTTTGCCTGCCTCTATTTCCGTGACTCATTCTCGTCATCTAGTTTCCCACATCTCATTTGCCCCCTCTGATAACCCGCCTCTGATTCCATGCCTCTGATTCACTGCCTCAGATTCCGTGCCTCAGATTCACCGACTCAGATTTACCGCCTCAGATTCCCCGCCTCAGATTCCGTGCCTCAAATTCACTGCCTCAGATTCCCTGCCTCAGATTCCCTGCCTCAGATTCCCTGTCTCCGATTCCCCGCCTCTGATTCCCCGCCTCTGATTCCCCGCCTCTGATTCCCAGCCTCTGAATCCCCGCCTCTGAATCCCCGCCTCTGATTCCCCGCCTCTGTTTCCCCGCCTCTGATTCCCCGCCACTGATTCCCCGCCTCTGATTCCACGCCTCTGATTCCCCGCCTCTGATTCCAGGCCTCTTATTCCCCGCCTCTGATTCCCCACCTCTGATTGCCTGCCACTGATTGCCCGCCTCTGATTCCCCGCCTCTGTTTCCCCGCCTCTGATTCCCCACCTCTGTCTGTATGCCTCTCTTTCGCCTCCGCTTTTTCCCCTACACTCTTTCCGCGCCTCTCTTTCCCTCCCTCAATTTCAACAACTCTGTTTGATCTGTTCTGTGTACCTCATTTTCAACACACAAGTTCCAACCACTATGTTTCACCCATCACTTTCCACGCCTCTATTTTTCCGCCTATGTTTACCCGCCTCTGTTTACCCACCTGTTTCACCGCCTCTGATTCCCCGCCTCTGATTCCCCACCTCTGTCTCGACGCCTCTCTTTCGCCTCTACTCTTTCCACTCCACTCTTTCCGTGCCTGTCTTTCCCACCCTCAATTTCAACAACACTGTTTGATCTGTTTTGTGTACCTGATTTTAAACACCCAAATTCCAACCACTATGTTTTGCCCGCCTCTTTCCCCGCCGCTATTTATCCACCTATGTTTACATGCCTCTGTTTACTCGCCTGTTTCCCCACCTCTGATTCCCCACCTTTCATTCCCCGCCTCTCTTTCCCTGCCTCTATTTCCGCGCATCTTTCTCTGCCTCTCTTTCCCCACATCTCTTTTCCTCCCGCAGATTCCCCGCCTCTGATTCCCCGCCTCTGATTCCCTGCCTCTGATTCCCCGCCTCTATTCCCTGCCTCAGATTCCCTGCCTCAGATTCCCTGCCTCAGATTCCCGGCCTCTGATTCCCCACCTCTGATTCCCCGCCTCTTATTTCCCGCCTCTGATTCCCCGCCTCTGATTCCCCGCCTCTGATTCCCTGCCTCAGATTCCCCGGCTCTGATTCCCTGCATCAGATTCCCTGCCTCAGATTCCCTGCCTCAGATTCCCTGCCTCAGATTCCCTGCCTCAGATTCCCCGCCTCTGATTCCCCGCCTTTGATTCCCCACCTCTTATTCCCCGCCTCTGATTCCCCGCCTCTGATTCGCCGCCTCTGATTCCCTGCCTCTGTTTCCCCGCCTCTGAATCCCCGCCTCTGATTCCCCGCCTAAGATTCCCCGGCTCTGATTCCCTGCCTGAGATTCCCTGCCTCAGATACCACGCCTCAGATTCCCCACCTCAGATACCCCGTCTCAGATTCCCCACCTCAGATTCCCCACCTCAGATTCCCCGCCTCAGATTCCCCGCCTCATATTCCCCGCCTCAGATTCCCCGCCTCAGATTCCCCGCCTCAGATTCCCTGCCTCTGATTGCCTGCCTCTGATTCCCTGCCTCTGATTCCCTGCCTCTGATTCCCTGCCTCTGATTCCCTGCCTCTGATTCCCTGCCTCTGATTCCCTGCCTCTAAATCCCTGCCTCTGATTCCCTGCCTCTGATTCCGCGCCTCTGATTCCCCGCCTCTCTTTCCGTGTCTCTGATTCCCCGCCTCAGATTCCCTGCCTCAGATACCCTGCCTCTCTTTGCCTGCCTCTATTTCCGTGCCTCTTTCTCTGCATCTAGATTCCCACATCTGATTTGCCCCCTCTGATTACCCGCCTCTGATTCCATGCCTCTGATTCCCCGCCTCTGATTCCCCGCCTCTGATTCCCCGCCTCTGATTCCCTGCCTCAGATTCCCTGCCTCAGATTCCTTTCCACAGATTCCCTGCCTGTTTCCCTGCCTCTGATTCCCTGCCTCTGATTCCCTGCCTCTGATTCCCTGCCTCTTATTCCCTGCCTCTGATTCCCTGCCACTGATACCCCGCCTCCGATTCCACACCAATGTTTCACCGCCTCTGTTTCTCTGCCTCTTATTTCCCGGCTCAGATTCACCGGCTCTGATTCCGCGCCTCTGATTCCACGCTTCTCTTTCCGTGTCTCTGATAGCCCGCCTCTGATTCCCCGCCACTGATTCCCCACCTTTCATTCCCTGCCTCTCTTTCCCTGCCTCTATTTCCGCGCCTCTTTCTCTGCCTCTCTTTCTCCACATCTCTTTTCCTCCCACTGATTCCCCGCCTCTGATTCCCCGCCTCTGATTCCCTGCCTCTGATTCCCCGCCTCTGATTCCCTGCCTCAGATTCCCTGCCTCAGATTCCCTGCCTCAAAATCCCGGCCTCTGATTCCCCGCCTCTGATTCCCCGCCACTTATTCCCCGCCTCTGATTCCCCGCCTCTGATTCCCCGCCTCTGATTCCCTGCCTCAGATTCCCCGGCTCTGATTCCCTGCATCAGATTCCCTGCCTCAGATTCCCTGCCTCTGATTCCCCGCCTCTGATTCCCTGCCTCTGATTCCCCGCCTCAGATTCCCTGCCTCAGATTCCCTGCCTCAGATTCCCTGCCTCAGATTCCCTGCCTCTGATTCCCCGCCTTTGATTCCCCGCCTCTTATTCCCCGCCTCTGATTCCAAGCCTCTGATTCCCCGCCTCTGATTCCGTGCCTCTGTTTCCCCGCCTCTGAATCCCCGCCTCTGATTCCCCGCCTCAGATTCCCCGGCTCTGATTCCCTGCCTGAGATTCCCTGCCTCAGATACCCCGCCTCAGATTCCGCACCTCAGATTCCCCGCCTCAGATACCCCGCCTCAGAATCCCCTCCTCAGATTCCCCGCCTCAGATTCCCCGCCTCAGATTCCCCGCCTCAGATTACCCGCCTCAGATTCCCCGCCTCAGATTCCCCGCCTCAGATTCCCCGCCTCAGATTCCCCGCCTCAGATTCCCCGCCTCAGATTCCCCGCCTCTGATTCCCTGCCTCTGATTCCCTGCCTCTGATTCCCTGCCTCTGATTCCCTGCCTCTGATTCCCTGCCTCTGATTCCCTGCCTCTAAATCCTTGCCTCTGATTCCCTGCCTCTGATTCCCTGCCTCTGATTCCGCGCCTCTGATTCCCCGCCTCTCTTTCCGTGTCTCTGATTCCCTGCCTCAGATACCCTGCCTCTCTTTGCCTGCCTCTATTTCCGTGCCTCTTTCTCTGCATCTAGTTTCCCACATCTCATTTGCCCCCTCTGATTACCCGCCTCTGATTCCATGCCTCTGATTTCCCGCCTCTGATTCCCCGCCTCTGATTCCCCGCCTCTGATTCCCCGCCTCTGATTCCCCACCTTTCATTCCCTGCCTCTCTTTCCCTGCCTCTATTTCCGCGCCTCTTTCTCTGCCTCTCTTTCTCCACATCTCTTTTCCTCCCACTGATTCCCCGCCTCTGATTCCCCGCCTCTGATTCCCTGCCTCTGATTCCCCGCCTCTGATTCCCTGCCTCAGATTCCCTGCCTCAGATTCCCTGCCTCAAAATCCCGGCCTCTGATTCCCCGCCTCTGATTCCCCGCCACTTATTCCCCGCCTCTGATTCCCCGCCTCTGATTCCCCGCCTCTGATTCCCTGCCTCAGATTCCCCGGCTCTGATTCCCTGCATCAGATTCCCTGCCTCAGATTCCCTGCCTCTGATTCCCTGCCTCTGATTCCCTGCCTCTGATTCCCCGCCTCAGATTCCCTGCCTCAGATTCCCTGCCTCAGATTCCCTGCCTCAGATTCCCTGCCTCTGATTCCCCGCCTTTGATTCCCCGCCTCTTATTCCCCGCCTCTGATTCCAAGCCTCTGATTCCCCGCCTCTGATTCCGTGCCTCTGTTTCCCCGCCTCTGAATCCCCGCCTCTGATTCCCCGCCTCAGATTCCCCGGCTCTGATTCCCTGCCTGAGATTCCCTGCCTCAGATACCCCGCCTCAGATTCCGCACCTCAGATTCCCCGCCTCAGATACCCCGCCTCAGAATCCCCTCCTCAGATTCCCCGCCTCAGATTCCCCGCCTCAGATTCCCCGCCTCAGATTACCCGCCTCAGATTCCCCGCCTCAGATTCCCCGCCTCAGATTCCCCGCCTCAGATTCCCCGCCTCAGATTCCCCGCCTCAGATTCCCCGCCTCTGATTCCCTGCCTCTGATTCCCTGCCTCTGATTCCCTGCCTCTGATTCCCTGCCTCTGATTCCCTGCCTCTGATTCCCTGCCTCTAAATCCTTGCCTCTGATTCCCTGCCTCTGATTCCCTGCCTCTGATTCCGCGCCTCTGATTCCCCGCCTCTCTTTCCGTGTCTCTGATTCCCTGCCTCAGATACCCTGCCTCTCTTTGCCTGCCTCTATTTCCGTGCCTCTTTCTCTGCATCTAGTTTCCCACATCTCATTTGCCCCCTCTGATTACCCGCCTCTGATTCCATGCCTCTGATTTCCCGCCTCTGATTCCCCGCCTCTGATTCCCCGCCTCTGATTCCCCGCCTCTGATTCCCTGCCTCAGATTCCCTGCCTCAGATTCCTTTCCTCAGATTCCCTGCCTCTGTTTCCCCGCCTCTGATTCCCCACATCTGATTCCCCACCTCAGATTCCCCGGCTCTGATTCCCTGCCTGAGATTCCCCGCCTCAGATTCCCCGCCTCAGATGCCCCGCCTCAGATTCCCTGCCTCAGATTCCCCGCCTCAGATTCCCCGCCTCAGATTCCCTGCCTCAGATTCCCCGCCTCAGATTCCCCGCCTCAGATGCCCCGCCTCAGATTCCCCGCCTCAGATTCCCCGCCTCAGATTCCCCGCCTCAGTTTCTCCGCCTCAGATTCCCCGCCTCAGATTCCCTGCCTCAGATTCCCTGCCTCAGATTCCCTGCCTCAGCTTCCCTTCATCTGATTCCCTTCATCTGATTCCCTGCCTCTGATTCCCTGCCTCTGATTCCCTGCCTCTGATTCCCCGCCTCTGATTCCCCGCCTCAGATTCCCTGCCTAAGATTCCCTGCCTCAGATTCCCTGCCTCAGATTTCCTGCCTCAGATTCTCTGCCTCTGATTGCCTGCCTCTGATTCCCTGCCTCTGATTCCCTGCCTCTGATTCTCTCCCTCTGATTCCGCACCTCTGATTCCACGCTTCTCTTTCCGTGTCTCTGATAGCCCGCCTCTGATTCCCCGCCTCTGATTCCCCACCTTTCATTCCCCGCCTCTCTTTCCCTGCCTCTATTTCCGCGCCTCTTTCTCTGACTCTCTTTCCCCACATCTCGTTTCCTCCCGCTGATTCCCCGCCTCTGATTCCCCGCCTCTGATTCCCTGCCTCTGATTCCAGGCCTCTTATTCCCCGCCTCTGATTCCCCACCTCTGATTGCCTGCCACTGATTGCCCGCCTCTGATTCCCCGCCTCTGTTTCCCCGCCTCTGATTCCCCACCTCTGTCTGTATGCCTCTCTTTCGCCTCCGCTTTTTCCCCTACACTCTTTCCGCGCCTCTCTTTCCCTCCCTCAATTTCAACAACTCTGTTTGATCTGTTCTGTGTACCTCATTTTCAACACACAAGTTCCAACCACTATGTTTCACCCATCACTTTCCCCGCCTCTATTTTTCCGCCTATGTTTACCCGCCTCTGTTTACCCACCTGTTTCACCGCCTCTGATTCCCCGCCTCTGATTCCCCACCTCTGTCTCGACGCCTCTCTTTCGCCTCCACTCTTTCCACTCCACTCTTTCTGTGCCTGTCTTTCCCTCCCTCAATTTCAACAACACTGTTTGATCTGTTTTGTGTACCTGATTTTAAACACACAAGTTCCAACCACTATGTTTTGCCCGCCTCTTTCCCCGCCGCTATTTATCCACCTATGTTTACCTGCCTCTGTTTACCCGCCTGTTTCCCCACCTCTGATTCCCCACCTTTCATTCCCCGCCTCTCTTTCCCTGCCTCTATTTCCGCGCCTCTTTCTCTGCCTCTCTTTCCCCACAACGCTTTTCCTCCCGCTGATTCCCCGCCTCTGATTCCCCGCCTCTGATTCCCTGCCTCTGATTCCCCGCCTCTGATTCCCTGCCTCAGATTCCCTGCCTCAGATTCACTGCCTCTGATTCCCCGCCTCTGATTCCCCGCCTCTTATTCCCCGCCTCTGATTCCCCGCCTCTGATTCCCCGTGTCTGATTCCCTGCCTCAGATTCCCCGGCTCTGATTCCGTGCATCAGATTCCCTGCCTCAGATTCCCTGCCTCTGATTCCCCGCCTCTGATTCCCTGCCTCTGATTCCCCGCCTCTGATTCCTGCCTCAGATTCCCTGCCTCAGATTCCCTGCCTCAGATTTCCTGCTTCTGATGCCCCGCCTTTGATTCCCTGCCTCTTATTCCCAGCCTCTGATTCCCCGCATCTGATTCCCCGCCCCTGATTCCCTGCCTCTGATTCCCTGCCTCTGATTCCCTGCCTCTGATTCCCTGCCTCTTATTCCCTGCCTCTGATTCCTTGCCGCTGATACCCCGCCTCCGATTCAACACCAATGTTTCACCGCCTCTGTTTCTCTGCCTCTTATTTCCCGGCTCAGATTCGCCGGCTCTGATTCCGCGCCTCTGATTCCACGCTTCTCTTTCCGTGTCTCTGATAGCCCGCCTCTGATTCCCCACCTCTGATTCCCCACCTTTCATTCCCCGCCTTTCTTTCCCTGCCTCTATTTCCGCGCCTCTTTCTCTGCCTCTCTTTCTCCACATCTCTTTTCCTCCCACTGATTCCCCGCCTCTGATTCCCCGCCTCTGATTCCCTGCCTCTGATTCCCCACCTCTGATTCCCTGCCTCAGATTCCCTGCCTCAGATTCCCTGCCTCAGATTCCCGGCCTCTGATTCCCGGCCTCTGATTCCCCGCCACTTATTCCCCGCCTCTGATTCCCCGCCTCTGATTCCCCGCCTCTGATTCCCTGCCTCAGATTCCCCGGCTCTGATTCCCTGCATCAGATTCCCTGCCTCAGATTCCCTGCCTCTGATTCCCCGCCTCTGATTCCCTGCCTCTGATTCCCTGCCTCAGATTCCCTGCCTCAGATTCCCTGCCTCAGATTCCCTGCCTCAGATTCCCTGCCTCTGATTCCCCGCCTCTTATTCCCCGCCTCTGATTCGCCGCCTCTGATTCCCCGCCTCTGATTCCCCGCCTCTGTTTCCCCGCCTCTGAATCCCCGCCTCTGATTCCCCGCCTCAGATTCCCCGGCTCTGATTCCCTGCCTGAGATTCCCTGCCTCAGATACCCCGCCTCAGATTCCCCGCCTCAGATACCCCGCCTAAGAATCCCCGCCTCAGATTCCCCGCCTCAGATTCCCCGCCTCAGATTCCCCGGCTCTGATTCCCTGCCTGAGATTCCCTGCCTCAGATACCCCGCCTCAGATTCCGCACCTCAGATTCCCCGCCTCAGATACCCCGCCTCAGAATCCCCTCCTCAGATTCCCCGCCTCAGATTCCCCGCCTCAGATTCCCCGCCTCAGATTACCCGCCTCAGATTCCCCGCCTCAGATTCCCCGCCTCAGATTCCCCGCCTCAGATTCCCCGCCTCAGATTCCCCGCCTCAGATTCCCCGCCTCTGATTCCCCGCCTCTGATTCCCTGCCTCTGATTCCCTGCCTCTGATTCCCTGCCTCTGATTCCCTGCCTCTGATTCCCTGCCTCTAAATCCTTGCCTCTGATTCCCTGCCTCTGATTCCCTGCCTCTGATTCCGCGCCTCTGATTCCCCGCCTCTCTTTCCGTGTCTCTGATTCCCTGCCTCAGATACCCTGCCTCTCTTTGCCTGCCTCTATTTCCGTGCCTCTTTCTCTGCATCTAGTTTCCCACATCTCATTTGCCCCCTCTGATTACCCGCCTCTGATTCCATGCCTCTGATTTCCCGCCTCTGATTCCCCGCCTCTGATTCCCCGCCTCTGATTCCCCGCCTCTGATTCCCTGCCTCAGATTCCCTGCCTCAGATTCCTTTCCTCAGATTCCCTGCCTCTGTTTCCCCGCCTCTGATTCCCCACATCTGATTCCCCACCTCAGATTCCCCGGCTCTGATTCCCTGCCTGAGATTCCCCGCCTCAGATTCCCCGCCTCAGATGCCCCGCCTCAGATTCCCTGCCTCAGATTCCCCGCCTCAGATTCCCCGCCTCAGATTCCCTGCCTCAGATTCCCCGCCTCAGATTCCCCGCCTCAGATGCCCCGCCTCAGATTCCCCGCCTCAGATTCCCCGCCTCAGATTCCCCGCCTCAGTTTCTCCGCCTCAGATTCCCCGCCTCAGATTCCCTGCCTCAGATTCCCTGCCTCAGATTCCCTGCCTCAGCTTCCCTTCATCTGATTCCCTTCATCTGATTCCCTGCCTCTGATTCCCTGCCTCTGATTCCCTGCCTCTGATTCCCCGCCTCTGATTCCCCGCCTCAGATTCCCTGCCTAAGATTCCCTGCCTCAGATTCCCTGCCTCAGATTTCCTGCCTCAGATTCTCTGCCTCTGATTGCCTGCCTCAGATTCCCTGCCTCAGATTCCCTGCCTCAGATTTCCTGCTTCTGATGCCCCGCCTTTGATTCCCTGCCTCTTATTCCCAGCCTCTGATTCCCCGCATCTGATTCCCCGCCCCTGATTCCCTGCCTCTGATTCCCTGCCTCTGATTCCCTGCCTCTGATTCCCTGCCTCTTATTCCCTGCCTCTGATTCCTTGCCGCTGATACCCCGCCTCCGATTCCACACCAATGTTTCACCGCCTCTGTTTCTCTGCCTCTTATTTCCCGGCTCAGATTCGCCGGCTCTGATTCCGCGCCTCTGATTCCACGCTTCTCTTTCCGTGTCTCTGATAGCCCGCCTCTGATTCCCCACCTCTGATTCCCCACCTTTCATTCCCCGCCTTTCTTTCCCTGCCTCTATTTCCGCGCCTCTTTCTCTGCCTCTCTTTCTCCACATCTCTTTTCCTCCCACTGATTCCCCGCCTCTGATTCCCCGCCTCTGATTCCCTGCCTCTGATTCCCCACCTCTGATTCCCTGCCTCAGATTCCCTGCCTCAGATTCCCTGCCTCAGATTCCCGGCCTCTGATTCCCCGCCTCTGATTCCCCGCCACTTATTCCCCGCCTCTGATTCCCCGCCTCTGATTCCCCGCCTCTGATTCCCTGCCTCAGATTCCCCGGCTCTGATTCCCTGCATCAGATTCCCTGCCTCAGATTCCCTGCCTCTGATTCCCCGCCTCTGATTCCCTGCCTCTGATTCCCTGCCTCAGATTCCCTGCCTCAGATTCCCTGCCTCAGATTCCCTGCCTCAGATTCCCTGCCTCTGATTCCCCGCCTCTTATTCCCCGCCTCTGATTCGCCGCCTCTGATTCCCCGCCTCTGATTCCCCGCCTCTGTTTCCCCGCCTCTGAATCCCCGCCTCTGATTCCCCGCCTCAGATTCCCCGGCTCTGATTCCCTGCCTGAGATTCCCTGCCTCAGATACCCCGCCTCAGATTCCCCGCCTCAGATACCCCGCCTAAGAATCCCCGCCTCAGATTCCCCGCCTCAGATTCCCCGTCTCAGATTCCCCGCCTCAGATTCCCCGCCTCAGATTCCCCGCCTCAGATTCCCCGCCTCAGATTCCCCGCCTCAGATTCCCCGCCTCAGATTCCCTGCCTCAGATTCCCCGCCTCAGATTCCCTGCCTCAGATTCCCTGCCTCTGATTGCCTGCCTCTGATTCCCTGCCTCTGATTCCCTGCCTCTGATTCCCTGCCTCTGATTCCCTGCCTCTGATTCCCTGCCTCTGATTCCCTGCCTCTGATTCCCTGCCTCTAAATCCCTGCCTCTGATTCCCTGCCTCTGATTCCCTGCCTCTGATTCCGCGCCTCTGATTCCCTGCCTCAGATTCCCTGCCTCAGATACCCAGCCTCTCTTTGCCTGCCTCTACTTCCGTGCCTCTTTCTCTGCATCTAGTTTCCCACATCTCATTTGCCCCCTCTGATAACCCGCCTCTGATTCCATGCCTCTGATTCCCTGCCTCAGATTCCCTGCCTCAGCTTCCCTTCATCTGATTCCCTTCATCTAATTCCCTGCCTCTGATTCCCTGCCTCTGATTCCCTGCCTCTGATTCCCCGCCTCTGATTCCCCGCCTCAGATTCCCTGCCTCAGATTCCCTGCCTCAGATTCCCTGCCTCAGATTTCCTGCCTCAGATTCCCTGCCTCTGATTCCCCGCCTCTGATTCCCCGCCTCAGATTCCCTGCCTCAGATTCCCTGCCTCAGATTCCCTGCCTCAGATTTCCTGCCTCAGATTCCCTGCCTCTGATTGCCTGCCTCTGACTCCCTGCCTCTGATTCCCTGCCTCTGATTCCCTGCCTCTTATTCCCTTCCTCTGATTCCCTGCCTCTGATTCCCTGCCTCTGATTCCGCACCTCTGATTCCACGCCTCTCTTTCCTTGTCTCTGATACCACGCCTCAGATTCCCCGCCTCAGATTCCCCGCCTCAGATTCCCCGCCTCAGATTCCCCGCCTCAGATTCCCCGCCTCAGATTCCCCGCCTCTGATTCCCTGCCTCTGATTCCCTGCCTCTGATTCCCTGCCTCTGATTCCCTGCCTCTGATTCCCTGCCTCTGATTCCCTGCCTCTAAATCCTTGCCTCTGATTCCCTGCCTCTGATTCCCTGCCTCTGATTCCGCGCCTCTGATTCCCCGCCTCTCTTTCCGTGTCTCTGATTCCCTGCCTCAGATACCCTGCCTCTCTTTGCCTGCCTCTATTTCCGTGCCTCTTTCTCTGCATCTAGTTTCCCACATCTCATTTGCCCCCTCTGATTACCCGCCTCTGATTCCATGCCTCTGATTTCCCGCCTCTGATTCCCCGCCTCTGATTCCCCGCCTCTGATTCCCCGCCTCTGATTCCCTGCCTCAGATTCCCTGCCTCAGATTCCTTTCCTCAGATTCCCTGCCTCTGTTTCCCCGCCTCTGATTCCCCACATCTGATTCCCCACCTCAGATTCCCCGGCTCTGATTCCCTGCCTGAGATTCCCCGCCTCAGATTCCCCGCCTCAGATGCCCCGCCTCAGATTCCCTGCCTCAGATTCCCCGCCTCAGATTCCCCGCCTCAGATTCCCTGCCTCAGATTCCCCGCCTCAGATTCCCCGCCTCAGATGCCCCGCCTCAGATTCCCCGCCTCAGATTCCCCGCCTCAGATTCCCCGCCTCAGTTTCTCCGCCTCAGATTCCCCGCCTCAGATTCCCTGCCTCAGATTCCCTGCCTCAGATTCCCTGCCTCAGCTTCCCTTCATCTGATTCCCTTCATCTGATTCCCTGCCTCTGATTCCCTGCCTCTGATTCCCTGCCTCTGATTCCCCGCCTCTGATTCCCCGCCTCAGATTCCCTGCCTAAGATTCCCTGCCTCAGATTCCCTGCCTCAGATTTCCTGCCTCAGATTCTCTGCCTCTGATTGCCTGCCTCTGATTCCCTGCCTCTGATTCCCTGCCTCTGATTCTCTCCCTCTGATTCCGCACCTCTGATTCCACGCTTCTCTTTCCGTGTCTCTGATAGCCCGCCTCTGATTCCCCGCCTCTGATTCCCCACCTTTCATTCCCCGCCTCTCTTTCCCTGCCTCTATTTCCGCGCCTCTTTCTCTGACTCTCTTTCCCCACATCTCGTTTCCTCCCGCTGATTCCCCGCCTCTGATTCCCCGCCTCTGATTCCCTGCCTCTGATTCCAGGCCTCTTATTCCCCGCCTCTGATTCCCCACCTCTGATTGCCTGCCACTGATTGCCCGCCTCTGATTCCCCGCCTCTGTTTCCCCGCCTCTGATTCCCCACCTCTGTCTGTATGCCTCTCTTTCGCCTCCGCTTTTTCCCCTACACTCTTTCCGCGCCTCTCTTTCCCTCCCTCAATTTCAACAACTCTGTTTGATCTGTTCTGTGTACCTCATTTTCAACACACAAGTTCCAACCACTATGTTTCACCCATCACTTTCCCCGCCTCTATTTTTCCGCCTATGTTTACCCGCCTCTGTTTACCCACCTGTTTCACCGCCTCTGATTCCCCGCCTCTGATTCCCCACCTCTGTCTCGACGCCTCTCTTTCGCCTCCACTCTTTCCACTCCACTCTTTCTGTG
Source organism: Narcine bancroftii (assembly GCF_036971445.1). Taxonomy (NCBI): domain Eukaryota; kingdom Metazoa; phylum Chordata; class Chondrichthyes; order Torpediniformes; family Narcinidae; genus Narcine; species Narcine bancroftii. The sequence continues at coordinate 91,224,562 of NC_091481.1, forward strand.
CCTGTCTTTCCCTCCCTCAATTTCAACAACACTGTTTGATCTGTTTTGTGTACCTGATTTTAAACACACAAGTTCCAACCACTATGTTTTGCCCGCCTCTTTCCCCGCCGCTATTTATCCACCTATGTTTACCTGCCTCTGTTTACCCGCCTGTTTCCCCACCTCTGATTCCCCACCTTTCATTCCCCGCCTCTCTTTCCCTGCCTCTATTTCCGCGCCTCTTTCTCTGCCTCTCTTTCCCCACAACGCTTTTCCTCCCGCTGATTCCCCGCCTCTGATTCCCCGCCTCTGATTCCCTGCCTCTGATTCCCCGCCTCTGATTCCCTGCCTCAGATTCCCTGCCTCAGATTCACTGCCTCTGATTCCCCGCCTCTGATTCCCCGCCTCTTATTCCCCGCCTCTGATTCCCCGCCTCTGATTCCCCGTGTCTGATTCCCTGCATCAGATTCCCTGCCTCAGATTCCCTGCCTCTGATTCCCCGCCTCTGATTCCCTGCCTCTGATTCCCCGCCTCTGATTCCTGCCTCAGATTCCCTGCCTCAGATTCCCTGCCTCAGATTTCCTGCTTCTGATGCCCCGCCTTTGATTCCCTGCCTCTTATTCCCAGCCTCTGATTCCCCGCATCTGATTCCCCGCCCCTGATTCCCTGCCTCTGATTCCCTGCCTCTGATTCCCTGCCTCTGATTCCCTGCCTCTTATTCCCTGCCTCTGATTCCTTGCCGCTGATACCCCGCCTCCGATTCCACACCAATGTTTCACCGCCTCTGTTTCTCTGCCTCTTATTTCCCGGCTCAGATTCGCCGGCTCTGATTCCGCGCCTCTGATTCCACGCTTCTCTTTCCGTGTCTCTGATAGCCCGCCTCTGATTCCCCACCTCTGATTCCCCACCTTTCATTCCCCGCCTTTCTTTCCCTGCCTCTATTTCCGCGCCTCTTTCTCTGCCTCTCTTTCTCCACATCTCTTTTCCTCCCACTGATTCCCCGCCTCTGATTCCCCGCCTCTGATTCCCTGCCTCTGATTCCCCACCTCTGATTCCCTGCCTCAGATTCCCTGCCTCAGATTCCCTGCCTCAGATTCCCGGCCTCTGATTCCCCGCCTCTGATTCCCCGCCACTTATTCCCCGCCTCTGATTCCCCGCCTCTGATTCCCCGCCTCTGATTCCCTGCCTCAGATTCCCCGGCTCTGATTCCCTGCATCAGATTCCCTGCCTCAGATTCCCTGCCTCTGATTCCCCGCCTCTGATTCCCTGCCTCTGATTCCCTGCCTCAGATTCCCTGCCTCAGATTCCCTGCCTCAGATTCCCTGCCTCAGATTCCCTGCCTCTGATTCCCCGCCTCTTATTCCCCGCCTCTGATTCGCCGCCTCTGATTCCCCGCCTCTGATTCCCCGCCTCTGTTTCCCCGCCTCTGAATCCCCGCCTCTGATTCCCCGCCTCAGATTCCCCGGCTCTGATTCCCTGCCTGAGATTCCCTGCCTCAGATACCCCGCCTCAGATTCCCCGCCTCAGATACCCCGCCTAAGAATCCCCGCCTCAGATTCCCCGCCTCAGATTCCCCGTCTCAGATTCCCCGCCTCAGATTCCCCGCCTCAGATTCCCCGCCTCAGATTCCCCGCCTCAGATTCCCCGCCTCAGATTCCCCGCCTCAGATTCCCTGCCTCAGATTCCCCGCCTCAGATTCCCTGCCTCAGATTCCCTGCCTCTGATTGCCTGCCTCTGATTCCCTGCCTCTGATTCCCTGCCTCTGATTCCCTGCCTCTGATTCCCTGCCTCTGATTCCCTGCCTCTGATTCCCTGCCTCTGATTCCCTGCCTCTAAATCCCTGCCTCTGATTCCCTGCCTCTGATTCCCTGCCTCTGATTCCGCGCCTCTGATTCCCTGCCTCAGATTCCCTGCCTCAGATACCCAGCCTCTCTTTGCCTGCCTCTACTTCCGTGCCTCTTTCTCTGCATCTAGTTTCCCACATCTCATTTGCCCCCTCTGATAACCCGCCTCTGATTCCATGCCTCTGATTCCCTGCCTCAGATTCCCTGCCTCAGCTTCCCTTCATCTGATTCCCTTCATCTAATTCCCTGCCTCTGATTCCCTGCCTCTGATTCCCTGCCTCTGATTCCCCGCCTCTGATTCCCCGCCTCAGATTCCCTGCCTCAGATTCCCTGCCTCAGATTCCCTGCCTCAGATTTCCTGCCTCAGATTCCCTGCCTCTGATTCCCCGCCTCTGATTCCCCGCCTCAGATTCCCTGCCTCAGATTCCCTGCCTCAGATTCCCTGCCTCAGATTTCCTGCCTCAGATTCCCTGCCTCTGATTGCCTGCCTCTGACTCCCTGCCTCTGATTCCCTGCCTCTGATTCCCTGCCTCTTATTCCCTTCCTCTGATTCCCTGCCTCTGATTCCCTGCCTCTGATTCCGCACCTCTGATTCCACGCCTCTCTTTCCTTGTCTCTGATACCACGCCTCAGATTCCCCGCCTCAGATACCCCGTCTCAGATTCCCCACCTCAGATTCCCCACCTCAGATTCCCCGCCTCAGATTCCCCGCCTCATATTCCCCGCCTCAGATTCCCCGCCTCAGATTCCCCGCCTCAGATTCCCCGCCTAAGATTCCCTGCCTCAGATTCCCTGCCTCTGATTGCCTGCCTCTGATTCCCTGCCTCTGATTCCCTGCCTCTGATTCCCTGCCTCTGATTCCCTGCCTCTGATTCCCTGCCTCTGATTCCCTGCCTCTAAATCCCTGCCTCTGATTCCCTGCCTCTGATTCCGCGCCTCTGATTCCCCGCCTCTCTTTCCGTGTCTCTGATTCCCCGCCTCAGATTCCCTGCCTCAGATACCCTGCCTCTCTTTGCCTGCCTCTATTTCCGTGCCTCTTTCTCTGCATCTAGATTCCCACATCTGATTTGCCCCCTCTGATTACCCGCCTCTGATTCCATGCCTCTGATTCCCCGCCTCTGATTCCCCGCCTCTGATTCCCCGCCTCTGATTCCCTGCCTCAGATTCCCTGCCTCAGATTCCTTTCCTCAGATTCCCTGCCTGTTTCCCTGCCTCTGATTCCCTGCCTCTGATTCCCTGCCTCTGATTCCCTGCCTCTTATTCCCTGCCTCTGATTCCCTGCCACTGATACCCCGCCTCCGATTCCACACCAATGTTTCACCGCCTCTGTTTCTCTGCCTCTTATTTCCCGGCTCAGATTCGCCGGCTCTGATTCCGCGCCTCTGATTCCACGGTTCTCTTTCCGTGTCTCTGATAGCCCGCCTCTGATTCCCCGCCACTGATTCCCCACCTTTCATTCCCTGCCTCTCTTTCCCTGCCTCTATTTCCGCGCCTCTTTCTCTGCCTCTCTTTCTCCACATCTCTTTTCCTCCCACTGATTCCCCGCCTCTGATTCCCCGCCTCTGATTCCCTGCCTCTTATCCCCGCCTCTGATTCCCTGCCTCAGATTCCCTGCCTCAGATTCCCTGCCTCAAAATCCCGGCCTCTGATTCCCCGCCTCTGATTCCCCGCCACTTATTCCCCGCCTCTGATTCCCCGCCTCTGATTCCCCGCCTCTGATTCCCTGCCTCAGATTCCCCGGCTCTGATTCCCTGCATCAGATTCCCTGCCTCAGATTCCCTGCCTCTGATTCCCCGCCTCTGATTCCCTGCCTCTGATTCCCCGCCTCTGATTCCAAGCCTCTGATTCCCTGCCTCTGATTCCGTGCCTCTGTTTCCCCGCCTCTGAATCCCCGCCTCTGATTCCCCGCCTCAGATTCCCCGGCTCTGATTCCCTGCCTGAGATTCCCTGCCTCAGATACCCCGCCTCAGATTCCGCACCTCAGATTCCCCGCCTCAGATACCCCGCCTCAGAATCCCCTCCTCAGATTCCCCGCCTCAGATTCCCCACCTCAGATTCCCCGCCTCAGATTACCCGCCTCAGATTCCCCGCCTCAGATTCCCCGCCTCAGATTCCCCGCCTCAGATTCCCCGCCTCAGATTCCCCGCCTCAGATTCCCCGCCTCAGATTCCCTGCCTCTGATTCCCTGCCTCTGATTCCCTGCCTCTGATTCCCTGCCTCTGATTCCCTGCCTCTGATTCCCTGCCTCTGATTCCCTGCCTCTGATTCCCTGCCTCTAAATCCTTGCCTCTGATTCCCTGCCTCTGATTCCCTGCCTCTGATTCCGCGCCTCTGATTCCCCGCCTCTCTTTCCGTGTCTCTGATTCCCTGCCTCAGATACCCTGCCTCTCTTTGCCTGCCTCTATTTCCGTGCCTCTTTCTCTGCATCTAGTTTCCCACATCTCATTTGCCCCCTCTGATTACCCGCCTCTGATTCCATGCCTCTGATTTCCCGCCTCTGATTCGCCGCCTCTTATTCCCCGCCTCTGATTCCCTGCCTCAGATTCCCTGCCTCAGATTCCTTTCCTCAGATTCCCTGCCTCTGTTTCCCCGCCTCTGATTCCCCACATCTGATTCCCCACCTCAGATTCCCCGGCTCTGATTCCCTGCCTGAGATTCCATGCCTCAGATTCCCCGCCACAGATTCCCTGCCTCAGATTCCCCGCCTCAGATTCCCCGCCTCAGATGCCCCACCTCAGATTCCCTGCCTCAGATTCCCCGCCTCAGATTCCCCGCCTCAGTTTCTCCACCTCAGATTCCCCGCCTCAGATTCCCTGCCTCAGATTCCCTGCCTCAGATTCCCTGCCTCAGCTTCCCTTCATCTGATTCCCTTCATCTGATTCCCTGCCTCTGATTCCCTGCCTCTGATTCCCTGCCTCTGATTCCCCGCCTCTGATTCCCCGCCTCAGATTCCCTGCCTCAGATTCCCTGCCTCAGATTCCCTGCCTCAGATTTCCTGCCTCAGATTCTCTGCCTCTGATTGCCTGCCTCTGATTCCCTGCCTCTGATTCCCTGCCTCTGATTCCCTGCCTCTGATTCTCTCCCTCTGATTCCGCACCTCTGATTCCACGCCTCTCTTTCCTTGTCTCTGATTCCACGCCTCTGATTCCCTGCCTCTGATTCCCTGCCTCTGATACCCTGCCTCTCTTTGCCTGCCTCTATTTCCGTGCCTCTTTCTCTGCATCTAGTTTCCCACATCTCATTTGCCCCCTCTGATAACCCGCCTCTGATTCCATGCCTCTGATTCACTGCCTCAGATTCTGTGCCTCAGATTCCCCGACTCAGATTTACCGCCTCAGATTCCCCGCCTCAGATTCCCTGCCTCAGATTCCCTGCCTCAGATTCCCTGCCTCAGATTCCCTGCCTCAGAATCCCTGTCTCCGATTCCCCGCCTCTGATTCCCCGCCTCTGATTCCCTGCCACTGATACCCCGCCTCCGATTCCACACCAATGTTTCACAGCCTCTGTTTCTCTGCCTCTTATTTCCCGGCTCAGATTCGCCGGCTCTGATTCCGCGCCTCTGATTCCACGCTTCTCTTTCCGTGTCTCTGATAGCCCGCCTCTGATTCCCCGCCTCTGATTCCCCACCTTTCATTCCCCGCCTCTCTTTCCCTGCCTCTATTTCCGCGCCTCTTTCTCTGACTCTCTTTCCCCACATCTCGTTTCCTCCCGCTGATTCCCCGCCTCTGATTCCCCGCCTCTGATTCCCTGCCTCTGATTCCAGGCCTCTTATTCCCCGCCTCTGATTCCCCACCTCTGATTGCCTGCCACTGATTGCCCGACTCTGATTCCCCGCCTCTGTTTCCCCGCCTCTGATTCCCCACCTCTGTCTGTATGCCTCTCTTTCGCCTCCGCTTTTTCCCCTACACTCTTTCCGCGCCTCTCTTTCCCTCCCTCAATTTCAACAACTCTGTTTGATCTGTTCTGTGTACCTCATTTTCAACACACAAGTTCCAACCACTATGTTTCACCCATCACTTTCCCCGCCTCTATTTTTCCGCCTATGTTTACCCTCCTCTGTTTACCCACCTGTTTCACCGCCTCTGATTCCCCGCCTCTGATTCCCCACCTCTGTCTCGACGCCTCTCTTTCGCCTCCACTCTTTCCACTCCACTCTTTCCGTGCCTGTCTTTCCCTCCCTCAATTTCAACAACACTGTTTGATCTGTTTTGTGTACCTGATTTTAAACACACAAGTTCCAACCACTATGTTTTGCCCGCCTCTTTCCCCGCCGCTATTTATCCACCTATGTTTACCTGACTCTGTTTACCCGCCTGTTTCCCCACCTCTGATTCCCCACCTTTCATTCCCCGCCTCTCTTTCCCTGCATCTATTTCCGCGCCTCTTTCTCTGCCTCTCTTTCCCCACAACGCTTTTCCTCCTGCTGATTCCCCGCCTCTGATTCCCTGCCTCTGATTCCCTGCCTCTGATTCCCCGCCTCTGATTCCCTGCCTCAGATTCCCTGCCTCAGATTCCCTGCCTCAGATTCACTGCCTCTGATTCCCCGCCTCTGATTCCCCGCCTCTTATTCCCCGCCTCTGATTCCCCGCCTCTGATTCCCCGTGTCTGATTCCCTGCCTCAGATTCCCCGGCTCTGATTCCCTGCATCAGATTCCCTGCCTCAGATTCCCTGCCTCTGATTCCCTGCCTCTGATTCCCTGCCTCTGATTCCCCGCCTCTGATTCCTGCCTCAGATTCCCTGCCTCAGATTCCCTGCCTCAGATTTCCTGCTTCTGATGCCCCGCCTTTGATTCCCTGCCTCTTATTCCCAGCCTCTGATTCCCCGCATCTGATTCCCCGCCCCTGATTCCCTGCCTCTGATTCCCTGCCTCTGATTCCCTGCCTCTGATTCCCTGCCTCTTATTCCCTGCCTCTGATTCCTTGCCGCTGATACCCCGCCTCCGATTCCACACCAATGTTTCACCGCCTCTGTTTCTCTGCCTCTTATTTCCCGGCTCAGATTCGCCGGCTCTGATTCCGCGCCTCTGATTCCACGCTTATCTTTCCGTGTCTCTGATAGCCCGCCTCTGATTCCCCGCCTCTGATTCCCCACCTTTCATTCCCCGCCTTTCTTTCCCTGCCTCTATTTCCGCGCCTCTTTCTCTGCCTCTCTTTCTCCACATCTCTTTTCCTCCCACTGATTCCCCGCCTCTGATTCCCCGCCTCTGATTCCCCGCCTCTGATTCCCTGCCTCTGATTCCCCGCCTCTGATTCCCTGCCTCAGATTCCCTGCCTCAGATTCCCTGCCTCAGATTCCCGGCCTCTGATTCCCCGCCTCTGAATCCCCGCCACTTATTCCCCGCCTCTCATTCCCCGCCTCTGATTCCCCGCCTCTGATTCCCTGCCTCAGATTCCCCGGCTCTGATTCCCTGCATCAGATTCCCTGCCTCAGATTCCCTGCCTCTGAATCCCCGCCTCTGATTCCCTGCCTCTGATTCCCTGCCTCAGATTCCCTGCCTCAGATTCCCTGCCTCAGATTCCCTGCCTCAGATTCCCTGCCTCTGATTCCCCGCCTCTTATTCCCCGCCTCTGATTCGCCGCCTCTGATTCCCCGCCTCTGATTCCCTGCCTCTGTTTCCCCGCCTCTGAATCCCCGCCTCTGATTCCCCGCCTCAGATTCCCCGGCTCTGATTCCCTGCCTGAGATTCCCTGCCTCAGATACCCCGCCTCAGATTCCCCGCCTCAGATACCCCGCCTCAGAATCCCCGCCTCAGATTCCCCGCCTCAGATTCCCCGTCTCAGATTCCCCGCCTCAGATTCCCCGCCTCAGATTCCCCGCCTCAGATTCCCCGCCTCAGATTCCCCGCCTCAGATTCCCCGCCTCAGATTCCCTGCCTCAGATTCCCCGCCTCAGATTCCCTGCCTCAGATTCCCTGCCTCTGATTGCCTGCCTCTGATTCCCTGCCTCTGATTCCCTGCCTCTGATTCCCTGCCTCAGATTCCCCGCCTCAGATTCCCTGCCTCAGATTCCCTGCCTCAGATTCCCTGCCTCAGATTCCCTGCCTCAGAATCCCTGTCTCCGATTCCCCGCCTCTGATTCCCCGCCTCTGATTCCCTGCCACTGATACCCCGCCTCCGATTCCACACCAATGTTTCACAGCCTCTGTTTCTCTGCCTCTTATTTCCCGGCTCAGATTCGCCGGCTCTGATTCCGCGCCTCTGATTCCACGCTTCTCTTTCCGTGTCTCTGATAGCCCGCCTCTGATTCCCCGCCTCTGATTCCCCACCTTTCATTCCCCGCCTCTCTTTCCCTGCCTCTATTTCCGCGCCTCTTTCTCTGACTCTCTTTCCCCACATCTCGTTTCCTCCCGCTGATTCCCTGCCTCTGATTCCCCGCCTCTGATTCCCTGCCTCTGATTCCAGGCCTCTTATTCCCCGCCTCTGATTCCCCACCTCTGATTGCCTGCCACTGATTGCCCGCCTCTGATTCCCCGCCTCTGTTTCCCCGCCTCTGATTCCCCACCTCTGTCTGTATGCCTCTCTTTCGCCTCCGCTTTTTCCCCTACACTCTTTCCGCGCCTCTCTTTCCCTCCCTCAATTTCAACAACTCTGTTTGATCTGTTCTGTGTACCTCATTTTCAACACACAAGTTCCAACCACTATGTTTCACCCATCACTTTCCCCGCCTCTATTTTTCCGCCTATGTTTACCCGCCTCTGTTTACCCACCTGTTTCACCGCCTCTGATTCCCCGCCTCTGATTCCCCACCTCTGTCTCGACGCCTCTCTTTCGCCTCCACTCTTTCCACTCCACTCTTTCCGTGCCTGTCTTTCCCTCCCTCAATTTCAACAACACTGTTTGATCTGTTTTGTGTACCTGATTTTAAACACACAAGTTCCAACCACTATGTTTTGCCCGCCTCTTTCCCCGCCGCTATTTATCCACCTATGTTTACCTGCCTCTGTTTACCCGCCTGTTTCCCCACCTCTGATTCCCCACCTTTCATTCCCCGCCTCTCTTTCCCTGCCTCTATTTCCGCGCCTCTTTCTCTGCCTCTCTTTCCCCACAACGCTTTTCCTCCTGCTGATTCCCCGCCTCTGATTCCCCGCCTCTGATTCCCTGCCTCTGATTCCCCGCCTCTGATTCCCTGCCTCAGATTCCCTGCCTCAGATTCCCTGCCTCAGATTCACTGCCTCTGATTCCCCGCCTCTGATTCCCCGCCTCTTATTCCCCGCCTCTGATTCCCCGCCTCTGATTCCCCGTGTCTGATTCCCTGCCTCAGATTCCCCGGCTCTGATTCCCTGCATCAGATTCCCTGCCTCAGATTCCCTGCCTCTGATTCCCTGCCTCTGATTCCCTGCCTCTGATTCCCCGCCTCTGATTCCTGCCTCAGATTCCCTGCCTCAGATTCCCTGCCTCAGATTTCCTGCTTCTGATGCCCCGCCTTTGATTCCCTGCCTCTTATTCCCAGCCTCTGATTCCCCGCATCTGATTCCCCGCCCCTGATTCCCTGCCTCTGATTCCCTGCCTCTGATTCCCTGCCTCTGATTCCCTGCCTCTTATTCCCTGCCTCTGATTCCTTGCCGCTGATACCCCGCCTCCGATTCCACACCAATGTTTCACCGCCTCTGTTTCTCTGCCTCTTATTTCCCGGCTCAGATTCGCCGGCTCTGATTCCGCGCCTCTGATTCCACGCTTCTCTTTCCGTGTCTCTGATAGCCCGCCTCTGATTCCCCGCCTCTGATTCCCCACCTTTCATTCCCCGCCTTTCTTTCCCTGCCTCTATTTCCGCGCCTCTTTCTCTGCCTCTCTTTCTCCACATCTCTTTTCCTCCCACTGATTCCCCGCCTCTGATTCCCCGCCTCTGATTCCCCGCCTCTGATTCCCTGCCTCTGATTCCCCGCCTCTGATTCCCTGCCTCAGATTCCCTGCCTCAGATTCCCTGCCTCAGATTCCCGGCCTCTGATTCCCCGCCTCTGATTCCCCGCCACTTATTCCCCGCCTCTGATTCCCCGCCTCTGATTCCCCGCCTCTGATTCCCTGCCTCAGATTCCCCGGCTCTGATTCCCTGCATCAGATTCCCTGCCTCAGATTCCCTGCCTCTGATTCCCCGCCTCTGATTCCCTGCCTCTGATTCCCTGCCTCAGATTCCCTGCCTCAGATTCCCTGCCTCAGATTCCCTGCCTCAGATTCCCTGCCTCTGATTCCCCGCCTCTTATTACCCGCCTCTGATTCGCCGCCTCTGATTCCCCGCCTCTGATTCCCTGCCTCTGTTTCCCCGCCTCTGAATCCCCGCCTCTGATTCCCCGCCTCAGATTCCCCGGCTCTGATTCCCTGCCTGAGATTCCCTGCCTCAGATACCCCGCCTCAGATTCCCCGCCTCAGATACCCCGCCTCAGAATCCCCGCCTCAGATTCCCCGCCTCAGATTCCCCGTCTCAGATTCCCCGCCTCAGATTCCCCGCCTCAGATTCCCCGCCTCAGATTCCCCGCCTCAGATTCCCCGCCTCAGATTCCCCGCCTCAGATTCCCCGCCTCAGATTCCCCGCCTCAGATTCCCTGCCTCAGATTCCCTGCCTCTGATTGCCTGCCTCTGATTCCCTGCCTCTGATTCCCTGCCTCTGATTCCCTGCCTCTGATTCCCTGCCTCTAAATCCCTGCCTCTGATTCCCTGCCTCTGATTCCCTGCCTCTGATTCCGCGCCTCTGATTCCCCGCCTCTCTTTCCATGTCTCTGATTCCCCGCCTCAGATTCCCTGCCTCAGATACCCTGCCTCTCTTTGCCTGCCTCTACTTCCGTGCCTCTTTCTCTGCATCTAGTTTCCCACATCTCATTTGCCCCCTCTGATTACCCGCCTCTGATTCCATGCCTCTGATTCACCGCCTCTGATTCCCCGCCTCTGATTCCCTGCCTCTGATTCCCTGCCTCAGATTCCCTGCCTCAGATTCCTTTCCTCAGATTCCCTGCCTCTGTTTCCCCGCCTCTGATTCCCCACGTCTGATTCCCCACCTCAGATTCCCTGCCTCAGATTCCCCGCCTCAGATGACCCGCCTCAGATTCCCCGCCTCAGATTCCCCGCCTAAGTTTCTCCTCCTCAGATTCCCCGCCTCAGATTCCCTGCCTCAGATTCCCTGCCTCAGATTCCCTGCCTCAGCTTCCCTTCATCTGATTCCCTTCATCTAATTCCCTGCCTCTGATTCCCTGCCTCTGATTCCCTGCCTCTGATTCCCCGCCTCTGATTCCCCGCCTCAGATTCCCTGCCTCAGATTCCCTGCCTCAGATTCCCTGCCTCAGATTCCCTGCCTCAGATTCTCTGCCTCTGATTCCCCGCCTTTGATTCCCCGCCTCTTATTCCCCGCCTCTGATTCCCCGCCTCTGATTCCCCGCCTCTGATTCCGTGCCTCTGTTTCCCCGCCTCTGAATCCCTGCCTCTGATTCCCCGCCTCAGATTCCCCGGCTCTGATTCCCTGCCTGAGATTCCCTGCCTCAGATACCCCGCCTCAGATTCCGCACCTCAGATTCCCCGCCTCAGATACCCCGCCTCAGAATCCCCGCCTCAGATTCCCCGCCTCAGATTCCCCGACTCAGATTCCCCGCCTCAGATTCCCCGTCTCAGATTCCCCGCCTCAGATTCCCCGCCTCAGATTCCCCGCCTCAGATTCCCCGCCTCAGATTCCCTGCCTCAGATTCCCTGCCTCTGATTCCCTGCCTCTGATTCCCTGCCTCTGATTCCCTGCCTCTGATTCCCTGCCTCTGATTCCCTGCCTCTGATTCCCTGCCTCTGATTCTCTGCCTCTAAATCCTTGCCTCTGATTCCCTGCCTCTGATTCCCTGCCTCTGATTCCGCGCCTCTGATTCCCCGCCTCTCTTTCCGTGTCTCTGATTCCCCGCCTCAGATTCCCTGCCTCAGATACCCTGCCTCTCTTTGCCTGCCTCTATTTCCGTGCCTCTTTCTCTGCATCTAGTTTCCCACATCTCATTTGCCCCCTCTGATTACCCGCCTCTGATTCCATGCCTCTGATTTCCCGCCTCTGATTCCCCGCCTCTGATTCCCCGCCTCTGATTCCCTGCCTCAGATTCCCTGCCTCAGATTCCTTTCCTCAGATTCCCTGCCTCTGTTTCCCCGCCTCTGATTCCCCACATCTGATTCCCCACCTCAGATTCCCCGGCTCTGATTCCCTGCCTGAGATTCCATGCCTCAGATTCCCCGCCACAGATTCCCTGCCTCAGATTCCCTGCCTCAGATTCCCCGCCTCAGATGCCCCGCCTCAGATTCCCCGCCTCAGATTCCCCGCCTCAGATTCCCCGCCTCAGTTTCTCCGCCTCAGATTCCCCGCCTCAGATTCCCTGCCTCAGATTCCCTGCCTCAGATTCCCTGCCTCAGCTTCCCTTCATCTGATTCCCTTCATCTGATTCCCTGCCTCTGATTCCCTGCCTCTGATTCCCTGCCTCTGATTCCCCGCCTCTGATTCCCCGCCTCAGATTCCCTGCCTCAGATTCCCTGCCTCAGATACCCTGCCTCAGATTTCCTGCCTCAGATTCTCTGCCTCTGATTGCCTGCCTCTGATTCCCTGCCTCTGATTCCCTGCCTCTGATTCTCTGCCTCTGATTCCGCACCTCTGATTCCACGCCTCTCTTTCCTTGTCTCTGATTCCACGCCTCTGATTCCCTGCCTCTGATACCCTGCCTCTCTTTGCCTGCCTCTATTTCCGTGCCTCTTTCTCTGCATCTAGTTTCCCACATCTCATTTGCCCCCTCTGATAACCCGCCTCTGATTCCATGCCTCTGATTCACTGCCTCAGATTCTGTGCCTCAGATTCCCCGACTCAGATTTACCGCCTCAGATTCCCCACCTCAGATTCCCTGCCTCAGATTCCCTGCCTCAGATTCCCTGCCTCAGATTCCCTGCCTCAGATTCCCTGTCTCCGAATCCCCGCCTCTGATTCCCCGCCTCTGATTCCCTGCCACTGATACCCCGCCTCCAATTCCACACCAATGTTTCACAGCCTCTGTTTCTCTGCCTCTTATTTCCCGGCTCAGATTCGCCGGCTCTGATTCCGCGCCTCTGATTCCACGCTTCTCTTTCCGTGTCTCTGATAGCCCGCCTCTGATTCCCCGCCTCTGATTCCCCACCTTTCATTCCCCGCCTCTCTTTCCCTGCCTCTATTTCCGTGCCTCTTTCTCTGACTCTCTTTCCCCACATCTCGTTTCCTCCCGCTGATTCCCCGCCTCTGATTCCCCGCCTCTGATTCCCTGCCTCTGATTCCAGGCCTCTTATTCCCCGCCTCTGATTCCCCACCTCTGATTGCCTGCCACTGATTCCCGCCTCTGATTCCCCGCCTCTGTTTCCCCGCCTCTGATTCCCCACCTCTGTCTGTATGCCTCTCTTTCGCCTCCGCTTTTTCCCCTACACTCTTTCCGCGCCTCTCTTTCCCTCCCTCAATTTCAACAACTCTGTTTGATCTGTTCTGTGTACCTCATTTTCAACACACAAGTTCCAACCACTATGTTTCACCCATCACTTTCCCCGCCTCTATTTTTCCGCCTATGTTTACCCGCCTCTGTTTACCCACCTGTTTCACCGCCTCTGATTCCCCGCCTCTGATTCCCCACCTCTGTCTCGACGCCTCTCTTTCGCCTCCACTCTTTCCACTCCACTCTTTCCGTGCCTGTCTTTCCCTCCCTCAATTTCAACAACACTGTTTGATCTGTTTTGTGTACCTGATTTTAAACACACAAGTTCCAACCACTATGTTTTGCCCGCCTCTTTCCCCGCCGCTATTTATCCACCTATGTTTACCTGCCTCTGTTTACCCACCTGTTTCCCCACCTCTGATTCCCCACCTTTCATTCCCCGCCTCTCTTTCCCTGCCTCTATTTCCGCACCTCTTTCTCTGCCTCTCTTTCCCCACAACGCTTTTCCTCCCGCTGATTCCCCGCCTCTGATTCCCCGCCTCTGATTCCCTGCCTCTGATTCCCCGCCTCTGATTCCCTGCCTCAGATTCCCTGCCTCAGATTCCCTGCCTCAGATTCACTGCCTCTGATTCCCCGCCTCTGATTCCCCGCCTCTTATTCCCCGCCTCTGATTCCCCGCCTCTGATTCCCCGTGTCTGATTCCCTGCCTCAGATTCCCCGGCTCTGATTCCCTGCATCAGATTCCCTGCCTCAGATTCCCTGCCTCTGATTCCCCGCCTCTGATTCCCTGCCTCTGATTCCCCGCCTCTGATTCCTGCCTCAGATTCCCTGCCTCAGATTCCCTGCCTCAGATTTCCTGCTTCTGATGCCCCGCCTTTGATTCCCTGCCTCTTATTCCCTGCCTCTGATTCCCTGCCTCTGATTCCCTGCCTCTGATTCCCTGCCTCTTATTCCCTGCCTTTGATTCCTTGCCGCTGATACCCAGCCTCCGATTCCACACCAATGTTTCACCGCCTCTGTTTCTCTGCCTCTTATTTCCCGGCTAAGATTCGCCGGCTCTGATTCCGCGCCTCTGATTCCACGCTTCTCTTACCGTGTCTCTGATAGCCCGCCTCTGATTCCCCGCCTCTGACTCCCCACCTTTCATTCCCCGCCTTTCTTTCCCTGCCTCTATTTCCGCGCCTCTTTCTCTGCCTCTCTTTCTCCACATCTCTTTTCCTCCCACTGATTCCCCACCTCTGATTCCCCACCTCTGATTCCCTGCCTCTGATTCCCCGCCTCTGATTCCCTGCCTCAGATTCCCTGCCTCAGATTCCCTGCCTCAGATTCCCGGCCTCTGATTCCCCGCCTCTGATTCCCCGCCACTTATTCCCCGCCTCTGATTCCCCACCTCTGATTCCCCGCCTCTGATTCCCTGCCTCAGATTCCCCGGCTCTGATTCCCTGCATCAGATTCCCTGCCTCAGATTCCCTGCCTCTGATTCCCCGCCTCTGATTCCCTTCCTCTGATTCCCTGCCTCAGATTCCCTGCCTCAGATTCCCTGCCTCAGATTCCCTGCCTCAGATTCCCTGCCTCTGATTCCCCGCCTCTTATTCCCCGCCTCAGATTCGCCGCCTCTGATTCCCCGCCTCTGATTCCCTGCCTCTGTTTCCCCGCCTCTGAATCCCCGCCTCTGATTCCCCGCCTCAGATTCCCCGGCTCTGATTCCCTGCCTGAGATTCCCTGCCTCAGATACCCCGCCTCAGATTCCCCGCCTCAGATACCCCGCCTCAGAATCCCCGCCTCAGATTCCCCGCCTCAGATTCCCCGTCTCAGATTCCCCGCCTCAGATTCCCCGCCTCAGATTCCCCGCCTCAGATTCCCCGCCTCAGATTCCCCGCCTCAGATTCCCCGCCTCAGATTCCCCGCCTCAGATTCCCTGCCTCAGATTCCCTGCCTCTGATTGCCTGCCTCTGATTCCCTGCCTCTGATTCCCTGCCTCTGATTCCCTGCCTCTGATTCCCTGCCTCTGATTCCCTGCCTCTGATTCCCTGCCTCTAAATCCCTGCCTCTGATTCCCTGCCTCTGATTCCCTGCCTCTGATTCCGCGCCTCTGATTCCCCGCCTCTCTTTCCGTGTCTCTGATTCCCCGCCTCAGATTCCCTGCCTCAGATACCCTGCCTCTCTTTGCCTGCCTCTACTTCCGTGCCTCTTTCTCTGCATCTAGTTTCCCACATCTCATTTGCCCCCTCTGATTACCCGCCTCTGATTCCATGCCTCTGATTCACCGCCTCTGATTCCCCGCCTCTGATTCCCTGCCTCAGATTCCCTGCCTCAGATTCCTTTCCTCAGATTCCCTGCCTCTGTTTCCCCGCCTCTGATTCCCCACGTCTGATTCCCCACCTCAGATTCCCTGCCTCAGATTCCCCGCCTCAGATGACCCGCCTCAGATTCCCCGCCTCAGATTCCCCGCCTCAGATTCCCCGCCTCAGTTTCTCCTCCTCAGATTCCCCGCCTCAGATTCCCTGCCTCAGATTCCCTGCCTCAGATTCCCTGCCTCAGCTTCCCTTCATCTGATTCCCTTCATCTAATTCCCTGCCTCTGATTCCCTGCCTCTGATTCCCTGCCTCTGATTCCCCGCCTCTGATTCCACGCCTCAGATTCCCTGCCTCAGATTCCCCGGCTCTGATTCCCTGCCTGAGATTCCCTGCCTCAGATACCCCGCCTCAGATTCCGCACCTCAGATTCCCCGCCTCAGATACCCCGCCTCAGAATCCCCGCCTCAGATTCCCCGCCTCAGATTCCCCGACTCAGATTCCCCGCCTCAGATTCCCCGCCTCAGATTCCCCGCCTCAGATTCCCCGCCTCAGATTCCCCGCCTCAGATTCCCCGCCTCAGATTCCCTGCCTCAGATTCCCTGCCTCTGATTCCCTGCCTCTGATTCCCTGCCTCTGATTCCCTGCCTCTGATTCCCTGCCTCTGATTCCCTGCCTCTGATTCCCTGCCTCTGATTCTCTGCCTCAAAATCCTTGCCTCTGATTCCCTGCCTCTGATTCCCTGCCTCTGATTCCGCGCCTCTGATTCCCCGCCTCTCTTTCCGTGTCTCTGATTCCCCGCCTCAGATTCCCTGCCTCAGATACCCTGCCTCTCTTTGCCTGCCTCTATTTCCGTGCCTCTTTCTCTGCATCTAGTTTCCCACATCTCATTTGCCCCCTCTGATTACCCGCCTCTGATTCCATGCCTCTGATTTCCCGCCTCTGATTCCCCGCCTCTGATTCCCCGCCTCTGATTCCCTGCCTCAGATTCCCTGCCTCAGATTCCTTTCCTCAGATTCCCTGCCTCTGTTTCCCCGCCTCTGATTCCCCACATCTGATTCCCCACCTCAGATTCCCCGGCTCTGATTCCCTGCCTGAGATTCCATGCCTCAGATTCCCCGCCACAGATTCCCTGCCTCAGATTCCCCGCCTCAGATTCCCCGCCTCAGATGCCCCGCCTCAGATTCCCCGCCTCAGATTCCCCGCCTCAGATTCCCCGCCTCAGTTTCTCCGCCTCAGATTCCCCGCCTCAGATTCCCTGCCTCAGATTCCCTGCCTCAGATTCCCTGCCTCAGCTTCCCTTCATCTGATTCCCTTCATCTGATTCCCTGCCTCTGATTCCCTGCCTCTGATTCCCTGCCTCTGATTCCCCGCCTCTGTTTCCCCGCCTCAGATTCCCTGCCTCAGATTCCCTGCCTCAGATTCCCTGCCTCAGATTTCCTGCCTCAGATTCTCTGCCTCTGATTGCCTGCCTCTGATTCCCTGCCTCTGATTCCCTGCCTCTGATTCTCTGCCTCTGATTCCGCACCTCTGATTCCACGCCTCTCTTTCCTTGTCTCTGATTCCACGCCTCTGATTCCCTGCCTCTGATACCCTGCCTCTCTTTGCCTGCCTCTATTTCCGTGCCTCTTTCTCTGCATCTAGTTTCCCACATCTCATTTGCCCCCTCTGATAACCCGCCTCTGATTCCATGCCTCTGATTCACTGCCTCAGATTCTGTGCCTCAGATTCCCCGACTCAGATTTACCGCCTCAGATTCCCCACCTCAGATTCCCTGCCTCAGATTCCCTGCCTCAGATTCCCTGCCTCAGATTCCCTGCCTCAGATTCCCTGTCTCCGAATCCCCGCCTCTGATTCCCCGCCTCTGATTCCCTGCCACTGATACCCCGCCTCCGATTCCACACCAATGTTTCACAGCCTCTGTTTCTCTGCCTCTTATTTCCCGGCTCAGATTCGCCAGCTCTGATTCCGCGCCTCTGATTCCACGCTTCTCTTTCCGTGTCTCTGATAGCCCGCCTCTGATTCCCCGCCTCTGATTCCCCACCTTTCATTCCCCGCCTCTCTTTCCCTGCCTCTATTTCCGCGCCTCTTTCTCTGACTCTCTTTCCCCACATCTCGTTTCCTCCCGCTGATTCCCCGCCTCTGATTCCCCGCCTCTGATTCCCTGCCTCTGATTCCAGGCCTCTTATTCCCCGCCTCTGATTCCCCACCTCTGATTGCCTGCCACTGATTGCCCGCCTCTGATTCCCCGCCTCTGTTTCCCCGCCTCTGATTCCCCACCTCTGTCTGTATGCCTCTCTTTCGCCTCCGCTTTTTCCCCTACACTCTTTCCGCGCCTCTCTTTCCCTCCCTCAATTTCAACAACTCTGTTTGATCTGTTCTGTGTACCTCATTTTCAACACACAAGTTCCAACCACTATGTTTCACCCATCACTTTCCCCGCCTCTATTTTTCCGCCTATGTTTACCCGCCTCTGTTTACCCACCTGTTTCACCGCCTCTGATTCCCCGCCTCTGATTCCCCACCTCTGTCTCGACGCCTCTCTTTCGCCTCCACTCTTTCCACTCCACTCTTTCCGTGCCTGTCTTTCCCTCCCTCAATTTCAACAACACTGTTTGATCTGTTTTGTGTACCTGATTTTAAACACACAAGTTCCAACCACTATGTTTTGCCCGCCTCTTTCCCCGCCGCTATTTATCCACCTATGTTTACCTGCCTCTGTTTACCCACCTGTTTCCCCACCTCTGATTCCCCACCTTTCATTCCCCGCCTCTCTTTCCCTGCCTCTATTTCCGCGCCTCTTTCTCTGCCTCTCTTTCCCCACAATGCTTTTCCTCCCGCTGATTCCCCGCCTCTGATTCCCCGCCTCTGATTCCCTGCCTCTGATTCCCCGCCTCTGATTCCCTGCCTCAGATTCCCTGCCTCAGATTCCCTGCCTCAGATTCCCTGCCTCTGATTCCCCGCCTCTGATTCCCCGCCTCTTATTCCCCGCCTCTGATTCCCCGCCTCTGATTCCCCGTGTCTGATTCCCTGCCTCAGATTCCCCGGCTCTGATTCCCTGCATCAGATTCCCTGCCTCAGATTCCCTGCCTCTGATTCCCCGCCTCTGATTCCCTGCCTCTGATTCCCCGCCTCTGATTCCTGCCTCAGATTCCCTGCCTCAGATTCCCTGCCTCAGATTTCCTGCTTCTGATGCCCCGCCTTTGATTCCCTGCCTCTTATTCCCTGCCTCTGATTCCCTTCCTCTGATTCCCTGCCTCTGATTCCCTGCCTCTTATTCCCTGCCTCTGATTCCTTGCCGCTGATACCCCGCCTCCGATTCCACACCAATGTTTCACCGCCTCTGTTTCTCTGCCTCTTATTTCCCGGCTAAGATTCGCCGGCTCTGATTCCGCGCCTCTGATTCCACGCTTCTCTTACCGTGTCTCTGATAGCCCGCCTCTGATTCCCCGCCTCTGATTCCCCACCTTTCATTCCCCGCCTTTCTTTCCCTGCCTCTATTTCCGCGCCTCTTTCTCTGCCTCTCTTTCTCCACATCTCTTTTCCTCCCACTGATTCCCCACCTCTGATTCCCCGCCTCTGATTCCCTGCCTCTGATTCCCCGCCTCTGATTCCCTGCCTCAGATTCCCTGCCTCAGATTCCCTGCCTCAGATTCCCGGCCTCTGATTCCCCGCCTCTGATTCCCCGCCACTTATTCCCCGCCTCTGATTCCCCACCTCTGATTCCCCGCCTCTGATTCCCTGCCTCAGATTCCCCGGCTCTGATTCCCTGCATCAGATTCCCTGCCTCAGATTCCCTGCCTCTGATTCCCCGCCTCTGATTCCCTGCCTCTGATTCCCTGCCTCAGATTCCCTGCCTCAGATTCCCTGCCTCAGATTCCCTGCCTCAGATTCCCTGCCTCTGATTCCCCGCCTCTTATTCCCCGCCTCAGATTCGCCGCCTCTGATTCCCCGCCTCTGATTCCCTGCCTCTGTTTCCCCGCCTCTGAATCCCCGCCTCTGATTCCCCGCCTCAGATTCCCCGGCTCTGATTCCCTGCCTGAGATTCCCTGCCTCAGATACCCCGCCTCAGATTCCCCGCCTCAGATACCCCGCCTCAGAATCCCCGCCTCAGATTCCCCGCCTCAGATTCCCCGCCTCAGATTCCCCGCCTCAGATTCCCCGCCTCAGATTCCCCGCCTCAGATTCCCCGCCTCAGATTCCCCGCCTCAGATTCCCCGCCTCAGATTCCCCGCCTCAGATTCCCTGCCTCAGATTCCCTGCCTCTGATTGCCTGCCTCTGATTCCCTGCCTCTGATTCCCTGCCTCTGATTCCCTGCCTCTGATTCCCTGCCTCTGATTCCCTGCCTCTGATTCCCTGCCTCTAAATCCCTGCCTCTGATTCCCTGCCTCTGATTCCCTGCCTCTGATTCCGCGCCTCTGATTCCCCGCCTCTCTTTCCGTGTCTCTGATTCCCCGCCTCAGATTCCCTGCCTCAGATACCCTGCCTCTCTTTGCCTGCCTCTACTTCCGTGCCTCTTTCTCTGCATCTAGTTTCCCACATCTCATTTGCCCCCTCTGATTACCCGCCTCTGATTCCATGCCTCTGATTCACCGCCTCTGATTCCCCGCCTCTGATTCCCTGCCTCAGATTCCCTGCCTCAGATTCCTTTCCTCAGATTCCCTGCCTCTGTTTCCCCGCCTCTGATTCCCCACGTCTGATTCCCCACCTCAGATTCCCTGCCTCAGATTCCCCGCCTCAGATGACCCGCCTCAGATTCCCCGCCTCAGATTCCCCGCCTCAGATTCCCCGCCTCAGTTTCTCCTCCTCAGATTCCCCGCCTCAGATTCCCTGCCTCAGATTCCCTGCCTCAGATTCCCTGCCTCAGCTTCCCTTCATCTGATTCCCTTCATCTAATTCCCTGCCTCTGATTCCCTGCCTCTGATTCCCTGCCTCTGATTCCCCGCCTCTGATTCCCCGCCTCAGATTCCCTGCCTCAGATTCCCTGCCTCAGATTCCCCGCCTCAGATTCCCTGCCTCAGATTCCCTGCCTCAGATTCCCTGCCTCAGATTCCCTGCCTCTGACTCCCTGCCTCTGATTCCCTGCCTCTGATTCCCTGCCTCTTATTCCCTGCCTCTGATTCCCTGCCTCTGATTCCCTGCCTCTGATTCCGCACCTCTGATTCCACGCCTCTCTTTCCTTGTCTCTGATTCCACGCCTCTGATTCCCTGCCTCTGATACCCTGCCACTCTTTGCCTGCCTCTATTTCCGTGCCTCTTTCTCTGCATCTAGTTTCCCACATCTCATTTGCCCCCTCTGATAACCCGCCTCTGATTCCATGCCTCTGATTCACTGCCTCAGATTCCCCGACTCAGATTTACCGCCTCAGATTCCCCGCCTCAGATTCCCTGCCTCAGATTCCCTGCCTCAGATTCCCTGCCTCAGATTCCCTGCCTCAGATTCCCTGTCTCCGATTCCCCGCCTCTGATTCCCCACCTCTGATTCCCCGCCTCTGATTCCCAGCCTCTGAATCCCCGCCTCTGAATCCCCGCCTGTGATTCCCCGCCTCTGTTTCCCCGCCTCTGATTCCCCGCCTCTGATTCCCCGCCTCTGATTCCACGCCTCTGATTCCCCGCCTCTGATTCCAGGCTTCTTATTCCCCGCCTCTGATTCCCCATCTCTGATTGCCTGCCACTGATTGCCCGCCTCTGATTCCCCGCCTCTGATTCCCCGCCTCTGATTCCCCACCTCTGTCTGTATGCCTCTCTTTCGCCTCCGCTTTTTCCCATACACTCTTTCCGCACCTCTCTTTCCCTCCCTCAATTTCAACAACTCTGTTTGATCTGTTCTGTGTACCTCATTTTCAACACACAAGTTCCAACCACTATGTTTCACCCATCACTTTCCCCGCCTCTATTTTTCCACCTATGTTTACCCGCCTCTGTTTACCCACCTGTTTCACCGCCTCTGATTCCCCGCCTCTGATTCCCCACCTCTGTCTCGACGCCTCTCTTTTGCCTCCACTCTTTCCACTCCACTCTTTCCGTGCCTGTCTTTCCCTCCCTCAATTTCAACAACACTGTTTGATCTGTTTTGTGTACCTGATTTTAAACACACAAGTTCCAACCACTATGTTTTGCCCGCCTCTTTCCCCGCCGCTATTTATCCACCTATGTTTACCTGCCTCTGTTTACACGCCTGTTTCCCCACCTCTGATTCCCCACCTTTCATT
This sequence comes from Narcine bancroftii, assembly GCF_036971445.1. Classification (NCBI taxonomy): domain Eukaryota; kingdom Metazoa; phylum Chordata; class Chondrichthyes; order Torpediniformes; family Narcinidae; genus Narcine; species Narcine bancroftii. Next base: position 91,246,285 of record NC_091481.1, read on the forward strand.
CCCCGCCTCTCTTTCCCTGCCTCTATTTCCGCGACTCTTTCTCTGCCTCTCTTTCCCCACAACGCTTTTCCTCCCACTGATTCCCCGCCTCTGATTCCCCGCCTCTGATTCCCTGCCTCTGATTCCCCGCCTCTGATTCCCTGCCTCAGATTCCCTGCCTCAGATTCCCTGCCTCAGATTCCCTGCCTCTGATTCCCCGCCTCTGATTCCCCGCCTCTTATTCCCCGCCTCTGATTCCCCGCCTCTGATTCCCCGTGTCTGATTCCCTGCCTCAGATTCCCCGGCTCTGATTCCCTGCATCAGATTCCCTGCCTCAGATTCCCTGCCTCTGATTCCCCGCCTCTGATTCCCTGGCTCTGATTCCCCGCCTCAGATTCCCCGCCTCAGATTCCCCGCCTCAGTTTCTCCGCCTCAGATTCCCCGCCTCAGATTCCCTGCCTCAGATTCCCTGCCTCAGATTCCCTGCCTCAGCTTCCCTTCATCTGATTCCCTTCATCTGATTCCCTGCCTCTGATTCCCTGCCTCTGATTCCCTGCCTCTGATTCCCCGCCTCTGTTTCCCCGCCTCAGATTCCCTGCCTCAGATTCCCTGCCTCAGATTCCCTGCCTCAGATTTCCTGCCTCAGATTCTCTGCCTCTGATTGCCTGCCTCTGATTCCCTGCCTCTGATTCCCTGCCTCTGATTCTCTGCCTCTGATTCCGCACCTCTGATTCCACGCCTCTCTTTCCTTGTCTCTGATTCCACGCCTCTGATTCCCTGCCTCTGATACCCTGCCTCTCTTTGCCTGCCTCTATTTCCGTGCCTCTTTCTCTGCATCTAGTTTCCCACATCTCATTTGCCCCCTCTGATAACCCGCCTCTGATTCCATGCCTCTGATTCACTGCCTCAGATTCTGTGCCTCAGATTCCCCGACTCAGATTTACCGCCTCAGATTCCCCACCTCAGATTCCCTGCCTCAGATTCCCTGCCTCAGATTCCCTGCCTCAGATTCCCTGCCTCAGATTCCCTGTCTCCGAATCCCCGCCTCTGATTCCCCGCCTCTGATTCCCTGCCACTGATACCCCGCCTCCGATTCCACACCAATGTTTCACAGCCTCTGTTTCTCTGCCTCTTATTTCCCGGCTCAGATTCGCCAGCTCTGATTCCCCGCCTCTGATTCCCCGCCTCTGATTCCCTGCCTCTGATTCCAGGCCTCTTATTCCCCGCCTCTGATTCCCCACCTCTGATTGCCTGCCACTGATTGCCCGCCTCTGATTCCCCGCCTCTGTTTCCCCGCCTCTGATTCCCCACCTCTGTCTGTATGCCTCTCTTTCGCCTCCGCTTTTTCCCCTACACTCTTTCCGCGCCTCTCTTTCCCTCCCTCAATTTCAACAACTCTGTTTGATCTGTTCTGTGTACCTCATTTTCAACACACAAGTTCCAACCACTATGTTTCACCCATCACTTTCCCCGCCTCTATTTTTCCGCCTATGTTTACCCGCCTCTGTTTACCCACCTGTTTCACCGCCTCTGATTCCCCGCCTCTGATTCCCCACCTCTGTCTCGACGCCTCTCTTTCGCCTCCACTCTTTCCACTCCACTCTTTCCGTGCCTGTCTTTCCCTCCCTCAATTTCAACAACACTGTTTGATCTGTTTTGTGTACCTGATTTTAAACACACAAGTTCCAACCACTATGTTTTGCCCGCCTCTTTCCCCGCCGCTATTTATCCACCTATGTTTACCTGCCTCTGTTTACCCACCTGTTTCCCCACCTCTGATTCCCCACCTTTCATTCCCCGCCTCTCTTTCCCTGCCTCTATTTCCGCGCCTCTTTCTCTGCCTCTCTTTCCCCACAACGCTTTTCCTCCCGCTGATTCCCCGCCTCTGATTCCCCGCCTCTGATTCCCTGCCTCTGATTCCCCGCCTCTGATTCCCTGCCTCAGATTCCCTGCCTCAGATTCCCTGCCTCAGATTCCCTGCCTCTGATTCCCCGCCTCTGATTCCCCGCCTCTTATTCCCCGCCTCTGATTCCCCGCCTCTGATTCCCCGTGTCTGATTCCCTGCCTCAGATTCCCCGGCTCTGATTCCCTGCATCAGATTCCCTGCCTCAGATTCCCTGCCTCTGATTCCCCGCCTCTGATTCCCTGCCTCTGATTCCCCGCCTCTGATTCCTGCCTCAGATTCCCTGCCTCAGATTCCCTGCCTCAGATTTCCTGCTTCTGATGCCCCGCCTTTGATTCCCTGCCTCTTATTCCCTGCCTCTGATTCCCTTCCTCTGATTCCCTGCCTCTGATTCCCTGCCTCTTATTCCCTGCCTCTGATTCCTTGCCGCTGATACCCCGCCTCCGATTCCACACCAATGTTTCACCGCCTCTGTTTCTCTGCCTCTTATTTCCCGGCTAAGATTCGCCGGCTCTGATTCCGCGCCTCTGATTCCACGCTTCTCTTACCGTGTCTCTGATAGCCCGCCTCTGATTCCCCGCCTCTGATTCCCCACCTTTCATTCCCCGCCTTTCTTTCCCTGCCTCTATTTCCGCGCCTCTTTCTCTGCCTCTCTTTCTCCACATCTCTTTTCCTCCCACTGATTCCCCACCTCTGATTCCCCGCCTCTGATTCCCTGCCTCTGATTCCCCGCCTCTGATTCCCTGCCTCAGATTCCCTGCCTCAGATTCCCTGCCTCAGATTCCCGGCCTCTGATTCCCCGCCTCTGATTCCCCGCCACTTATTCCCCGCCTCTGATTCCCCACCTCTGATTCCCCGCCTCTGATTCCCTGCCTCAGATTCCCCGGCTCTGATTCCCTGCATCAGATTCCCTGCCTCAGATTCCCTGCCTCTGATTCCCCGCCTCTGATTCCCTGCCTCTGATTCCCTGCCTCAGATTCCCTGCCTCAGATTCCCTGCCTCAGATTCCCTGCCTCAGATTCCCTGCCTCTGATTCCCCGCCTCTTATTCCCCGCCTCAGATTCGCCGCCTCTGATTCCCCGCCTCTGATTCCCTGCCTCTGTTTCCCCGCCTCTGAATCCCCGCCTCTGATTCCCCGCCTCAGATTCCCCGGCTCTGATTCCCTGCCTGAGATTCCCTGCCTCAGATACCCCGCCTCAGATTCCCCGCCTCAGATACCCCGCCTCAGAATCCCCGCCTCAGATTCCCCGCCTCAGATTCCCCGTCTCAGATTCCCCGCCTCAGATTCCCCGCCTCAGATTCCCCGCCTCAGATTCCCCGCCTCAGATTCCCCGCCTCAGATTCCCCGCCTCAGATTCCCCGCCTCAGATTCCCCGCCTCAGATTCCCTGCCTCAGATTCCCTGCCTCTGATTGCCTGCCTCTGATTCCCTGCCTCTGATTCCCTGCCTCTGATTCCCTGCCTCTGATTCCCTGCCTCTGATTCCCTGCCTCTAAATCCCTGCCTCTGATTCCCTGCCTCTGATTCCCTGCCTCTGATTCCGCGCCTCTGATTCCCCGCCTCTCTTTCCGTGTCTCTGATTCCCCGCCTCAGATTCCCTGCCTCAGATACCCTGCCTCTCTTTGCCTGCCTCTACTTCCGTGCCTCTTTCTCTGCATCTAGTTTCCCACATCTCATTTGCCCCCTCTGATTACCCGCCTCTGATTCCATGCCTCTGATTCACCGCCTCTGATTCCCCGCCTCTGATTCCCTGCCTCAGATTCCCTGCCTCAGATTCCTTTCCTCAGATTCCCTGCCTCTGTTTCCCCGCCTCTGATTCCCCACGTCTGATTCCCCACCTCAGATTCCCTGCCTCAGATTCCCCGCCTCAGATGACCCGCCTCAGATTCCCCGCCTCAGAATCCCCGCCTCAGATTCCCCGCCTCAGTTTCTCCTCCTCAGATTCCCCGCCTCAGATTCCCTGCCTCAGATTCCCTGCCTCAGATTCCCTGCCTCAGCTTCCCTTCATCTGATTCCCTTCATCTAATTCCCTGCCTCTGATTCCCTGCCTCTGATTCCCTGCCTCTGATTCCCCGCCTCTGATTCCCCGCCTCAGATTCCCTGCCTCAGATTCCCTGCCTCAGATTCCCCGCCTCAGATTCCCTGCCTCAGATTCCCTGCCTCAGATTCCCTGCCTCAGATTCCCTGCCTCTGACTCCCTGCCTCTGATTCCCTGCCTCTGATTCCCTGCCTCTTATTCCCTGCCTCTGATTCCCTGCCTCTGATTCCCTGCCTCTGATTCCGCACCTCTGATTCCACGCCTCTCTTTCCTTGTCTCTGATTCCACGCCTCTGATTCCCTGCCTCTGATACCCTGCCACTCTTTGCCTGCCTCTATTTCCGTGCCTCTTTCTCTGCATCTAGTTTCCCACATCTCATTTGCCCCCTCTGATAACCCGCCTCTGATTCCATGCCTCTGATTCACTGCCTCAGATTCCCCGACTCAGATTTACCGCCTCAGATTCCCCGCCTCAGATTCCCTGCCTCAGATTCCCTGCCTCAGATTCCCTGCCTCAGATTCCCTGCCTCAGATTCCCTGTCTCCGATTCCCCGCCTCTGATTCCCCACCTCTGATTCCCCGCCTCTGATTCCCAGCCTCTGAATCCCCGCCTCTGAATCCCCGCCTGTGATTCCCCGCCTCTGTTTCCCCGCCTCTGATTCCCCGCCTCTGATTCCCCGCCTCTGATTCCACGCCTCTGATTCCCCGCCTCTGATTCCAGGCTTCTTATTCCCCGCCTCTGATTCCCCATCTCTGATTGCCTGCCACTGATTGCCCGCCTCTGATTCCCCGCCTCTGATTCCCCGCCTCTGATTCCCCACCTCTGTCTGTATGCCTCTCTTTCGCCTCCGCTTTTTCCCATACACTCTTTCCGCGCCTCTCTTTCCCTCCCTCAATTTCAACAACTCTGTTTGATCTGTTCTGTGTACCTCATTTTCAACACACAAGTTCCAACCACTATGTTTCACCCATCACTTTCCCCGCCTCTATTTTTCCACCTATGTTTACCCGCCTCTGTTTACCCACCTGTTTCACCGCCTCTGATTCCCCGCCTCTGATTCCCCACCTCTGTCTCGACGCCTCTCTTTTGCCTCCACTCTTTCCACTCCACTCTTTCCGTGCCTGTCTTTCCCTCCCTCAATTTCAACAACACTGTTTGATCTGTTTTGTGTACCTGATTTTAAACACACAAGTTCCAACCACTATGTTTTGCCCGCCTCTTTCCCCGCCGCTATTTATCCACCTATGTTTACCTGCCTCTGTTTACACGCCTGTTTCCCCACCTCTGATTCCCCACCTTTCATTCCCCGCCTCTCTTTCCCTGCCTCTATTTCCGCGACTCTTTCTCTGCCTCTCTTTCCCCACAACGCTTTTCCTCCCACTGATTCCCCGCCTCTGATTCCCCGCCTCTGATTCCCTGCCTCTGATTCCCCGCCTCTGATTCCCTGCCTCAGATTCCCTGCCTCAGATTCCCTGCCTCAGATTCCCTGCCTCTGATTCCCCGCCTCTGATTCCCCGCCTCTTATTCCCCGCCTCTGATTCCCCGCCTCTGATTCCCCGTGTCTGATTCCCTGCCTCAGATTCCCCGGCTCTGATTCCCTGCATCAGATTCCCTGCCTCAGATTCCCTGCCTCTGATTCCCCGCCTCTGATTCCCTGGCTCTGATTCCCCGCCTCAGATTCCCCGCCTCAGATTCCCCGCCTCAGTTTCTCCGCCTCAGATTCCCCGCCTCAGATTCCCTGCCTCAGATTCCCTGCCTCAGATTCCCTGCCTCAGCTTCCCTTCATCTGATTCCCTTCATCTGATTCCCTGCCTCTGATTCCCTGCCTCTGATTCCCTGCCTCTGATTCCCCGCCTCTGTTTCCCCGCCTCAGATTCCCTGCCTCAGATTCCCTGCCTCAGATTCCCTGCCTCAGATTTCCTGCCTCAGATTCTCTGCCTCTGATTGCCTGCCTCTGATTCCCTGCCTCTGATTCCCTGCCTCTGATTCTCTGCCTCTGATTCCGCACCTCTGATTCCACGCCTCTCTTTCCTTGTCTCTGATTCCACGCCTCTGATTCCCTGCCTCTGATACCCTGCCTCTCTTTGCCTGCCTCTATTTCCGTGCCTCTTTCTCTGCATCTAGTTTCCCACATCTCATTTGCCCCCTCTGATAACCCGCCTCTGATTCCATGCCTCTGATTCACTGCCTCAGATTCTGTGCCTCAGATTCCCCGACTCAGATTTACCGCCTCAGATTCCCCACCTCAGATTCCCTGCCTCAGATTCCCTGCCTCAGATTCCCTGCCTCAGATTCCCTGCCTCAGATTCCCTGTCTCCGAATCCCCGCCTCTGATTCCCCGCCTCTGATTCCCTGCCACTGATACCCCGCCTCCGATTCCACACCAATGTTTCACAGCCTCTGTTTCTCTGCCTCTTATTTCCCGGCTCAGATTCGCCAGCTCTGATTCCGCGCCTCTGATTCCACGCTTCTCTTTCCGTGTCTCTGATAGCCCGCCTCTGATTCCCCGCCTCTGATTCCCCACCTTTCATTCCCCGCCTCTCTTTCCCTGCCTCTATTTCCGCGCCTCTTTCTCTGACTCTCTTTCCCCACATCTCGTTTCCTCCCGCTGATTCCCCGCCTCTGATTCCCCGCCTCTGATTCCCTGCCTCTGATTCCAGGCCTCTTATTCCCCGCCTCTGATTCCCCACCTCTGATTGCCTGCCACTGATTGCCCGCCTCTGATTCCCCGCCTCTGTTTCCCCGCCTCTGATTCCCCACCTCTGTCTGTATGCCTCTCTTTCGCCTCCGCTTTTTCCCCTACACTCTTTCCGCGCCTCTCTTTCCCTCCCTCAATTTCAACAACTCTGTTTGATCTGTTCTGTGTACCTCATTTTCAACACACAAGTTCCAACCACTATGTTTCACCCATCACTTTCCCCGCCTCTATTTTTCCGCCTATGTTTACCCGCCTCTGTTTACCCACCTGTTTCACCGCCTCTGATTCCCCGCCTCTGATTCCCCACCTCTGTCTCGACGCCTCTCTTTCGCCTCCACTCTTTCCACTCCACTCTTTCCGTGCCTGTCTTTCCCTCCCTCAATTTCAACAACACTGTTTGATCTGTTTTGTGTACCTGATTTTAAACACACAAGTTCCAACCACTATGTTTTGCCCGCCTCTTTCCCCGCCGCTATTTATCCACCTATGTTTACCTGCCTCTGTTTACCCACCTGTTTCCCCACCTCTGATTCCCCACCTTTCATTCCCCGCCTCTCTTTCCCTGCCTCTATTTCCGCGCCTCTTTCTCTGCCTCTCTTTCCCCACAACGCTTTTCCTCCCGCTGATTCCCCGCCTCTGATTCCCCGCCTCTGATTCCCTGCCTCTGATTCCCCGCCTCTGATTCCCTGCCTCAGATTCCCTGCCTCAGATTCCCTGCCTCAGATTCCCTGCCTCTGATTCCCCGCCTCTGATTCCCCGCCTCTTATTCCCCGCCTCTGATTCCCCGCCTCTGATTCCCCGTGTCTGATTCCCTGCCTCAGATTCCCCGGCTCTGATTCCCTGCATCAGATTCCCTGCCTCAGATTCCCTGCCTCTGATTCCCCGCCTCTGATTCCCTGCCTCTGAATCCCCGCCTCTGATTCCTGCCTCAGATTCCCTGCCTCAGATTCCCTGCCTCAGATTTCCTGCTTCTGATGCCCCGCCTTTGATTCCCTGCCTCTTATTCCCTGCCTCTGATTCCCTTCCTCTGATTCCCTGCCTCTGATTCCCTGCCTCTTATTCCCTGCCTCTGATTCCTTGCCGCTGATACCCCGCCTCCGATTCCACACCAATGTTTCACCGCCTCTGTTTCTCTGCCTCTTATTTCCCGGCTAAGATTCGCCGGCTCTGATTCCGCGCCTCTGATTCCACGCTTCTCTTACCGTGTCTCTGATAGCCCGCCTCTGATTCCCCGCCTCTGATTCCCCACCTTTCATTCCCCGCCTTTCTTTCCCTGCCTCTATTTCCGCGCCTCTTTCTCTGCCTCTCTTTCTCCACATCTCTTTTCCTCCCACTGATTCCCCACCTCTGATTCCCCGCCTCTGATTCCCTGCCTCTGATTCCCCGCCTCTGATTCCCTGCCTCAGATTCCCTGCCTCAGATTCCCTGCCTCAGATTCCCTGCCTCTGATTCCCCGCCTCTGATTCCCCGCCACTTATTCCCCACCTCTGATTCCCCACCTCTGATTCCCCGCCTCTGATTCCCTGCCTCAGATTCCCCGGCTCTGATTCCCTGCATCAGATTCCCTGCCTCAGATTCCCTGCCTCTGATTCCCCGCCTCTGATTCCCTTCCTCTGATTCCCTGCCTCTGATTCCCTGCCTCTTATTCCCTGCCTCTGATTCCTTGCCGCTGATACCCCGCCTCCGATTCCACACCAATGTTTCACCGCCTCTGTTTCTCTGCCTCTTATTTCCCGGCTAAGATTCGCCGGCTCTGATTCCGCGCCTCTGATTCCACGCTTCTCTTACCGTGTCTCTGATAGCCCGCCTCTGATTCCCCGCCTCTGATTCCCCACCTTTCATTCCCCGCCTTTCTTTCCCTGCCTCTATTTCCGCGCCTCTTTCTCTGCCTCTCTTTCTCCACATCTCTTTTCCTCCCACTGATTCCCCACCTCTGATTCCCCGCCTCTGATTCCCTGCCTCTGATTCCCCGCCTCTGATTCCCTGCCTCAGATTCCCTGCCTCAGATTCCCTGCCTCAGATTCCCGGCCTCTGATTCCCCGCCTCTGATTCCCCGCCACTTATTCCCCACCTCTGATTCCCCACCTCTGATTCCCCGCCTCTGATTCCCTGCCTCAGATTCCCCGGCTCTGATTCCCTGCATCAGATTCCCTGCCTCAGATTCCCTGCCTCTGATTCCCCGCCTCTGATTCCCTGCCTCTGATTCCCTGCCTCAGATTCCCTGCCTCAGATTCCCTGCCTCAGATTCCCTGCCTCAGATTCCCTGCCTCTGATTCCCCGCCTCTTATTCCCCGCCTCAGATTCGCCGCCTCTGATTCCCCGCCTCTGATTCCCTGCCTCTGTTTCCCCGCCTCTGAATCCCCGCCTCTGATTCCCCGCCTCAGATTCCCCGGCTCTGATTCCCTGCCTGAGATTCCCTGCCTCAGATACCCCGCCTCAGATTCCCCGCCTCAGATACCCCGCCTCAGAATCCCCGCCTCAGATTCCCCGCCTCAGATTCCCCGTCTCAGATTCCCCGCCTCAGATTCCCCGCCTCAGATTCCCCGCCTCAGATTCCCCGCCTCAGATTCCCCGCCTCAGATTCCCCGCCTCAGATTCCCCGCCTCAGATTCCCTGCCTCAGATTCCCTGCCTCTGATTGCCTGCCTCTGATTCCCTGCCTCTGATTCCCTGCCTCTGATTCCCTGCCTCTGATTCCCTGCCTCGGATTCCCTGCCTCTGATTCCCTGCCTCTAAATCCCTGCCTCTGATTCCCTGCCTCTGATTCCCTGCCTCTGATTCCGCGCCTCTGATTCCCCGCCTCTCTTTCCGTGTCTCTGATTCCACGCCTCAGATTCCCTGCCTCAGATACCCTGCCTCTCTTTGCCTGCCTCTACTTCCGTGCCTCTTTCTCTGCATCTAGTTTCCCACATCTCATTTGCCCCCTCTGATTACCCGCCTCTGATTCCATGCCTCTGATTCACCGCCTCTGATTCCCCGCCTCTGATTCCCTGCCTCAGATTCCCTGCCTCAGATTCCTTTCCTCAGATTCCCTGCCTCTGTTTCCCCGCCTCTGATTCCCCACGTCTGATTCCCCACCTCAGATTCCCTGCCTCAGATTCCCCGCCTCAGATGACCCGCCTCAGATTCCCCGCCTCAGATTCCCCGCCTCAGATTCCCCGCCTCAGTTTCTCCTCCTCAGATTCCCCGCCTCAGATTCCCTGCCTCAGATTCCCTGCCTCAGATTCCCTGCCTCAGCTTCCCTTCATCTGATTCCCTTCATCTAATTCCCTGCCTCTGATTCCCTGCCTCTGATTCCCTGCCTCTGATTCCCCGCCTCTGATTCCCCGCCTCAGATTCCCTGCCTCAGATTCCCTGCCTCAGATTCCCCGCCTCAGATTCCCTGCCTCAGATTCCCTGCCTCAGATTCCCTGCCTCAGATTCCCTGCCTCTGACTCCCTGCCTCTGATTCCCTGCCTCTGATTCCCTGCCTCTTATTCCCTGCCTCTGATTCCCTGCCTCTGATTCCCTGCCTCTGATTCCGCACCTCTGATTCCACGCCTCTCTTTCCTTGTCTCTGATTCCACGCCTCTGATTCCCTGCCTCTGATACCCTGCCACTCTTTGCCTGCCTCTAATTCCGTGCCTCTTTCTCTGCATCTAGTTTCCCACATCTCATTTGCCCCCTCTGATAACCCGCCTCTGATTCCATGCCTCTGATTCACTGCCTCAGATTCCCCGACTCAGATTTACCGCCTCAGATTCCCCGCCTCAGATTCCCTGCCTCAGATTCCCTGCCTCAGATTCCCTGCCTCAGATTCCCTGCCTCAGATTCCCTGTCTCCGATTCCCCGCCTCTGATTCCCCACCTCTGATTCCCCGCCTCTGATTCCCAGCCTCTGAATCCCCGCCTCTGAATCCCCGCCTGTGATTCCCCGCCTCTGTTTCCCCGCCTCTGATTCCCCGCCTCTGATTCCCCGCCTCTGATTCCACGCCTCTGATTCCCCGCCTCTGATTCCAGGCTTCTTATTCCCCGCCTCTGATTCCCCATCTCTGATTGCCTGCCACTGATTGCCCGCCTCTGATTCCCCGCCTCTGATTCCCCGCCTCTGATTCCCCACCTCTGTCTGTATGCCTCTCTTTCGCCTCCGCTTTTTCCCATACACTCTTTCCGCGCCTCTCTTTCCCTCCCTCAATTTCAACAACTCTGTTTGATCTGTTCTGTGTACCTCATTTTCAACACACAAGTTCCAACCACTATGTTTCACCCATCACTTTCCCCGCCTCTATTTTTCCACCTATCTTTACCCGCCTCTGTTTACCCACCTGTTTCACCGCCTCTGATTCCCCGCCTCTGATTCCCCACCTCTGTCTCGACGCCTCTCTTTTGCCTCCACTCTTTCCACTCCACTCTTTCCGTGCCTGTCTTTCCCTCCCTCAATTTCAACAACACTGTTTGATCTGTTTTGTGTACCTGATTTTAAACACACAAGTTCCAACCACTATGTTTTGCCCGCCTCTTTCCCCGCCGCTATTTATCCACCTATGTTTACCTGCCTCTGTTTACACGCCTGTTTCCCCACCTCTGATTCCCCACCTTTCATTCCCCGCCTCTCTTTCCCTGCCTCTATTTCCGCGACTCTTTCTCTGCCTCTCTTTCCCCACAACGCTTTTCCTCCCACTGATTCCCCGCCTCTGATTCCCCGCCTCTGATTCCCTGCCTCTGATTCCCCGCCTCTGATTCCCTGCCTCAGATTCCCTGCCTCAGATTCCCTGCCTCAGATTCCCTGCCTCTGATTCCCCGCCTCTGATTCCCCGCCTCTTATTCCCCGCCTCTGATTCCCCGCCTCTGATTCCCCGTGTCTGATTCCCTGCCTCAGATTCCCCGGCTCTGATTCCCTGCATCAGATTCCCTGCCTCAGATTCCCTGCCTCTGATTCCCCGCCTCTGATTCCCTGGCTCTGATTCCCCGCCTCTGATTCCTGCCTCAGATTCCCTGCCTCAGATTCCCTGCCTCAGATTTCCTGCTTCTGATTCCCCGCCTTTGATTCCCTGCCTCTTATTCCCCGCCTCTGATTCCCCGCATCTGATTCCCCGCCTCTGATTCCCTGCCTCTGATTCCCTGCCTCTGATACCCTGCCTCTGATTCCCTGCCTCTTATTCCCTGCCTCTGATTCCCTGCCACTGATACCCCGCCTCCGATTCCACACCAATGTTTCACCGCCTCTGTTTCTCTGCCTCTTATTTCCCGGCTCAGATTCGCCGGCTCTGATTCCGCGCCTCTGATTCCACGCTTCTCTTTCCGTGTCTCTGATAGCCCGCCTCTGATTCCCCGCCACTGATTCCCCACCTTTCATTCCCCGCCTCTCTTTCCCTGCCTCTATTTCCGCGCCTCTTTCTCTGCATCTAGTTTCCCACATCTCATTTGCCCCCTCTGATTACCCGCCTCTGATTCCATGCCTCTGATTTCCCGCCTCTGATTCCCCGCCTCTGATTCCCTGCCTCAGATTCCCTGCCTCAGATTCCTTTCCTCAGATTCCCTGCCTCTGTTTCCCCGCCTCTGATTCCCCACATCTGATTCCCCACCTCAGATTCCCCGGCTCTGATTCCCTGCCTGAGATTCCATGCCTCAGATTCCCCGCCACAGATTCCCTGCCTCAGATTCCCCGCCTCAGATTCCCCGCCTCAGATGCCCCGCCTCAGATTCCCCGCCTCAGATTCCCCGCCTCAGATTCCCCGCCTCAGTTTCTCCGCCTCAGATTCCCCGCCTCAGATTCCCTGCCTCAGATTCCCTGCCTCAGATTCCCTGCCTCAGCTTCCCTTCATCTGATTCCCTTCATCTGATTCCCTGCCTCTGATTCCCTGCCTCTGATTCCCTGCCTCTGATTCCCCGCCTCTGATTCCCCGCCTCAGATTCCCTGCCTCAGATTCCCTGCCTCAGATTCCCTGCCTCAGATTTCCTGCCTCAGATTCTCTGCCTCTGATTCCGCACCTCTGATTCCACGCCTCTCTTTCCTTGTCTCTGATTCCACGCCTCTGATTCCCTGCCTCTGATACCCTGCCTCTCTTTGCCTGCCTCTATTTCCGTGCCTCTTTCTCTGCATCTAGTTTCCCACATCTCATTTGCCCCCTCTGATAACCCGCCTCTGATTCCATGCCTCTGATTCACTGCCTCAGATTCTGTGCCTCAGATTCCCCGACTCAGATTTACCGCCTCAGATTCCCCGCCTCAGATTCCCCGCCTCAGATTCCCTGCCTCAGATTCCCTGCCTCAGATTCCCTGCCTCAGATTCCCTGTCTCCGATTCCCCGCCTCTGATTCCCCGCCTCTGATTCCCTGCCACTGATACCCCGCCTCCGATTCCACACCAATGTTTCACAGCCTCTGTTTCTCTGCCTCTTATTTCCCGGCTCAGATTCGCCGGCTCTGATTCCGCGCCTCTGATTCCACGCTTCTCTTTCCGTGTCTCTGATAGCCCGCCTCTGATTCCCCACCTCTGATTCCCCACCTTTCATTCCCCGCCTCTCTTTCCCTGCCTCTATTTCCGCGCCTCTTTCTCTGACTCTCTTTCCCCACATCTCGTTTCCTCCCGCTGATTCCCCGCCTCTGATTCCCCGCCTCTGATTCCCTGCCTCTGATTCCAGGCCTCTTATTCCCCGCCTCTGATTCCCCACCTCTGATTGCCTGCCACTGATTGCCCGCCTCTGATTCCCCGCCTCTGTTTCCCCGCCTCTGATTCCCCACCTCTGTCTGTATGCCTCTCTTTCGCCTCCGCTTTTTCCCCTACACTCTTTCCGCGCCTCTCTTTCCCTCCCTCAATTTCAACAACTCTGTTTGATCTGTTCTGTGTACCTCATTTTCAACACACAAGTTCCAACCACTATGTTTCACCCATCACTTTCCCCGCCTCTATTTTTCCGCCTATGTTTACCCGCCTCTGTTTACTCACCTGTTTCACCGCCTCTGATTCCCCGCCTCTGATTCCCCACCTCTGTCTCGACGCCTCTCTTTCGCCTCCACTCTTTCCACTCCACTCTTTCCGTGCCTGTCTTTCCCTCCCTCAATTTCAACAACACTGTTTGATCTGTTTTGTGTACCTGATTTTAAACACACAAGTTCCAACCACTATGTTTTGCCCGCCTCTTTCCCCGCCGCTATTTATCCACCTATGTTTACCTGCCTCTGTTTACCCGCCTGTTTCCCCACCTCTGATTCCCCACCTTTCATTCCCCGCCTCTCTTTCCCTGCCTCTATTTCCGCGCCTCTTTCTCTGCCTCTCTTTCCCCACAACGCTTTTCCTCCGGCTGATTCCCCGCCTCTGATTCCCCGCCTCTGATTCCCTGCCTCTGATTCCCCGCCTCTGATTCCCTGCCTCAGATTCCCTGCCTCAGATTCCCTGCCTCAGATTCACTGCCTCTGATTCCCCGCCTCTGATTCCCCGCCTCTTATTCCCCGCCTCTGATTCCCCGCCTCTGATTCCCCGTGTCTGATTCCCTGCCTCAGATTCCCCGGCTCTGATTCCCTGCATCAGATTCCCTGCCTCAGATTCCCTGCCTCTGATTCCCCGCCTCTGATTCCCTGCCTCTGATTCCCCGCCTCTGATTCCTGCCTCAGATTCCCTGCCTCAGATTCCCTGCCTCAGATTCCCTGCCTCAGATTTCCTGCTTCTGATGCCCCGCCTTTGATTCCCTGCCTCTTATTCCCAGCCTCTGATTCCCCGCATCTGATTCCCCGCCCCTGATTCCCTGCCTCTGATTCCCTGCCTCTGATTCCCTGCCTCTGATTCCCTGCCTCTTATTCCCTGCCTCTGATTCCTTGCCGCTGATACCCCGCCTCCGATTCCACACCAATGTTTCACCGCCTCTGTTTCTCTGCCTCTTATTTCCCGGCTCAGATTCGCCGGCTCTGATTCCGCGCCTCTGATTCCACGCTTCTCTTTCCGTGTCTCTGATAGCCCGCCTCTGATTCCCCGCCTCTGATTCCCCACCTTTCATTCCCCGCCTTTCTTTCCCTGCCTCTATTTCCGCGCCTCTTTCTCTGCCTCTCTTTCTCCACATCTCTTTTCCTCCCACTGATTCCCCGCCTCTGATTCCCCGCCTCTGATTCCCTGCCTCTGATTCCCCGCCTCTGATTCCCTGCCTCAGATTCCCTGCCTCAGATTCCCTGCCTCAGATTCCCGGCCTCTGATTCCCCGCCTCTGATTCCCCGCCTCTTATTCCCCGCCTCTGATTCCCCGCCTCTGATTCCCCGTGTCTGATTCCCTGCCTCAGATTCCCCGGCTCTGGTTCCCTGCATCAGATTCCCTGCCTCAGATTCCCTGCCTCTGATTCCCCGCCTCTGATTCCCTGCCTCTGATTCCCCGCCTCTGATTCCTGCCTCAGATTCCCTGCCTCAGATTCCCTGCCTCAGATTTCCTGCTTCTGATGCCCCGCCTTTGATTCCCTGCCTCTTATTCCCAGCCTCTGATTCCCCGCATCTGATTCCCCGCCCCTGATTCCCTGCCTCTGATTCCCTGCCTCTGATTCCCTGCCTCTGATTCCATGCCTCTTATTCCCTGCCTCTGATTCCTTGCCGCTGATACCCCGCCTCCGATTCCACACCAATGTTTCACCGCCTCTGTTTCTCTGCCTCTTATTTCCCGGCTCAGATTCGCCGGCTCTGATTCCGCGCCTCTGATTCCACGCTTCTCTTACCGTGTCTCTGATAGCCCGCCTCAGATTCCCCGCCTCAGATTCCCCGCCTCAGATTCCCCGCCTCAGATTCCCCGCCTCAGATTCCCCGCCTCAGATTCCCCGCCTCAGATTCCCCGCCTCAGATTCCCTGCCTCAGATTCCCTGCCTCTGATTGCCTGCCTCTGATTCCCTGCCTCTGATTCCCTGCCTCTGATTCCCTGCCTCTGATTCCCTGCCTCTGATTCCCTGCCTCTGATTCCCTGCCTCTAAATCCCTGCCTCTGATTCCCTGCCTCTGATTCCCTGCCTCTGATTCCGCGCCTCTGATTCCCCGCCTCTCTTTCCGTGTCTCTGATTCCCCGCCTCAGATTCCCTGCCTCAGATACCCTGCCTCTCTTTGCCTGCCTCTACTTCCGTGCCTCTTTCTCTGCATCTAGTTTCCCACATCTCATTTGCCCCCTCTGATTACCCGCCTCTGATTCCATGCCTCTGATTCACCGCCTCTGATTCCCCGCCTCTGATTCCCTGCCTCAGATTCCCTGCCTCAGATTCCTTTCCTCAGATTCCCTGCCTCTGTTTCCCCGCCTCTGATTCCCCACGTCTGATTCCCCACCTCAGATTCCCTGCCTCAGATTCCCCGCCTCAGATGACCCGCCTCAGATTCCCCGCCTCAGATTCCCCGCCTCAGATTCCCCGCCTCAGTTTCTCCTCCTCAGATTCCCCGCCTCAGATTCCCTGCCTCAGATTCCCTGCCTCAGATTCCCTGCCTCAGCTTCCCTTCATCTGATTCCCTTCATCTAATTCCCTGCCTCTGATTCCCTGCCTCTGATTCCCTGCCTCTGATTCCCCGCCTCTGATTCCCCGCCTCAGATTCCCTGCCTCAGATTCGCTGCCTCAGATTCCCCGCCTCAGATTCCCTGCCTCAGATTCCCTGCCTCAGATTCCCTGCCTCAGATTCCCTGCCTCTGACTCCCTGCCTCTGATTCCCTGCCTCTGATTCCCTGCCTCTTATTCCCTGCCTCTGATTCCCTGCCTCTGATTCCCTGCCTCTGATTCCGCACCTCTGATTCCACGCCTCTCTTTCCTTGTCTCTGATTCCACGCCTCTGATTCCCTGCCTCTGATACCCTGCCACTCTTTGCCTGCCTCTATTTCCGTGCCTCTTTCTCTGCATCTAGTTTCCCACATCTCATTTGCCCCCTCTGATAACCCGCCTCTGATTCCATGCCTCTGATTCACTGCCTCAGATTCCCCGACTCAGATTTACCGCCTCAGATTCCCCGCCTCAGATTCCCTGCCTCAGATTCCCTGCCTCAGATTCCCTGCCTCAGATTCCCTGCCTCAGATTCCCTGTCCCGATTCCCCGCCTCTGATTCCCCGCCTCTGATTCCCCGCCTCTGATTCCCAGCCTCTGAATCCCCGCCTCTGAATCCCCGCCTGTGATTCCCCGCCTCTGTTTCCCCGCCTCTGATTCCCTGCCTCTGATTCCCCGCCTCTGATTCCACGCCTCTGATTCCCCGCCTCTGATTCCAGGCTTCTTATTCCCCGCCTCTGATTCCCCATCTCTGATTGCCTGCCACTGATTGCCCGCCTCTGATTCCCCGCCTCTGATTCCCCGCCTCTGATTCCCCACCTCTGTCTGTATGCCTCTCTTTCGCCTCCGCTTTTTCCCATACACTCTTTCCGCGCCTCTCTTTCCCTCCCTCAATTTCAACAACCCTGTTTGATCTGTTCTGTGTACCTCATTTTCAACACACAAGTTCCAACCACTATGTTTCACCCATCACTTTCCCCGCCTCTATTTTTCCACCTATGTTTACCCGCCTCTGTTTACCCACCTGTTTCACCGCCTCTGATTCCCCGCCTCTGATTCCCCACCTCTGTCTCGACGCCTCTCTTTTGCCTCCACTCTTTCCACTCCACTCTTTCCGTGCCTGTCTTTCCCTCCCTCAATTTCAACAACACTGTTTGATCTGTTTTGTGTACCTGATTTTAAACACACAAGTTCCAACCACTATGTTTTGCCCGCCTCTTTCCCCGCCGCTATTTATCCACCTATGTTTACCTGCCTCTGTTTACACGCCTGTTTCCCCACCTCTGATTCCCCACCTTTCATTCCCCGCCTCTCTTTCCCTGCCTCTATTTCCGCGACTCTTTCTCTGCCTCTCTTTCCCCACAACGCTTTTCCTCCCACTGATTCCCCGCCTCTGATTCCCCGCCTCTGATTCCCTGCCTCTGATTCCCCGCCTCTGATTCCCTGCCTCAGATTCCCTGCCTCAGATTCCCTGCCTCAGATTCCCTGCCTCTGATTCCCCGCCTCTGATTCCCCGCCTCTTATTCCCCGCCTCTGATTCCCCGCCTCTGATTCCCCGTGTCTGATTCCCTGCCTCAGATTCCCCGGCTCTGATTCCCTGCATCAGATTCCCTGCCTCAGATTCCCTGCCTCTGATTCCCCGCCTCTGATTCCCTGGCTCTGATTCCCCGCCTCTGATTCCTGCCTCAGATTCCCTGCCTCAGATTCCCTGCCTCAGATTTCCTGCTTCTGATTCCCCGCCTTTGATTCCCTGCCTCTTATTCCCCGCCTCTGATTCCCCGCATCTGATTCCCCGCCTCTGATTCCCTGCCTCTGATTCCCTGCCTCTGATACCCTGCCTCTGATTCCCTGCCTCTTATTCCCTGCCTCTGATTCCCTGCCACTGATACCCCGCCTCCGATTCCACACCAATGTTTCACCGCCTCTGTTTCTCTGCCTCTTATTTCCCGGCTCAGATTCGCCGGCTCTGATTCCGCGCCTCTGATTCCACGCTTCTCTTTCCGTGTCTCTGATAGCCCGCCTCTGATTCCCCGCCACTGATTCCCCACCTTTCATTCCCCGCCTCTCTTTCCCTGCCTCTATTTCCGCGCCTCTTTCTCTGCATCTAGTTTCCCACATCTCATTTGCCCCCTCTGATTACCCGCCTCTGATTCCATGCCTCTGATTTCCCGCCTCTGATTCCCCGCCTCTGATTCCCTGCCTCAGATTCCCTGCCTCAGATTCCTTTCCTCAGATTCCCTGCCTCTGTTTCCCCGCCTCTGATTCCCCACATCTGATTCCCCACCTCAGATTCCCCGGCTCTGATTCCCTGCCTGAGATTCCATGCCTCAGATTCCCCGCCACAGATTCCCTGCCTCAGATTCCCCGCCTCAGATTCCCCGCCTCAGATGCCCCGCCTCAGATTCCCCGCCTCAGATTCCCCGCCTCAGATTCCCCGCCTCAGTTTCTCCGCCTCAGATTCCCCGCCTCAGATTCCCTGCCTCAGATTCCCTGCCTCAGATTCCCTGCCTCAGCTTCCCTTCATCTGATTCCCTTCATCTGATTCCCTGCCTCTGATTCCCTGCCTCTGATTCCCTGCCTCTGATTCCCCGCCTCTGATTCCCCGCCTCAGATTCCCTGCCTCAGATTCCCTGCCTCAGATTCCCTGCCTCAGATTTCCTGCCTCAGATTCTCTGCCTCTGATTCCGCACCTCTGATTCCACGCCTCTCTTTCCTTGTCTCTGATTCCACGCCTCTGATTCCCTGCCTCTGATACCCTGCCTCTCTTTGCCTGCCTCTATTTCCGTGCCTCTTTCTCTGCATCTAGTTTCCCACATCTCATTTGCCCCCTCTGATAACCCGCCTCTGATTCCATGCCTCTGATTCACTGCCTCAGATTCTGTGCCTCAGATTCCCCGACTCAGATTTACCGCCTCAGATTCCCCGCCTCAGATTCCCCGCCTCAGATTCCCTGCCTCAGATTCCCTGCCTCAGATTCCCTGCCTCAGATTCCCTGTCTCCGATTCCCCGCCTCTGATTCCCCGCCTCTGATTCCCTGCCACTGATACCCCGCCTCCGATTCCACACCAATGTTTCACAGCCTCTGTTTCTCTGCCTCTTATTTCCCGGCTCAGATTCGCTGGCTCTGATTCCGCGCCTCTGATTCCACGCTTCTCTTTCCGTGTCTCTGATAGCCCGCCTCTGATTCCCCACCTCTGATTCCCCACCTTTCATTCCCCGCCTCTCTTTCCCTGCCTCTATTTCCGCGCCTCTTTCTCTGACTCTCTTTCCCCACATCTCGTTTCCTCCCGCTGATTCCCCGCCTCTGATTCCCCGCCTCTGATTCCCTGCCTCTGATTCCAGGCCTCTTATTCCCCGCCTCTGATTCCCCACCTCTGATTGCCTGCCACTGATTGCCCGCCTCTGATTCCCCGCCTCTGTTTCCCCGCCTCTGATTCCCCACCTCTGTCTGTATGCCTCTCTTTCGACTCCGCTTTTTCCCCTACACTCTTTCCGCGCCTCTCTTTCCCTCCCTCAATTTCAACAACTCTGTTTGATCTGTTCTGTGTACCTCATTTTCAACACACAAGTTCCAACCACTATGTTTCACCCATCACTTTCCCCGCCTCTATTTTTCCGCCTATGTTTACCCGCCTCTGTTTACTCACCTGTTTCACCGCCTCTGATTCCCCGCCTCTGATTCCCCACCTCTGTCTCGACGCCTCTCTTTCGCCTCCACTCTTTCCACTCCACTCTTTCCGTGCCTGTCTTTCCCTCCCTCAATTTCAACAACACTGTTTGATCTGTTTTGTGTACCTGATTTTAAACACACAAGTTCCAACCACTATGTTTTGCCCGCCTCTTTCCCCGCCGCTATTTATCCACCTATGTTTACCTGCCTCTGTTTACCCGCCTGTTTCCCCACCTCTGATTCCCCACCTTTCATTCCCCGCCTCTCTTTCCCTGCCTCTATTTCCGCGCCTCTTTCTCTGCCTCTCTTTCCCCACAACGCTTTTCCTCCGGCTGATTCCCCGCCTCTGATTCCCCGCCTCTGATTCCCTGCCTCTGATTCCCCGCCTCTGATTCCCTGCCTCAGATTCCCTGCCTCAGATTCCCTGCCTCAGATTCACTGCCTCTGATTCCCCGCCTCTGATTCCCCGCCTCTTATTCCCCGCCTCTGATTCCCCGCCTCTGATTCCCCGTGTCTGATTCCCTGCCTCAGATTCCCCGGCTCTGATTCCCTGCATCAGATTCCCTGCCTCAGATTCCCTGCCTCTGATTCCCCGCCTCTGATTCCCTGCCTCTGATTCCCCGCCTCTGATTCCTGCCTCAGATTCCCTGCCTCAGATTCCCTGCCTCAGATTCCCTGCCTCAGATTTCCTGCTTCTGATGCCCCGCCTTTGATTCCCTGCCTCTTATTCCCAGCCTATGATTCCCCGCATCTGATTCCCCGCCCCTGATTCCCTGCCTCTGATTCCCTGCCTCTGATTCCCTGCCTCTGATTCCCTGCCTCTTATTCCCTGCCTCTGATTCCTTGCCGCTGATACCCCGCCTCCGATTCCACACCAATGTTTCACCGCCTCTGTTTCTCTGCCTCTTATTTCCCGGCTCAGATTCGCCGGCTCTGATTCCGCGCCTCTGATTCCACGCTTCTCTTTCCGTGTCTCTGATAGCCCGCCTCTGATTCCCCGCCTCTGATTCCCCACCTTTCATTCCCCGCCTTTCTTTCCCTGCCTCTATTTCCGCGCCTCTTTCTCTGCCTCTCTTTCTCCACATCTCTTTTCCTCCCACTGATTCCCCGCCTCTGATTCCCCGCCTCTGATTCCCTGCCTCTGATTCCCCGCCTCTGATTCCCTGCCTCAGATTCCCTGCCTCAGATTCCCTGCCTCAGATTCCCGGCCTCTGATTCCCCGCCTCTGATTCCCCGCCTCTTATTCCCCGCCTCTGATTCCCCGCCTCTGATTCCCCGTGTCTGATTCCCTGCCTCAGATTCCCCGGCTCTGGTTCCCTGCATCAGATTCCCTGCCTCAGATTCCCTGCCTCTGATTCCCCGCCTCTGATTCCCTGCCTCTGATTCCCCGCCTCTGATTCCTGCCTCAGATTCCCTGCCTCAGATTCCCTGCCTCAGATTTCCTGCTTCTGATGCCCCGCCTTTGATTCCCTGCCTCTTATTCCCAGCCTCTGATTCCCCGCATCTGATTCCCTGCCTCTGATTCCCTGCCTCTGATTCCCTGCCTCTGATTCCCTGCCTCTAAATCCCTGCCTCTGATTCCCTGCCTCTGATTCCCTGCCTCTGATTCCGCGCCTCTGATTCCCCGCCTCTCTTTCCGTGTCTCTGATTCCCCGCCTCAGATTCCCTGCCTCAGATACCCTGCCTCTCTTTGCCTGCCTCTACTTCCGTGCCTCTTTCTCTGCATCTAGTTTCCCACATCTCATTTGCCCCCTCTGATTACCCGCCTCTGATTCCATGCCTCTGATTCACCGCCTCTGATTCCCCGCCTCTGATTCCCTGCCTCAGATTCCCTGCCTCAGATTCCTTTCCTCAGATTCCCTGCCTCTGTTTCCCCGCCTCTGATTCCCCACGTCTGATTCCCCACCTCAGATTCCCTGCCTCAGATTCCCCGCCTCAGATGACCCGCCTCAGATTCCCCGCCTCAGATTCCCCGCCTCAGATTCCCCGCCTCAGTTTCTCCTCCTCAGATTCCCCGCCTCAGATTCCCTGCCTCAGATTCCCTGCCTCAGATTCCCTGCCTCAGCTTCCCTTCATCTGATTCCCTTCATCTAATTCCCTGCCTCTGATTCCCTGCCTCTGATTCCCTGCCTCTGATTCCCCGCCTCTGATTCCCCGCCTCAGATTCCCTGCCTCAGATTCGCTGCCTCAGATTCCCCGCCTCAGATTCCCTGCCTCAGATTCCCTGCCTCAGATTCCCTGCCTCAGATTCCCTGCCTCTGACTCCCTGCCTCTGATTCCCTGCCTCTGATTCCCTGCCTCTTATTCCCTGCCTCTGATTCCCTGCCTCTGATTCCCTGCCTCTGATTCCGCACCTCTGATTCCACGCCTCTCTTTCCTTGTCTCTGATTCCACGCCTCTGATTCCCTGCCTCTGATACCCTGCCACTCTTTGCCTGCCTCTATTTCCGTGCCTCTTTCTCTGCATCTAGTTTCCCACATCTCATTTGCCCCCTCTGATAACCCGCCTCTGATTCCATGCCTCTGATTCACTGCCTCAGATTCCCCGACTCAGATTTACCGCCTCAGATTCCCCGCCTCAGATTCCCTGCCTCAGATTCCCTGCCTCAGATTCCCTGCCTCAGATTCCCTGCCTCAGATTCCCTGTCTCCGATTCCCCGCCTCTGATTCCCCGCCTCTGATTCCCCGCCTCTGATTCCCAGCCTCTGAATCCCCGCCTCTGAATCCCCGCCTGTGATTCCCCGCCTCTGTTTCCCCGCCTCTGATTCCCTGCCTCTGATTCCCCGCCTCTGATTCCACGCCTCTGATTCCCCGCCTCTGATTCCAGGCTTCTTATTCCCCGCCTCTGATTCCCCATCTCTGATTGCCTGCCACTGATTGCCCGCCTCTGATTCCCCGCCTCTGATTCCCCGCCTCTGATTCCCCACCTCTGTCTGTATGCCTCTCTTTCGCCTCCGCTTTTTCCCATACACTCTTTCCGCGCCTCTCTTTCCCTCCCTCAATTTCAACAACTCTGTTTGATCTGTTCTGTGTACCTCATTTTCAACACACAAGTTCCAACCACTACGTTTCACCCATCACTTTCCCCGCCTCTATTTTTCCACCTATGTTTACCCGCCTCTGTTTACCCACCTGTTTCACCGCCTCTGATTCCCCGCCTCTGATTCCCCACCTCTGTCTCGACGCCTCTCTTTCGCCTCCACTCTTTCCACTCCACTCTTTCCGTGCCTGTCTTTCCCTCCCTCAATTTCAACAACACTGTTTGATCTGTTTTGTGTACCTGATTTTAAACACACAAGTTCCAACCACTATGTTTTGCCCGCCTCTTTCCCCGCCGCTATTTATCCACCTATGTTTACCTGCCTCTGTTTACACGCCTGTTTCCCCACCTCTGATTCCCCACCTTTCATTCCCCGCCTCTCTTTCCCTGCCTCTATTTCCGCGCCTCTTTCTCTGCCTCTCTTTCCCCACAACGCTTTTCCTCCCGCTGATTCCCCGCCTCTGATTCCCCGCCTCTGATTCCCTGCCTCTGATTCCCCGCCTCTGATTCCCTGCCTCAGATTCCCTGCCTCAGATTCCCTGCCTCAGATTCCCTGCCTCTGATTCCCCGCCTCTGATTCCCCGCCTCTTATTCCCCGCCTCTGATTCCCCGCCTCTGATTCCCCGTGTCTGATTCCCTGCCTCAGATTCCCCGGCTCTGATTCCCTGCATCAGATTCCCTGCCTCAGATTCCCTGCCTCTGATTCCCCGCCTCTGATACCCTGGCTCTGATTCCCCGCCTCTGATTCCTGCCTCAGATTCCCTGCCTCAGATTCCCTGCCTCAGATTTCCTGCTTCTGATTCCCCGCCTTTGATTCCCTGCCTCTTATTCCCCGCCTCTGATTCCCCGCATCTGATTCCCCGCCTCTGATTCCCTGCCTCTGATTCCCTGCCTCTGATACCCTGCCTCTGATTCCCTGCCTCTTATTCCCTGCCTCTGATTCCCTGCCACTGATACCCCGCCTCCGATTCCACACCAATGTTTCACCGCCTCTGTTTCTCTGCCTCTTATTTCCCGGCTCAGATTCGCCGGCTCTGATTCCGCGCCTCTGATTCCACGCTTCTCTTTCCGTGTCTCTGATAGCCCGCCTCTGATTCCCCGCCACTGATTCCCCACCTTTCATTCCCCGCCTCTCTTTCCCTGCCTCTATTTCCGCGCCTCTTTCTCTGCATCTAGTTTCCCACATCTCATTTGCCCCCTCTGATTACCCGCCTCTGATTCCATGCCTCTGATTTCCCGCCTCTGATTCCCCGCCTCTGATTCCCTGCCTCAGATTCCCTGCCTCAGATTCCTTTCCTCAGATTCCCTGCCTCTGTTTCCCCGCCTCTGAATCCCCACATCTGATTCCCCACCTCAGATTCCCCGGCTCTGATTCCCTGCCTGAGATTCCATGCCTCAGATTCCCCGCCACAGATTCCCTGCCTCAGATTCCCCGCCTCAGATTCCCCGCCTCAGATGCCCCGCCTCAGATTCCCCGCCTCAGATTCCCCGCCTCAGATTCCCCGCCTCAGATTCCCCGCCTCAGTTTCTCCGCCTCAGATTCCCCGCCTCAGATTCCCTGCCTCAGATTCCCTGCCTCAGATTCCCTGCCTCAGCTTCCCTTCATCTGATTCCCTTCATCTGATTCCCTGCCTCTGATTCCCTGCCTCTGATTCCCTGCCTCTGATTCCCCGCCTCTGATTCCCCGCCTCAGATTCCCTGCCTCAGATTCCCTGCCTCAGATTCCCTGCCTCAGATTTCCTGCCTCAGATTCTCTGCCTCTGATTCCGCACCTCTGATTCCACGCCTCTCTTTCCTTGTCTCTGATTCCATGCCTCTGATTCCCTGCCTCTGATACCCTGCCTCTCTTTGCCTGCCTCTATTTCCGTTCCTCTTTCTCTGCATCTAGTTTCCCACATCTCATTTGCCCCCTCTGATAACCCGCCTCTGATTCCATGCCTCTGATTCACTGCCTCAGATTCTGTGCCTCAGATTCCCCGACTCAGATTTACCGCCTCAGATTCCCCGCCTCAGATTCCCCGCCTCAGATTCCCTGCCTCAGATTCCCTGCCTCAGATTCCCTGCCTCAGATTCCCTGTCTCCGATTCCCCGCCTCTGATTCCCCGCCTCTGATTCCCTGCCACTGATACCCCGCCTCCGATTCCACACCAATGTTTCACAGCCTCTGTTTCTCTGCCTCTTATTTCCCGGCTCAGATTCGCCGGCTCTGATTCCGCGCCTCTGATTCCACGCTTCTCTTTCCGTGTCTCTGATAGCCCGCCTCTGATTCCCCGCCTCTGATTCCCCACCTTTCATTCCCCGCCTCTCTTTCCCTGCCTCTATTTCCGCGCCTCTTTCTCTGACTCTCTTTCCCCACATCTCGTTTCCTCCCGCTGATTCCCCGCCTCTGATTCCCCGCCTCTGATTCCCTGCCTCTGATTCCAGGCCTCTTATTCCCCGCCTCTGATTCCCCACCTCTGATTGCCTGCCACTGATTGCCCGCCTCTGATTCCCCGCCTCTGTTTCCCCGCCTCTGATTCCCCACCTCTGTCTGTATGCCTCTCTTTCGCCTCCGCTTTTTCCCCTACACTC
Organism: Narcine bancroftii; assembly: GCF_036971445.1. NCBI lineage: Eukaryota > Metazoa > Chordata > Chondrichthyes > Torpediniformes > Narcinidae > Narcine > Narcine bancroftii. The sequence goes on from NC_091481.1 coordinate 91,271,642, forward strand.
TTTCCGCGCCTCTCTTTCCCTCCCTCAATTTCAACAACTCTGTTTGATCTGTTCTGTGTACCTCATTTTCAACACACAAGTTCCAACCACTATGTTTCACCCATCACTTTCCCCGCCTCTATTTTTCCGCCTATGTTTACCCGCCTCTGTTTACCCACCTGTTTCACCGCCTCTGATTCCCCGCCTCTGATTCCCCACCTCTGTCTCGACGCCTCTCTTTCGCCTCCACTCTTTCCACTCCACTCTTTCCGTGCCTGTCTTTCCCTCCCTCAATTTCAACAACACTGTTTGATCTGTTTTGTGTACCTGATTTTAAACACACAAGTTCCAACCACTATGTTTTGCCCGCCTCTTTCCCCGCCGCTATTTATCCACCTATGTTTACCTGCCTCTGTTTACCCGCTTGTTTCCCCACCTCTGATTCCCCACCTTTCATTCCCCGCCTCTCTTTCCCTGCCTCTATTTCCGCGCCTCTTTCTCTGCCTCTCTTTCCCCACAACGCTTTTCCTCCCGCTGATTCCCCGCCTCTGATTCCCCGCCTCTGATTCCCCGCCTCTGATTCCCTGCCTCTGATTCCCCGCCTCTGATTCCCTGCCTCAGATTCCCTGCCTCAGATTCCCTGCCTCAGATTCACTGCCTCTGATTCCCCGCCTCTGATTCCCCGCCTCTTATTCCCCGCCTCTGATTCCCCGCCTCTGATTCCCCGTGTCTGATTCCCTGCCTCAGATTCCCCGGCTCTGATTCCCTGCATCAGATTCCCTGCCTCAGATTCCCTGCCTCTGATTCCCCGCCTCTGATTCCCTGCCTCTGATTCCCCGCCTCTGATTCCTGCCTCAGATTCCCTGCCTCAGATTCCCTGCCTCAGATTCCCTGCCTCAGATTTCCTGCTTCTGATGCCCCGCCTTTGATTCCCTGCCTCTTATTCCCAGCCTCTGATTCCCCGCATCTGATTCCCCGCCCCTGATTCCCTGCCTCTGATTCCCTGCCTCTGATTCCCTGCCTCTGATTCCCTGCCTCTTATTCCCTGCCTCTGATTCCTTGCCGCTGATACCCCGCCTCCGATTCCACACCAATGTTTCACCGCCTCTGTTTCTCTGCCTCTTATTTCCCGGCTCAGATTCGCCGGCTCTGATTCCGCGCCTCTGATTCCACGCTTCTCTTTCCGTGTCTCTGATAGCCCGCCTCTGATTCCCCGCCTCTGATTCCCCACCTTTCATTCCCCGCCTTTCTTTCCCTGCCTCTATTTCCGCGCCTCTTTCTCTGCCTCTCTTTCTCCACATCTCTTTTCCTCCCACTGATTCCCCGCCTCTGATTCCCGCCTCTGATTCCCTGCCTCTGATTCCCCGCCTCTGATTCCCTGCCTCAGATTCCCTGCCTCAGATTCCCTGCCTCAGATTCCCGGCCTCTGATTCCCCGCCTCTGATTCCCCGCCTCTTATTCCCCGCCTCTGATTCCCCGCCTCTGATTCCCCGTGTCTGATTCCCTGCCTCAGATTCCCCGGCTCTGATTCCCTGCATCAGATTCCCTGCCTCAGATTCCCTGCCTCTGATTCCCCGCCTCTGATTCCCTGCCTCTGATTCCCCGCCTCTGATTCCTGCCTCAGATTCCCTGCCTCAGATTCCCTGCCTCAGATTTCCTGCTTCTGATGCCCCGCCTTTGATTCCCTGCCTCTTATTCCCAGCCTCTGATTCCCCGCATCTGATTCCCCGCCCCTGATTCCCTGCCTCTGATTCCCTGCCTCTGATTCCCTGCCTCTGATTCCATGCCTCTTATTCCCTGCCTCTGATTCCTTGCCGCTGATACCCCGCCTCCGATTCCACACCAATGTTTCACCGCCTCTGTTTCTCTGCCTCTTATTTCCCGGCTCAGATTCGCCGGCTCTGATTCCGCGCCTCTGATTCCACGCTTCTCTTACCGTGTCTCTGATAGCCCGCCTCTGATTCCCCGCCTCTGATTCCCCACCTTTCATTCCCCGCCTTTCTTTCCCTGCCTCTATTTCCGCGCCTCTTTCTCTGCCTCTCTTTCTCCACATCTCTTTTCCTCCCACTGATTCCCCACCTCTGATTCCCCGCCTCTGATTCCCTGCCTCTGATTCCCCGCCTCTGATTCCCTGCCTCAGATTCCCTGCCTCAGATTCCCTGCCTCAGATTCCCGGCCTCTGATTCCCCGCCTCTGATTCCCCGCCACTTATTCCCCGCCTCTGATTCCCCGCCTCTGATTCCCCGCCTCTAATTCCCTGCCTCAGATTCCCCGGCTCTGATTCCCTGCATCAGATTCCCTGCATCAGATTCCCTGCCTCTGATTCCCCGCCTCTGATTCCCTGCCTCTGATTCCCTGCCTCAGATTCCCTGCCTCAGATTCCCTGCCTCAGATTCCCTGCCTCAGATTCCCTGCCTCTGATTCCCCGCCTCTTATTCCCCGCCTCAGATTCGCCGCCTCTGATTCCCCGCCTCTGATTCCCCGCCTCTGATTCCCTGCCTCTGTTTCCCCGCCTCTGAATCCCCGCCTCTGATTCCCCGCCTCAGATTCCCCGGCTCTGATTCCCTGCCTGAGATTCCCTGCCTCAGATACCCCGCCTCAGATTCCCCGCCTCAGATACCCCGCCTCAGAATCCCCGCCTCAGATTCCCCGCCTCAGATTCCCCGTCTCAGATTCCCCGCCTCAGATTCCCCGCCTCAGATTCCCCGCCTCAGATTCCCCGCCTCAGATTCCCCGCCTCAGATTCCCCGCCTCAGATTCCCCGCCTCAGATTCACCGCCTCAGATTCCCCGCCTCAGATTCCCTGCCTCTGATTGCCTGCCTCTGATTCCCTGCCTCTGATTCCCTGCCTCTGATTCCCTGCCTCTGATTCCCTGCCTCTGATTCCCTGCCTCTGATTCCCTGCCTCTAAATCCCTGCCTCTGATTCCCTGCCTCTGATTCCCTGCCTCTGATTCCGCGCCTCTGATTCCCCGCCTCTCTTTCCGTGTCTCTGATTCCCCGCCTCAGATTCCCTGCCTCAGATACCCTGCCTCTCTTTGCCTGCCTCTACTTCCGTGCCTCTTTCTCTGCATCTAGTTTCCCACATCTCATTTGCCCCCTCTGATTACCCGCCTCTGATTCCATGCCTCTGATTCACCGCCTCTGATTCCCCGCCTCTGATTCCCTGCCTCAGATTCCCTGCCTCAGATTCCTTTCCTCAGATTCCCTGCCTCTGTTTCCCGCCTCTGATTCCCCACGTCTGATTCCCCACCTCAGATTCCCTGCCTCAGATTCCCCGCCTCAGATGACCCGCCTCAGATTCCCCGCCTCAGATTCCCCGCCTCAGATTCCCCGCCTCAGTTTCTCCTCCTCAGATTCCCCGCCTCAGATTCCCTGCCTCAGATTCCCTGCCTCAGATTCCCTGCCTCAGCTTCCCTTCATCTGATTCCCTTCATCTAATTCCCTGCCTCTGATTCCCTGCCTCTGATTCCCTGCCTCTGATTCCCCGCCTCTGATTCCCCGCCTCAGATTCCCTGCCTCAGATTCCCTGCCTCAGATTCCCTGACTCAGATTTCCTGCCTCAGATTCCCTGCCTCTGATTGCCTTCCTCTGACTCCCTGCCTCTGATTCCCTGCCTCTGATTCCCTGCCTCTTATTCCCTGCCTCTGATTCCCTGCCTCTGATTCCCTGCCTCTGATTCCGCACCTCTGATTCCACGCCTCTCTTTCCTTGTCTCTGATTCCACGCCTCTGATTCCCTGCCTCTGATACCCTGCCACTCTTTGCCTGCCTCTATTTCCGTGCCTCTTTCTCTGCATCTAGTTTCCCACATCTCATTTGCCCCCTCTGATAACCCGCCTCTGATTCCATGCCTCTGATTCACTGCCTCAGATTCCCTGACTCAGATTTACCGCCTCAGATTCCCCGCCTCAGATTCCCTGCCTCAGATTCCCTGCCTCAGATTCCCTGCCTCAGATTCCCTGCCTCAGATTCCCTGCCTCAGATTCCCCGTCTCCGATTCCCCGCCTCTGATTCCCCGCCTCTGAATCCCCGCCTGTGATTCCCCGCCTCTGTTTCCCCGCCTCTGATTCCCCGCCTCTGATTCCCCGCCTCTGATTCCCCGCCTCTGATTGCCCGCCACTGATTGCCCGCCTCTGATTCCCCGCCTCTGATTCCCTGCCTCTGATTCCCTGCCTCTGATTCCCGGCCACTTATACCCCGCCTCCGATTCCACACCAATGTTTCACCGCCTCTGTTTCTCTGCCTCTTATTTCCCGGCTCAGATTCGCCGGCTCTGATTCCGCGCCTCTGATTCCACGCTTCTCTTTCCGTGTCTCTGATTGCCCGCCTCTGATTCCCCGCCTCTGATTCCCCGCCTCGGATTCCCCGGCTCTGATTCCCTGCATCAGATTCCCTGCCTCAGATTCCCTGCCTCTGATTCCCTGCATCAGATTCCCTGCCTCTGATTCCCCGCCTCTGATTCCCCGCTTCTGATTCCCCGCCTCTGATTCCCCGCCTCAGATTCCCTGCCTATGATTCCCTGCCTCTGATTCCCTGCCTCTGATTCCCTGCCTCTGATTCCCTGCCTCTGATTCCCTGCCCCTGATTCCCTGCCTCTGATTCCGCGCCTCTGATTCCCTGCCTCTGATACCCTGCCTCTCTTTGCCTGCCTCTATTTCCGTGCCTCTTTCTCTGCATCTCGTTTACCACATCTCATTTCCCCCCTCTGATAACCCGCCTCTGATTCCCCGCCTCTGATTCCCCGCCTCAGATTCCCCGGCTCTGATTCCCTGCCTCAGATTCCCCGCCTCGGATTCCCCGCCTCTGATTCCCCGCCTCTGATTCCCTGCGACAGATTCCGTGCCTCAGATTCCCTGTCTCTGATTCCCCGCCTCTTATTCCCCGCCTCTTATTCCCTGCCTCAGATTCCCCGGCTCTGATTCCCTGCCTCAGATTCCCTGCCTCAAATTCCCTGCCTCTGATTCCCCGCATCTGATTCCCCGCCTCTGATTCCCCGCCTCTGATTCCTCGCATGTGATTCCCCGCCTCTGATTCCACGCCTCTGATTCCCCGCCTCTGATTCCCCGCATCAGATTCTCCAGCTCTGATTCCCTGCCTCTGATTCCCCGCCTCTGAATCCCAGCCTCTGAATCCCCGCCTCTGATTCCCCGCCTCAGATTCCCCGCCTCAGATTCCTCGCCTCAGTTTCTCCTCCTCAGATTCCCCGCCTCAGATTCCCTGCCTCAGATTCCCTGCCTCAGATTCCCTGCCTCAGCTTCCCTTCATCTGATTCCCTTCATCTAATTCCCTGCCTCTGATTCCCTGCCTCTGATTCCCTGCCTCTGATTCCCCGCCTCTGATTCCCCGCCTCAGATTCCCTGCCTCAGATTCCCTGCCTCAGATTCCCTGCCTCAGATTTCCTGCCTCAGATTCCCTGCCTCTGATTGCGTGCCTCTGACTCCCTGCCTCTGATTCCCTGCCTCTGATTCCCTGCCACTTATTCCCTGCCTCTGATTCCCTGCCTCTGATTCCCTGCCTCTGATTCCGCACCTCTGATTCCACGCCTCTCTTTCCTTGTCTCTGATTCCACGCCTCTGATTCCCTGCCTCTGATACCCTGCCACTCTTTGCCTGCCTCTATTTCCGTGCCTCTTTCTCTGCATCTAGTTTCCCACATCTCATTTGCCCCCTCTGATAACCCGCCTCTGATTCCATGCCTCTGATTCACTGCCTCAGATTCTGTGGCTCAGATTCCCCGACTCAGATTTACCGCCTCAGATTCCCCGCCTCAGATTCCCTGCCTCAGATTCCCTGCCTCCGATTCCCTGCCTCAGATTCCCTGCCTCAGATTCCCTGACTCCAATTCCCCGCCTCTGATTCCCCGCCTCTGATTCCCCGCCTCTGATTCCCAGCCTCTGAATCCCCGCCTCTGAATCCCCGCCTCTGATTCCCCGCCTCTGATTCCCCGCCTCTGATTCCCCACCTCTGTCTGTATGCCTCTCTTTCGCCTCCGCTTTTTCCCCTACACTCTTTCCGCGCCTCTCTTTCCCTCCCTGAATTTCAACAACTCTTTTTGATCTGTTCTGTGTACCTCATTTTCAACACACAAGTTCCAACCACTATGTTTCACCCATCACTTTCCCCGCCTCTATTTTTCCACCTATGTTTACCCGCCTCTGTTTACCCACCTGTTTCACCGCCTCTGATTCCCCGCCTCTGATTCCCCACCTCTGTCTCGACGCCTCTCTTTCGCCTCCACTCTTTCCACTCCACTCTTTCCGTGCCTGTCTTTCCCTCCCTCAATTTCAACAACACTGTTTGATCTGTTTTGTGTACCTGATTTTAAACACACAAGTTCCAACCACTATGTTTTGCCCGCCTCTTTCCCCGCGGCTATTTATCCACCTATGTTTACCTGCCTCTGTTTACCCGCCTGTTTCCCCACCTCTGATTATCCACCTTTCATTCCCCGCCACTCTTTCCCTGCCTCTATTTCCGCGCCTCTTTCTCTGCCTCTCATTCCCCACAATGCTTTTCCTCTCGCTGATTCCCCGCCTCTGATTCCCCGCCTCTGATTCCCTGCCTCTGATTCCCCGCCTCTGATTCCCTGCCTCAGATTCCCTGCCTCAGATTCCCTGCCTCAGAATCCCTGCCTCTGATTCCCCGCCTCTGATTCACCGCCTCTTATTCCCCGCCTCTGATTCCCCGCCTCTGATTCCCCGTGTCTGATTCCCTGCCTCAGATTCCCCGGCTCTGATTCCCTGCATCAGATTCCCTGCCTCAGATTCCCTGCCTCTGATTCCCCGCCTCTGATTCCCTGCCTCTGATTCCCTGCCTCAGACTTCCTGCTTCTGAATCCCCGCCTTTGATTCCCCGCCTCTTATTCCTCGCCTCTGATTCCCAGCCTCTGATTCCCCGCCTCAGATTCCCCGCCTCAGATACCCCGCCTCAGAATCCCCGCCTCAGATTCCCCGCCTCAGATTCCCCGTCTCAGATTCCCCGCCTCAGATTCCCCGCCTCAGATTCCCCGCCTCAGATTCCCCGCCTCAGATTCCCCGCCTCAGATTCCCCGCCTCAGATTCCCCGCCTCAGATTCACCGCCTCAGATTCCCCGCCTCAGATTCCCTGCCTCTGATTGCCTGCCTCTGATTCCCTGCCTCTGATTCCCTGCCTCTGATTCCCTGCCTCTGATTCCCTGCCTCTGATTCCCTGCCTCTGATTCCCTGCCTCTAAATCCCTGCCTCTGATTCCCTGCCTCTGATTCCCTGCCTCTGATTCCGCGCCTCTGATTCCCCGCCTCTCTTTCCGTGTCTCTGATTCCCCGCCTCAGATTCCCTGCCTCAGATACCCTGCCTCTCTTTGCCTGCCTCTACTTCCGTGCCTCTTTCTCTGCATCTAGTTTCCCACATCTCATTTGCCCCCTCTGATTACCCGCCTCTGATTCCATGCCTCTGATTCACCGCCTCTGATTCCCCGCCTCTGATTCCCTGCCTCAGATTCCCTGCCTCAGATTCCTTTCCTCAGATTCCCTGCCTCTGTTTCCCGCCTCTGATTCCCCACGTCTGATTCCCCACCTCAGATTCCCTGCCTCAGATTCCCCGCCTCAGATGACCCGCCTCAGATTCCCCGCCTCAGATTCCCCGCCTCAGATTCCCCGCCTCAGTTTCTCCTCCTCAGATTCCCCGCCTCAGATTCCCTGCCTCAGATTCCCTGCCTCAGATTCCCTGCCTCAGCTTCCCTTCATCTGATTCCCTTCATCTAATTCCCTGCCTCTGATTCCCTGCCTCTGATTCCCTGCCTCTGATTCCCCGCCTCTGATTCCCCGCCTCAGATTCCCTGCCTCAGATTCCCTGCCTCAGATTCCCTGACTCAGATTTCCTGCCTCAGATTCCCTGCCTCTGATTGCCTTCCTCTGACTCCCTGCCTCTGATTCCCTGCCTCTGATTCCCTGCCTCTTATTCCCTGCCTCTGATTCCCTGCCTCTGATTCCCTGCCTCTGATTCCGCACCTCTGATTCCACGCCTCTCTTTCCTTGTCTCTGATTCCACGCCTCTGATTCCCTGCCTCTGATACCCTGCCACTCTTTGCCTGCCTCTATTTCCGTGCCTCTTTCTCTGCATCTAGTTTCCCACATCTCATTTGCCCCCTCTGATAACCCGCCTCTGATTCCATGCCTCTGATTCACTGCCTCAGATTCCCTGACTCAGATTTACCGCCTCAGATTCCCCGCCTCAGATTCCCTGCCTCAGATTCCCTGCCTCAGATTCCCTGCCTCAGATTCCCTGCCTCAGATTCCCTGCCTCAGATTCCCCGTCTCCGATTCCCCGCCTCTGATTCCCCGCCTCTGAATCCCCGCCTGTGATTCCCCGCCTCTGTTTCCCCGCCTCTGATTCCCCGCCTCTGATTCCCCGCCTCTGATTCCCCGCCTCTGATTGCCCGCCACTGATTGCCCGCCTCTGATTCCCCGCCTCTGATTCCCTGCCTCTGATTCCCTGCCTCTGATTCCCGGCCACTTATACCCCGCCTCCGATTCCACACCAATGTTTCACCGCCTCTGTTTCTCTGCCTCTTATTTCCCGGCTCAGATTCGCCGGCTCTGATTCCGCGCCTCTGATTCCACGCTTCTCTTTCCGTGTCTCTGATTGCCCGCCTCTGATTCCCCGCCTCTGATTCCCCGCCTCGGATTCCCCGGCTCTGATTCCCTGCATCAGATTCCCTGCCTCAGATTCCCTGCCTCTGATTCCCTGCATCAGATTCCCTGCCTCTGATTCCCCGCCTCTGATTCCCCGCTTCTGATTCCCCGCCTCTGATTCCCCGCCTCAGATTCCCTGCCTATGATTCCCTGCCTCTGATTCCCTGCCTCTGATTCCCTGCCTCTGATTCCCTGCCTCTGATTCCCTGCCCCTGATTCCCTGCCTCTGATTCCGCGCCTCTGATTCCCTGCCTCTGATACCCTGCCTCTCTTTGCCTGCCTCTATTTCCGTGCCTCTTTCTCTGCATCTCGTTTACCACATCTCATTTCCCCCCTCTGATAACCCGCCTCTGATTCCCCGCCTCTGATTCCCCGCCTCAGATTCCCCGGCTCTGATTCCCTGCCTCAGATTCCCCGCCTCGGATTCCCCGCCTCTGATTCCCCGCCTCTGATTCCCTGCGACAGATTCCGTGCCTCAGATTCCCTGTCTCTGATTCCCCGCCTCTTATTCCCCGCCTCTTATTCCCTGCCTCAGATTCCCCGGCTCTGATTCCCTGCCTCAGATTCCCTGCCTCAAATTCCCTGCCTCTGATTCCCCGCATCTGATTCCCCGCCTCTGATTCCCCGCCTCTGATTCCTCGCATGTGATTCCCCGCCTCTGATTCCACGCCTCTGATTCCCCGCCTCTGATTCCCCGCATCAGATTCTCCAGCTCTGATTCCCTGCCTCTGATTCCCCGCCTCTGAATCCCAGCCTCTGAATCCCCGCCTCTGATTCCCCGCCTCAGATTCCCCGCCTCAGATTCCTCGCCTCAGTTTCTCCTCCTCAGATTCCCCGCCTCAGATTCCCTGCCTCAGATTCCCTGCCTCAGATTCCCTGCCTCAGCTTCCCTTCATCTGATTCCCTTCATCTAATTCCCTGCCTCTGATTCCCTGCCTCTGATTCCCTGCCTCTGATTCCCCGCCTCTGATTCCCCGCCTCAGATTCCCTGCCTCAGATTCCCTGCCTCAGATTCCCTGCCTCAGATTTCCTGCCTCAGATTCCCTGCCTCTGATTGCGTGCCTCTGACTCCCTGCCTCTGATTCCCTGCCTCTGATTCCCTGCCACTTATTCCCTGCCTCTGATTCCCTGCCTCTGATTCCCTGCCTCTGATTCCGCACCTCTGATTCCACGCCTCTCTTTCCTTGTCTCTGATTCCACGCCTCTGATTCCCTGCCTCTGATACCCTGCCACTCTTTGCCTGCCTCTATTTCCGTGCCTCTTTCTCTGCATCTAGTTTCCCACATCTCATTTGCCCCCTCTGATAACCCGCCTCTGATTCCATGCCTCTGATTCACTGCCTCAGATTCTGTGGCTCAGATTCCCCGACTCAGATTTACCGCCTCAGATTCCCCGCCTCAGATTCCCTGCCTCAGATTCCCTGCCTCCGATTCCCTGCCTCAGATTCCCTGCCTCAGATTCCCTGACTCCAATTCCCCGCCTCTGATTCCCCGCCTCTGATTCCCCGCCTCTGATTCCCAGCCTCTGAATCCCCGCCTCTGAATCCCCGCCTCTGATTCCCCGCCTCTGATTCCCCGCCTCTGATTCCCCACCTCTGTCTGTATGCCTCTCTTTCGCCTCCGCTTTTTCCCCTACACTCTTTCCGCGCCTCTCTTTCCCTCCCTGAATTTCAACAACTCTTTTTGATCTGTTCTGTGTACCTCATTTTCAACACACAAGTTCCAACCACTATGTTTCACCCATCACTTTCCCCGCCTCTATTTTTCCACCTATGTTTACCCGCCTCTGTTTACCCACCTGTTTCACCGCCTCTGATTCCCCGCCTCTGATTCCCCACCTCTGTCTCGACGCCTCTCTTTCGCCTCCACTCTTTCCACTCCACTCTTTCCGTGCCTGTCTTTCCCTCCCTCAATTTCAACAACACTGTTTGATCTGTTTTGTGTACCTGATTTTAAACACACAAGTTCCAACCACTATGTTTTGCCCGCCTCTTTCCCCGCGGCTATTTATCCACCTATGTTTACCTGCCTCTGTTTACCCGCCTGTTTCCCCACCTCTGATTATCCACCTTTCATTCCCCGCCACTCTTTCCCTGCCTCTATTTCCGCGCCTCTTTCTCTGCCTCTCATTCCCCACAATGCTTTTCCTCTCGCTGATTCCCCGCCTCTGATTCCCCGCCTCTGATTCCCTGCCTCTGATTCCCCGCCTCTGATTCCCTGCCTCAGATTCCCTGCCTCAGATTCCCTGCCTCAGAATCCCTGCCTCTGATTCCCCGCCTCTGATTCACCGCCTCTTATTCCCCGCCTCTGATTCCCCGCCTCTGATTCCCCGTGTCTGATTCCCTGCCTCAGATTCCCCGGCTCTGATTCCCTGCATCAGATTCCCTGCCTCAGATTCCCTGCCTCTGATTCCCCGCCTCTGATTCCCTGCCTCTGATTCCCTGCCTCAGACTTCCTGCTTCTGAATCCCCGCCTTTGATTCCCCGCCTCTTATTCCTCGCCTCTGATTCCCAGCCTCTGATTCCCCGCCTCTGATTCCCTGCCTCTGATTCCCTGCCTCTGATTCCCTGCCACTGATACCCCGCCTCCGATTCCACACCAATGTTTCACCGCCTCTGTTTCTCTGCCTCTTATTTCCCGGCTCAGATTCGCCGGCTCTGATTCCGCGCCTCTGATTCCACGCTTCTCTTTCCGTGTCTCTGATAGCCCGCCTCTGATTCCCCGCCTCTGATTCCCCGCCTCAGATTCCCCGGCTCTGATTCCCTGCATCAGATTCCCTGCCTCAGATTCCCTGCCTCTGATTCCCTGCATCAGATTCCCTGCCTCTGATTCCCCGCCTCTGAATCCCCGCTTCTGATTCCCCGCCTCTGATTCCCCGCCTCTCAGATTCCCCGCCTATGATTCCCTGCCTCTGATTCCCTTCCTCTGATTCCCTGCCTCTGACTCCGCGCCTCTGATTCCACGCCTCTCTTTCCGTGTCTCTGATTCCGCGCCTCTGATTCCCTGCCTCTGATACCCTGCCTCTCTTTACCTGCCTCTATTTCCGTGCCTCTTTCTCTGCATCTCGTTTACCACATCTCATTTCCCCCCTCTGATAACCCGCCTCTGATTCCCCGCCTCTGATTCCCCACCTCAGATTCCCCGGCCTTGATTCCCTGCCTCAGATTCCCCGCCTCTGATTCCCCGCCTCTGATTCCCCGCCTATGATTCCCCACCTTTGATTCACCACCTCAGATTCCCCGGCTCTGATTCCCTGCCTCTTATTCCCTGCCTCAGATTCCCCGGCTCTGATTCCCTGCCTCAGATTCCCTGCCTAAAATTCCCTGCCTCTGATTCCCCGCATCTGATTCCCCGCCTCTGATTCCCCGCCTCTGATGCCTCGCATCTGATTCCCTGCCTCTGAATCCCCGCCTCTGATTCCACTCCTCTGATTCCACGCCTCTGATTCCCCGCCTCAGATTCCCTGCCTCTGATTACCCGCCTCCCTTTCCGCGCAACTTTCCCGGCCTCCGTTTCCCCACGTCTCTTTCCCCGCCTCTGATTCCACACCTTTCATTCCCCGCCTCTCTTTCCTGCCTCTATTTCTGCGCCTCTTTCTCTGCCTCTCTTTCCCCACATCTCTTTTCCTCCCTCTGATTCCCCGCCTCTGATTCCCCTCCTCTGATTCCCTGCCTCTGATTCCCTGCCTCTGATTCCCCGCCTCTGATTTCCCGCCTCTGATTCCCCTCCTCTGATTCCCTGCCTCTGATTCCCTGCCTCTGATTCCCTGCCTCTGATTCCCTGCCTCTGATTCCCCGCCTCTGATTCCCCGCCTCTGATTCCCTGCCTCTGATACACTGCCTCTCATTCCCTGCCTCTATTTCCGTACATCTTTCACTGCATCTCGTTTCCCACATCTCATTTCCCCCCTCTGATAACCCGCCTCAGATTCCCCGCCTCAGATTCCCCGCCTCAGATTCCCCGCCTCAGATTCCCTGCCTCAGATTCCCTGCCTCAGCTTCCCTTCATCTGATTCCCTTCATCTAATTCCCTGCCTCTGATTCCCCGCATCTGATTCCCCGCCTCTGATTCCCTGCCTCTGATTCCCCGCCTCTGATTCCCCATCTCAGATTCCCTGCCTTGGTTTCCCTGCCTCAGATTCCCCGGCTCTGATTCCCTGCCTCTTATTCCCTGCCTCAGATTCCCCGGCTCTGATTCCCTGCCTCAGATTCCCTGCCTAAAATTCCCTGCCTCTGATTCCCCGCATCTGATTCCCCGCCTCTGATAACCCGCCTCTGATGCCTCGCATCTGATTCCCTGCCTCTGAATCCCCGCCTCTGATTCCACTCCTCTGATTCCACGCCTCTGATTCCCCGCCTCAGATTCCCTGCCTCTGATTACCCGCCTCCCTTTCCGCGCAACTTTCCCGGCCTCCGTTTCCCCACGTCTCTTTCCCCGCCTCAGATTCCACGCCTCTGATTCCCCGCCTCTGATTCCACACCTTTCATTCCCCGCCTCTCTTTGCCTGCCTCTATTTCCGCGCCTCTTTCTCTGCCTCTCTTTCCCCACATCTCTTTTCCTCCCTCTGATTCCCCGCCTCTGATTCCCCTCCTCTGATTCCCTGCCTCTGATTCCCTGCCTCTGATTCCCCGCCTCTGATTCCCCGCCTCTGATTTCCCGCCTCTGATTCCCCTCCTCTGATTCCCTGCCTCTGATTCCCTGCCTCTGATTCCCGGCCTCTGATTCCCCGCCTCTGATTCCCCGCCTCTGATTCCCTGCCTCTGATACACTGCCTCTCATTCCCTGCCTCTATTTCCGTGCATCTTTCACTGCATCTCGTTTCCCACATCTCATTTCCCCCCTCTGATAACCCGCCTCAGATTCCCCGCCTCAGATTCCCCGCCTCTGATTCCCCACCTCAGATTCCCTGCCTTGGTTTCCCTGCCTCTGATTCCCTGCCTCTGATTCCCCGCCTCTGATTCGCCGCCTCTGATTCCCCTCCTCTGATTCCCCGCCTCTGATTCCCTGCCTCTGATGACCAACCTCTGATTCCCCGCCTCAGATTCCCCGGCTCTGATTCCCTGCCTCAGATTCCCTGCCTCAGATTCCCTGCCTCTGATTTCCCACTTCAGATTACCCACCTCTGATTCCCCGCCTCTGATTCCCCGCCTCTGATTCCCTGCCTCTGATTCCCCACCTCTGATTCCTCGCCTCCCTATCCGCACAACTTTCCCAGCCTCCGTTTCCCCACATCTCTTTCCCCACCTCTAATTCCCCGCCTCAGATTCCTCGGCTCTGATTCCCTGCCTCAGATTCCCTGCCTCTGATTCCCCGCCTCTGATTCCCCGCCTCTGATTCCCCAAATCTGTCTCTATGCCTCTCTTTCACCTCTGTTCTTTCACCTCCACTCTTTGCGCGCCTCTCTTTCCCTCCCTCAATTTCAACAACTCTGTTTGATCTTTTCTGTGTACCTCATTTTCAACACACAATTTCCAACCACTATGTTTCACCCATCTCTTTCCCCGCCTCTCTTTATCTGCCTATGTTTACCCACCTCTGTTTACCCGCCTGTTTCACCACCTCTGATTCCCCACCTCAGATTCCCCGCCTCAGATTCCCTGCCTCTGATTCCCTGCCTCTGATTCCCTGCCTCTGATTCCCGGCCACTTATACCCCGCCTCCGATTCCACACCAATGTTTCACCGCCTCTGTTTCTCTGCCTCTTATTTCCCGGCTCAGATTCGCCGGCTCTGATTCCGCGCCTCTGATTCCACGCTTCTCTTTCCGTGTCTCTGATTGCCCGCCTCTGATTCCCCGCCTCTGATTCCCCGCCTCGGATTCCCCGGCTCTGATTCCCTGCATCAGATTCCCTGCCTCAGATTCCCTGCCTCTGATTCCCTGCATCAGATTCCCTGCCTCTGATTCCCCGCCTCTGATTCCCCGCTTCTGATTCCCCGCCTCTGATTCCCCGCCTCTGATTCCCCGCCTCAGATTCCCTGCCTATGATTCCCTGCCTCTGATTCCCTGCCTCTGATTCCCTGCCTCTGATTCCCTGCCCCTGATTCCCTGCCTCTGATTCCGCACCTCTGATTCCACGCCTCTCTTTCCGTGTCTCTTTCTCTGCATCTCGTTTACCACATCTCATTTCCCCCCTCTGATAACCCGCCTCTGATTCCCCGCCTCTGATTCCCCGCCTTTGATTCCCCGCCTCTGATTCCCTGCCTCTGATTCCCCGCCTCTGATTCCTCACCTCCCTATCCGCACAACTTTCCCAGCCTCCGTTTCCCCACATCTCTTTCCCCACCTCTAATTCCCCGCCTCAGATTCCCCGGCTCTGATTCCCTGCCTCAGATTCCCTGCGACAGATTCCGTGCCTCAGATTCCCTGCCTCTGATTCCCCGCCTCTTATTCCCCGCCTCTTATTCCCTGCCTCAGATTCCCCGGCTCTGATTCCCTACCTCAGATTCCCTGCCTCAAATTCCCTGACTCTGATTCCCCGCATCTGATTCCCCGCCTCTGATTCCCCGCCTCAGATTCCCCGGCTCTGATTCCCCGCATCAGATTCTCCAGCTCTGATTCCCTGCCTCAGATTCCCTGCCTCAGATTCCCTGCCTCCCATTCCCCGCCTCTGATTCCCCGCCTCTGATTCCCCGCCTCTGATTCCCCGCCTCTGAATCCCAGCCTCTGAATCCCTGCCTCTGATTCCCCGCCTCTGTTTCCCCGCCTCGGATTCCCTGCCTCTGATTCCGCGCCTCTGATTCCACGCCTCTCTTTCCGTGTCTCTGATTCCCCGCCTCTGATTCCCTGCCTCTGATACACTGCCTCTCATTCCCTGCCTCTATTTCCGTGCATCTTTCACTGCATCTCGTTTCCCACATCTCATTTCCCCCCTCTGATAACCCGCCTCAGATTCCCCGCCTCAGATTCCCCGCCTCAGATTCCCTGCCTCAGATTCCCTGCCTCAGATTCCCTTCATCTTATTCCCTTCATCTGATTCCCTGCCTCTGATTCCCCGCATCTGATTCCCCGCCTCTGATTCCCTGCCTCTGATTCCCCGCCTCTGATTCCCCACCTCAGATTCCCTGCCTTGGTTTCCCTGCCTCAGATTCCCTGCCTCTGATTCCCCGCCTCTGATTCGCCGCCTCTGATTCCCCTCCTCTGATTCCCCGCCTCTGATTCCCTGCCTCTGATTCCCCGCCTCTGATTCCTCGCCTCCCTATCCGCACAACTTTCCCAGCCTCCGTTTCCCCACATCTCTTTCCCCACCTCTAATTCCCCGCCTCAGATTCCTCGGCTCTGATTCCCTGCCTCAGATTCCCTGCCTCAGATTCCCCGTCTCTGATTTCCTGCCTCTGATTGCCCGCCTCTGATTCCCCGCCTCTGATTCCCCGCCTCTGATTCCCCAACTCTGTCTCTATGCCTCTCTTTCACCTCTGTTCTTTCACCTCCACTCTTTCCGCGCCTCTCTTTCCCTCCCTCAATTTCAACAACTCTGTTTGATCTTTTCTGTGTACCTCATTTTCAACACACAATTTCCAACCACTATGTTTCACCCATCTCTTTCCCCGCCTCTATTTATCTGCCTATGTTTACCCACCTCTGTTTACCCGCCTGTTTAACCACCTCTGATTCCCCACCTCAGATTCCCCGCCTCAGATTCCCTGCCTCCGATTCCCTGCCTCTGATTCCCTGCCTCTGATTCCCGGCCACTTATACCCCGCCTCCGATTCCACACCAATGTTTCACCGCCTCTGTTTCTCTGCCTCTTATTTCCCGGCTCAGATTCGCCGGCTCTGATTCCGCGCCTCTGATTCCACGCTTCTCTTTCCGTGTCTCTGATTGCCCGCCTCTGATTCCCCGCCTCTGATTCCCCGCCTCGGATTCCCCGGCTCTGATTCCCTGCATCAGATTCCCTGCATCAGATTCCCTGCCTCTGATTCCCTGCATCAGATTCCCTGCCTCTGATTCCCCGCCTCTGATTCCCCGCTTCTGATTCCCCGCCTCTGATTCCCCGCCTCAGATTCCCTGCCTATGATTCCCTGCCTCTGATTCCCTGCCTCTGATTCCCTGCCTCTGATTCCCTGACTCTGATTCCCTGCCTCTGATTCCCTGCCCCTGATTCCCTGCCTCTGATTCCGCGCCTCTGATTCCACGCCTCTCTTTCCGTGTCTCTGATTCCGCGCCTCTGATTCCCTGCCTCTGATACCCTGCCTCTCTTTGCCTGCCTCTATTTCCGTGCCTCTTTCTCTGCATCTCGTTTACCACATCTCATTTCCCCCCTCTGATAACCCGCCTCTGATTCCCCGCCTCTGATTCCCCGCCTCAGATTCCCCGGCTCTGATTCCCTGCCTCAGATTCCCCGCCTCGGATTCCCCGCCTCTGATTCCCCGCCTCTGATTCCCTGCGACAGATTCCGTGCCTCAGATTCCCTGCCTCTGATTCCCCGCCTCTTATTCGCCGCCTCTTATTCCCTGCCTCTGATTCCCCGCATCTGATTCCCCGCCTCTGATTCCCCGCCTCTGATTCCTCGCATCTGATTCCCCGCCTCTGATTCCCCGCCTCTGATTCCCTGCCTCTGATACCCTGCCTCTCATTCCCTGCCTCTATTTCCGTGCATCTTTCTCTGCATCTTGTTTCACACATCTCATTTCCCCCCTCTGATAAACCGCCTCTGATTCCATGCCTGTGATTCCCTGCCTCAGATTCCCCGCCTCAGATTCCCCGACTCAGATTCCCCCTTTCAGATTCCCCGCCTCAGATTCCCTGCCTCAGATTCCCTGCCTCAGATTCCCTGCCTCAGATTCACTGCCTCAGATTCCCTTCATCTGATTCCCTTCATTTGATTCCCTTCGTCTGATTCCCCGCCTCAGATTCCCTGCCTCTGATTCCCCGCCTCTGATTCCCCACCTCTGATTCCCTGCCTCAAATTCCCTGGCTCATATTCCCTGCTTCAGATTCCCTGCCTCAGATTCCCTGCCTCTGATTCCCCGCATCTGATTCCCCGCCTCTGATTCCCTCCTCTGATTCCCGCCTCAGATTCACTGCCTCTGATTCCCTGCCTCTGATTCACTGCATCTGATTCCATGCCTCTGAATCCCCGCCTCCGATTCCGCACCCACGTTTCTCCGTCTCTGTTGCTCTGCCTCTTATTTGCTGGCTCAGTTTCGCCGGCTCTGATTCCGCACCTCTGATTCCACGCCTCTCTTTCCGTGTCTCTGATTCCCCGCCTCTGATTCCCTGCCTCTGATACCCTGCCTCTATTTCGCTGCCCCTATTTCCGTGCCTCTTTCTCTGCATCTCGTTTCCCACATCTCATTTCCCCCCTCTGATAACCCGCCTCAGATTCCCCGCCTCAGATTCCCTGCCTCAGATTCCCTGCCTCAGATTCCCTTCATCTTATTCCCTTCATCTGATTCCCTGCCTCTGATTCCCCACCTCTGATTCCCCGCCTCTAATTCCCCGCCTCTGATTCTCCGCTTCTGATACCCCACCTCAGATTCCCTGCCTTAGTTTCCCTGCCTCAGATTCCCCGCCTCTGATTCCCTGCCTCTGATTCCCTGCCTCAGATTCCCTGCCTCAAATTCCCTGCCTCTGATTCCCCGCATCTGACTCCCCGCCTGTGATTCCCCGCCTCTGATTCCTCGCATCTGATTCCCAGCCTCTGATTCCCCACCTCTGATTCCACGCCTCTGATTCCCCGCCTCTGATTCCCCGCCTCAGATTCCCCAGCTCTGATTCCCTGCCTCAGTTTCCCTGCCTCAGATTCCCTGCCTCCGATTCCCCGCCTCTGATTCCCCGCCTCTGATACCCCGCCTCTGATTCCCCGCATCTGAATCCCAGCCTCTGAATCCCCGCCTCTGATTACCCGCCTCTGTTTCCCCGCCTCGGATTCCCCGCCTCTGATTACCCGCCTCCCTTTCCACGCAACTTTCCCGGCCTCCGTTTCCCCACATCTCTTTCCCCGCCTCAGATTCCACGCCTCTGATTCCCCGCCTCTGATTCCCCGCCTCTCTTTCCCTGCCTCTATTTCCGCGCCTCTTTCTCTGCCTCTCTTTCCCCACATCTCTTTTCTTCCCTCTGATTCCCCGCCTCTGATTCCCCTCCTCTGATTCCCTGCCTCTGATTCCCTGCCTCTGATTCCCCGCCTCTGATTCCCTGCCTCTGATTCCCCTCCTCTGATTCCCTGCCTCTGATTCCCTGCCTCTTATTCCCTGCCTCTGATTCCCCGCATCTGATTCCCTGCCTCTGATTCCCTGCCTCTGATTCCCTGCCTCTGATTCCGGTCCTCTGATTCCAAGCCTCTCTCTCCGTGTCTCTGATTCCCCGCCTCTGATTCCCTGCCTCTGATACCCTGCCTCTCATTCCCTACCTCTATTTCCGTGCATCATTCTCTGCATCTTGTTTCCCACATCTCATTTCCCCCCTCTGATAACCCGCCTCTGATTCCATGCCTGTGATTCCCTGCCTCAGATTCCCCGCTTCAGATTCCCCTACTCAGATTCCCCGCCTCAGATTTCCCGCCTCAGATTCCCTGCCTCAGATTCCCTGCCTCAGATTCCCTGCCTCAGATTCCCAGCCTCAGATTCCCTTCATCTGATTCCCTTCATTTGATACCCTGCGTCTGATTCCCGGCCTCTGATTCCCCGCCTCTGATTCCCCACCTCTGATTCCCCACCTCTGATTCCCTGCCTCAGATTCCCTGGCTCAGATTCCCTGCTTCTGATTCCCTGCCTCAGATTCCCTGCCACTGATTCCACGCATCTGATTCCCCTCCTCTGATTCCCTGCTTCTGATTCCCGCCTCTGATTCCCTGCCTCTGATTCCCCGCCTCTGAATCCCCGCCTCTGATTCCTCGCCTCTGATTCCCTGCCTCAGATTCCCCGGCTCTGATTCCATGCCTCAGATTCCCTGCCTCAGATTCCCTGCCTCCGATTCCCCACCTCTGATTCCCCGCCTATGATTCCCCGCCTCTGATTCCCAGCCTCTGAATCCCCACCTCTGAATCCCCGCCTCTGATTCCCCGCCTCTGATTCCCTGCCTCTGATTCCAGGCCTCTTATTCACCGCCTCTGATTCCCCACCTCTGATTGCCTGCCACTGATTGCCCGCCTCTGATTCCCCGCCTCTGATTCCCCGCCTCTGATTCCCCACCTCTGTCTGTATGCCTCTCTTTCGCCTCCGCTTTTTCCCCTACACTTTTTCCGCGCCTCTCTTTTCCTCCCTCAATTTCAACAACTCTGTTTGATCTGTTCTGTGTACCTCATTTTCAACACACAATTTCCAACCACTATGTTTCACCCATCACCTTCCCCGCCTCTATTTCTCCGCCTATGTTTACCCACCTCTGTTTTCCCACCTGTTTCACCGCCTCTGATTCCCCGCCTATGATTCCCCACCTCTGTCTCTACGCCTCTCTTTCGCCTCCACTCTTTCCCCTCCACTCTTTCCGTGCCTGTCTTTCCCTCCCTCAATTTCAACAACACTGTTTGATCTGTTTTGTGTACCTGATTTTAAACACACAAGTTCCAACCACTATGTTTTGCCCGCCTCTTTCACCGCCTCTATTTATCCACCTATGTTTACCTGCCTCTGTTTACCCGCATGTTTCCCCGCCTCTGATTCCCCACCTTTCATTCCCCGCCTCGCTTTCCCTGCCTCTATTTCCGCGCCTCTTTCACTGCCTCTCTTTCCCCACATCTCTTTTCCTCCCGCTGATTCCCCGCCTCTGATTCCCCGCCTCTGATTCCCTGCCTCTGATTCCCCGCCTCTGATTCCCTGCCTCAGAATCCCTGCCTCAGATTCCCTGCCTCAGATTCCCTGCCTCTGATTCCCCGCCTCTGATTCCCCGCCTCTTATTCCCCGCCTCTGATTCCCCTCCTCTGATTCCCCGCCTCTGATGCCCTGCCTCAGATTCCCCGGCTCTGATTCCCTGCATCAGCTTCCCTGCCTCATATTCCCTGCCTCTGATTCCCTGCCTCTGATTCCCTGCCTCTGATTCCCCGCCTCTGATTCCCTGCCTCAGATTCCCTGCCTCAGATTCCCTGCCTCAGATTCCCTGCCTCTGATTCCCCGCCTCTGATTCCCTGCCTCTGATTCCCTGCCTCAGATTCCCTGCCTCTGATTCCCCGCCTCTTATTCCCCACCTCATATTCCCCGCCTCAGATTCCCCGGCTCTGATTCCCTGCCTCAGATTCCCTGCCTCAAATTCCCTGCCTCTGATTCCCCGCATCTGATTCCCCGCCTCTGATTCCCCGCCTCTGATTCCTCGCATCTGATTCCCCGCCTCTGATTCCCCACCTCTGATTCCACGCCTCTGATTCCCCGCCTCTGATTCCCCGCCTCAGGTTCCCCAGCTCTGATTCCCTGCCTCAGATTCCCTGCCTCAGATTCCCTGCGTCCGATTCCCCGCCTCTGAATCCCAGCCTCTGAATCCCCGCCTCTGATTCCCCGCCTCTGTTTCCCCGCCTCGGATTCCCCGCCTCTGATTCCCCGCCTCTGATTCCCCGCCTCTGCTTCCCCGCTTCTGATTCCCCGCCTCTGATTCCCCGCCTCAGATTCCTTGCCTATGATTCCCTGCCTCTGATTCCCTGCCTCTGATTCCCTGACTCTGATTCCCTGCCTCTTATTCCCTGCCCCTGATTCCCTGCCTCTGATTCCGCGCTTCTGATTCCACGCCTCTCTTTCCGTGTCTCTGATTCCGCGCCTCTGATTCCCTGCCTCTGATACCCTGCCTCTCTTTGCCTTCCTCTATATCCGTGCCTCTTTCTCTGCATCTCGTTTACCACATCTCATTTCCCCCCACTGATAACCCGCCTTTGATTCCCCGCCTCTGATTCCCCGCCTCTGATTCCCTGCCTTTAATTCCCCGCCTCTGATTCCCCACCTCTGATTCCCCACCTCTGATTCCCCGCCTCTGATTCCCCGCCTCTGATTCCCCACCTCAGATTTCCCGGCTCTGATTCCCTGCCTCAGATTCCCTGCGACAGATTCCCTGCCTCAGATTCCCTGCCTCTGATTCCCCGCCTCTTATTCCCCAACTCTTATTCCCCGCCTCAGATTCCCCGGCTCTGATTCCCTGCCTCAGATTCCCTGCCTCAAATTCCCTGCCTCTGATTCACCGCATCTGATTCCCCGCCTGTGATTCCCCGCCTCTGATTCCTCGCATCTGATTCCCAGCCTCTGATTCCCCACCTCTGATTCCACGCCTCTGATTCCCCGCCTCTGATTCCCCGCCTCAGATTCCCCAGCTCTGATTCCCTGCCTCAGATTCCCTGCCTCAGATTTCCTGCCTCCGATTCCCCGCCTCTGATTCCCCGCCTCTTATACCCCGCCTCTGATTCCCCGCATCTGAATCCCAGCCTCTGAATCCCCGCCTCTGATTCCCCGCCTCTGTTTCCCCACCTCGGATTCCCCGCCTCTGATTACCCGCCTCCCTTTCCGCGCAACTTTCCCGGCCTCCGTTTCCCCACATCTCTTTCCCCGCCTCAGATTCCACGCCTCTGATTCCCCGCCTCTGATTCCCCACCTTTCATTCCCCGCCTCTCTTTCCCTACCTCTATTTCCGCGCCTCTTTCTCTGCCTCTCTTTCCCCACATCTCTTTTCTTCCCTCTGATTCCCCGCCTCTGATTCCCCTCCTCTGATTCCCTGCCTCTGATTCCCTGCCTCTGATTCCCCGCCTCTGATTCCCCGCCTCTGATTCCCCTCCTCTGATTCCCTGCCTCTGATTCCCTGCCTCTTATTCCCTGCCTCTGATTCCCCGCCTCTGATTCCCTGCCTCTGATTCCCTGCCTCTGATTCCCTGCCTCTGATTCCGGTCCTCTGATTCCAAGCCTCTCTTTCCGTGTCTCTGATTCCCCACCTCTGATTCCCTGCCTCTGATACCCTGCCTCTCATTCCCTACCTCTATTTCCGTGCATCATTCTCTGCATCTTGTTTCCCACATCTCATTTCCCCCCTCTGATAACCCGCATCTGATTCCATGCCTGTGATTCCCTGCCTCAGATTCCCCGCTTCAGATTCCCCTACTCAGATTCCCCGCCTCAGATTTCCCGCCTCAGATTCCCTGCCTCAGATTCCCTGCCTCAGATTCCCTGCCTCAGATTCCCAGCCTCAGATTCCCTTCATCTGATTCCCTTCATTTGATTCCCTGCGTCTGATTCCCGGCCTCTGATTCCCCGCCTCTGATTCCCCGCCTCTGATTCCCCACCTCTGATTCCCTGCCTCAGATTCCCTGGCTCAGATTCCCTGCTTCTGATTCCCTGCCTCAGATTCCCTGCGTCTGATTCCCGGCCTCTGATTCCCCGCCTCTGATTCCCCGCCTCTGATTCCCCACCTCTGATTCCCTGCCTCAGATTCCCTGGCTCAGATTCCCTGCTTCTGATTCCCTGCCTCAGATTCCCTGCCACTGATTCCCCGCCTCTGATTCCCCGCCTCTGATTCCCTGCGACAGATTCCGTGCCTCAGATTCCCTGCCTCTGATTCCCCGCCTCTTATTCCCCGCCTCTTATTCCCTGCCTCAGATTCCCCGGCTCTGATTCCCTGCCTCAGATTCCCTGCCTCAAATTCCCTGCCTCTGATTCCCCGCATCTGATTCCCCGCCTCTGATTCCCCGCCTCTGATTCCTCGCATCTGATTCCCCGCCTCTGATTCCCCGCCTCTGATTCCACGCCTCTGATTCCCCGCCTCTGATTCCCCGCATCAGATTCTCCAGCTCTGATTCCCTGCCTCAGATTCCCTGCCTCAGATTCCCTGCCTCCCATTCCCCGCCTCTGATTCCCCGCCTCTGATTCCCCGCCTCTGATTCCCCGCCTCTGAATCCCAGCCTCTGAATCCCCGCCTCTGATTCCCCGCCTCTGTTTCCCCGCCTCGGATTCCCCGCCTCTGATTCCCCGTCTCTGATTCCCTGCCTCTGATTACCCGCCTCCCTTTCCGCGCAACTTTCCCGGCCTCCGTTTCCCCACATCTCTTTCCCCGCCTCAGATTCCAC
The DNA here is from genome assembly GCF_036971445.1 of Narcine bancroftii. Taxonomy (NCBI): domain Eukaryota; kingdom Metazoa; phylum Chordata; class Chondrichthyes; order Torpediniformes; family Narcinidae; genus Narcine; species Narcine bancroftii. Next base: position 91,295,256 of record NC_091481.1, read on the forward strand.
GCCTCAGATTCCACGCCTCTGATTCCCCGCCTCTGATTCCCCACATTTCATTCCACGCCTCTCTTTCCCTGCCTCTATTTCCGCGCCTCTTTCTCTGCCTCTCTTTCCCCACATCGCTTTTCCTCCCTCTGATTCCCCACCTCTGATACCCCTCCTCTGATTCCCTGCCTCAAATTCCCTGCCTCTGATTCCCCGCCTCTGATTCCCCGCCTCTGATTCCCCTCCTCTGATTCCCTGCCTCTGATTCTCTGCCTCTGATTCCCTGCCTCTGATTCCCCGCCTCTGATTCCCTGCCTCTGATTCCCTGCCTCTGATACCCTGCCTCTCATTCCCTGCCTCTATTTCCGTGCATCTTTCTCTGCATCTTGTTTCACACATCTCATTTCCCCCCTCTGATAAACCGCCTCTGATTCCATGCCTGTGATTCCCTGCCTCAGATTCCCCGCCTCAGATTCCCCGACTCAGATTCCCCCTTTCAGATTCCCCGCCTCAGATTCCCTGCCTCAGATTCCCTGCCTCAGATTCCCTGCCTCAGATTCACTGCCTCAGATTCCCTTCATCTGATTCCCTTCATTTGATTCCCTTCGTCTGATTCCCCGCCTCAGATTCCCTGCCTCTGATTCCCCGCCTCTGATTCCCCGCCTCTGATTCCCCGCCTCTGATGACCCGCCTCTGATTCCCCGCCTCAGATTCCCCGGCTCTGATTCCCTGCCTCAGATTTCCTGCCTCAGATTCCCTACCTCTGATTTCCCACTTCTGATTACCCGCCTCTGATTCCCCTCCTCTGATTCCCCGCCTCTGATTCCCTACCTCTGATTCCCCGCCTCAGATTCCCCGGCTCTGATTCCCCGCATCTGATTCCCTGCCTCTAATTCCCCGCCTCTGATTCCCGGCCTCTGATTCCCTGCCTCTGATTCCCCACCTCTGATTCCCCGCCTCCCTTTCCGCACAACTTTCCCGGCCTCCGTTTCCAAACATCTCTTTCCCCGCCTCTAATTCCCCGCCTCAGATTCCCCGGCTCTGATGCCCTGCCTCAGATTCCCTGCCTCAGATTCCCCGTCTCTGATTTCCCACCTCTGATTGCCCGCCTCTGATTCCCCGTCTCTGATTCCCCGCCTCTGATTCCCCAACTCTGTCTCTATGCCTCTCTTTCACCTCTGCTCTTTCCCCTCCAATCTTTCCGCGCCTTTCTTTCCCTCCCTCAATTTCAACAACTCTGTTTGATCTGTTCTCTGTACCTCATTTTCAACACACAATTTCCAACCACTATGTTTCACCGATCTCTTTCCCCGCCTCTATTTATCTGCCTATGTTTACCCACCTCTGTTTACCCGCCTGTTTCACCGCCTCTCATTCCCCACCTCAGATTCCCCGCCTCAGATTCCCCGCCTCTGATTCCCTGCCTCTGATTCCCTGCCTCTGATTCTCTGCCTCTGATTCCCTGCCACTGATATCCCGCCTCCGATTCCACACCAATGTTTCACCGCCTCTGTTTAACTGCCTCTTATTTCCCGGCTCAGATTCGCCGGCACTGATTCCGCGCCTCTGTTTCCACGCTTCTCGTTCCGTGTCTCTGATAGCCCGCCTCTGATTCCCCGCCTCTGATTCCCCACCTCAGATTCCCCGGCTCTGATTCCCTGCATCAGATTCCCTGCCTCAGATTCCCTGCCTCTGATTCCCTGCATCAGATTCCCTGCCTCTGATTCCCCGCCTCTGATTCCCCGCTTCTGATTCCCCGCCTCTGATTCCCCGCCTCAGATTCCCTGCCTATGATTCCCTGCCTCTGATTCCCTGCCTCTGATTCCGTGCCTCTGATCCCACGCTTCTCTTTCCGTGTCTCTGATAGCCCGCCTCTGATTCCCCGCCTCTGATTCCCCGCCTCAGATTCCCCGGCTCTCATTCCCTGCATCAGATTCCCTGCCTCAGATTCCCTGCCTCTGATTCCCCGCCTCTGATTCCCCGCTTCTGATTTCCCGCCTCTGATTCCCCGCCTCAGATTCCTTGCCTATGATTCCCTGCCTCTGATTCCCTGCCTCTGATTCCCTGACTCTGATTCCCTGCCTCTGATTCCCTGCCCCTGATTCCCTGCCTCTGATTCCGCGCTTCTGATTCCACGCCTCTCTTTCCGTGTCTCTGATTCCGCGCCTCTGATTCCCTGCCTCTGATACACTGCCTCTCTTTGCCTGCCTCTATATCCGTGCCTCTTTCTCTGCATCTCGTTTACCACATCTCATTTCCCCCCACTGATAACCCGCCTCTGATTCCCCGCCTCTGATTCCCCGCCTCTGATTCCCCGCCTCTAATTCCCCGCCTCTGATTCCCCACCTCTGATTCCCCACCTCTGATTCCCCTCCTCTGATTCCCCTCCTCTGATGCCCTGCCTCTGATTCCCTGCCTCTGATTCCCCGCCTCTGATTCCCCGCCTCTGATTCCCCTCCTCTGATTCCCTGCCTCTGATTCCCTGCCTCAGATTCCCTGCCTCAAATTCCCTGCCTCTGATTCCCCGCATCTGACTCCCCGCCTGTGATTCCCCGCCTCTGATTCCTCGCATCTGATTCCCAGCCTCTGATTCCCCGCCTCTGATCCACGCCTCTGATTCCCCGCCTCTGATTCCCCGCCTCAGATTCCCCAGCTCTGATTCCCTGCCTCAGTTTCCCTGCCTCAGATTCCCTGCCTCCGATTACCCTCCTCTGATTCCCCGCCTCTGATACCCCGCCTCTGATTCCCCGCATCTGAATCCCAGCCTCTGAATCCCCGCCTCTGATTACCCGCCTCTGTTTCCCCGCCTCGGATTCCCCGCCTCTGATTACCCGCCTCCCTTTCCACGCAACTTTCCCGGCCTCCGTTTCCCCACATCTCTTTCCCCGCCTCAGATTCCACGCCTCTGATTCCCCGCCTCTGATTCCCCGCCTCTCTTTCCCTGCTTCTATTTCCGCGCCTCTTTCTCTGCCTCTCTTTCCCCACATCTCTTTTCTTCCCTCTGATTCCCCGCCTCTGATTCCCCTCCTCTGATTCCCTGCCTCTGATTCCCTGCCTCTGATTCCCCGCCTCTGATTCCCTGCCTCTGATTCCCCTCCTCTGATTCCCTGCCTCTGATTCCCTGCCTCTTATTCCCTGCCTCTGATTCCCCGCCTCTGATTCCCTGCCTCTGATTCCCTGCCTCTGATTCCCTGCCTCTGATTCCGGTCCTCTGATTCCAAGCCTCTCTCTCCGTGTCTCTGATTCCCCGCCTCTGATTCCCTGCCTCTGATACCCTGCCTCTCATTCCCTACCTCTATTTCCGTGCATCATTCTCTGCATCTTGTTTCCCACATCTCATTTCCCCCCTCTGATAACCCGCCTCTGATTCCATGCCTGTGATTCCCTGCCTCAGATTCCCCGCTTCAGATTCCCCTACTCAGATTCCCCGCCTCAGATTTCCCGCCTCAGATTCCCTGCCTCAGATTCCCTGCCTCAGATTCCCTGCCTCAGATTCCCAGCCTCAGATTCCCTTCATCTGATTCCCTTCATTTTATACCCTGCGTCTGATTCCCGGCCTCTGATTCCCCGCCTCTGATTCCCCGCCTCTGATTCCCCACCTCTGATTCCCTGCCTCAGATTACCTGGCTCAGATTCCCTGCTTCAGATTCCCTGCCTCAGATTCCCTGCCACTGATTCCACGCATCTGATTCCCCTCCTCTGATTCCCTGCTTCTGATTCCCGCCTCTGATTCCCTGCCTCTGATTCCCCGCCTCTGAATCCCCGCCTCTGATTCCTCGCCTCTTATTCCCTGCCTCAGATTCCCCGGCTCTGATTCCATGCCTCAGATTCCCTGCCTCAGATTCCCTGCCTCCGATTCCCCGCCTCTGATTCCCCGCCTATGATTCCCCGCCTCTGATTCCCAGCCTCTGAATCCCCACCTCTGAATCCCCGCCTCTGATTCCCCGCCTCTGATTCCACGCCTCTGATTCCCCGCCTCTGATTCCAGGCCTCTTATTCACCGCCTCTGATTCCCCACCTCTGATTGCCTGCCACTGATTGCCCGCCTCTGATTCCCCGCCTCTGATTCCCCGCCTCTGATTCCCCACCTCTGTCTGTATGCCTCTCTTTCGCCTCCGCTTTTCCCCCTACACTTTTTCCGCGCCTCTCTTTTCCTCCCTCAATTTCAACAACTCTGTTTGATCTGTTCTGTGTACCTCATTTTCAACACACAATTTCCAACCACTATGTTTCACCCATCACCTTCCCCGCCTCTATTTCTCCACCTATGTTTACCCACCTCTGTTTACCCACCTGTTTCACCGCCTCTGATTCCCCGCCTATGATTCCCCACCTCTGTCTCTACGCCTCTCTTTCGCCTCCACTCTTTCCCCTCCACTCTTTCCGTGCCTGTCTTTCCCTCCCTCAATTTCAACAACACTGTTTGATCTGTTTTGTGTACCTGATTTTAAACACACAAGTTCCAACCACTATGTTTTGCCCGCCTCTTTCACCGCCTCTATTTATCCACCTATGTTTACCTGCCTCTGTTTACCCGCTTGTTTCCCCGCCTCTGATTCCCCACCTTTCATTCCCCGCCTCGCTTTCCCTGCCTCTATTTCCGCGCCTCTTTCACTGCCTCTCTTTCCCCACATCTCTTTTCCTCCCGCTGATTCCCCGCCTCTGATTCCCCGCCTCTGATTCCCTGCCTCTGATTCCCCGCCTCTGATTCCCTGCCTCAGATTCCCTGCCTCAGATTCCCTGCCTCAGATTCCCTGCCTCTGATTCCCCGCCTCTGATTCCCCGCCTCTTATTCCCCGCCTCTGATTCCCCTCCTCTGATTCCCCGCCTCTGATGGCCTGCCTCAGATTCCCCGGCTCTGATTCCCTGCATCAGCTTCCCTGCCTCATATTCCCTGCCTCTGATTCCCTGCCTCTGATTCCCTGCCTCTGATTCCCCACCTCTGATTCCCTGCCTCAGATTCCCTGCCTCAGATTCCCTGCCTCTGATTCCCCGCCTCTGATTCCCTGCCTCTGATTCCCTGCCTCAGATTCCCTGCCTCTGATTCCCCGCCTCTTATTCCCCACCTCATATTCCCCGCCTCAGATTCCCCGGCTCTGATTCCCTGCCTCAGATTCCCTGCCTCAAATTCCCCGCCTCTGATTCCTCGCATCTGATTCCCCGCCTCTGATTCCCCACCTCTGATTCCACGCCTCTGATTCCCCGCCTCTGATTCCCCGCCTCAGATTCCCCAGCTCTGATTCCCTGCCTCAGATTCCCTGCCTCAGATTCCCTGCGTCCGATTCCCCGCCTCTGAATCCCAGCCTCTGAATCCCCGCCTCAGATTCCCCACCTCTGTTTCCCCGCCTCGGATTCCCCGCCTCTGATTCCCCGCCTCTGATTCCCCGCCTCTGATTCCCCGCTTCTGATTCCCCGCCTCTGATTCCCCGCCTCAGATTCCTTACCTATGATTCCCTGCCCCTGATTCCCTGCCTCTGATTCCGCGCTTCTGATTCCACGCCTCTCTTTCCGTGTCTCTGATTCCGCGCCTCTGATTCCCTGCCTCTGATACCCTGCCTCTCTTTGCCTGCCTCTATATCTGTGCCTCTTTCTCTGCATCTCGTTTACCACATCTCATTTCCCCCCACTGATAACCCGCCTCTGATTCCCCACCTCTGATTCCCCGCCTCAGATTCCCCGGCTCTGATTCCCTGCCTCAGATTCCCTGCCTCAAATTCCCTGCCTCTGATTCACCGCATCTGATTCCCCGCCTGGGATTCCCCGCCTCTGATTCCTCGCATCTGATTCCCAGCCTCTGATTCCCCGCCTCTGATTCCACGCCTCTGATTCCCCGCCTCTGATTCCCCGCCTCAGATTCCCCAGCTCTGATTCCCTGCCTCAGATTCCCTGCCTCAGATTTCCTGCCTCCGATTCCCCGCCTCTGATTCCCCGCCTCTGATACCCCGCCTCTGATTCCCCGCATCTGAATCCCAGCCTCTGAATCCCCGCCTCTGATTCCCCGCCTCTGTTTCCCCACCTCGGATTCCCCGCCTCTGATTACCCGCCTCCCTTTCCGCGCAACTTTCCCGGCCTCCGTTTCCCCACATCTCTTTCCCCGCCTCAGATTCCACGCCTCTGATTCCCCGCCTCTGATTCCCCTCCTCTGATTCCCTGCCTCTGATTCCCTGCCTCTGATTCCCCGCCTCTGATTCCCCGCCACTGATTCCCCTCCTCTGATTCCCTGCCTCTGATTCCCTGCCTCTTATTCCCTGCCTCTGATTCCCCGCCTCTGATTCCCTGCCTCTGATTCCCTGCCTCTGATTCCCTGCCTCTGATTCCGGTCCTCTGATTCCAAGCCTCTCTTTCCGTGTCTCTGATTCCCCACCTCTGATTCCCTGCCTCTGATACCCTGCCTCTCATTCCCTACCTCTATTTCCGTGCATCATTCTCTGCATCTTGTTTCCCACATCTCATTTCCCCCCTCTGATAACCCGCCTCTGATTCCATGCCTGTGATTCCCTGCCTCAGATTCCCCGCTTCAGATTCCCCTACTCAGATTCCCCGCCTCAGATTTCCCGCCTCAGATTCCCTGCCTCAGATTCCCTGCCTCAGATTCCCTGCCTCAGATTCCCAGCCTCAGATTCCCTTCATCTGATTCCCTTCATTTGATTCCCTGCGTCTGATTCCCGGCCTCTGATTCCCCGCCTCTGATTCCCCGCCTCTGATTCCCCACCTCTGATTCCCTGCCTCAGATTCCCTGGCTCAGATTCCCTGCTTCTGATTCCCTGCCTCAGATTCCCTGCCACTGATTCCCCGCATCTGATTCCCCGCCTCTGATTCCCCGCTTCTGATTCCCACCTCTGATTCCATGCCTCTGATTCCCCGCCTCTGAATCCCCGCCTCTGATTGCTCGCCTCTGATTCCCTGCCTCAGATTCCCCGGCTCTGATTCCATGCCTCAGATTCCCTGCCTCAGATTCCCTGCCTCCGATTCCCCGCCTCTGATTCCCCGCCTATGATTCCCCGCCTCTGATTCCCAGCCTCTGAATCCCCACCTCTGAATCCCCGCCTCTGATTCCCCGCCTCTGATTCCACGCCTCTGATTCCCCGCCTCTGAATCCCCGCCTCTGATTCCTCGCCTCTGATTCCCTGCCTCAGATTCCCCGGCTCTGATTCCATGCCTCAGATTCCCTGCCTCAGATTCCCTGCCTCCGATTCCCCGCCTCTGATTCCCCGCCTATGATTCCCCGCCTCTGATTCCCAGCCTCTGAATCCCCACCTCTGAATCCCCGCCTCTGATTCCCCGCCTCTGATTCCACGCCTCTGATTCCCCGCCTCTGATTCCAGGCCTCTTATTCACCGCCTCTGATTCCCCACCTCTGATTGCCTGCCACTGATTGCCCGCCTCTGATTCCCCGCCTCTGATTCCCCGCCTCTGATTCCCCACCTCTGTCTGTATGCCTCTCTTTCGCCTCCGCTTTTCCCCCTACACTTTTTCCGCGCCTCTCTTTTCCTCCCTCAATTTCAACAACTCTGTTTGATCTGTTCTGTGTACCTCATTTTCAACACACAATTTCCAACCACTATGTTTCACCCATCACCTTCCCCGCCTCTATTTCTCCACCTATGTTTACCCACCTCTGTTTACCCACCTGTTTCACCGCCTCTGATTCCCCGCCTATGATTCCCCACCTCTGTCTCTACGCCTCTCTTTCGCCTCCACTCTTTCCCCTCCACTCTTTCCGTGCCTGTCTTTCCCTCCCTCAATTTCAACAACACTGTTTGATCTGTTTTGTGTACCTGATTTTAAACACACAAGTTCCAACCACTATGTTTTGCCCGCCTCTTTCACCGCCTCTATTTATCCACCTATGTTTACCTGCCTCTGTTTACCCGCTTGTTTCCCCGCCTCTGATTCCCCACCTTTCATTCCCCGCCTCGCTTTCCCTGCCTCTATTTCCGCGCCTCTTTCACTGCCTCTCTTTCCCCACATCTCTTTTCCTCCCGCTGATTCCCCGCCTCTGATTCCCCGCCTCTGATTCCCTGCCTCTGATTCCCCGCCTCTGATTCCCTGCCTCAGATTCCCTGCCTCAGATTCCCTGCCTCAGATTCCCTGCCTCTGATTCCCCGCCTCTGATTCCCCGCCTCTTATTCCCCGCCTCTGATTCCCCTCCTCTGATTCCCCGCCTCTGATGGCCTGCCTCAGATTCCCCGGCTCTGATTCCCTGCATCAGCTTCCCTGCCTCATATTCCCTGCCTCTGATTCCCTGCCTCTGATTCCCTGCCTCTGATTCCCCACCTCTGATTCCCTGCCTCAGATTCCCTGCCTCAGATTCCCTGCCTCTGATTCCCCGCCTCTGATTCCCTGCCTCTGATTCCCTGCCTCAGATTCCCTGCCTCTGATTCCCCGCCTCTTATTCCCCACCTCATATTCCCCGCCTCAGATTCCCCGGCTCTGATTCCCTGCCTCAGATTCCCTGCCTCAAATTCCCTGCCTCTGATTCCCCGCATCTGATTCCCCGCCTCTGATTCCCCGCCTCTGATTCCTCGCATCTGATTCCCCGCCTCTGATTCCCCACCTCTGATTCCACGCCTCTGATTCCCCGCCTCTGATTCCCCGCCTCAGATTCCCCAGCTCTGATTCCCTGCCTCAGATTCCCTGCCTCAGATTCCCTGCGTCCGATTCCCCGCCTCTGAATCCCAGCCTCTGAATCCCCGCCTCAGATTCCCCACCTCTGTTTCCCCGCCTCGGATTCCCCGCCTCTGATTCCCCGCCTCTGATTCCCCGCCTCTGATTCCCCGCTTCTGATTCCCCGCCTCTGATTCCCCGCCTCAGATTCCTTACCTATGATTCCCTGCCCCTGATTCCCTGCCTCTGATTCTGCGCTTCTGATTCCACGCCTCTCTTTCCGTGTCTCTGATTCCGCGCCTCTGATTCCCTGCCTCTGATACCCTGCCTCTCTTTGCCTGCCTCTATATCTGTGCCTCTTTCTCTGCATCTCGTTTACCACATCTCATTTCCCCCCACTGATAACCCGCCTCTGATTCCCCACCTCTGATTCCCCGCCTCAGATTCCCCGGCTCTGATTCCCTGCCTCAGATTCCCTGCCTCAAATTCCCTGCCTCTGATTCACCGCATCTGATTCCCCGCCTGGGATTCCCCGCCTCTGATTCCTCGCATCTGATTCCCAGCCTCTGATTCCCCGCCTCTGATTCCACGCCTCTGATTCCCCGCCTCTGATTCCCCGCCTCAGATTCCCCAGCTCTGATTCCCTGCCTCAGATTCCCTGCCTCAGATTTCCTGCCTCCGATTCCCCGCCTCTGATTCCCCGCCTCTGATACCCCGCCTCTGATTCCCCGCATCTGAATCCCAGCCTCTGAATCCCCGCCTCTGATTCCCCGCCTCTGTTTCCCCACCTCGGATTCCCCGCCTCTGATTACCCGCCTCCCTTTCCGCGCAACTTTCCCGGCCTCCGTTTCCCCACATCTCTTTCCCCGCCTCAGATTCCACGCCTCTGATTCCCCGCCTCTGATTCCCCTCCTCTGATTCCCTGCCTCTGATTCCCTGCCTCTGATTCCCCGCCTCTGATTCCCCGCCTCTGATTCCCCTCCTCTGATTCCCTGCCTCTGATTCCCTGCCTCTTATTCCCTGCCTCTGATTCCCCGCCTCTGATTCCCTGCCTCTGATTCCCTGCCTCTGATTCCCTGCCTCTGATTCCGGTCCTCTGATTCCAAGCCTCTCTTTCCGTGTCTCTGATTCCCCACCTCTGATTCCCTGCCTCTGATACCCTGCCTCTCATTCCCTACCTCTATTTCCGTGCATCATTCTCTGCATCTTGTTTCCCACATCTCATTTCCCCCCTCTGATAACCCGCCTCTGATTCCATGCCTGTGATTCCCTGCCTCAGATTCCCCGCTTCAGATTCCCCTACTCAGATTCCCCGCCTCAGATTTCCCGCCTCAGATTCCCTGCCTCAGATTCCCTGCCTCAGATTCCCTGCCTCAGATTCCCAGCCTCAGATTCCCTTCATCTGATTCCCTTCATTTGATTCCCTGCGTCTGATTCCCGGCCTCTGATTCCCCGCCTCTGATTCCCCGCCTCTGATTCCCCACCTCTGATTCCCTGCCTCAGATTCCCTGGCTCAGATTCCCTGCTTCTGATTCCCTGCCTCAGATTCCCTGCCACTGATTCCCCGCATCTGATTCCCCACCTCTGATTCCCCGCTTCTGATTCCCACCTCTGATTCCATGCCTCTGATTCCCTGCCTCAGATTCCCCGGCTCTGATTCCATGCCTCAGATTCCCTGCCTCAGATTCCCTGCCTCCGATTCCCCGCCTCTGATTCCCACCTCTGATTCCATGCCTCTGATTCCCTGCCTCAGATTCCCCGGCTCTGATTCCATGCCTCAGATTCCCTGCCTCAGATTCCCTGCCTCTGAATCCCCGCCTCCGATTCCTCGCCTCTGATTCCCTGCCTCAGATTCCCCGGCTCTGATTCCATGCCTCAGATTCCCTGCCTCAGATTCCCTGCCTCCGATTCCCCGCCTCTGATTCCCCGCCTATGATTCCCCGCCTCTGATTCCCAGCCTCTGAATCCCCACCTCTGAATCCCCGCCTCTTATTCCCCGCCTCTGATTCCACGCCTCTGATTCCCCGCCTCTGTTTCCGTGTCTCTGATTCCGCGCCTCTGATTCCCTGCCTCTGATACCCTGCCTCTCTTTGCCTGCCTCTATATCCGTGCCTCTTTCTCTGCATCTCGTTTACCACATCTCATTTCCCCACACTGATAACCCGCCTCTGATTCCCCGCCTCTGATTCCCCGCCTCTGATTCCCTGCCTCTAATTCCCAGCCTCTGATTCCCCACCTCTGATTCATCACCTCTGATTCCCCGCCTCTGATTCCCCGCCTCTGATTCCCCACCTCAGATTTCCCGGCTCTGATTCCCTGCCTCAGATTCCCTGCGACAGATTCCCTGCCTCAGATTCCCTGCCTCTGATTCCCCGCCTCTTATTCCCCACCTCTTATTCCCCGCCTCAGATTCCCCGGCTCTGATTCCCTGCCTCAGATTCCCTGCCTCAAATTCCCTGCCTCTGATTCCCCGCATCTGATTCCCCGCCTGTGATTCCCCGCCTCTGATTCCTCGCATCTGATTCCCAGCCTCTGATTCCCCGCCTCTGATTCCACGCCTCTGATTCCCCGCCTCTGATTCCCCGCCTCAGATTCCCCAGCTCTGATTCCCTGCCTCAGATTCCCTGCCTCAGATTCCCTGCCTCCGATTCCCCGCCTCTGATTACCCGCCTCTGATACCCCGCCTCTGATTCCCCGCATCTGAATCCCAGCCTCTGAATCCCCGCCTCTGATTCCCCGCCTCTGTTTCCCCGCCTCGGATTCCCCGCCTCTGATTACCCGCCTCCCTTTCCGCGCAACTTTCCCGGCCTCCGTTTCCCCACATCTCTTTCCCCGCCTCAGATTCCACGCCTCTGATTCCCCGCCTCTGATTCCCCACCTTTCATTCCCCGCCTCTGATTCCCCGCCTCTGATTCCCCGCCTCTGATTCCCCTCCTCTGATTCCCTGCCTCTGATTCCCTGCCTCTTATTCCCTGCCTCTGATTCCCCGCCTCTGATTCCCTGCCTCTGATTCCCTGCCTCTGATTCCCTGCCTCTGATTCCGGTCCTCTGATTCCAAGCCTCGCTTTCCGTGTCTCTGATTCCCCGCCTCTGATTCAGTGCCTCTGATACCCTGCCTCTCATTCCCTACCTCTATTTCCGTGCATCATTCTCTGCATCTTGTTTCCCACATCTCATTTCCCCCTCTGATAACCCGCCTCTGATTCCACGCCTGTGATTCCCTGCCTCAGATTCCCCGCCTCAGATTCCCCTACTCAGATTCCCCGCCTCAGATTTCCCGCCTCAGATTCCCTGCCTCAGATTCCCTGCCTCAGATTCCCTGCCTCAGATTCCCAGCCTCACATTCCCTTCATCTGATTCCCTTCATTTGATTCCCTGCGTCTGATTCCCGGCCTCTGATTCCCCGCCTCTGATTCCCCGCCTCTGATTCCCCACCTCTGATTCCCTGCCTCAGATTCCCTGGCTCAGATTCCCTGCTTCAGATTCCCTGCCTCAGATTCCCTGCCACTGATTCCCCGCATCTGATTCCCCGCCTCTGATTCCCCGTTTCTGATTCCCGCCTCTGATTCGCTGCCTCTGATTCCCCGCCTCTGAATCCCCGCCTCTGATTCCTCGCCTCTGATTCCCTGCCTCAGATTCCCCGGCTCTGATTCCATGCCTCAGATTCCCTGCCTCAGATTCCCTGCCTCCGATTCCCCGCCTCTGATTCCCCGCCTATGATTCCCCGCCTCTGATTCCCAGCCTCTGAATCCCCACCTCTGAATCCCCGCCTCTGATTCCCTGCCTCTGATTCCACGCCTCTGATTCCCCACCTCTGATTCCAGGCCTCTTATTCCCCGCCTCTGATTGCCCACCTCTGATTGCCTGCCACTGATTGCCCGCCTCTGATTCCCCGCCTCTGATTCCCCGCCTCTGATTCCCCACCTCTGTCTGTATGCCTCTCTTTCGCCTCCGCTTTTTCCCCTACACTTTTTCCGCGCCTCTCTTTCCCTCCCTCAATTTCAACAACTCTGTTTGATCTATTCTGTGTAACTCATTTTCAACACACAATTTCCAACCACTATGTTTCACCCATCACTTTCCCCGCCTCTATTTCTCCGCCTATGTTTACCCACCTCTGTTTACCCACCTGTTTCACCGCCTCTGATTCCCCTCCTCTGATTCCCTGCCTCTGATTCCCTGCCTCTTATTCCCTGCCTCTGATTCCCCGCCTCTGATTCCCTGCCTCTGATTCCCTGCCTCTGATTCCCTGCCTCTGATTCCGGTCCTCTGATTCCAAGCCTCTCTTTCCGTGTCTCTGATTCCCCACCTCTGATTCCCTGCCTCTGATACCCTGCCTCTCATTCCCTACCTCTATTTCCGTGCATCATTCTCTGCATCTTGTTTCCCACATCTCATTTCCCCCCTCTGATAACCCGCCTCTGATTCCATGCCTGTGATTCCCTGCCTCAGATTCCCCGCTTCAGATTCACCTACTCAGATTCCCCGCCTCAGATTTCCCGCCTCAGATTCCCTGCCTCAGATTCCCAGCCTCAGATTCCCTTCATCTGATTCCCTTCATTTGATTCCCTGCGTCTGATTCCCGGCCTCTGATTCCCCGCCTCTGATTCCCCGCCTCTGATTCCCCACCTCTGATTCCCTGCCTCAGATTCCCTGGCTCAGATTCCCTGCTTCTGATTCCCTGCCTCAGATTCCCTGCCACTGATTCCCCGCATCTGATTCCCCGCCTCTGATTCCCCGCTTCTGATTCCCACCTCTGATTCCATGCCTCTGATTCCCCGCCTCTGAATCCCCGCCTCTGATTCCTCGCCTCTGATTCCCTGCCTCAGATTCCCCGGCTCTGATTCCATGCCTCAGATTCCCTGCCTCAGATTCCCTGCCTCCGATTCCCCGCCTCTGATTCCCCGCCTATGATTCCCCGCCTCTGATTCCCAGCCTCTGAATCCCCACCTCTGAATCCCCGCCTCTGATTCCCCGCCTCTGATTCCACGCCTCTGATTCCCCGCCTCTGATTCCAGGCATCTTATTCCCCGCCTCTGATTCCCCACCTCTGATTGCCTGCCACTGATTGCCCGCCTCTGATTCCCCACCTCTGTCTCTACGCCTCTCTTTCGCCTCCACTCTTTCCCCTCCACTCTTTCCGTGCCTGTCTTTCCCTCCCTCAATTTCAACAACACTGTTTGATCTGTTTTGTGTACCTGATTTTAAACACACAAGTTCCAACCACTATGTTTTGCCCGCCTCTTTCACCGCCTCTATTTATCCACCTATGTTTACCTGCCTCTGTTTACCCGCCTGTTTCCCCGCCTCTGATTCCCCGCCTCTGATTCCCCGCCTCTGATGCCCTGCCTCAGATTCCCCGGCTCTGATTCCCTGCATCAGCTTCCCTGCCTCATATTCCCTGCCTCTGATTCCCCGCCTCTGATTCCCTGCCTCTGATTCCCCGCCTCTGATTCCCTGCCTCAGATTCCCTGCCTCAGATTCCCTGCCTCAGATTCCCTGCCTCTGATTCCCCGCCTCTGATTCCCTGCCTCTGATTCCCTGCCTCAGATTCCCTGCCTCTGATTCCCCGCCTCTTATTCACCACCTCATATTCCCCGCCTCAGATTCCCCGGCTCTGATTCCCTGCCTCAGATTCCCTGCCTCAAATTCCCTGCCTCTGATTCCCCGCATCTGAATCCCCGCCTCTGATTCCCCGCCTCTGATTCCCCACCTCTGATTCCACACCTCTGATTCCCCGCCTCTGATTCCCCGCCTCAGATTCCCCAGCTCTGATTCCCTGCCTCAGAATCCCTGCCTCAGATTCCCTGCGTCCGATTCCCCGCCTCTGAATCCCAGCCTCTGAATCCCCGCCTCTGATTCCCCGCCTCTGTTTCCCCGCCTCGGATTCCCCGCCTCTGATTCCCCGCCTCTGATTCCCTGCCTCTGATTACCCGCCTCCCTTTCCGCGCAACTTTCCCGGCCTCCGTTTCCCCACTTCTCTTTCCCCGCCTCAGATTCTACGCCTCTGATTCCTCGCCTCTGATTCCCCACCTTTCATTCCCCGCCTCTCTTTCCCTTCCCCTATTTCCGCGCCTCTTTCTCTGCCTCTCTTTCCCCACATCTCTTTTCCTCCCACTGATTCCCCACCTCTGATTCCCCTCCTCTGATTCCCCGCCTCTGATTCCCCGCCTCTGATTCCCCGCCTCTGATTCCCCGCCTTTGATTCCCCTCCTCTGATTCCCTGCCTCTGATTCCCTGCCTCTGATTCCCTGCCTCTGATTCCCCGCCTCTGATTCCCTGCCTCTGATTCCCTGCCTCTGATTCCCTGCCTTTGATCCCGGGCCTCTGATTCCACGCCTCTCTTTCTGTGTCGCTGATTCCCTGCCTCTGATACCCAGCCTCTCATTCCCTGCCTCTATTTCCGTGCATCTTTCTCTGCATCTTGTTTCCCACATCTCATTTCCCCCCTCTGATAACCCGCCTCTGATTCCATGCCTGTGATTCCCTGCCTCAGATTCCCCGCCTCAGATTCCCCGACTCAGATTCCCCGCCTCAGATTCCCCGCCTCAGATTCCCTGTCTCAGATTCCCTGCCTCAGATTCCCTGCCTCAGATTCCCTGCCTCAGATTCCCTTCATCTGATTCCCTTCATTTGATTCCCTGCGTCTGATTCCCGGCCTCTGATTCCCCGCCTCTGATTCCCCGCCTCTGATTCCCCACCTCTGATTCCCTGCCTCAGATTCCCTGGCTCAGATTCCCTGCTTCAGATTCCCTGCCTCAGATTCCCTGCCACTGATTCCCCGCATCTGATTCCCCGCCTCTGATTCCCCGCTTCTGATTCCCGCCTCTGATTCCCTGCCTCTGATTTCCCGCCTCTGAATCCCCGCCTCTGATTCCTCGCCTCTGATTCCCTGCCTCAGATTCCCCGGCTCTGATTCCATGCCTCAGATTCCCTGCCTCAGATTCCCTGCCTCCGATTCCCCGCCTCTGATTCCGCGCCTATGATTCCCCGCCTCTGATTCCCAGCCTCTGAATCCCCACCTCTGAATCCCCGCCTCTGATTCCCCGCCTCTGATTCCCCGCCTCTGATTCCACGCCACTGATTCCCCGCCTCTGATTCCAGGCCTCTTATTCCCCGCCTCTGATTCCCCACCTCTGATTGCCTGCCACTGATTGCCCGCCTCTGATTCCCCGCCTCTGATTCCCCGCCTCTGATTCCCCACCTCTGTCTGTATGCCTCTCTTTTGCCTCCGCTTTTTCCCCTACACTTTTTCCGCGCCTCTCTTTCCCTCCCTCAATTTCAACAACTCTGTTTGATCTGTTCTGTGTACCTCATTTTCAACACACAATTTCCAACCACTATGTTTCACCCATCACCTTCCCCGCCTCTATTTCTCCACCTATGTTTACCCACCTCTGTTTACCCACCTGTTTCACCGCCTCTGATTCCCCGCCTATGATTCCCCACCTCTGTCTCTACGCCTCTCTTTCGCCTCCACTCTTTCCCCTCCACTCTTTCCGTGCCTGTCTTTCCCTCCCTCAATTTCAACAACACTGTTTGATCTGTTTTGTGTACCTGATTTTAAACACACAAGTTCCAACCACTATGTTTTGCCCGCCTCTTTCACCGCCTCTATTTATCCACCTATGTTTACCTGCCTCTGTTTACCCGCTTGTTTCCCCGCCTCTGATTCCCCACCTTTCATTCCCCGCCTCGCTTTCCCTGCCTCTATTTCCGCG
The DNA here is from genome assembly GCF_036971445.1 of Narcine bancroftii. NCBI lineage: Eukaryota > Metazoa > Chordata > Chondrichthyes > Torpediniformes > Narcinidae > Narcine > Narcine bancroftii. The sequence goes on from NC_091481.1 coordinate 91,311,563, forward strand.
CCTCTTTCACTGCCTCTCTTTCCCCACATCTCTTTTCCTCCCGCTGATTCCCCGCCTCTGATTCCCCGCCTCTGATTCCCTGCCTCTGATTCCCCGCCTCTGATTCCCTGCCTCAGATTCCCTGCCTCAGATTCCCTGCCTCAGATTCCCTGCCTCTGATTCCCCGCCTCTGATTCCCCGCCTCTTATTCCCCGCCTCTGATTCCCCTCCTCTGATTCCCCGCCTCTGATGCCCTGCCTCAGATTCCCCGGCTCTGATTCCCTGCATCAGCTTCCCTGCCTCATATTCCCTGCCTCTGATTCCCTGCCTCTGATTCCCTGCCTCTGATTCCCCGCCTCTGATTCCCTGCCTCAGATTCCCTGCCTCAGATTCCCTGCCTCTGATTCCCCGCCTCTGATTCCCTGCCTCTGATTCCCTGCCTCAGATTCCCTGCCTCTGATTCCCCGCCTCTTATTCCCCACCTCATATTCCCCGCCTCAGATTCCCCGGCTCTGATTCCCTGCCTCAGATTCCCTGCCTCAAATTCCCTGCCTCTGATTCCCCGCCTCTGATTCCTCGCATCTGATTCCCCGCCTCTGATTCCCCACCTCTGATTCCACGCCTCTGATTCCCCGCCTCTGATTCCCCGCCTCAGATTCCCCAGCTCTGATTCCCTGCCTCAGATTCCCTGCCTCAGATTCCCTGCGTCCGATTCCCCGCCTCTGAATCCCAGCCTCTGAATCCCCGCCTCAGATTCCCCACCTCTGTTTCCCCGCCTCGGATTCCCCGCCTCTGATTCCCCGCCTCTGATTCCCCGCCTCTGATTCCCCGCTTCTGATTCCCCGCCTCTGATTCCCCGCCTCAGATTCCTTACCTATGATTCCCTGCCCCTGATTCCCTGCCTCTGATTCCGCGCTTCTGATTCCACGCCTCTCTTTCCGTGTCTCTGATTCCGCGCCTCTGATTCCCTGCCTCTGATACCCTGCCTCTCTTTGCCTGCCTCTATATCTGTGCCTCTTTCTCTGCATCTCGTTTACCACATCTCATTTCCCCCCACTGATAACCCGCCTCTGATTCCCCACCTCTGATTCCCCGCCTCAGATTCCCCGGCTCTGATTCCCTGCCTCAGATTCCCTGCCTCAAATTCCCTGCCTCTGATTCACCGCATCTGATTCCCCGCCTGGGATTCCCCGCCTCTGATTCCTCGCATCTGATTCCCAGCCTCTGATTCCCCGCCTCTGATTCCATGCCTCTGATTCCCCGCCTCTGATTCCCCGCCTCAGATTCCCCAGCTCTGATTCCCTGCCTCAGATTCCCTGCCTCAGATTTCCTGCCTCCGATTCCCCGCCTCTGATTCCCCGCCTCTGATACCCCGCCTCTGATTCCCCGCATCTGAATCCCAGCCTCTGAATCCCCGCCTCTGATTCCCCGCCTCTGTTTCCCCACCTCGGATTCCCCGCCTCTGATTACCCGCCTCCCTTTCCGCGCAACTTTCCCGGCCTCCGTTTCCCCACATCTCTTTCCCCGCCTCAGATTCCACGCCTCTGATTCCCCGCCTCTGATTCCCCTCCTCTGATTCCCTGCCTCTGATTCCCTGCCTCTGATTCCCCGCCTCTGATTCCCCGCCTCTGATTCCCCTCCTCTGATTCCCTGCCTCTGATTCCCTGCCTCTTATTCCCTGCCTCTGATTCCCCGCCTCTGATTCCCTGCCTCTGATTCCCTGCCTCTGATTCCCTGCCTCTGATTCCGGTCCTCTGATTCCAAGCCTCTCTTTCCGTGTCTCTGATTCCCCACCTCTGATTCCCTGCCTCTGATACCCTGCCTCTCATTCCCTACCTCTATTTCCGTGCATCATTCTCTGCATCTTGTTTCCCACATCTCATTTCCCCCCTCTGATAACCCGCCTCTGATTCCATGCCTGTGATTCCCTGCCTCAGATTCCCCGCTTCAGATTCCCCTACTCAGATTCCCCGCCTCAGATTTCCCGCCTCAGATTCCCTGCCTCAGATTCCCTGCCTCAGATTCCCTGCCTCAGATTCCCAGCCTCAGATTCCCTTCATCTGATTCCCTTCATTTGATTCCCTGCGTCTGATTCCCGGCCTCTGATTCCCCGCCTCTGATTCCCCGCCTCTGATTCCCCACCTCTGATTCCCTGCCTCAGATTCCCTGGCTCAGATTCCCTGCTTCTGATTCCCTGCCTCAGATTCCCTGCCACTGATTCCCCGCATCTGATTCCCCGCCTCTGATTCCCCGCTTCTGATTCCCACCTCTGATTCCATGCCTCTGATTCCCCGCCTCTGAATCCCCGCCTCTGATTCCTCGCCTCTGATTCCCTGCCTCAGATTCCCCGGCTCTGATTCCATGCCTCAGATTCCCTGCCTCAGATTCCCTGCCTCCGATTCCCCGCCTCTGATTCCCCGCCTATGATTCCCCGCCTCTGATTCCCAGCCTCTGAATCCCCACCTCTGAATCCCCGCCTCTTATTCCCCGCCTCTGATTCCACGCCTCTGATTCCCCGCCTCTGATTCCAGGCATCTTATTCCCCGCCTCTGATTCCCCACCTCTGATTGCCTGCCACTGATTGCCCGCCTCTGATTCCCCACCTCTGTCTCTACGCCTCTCTTTCGCCTCCACTCTTTCCCCTCCACTCTTTCCGTGCCTGTCTTTCCCTCCCTCAATTTCAACAACACTGTTTGATCTGTTTTGTGTACCTGATTTTAAACACACAAGTTCCAACCACTATGTTTTGCCCGCCTCTTTCACCGCCTCTATTTATCCACCTATGTTTACCTGCCTCTGTTTACCCGCCTGTTTCCCCGCCTCTGATTCCCCGCCTCTGATTCCCCGCCTCTGATGCCCTGCCTCAGATTCCCCGGCTCTGATTCCCTGCATCAGCTTCCCTGCCTCATATTCCCTGCCTCTGATTCCCCGCCTCTGATTCCCTGCCTCTGATTCCCCGCCTCTGATTCCCTGCCTCAGATTCCCTGCCTCAGATTCCCTGCCTCAGATTCCCTGCCTCTGATTCCCCGCCTCTGATTCCCTGCCTCTGATTCCCTGCCTCAGATTCCCTGCCTCTGATTCCCCGCCTCTTATTCACCACCTCATATTCCCCGCCTCAGATTCGCCGGCTCTGATTCCCTGCCTCAGATTCCCTGCCTCAAATTCCCTGCCTCTGATTCCCCGCATCTGAATCCCTGCCTCTGATTCCCCGCCTCTGATTCCCCACCTCTGATTCCACACCTCTGATTCCCCGCCTCTGATTCCCCGCCTCAGATTCCCCAGCTCTGATTCCCTGCCTCAGATTCCCTGCCTCAGATTCCCTGCGTCCGATTCCCCGCCTCTGAATCCCAGCCTCTGAATCCCCGCCTCTGATTCCCCGCCTCTGTTTCCCCGCCTCGGATTCCCCGCCTCTGATTCCCCACCTCTGATTACCCGCCTCCCTTTCCGCGCAACTTTCCCGGCCTCCGTTTCCCCACTTCTCTTTCCCCGCCTCAGATTCCACGCCTCTGATTCCTCGCCTCTGATTCCCCACCTTTCATTCCCCGCCTCTCTTTCCCTGCCCCTATTTCCGCGCCTCTTTCTCTGCCTCTCTTTCCCCACATCTCTTTTCCTCCCACTGATTCCCCACCTCTGATTCCCCTCCTCTGATTCCCCGCCTCTGATTCCCCGCCTCTGATTCCCCGCCTCTGATTCCCCGCCTTTGATTCCCCTCCTCTGATTCCCTGCCTCTGATTCCCTGCCTCTGATTCCCTGCCTCTGATTCCCCGCCTCTGATTCCCTGCCTCTGATTCCCTGCCTCTAATTCCCTGCCTCTGATCCCGGGCCTCTGATTCCACGCCTCTCTTTCTGTGTCTCTGATTCCCTGCCTCTGATACCCAGCCTCTCATTCCCTGCCTCTATTTCCGTGCATCTTTCTCTGCATCTTGTTTCCCACATCTCATTTCCCCCCTCTGATAACCCGCCTCTGATTCCATGCCTGTGATTCCCTGCCTCAGATTCCCCGCCTCAGATTCCCCGACTCAGATTCCCCGCCTCAGATTCCCCGCCTCAGATTCCCTGCCTCAGATTCCCTGCCCCAGATTCCCTGCCTCAGATTCCCTGCCTCAGATTCCCTTCATCTGATTCCCTTCATTTGATTCCCTGCGTCTGATTCCCGGCCTCTGATTCCCCGCCTCTGATTCCCCGCCTCTGATTCCCCACCTCTGATTCCCTGCCTCAGATTCCCTGGCTCAGATTCCCTGCTTCAGATTCCCTGCCTCAGATTCCCTGCCACTGATTCCCCGCATCTGATTCCCCGCCTCTGATTCCCCGCTTCTGATTCCCGCCTCTGATTCCCTGCCTCTGATTTCCCGCCTCTGAATCCCCGCCTCTGATTCCTCGCCTCTGATTCCCTGCCTCAGATTCCCCGGCTCTGATTCCATGCCTCAGATTCCCTGCCTCAGATTCCCTGCCTCCGATTCCCCGCCTCTGATTCCGCGCCTATGATTCCCCGCCTCTGATTCCCAGCCTCTGAATCCCCACCTCTGAATCCCCGCCTCTGATTCCCCACCTCTGATTCCCCGCCTCTGATTCCACGCCACTGATTCCCCGCCTCTGATTCCAGGCCTCTTATTCCCCGCCTCTGATTCCCCACCTCTGATTGCCTGCCACTGATTGCCCGCCTCTGATTCCCCGCCTCTGATTCCCCGCCTCTGATTCCCCACCTCTGTCTGTATGCCTCTCTTTCGCCTCCGCTTTTTCCCCTACACTTTTTCCGCGCCTCTCTTTCCCTCCCTCAATTTCAACAACTCTGTTTGATCTGTTCTGTGTACCTCATTTTCAACACACAATTTCCAACCACTATGTTTCACCCATCACTTTCCCCGCCTCTATTTCTCCGCCTATGTTTACCCACCTCTGTTTACCCACCTGTTTCACCGCCTCTGATTCCCCGCGTATGATTCCCCACCTCTGTCTCTACGCCTCTCTTTCGCCTCCACTCTTTCCCCTCCACTCTTTCCGTGCCTGTCTTTCCCTCCCTCAATTTCAACAACACTGTTTGATCTGTTTTGTGTACCTGATTTTAAACACACAAGTTCCAACCACTATGTTTTGCCCGCCTCTTTCCCCGCCTCTATTTATCCACCTATGTTTACCTGCCTCTGTTTACCCGCCTGTTTCACCGCCTCTCATTCCCCACCTCAGATTCCCCGCCTCTGATTCCCTGCCTCTGATTCCCCGGCTCTGATTCCCTGCCTCAGATTCCCTGCCTCAAATTCCCTGCCTCTGATTCCCCGCATCTGATTCCCCGCCTCTGATTCCCCGCCTCTGATTCCTCGCAGCTGATTCCCCGCCTCTGATTCCCCGCCTCTGATTCCATGCCTCTCATTCCCCGCCTTTGATTCCCCGCATCAGATTCTCCAGCTCTGATTCCCTGCCTCAGATTCCCTGCCTCAGATTCCCTGCCTCCCATTCCCCGCCTCTGATTCCCCACCACTGATTCCCCGTCTCTGATTCCCTGCCTCTGATTACCCGCCTCCCATTCCGCGCAACTTTCCCGGCCTCCGTTTCCCCACATCTCTTTCCCCGCCTCAGATTCCACGCCTCTGATTCCCCGCCTCTGATTCACCACATTTCATTCCACGCCTCTCTTTCCCTGCCTCTATTTCCGCGCCTCTTTCTCTGCCTCTCTTTCCCCACATCTCTTTTCCTCCCTCTGATACCCCACCTCTGATTCCCTGCCTCAAATTCCCTGCCTCTGATTCCCCGCCTCTGATTCCCCGCCTCTGATTCCCCTACTCTGATTCCCTGCATCTGATTCTCTGCCTCTGATTCACTGCCTCTGATTCCCCGCCTCTGATTCCCTGCCTCTGATTCCCTGCCTCTGATTCCCTGCCTCTGATTCCGCGCCTCTGATTCCACGCCTCTCTTTCCGTGTCTCTGATTCCCCGCCTCTGGATCCCTGCCTCTGATACCCTGCCTCTCATTCCCTGCCTCTATTTCCGTGCATCTTTCTCTGCATCTTGTTTCCCACATCTCATTTCCCCCCTCTGATAAACCGCGTCTGATTCCATGCCTGTGATTCCCTGCCTCAGATTCCCCGCCTCAGATTCCCCGACTCAGATTCCCCCTCTCAGATTCCCCGCCTCAGATTCCCTGCCTCAGATTCCCTGCCTCAGATTCCCTGCCTCAGATTCCCTGCCTCAGATTCCCTTCATCTGATTCCCTTCATTTGATTCCCTGCGTCTGATTCCCCGCCTCAGATTCCCCGCCTCTGATTCCCCGCCTCTGATTCCCCACCTCTGATCCCCTGCCTCAAATTCCCTGGCTCATATTCCCTGCTTCAGATTCCCTGCCTCAGATTCCCTGCCTCAGATTCCCTGCCTCTGATTCCCCGCATCTGATTCCCCGCCTCTGATTCCCCGCCTCTGATTCCCCGCCTCTGATGCCCTGCCTCAGTTTCCCCGGCTCTGATTCCCTGCATCAGCTTCCCTGCCTCATATTCCCTGCCTCTGATTCCCCGCCTCTGATTCCCTGCCTCTGATTCCCCGCCTCTGATTCCCTGCCTCAGATTCCCTGCCTCTGATTCCCCGCCTCTGATTCCCTGCCTCAGATTCCCTGCCTCAGATTCGCTGCCTCAGATTCCCTGCCTCTGATTCCCCGCCTCTTATTCCCCACCTCATATTCCCCGCCTCAGATTCCCCGGCTCTGATTCCCTGCCTCAGATTCCCTGCCTCAAATTCCCTGCCTCTGATTCCCCGCATCTGATTCCCCGCCTCTGATTCCCCGCCTCTGATTCCTCGCATCTGATTCCCCGCCTCTGATTCCCCACCTCTGATTCCACGCCTCTGATTCCCCGCCTCTGATTCCCCGCCTCAGATTCCCCAGCTCTGATTCCCTGCCTCAGATTCCCTGCCTCAGATTCCCTGCGTCCGATTCCCCGCCTCTGAATCCCAGCCTCTGAATCCCCGCCTCTGATTCCCCGCCTCTGTTTCCCCGCCTCGGATTCCCCGCCTCTGATTCCCCGCCTCTGATTCCCTGCCTCTGATTACCCGCCTCCCTTTCCGCGCAACTTTCCCGGCCTCCGTTTCCCCACTTCTCTTTCCCCGCCTCAGATTCCACGCCTCTGATTCCCTGCATCAGATTCCCTGCCTCAGATTCCCTGCCTCTGACTCCCTGCATCAGATTCCCTGCCTCTGATTCCCCGCCTCTGATTCCCCGCTTCTGATTCCCCGCCTCTGATTCCCCGCCTCAGATTCCTTGCCTATGATTCCCTGCCTCTGATTCCCTGCCTCTGATTCCCTGACTCTGATTCCCTGCCTCTGATTCCCTGCCCCTGATTCTCTGCCTCTGATTCCGCGCTTCTGATTCCACGCCTCTCTTTCCGTGTCTCTGATTCCGCGCCTCTGATTCCCTGCCTCTGATACCCTGCCTCTCTTTGCCTGCCTCTATATCCGTGCCTCTTTCTCTGCATCTCGTTTACCACATCTCATTTCCCCACACTGATAACCCGCCTCTGATTCCCCGCCTCTGATTCCCCGCCTCTGATTCCCTGCCTCTAATTCCCAGCCTCTGATTCCCCACCTCTGATTCATCACCTCTGATTCCCCGCCTCTGATTCCCCGCCTCTGATTCCCCACCTCAGATTTCCCGGCTCTGATTCCCTGCCTCAGATTCACTGCGACAGATTCCCTGCCTCAGATTCCCTGCCTCTGATTCCCCGCCTCTTATTCCCCACCTCTTATTCCCCGCCTCAGATTCCCCGGCTCTGATTCCCTGCCTCAGATTCCCTGCCTCAAAATCCCTGCCTCTGATTCCCCGCATCTGATTCCCCGCCTGTGATTCCCCGCCTCTGATTCCTCGCATCTGATTCCCAGCCTCTGATTCCCCGCCTCTGATTCCACGCCTCTGATTCCCCGCCTCTGATTCCCCGCCTCAGATTCCCCAGCTCTGATTCCCTGCCTCAGATTCCCTGCCTCAGATTCCCTGCCTCCGATTCCCCGCCTCTGATTACCCGCCTCTGATACCCCGCCTCTGATTCCCCGCATCTGAATCCCAGCCTCTGAATCCCCGCCTCTGATTCCCCGCCTCTGTTTCCCCGCCTCGGATTCCCCGCCTCTGATTACCCGCCTCCCTTTCCGCGCAACTTTCCCGGCCTCCGTTTCCCCACATCTCTTTCCCCGCCTCAGATTCCACGCCTCTGATTCCCCGCCTCTGATTCCCCACCTTTCATTCCCCGCCTCTGATTCCCCGCCTCTGATTCCCCGCCTCTGATTCCCCTCCTCTGATTCCCTGCCTCTGATTCCCTGCCTCTTATTCCCTGCCTCTGATTCCCCGCCTCTGATTCCCTGCCTCTGATTCCCTGCCTCTGATTCCCTGCCTCTGATTCCGGTCCTCTGATTCCAAGCCTCGCTTTCCGTGTCTCTGATTCCCCGCCTCTGATTCAGTGCCTCTGATACCCTGCCTCTCATTCCCTACCTCTATTTCCGTGCATCATTCTCTGCATCTTGTTTCCCACATCTCATTTCCCCCCTCTGATAACCCGCCTCTGATTCCACGCCTGTGATTCCCTGCCTCAGATTCCCCGCCTCAGATTCCCCTACTCAGATTCCCCGCCTCAGATTTCCCGCCTCAGATTCCCTGCCTCAGATTCCCAGCCTCACATTCCCTTCATCTGATTCCCTTCATTTGATTCCCTGCGTCTGATTCCCGGCCTCTGATTCCCCGCCTCTGATTCCCCGCCTCTGATTCCCCACCTCTGATTCCCTGCCTCAGATTCCCTGGCTCAGATTCCCTGCTTCAGATTCCCTGCCTCAGATTCCCTGCCACTGATTCCCCGCATCTGATTCCCCGCCTCTGATTCCCCGTTTCTGATTCCCGCCTCTGATTCGCTGCCTCTGAATCCCCGCCTCTGAATCCCCGCCTCTGATTCCTCGCCTCTGATTCCCTGCCTCAGATTCCCCGGCTCTGATTCCATGCCTCAGATTCCCTGCCTCAGATTCCCTGCCTCCGATTCCCCGCCTCTGATTCCCCGCCTATGATTCCCCGCCTCTGATTCCCAGCCTCTGAATCCCCACCTCTGAATCCCCGCCTCTGATTCCCTGCCTCTGATTCCACGCCTCTGATTCCCCACCTCTGATTCCAGGCCTCTTATTCCCCGCCTCTGATTGCCCACCTCTGATTGCCTGCCACTGATTGCCCGCCTCTGATTCCCCGCCTCTGATTCCCCGCCTCTGATTCCCCACCTCTGTCTGTATGCCTCTCTTTCGCCTCCGCTTTTTCCCCTACACTTTTTCCGCGCCTCTCTTTCCCTCCCTCAATTTCAACAACTCTGTTTGATCTATTCTGTGTAACTCATTTTCAACACACAATTTCCAACCACTATGTTTCACCCATCACTTTCCCCGCCTCTATTTCTCCGCCTATGTTTACCCACCTCTGTTTACCCACCTGTTTCACCGCCTCTGATTCCCCTCCTCTGATTCCCTGCCTCTGATTCCCTGCCTCTTATTCCCTGCCTCTGATTCCCCGCCTCTGATTCCCTGCCTCTGATTCCCTGCCTCTGATTCCCTGCCTCTGATTCCCTGCCTCTGATTCCGGTCCTCTGATTCCAAGCCTCTCTTTCCGTGTCTCTGATTCCCCACCTCTGATTCCCTGCCTCTGATACCCTGCCTCTCATTCCCTACCTCTATTTCCGTGCATCATTCTCTGCATCTTGTTTCCCACATCTCATTTCCCCCCTCTGATAACCCGCCTCTGATTCCATGCCTGTGATTCCCTGCCTCAGATTCCCCGCTTCAGATTCCCCTACTCAGATTCCCCGCCTCAGATTTCCCGCCTCAGATTCCCTGCCTCAGATTCCCAGCCTCAGATTCCCTTCATCTGATTCCCTTCATTTGATTCCCTGCGTCTGATTCCCGGCCTCTGATTCCCCGCCTCTGATTCCCCGCCTCTGATTCCCCACCTCTGATTCCCTGCCTCAGATTCCCTGGCTCAGATTCCCTGCTTCTGATTCCCTGCCTCAGATTCCCTGCCACTGATTCCCCGCATCTGATTCCCCGCCTCTGATTCCCCGCTTCTGATTCCCACCTCTGATTCCATGCCTCTGATTCCCCGCCTCTGAATCCCCGCCTCTGATTCCTCGCCTCTGATTCCCTGCCTCAGATTCCCCGGCTCTGATTCCATGCCTCAGATTCCCTGCCTCAGATTCCCTGCCTCCGATTCCCCGCCTCTGATTCCCCGCCTATGATTCCCCGCCTCTGATTCCCAGCCTCTGAATCCCCACCTCTGAATCCCCGCCTCTGATTCCCCGCCTCTGATTCCACGCCTCTGATTCCCCGTCTCTGATTCCAGGCATCTTATTCCCCGCCTCTGATTCCCCACCTCTGATTGCCTGCCACTGATTGCCCGCCTCTGATTCCCCACCTCTGTCTCTACGCCTCTCTTTCGCCTCCACTCTTTCCCCTCCACTCTTTCCGTGCCTGTCTTTCCCTCCCTCAATTTCAACAACACTGTTTGATCTGTTTTGTGTACCTGATTTTAAACACACAAGTTCCAACCACTATGTTTTGCCCGCCTCTTTCACCGCCTCTATTTATCCACCTATGTTTACCTGCCTCTGTTTACCCGCCTGTTTCCCCGCCTCTGATTCCCCGCCTCTGATTCCCCGCCTCTGATGCCCTGCCTCAGATTCCCCGGCTCTGATTCCCTGCATCAGCTTCCCTGCCTCATATTCCCTGCCTCTGATTCCCCGCCTCTGATTCCCTGCCTCTGATTCCCCGCCTCTGATTCCCTGCCTCAGATTCCCTGCCTCAGATTCCCTGCCTCAGATTCCCTGCCTCTGATTCCCCGCCTCTGATTCCCTGCCTCTGATTCCCTGCCTCAGATTCCCTGCCTCTGATTCCCCGCCTCTTATTCACCACCTCATATTCCCCGCCTCAGATTCCCCGGCTCTGATTCCCTGCCTCAGATTCCCTGCCTCAAATTCCCTGCCTCTGATTCCCCGCATCTGAATCCCCGCCTCTGATTCCCCGACTCTGATTCCCCACCTCTGATTCCACACCTCTGATTCCCCGCCTCTGATTCCCCGCCTCAGATTCCCCAGCTCTGATTCCCTGCCTCAGAATCCCTGCCTCAGATTCCCTGCGTCCGATTCCCCGCCTCTGAATCCCAGCCTCTGAATCCCCGCCTCTGATTCCCCGCCTCTGTTTCCCCGCCTCGGATTCCCCGCCTCTGATTCCCCGCCTCTGATTCCCCGCCTTTGATTCCCCTCCTCTGATTCCCTGCCTCTGATTCCCTGCCTCTGATTCCCTGCCTCTGATTCCCCGCCTCTGATTCCCTGCCTCTGATTCCCTGCCTCTGATTCCCTGCCTCTGATCCCGGGCCTCTGATTCCACGCCTCTCTTTCTGTGTCTCTGATTCCCTGCCTCTGATACCCAGCCTCAGATTCCCCAGCTCTGATTCCCTGCCTCAGATTCCCTGCCTCAGATTCCCTGCCTCCGATTCCCCGCCTCTGATTACCCGCCTCTGATACCCCGCCTCTGATTCCCCGCATCTGAATCCCAGCCTCTGAATCCCCGCCTCTGATTCCCCGCCTCTGTTTCCCCGCCTCGGATTCCCCGCCTCTGATTACCCGCCTCCCTTTCCGTGCAACTTTCCCGGCCTCCGTTTCCCCACATCTCTTTCCCCGCCTCAGATTCCACGCCTCTGATTCCCCGCCTCTGATTCCCCACCTTTCATTCCCCGCCTCTGATTCCCCGCCTCTGATTCCCCGCCTCTGATTCCCCTCCTCTGATTCCCTGCCTCTGATTCCCTGCCTCTTATTCCCTGCCTCTGATTCCCCGCCTCTGATTCCCTGCCTCTGATTCCCTGCCTCTGAATCCCTGCCTCTGATTCCGGTCCTCTGATTCCAAGCCTCGCTTTCCGTGTCTCTGATTCCCCGCCTCTGATTCAGTGCCTCTGATACCCTGCCTCTCATTCCCTACCTCTATTTCCGTGCATCATTCTCTGCATCTTGTTTCCCACATCTCATTTCCCCCCTCTGATAACCCGCCTCTGATTCCACGCCTGTGATTCCCTGCCTCAGATTCCCCGCCTCAGATTCCCCTACTCAGATTCCCCGCCTCAGATTTCCTGCCTCAGATTCCCTGCCTCAGATTCCCTGCCTCAGATTCCCTGCCTCAGATTCCAAGCCTCACATTCCCTTCATCTGATTCCCTTCATTTGATTCCCTGCGTCTGATTCCCGGCCTCTGATTCCCCGCCTCTGATTCCCCGCCTCTGATTCCCCACCTCTGATTCCCTGCCTCAGATTCCCTGGCTCAGATTCCCTGCTTCAGATTCCCTGCCTCAGATTCCCTGCCACTGATTCCCCGCATCTGATTCCCCGCCTCTGATTCCCCGTTTCTGATTCCCGCCTCTGATTCGCTGCCTCTGATTCCCCGCCTCTGAATCCCCGCCTCTGATTCCTCGCCTCTGATTCCCTGCCTCAGATTCCCCGGCTCTGATTCCATGCCTCAGATTCCCTGCCTCAGATTCCCTGCCTCCGATTCCCCGCCTCTGATTCCCCGCCTATGATTCCCCGCCTCTGATTCCCAGCCTCTGAATCCCCACCTCTGAATCCCCGCCTCTGATTCCCTGCCTCTGATTCCACGCCTCTGATTCCCCACCTCTGATTCCAGGCCTCTTATTCCCCGCCTCTGATTGCCCACCTCTGATTGCCTGCCACTGATTGCCCGCCTCTGATTCCCCGCCTCTGATTCCCCGCCTCTGATTCCCCACCTCTGTCTGTATGCCTCTCTTTCGCCTCCGCTTTTTCCCCTACACTTTTTCCGCGCCTCTCTTTCCCTCCCTCAATTTCAACAACTCTGTTTGATCTATTCTGTGTAACTCATTTTCAACACACAATTTCCAACCACTATGTTTCACCCATCACTTTCCCCGCCTCTATTTCTCCGCCTATGTTTACCCACCTCTGTTTACCCACCTGTTTCACCGCCTCTGATTCCCCTCCTCTGATTCCCTGCCTCTGATTCCCTGCCTCTTATTCCCTGCCTCTGATTCCCCGCCTCTGATTCCCTGCCTCTGATTCCCTGCCTCTGATTCCCTGCCTCTGATTCCGGTCCTCTGATTCCAAGCCTCTCTTTCCGTGTCTCTGATTCCCCACCTCTGATTCCCTGCCTCTGATACCCTGCCTCTCATTCCCTACCTCTATTTCCGTGCATCATTCTCTGCATCTTGTTTCCCACATCTCATTTCCCCCCTCTGATAACCCGCCTCTGATTCCATGCCTGTGATTCCCTGCCTCAGATTCCCCGCTTCAGATTCCCCTACTCAGATTCCCCGCCTCAGATTTCCCGCCTCAGATTCCCTGCCTCAGATTCCCAGCCTCAGATTCCCTTCATCTGATTCCCTTCATTTGATTCCCTGCGTCTGATTCCCGGCCTCTGATTCCCCGCCTCTGATTCCCCGCCTCTGATTCCCCACCTCTGATTCCCTGCCTCAGATTCCCTGGCTCAGATTCCCTGCTTCTGATTCCCTGCCTCAGATTCCCTGCCACTGATTCCCCGCATCTGATTCCCCGCCTCTGATTCCCCGCTTCTGATTCCCACCTCTGATTCCATGCCTCTGATTCCCCGCCTCTGAATCCCCGCCTCTGATTCCTCGCCTCTGATTCCCTGCCTCAGATTCCCCGGCTCTGATTCCATGCCTCAGATTCCCTGCCTCAGATTCCCTGCCTCCGATTCCCCGCCTCTGATTCCCCGCCTCTGATTCCCCGCCTCTGATTCCACGCCTCTGATTCCCCGCCTCTGATTCCAGGCATCTTATTCCCCGCCTCTGATTCCCCACCTCTGATTGCCTGCCACTGATTGCCCGCCTCTGATTCCCCACCTCTGTCTCTACGCCTCTCTTTCGCCTCCACTCTTTCCCCTCCACTCTTTCCGTGCCTGTCTTTCCCTCCCTCAATTTCAACAACACTGTTTGATCTGTTTTGTGTACCTGATTTTAAACACACAAGTTCCAACCACTATGTTTTGCCCGCCTCTTTCACCGCCTCTATTTATCCACCTATGTTTACCTGCCTCTGTTTACCCGCCTGTTTCCCCGCCTCTGATTCCCCGCCTCTGATTCCCCGCCTCTGATGCCCTGCCTCAGATTCCCCGGCTCTGATTCCCTGCATCAGCTTCCCTGCCTCATATTCCCTGCCTCTGATTCCCCGCCTCTGATTCCCTGCCTCTGATTCCCCGCCTCTGATTCCCTGCCTCAGATTCCCTGCCTCAGATTCCCTGCCTCAGATTCCCTGCCTCTGATTCCCCGCCTCTGATTCCCTGCCTCTGATTCCCTGCCTCAGATTCCCTGCCTCTGATTCCATTCCTCTTATTCACCACCTCATATTCCCCGCCTCAGATTCCCCGGCTCTGATTCCCTGCCTCAGATTCCCTGCCTCAAATTCCCTGCCTCTGATTCCCCGCATCTGAATCCCCGCCTCTGATTCCCCGCCTCTGATTCCCCACCTCTGATTCCACACCTCTGATTCCCCGCCTCTGATTCCCCGCCTCAGATTCCCCAGCTCTGATTCCCTGCCTCAGAATCCCTGCCTCAGATTCCCTGCGTCCGATTCCCCGCCTCTGAATCCCCGCCTCTGATTCCCCGCCTCTGTTTCCCCGCCTCGGATTCCCCGCCTCTGATTCCCCGCCTCTGATTCCCTGCCTCTGATTACCCGCCTCCCTTTCCGCGCAACTTTCCCGGCCTCCGTTTCCCCACTTCTCTTTCCCCGCCTCAGATTCTACGCCTCTGATTCCTCGCCTCTGATTCCCCACCTTTCATTCCCCGCCTCTCTTTCCCTTCCCCTATTTCCGCGCCTCTTTCTCTGCCTCTCTTTCCCCACATCTCTTTTCCTCCCACTGATTCCCCACCTCTGATTCCCCTCCTCTGATTCCCCGCCTCTGATTCCCCGCCTCTGATTCCCCGCCTCTGATTCCCCGCCTTTGATTCCCCTCCTCTGATTCCCTGCCTCTGATTCCCTGCCTCTGATTCCCTGCCTCTGATTCCCCGCCTCTGATTCCCTGCCTCTGATTCCCTGCCTCTGATTCCCTGCCTCTGATCCCGGGCCTCTGATTCCACGCCTCTCTTTCTGTGTCTCTGATTCCCTGCCTCTGATACCCAGCCTCTCATTCCCTGCCTCTATTTCCGTGCATCTTTCTCTGCATCTTGTTTCCCACATCTCATTTCCCCCCTCTGATAACCCGCCTCTGATTCCATGCCTGTGATTCCCTGCCTCAGATTCCCCGCCTCAGATTCCCCGACTCAGATTCCCCGCCTCAGATTCCCCGCCTCAGACTCCCTGTCTCAGATTCCCTGCCTCAGATTCCCTGCCTCAGATTCCCTGCCTCAGATTCCCTTCATCTGATTCCCTTCATTTGATTCCCTGCGTCTGATTCCCGGCCTCTGATTCCCCGCCTCTGATTCCCCGCCTCTGATTCCCCACCTCTGATTCCCTGCCTCAGATTCCCTGGCTCAGATTCCCTGCTTCAGATTCCCTGCCTCAGATTCCCTGCCACTGATTCCCCGCATCTGATTCCCCGCCTCTGATTCCCCGCTTCTGATTCCCGCCTCTGATTCCCTGCCTCTGATTTCCCGCCTCTGAATCCCCGCCTCTGATTCCTCGCCTCTGATTCCCTGCCTCAGATTCCCCGGCTCTGATTCCATGCCTCAGATTCCCTGCCTCAGATTCCCTGCCTCCGATACCCCGCCTCTGATTCCGCGCCTATGATTCCCCGCCTCTGATTCCCAGCCTCTGAATCCCCACCTCTGAATCCCCGCCTCTGATTCCCCGCCTCTGATTCCACGCCACTGATTCCCCGCCTCTGATTCCAGGCCTCTTATTCCCCGCCTCTGATTCCCCACCTCTGATTGCCTGCCACTGATTGCCCGCCTCTGATTCCCCGCCTCTGATTCCCCGCCTCTGATTCCCCACCTCTGTCTGTATGCCTCTCTTTCGCCTCCGCTTTTTCCCCTACACTTTTTCCGCGCCTCTCTTTCCCTCCCTCAATTTCAACAACTCTGTTTGATCTGTTCTGTGTACCTCATTTTCAACACACAATTTCCAACCACTATGTTTCACCCATCACTTTCCCCGCCTCTATTTCTCCGCCTATGTTTACCCACCTCTGTTTACCCACCTGTTTCACCGCCTCTGATTCCCCGCGTATGATTCCCCACCTCTGTCTCTACGCCTCTCTTTCGCCTCCACTCTTTCCCCTCCACTCTTTCCGTGCCTGTCTTTCCCTCCCTCAATTTCAACAACACTGTTTGATCTGTTTTGTGTACCTGATTTTAAACACACAAGTTCCAACCACTATGTTTTGCCCGCCTCTTTCCCCGCCTCTATTTATCCACCTATGTTTACCTGCCTCTGTTTACCCGCCTGTTTCACCGCCTCTCATTCCCCACCTCAGATTCCCCGCCTCTGATTCCCTGCCTCTGATTCCCCGGCTCTGATTCCCCGCCTCTGATTCCTCGCATCTGATTCCCCGCCTCTGATTCCCCGCCTCTGATTCCATGCCTCTCATTCCCCGCCTTTGATTCCCCGCATCAGATTCTCCAGCTCTGATTCCCTGCCTCAGATTCCCTGCCTCAGATTCCCTGCCTCCCATTCCCCGCCTCTGATTCCCCACCACTGATTCCCCGTCTCTGATTCCCTGCCTCTTATTACCCGCCTCCCATTCCGCGCAACTTTCCCGGCCTCCGTTTCCCCACATCTCTTTCCCCGCCTCAGATTCCACGCCTCTGATTCCCTGCCTCAGATTCCCCACATTTCATTCCACGCCACTCTTTCCCTGCCTCTATTTCCGCGCCTCTTTCTCTGCCTCTCTTTCCCCACATCTCTTTTCCTCCCTCTGATTCCCCACCTCTGATTCCCCTCCTCTGATTCCCTGCCTCAAATTCCCTGCCTCTGATTCCCCGCCTCTGATTCCCCGCCTCTGATTCCCCTACTCTGATTCCCTGCATCTGATTCTCTGCCTCTGATTCACTGCCTCTGATTCCCCGCCTCTGATTCCCTGCCTCTGATTCCCTGCCTCTGATTCCCTGCCTCTGATTCCGCGCCTCTGATTCCACGCCTCTCTTTCCGTGTCTCTGATTCCCCGCCTCTGGATCCCTGCCTCTGATACCCTGCCTCTCATTCCCTGCCTCTATTTCCGTGCATCTTTCTCTGCATCTTGTTTCCCACATCTCATTTCCCCCCTCTGATAAACCGCCTCTGATTCCATGCCTGTGATTCCCTGCCTCAGATTCCCCGCCTCAGATTCCCCGACTCAGATTCCCCCTCTCAGATTCCCCGCCTCAGATTCCCTGCCTCAGATTCCCTGCCTCAGATTCCCTGCCTCAGATTCCCTGCCTCAGATTCCCTTCATCTGATTCCCTTCATTTGATTCCCTGCGTCTGATTCCCCGCCTCAGATTCCCCGCCTCTGATTCCCCGCCTCTGATTCCCCACCTCTGATCCCCTGCCTCAAATTCCCTGGCTCATATTCCCTGCTTCAGATTCCCTGCCTCAGATTCCCTGCCTCAGATTCCCTGCCTCTGATTCCCCGCATCTGATTCCCCGCCTCTGATTCCCCGCCTCTGATTCCCCGCCTCTGATTCCCCGCCTCTGATGCCCTGCCTCAGTTTCCCCGGCTCTGATTCCCTGCATCAGCTTCCCTGCCTCATATTCCCTGCCTCTGATTCCCCGCCTCTGATTCCCTGCCTCTGATTCCCCGCCTCTGATTCCCTGCCTCAGATTCCCTGCCTCTGATTCCCCGCCTCTGATTCCCTGCCTCAGATTCCCTGCCTCAGATTCGCTGCCTCAGATTCCCTGCCTCTGATTCCCCGCCTCTTATTCCCCACCTCATATTCCCCGCCTCAGATTCCCCGGCTCTGATTCCCTGCCTCAGATTCCCTGCCTCAAATTCCCTGCCTCTGATTCCCCGCATCTGATTCCCCGCCTCTGATTCCCCGCCTCTGATTCCTCGCATCTGATTCCCCGCCTCTGATTCCCCACCTCTGATTCCACGCCTCTGATTCCCCGCCTCTGATTCCCCGCCTCAGATTCCCCAGCTCTGATTCCCTGCCTCAGATTCCCTGCCTCAGATTCCCTGCGTCCGATTCCCCGCCTCTGAATCCCAGCCTCTGAATCCCCGCCTCTGATTCCCCGCCTCTGTTTCCCCGCCTCGGATTCCCCGCCTCTGATTCCCCGACTCTGATTCCCTGCCTCTGATTACCCGCCTCCCTTTCCGCGCAACTTTCCCGGCCTCCGTTTCCCCACTTCTCTTTCCCCGCCTCAGATTCCACGCCTCTGATTCCCTGCATCAGATTCCCTGCCTCAGATTCCCTGCCTCTGACTCCCTGCATCAGATTCCCTGCCTCTGATTCCCCGCCTCTGATTCCCCGCTTCTGATTCCCCGCCTCTGATTCCCCGCCTCAGATTCCTTGCCTATGATTCCCTGCCTCTGATTCCCTGCCTCTGATTCCCTGACTCTGATTCCCTGCCTCTGATTCCCTGCCCCTGATTCTCTGCCTCTGATTCCGCGCTTCTGATTCCACGCCTCTCTTTCCGTGTCTCTGATTCCGCGCCTCTGATTCCCTGCCTCTGATACCCTGCCTCTAATTCCCAGCCTCTGATTCCCCACCTCTGATTCATCACCTCTGATTCCCCGCCTCTGATTCCCCGCCTCTGATTCCCCACCTCAGATTTCCCGGCTCTGATTCCCTGCCTCAGATTCCCTGCGACAGATTCCCTGCCTCAGATTCCCTGCCTCTGATTCCCCGCCTCTTATTCCCCACCTCTTATTCCCCGCCTCAGATTCCCCGGCTCTGATTCCCTGCCTCAGATTCCCTGCGACAGATTCCCTGCCTCAGATTCCCTGCCTCTGATTCCCCGCCTCTTATTCCCCACCTCTTATTCCCCGCCTCAGATTCCCCGGCTCTGATTCCCTGCCTCAGATTCCCTGCGACAGATTCCCTGCCTCAGATTCCCTGCCTCTGATTCCCCGCCTCTTATTCCCCACCTCTTATTCCCCGCCTCAGATTCCCCGGCTCTGATTCCCTGCCTCAGATTCCCTGCCTCAAATTCCCTGCCTCTGATTCACCGCATCTGATTCCCCGCCTGGGATTCCCCGCCTCTGATTCCTCGCATCTGATTCCCAGCCTCTGATTCCCCGCCTCTGATTCCATGCCTCTGATTCCCCGCCTCTGATTCCCCGCCTCAGATTCCCCAGCTCTGATTCCCTGCCTCAGATTCCCTGCCTCAGATTTCCTGCCTCCGATTCCCCGCCTCTGATTCCCCGCCTCTGATACCCCGCCTCTGATTCCCCGCATCTGAATCCCAGCCTCTGAATCCCCGCCTCTGATTCCCCGCCTCTGTTTCCCCACCTCGGATTCCCCGCCTCTGATTACCCGCCTCCCTTTCCGCGCAACTTTCCCGGCCTCCGTTTCCCCACATCTCTTTCCCCGCCTCAGATTCCACGCCTCTGATTCCCCGCCTCTGATTCCCCTCCTCTGATTCCCTGCCTCTGATTCCCTGCCTCTGATTCCCCGCCTCTGATTCCCCGCCTCTGATTCCCCTCCTCTGATTCCCTGCCTCTGATTCCCTGCCTCTTATTCCCTGCCTCTGATTCCCCGCCTCTGATTCCCTGCCTCTGATTCCCTGCCTCTGATTCCCTGCCTCTGATTCCGGTCCTCTGATTCCAAGCCTCTCTTTCCGTGTCTCTGATTCCCCACCTCTCATTCCCTACCTCTATTTCCGTGCATCATTCTCTGCATCTTGTTTCCCACATCTCATTTCCCCCCTCTGATAACCCGCCTCTGATTCCATGCCTGTGATTCCCTGCCTCAGATTCCCCGCTTCAGATTCCCCTACTCAGATTCCCCGCCTCAGATTTCCCGCCTCAGATTCCCTGCCTCAGATTCCCTGCCTCAGATTCCCTGCCTCAGATTCCCAGCCTCAGATTCCCTTCATCTGATTCCCTTCATTTGATTCCCTGCGTCTGATTCCCGGCCTCTGATTCCCCGCCTCTGATTCCCCGCCTCTGATTCCCCACCTCTGATTCCCTGCCTCAGATTCCCTGGCTCAGATTCCCTGCTTCTGATTCCCTGCCTCAGATTCCCTGCCACTGATTCCCCGCATCTGATTCCCCGCCTCTGATTCCCCGCTTCTGATTCCCACCTCTGATTCCATGCCTCTGATTCCCCGCCTCTGAATCCCCGCCTCTGATTCCTCGCCTCTGATTCCCTGCCTCAGATTCCCCGGCTCTGATTCCATGCCTCAGATTCCCTGCCTCAGATTCCCTGCCTCCGATTCCCCGCCTCTGATTCCCCGCCTATGATTCCCCGCCTCTGATTCCCAGCCTCTGAATCCCCACCTCTGAATCCCCGCCTCTTATTCCCCGCCTCTGATTCCACGCCTCTGATTCCCCGCCTCTGATTCCAGGCATCTTATTCCCCGCCTCTGATTCCCCACCTCTGATTGCCTGCCACTGATTGCCCGCCTCTGATTCCCCACCTCTGTCTCTACGCCTCTCTTTCGCCTCCACTCTTTCCCCTCCACTCTTTCCGTGCCTGTCTTTCCCTCCCTCAATTTCAACAACACTGTTTGATCTGTTTTGTGTACCTGATTTTAAACACACAAGTTCCAACCACTATGTTTTGCCCGCCTCTTTCACCGCCTCTATTTATCCACCTATGTTTACCTGCCTCTGTTTACCCGCCTGTTTCCCCGCCTCTGATTCCCCGCCTCTGATTCCCCGCCTCTGATGCCCTGCCTCAGATTCCCCGGCTCTGATTCCCTGCATCAGCTTCCCTGCCTCATATTCCCTGCCTCTGATTCCCCGCCTCTGATTCCCTGCCTCTGATTCCCCGCCTCTGATTCCCTGCCTCAGATTCCCTGCCTCAGATTCCCTGCCTCAGATTCCCTGCCTCTGATTCCCCGCCTCTGATTCCCTGCCTCTGATTCCCTGCCTCAGATTCCCTGCCTCTGATTCCCCGCCTCTTATTCACCACCTCATATTCCCCGCCTCAGATTCGCCGGCTCTGATTCCCTGCCTCAGATTCCCTGCCTCAAATTCCCTGCCTCTGATTCCCCGCATCTGAATCCCTGCCTCTGATTCCCCGCCTCTGATTCCCCACCTCTGATTCCACACCTCTGATTCCCCGCCTCTGATTCCCCGCCTCAGATTCCCCAGCTCTGATTCCCTGCCTCAGATTCCCTGCCTCAGATTCCCTGCGTCCGATTCCCCGCCTCTGATTCCCTGCCTCAGATTCCCTGCCTCAAATTCCCTGCCTCTGATTCCCCGCATCTGAATCCCTGCCTCTGATTCCCCGCCTCAAATTCCCCGCCTCTGATTCCCCACCTCTGAATCCCCGCCTCTGATTCCCCGCCTCTGTTTCCCCGCCTCGGATTCCCCGCCTCTGATTCCCCACCTCTGATTACCCGCCTCCCTTTCCGCGCAACTTTCCCGGCCTCCGTTTCCCCACTTCTCTTTCCCCGCCTCAGATTCCACACCTCTGATTCCTCGCCTCTGATTCCCCACCTTTCATTCCCCGCCTCTCTTTCCCTGCCCCTATTTCCGCGCCTATTTCTCTGCCTCTCTTTCCCCACATCTCTTTTCCTCCCACTGATTCCCCACCTCTGATTCCCCTCCTCTGATTCCCCGCCTCTGATTCCCCGCCTCTGATTCCCCGCCTCTGATTCCCCGCCTTTGATTCCCCTCCTCTGATTCCCTGCCTCTGATTCCCTGCCTCTGATTCCCTGCCTCTGATTCCCCGCCTCTGATTCCCTGCCTCTGATTCCCTGCCTCTGATTCCCTGCCTCTGATCCCGGGCCTCTGATTCCACGCCTCTCTTTCTGTGTCTCTGATTCCCTGCCTCTGATACCCAGCCTCTCATTCCCTGCCTCTATTTCCGTGCATCTTTCTCTGCATCTTGTTTCCCACATCTCATTTCCCCCCTCTGATAACCCGCCTCTGATTCCATGCCTGTGATTCCCTGCCTCAGATTCCCCGCCTCAGATTCCCCGACTCAGATTCCCCGCCTCAGATTCCCCGCCTCAGATTCCCTGCCTCAGATTCCCTGCCTCAGATTCCCTGCCTCAGATTCCCTGCCTCAGATTCCCTTCATCTGATTCCCTTCATTTGATTCCCTGCGTCTGATTCCCGGCCTCTTATTCCCCGCCTCTGATTCCCCGCCTCTGATTCCCCACCTCTGATTCCCTGCCTCAGATTCCCTGGCTCAGATTCCCTGCTTCAGATTCCCTGGCTCAGATTCCCTGCCACTGATTCCCCGCATCTGATTCCCCGCCTCTGATTCCCCGCTTCTGATTCCCGCCTCTGATTCCCTGCCTCTGATTTCCCGCCTCTGAATCCCCGCCTCTGATTCCTCGCCTCTGATTCCCTGCCTCAGATTCCCCGGCTCTGATTCCATGCCTCAGATTCCCTGCCTCAGATTCCCTGCCTCCGATTCCCCGCCTCTGATTCCGCGCCTATGATTCCCCGCCTCTGATTCCCAGCCTCTGAATCCCCACCTCTGAATCCCCGCCTCTGATTCCCCACCTCTGATTCCCCGCCTCTGATTCCACGCCACTGATTCCCCGCCTCTGATTCCAGGCCTCTTATTCCCCGCCTCTGATTCCCCACCTCTGATTGCCTGCCACTGATTGCCCGCCTCTGATTCCCCGCCTCTGATTCCCCGCCTCTGATTCCCCACCTCTGTCTGTATGCCTCTCTTTCGCCTCCGCTTTTTCCCCTACACTTTTTCCGCGCCTCTCTTTCCCTCCCTCAATTTCAACAACTCTGTTTGATCTGTTCTGTGTACCTCATTTTCAACACACAATTTCCAACCACTATGTTTCACCCATCACTTTCCCCGCCTCTATTTCTCCGCCTATGTTTACCCACCTCTGTTTACCCACCTGTTTCACCGCCTCTGATTCCCCGCGTATGATTCCCCACCTCTGTCTCTACGCCTCTCTTTCGCCTCCACTCTTTCCCCTCCACTCTTTCCGTGCCTGTCTTTCCCTCCCTCAATTTCAACAACACTGTTTGATCTGTTTTGTGTACCTGATTTTAAACACACAAGTTCCAACCACTATGTTTTGCCCGCCTCTTTCCCCGCCTCTATTTATCCACCTATGTTTACCTGCCTCTGTTTACCCGCCTGTTTCACCGCCTCTCATTCCCCACCTCAGATTCCCCGCCTCTGATTCCCTGCCTCTGATTCCCCGGCTCTGATTCCCTGCCTCAGATTCCCTGCCTCAAATTCCCTGCCTCTGATTCCCCGCATCTGATTCCCCGCCTCTGATTCCCCGCCTCTGATTCCTCGCAGCTGATTCCCCGCCTCTGATTCCCCGCCTCTGATTCCATGCCTCTCATTCCCCGCCTTTGATTCCCCGCATCAGATTCTCCAGCTCTGATTCCCTGCCTCAGATTCCCTGCCTCAGATTCCCTGCCTCCCATTCCCCGCCTCTGATTCCCCACCACTGATTCCCCGTCTCTGATTCCCTGCCTCTGATTACCCGCCTCCCATTCCGCGCAACTTTCCCGGCCTCCGTTTCCCCACATCTCTTTCCCCGCCTCAGATTCCACGCCTCTGATTCCCCGCCTCTGATTCCCCACATTTCATTCCACGCCTCTCTTTCCCTGCCTCTATTTCCGCGCCTCTTTCTCTGCCTCTCTTTCCCCACATCTCTTTTCCTCCCTCTGATTCCCCACCTCTGATTCCCTGCCTCAAATTCCCTGCCTCTGATTCCCCGCCTCTGATTCCCCGCCTCTGATTCCCCTACTCTGATTCCCTGCATCTGATTCTCTGCCTCTGATTCACTGCCTCTGATTCCCCGCCTCTGATTCCCTGCCTCTGATTCCCTGCCTCTGATTCCCTGCCTCTGATTCCGCGCCTCTGATTCCACGCCTCTCTTTCCGTGTCTCTGATTCCCCGCCTCTGGATCCCTGCCTCTGATACCCTGCCTCTCATTCCCTGCCTCTATTTCCGTGCATCTTTCTCTGCATCTTGTTTCCCACATCTCATTTCCCCCCTCTGATAAACCGCCTCTGATTCCATGCCTGTGATTCCCTGCCTCAGGTTCCCCGCCTCAGATTCCCCGACTCAGATTCCCCCTCTCAGATTCCCCGCCTCAGATTCCCTGCCTCAGATTCCCTGCCTCAGATTCCCTGCCTCAGATTCCCTGCCTCAGATTCCCTTCATCTGATTCCCTTCATTTGATTCCCTGCGTCTGATTCCCCGCCTCAGATTCCCCGCCTCTGATTCCCCGCCTCTGATTCCCCACCTCTGATCCCCTGCCTCAAATTCCCTGGCTCATATTCCCTGCTTCAGATTCCCTGCCTCAGATTCCCTGCCTCAGATTCCCTGCCTCTGATTCCCCGCATCTGATTCCCCGCCTCTGATTCCCCGCCTCTGATTCCCCGCCTCTGATGCCCTGCCTCAGTTTCCCCGGCTCTGATTCCCTGCATCAGCTTCCCTGCCTCATATTCCCTGCCTCTGATTCCCCGCCTCTGATTCCCTGCCTCTGATTCCCCGCCTCTGATTCCCTGCCTCAGATTCCCTGCCTCTGATTCCCCGCCTCTGATTCCCTGCCTCAGATTCCCTGCCTCAGATTCGCTGCCTCAGATTCCCTGCCTCTGATTCCCCGCCTCTTATTCCCCACCTCATATTCCCCGCCTCAGATTCCCCGGCTCTGATTCCCTGCCTCAGATTCCCTGCCTCAAATTCCCTGCCTCTGATTCCCCGCATCTGATTCCCCGCCTCTGATTCCCCGCCTCTGATTCCTCGCATCTGATTCCCCGCCTCTGATTCCCCACCTCTGATTCCACGCCTCTGATTCCCCGCCTCTGATTCCCCGCCTCAGATTCCCCAGCTCTGATTCCCTGCCTCAGATTCCCTGCCTCAGATTCCCTGCGTCCGATTCCCCGCCTCTGAATCCCAGCCTCTGAATCCCCGCCTCTGATTCCCCGCCTCTGTTTCCCCGCCTCGGATTCCCCGCCTCTGATTCCCCGCCTCTGATTCCCTGCCTCTGATTACCCGCCTCCCTTTCCGCGCAACTTTCCCGGCCTCCGTTTCCCCACTTCTCTTTCCCCGCCTCAGATTCCACGCCTCTGATTCCCTGCATCAGATTCCCTGCCTCAGATTCCCTGCCTCTGACTCCCTGCATCAGATTCCCTGCCTCTGATTCCCCGCCTCTGATTCCCCGCTTCTGATTCCCCGCCTCTGATTCCCCGCCTCAGATTCCTTGCCTATGATTCCCTGCCTCTGATTCCCTGCCTCTGATTCCCTGCCTCTGATTCCCTGACTCTGATTCCCCGCCTATGATTCCCCGCCTCTGATTCCCAGCCTCTGAATCCCCACCTCTGAATCCCCGCCTCTGATTCCCTGCCTCTGATTCCACGCCTCTGATTCCCCACCTCTGATTCCAGGCCTCTTATTCCCCGCCTCTGATTGCCCACCTCTGATTGCCTGCCACTGATTGCCCGCCTCTGATTCCCCGCCTCTGATTCCCCGCCTCTGATTCCCCACCTCTGTCTGTATGCCTCTCTTTCGCCTCCGCTTTTTCCCCTACACTTTTTCCGCGCCTCTCTTTCCCTCCCTCAATTTCAACAACTCTGTTTGATCTATTCTGTGTAACTCATTTTCAACACACAATTTCCAACCACTATGTTTCACCCATCACTTTCCCCGCCTCTATTTCTCCGCCTATGTTTACCCACCTCTGTTTACCCACCTGTTTCACCGCCTCTGATTCCCCTCCTCTGATTCCCTGCCTCTGATTCCCTGCCTCTTATTCCCTGCCTCTGATTCCCCGCCTCTGATTCCCTGCCTCTGATTCCCTGCCTCTGATTCCCTGCCTCTGATTCCGGTCCTCTGATTCCAAGCCTCTCTTTCCGTGTCTCTGATTCCCCACCTCTGATTCCCTGCCTCTGATACCCTGCCTCTCATTCCCTACCTCTATTTCCGTGCATCATTCTCTGCATCTTGTTTCCCACATCTCATTTCCCCCCTCTGATAACCCGCCTCTGATTCCATGCCTGTGATTCCCTGCCTCAGATTCCCCGCTTCAGATTCCCCTACTCAGATTCCCCGCCTCAGATTTCCCGCCTCAGATTCCCTGCCTCAGATTCCCAGCCTCAGATTCCCTTCATCTGATTCCCTTCATTTGATTCCCTGCGTCTGATTCCCGGCCTCTGATTCCCCGCCTCTGATTCCCCGCCTCTGATTCCCCACCTTTGATTCCCTGCCTCAGATTCCCTGGCTCAGATTCCCTGCTTCTGATTCCCTGCCTCAGATTCCCTGCCACTGATTCCCCGCATCTGATTCCCCGCCTCTGATTCCCCGCTTCTGATTCCCACCTCTGATTCCATGCCTCTGATTCCCCGCCTCTGAATCCCCGCCTCTGATTCCTCGCCTCTGATTCCCTGCCTCAGATTCCCCGGCTCTGATTCCATGCCTCAGATTCCCTGCCTCAGATTCCCTGCCTCCGATTCCCCGCCTCTGATTCCCCGCCTCTGATTCCCCGCCTCTGATTCCATGCCTCTGATTCCCCGCCTCTGATTCCAGGCATCTTATTCCCCGCCTCTGATTCCCCACCTCTGATTGCCTGCCACTGATTGCCCGCCTCTGATTCCCCACCTCTGTCTCTACGCCTCTCTTTCGCCTCCACTCTTTCCCCTCCACTCTTTCCGTGCCTGTCTTTCCCTCCCTCAATTTCAACAACACTGTTTGATCTGTTTTGTGTACCTGATTTTAAACACACAAGTTCCAACCACTATGTTTTGCCCGCCTCTTTCACCGCCTCTATTTATCCACCTATGTTTACCTGCCTCTGTTTACCCGCCTGTTTCCCCGCCTCTGATTCCCCGCCTCTGATTCCCCGCCTCTGATGCCCTGCCTCAGATTCCCCGCCTCTGATTCCCTGCATCAGCTTCCCTGCCTCATATTCCCTGCCTCTGATTCCCCGCCTCTGATTCCCTGCCTCTGATTCCCCGCCTCTGATTCCCTGCCTCAGATTCCCTGCCTCAGATTCCCTGCCTCAGATTCCCTGCCTCTGATTCCCCGCCTCTGATTCCCTGCCTCTGATTCCCTGCCTCATATTCCCTGCCTCTGATTCCCCGCCTCTGATTCCCTGCCTCTGATTCCCCGCCTCTGATTCCCTGCCTCAGATTCCCTGCCTCAGATTCCCTGCCTCAGATTCCCTGCCTCTGATTCCCCGCCTCTGATTCCCCGCCTCTGATTCCCTGCCTCAGATTCCCCGCCTCAGATTCCCTGTCTCAGATTCCCTGCCTCAGATTCCCTGCCTCAGATTCCCTGCCTCAGATTCCCTTCATCTGATTCCCTTCATTTGATTCCCTGCGTCTGATTCCCGGCCTCTGATTCCCCGCCTCTGATTCCCCGCCTCTGATTCCCCACCTCTGATTCCCTGCCTCAGATTCCCTGGCTCAGATTCCCTGCTTCAGATTCCCTGCCTCAGATTCCCTGCCTCTGATTCCCCGCCTCTGATTCCCTGCCTCTGATTCCCTGCCTCAGATTCCCTGCCTCTGATTCCCCGCCTCTTATTCACCACCTCATATTCCCCGCCTCAGATTCCCCGGCTCTGATTCCCTGCCTCAGATTCCCTGCCTCAAATTCCCTGCCTCTGATTCCCCGCATCTGAATCCCCGCCTCTGATTCCCCGCCTCTGATTCCCCACCTCTGATTCCACACCTCTGATTCCCCGCCTCTGATTCCCCGCCTCAGATTCCCCAGCTCTGATTCCCTGCCTCAGAATCCCTGCCTCAGATTCCCTGCGTCCGATTCCCCGCCTCTGAATCCCAGCCTCTGAATCCCCGCCTCTGATTCCCCGCCTCTGTTTCCCCGCCTCGGATTCCCCGCCTCTGATTCCCCGCCTCTGATTCCCTGCCTCTGATTACCCGCCTCCCTTTCCGCGCAACTTTCCCGGCCTCCGTTTCCCCACTTCTCTTTCCCCGCCTCAGATTCTACGCCTCTGATTCCTCGCCTCTGATTCCCCACCTTTCATTCCCCGCCTCTCTTTCCCTTCCCCTATTTCCGCGCCTCTTTCTCTGCCTCTCTTTCCCCACATCTCTTTTCCTCCCACAGATTCCCCACCTCTGATTCCCCTCCTCTGATTCCCCGCCTCTGATTCCCCGCCTCTGATTCCCCGCCTCTGATTCCCCGCCTTTGATTCCCCTCCTCTGATTCCCTGCCTCTGATTCCCTGCCTCTGATTCCCTGCCTCTGATTCCCCGCCTCTGATTCCCTGCCTCTGATTCCCTGCCTCTGATTCCCTGCCTCTGATCCCGGGCCTCTGATTCCACGCCTCTCTTTCTGTGTCTCTGATTCCCTGCCTCTGATACCCAGCCTCTCATTCCCTGCCTCTATTTCCGTGCATCTTTCTCTGCATCTTGTTTCCCACATCTCATTTCCCCCCTCTGATAACCCGCCTCTGATTCCATGCCTGTGATTCCCTGCCTCAGATTCCCCGCCTCAGATTCCCCGACTCAGATTCCCCGCCTCAGATTCCCCGCCTCAGATTCCCTGTCTCAGATTCCCTGCCTCAGATTCCCTGCCTCAGATTCCCTGCCTCAGATTCCCTTCATCTGATTCCCTTCATTTGATTCCCTGCGTCTGATTCCCGGCCTCTGATTCCCCGCCTCTGATTCCCCGCCTCTGATTCCCCACCTCTGATTCCCTGCCTCAGATTCCCTGGCTCAGATTCCCTGCTTCAGATTCCCTGCCTCAGATTCCCTGCCACTGATTCCCCGCATCTGATTCCCCGCCTCTGATTCCCCGCTTCTGATTCCCGCCTCTGATTCCCTGCCTCTGATTTCCCGCCTCTGAATCCCCGCCTCTGATTCCTCGCCTCTGATTCCCTGCCTCAGATTCCCCGGCTCTGATTCCATGCCTCAGATTCCCTGCCTCAGATTCCCTGCCTCCGATACCCCGCCTCTGATTCCGCGCCTATGATTCCCCGCCTCTGATTCCCAGCCTCTGAATCCCCACCTCTGAATCCCCGCCTCTGATTCCCCGCCTCTGATTCCACGCCACTGATTCCCCGCCTCTGATTCCAGGCCTCTTATTCCCCGCCTCTGATTCCCCACCTCTGATTGCCTGCCACTGATTGCCCGCCTCTGATTCCCCGCCTCTGATTCCCCGCCTCTGATTCCCCACCTCTGTCTGTATGCCTCTCTTTCGCCTCCGCTTTTTCCCCTACACTTTTTCCGCGCCTCTCTTTCCCTCCCTCAATTTCAACAACTCTGTTTGATCTGTTCTGTGTACCTCATTTTCAACACACAATTTCCAACCACTATGTTTCACCCATCACTTTCCCCGCCTCTATTTCTCCGCCTATGTTTACCCACCTCTGTTTACCCACCTGTTTCACCGCCTCTGATTCCCCGCGTATGATTCCCCACCTCTGTCTCTACGCCTCTCTTTCGCCTCCACTCTTTCCCCTCCACTCTTTCCGTGCCTGTCTTTCCCTCCCTCAATTTCAACAACACTGTTTGATCTGTTTTGTGTACCTGATTTTAAACACACAAGTTCCAACCACTATGTTTTGCCCGCCTCTTTCCCCGCCTCTATTTATCCACCTATGTTTACCTGCCTCTGTTTACCCGCCTGTTTCACCGCCTCTCATTCCCCACCTCAGATTCCCCGCCTCTGATTCCCTGCCTCTGATTCCCCGGCTCTGATTCCCTGCCTCAGATTCCCTGCCTCAAATTCCCTGCCTCTGATTCCCCGCATCTGATTCCCCGCCTCTGATTCCCCGCCTCTGATTCCTCGCATCTGATTCCCCGCCTCTGATTCCCCGCCTCTGATTCCATGCCTCTCATTCCCCGCCTTTGATTCCCCGCATCAGATTCTCCAGCTCTGATTCCCTGCCTCAGATTCCCTGCCTCAGATTCCCTGCCTCCCATTCCCCGCCTCTGATTCCCCACCACTGATTCCCCGTCTCTGATTCCCTGCCTCTTATTACCCGCCTCCCATTCCGCGCAACTTTCCCGGCCTCCGTTTCCCCACATCTCTTTCCCCGCCTCAGATTCCACGCCTCTGATTCCCTGCCTCAGATTCCCCACATTTCATTCCACGCCACTCTTTCCCTGCCTCTATTTCCGCGCCTCTTTCTCTGCCTCTCTTTCCCCACATCTCTTTTCCTCCCTCTGATTCCCCACCTCTGATTCCCCTCCTCTGATTCCCTGCCTCAAATTCCCTGCCTCTGATTCCCCGCCTCTGATTCCCCGCCTCTGATTCCCCTACTCTGATTCCCTGCATCTGATTCTCTGCCTCTGATTCACTGCCTCTGATTCCCCGCCTCTGATTCCCTGCCTCTGATTCCCTGCCTCTGATTCCCTGCCTCTGATTCCGCGCCTCTGATTCCACGCCTCTCTTTCCGTGTCTCTGATTCCCCGCCTCTGGATCCCTGCCTCTGATACCCTGCCTCTCATTCCCTGCCTCTATTTCCGTGCATCTTTCTCTGCATCTTGTTTCCCACATCTCATTTCCCCCCTCTGATAAACCGCCTCTGATTCCATGCCTGTGATTCCCTGCCTCAGATTCCCCGCCTCAGATTCCCCGACTCAGATTCCCCCTCTCAGATTCCCCGCCTCAGATTCCCTGCCTCAGATTCCCTGCCTCAGATTCCCTGCCTCAGATTCCCTGCCTCAGATTCCCTTCATCTGATTCCCTTCATTTGATTCCCTGCGTCTGATTCCCCACCTCAGATTCCCCGCCTCTGATTCCCCGCCTCTGATTCCCCACCTCTGATCCCCTGCCTCAAATTCCCTGGCTCATATTCCCTGCTTCAGATTCCCTGCCTCAGATTCCCTGCCTCAGATTCCCTGCCTCTGATTCCCCGCATCTGATTCCCCGCCTCTGATTCCCCGCCTCTGATTCCCCGCCTCTGATTCCCCGCCTCTGATGCCCTGCCTCAGTTTCCCCGGCTCTGATTCCCTGCATCAGCTTCCCTGCCTCATATTCCCTGCCTCTGATTCCCCGCCTCTGATTCCCTGCCTCTGATTCCCCGCCTCTGATTCCCTGCCTCAGATTCCCTGCCTCTGATTCCCCGCCTCTGATTCCCTGCCTCAGATTCCCTGCCTCAGATTCGCTGCCTCAGATTCCCTGCCTCTGATTCCCCGCCTCTTATTCCCCACCTCATATTCCCCGCCTCAGATTCCCCGGCTCTGATTCCCTGCCTCAGATTCCCTGCCTCAAATTCCCTGCCTCTGATTCCCCGCATCTGATTTCCCGCCTCTGATTCCCCGCCTCTGATTCCTCGCATCTGATTCCCCGCCTCTGATTCCCCACCTCTGATTCCACGCCTCTGATTCCCCGCCTCTGATTCCCCGCCTCAGATTCCCCAGCTCTGATTCCCTGCCTCAGATTCCCTGCCTCAGATTCCCTGCGTCCGATTCCCCGCCTCTGAATCCCAGCCTCTGAATCCCCGCCTCTGATTCCCCGCCTCTGTTTCCCCACCTCGGATTCCCCGCCTCTGATTCCCCGCCTCTGATTCCCTGCCTCTGATTACCCGCCTCCCTTTCCGCGCAACTTTCCCGGCCTCCGTTTCCCCACTTCTCTTTCCCCGCCTCAGATTCCACGCCTCTGATTCCCTGCATCAGATTCCCTGCCTCAGATTCCCTGCCTCTGACTCCCTGCATCAGATTCCCTGCCTCTGATTCCCCGCCTCTGATTCCCCGCTTCTGATTCCCCGCCTCTGATTCCCCGCCTCAGATTCCTTGCCTATGATTCCCTGCCTCTGATTCCCTGCCTCTGATTTCCTGACTCTGATTCCCTGCCTCTGATTCCCTGCCCCTGATTCTCTGCCTCTGATTCCGCGCTTCTGATTCCACGCCTCTCTTTCCGTGTCTCTGATTCCGCGCCTCTGATTCCCTGCCTCTGATACCCTGCCTCTCTTTGCCTGCCTCTATATCCGTGCCTCTTTCTCTGCATCTCGTTTACCACATCTCATTTCCCCACACTGATAACCCGCCTCTGATTCCCCGCCTCTGATTCCCCGCCTCTGATTCCCTGCCTCTAATTCCCAGCCTCTGATTCCCCACCTCTGATTCATCACCTCTGATTCCCCGCCTCTGATTCCCCGCCTCTGATTCCCCACCTCAGATTTCCCGGCTCTGATTCCCTGCCTCAGATTCCCTGCGACAGATTCCCTGCCTCAGATTCCCTGCCTCTGATTCCCCGCCTCTTATTCCCCACCTCTTATTCCCCGCCTCAGATTCCCCGGCTCTGATTCCCTGCCTCAGATTCCCTGCGACAGATTCCCTGCCTCAGATTCCCTGCCTCTGATTCCCCGCCTCTTATTCCCCACCTCTTATTCCCCGCCTCAGATTCCCCGGCTCTGATTCCCTGCCTCAGATTCCCTGCCTCAAATTCCCTGCCTCAGATTCCCCAGCTCTGATTCCCTGCCTCAGATTCCCTGCCTCAGATTCCCTGCCTCCGATTCCCCGCCTCTGATTACCCGCCTCTGATACCCCGCCTCTGATTCCCCGCATCTGAATCCCAGCCTCTGAATCCCCGCCTCTGATTCCCCGCCTCTGTTTCCCCGCCTCGGATTCCCCGCCTCTGATTACCCGCCTCCCTTTCCGCGCAACTTTCCCGGCCTCCGTTTCCCCACATCTCTTTCCCCGCCTCAGATTCCACGCCTCTGATTCCCCGCCTCTGATTCCCCACCTTTCATTCCCCGCCTCTCTTTCCCTGCCTCTATTTCCGCGCCTCTTTCTCTGACTCTCTTTCCCCACATCTCTTTTCTTCTCTCTGATTCCCCGCCTCTGATTCCCCGCCTCTGATTCCCCTCCTCTGATTCCCTGCCTCTGATTCCCTGCCTCTGATTCCCCGCCTCTGATTCCCTGCCTCTGATTCCCTGCCTCTTATTCCCTGCCTCTGATTCCCCGCCTCTGATTCCCTGCCTCTGATTCCCTGCCTCTGATTCCCTGCCTCTGATTCCGGTCCTCTGATTCCAAGCCTCGCTTTCCGTGTCTCTGATTCCCCGCCTCTGATTCAGTGCCTCTGATACCCTGCCTCTCATTCCCTACCTCTATTTCCGTGCATCATTCTCTGCATCTTGTTTCCCACATCTCATTTCCCCCCTCTGATAACCCGCCTCTGATTCCACGCCTGTGATTCCCTGCCTCAGATTCCCCGCCTCAGATTCCCCTACTCAGATTCCCCGCCTCAGATTTCCCGCCTCAGATTCCCTGCCTCAGATTCCCTGCCTCAGATTCCCTGCCTCAGATTCCCAGCCTCACATTCCCTTCATCTGATTCCCTTCATTTGATTCCCTGCGTCTGATTCCCGGCCTCTGATTCCCCGCCTCTGATTCCCCGCCTCTGATTCCCCACCTCTGATTCCCTGCCTCAGATTCCCTGGCTCAGATTCCCTGCTTCAGATTCCCTGCCTCAGATTCCCTGCCACTGATTCCCCGCATCTGATTCCCCGCCTCTGATTCCCCGTTTCTGATTCCCGCCTCTGATTCGCTGCCTCTGATTCCCCGCCTCTGAATCCCCGCCTCTGATTCCTCGCCTCTGATTCCCTGCCTCAGATTCCCCGGCTCTGATTCCATGCCTCAGATTCCCTGCCTCAGATTCCCTGCCTCCGATTCCCCGCCTCTGATTCCCCGCCTATGATTCCCCGCCTCTGATTCCCAGCCTCTGAATCCCCACCTCTGAATCCCCGCCTCTGATTCCCTGCCTCTGATTCCACGCCTCTGATTCCCCGCCTCTGATTCCAGGCCTCTTATTCCCCGCCTCTGATTGCCCACCTCTGATTGCCTGCCACTGATTGCCCGCCTCTGATTCCCCGCCTCTGATTCCCCGCCTCTGATTCCCCACCTCTGTCTGTATGCCTCTCTTTCGCCTCCGCTTTTTCCCCTACACTTTTTCCGCGCCTCTCTTTCCCTCCCTCAATTTCAACAACTCTGTTTGATCTGTTCTGTGTAACTCATTTTCAACACACAATTTCCAACCACTATGTTTCACCCATCACTTTCCCCGCCTCTATTTCTCCGCCTATGTTTACCCACCTCTGTTTACCCACCTGTTTCACCGCCTCTGATTCCCCGCCTATGATTCCCCACCTCTGTCTCTACGCCTCTCTTTCGCCTCCACTCTTTCCCCTCCACTCTTTCCGTGCCTGTCTTTCCCTCCCTCAATTTCAACAACACTGTTTGATCTGTTTTGTGTACCTGATTTTAAACACACAAGTTCCAACCACTATGTTTTGCCCGCCTCTTTCACCGCCTCTATTTATCCACCTATGTTTACCTGCCTCTGTTTACCCGCCTGTTTCCCCGCCTCTGATTCCCCACCTTTCATTCCCCGCCTCGCTTTCCCTGCCTCAATTTCCGCGCCTCTTTCACTGCCTCTCTTTCCCCACATCTCTTTTCCTCCCGCTGATTCCCCGCCTCTGATTCCCCGCCTCTGATTCCCTGCCTCTGATTCCCCGCCTCTGATTCCCTGCCTCAGATTCCCTGCCTCAGATTCCCTCCCTCAGATTCCCTGCCTCTGATTCCCCGCCTCTGATTCCCCGCCTCTTATTCCCCGCCTCTGATTCCCCGCCTCTGATTCCCCGCCTCTGATGCCCTGCCTCAGATTCCCCGGCTCTGATTCCCTGCCTCTGATGCCCTGCCTCAGATTCCCCGGCTCTGATTCCCTGCCTCAGATTCCCTGCCTCTGATTCCCCGCCTCTGATTCCCTGCCTCTGATTCCCCGCCTCTGATTCCCTGCCTCAGATTCCCTGCCTCAGATTCCCTGCCTCAGATTCCCTGCCTCTGATTCCCCGCCTCTGATTCCCTGCCTCTGATTCCCTGCCTCAGATTCCCTGCCTCTGATTCCCCGCCTCTTATTCCCCACCTCATATTCCCCGCCTCAGATTCCCCGGCTCTGATTCCCTGCCTCAGATTCCCTGCCTCAAATTCCCTGCCTCTGATTCCCCGCCTCTGATTCCCCGCCTCTGATTCCCCGCCTCTGATTCCCCGCCTCTGAATCCCAGCCTCTGAATCCCCGCCTCTGATTCCCCGCCTCTGTTTCCCCGCCTCTGTTTCCCCGCCACTGATTCCCCGTCTCTGATTCCCTGCCTCTGATTACCCGCCTCCCATTCCGCGCAACTTTCCCGGCCTCCGTTTCCCCACATCTCTTTCCCCGCCTCAGATTCCACGCCTCTGATTCCCCGCCTCTGATTCCCCACATTTCATTCCACGCCTCTCTTTCCCTGCCTCTATTTCCGCGCCTCTTTCTCTGCCTCTCTTTCCCCACATCTCTTTTCCTCCCTCAGATTCCCCACCTCTGATTCCCCTCCTCTGATTCCCTGCCTCAAATTCCCTGCCTCTGATTCCCCGCCTCTGATTCCCCGCCTCTGATTCCCCTACTCTGATTCCCTGCATCTGATTCTCTGCCTCTGATTCACTGCCTCTGATTCCCCGCCTCTGATTCCCTGCCTCTGATTCCCTGCCTCTGATTCCCTGCCTCTGATTCCGCGCCTCTGATTCCATGCCTCTCTTTCCGTGTCTCTGATTCCCCGCCTCTGGATCCCTGCCTCTGATACCCTGCCTCTCTTTGCCTGCCTCTATATCCGTGCCTCTTTCTCTGCATCTCGTTTACCACATGTCATTTCCCCCCACTGATAACCCGCCTCTGATTCCCCGCCTCTGATTCCCCGCCTCTGATTCCCTGCCTCTGATTCCCCACCTCAGATTTCCCGGCTCTGATTCCCTGCCTCAGATTCCCTGCGACAGATTCCCTGCCTCAGATTCCCCGCCTCTGTTTCCCCGCCTCTGATTCCCCACCTCTGATTCCCCACCTCTGATTCCCCGCCTCTGATTCCCCGCCTCTGATTCCCCACCTCAGATTTCCCGGCTCTGATTCCCTGCCTCAGATTCCCTGCGACAGATTCCCTGCCTCAGATTCCCTGCCTCTGATTCCCCGCCTCTTATTCCCCACCTCTTATTCCCCGCCTCAGATTCCCCGGCTCTGATTCCCTGCCTCTGATTCCCTGCCTCAGATTCCCTGCCTCAAATTCCCTGCCTCTGATTCACCGCATCTGATTCACCGCCTGTGATTCCCCGCCTCTGATACCTCGCATCTGATTCCCAGCCTCTGATTCCCCGCCTGTGATTCCACGCCTCTGATTCCCCGCCTCTGATTCCCCGCCTCAGATTCCCCAGCTCTGATTCCCTGCCTCAGATTCCCTGCCTCAGATTTCCTGCCTCCGATTCCCCGCCTCTGATTCCCCGCCTCTGATACCCCGCCTCTGATTCCCCGCATCTGAATCCCAGCCTCTGAATCCCCGCCTCTGATTCCCCGCCTCTGTTTCCCCACCTCGGATTCCCCGCCTCTGATTACCCGCCTCCCTTTCCGCGCAACTTTCCCGGCCTCCGTTTCCCCACATCTCTTTCCCCGCCTCAGATTCCACGCCTCTGATTCCCCGCCTCTGATTCCCCACCTTTCATTCCCCGCCTCTCTTTCCCTACCTCTATTTCCGCGCCTCTTTCTCTGCCTCTCTTTCCCCACATCTCTTTTCTTCCCTCTGATTCCCCGCCTCTGATTCCCCTCCTCTGATTCCCTGCCTCTGATTCCCTGCCTCTGATTCCCCGCCTCTGATTCCCCGCCTCTGATTCCCCTCCTCTGATTCCCTGCCTCTGATTCCCTGCCTCTTATTCCCTGCCTCTGATTCCCCGCCTCTGATTCCCTGCCTCTGATTCCCTGCCTCTGATTCCCTGCCTCTGATTCCGGTCCTCTGATTCCAAGCCTCTCTTTCCGTGTCTCTGATTCCCCACCTCTGATTCCCTGCCTCAGATACCCTGCCTCTCATTCCCTACCTCTATTTCCGTGCATCATTCTCTGCATCTTGTTTCCCACATCTCATTTCCCCCCTCTGATAACCCGCCTCTGATTCCATTCCTGTGATTCCCTGCCTGAGATTCCCCGCTTCAGATTCCCCTACTCAGATTCCCCGCCTCAGATTTCCCGCCTCAGATTCCCTGCCTCAGATTCCCTGCCTCAGATTCCCTGCCTCAGATTCCCAGCCTCAGATTCCCTTCATCTGATTCCCTTCATTTGATTCCCTGCGTCTGATTCCCGGCCTCTGATTCCCCGCCTCTGATTCCCCGCCTCTGATTCCCCACCTCTGATTCCCTGCCTCAGATTCCCTGCGTCTGATTCCCGGCCTCTGATTCCCCGCCTCTGATTCCCCGCCTCTGATTCCCCACCTCTGATTCCCTGCCTCAGATTCCCTGGCTCAGATTCCCACCTCTGATTCCCTGCCTCTGATTCCCCGCCTCTGAATCCCCGCCTCTGATTCCTCGCCTCTGATTCCCTGCCTCAGATTCCCCGGCTCTGATTCCATGCCTCAGATTCCCTGCCTCAGATTCCCTGCCTCCGATTCCCCGCCTCTGATTCCCCGCCTATGATTCCCCGCCTCTGATTCCCAGCCTCTGAATCCCCACCTCTGAATCCCCGCCTCTGATTCCCCGCCTCTGATTCCACGCCTCTGATTCCCCGCCTCTGATTCCAGGCATCTTATTCCCCGCCTCTGATTCCCCACCTCTGATTGCCTGCCACTGATTGCCCGCCTCTGATTCCCCGCCTCTGATTCCCCGCCTCTGATTCCCCACCTCTGTCTGTATGCCTCTCTTTCGCCTCCGCTTTTTCCCCTACACTTTTTCCGCGCCTCTCTTTCCCTCCCTCAATTTCAACAACTCTGTTTGATCTGTTCTGTGTACTTCATTTTCAACACACAATTTCCAACCACTATGTTTCACCCATCACTTTCCTCGCCTCTATTTCTCCGCCTATGTTTACCCACCTCTGTTTACCCATCTGTTTCACCGCCTCTGATTCCCCGCCTATGAAGTCCCACCTCTGTCTCTACACCTCTCTTTCGCCTCCACTCTTTCCCCTCCACTCTTTCCGTGCCTGTCTTTCCCTCCCTCAATTTCAACAACACTGTTTGATCTGTTTTGTGTACCTGATTTTAAACACACAAGTTCCAACCACTATGTTTTGCCCGCCTCTTTCACCGCCTCTATTTATCCACCTATGTTTACCTGCCTCTGTTTACCCGCCTGTTTCCCCGCCTCTGATTCCCCGCCTCTGATTCCCCGCCCCTGATGCCCTGCCTCAGATTCCCCGGCTCTGATTCCCTGCATCAGCTTCCCTGCCTCATATTCCCTGCCTCTGATTCCCCGCCTCTGATTCACTGCCTCTGATTCCCCGCCTCTGATTCCCTGCCTCAGATTCCCTGCCTCAGATTCCCTGCCTCAGATTTCCTGCCTCTGATTCCCCGCCTCTGATTCCCTGCCTCTGATTCCCTGCCTCTGATTCCCTGCCTCAGATTCCCTGCCTCTGATTCCCCGCCTCTTATTCACCACCTCATATTCCCCGCCTCAGATTCCCCGGCTCTGATTCCCTGCCTCAGATTCCCTGCCTCAAATTCCCTGCCTCTGATTCCCCGCATCTGAATCCCCGCCTCTGATTCCCCGCCTCTGATTCCCCACCTCTGATTCCACACCTCTGATTCCCCGCCTCTGATTCCCCGCCTCAGATTCCCCAGCTCTGATTCCCTGCCTCAGATTCCCTGCCTCAGATTCCCTGCGTCCGATTCCCCGCCTCTGAATCCCAGCCTCTGAATCCCTGCCTCTGATTCCCCGCCTCTGTTTCCCCGCCTCGGATTCCCCGCCTCTGATTCCCCGCCTCTGATTCCCTGCCTCTGATTACCCGCCTCCCTTTCCGCGCAACTTTCCCGGCCTCCGTTTCCCCACTTCTCTTTCCCCGCCTCAGATTCCACGCCTCTGATTCCTCGACTCTGATTCCCCACCTTTCATTCCCCGCCTCTCTTTCCCTGCCCCTATTTCCGCGCCTCTTTCTCTGCCTCTCTTTCCCCACATCTCTTTTCCTCCCACTGATTCCCCACCTCTGATTCCCCTCCTCTGATTCCCCGCCTCTGATTCCCCGCCTCTGATTCCCTGCCTCTGATTCCCCGCCTTTGATTCCCCTCCTCTGATTCCCTGCCTCTGATTCCCTGCCTCTGATTCCCTGCCTCTGATTCCCCGCCTCTGATTCCCTGCCTCTGATTCCCTGCCTCTGATTCCCTGCCTCTGATCCCGGGCCTCTGATTCCACGCCTCTCTTTCTGTGTCTCTGATTCCCTGCCTCTGATACCCAGCCTCTCATTCCCTGCCTCTATTTCCGTGCATCTTTCTCTGCATCTTGTTTCCCACATCTCATTTCCCCCCTCTGATAACCCGCCTCTGATTCCATGCCTGTGATTCCCTGCCTCAGATTCCCCGCCTCAGATTCCCCGACTCAGATTCCCCGCCTCAGATTCCCCGCCTCAGATTCCCTGCCTCAGATTCCCTGCCTCAGATTCCCTGCCTCAGATTCCCTGCCTCAGATTCCCTTCATCTGATTCCCTTCATTTGATTCCCTGCGTCTGATTCCCGGCCTCTGATTCCCCGCCTCTGATTCCCCGCCTCTGATTCCCCACCTCTGATTCCCTGCCTCAGATTCCCTGGCTCAGATTCCCTGCTTCAGATTCCCTGCCTCAGATTCCCTGCCACTGATTCCCCGCATCTGATTCCCCGCCTCTGATTCCCCGCTTCTGATTCCCGCCTCTGATTCCCTGCCTCTGATTTCCCGCCTCTGAATCCCCACCTCTGATTCCTCGCCTCTGATTCCCTGCCTCAGATTCCCCGGCTCTGATTCCATGCCTCAGATTCCCTGCCTCAGATTCCCTGCCTCCGATTCCCCGCCTCTGATTCCGCGCCTATGATTCCTCGCCTCTGATTCCCAGCCTCTGAATCCCCACCTCTGAATCCCCGCCTCTGATTCCCCGCCTCTGATTCCCCGCCTCTGATTCCACGCCACTGATTCCCCGCCTCTGATTCCAGGCCTCTTATTCCCCACCTCTGATTCCCCACCTCTGATTGCCTGCCACTGATTGCCCGCCTCTGATTCCCCGCCTCTGATTCCCCGCCTCTGATTCCCCACCTCTGTCTGTATGCCTCTCTTTCGCCTCCGCTTTTTCCCCTACACTTTTTCCGCGCCTCTCTTTCCCTCCCTCAATTTCAACAACTCTGTTTGATCTGTTCTGTGTACCTCATTTTCAACACACAATTTCCAACCACTATGTTTCACCCATCACTTTCCCCGCCTCTATTTCTCCGCCTATGTTTACCCACCTCTGTTTACCCACCTGTTTCACCGCCTCTGATTCCCCGCGTATGATTCCCCACCTCTGTCTCTACGCCTCTCTTTCGCCTCCACTCTTTCCCCTCCACTCTTTCCGTGCCTGTCTTTCCCTCCCTCAATTTCAACAACACTGTTTGATCTGTTTTGTGTACCTGATTTTAAACACACAAGTTCCAACCACTATGTTTTGCCCGCCTCTTTCCCCGCCTCTATTTATCCACCTATGTTTACCTGCCTCTGTTTACCCGCCTGTTTCACCGCCTCTCATTCCCCACCTCAGATTCCCCGCCTCTGATTCCCTGCCTCTGATTCCCCGGCTCTGATTCCCTGCCTCAGATTCCCTGCCTCAAATTCCCTGCCTCTGATTCCCCGCATCTGATTCCCCGCCTCTGATTCCCCGCCTCTGATTCCTCGCATCTGATTCCCCGCCTCTGATTCCCCACCTCTGATTCCATGCCTCTCATTCCCCGCCTTTGATTCCCCGCATCAGATTCTCCAGCTCTGATTCCCTGCCTCAGATTCCCTGCCTCAGATTCCCTGCCTCCCATTCCCCGCCTCTGATTCCCCGCCACTGATTCCCCGTCTCTGATTCCCTGCCTCTGATTACCCGCCTCCCATTCCGCGCAACTTTCCCGGCCTCCGTTTCCCCACATCTCTTTCCCCGCCTCAGATTCCACGCCTCTGATTCCCCGCCTCTGATTCCCCACATTTCATTCCACGCCTCTCTTTCCCTGCCTCTATTTCCGCGCCTCTTTCTCTGCCTCTCTTTCCCCACATCTCTTTTCCTCCCTCTGATTCCCCACCTCTGATTCCCCTCCTCTGATTCCCTGCCTCAAATTCCCTGCCTCTGATTCCCCGCCTCTGATTCCCCGCCTCTGATTCCCCTACTCTGATTCCCTGCATCTGATTCTCTGCCTCTGATTCACTGCCTCTGATTCCCCGCCTCTGATTCCCTGCCTCTGATTCCCTGCCTCTGATACCCTGCCTCTGATTCCGCGCCTCTGATTCCACGCCTCTCTTTCCGTGTCTCTGATTCCCCGCCTCTGGATCCCTGCCTCTGATACCCTGCCTCTCATTCCCTGCCTCTATTTCCGTGCATCTTTCTCTGCATCTTGTTTCCCACATCTCATTTCCCCCCTCTGATAAACCGCCTCTGATTCCATGCCTGTGATTCCCTGCCTCAGATTCCCCGCCTCAGATTCCCCGACTCAGATTCCCCCTCTCAGATTCCCCGCCTCAGATTCCCTGCCTCAGATTCCCTGCCTCAGATTCCCTGCCTCAGATTCCCTGCCTCAGATTCCCTTCATCTGATTCCCTTCATTTGATTCCCTGCGTCTGATTCCCCGCCTCAGATTCCCCGCCTCTGATTCCCCGCCTCTGATTCCCCACCTCTGATCCCCTGCCTCAAATTCCCTGGCTCATATTCCCTGCTTCAGATTCCCTGCCTCAGATTCCCTGCCTCTGATTCCCCGCATCTGATTCCCCGCCTCTGATTCCCCGCCTCTGATTCCCCGCCTCTGATTCCCCGCCTCTGATGCCCTGCCTCAGTTTCCCCGGCTCTGATTCCCTGCATCAGCTTCCCTGCCTCATATTCCCTGCCTCTGATTCCCCGCCTCTGATTCCCTGCCTCTGATTCCCCGCCTCTGATTCCCTGCCTCAGATTCCCTGCCTCTGATTCCCCGCCTCTGATTCCCTGCCTCAGATTCCCTGCCTCAGATTCGCTGCCTCAGATTCCCTGCCTCTGATTCCCCGCCTCTTATTCCCCACCTCATATTCCCCGCCTCAGATTCCCCGGCTCTGATTCCCTGCCTCAGATTCCCTGCCTCAAATTCCCTGCCTCTGATTCCCCGCATCTGATTCCCCGCCTCTGATTCCCCGCCTCTGATTCCTCGCATCTGATTCCCCGCCTCTGATTCCCCACCTCTGATTCCACGCCTCTGATTCCCCGCCTCTGATTCCCCGCCTCAGATTCCCCAGTTCTGATTCCCTGCCTCAGATTCCCTGCCTCAGATTCCCTGCGTCCGATTCCCCGCCTCTGAATCCCAGCCTCTGAATCCCCGCCTCTGATTCCCCGCCTCTGTTTCCCCGCCTCGGATTCCCCGCCTCTGATTCCCCGCCTCTGATTCCCTGCCTCTGATTACCCGCCTCCCTTTCCGCGCAACTTTCCCGGCCTCCGTTTCCCCACTTCTCTTTCCCCGCCTCAGATTCCACGCCTCTGATTCCCTGCATCAGATTCCCTGCCTCAGATTCCCTGCCTCTGACTCCCTGCATCAGATTCCCTGCCTCTGATTCCCCGCCTCTGATTCCCCGCTTCTGATTCCCCGCCTCTGATTCCCCGCCTCAGATTCCTTGCCTATGATTCCCTGCCTCTGATTCCCTGCCTCTGATTCCCTGACTCTGATTCCGCGCCTCTGATTCCCTGCCTCTGATACCCTGCCTCTCTTTGCCTGCCTCTATATCCGTGCCTCTTTCTCTGCATCTCGTTTACCACATCTCATTTCCCCACACTGATAACCCGCCTCTGATTCCCCGCCTCTGATTTCCCGCCTCTGATTCCCTGCCTCTAATTCCCAGCCTCTGATTCCCCACCTCTGATTCATCACCTCTGATTCCCCGCCTCTGATTCCCCGCCTCTGATTCCCCACCTCAGATTTCCCGGCTCTGATTCCCTGCCTCAGATTCCCTGCGACAGATTCCCTGCCTCAGATTCCCTGCCTCTGATTCCCCGCCTCTTATTCCCCACCTCTTATTCCCCGCCTCAGATTCCCCGGCTCTGATTCCCTGCCTCAGATTCCCTGCCTCAAATTCCCTGCCTCTGATTCCCCGCATCTGATTCCCCGCCTGTGATTCCCCGCCTCTGATTCCTCGCATCTGATTCCCAGCCTCTGATTCCCCGCCTCTGATTCCACGCCTCTGATTCCCCGCCTCTGATTCCCCGCCTCAGATTCCCCAGCTCTGATTCCCTGCCTCAGATTCCCTGCCTCAGATTCCCTGCCTCCGATTCCCCGCCTCTGATTACCCGCCTCTGATACCCCGCCTCTGATTCCCCGCATCTGAATCCCAGCCTCTGAATCCCCGCCTCTGATTCCCCGCCTCTGTTTCCCCGCCTCGGATTCCCCACCTCTGATTACCCGCCTCCCTTTCCGCGCAACTTTCCCGGCCTCCGTTTCCCCACATCTCTTTCCCCGCCTCAGATTCCACGCCTCTGATTCCCCGCCTCAGATTCCCCACCTTTCATTCCCCGCCTCTCTTTCCCTGCCTCTATTTCCGCGCCTCTT
Organism: Narcine bancroftii; assembly: GCF_036971445.1. Taxonomy (NCBI): domain Eukaryota; kingdom Metazoa; phylum Chordata; class Chondrichthyes; order Torpediniformes; family Narcinidae; genus Narcine; species Narcine bancroftii. The sequence continues at coordinate 91,355,027 of NC_091481.1, forward strand.
TCTCTGCCTCTCTTTCCCCACATCTCTTTTCTTCTCTCTGATTCCCCGCCTCTGATTCCCCTCCTCTGATTCCCTGCCTCTGATTCCCTGCCTCTGATTCCCCGCCTCTGATTCCCCGCCTCTGATTCCCCTCCTCTGATTCCCTGCCTCTGATTCCCTGCCTCTTATTCCCTGCCTCTGATTCCCCGCCTCTGATTCCCTGCCTCTGATTCCCTGCCTCTTATTCCCTGCCTCTGATTCCGGTCCTCTGATTCCAAGCCTCGCTTTCCGTGTCTCTGATTCCCCGCCTCTGATTCAGTGCTTCTGATACCCTGCCTCTCATTCCCTACCTCTATTTCCGTGCATCATTCTCTGCATCTTGTTTCCCACATCTCATTTCCCCCCTCTGATAACCCGCCTCAGATTCCCCTACTCAGATTCCCCGCCTCAGATTTCCCGCCTCAGATTCCCTGCCTCAGATTCCCTGCCTCAGATTCCCTGCCTCAGATTCCCAGCCTCACATTCCCTTCATCTGATTCCCTTCATTTGATTCCCTGCGTCTGATTCCCGGCCTCTGATTCCCCGCCTCTGATTCCCCGCCTCTGATTCCCCACCTCTGATTCCCTGCCTCAGATTCCCTGGCTCAGATTCCCTGTTTCAGATTCCCTGCCTCAGATTCCCTGCCACTGATTCCCCGCATCTGATTCCCCGCCTCTGATTCCCCGTTTCTGATTCCCGCCTCTGATTCGCTGCCTCTGATTCCCCGCCTCTGAATCCCCGCCTCTGATTCCTCGCCTCTGATTCCCTGCCTCAGATTCCCCGGCTCTGATTCCATGCCTCAGATTCCCTGCCTCAGATTCCCTGCCTCCGATTCCCCGCCTCTGATTCCGCGCCTCTGATTCCACGCTTCTCTTTCCGTGTCTCTGATAGCCCGCCTCTGATTCCCCGCCTCTGATTCCCCGCCTCAGATTCCCCGGCTCTGATTCCCTGCATCAGATTCCCTTCATCTGATTCCCTTCATTTGATTCCCTGCGTCTGATTCCCGGCCTCTGATTCCCCGCCTCTGATTCCCCGCCTCTGATTCCCCACCTCTGATTCCCTGCCTCAGATTCCCTGGCTCAGATTCCCTGCTTCAGATTCCCTGCCTCAGATTCCCTGCCACTGATTCCCCGCATCTGATTCCCCGCCTCTGATTCCCCGCTTCTGATTCCCGCCTCTGATTCCCTGCCTCTGATTCCCCGCCTCTGAATCCCCGCCTCTGATTCCCGCCTCTGATTCCCTGCCTCTGATTCCCCGCCTCTGAATCCCCGCCTCTGATTCCTCGCCTCTGATTCCCTGCCTCAGATTCCCCGGCTCTGATTCCATGCCTCAGATTCCCCGCCTATGATTCCCCGCCTCTGATTCCCAGCCTCTGAATCCCCACCTCTGAATCCCCGCCTCTGATTCCCCGCCTCTGATTCCACGCCTCTGATTCCCCGCCTCTGATTCCAGGCATCTTATTCCCCGCCTCTGATTCCCCACCTCTGATTGCCTGCCACTGATTGCCCGCCTCTGATTCCCCGCCTCTGATTCCCCGCCTCTGATTCCCCACCTCTGTCTGTATGCCTCTCTTTCGCCTCCGCTTTTTCCCCTACACTTTTTCCGCGCCTCTCTTTCCCTCCCTCAATTTCAACAACTCTGTTTGATCTGTTCTGTGTACTTCATTTTCAACACACAATTTCCAACCACTATGTTTCACCCATCACTTTCCTCGCCTCTATTTCTCCGCCTATGTTTACCCACCTCTGTTTACCCATCTGTTTCACCGCCTCTGATTCCCCGCCTATGAAGTCCCACCTCTGTCTCTACACCTCTCTTTCGCCTCCACTCTTTCCCCTCCACTCTTTCCGTGCCTGTCTTTCCCTCCCTCAATTTCAACAACACTGTTTGATCTGTTTTGTGTACCTGATTTTAAACACACAAGTTCCAACCACTATGTTTTGCCCGCCTCTTTCACCGCCTCTATTTATCCACCTATGTTTACCTGCCTCTGTTTACCCGCCTGTTTCCCCGCCTCTGATTCCCCGCCTCTGATTCCCCGCCCCTGATGCCCTGCCTCAGATTCCCCGGCTCTGATTCCCTGCATCAGCTTCCCTGCCTCATATTCCCTGCCTCTGATTCCCCGCCTCTGATTCACTGCCTCTGATTCCCCGCCTCTGATTCCCTGCCTCAGATTCCCTGCCTCAGATTCCCTGCCTCAGATTTCCTGCCTCTGATTCCCCGCCTCTGATTCCCTGCCTCTGATTCCCTGCCTCTGATTCCCTGCCTCAGATTCCCTGCCTCTGATTCCCCGCCTCTTATTCACCACCTCATATTCCCCGCCTCAGATTCCCCGGCTCTGATTCCCTGCCTCAGATTCCCTGCCTCAAATTCCCTGCCTCTGATTCCCCGCATCTGAATCCCCGCCTCTGATTCCCCGCCTCTGATTCCCCACCTCTGATTCCACACCTCTGATTCCCCGCCTCTGATTCCCCGCCTCAGATTCCCCAGCTCTGATTCCCTGCCTCAGATTCCCTGCCTCAGATTCCCTGCGTCCGATTCCCCGCCTCTGAATCCCAGCCTCTGAATCCCTGCCTCTGATTCCCCGCCTCTGTTTCCCCGCCTCGGATTCCCCGCCTCTGATTCCCCGCCTCTGATTCCCTGCCTCTGATTACCCGCCTCCCTTTCCGCGCAACTTTCCCGGCCTCCGTTTCCCCACTTCTCTTTCCCCGCCTCAGATTCCACGCCTCTGATTCCTCGACTCTGATTCCCCACCTTTCATTCCCCGCCTCTCTTTCCCTGCCCCTATTTCCGCGCCTCTTTCTCTGCCTCTCTTTCCCCACATCTCTTTTCCTCCCACTGATTCCCCACCTCTGATTCCCCTCCTCTGATTCCCCGCCTCTGATTCCCCGCCTCTGATTCCCTGCCTCTGATTCCCCGCCTTTGATTCCCCTCCTCTGATTCCCTGCCTCTGATTCCCTGCCTCTGATTCCCTGCCTCTGATTCCCCGCCTCTGATTCCCTGCCTCTGATTCCCTGCCTCTGATTCCCTGCCTCTGATCCCGGGCCTCTGATTCCACGCCTCTCTTTCTGTGTCTCTGATTCCCTGCCTCTGATACCCAGCCTCTCATTCCCTGCCTCTATTTCCGTGCATCTTTCTCTGCATCTTGTTTCCCACATCTCATTTCCCCCCTCTGATAACCCGCCTCTGATTCCATGCCTGTGATTCCCTGCCTCAGATTCCCCGCCTCAGATTCCCCGACTCAGATTCCCCGCCTCAGATTCCCCGCCTCAGATTCCCTGCCTCAGATTCCCTGCCTCAGATTCCCTGCCTCAGATTCCCTGCCTCAGATTCCCTTCATCTGATTCCCTTCATTTGATTCCCTGCGTCTGATTCCCGGCCTCTGATTCCCCGCCTCTGATTCCCCGCCTCTGATTCCCCACCTCTGATTCCCTGCCTCAGATTCCCTGGCTCAGATTCCCTGCTTCAGATTCCCTGCCTCAGATTCCCTGCCACTGATTCCCCGCATCTGATTCCCCGCCTCTGATTCCCCGCTTCTGATTCCCGCCTCTGATTCCCTGCCTCTGATTTCCCGCCTCTGAATCCCCACCTCTGATTCCTCGCCTCTGATTCCCTGCCTCAGATTCCCCGGCTCTGATTCCATGCCTCAGATTCCCTGCCTCAGATTCCCTGCCTCCGATTCCCCGCCTCTGATTCCGCGCCTATGATTCCTCGCCTCTGATTCCCAGCCTCTGAATCCCCACCTCTGAATCCCCGCCTCTGATTCCCCGCCTCTGATTCCCCGCCTCTGATTCCACGCCACTGATTCCCCGCCTCTGATTCCAGGCCTCTTATTCCCCACCTCTGATTCCCAACCTCTGATTGCCTGCCACTGATTGCCCGCCTCTGATTCCCCGCCTCTGATTCCCCGCCTCTGATTCCCCACCTCTGTCTGTATGCCTCTCTTTCGCCTCCGCTTTTTCCCCTACACTTTTTCCGCGCCTCTCTTTCCCTCCCTCAATTTCAACAACTCTGTTTGATCTGTTCTGTGTACCTCATTTTCAACACACAATTTCCAACCACTATGTTTCACCCATCACTTTCCCCGCCTCTATTTCTCCGCCTATGTTTACCCACCTCTGTTTACCCACCTGTTTCACCGCCTCTGATTCCCCGCGTATGATTCCCCACCTCTGTCTCTACGCCTCTCTTTCGCCTCCACTCTTTCCCCTCCACTCTTTCCGTGCCTGTCTTTCCCTCCCTCAATTTCAACAACACTGTTTGATCTGTTTTGTGTACCTGATTTTAAACACACAAGTTCCAACCACTATGTTTTGCCCGCCTCTTTCCCCGCCTCTATTTATCCACCTATGTTTACCTGCCTCTGTTTACCCGCCTGTTTCACCGCCTCTCATTCCCCACCTCAGATTCCCCGCCTCTGATTCCCTGCCTCTGATTCCCCGGCTCTGATTCCCTGCCTCAGATTCCCTGCCTCAAATTCCCTGCCTCTGATTCCCCGCATCTGATTCCCCGCCTCTGATTCCCCGCCTCTGATTCCTCGCATCTGATTCCCCGCCTCTGATTCCCCACCTCTGATTCCATGCCTCTCATTCCCCGCCTTTGATTCCCCGCATCAGATTCTCCAGCTCTGATTCCCTGCCTCAGATTCCCTGCCTCAGATTCCCTGCCTCCCATTCCCCGCCTCTGATTCCCCGCCACTGATTCCCCGTCTCTGATTCCCTGCCTCTGATTACCCGCCTCCCATTCCGCGCAACTTTCCCGGCCTCCGTTTCCCCACATCTCTTTCCCCGCCTCAGATTCCACGCCTCTGATTCCCCGCCTCTGATTCCCCACATTTCATTCCACGCCTCTCTTTCCCTGCCTCTATTTCCGCGCCTCTTTCTCTGCCTCTCTTTCCCCACATCTCTTTTCCTCCCTCTGATTCCCCACCTCTGATTCCCCTCCTCTGATTCCCTGCCTCAAATTCCCTGCCTCTGATTCCCCGCCTCTGATTCCCCGCCTCTGATTCCCCTACTCTGATTCCCTGCATCTGATTCTCTGCCTCTGATTCACTGCCTCTGATTCCCCGCCTCTGATTCCCTGCCTCTGATTCCCTGCCTCTGATACCCTGCCTCTGATTCCGCGCCTCTGATTCCACGCCTCTCTTTCCGTGTCTCTGATTCCCCGCCTCTGGATCCCTGCCTCTGATACCCTGCCTCTCATTCCCTGCCTCTATTTCCGTGCATCTTTCTCTGCATCTTGTTTCCCACATCTCATTTCCCCCCTCTGATAAACCGCCTCTGATTCCATGCCTGTGATTCCCTGCCTCAGATTCCCCGCCTCAGATTCCCCGACTCAGATTCCCCCTCTCAGATTCCCCGCCTCAGATTCCCTGCCTCAGATTCCCTGCCTCAGATTCCCTGCCTCAGATTCCCTGCCTCAGATTCCCTTCATCTGATTCCCTTCATTTGATTCCCTGCGTCTGATTCCCCGCCTCAGATTCCCCGCCTCTGATTCCCCGCCTCTGATTCCCCACCTCTGATCCCCTGCCTCAAATTCCCTGGCTCATATTCCCTGCTTCAGATTCCCTGCCTCAGATTCCCTGCCTCTGATTCCCCGCATCTGATTCCCCGCCTCTGATTCCCCGCCTCTGATTCCCCGCCTCTGATTCCCCGCCTCTGATGCCCTGCCTCAGTTTCCCCGGCTCTGATTCCCTGCATCAGCTTCCCTGCCTCATATTCCCTGCCTCTGATTCCCCGCCTCTGATTCCCTGCCTCTGATTCCCCGCCTCTGATTCCCTGCCTCAGATTCCCTGCCTCTGATTCCCCGCCTCTGATTCCCTGCCTCAGATTCCCTGCCTCAGATTCGCTGCCTCAGATTCCCTGCCTCTGATTCCCCGCCTCTTATTCCCCACCTCATATTCCCCGCCTCAGATTCCCCGGCTCTGATTCCCTGCCTCAGATTCCCTGCCTCAAATTCCCTGCCTCTGATTCCCCGCATCTGATTCCCCGCCTCTGATTCCCCGCCTCTGATTCCTCGCATCTGATTCCCCGCCTCTGATTCCCCACCTCTGATTCCACGCCTCTGATTCCCCGCCTCTGATTCCCCGCCTCAGATTCCCCAGTTCTGATTCCCTGCCTCAGATTCCCTGCCTCAGATTCCCTGCGTCCGATTCCCCGCCTCTGAATCCCAGCCTCTGAATCCCCGCCTCTGATTCCCCGCCTCTGTTTCCCCGCCTCGGATTCCCCGCCTCTGATTCCCCGCCTCTGATTCCCTGCCTCTGATTACCCGCCTCCCTTTCCGCGCAACTTTCCCGGCCTCCGTTTCCCCACTTCTCTTTCCCCGCCTCAGATTCCACGCCTCTGATTCCCTGCATCAGATTCCCTGCCTCAGATTCCCTGCCTCTGACTCCCTGCATCAGATTCCCTGCCTCTGATTCCCCGCCTCTGATTCCCCGCTTCTGATTCCCCGCCTCTGATTCCCCGCCTCAGATTCCTTGCCTATGATTCCCTGCCTCTGATTCCCTGCCTCTGATTCCCTGACTCTGATTCCGCGCCTCTGATTCCCTGCCTCTGATACCCTGCCTCTCTTTGCCTGCCTCTATATCCGTGCCTCTTTCTCTGCATCTCGTTTACCACATCTCATTTCCCCACACTGATAACCCGCCTCTGATTCCCCGCCTCTGATTTCCCGCCTCTGATTCCCTGCCTCTAATTCCCAGCCTCTGATTCCCCACCTCTGATTCATCACCTCTGATTCCCCGCCTCTGATTCCCCGCCTCTGATTCCCCACCTCAGATTTCCCGGCTCTGATTCCCTGCCTCAGATTCCCTGCGACAGATTCCCTGCCTCAGATTCCCTGCCTCTGATTCCCCGCCTCTTATTCCCCACCTCTTATTCCCCGCCTCAGATTCCCCGGCTCTGATTCCCTGCCTCAGATTCCCTGCCTCAAATTCCCTGCCTCTGATTCCCCGCATCTGATTCCCCGCCTGTGATTCCCCGCCTCTGATTCCTCGCATCTGATTCCCAGCCTCTGATTCCCCGCCTCTGATTCCACGCCTCTGATTCCCCGCCTCTGATTCCCCGCCTCAGATTCCCCAGCTCTGATTCCCTGCCTCAGATTCCCTGCCTCAGATTCCCTGCCTCCGATTCCCCGCCTCTGATTACCCGCCTCTGATACCCCGCCTCTGATTCCCCGCATCTGAATCCCAGCCTCTGAATCCCCGCCTCTGATTCCCCGCCTCTGTTTCCCCGCCTCGGATTCCCCGCCTCTGATTACCCGCCTCCCTTTCCGCGCAACTTTCCCGGCCTCCGTTTCCCCACATCTCTTTCCCCGCCTCAGATTCCACGCCTCTGATTCCCCGCCTCAGATTCCCCACCTTTCATTCCCCGCCTCTCTTTCCCTGCCTCTATTTCCGCGCCTCTTTCTCTGCCTCTCTTTCCCCACATCTCTTTTCTTCTCTCTGATTCCCCGCCTCTGATTCCCCTCCTCTGATTCCCTGCCTCTGATTCCCTGCCTCTGATTCCCCGCCTCTGATTCCCTGCCTCTGATTCCCCTCCTCTGATTCCCTGCCTCTGATTCCCTGCCTCTTATTCCCTGCCTCTGATTCCCCGCCTCTGATTCCCTGCCTCTGATTCCCTGCCTCTTATTCCCTGCCTCTGATTCCGGTCCTCTGATTCCAAGCCTCGCTTTCCGTGTCTCTGATTCCCCGCCTCTGATTCAGTGCTTCTGATACCCTGCCTCTCATTCCCTACCTCTATTTCCGTGCATCATTCTCTGCATCTTGTTTCCCACATCTCATTTCCCCCCTCTGATAACCCGCCTCAGATTCCCCTACTCAGATTCCCCGCCTCAGATTTCCCGCCTCAGATTCCCTGCCTCAGATTCCCTGCCTCAGATTCCCTGCCTCAGATTCCCAGCCTCACATTCCCTTCATCTGATTCCCTTCATTTGATTCCCTGCGTCTGATTCCCGGCCTCTGATTCCCCGCCTCTGATTCCCCGCCTCTGATTCCCCACCTCTGATTCCCTGCCTCAGATTCCCCGCCTCTGATTCCGCGCCTCTGATTCCACGCTTCTCTTTCCGTGTCTCTGATAGCCCGCCTCTGATTCCCCGCCTCTGATTCCCCGCCTCAGATTCCCCGGCTCTGATTCCCTGCATCAGATTCCCTTCATCTGATTCCCTTCATTTGATTCCCTGCGTCTGATTCCCGGCCTCTGATTCCCCGCCTCTGATTCCCCGCCTCTGATTCCCCACCTCTGATTCCCTGCCTCAGATTCCCTGGCTCAGATTCCCTGCTTCAGATTCCCTGCCTCAGATTCCCTGCCACTGATTCCCCGCATCTGATTCCCCGCCTCTGATTCCCCGCTTCTGATTCCCGCCTCTGATTCCCTGCCTCTGATTCCCCGCCTCTGAATCCCCGCCTCTGATTCCTCGCCTCTGATTCCCTGCCTCAGATTCCCCGGCTCTGATTCCATGCCTCAGATTCCCTGCCTCAGATTCCCTGCCTCTGATTCCCCGCCTCTGATTCCCCGCCTATGATTCCCCGCCTCTGATTCCCAGCCTCTGAATCCCCACCTCTGAATCCCCGCCTCTGATTCCCCGCCTCTGAGTCCACGCCTCTGATTCCCCGCCTCTGATTCCCCACCTCTGATTGCCTGCCACTGATTGCCCGCCTCTGATTCCCCGCCTCTGATTCCCCGCCTCTGATTGCCTGCCACTGATTGCCCGCCTCTGATTCCCCGCCTCTGATTCCCCGCCTCTGATTCCCCACCTCTGTCTGTATGCCTCTCTTTCGCCTCCGCTTTTTCCCCTACACTTTTTACGCGCCTCTCTTTCCCTCCCTCTCTTTCAACAACTCTGTTTGATCTGTTCTGTGTACCTCATTTTCAACACACAATTTCCAACCACTATGTTTCACCCATCACTTTCCCCGCCTCTATTTCTCCGCCTATGTTTACCCACCTCTGTTTACCCACCTGTTTCACCGCCTCTGATTCCCCGCCTATGATTCCCCACCTCTGTCTCTACGCCTCTCTTTCGCCTCCACTCTTTCCCCTCCACTCTTTCCGTGCCTGTCTATCCCTCCCTCAATTTCAACAACACTGTTTGATCTGTTTTGTGTACCTGATTTTAAACACACAAGTTCCAACCACTATGTTTTGCCCGCCTCTTTCCCCGCCTCTATTTATCCACCTATGTTTACCTGCCTCTGTTTACCCGCCTGTTTCACCGCCTCTCATTCCCCACCTCAGATTCCCCGCCTCTGATTCCCTGCCTCTGATTCCCCGGCTCTGATTCCCTGCCTCAGATTCCCTGCCTCAAATTCCCTGCCTCTGATTCCCCGCATCTGATTCCCCGCCTCTGATTCCCCGCCTCTGATTCCTCGCATCTGATTCCCCGCCTCTGATTCCCCACCTCTGATCCCCTGCCTCAAATTCCCTGGCTCATATTCCCTGCTTCAGATTCCCTGCCTCAGATTCCCTGCCTCTGATTCCCCGCATCTGATTCCCCGCCTCTGATTCCCCGCCTCTGATTCCCCGCCTCTGATTCCCCGCCTCTGATGCCCTGCCTCAGTTTCCCCGGCTCTGATTCCCTGCATCAGCTTCCCTGCCTCATATTCCCTGCCTCTGATTCCCCGCCTCTGATTCCCTGCCTCTGATTCCCCGCCTCTGATTCCCTGCCTCAGATTCCCTGCCTCTGATTCCCCGCCTCTGATTCCCTGCCTCAGATTCCCTGCCTCAGATTCGCTGCCTCAGATTCCCTGCCTCTGATTCCCCGCCTCTTATTCCCCACCTCATATTCCCCGCCTCAGATTCCCCGGCTCTGATTCCCTGCCTCAGATTCCCTGCCTCAAATTCCCTGCCTCTGATTCCCCGCATCTGATTCCCCGCCTCTGATTCCCCGCCTCTGATTCCTCGCATCTGATTCCCCGCCTCTGATTCCCCACCTCTGATTCCACGCCTCTGATTCCCCGCCTCTGATTCCCCGCCTCAGATTCCCCAGTTCTGATTCCCTGCCTCAGATTCCCTGCCTCAGATTCCCTGCGTCCGATTCCCCGCCTCTGAATCCCAGCCTCTGAATCCCCGCCTCTGATTCCCCGCCTCTGTTTCCCCGCCTCGGATTCCCCGCCTCTGATTCCCCGCCTCTGATTCCCTGCCTCTGATTACCCGCCTCCCTTTCCGCGCAACTTTCCCGGCCTCCGTTTCCCCACTTCTCTTTCCCCGCCTCAGATTCCACGCCTCTGATTCCCTGCATCAGATTCCCTGCCTCAGATTCCCTGCCTCTGACTCCCTGCATCAGATTCCCTGCCTCTGATTCCCCGCCTCTGATTCCCCGCTTCTGATTCCCCGCCTCTGATTCCCCGCCTCAGATTCCTTGCCTATGATTCCCTGCCTCTGATTCCCTGCCTCTGATTCCCTGACTCTGATTCCGCGCCTCTGATTCCCTGCCTCTGATACCCTGCCTCTCTTTGCCTGCCTCTATATCCGTGCCTCTTTCTCTGCATCTCGTTTACCACATCTCATTTCCCCACACTGATAACCCGCCTCTGATTCCCCGCCTCTGATTCCCCGCCTCTGATTCCCTGCCTCTAATTCCCAGCCTCTGATTCCCCACCTCTGATTCATCACCTCTGATTCCCCGCCTCTGATTCCCCGCCTCTGATTCCCCACCTCAGATTTCCCGGCTCTGATTCCCTGCCTCAGATTCCCTGCGACAGATTCCCTGCCTCAGATTCCCTGCCTCTGATTCCCCGCCTCTTATTCCCCACCTCTTATTCCCCGCCTCAGATTCCCCGGCTCTGATTCCCTGCCTCAGATTCCCTGCCTCAAATTCCCTGCCTCTGATTCCCCGCATCTGATTCCCCGCCTGTGATTCCCCGCCTCTGATTCCTCGCATCTGATTCCCAGCCTCTGATTCCCCGCCTCTGATTCCACGCCTCTGATTCCCCGCCTCTGATTCCCCGCCTCAGATTCCCCAGCTCTGATTCCCTGCCTCAGATTCCCTGCCTCAGATTCCCTGCCTCCGATTCCCCGCCTCTGATTACCCGCCTCTGATACCCCGCCTCTGATTCCCCGCATCTGAATCCCAGCCTCTGAATCCCCGCCTCTGATTCCCCGCCTCTGTTTCCCCGCCTCGGATTCCCCGCCTCTGATTACCCGCCTCCCTTTCCGCGCAACTTTCCCGGCCTCCGTTTCCCCACATCTCTTTCCCCGCCTCAGATTCCACGCCTCTGATTCCCCGCCTCTGATTCCCCACCTTTCATTCTCCGCCTCTCTTTCCCTGCCTCTATTTCCGCGCCTCTTTCTCTGCCTCTCTTTCCCCACATCTCTTTTCTTCTCTCTGATTCCCCGCCTCTGATTCCCCTCCTCTGATTCCCTGCCTCTGATTCCCTGCCTCTGATTCCCCGCCTCTGATTCCCCGCCTCTGATTCCCCTCCTCTGATTCCCTGCCTCTGATTCCCTGCCTCTTATTCCCTGCCTCTGATTCCCCGCCTCTGATTCCCTGCCTCTGATTCCCTGCCTCTTATTCCCTGCCTCTGATTCCGGTCCTCTGATTCCAAGCCTCGCTTTCCGTGTCTCTGATTCCCCGCCTCTGATTCAGTGCTTCTGATACCCTGCCTCTCATTCCCTACCTCTATTTCCGTGCATCATTCTCTGCATCTTGGTTCCCACATCTCATTTCCCCCCTCTGATAACCCGCCTCAGATTCCCCTACTCAGATTCCCCGCCTCAGATTTCCCGCCTCAGATTCCCTGCCTCAGATTCCCTGCCTCAGATTCCCTGCCTCAGATTCCCAGCCTCACATTCCCTTCATCTGATTCCCTTCATTTGATTCCCTGCGTCTGATTCCCGGCCTCTGATTCCCCGCCTCTGATTCCCCGCCTCTGATTCCCCACCTCTGATTCCCTGCCTCAGATTCCCTGGCTCAGATTCCCTGTTTCAGATTCCCTGCCTCAGATTCCCTGCCACTGATTCCCCGCATCTGATTCCCCGCCTCTGATTCCCCGTTTCTGATTCCCGCCTCTGATTCGCTGCCTCTGATTCCCCGCCTCTGAATCCCCGCCTCTGATTCCTCGCCTCTGATTCCCTGCCTCAGATTCCCCGGCTCTGATTCCATGCCTCAGATTCCCTGCCTCAGATTCCCTGCCTCCGATTCCCCGCCTCTGATTCCGCGCCTCTGATTCCACGCTTCTCTTTCCGTGTCTCTGATAGCCCGCCTCTGATTCCCCGCCTCTGATTCCCCGCCTCAGATTCCCCGGCTCTGATTCCCTGCATCAGATTCCCTTCATCTGATTCCCTTCATTTGATTCCCTGCGTCTGATTCCCGGCCTCTGATTCCCCGCCTCTGATTCCCCGCCTCTGATTCCCCACCTCTGATTCCCTGCCTCAGATTCCCTGGCTCAGATTCCCTGCTTCAGATTCCCTGCCTCAGATTCCCTGCCACTGATTCCCCGCATCTGATTCCCCGCCTCTGATTCCCCGCTTCTGATTCCCGCCTCTGATTCCCTGCCTCTGATTCCCCGCCTCTGAATCCCCGCCTCTGATTCCTCGCCTCTGATTCCCTGCCTCAGATTCCCCGGCTCTGATTCCATGCCTCAGATTCCCTGCCTCAGATTCCCTGCCTCTGATTCCCCGCCTCTGATTCCCCGCCTATGATTCCCCGCCTCTGATTCCCAGCCTCTGAATCCCCACCTCTGAATCCCCGCCTCTGATTCCCCGCCTCTGAGTCCACGCCTCTGATTCCCCGCCTCTGATTCCCCACCTCTGATTGCCTGCCACTGATTGCCCGCCTCTGATTCCCCGCCTCTGATTCCCCGCCTCTGATTGCCTGCCACTGATTGCCCGCCTCTGATTCCCCGCCTCTGATTCCCCGCCTCTGATTCCCCACCTCTGTCTGTATGCCTCTCTTTCGCCTCCGCTTTTTCCCCTACACTTTTTACGCGCCTCTCTTTCCCTCCCTCTCTTTCAACAACTCTGTTTGATCTGTTCTGTGTACCTCATTTTCAACACACAATTTCCAACCACTATGTTTCACCCATCACTTTCCCCGCCTCTATTTCTCCGCCTATGTTTACCCACCTCTGTTTACCCACCTGTTTCACCGCCTCTGATTCCCCGCCTATGATTCCCCACCTCTGTCTCTACGCCTCTCTTTCGCCTCCACTCTTTCCCCTCCACTCTTTCCGTGCCTGTCTATCCCTCCCTCAATTTCAACAACACTGTTTGATCTGTTTTGTGTACCTGATTTTAAACACACAAGTTCCAACCACTATGTTTTGCCCGCCTCTTTCACCGCCTCTATTTATCCACCTATGTTTACCTGCCTCTGTTTACCCGCCTGTTTCCCCGCCACTGATTCCCCACCTTTCATTCCCCGCCTCGCTTTCCCTGCCTCTATTTCCGCGCCTCTTTCACTGCCTCTCTTTCCCCACATCTCTTTCCCTCCCGCTGATTCCCCGCCTCTGATTCCCCGCCTCTGATTCCCTGCCTCTGATTCCCCGCCTCTGATTCCCTGCCTCAGATTCCCTGCCTCAGATTCCCTGCCTCAGATTCCCTGCCTCTGATTCCCCGCCTCTGATTCCCCGCCTCTTATTCCCCGCCTCTGATTCCCCGCCTCTGATTCCCAGCCTCTGATGCCCTGCCTCAGATTTTCCGGCTCTGATTCCCTGCATCAGCTTCCCTGCCTCATATTCCCTGCCTCTGATTCCCCGCCTCTGATTCCCTGCCTCTGATTCCCCGCCTCTGATTCCCTGCCTCAGATTCCCTGCCTCAGATTCCCTGCCTCAGATTCCCTGCCTCTGATTCCCCGCCTCTGATTCCCTGCCTCTGATTCCCTGCCTCAGATTCCCTGCCTCTGATTCCCCGCCACTTATTCCCCACCTCATATTCCCCGCCTCAGATTCCCCGGCTCTGATTCCCTGCCTCAGATTCGCTGCCTCAAATTCCCTGCCTCTGATTCCCCGCATCTGATTCCACGCCTCTGATTCCCCGCCTCTGATTCCTCGCATCTGATTCCCCACCTCTGATTCCCCACCTCTGATTCCATGCCTCTGATTCCCCGCCTCTGATTCCCCGCCTCAGATTCCCCAGCTCTGATTCCCTGCCTCAGATTCCCTGCCTCAGATTCCCTGCGTCCGATTCCCCGCCTCTGAATCCCAGTCTCTGAATCCCCGCCTCTGATTCCCCGCCTCTGTTTCCCCGCCTCGGATTCCCCGCCTCTGATTCCCCGCCTCTGATTCCCTGCCTCAGATTCCCTGCCTCTGATTCCCCGCCTCTGATTCCCTGCCTCTGATTCCCTGCCTCAGATTCCCTGCCTCTGATTCCCCGCCTCTTATTCCCCACCTCATATTCCCCGCCTCTGAATCCCCGCCTCTGACTCCTCGCCTCTGATTCCCTGCCTCAGATTCCCCGGCTCTGATTCCCTGCCTCCGATTCCCCGCCTCTGATTCCCCGCCTATGATTCCCCGCCTCTGATTCCCAGCCTCTGAATCCCCACCTCTGAATCCCCGCCTCTGATTCCCCGCCTCTGATTCCACGCCTCTGATTCCAGGCCTCTTATTCCCCGCCTCTGATTCCCCACCTCTGATTGCCTGCCACTGATTGCCCGCTTCTGATTCCCCGCCTCTGGTTCCCCGCCTCTGATTCCCCACCTCTGTCTGTATGCCTCTCTTTCGCCTCCGCTTTTTCCCCTACACTTTTTCCGCGCCTCTCTTTCCCTCCCTCAATTTCAACAACTCTGTTTGATCTGTTCTGTGTACCTCATTTTCAACACACAATTTCCAACCACTATGTTTCACCCATCACTTTCCCCGCCTCTATTTCTCCGCCTATGTTTACCCACCTCTGTTTACCCACCTGTTTCACCGCCTCTGATTCCCCGCGTATGATTCCCCACCTCTGTCTCTACGCCTCTCTTTCGCCTCCACTCTTTCCCCTCCACTCTTTCCGTGCCTGTCTTTCCCTCCCTCAATTTCAACAACACTTTGATCTGTTTTGTGTACCTGATTTTAAACACACAAGTTCCAACCACTATATTTTGCCCGCCTCTTTCCCCGCCTCTATTTATCCACCTATGTTTACCCGCCTCTGATTCCCCGCTTCTGTTTCCCGCCTCTGAATCCCCGCCTCTGATTCCCCGCCTCAGATTCCCTGCCTATGATTCCCTGCCTCTGATTCCCTGCCTCTGATTCCGCGCCTCTGATTCCATGCTTCTCTTTCCGTGTCTCTGATAGCCCGCCTCTGATTCCCCGCCTCTGATTCCCCGCCTCAGATTCCCCGGCTCTGATTCCCTGCATCAGATTCCCTGCCTCAGATTCCCTGCCTCTGACTCCCTGCATCAGATTCCCTGCCTCTGATAGCCCGCCTCTGAATCCCCACCTCTGATTCCCTGCCTCTGATTCCCCGGCTCTGATTCCCTGCCTCAGATTCCCTGCCTCAAATTCCCTGCCTCTGATTCCACGCATCTGATTCCCCGCCTCTGATTCTCCGCCTCTGATTCCTCGCATCTGATTCCCCGCCTCTGATTCCCCGCCTCTGATTCCACGCCTCTGATTCCCCACCTCTGATTCCCCGCATCAGATTCTCCAGCTCTGATTCCCTTCCTCAGATTCCCTGCCTCAGATTCGCTGCCTCCCATTCCCCGCCTCTGATTCCCCGCCTCTGATTCCCCGCCTCTGATTCCCCGCCTCTGAATCCCAGCCTCTGAATCCCCGCCTCTGATTCCCCGCCTCAGATTCCACGCCTCTGATTCCCCGCCTCTGATTCCCCACATTTCATTGCTCGCCTCTCTTTCCCTGCCTCTATTTCCGCGCCTCTTTCTCTGACTCTCTTTCCCCACATCTCTTTTCCTCCCTCTGATTCCCCACCTCTGATTCCCCTCCTCTGATTCCCTGCCTCAAATTCCCTGCCTCTGATTCCCCGCCTCTGATTCCCCGCCTCTGATTCCCCTCCTCTGATTCCCTGCCTCTCATTCTCTGCCTCTGATTCCCTGCCTTTGATTCCCCGCCTCTGATTCCCTGCCTCTGATTCCCTGCCTGTGATTCCCTGCCTCTGATTCCGCGCCTCTGATTCCACTCCTCTCTTTCCGTGTCTCTGATTCCCCGCCTCTGATTCCCTGCCTCTGATACCCTGCCTCTCATTCCCTGCCTCTATTTCCGTGCATCTTTCTCTGCATCTTGTTTCCCACATCTCATTTCCCCCCTCTGATAAACCGCCTCTGATTCCATGCCTGTGATTCCCTGCCTCAGATTCCCCGCCTCAGATTCCCCGACTCAGATTCCCCCTCTCAGATTCCACGCCTCAGATTCCCTGCCTCAGATTCCCTGCCTCAGATTCCCTGCCTCAGATTCCCTGCCTCAGATTCCCTTCATCTGATTCCCTTCATTTGATTCCCTGCGTCTGATTCCCCGCCTCAGATTCCCCGCCTCTGATTCCCCGCCTCTGATTCCCCACCTCTGATTCCCCGCCTCTGATTCCCTGGCTCATATTCCCTGCTTCATATTCCCTGCCTCAGATTCCCTGCCTCTGATTCCCCGCATCTGATTCCCCTCCTCTGATTCCCCGCCTCTGATTCCCGCCTCAGATTCCCTGCCTCTGATTCCCTGCCTCTGATTCCCTGCATCTGATTCCTTGCCTCTGAATCCCCGCCTCCGATTCTGCACCCACGTTTCTCCGTCTCTGTTGCTCTGCCTCTTATTTGCTGGCTCAGTTTCGCCGGCTCTGATTCCGCACCTCTGATTCCACGCCTCTCTTTCCGTGTCTCTGATTCCCCACCTCTGATTCCCTGCCTCTGATACCCTGCCTCTCTTTCGCTGGCTCTATTTCCGTGCCTCTTTCTCTGCATCTCGTTTCCCACATCTCATTTCCCCCCTCTGATAACCCGCCTCAGATTCCCCGCCTCATATTCCCCGCCTCAGATTCCCTGCCTCAGATTCCCTGCCTCAGATTCCCTTCATCTTATTCCCTTCATCTGATTCCCTGCCTCTGATTCCCCACCTCTGATTCCCCGCCTCTAATTCCCCGCCTCTGATTCCCCGCTTCTGATTCCCCACCTCAGATTCCCTGCCTTAGTTTCCCTGCCTCAGATTCCCTGCCTCTGATTCCCCGCATCTGATTCCCCGCTTCTGATTCCCCGCCTCTGATTCGCCGCCTCTGATTCCCCGCCTCTGATTCCCCGCCTCTGATTCCCCGCCTCTGATGACCCGCCTCTGATTCCCCGCCTCAGATTCCCCGGCTCTGATTCCCTGCCTCAGATTTCCTGCCTCAGATTCCCTACCTCTGATTTCCCACTTCTGATTACCCGCCTCTGATTCCCCTCCTCTGATTCCCCGCCTCAGATTCCCTGGCTCTGATTCCCCGCATCTGATTCCCTGCCTCTTATTCCCCGCCTCTGATTCCCGGCCTCTGATTCCCTGCCTCTTATTCCCCGCCTCTGATTCCCCGCCTCCATTTCCGCACAACTTTCCCGGCCTCCGTTTCCAAACATCTCTTTCCCCGCCTCTAATTCCCCGCCTCAGATTCCCCGGCTCTGATTCCCTGCCTCAGATTCCCTGCCTCAGATTCCCCGTCTCTGATTTCCCACCTCTGATTGCCCGCCTCTGATTCCCCGTCTCTGATTCCCCGCCTCTGATTCCCCAACTCTGTCTCTATGCCTCTTTTTCACCTCTGCTCTTTCCCCTCCACTATTTCCGCGCCTTTCTTTCCCTCCCTCAATTTCAACCATTCTGTTTGATCTGTTCTGTGTACCTCATTTTCAACACACAATTTCCAACCACTATGTTTCACCCATCTCTTTCCCCGCCTCTATTTATCTGCCTATGTTTACCCACCTCTGTTTACCCGCCTGTTTCACCGCCTCTCATTCCCCACCTCAGATTCCCCGCCTCAGATTCCCCGCCTCTGATTCCCTGCCTCTGATTCCCTGCCTCTGATTCTCTGCCTCTGATTCCCTGCCACTGATATCCCGCCTCCGATTCCACACCAATGTTTCACCGCCTCTGTTTAACTGCCTCTTATTTCCCGGCTCAGATTCGCCGGCTCTGCTTCCGCGCCTCTGATTCCACGCCTATGATTCCCCACCTCTGATTCCCTGCCTCAGATTCCCTGGCTCAGATTCCCTGCTTCAGATTCCCTGCCTCAGATACCCTGCCACTGATTCCCCGCATCTGATTCCCCGCCTCTGATTCCCCGCTTCTGATTCCCGCCTCTGATTCCCTGCCTCTGATTCCCCGCCTCTGAATCCCCGCCTCTGATTCCCCGCCTCAGATTCCCTGCCTATGATTCCCTGCCTCTGATTCCCTGCCTCTGATTCCGCGCCTCTGATTCCACGCTTCTCTTTCCGTGTCTCTGATAGCCCGCCTCTGATTCCCCGCCTCTGATTCCCCGCCTCAGATTCCCCGGCTCTGATTCCCTGCATCAGATTCCCTTCATCTGATTCCCTTCATTTGATTCCCTGCGTCTGATTCCCGGCCTCTGATTCCCCGCCTCTGATTCCCCGCCTCTGATTCCCCACCTCTGATTCCCTGCCTCAGATTCCCTGGCTCAGATTCCCTGCTTCAGATTCCCTGCCTCAGATTCCCTGCCACTGATTCCCCGCATCTGATTCCCCGCCTCTGATTCCCCGCTTCTGATTCCCGCCTCTGATTCCCTGCCTCTGATTCCCCGCCTCTGAATCCCCGCCTCTGATTCCCGCCTCTGATTCCCCACCTTTCATTCCCCGCCTCGCTTTCCCTGCCTCTATTTCCGCGCCTCTTTCACTGCCTCTCTTTCCCCACATCTCTTTTCCTCCCGCTGATTCCCCGCCTCTGATTCCCCGCCTCTGATTCCTTGCCTCTGATTCCCCGCCTCTGATTCCCTGCCTCAGATTCCCTGCCTCAGATTCCCTGCCTCAGATTCCCTGCCTCTGATTCCCCGCCTCTGATTCCCCGCCTCTTATTCCCCGCCTCTGATTCCCCGCCTCTGATTCCCAGCCTCTGATGCCCTGCCTCAGAATCCCCGGCTCTGATTCCCTGCATCAGCTTCCCTGCCTCATATTCCCTGCCTCTGATTCCCCGCCTCTGATTCCCTGCCTCTGATTCCCCGCCTCTGATTCCCTGCCTCAGATTCCCTGCCTCAGATTCCATGCCTCAGATTCCCTGCCTCTGATTCCCCGCCTCTGATTCCCTGCCTCTGATTCCCTGCCTCAGATTCCCTGCCTCTGATTCCCCGCCTCTTATTCCCCACCTCATATTCCCCGCCTCAGATTCCCCGGCTCTGATTCCCTGCCTCAGATTCGCTGCCTCAAATTCCCTGCCTCTGATTCCCCGCATCTGATTCCACGCCTCTGATTCCCCGCCTCTGATTCCTCGCATCTGATTCCCCGCCTCTGATTCCCCACCTCTGATTCCATGCCTCTGATTCCCCGCCTCTGATTCCCCGCCTCAGATTCCCCAGCTCTGATTCCCTGCCTCAGATTCCCTGCCTCAGATTCCCTGCGTCCGATTCCCCGCCTCTGAATCCCAGTCTCTGAATCCCCGCCTCTGATTCCCCGCCTCTGTTTCCCCGCCTCGGATTCCCCGCCTCTGATTCCCCGCCTCTGATTCCCTGCCTCAGATTCCCTGCCTCTGATTCCCCGCCTCTGATTCCCTGCCTCTGATTCCCTGCCTCAGATTCCCTGCCTCTGATTCCCCGCCTCTTATTCCCCACCTCATATTCCCCGCCTCTGAATCCCCGCCTCTGATTCCTCGCCTCTGATTCCCTGCCTCAGATTCCCCG
This sequence comes from Narcine bancroftii, assembly GCF_036971445.1. NCBI lineage: Eukaryota > Metazoa > Chordata > Chondrichthyes > Torpediniformes > Narcinidae > Narcine > Narcine bancroftii. The sequence goes on from NC_091481.1 coordinate 91,374,778, forward strand.
GCTCTGATTCCCTGCCTCCGATTCCCCGCCTCTGATTCCCCGCCTATGATTCCCCGCCTCTGATTCCCAGCCTCTGAATCCCCACCTCTGAATCCCCGCCTCTGATTCCCCGCCTCTGATTCCACGCCTCTGATTCCAGGCCTCTTATTCCCCGCCTCTGATTCCCCACCTCTGATTGCCCGCCACTGATTGCCCGCTTCTGATTCCCCGCCTCTGATTCCCCGCCTCTGATTCCCCACCTCTGTCTGTATGCCTCTCTTTCGCCTCCGCTTTTTCCCCTACACTTTTTCCGCGCCTCTCTTTCCCTCCCTCAATTTCAACAACTCTGTTTGATCTGTTGTGTGTACCTCATTTTCAACACACAATTTCCAACCACTATGTTTCACCCATCACTTTCCCCGCCTCTATTTCTCCGCCTATGCTTACCCACCTCTGTTTACCCACCTGTTTCACCGCCTCTGATTCCCCGCCTATGATTCCCCACCTCTGTCTCTACGCCTCTCTTTCGCCTCCACTCTTTCCCCTCCACTCTTTCCGTGCCTGTCTTTCCCTCCCTCAATTTCAACAACACTGTTTGATCTGTTTTGTGTACCTGATTTTAAACACACAAGTTCCAACCACTATGTTTTGCCCGACTCTTTCACCGCCTCTATTTATCCACCTATGTTTACCTGCCTCTGTTTACCCGCCTGTTTCCCCGCCTCTGATTCCCCACCTTTCATTCCCCGCCTCGCTTTCCCTGCCTCTATTTCCGACGCCTCTTTCACTCCCTCTCTTTCCCCACATCTCTTTTCCTCCCGCTGATTCCCCGCCTCTGATTCCCCGCCTCTGATTCCCTGCCTCTGATTCCCCGCCTCTGATTCCCTGCCTCAGATTCCCTGCCTCAGATTCCCTGCCTCAGATTCCCTGCCTCTGATTCCCCGCCTCTGATTCCCCGACTCTTATTCCCCGCCTCTGATTCCCCGCCTCTGATTCCCCGCCTCTGATGCCCTGCCTCAGATTCCCCGGCTCTGATTCCCTGCATCAGCTTCCCTGCCTCATATTCCCTGCCTCTGATTCCCCGCCTCTGATTCCCTGCCTCTGATTCCCCGCCTCTGATTCCCTGCCTCAGATTCCCTGCCTCAGATTCCCTGCCTCAGATTCCCTGCCTCTGATTCCCTGCCTCTGATTCCCCGCATCTGATTCCCCGCCTCTGATTCCCCGCCTCTGATTCCTCGCATCTGATTCCCCGCCTCTGATTCCCCACCTCTGATTCCACGCCTCTGATTCCCCGCCTCTGATTCCCCGCCTCAGATTCCCCAGCTCTGATTCCCTGCCTCAGATTCCCTGCCTCAGATTCCCTGCGTCCGATTCCCCGCCTCTGAATCCCAGCCTCTGAATCCCCGCCTCTGATTCCCCGCCTCTGTTTCCCCGCCTCGGATTCCCCGCCTCTGATTTCCCACCTCTGATTCCCTGCCTGTGATTACCCGCCTCCCTTTCCGCGCAACTTTCCCGGCCTCCGTTTCCCCACTTCTCTTTCCACGCCTCAGATTCCATGCCTCTGATTCCTCGCCTCTGATTCCCCACCTTTCATTCCCCGCCTCTCTTTCCCTGCCCCTATTTCCGCGCCTCTTTCTCTGCCTCTCTTTCCCCACATCTCTTTTCCTCCCACTGATCCCCCTCCTCTGATTCCCCTCCTCAGATTCCCCGCCTCTGATTCCCCGCCTCTGATTCCCCGCCTTTGATTCCCCTCCTCTGATTCCCTGCCTCTGATTCCCTGCCTCTGATTCCCTGCCTCTGATTCCCCGCCTCTGAATCCCTGCATCTGATTCCCTGCCTCTGATTCCCTGCCTCTGATCCCGGGCCTCTGATTCCACGCCTCTCTTTCCGTGTCTCTGATTCCCTGCCTCTGATACCCTGCCTCTCATTCCCTGCCTCTATTTCCGTGCATCTTTCTCTGCATCTTGTTTCCCACATCTCATTTCCCCCCTCTGATAACCCGCCTCTGATTCCATGCCTGTGATTCCCTGCCTCAGATTCCCCGACTCAGATTCCCTGGCTCAGATTCCCTGCTTCAGATTCCCTGCCTCAGATTCCCTGCCACTGATTCCCCGCATCTGATTCCCCGCCTCTGATTCCCCGCTTCTGATTCCCGCCTCTGAATCCCCGCCTCTGATTCCTCGCCTTTGATTCCCTGCCTCAGATTCCCCGGCTCTGATTCCATGCCTCAGATTCCCTGCCTCAGATTCCCTGCCTCCGATTCCCCGCCTCTGATTCCGCGCCTATGATTCCCCGCCTCTGATTCCCAGCCTCTGAATCCCCACCTCTGAATCCCCGCCTCTGATTCCCCGCCTCTGATTCCCCGCCTCTGATTCCACGCCACTGATTCCCCGCCTCTGATTCCAGGCCTCTTATTCCCCGCCTCTGATTCCCCACCTCTGATTGCCTGCCACTGATTGCCCGCCTCTGATTCCCCGCCTCTGATTCCCCGCCTCTGATTCCCCACCTCTGTCTGTATGCCTCTCTTTCGCCTCCGCTTTTTCCCCTACACTTTTTCCGCGCCTCTCTTTCCCTCCCTCAATTTCAACAACTCTGTTTGATCTGTTCAGTGTACCTCATTTTCAACACACAATTTCCAACCACTATGTTTCACCCATCACTTTCCCCGCCTCTATTTCTCCGCCTATGTTTACCCACCTCTGTTTACCCACCTGTTTCACCGCCTCTGATTCCCCGCGTATGATTCCCCACCTCTGTCTCTACGCCTCTCTTTCGCCTCCACTCTTTCCCCTCCACTCTTTCCGTGCCTGTCTTTCCCTCCCTCAATTTCAACAACACTGTTTGATCTGTTTTGTGTACCTGATTTTAAACACACAAGTTCCAACCACTATGTTTTGCCCGCCTCTTTCCCCGCCTCTATTTATCCACCTATGTTTACCTGCCTCTGTTTACCCGCCTGTTTCACCGCCTCTCATTCCCCACCTCAGATTCCCCACCTCTGATTCCCTGCCTCTGATTCCCCGGCTCTGATTCCCTGCCTCAGATTCCCTGCCTCAAATTCCCTGCCTCTGATTCCCCGCATCTGATTCCCCGCCTCTGATTCCCCGCCTCTGATTCCTCGCATCTGATTCCCCGCCTCTGATTCCCCGCCTCTGATTCCACGCCTCTGATTCCCCGCCTCTGATTCCCCGCATCAGATTCTCCAGCTCTGATTCCCTGCCTCAGATTCCCTGCCTCAGATTCCCTGCCTCCCATTCCCCGCCTCTGATTCCCCGCCTCTGATTCCCCGCCTCTGATTCCCCGCCTCTGAATCCCAGCCTCTGTATCCCCACCTCTGATTCCCCGCCTCTGTTTCCCCGCCTCTGTTTCCCCACCTCTGATTCCCCGTCTCTGATTCCCTGCCTCTGATTACCCGCCTCCCTTTCCGCGCAACTTTCCCGGCCTCCGTTTCCCCACATCTCTTTCCCCGCCTCAGATTCCACGCCTCTGATTCCCCGCCTCTGATTCCACACCTCTGATTCCCTGCCTCAGATTCCCTGGCTCAGATTCCCTGCTTCAGATTCCCTGCCTCAGATTCCCTGCCACTGATTCCCCGCATCTGATTCCCCGCCTCTGATTCCCCGCTTCTGATTCCCGCCTCTGATTCCCTGCCTCTGACTCCCCGCCTCTGAATCCCCGCCTCTGATACCTCGCCTCTGATTCCCTGCCTCAGATTCCCCGGCTCTGATTCCATGCCTCAGATTCCCTGCCTCAGCTTCCCTGCCTCATATTCCCCGCCTCTGATTCCCCGCCTATGATTCCCTGCCTCTGATTCCCCGCCTCTGATTCCCCGCCTCTGAATCCCCGCCTCTGATTCCCGCCTCTGATTCCCCACCTTTCATTCCCCGCCTCGCTTTCCCTGCCTCTATTTCCGCGCCTCTTTCACTGCCTCTCTTTCCCCACATCTCTTTTCCTCCCGCTGATTCCCCGCCTCTGATTCCCCGCCTCTGATTCCTTGCCTCTGATTCCCCGCCTCTGATTCCCTGCCTCAGATTCCCTGCCTCAGATTCCCTGCCTCAGATTCCCTGCCTCTGATTCCCCGCCTCTGATTCCCCGCCTCTTATTCCCCGCCTCTGATTCCCCGCCTCTGATTCCCAGCCTCTGATGCCCTGCCTCAGAATCCCCGGCTCTGATTCCCTGCATCAGCTTCCCTGCCTCATATTCCCTGCCTCTGATTCCCCGCCTCTGATTCCCTGCCTCTGATTCCCCGCCTCTGATTCCCTGCCTCAGATTCCCTGCCTCAGATTCCATGCCTCAGATTCCCTGCCTCTGATTCCCCGCCTCTGATTCCCTGCCTCTGATTCCCTGCCTCAGATTCCCTGCCTCTGATTCCCCGCCTCTTATTCCCCACCTCATATTCCCCGCCTCAGATTCCCCGGCTCTGATTCCCTGCCTCAGATTCGCTGCCTCAAATTCCCTGCCTCTGATTCCCCGCATCTGATTCCACGCCTCTGATTCCCCGCCTCTGATTCCTCGCATCTGATTCCCCGCCTCTGATTCCCCACCTCTGATTCCATGCCTCTGATTCCCCGCCTCTGATTCCCCGCCTCAGATTCCCCAGCTCTGATTCCCTGCCTCAGATTCCCTGCCTCAGATTCCCTGCGTCCGATTCCCCGCCTCTGAATCCCAGTCTCTGAATCCCCGCCTCTGATTCCCCGCCTCTGTTTCCCCGCCTCGGATTCCCCGCCTCTGATTCCCCGCCTCTGATTCCCTGCCTCAGATTCCCTGCCTCTGATTCCCCGCCTCTGATTCCCTGCCTCTGATTCCCTGCCTCAGATTCCCTGCCTCTGATTCCCCGCCTCTTATTCCCCACCTCATATTCCCCGCCTCTGAATCCCCGCCTCTGATTCCTCGCCTCTGATTCCCTGCCTCAGATTCCCCGGCTCTGATTCCCTGCCTCCGATTCCCCGCCTCTGATTCCCCGCCTATGATTCCCCGCCTCTGATTCCCAGCCTCTGAATCCCCACCTCTGAATCCCCGCCTCTGATTCCCCGCCTCTGATTCCACGCCTCTGATTCCAGGCCTCTTATTCCCCGCCTCTGATTCCCCACCTCTGATTGCCCGCCACTGATTGCCCGCTTCTGATTCCCCGCCTCTGATTCCCCGCCTCTGATTCCCCACCTCTGTCTGTATGCCTCTCTTTCGCCTCCGCTTTTTCCCCTACACTTTTTCCGCGCCTCTCTTTCCCTCCCTCAATTTCAACAACTCTGTTTCATCTGTTGTGTGTACCTCATTTTCAACACACAATTTCCAACCACTATGTTTCACCCATCACTTTCCCCGCCTCTATTTCTCCGCCTATGCTTACCCACCTCTGTTTACCCACCTGTTTCACCGCCTCTGATTCCCCGCCTATGATTCCCCACCTCTGTCTCTACGCCTCTCTTTCGCCTCCACTCTTTCCCCTCCACTCTTTCCGTGCCTGTCTTTCCCTCCCTCAATTTCAACAACACTGTTTGATCTGTTTTGTGTACCTGATTTTAAACACACAAGTTCCAACCACTATGTTTTGCCCGACTCTTTCACCGCCTCTATTTATCCACCTATGTTTACCTGCCTCTGTTTACCCGCCTGTTTCCCCGCCTCTGATTCCCCACCTTTCATTCCCCGCCTCGCTTTCCCTGCCTCTATTTCCGACGCCTCTTTCACTCCCTCTCTTTCCCCACATCTCTTTTCCTCCCGCTGATTCCCCGCCTCTGATTCCCCGCCTCTGATTCCCTGCCTCTGATTCCCCGCCTCTGATTCCCTGCCTCAGATTCCCTGCCTCAGATTCCCTGCCTCAGATTCCCTGCCTCTGATTCCCCGCCTCTGATTCCCCGACTCTTATTCCCCGCCTCTGATTCCCCGCCTCTGATTCCCCGCCTCTGATGCCCTGCCTCAGATTCCCCGGCTCTGATTCCCTGCATCAGCTTCCCTGCCTCATATTCCCTGCCTCTGATTCCCCGCCTCTGATTCCCTGCCTCTGATTCCCCGCCTCTGATTCCCTGCCTCAGATTCCCTGCCTCAGATTCCCTGCCTCAGATTCCCTGCCTCTGATTCCCTGCCTCTGATTCCCCGCATCTGATTCCCCGCCTCTGATTCCCCGCCTCTGATTCCTCGCATCTGATTCCCCGCCTCTGATTCCCCACCTCTGATTCCACGCCTCTGATTCCCCGCCTCTGATTCCCCGCCTCAGATTCCCCAGCTCTGATTCCCTGCCTCAGATTCCCTGCCTCAGATTCCCTGCGTCCGATTCCCCGCCTCTGAATCCCAGCCTCTGAATCCCCGCCTCTGATTCCCCGCCTCTGTTTCCCCGCCTCGGATTCCCCGCCTCTGATTTCCCACCTCTGATTCCCTGCCTGTGATTACCCGCCTCCCTTTCCGCGCAACTTTCCCGGCCTCCGTTTCCCCACTTCTCTTTCCACGCCTCAGATTCCACGCCTCTGATTCCTCGCCTCTGATTCCCCACCTTTCATTCCCCGCCTCTCTTTCCCTGCCCCTATTTCCGCGCCTCTTTCTCTGCCTCTCTTTCCCCACATCTCTTTTCCTCCCACTGATCCCCCTCCTCTGATTCCCCTCCTCAGATTCCCCGCCTCTGATTCCCCGCCTCTGATTCCCCGCCTCTGATTCCCCGCCTTTGATTCCCCTCCTCTGATTCCCTGCCTCTGATTCCCTGCCTCTGATTCCCTGCCTCTGATTCCCCGCCTCTGAATCCCTGCATCTGATTCCCTGCCTCTGATTCCCTGCCTCTGATCCCGGGCCTCTGATTCCACGCCTCTCTTTCCGTGTCTCTGATTCCCTGCCTCTGATACCCTGCCTCTCATTCCCTGCCTCTATTTCCGTGCATCTTTCTCTGCATCTTGTTTCCCACATCTCATTTCCCCCCTCTGATAACCCGCCTCTGATTCCATGCCTGTGATTCCCTGCCTCAGATTCCCCGACTCAGATTCCCTGGCTCAGATTCCCTGCTTCAGATTCCCTGCCTCAGATTCCCTGCCACTGATTCCCCGCATCTGATTCCCCGCCTCTGATTCCCCGCTTCTGATTCCCGCCTCTGAATCCCCGCCTCTGATTCCTCGCCTTTGATTCCCTGCCTCAGATTCCCCGGCTCTGATTCCATGCCTCAGATTCCCTGCCTCAGATTCCCTGCCTCCGATTCCCCGCCTCTGATTCCGCGCCTATGATTCCCCGCCTCTGATTCCCAGCCTCTGAATCCCCACCTCTGAATCCCCGCCTCTGATTCCCCGCCTCTGATTCCCCGCCTCTGATTCCACGCCACTGATTCCCCGCCTCTGATTCCAGGCCTCTTATTCCCCGCCTCTGATTCCCCACCTCTGATTGCCTGCCACTGATTGCCCGCCTCTGATTCCCCGCCTCTGATTCCCCGCCTCTGATTCCCCACCTCTGTCTGTATGCCTCTCTTTCGCCTCCGCTTTTTCCCCTACACTTTTTCCGCGCCTCTCTTTCCCTCCCTCAATTTCAACAACTCTGTTTGATCTGTTCAGTGTACCTCATTTTCAACACACAATTTCCAACCACTATGTTTCACCCATCACTTTCCCCGCCTCTATTTCTCCGCCTATGTTTACCCACCTCTGTTTACCCACCTGTTTCACCGCCTCTGATTCCCCGCGTATGATTCCCCACCTCTGTCTCTACGCCTCTCTTTCGCCTCCACTCTTTCCCCTCCACTCTTTCCGTGCCTGTCTTTCCCTCCCTCAATTTCAACAACACTGTTTGATCTGTTTTGTGTACCTGATTTTAAACACACAAGTTCCAACCACTATGTTTTGCCCGCCTCTTTCCCCGCCTCTATTTATCCACCTATGTTTACCTGCCTCTGTTTACCCGCCTGTTTCACCGCCTCTCATTCCCACCTCAGATTCCCCACCTCTGATTCCCTGCCTCTGATTCCCCGGCTCTGATTCCCTGCCTCAGATTCCCTGCCTCAAATTCCCTGCCTCTGATTCCCCGCATCTGATTCCCCGCCTCTGATTCCCCGCCTCTGATTCCTCGCATCTGATTCCCCGCCTCTGATTCCCCGCCTCTGATTCCACGCCTCTGATTCCCCGCCTCTGATTCCCCGCATCAGATTCTCCAGCTCTGATTCCCTGCCTCAGATTCCCTGCCTCAGATTCCCTGCCTCCCATTCCCCGCCTCTGATTCCCCGCCTCTGATTCCCCGCCTCTGATTCCCCGCCTCTGAATCCCAGCCTCTGTATCCCCACCTCTGATTCCCCGCCTCTGTTTCCCCGCCTCTGTTTCCCCACCTCTGATTCCCCGTCTCTGATTCCCTGCCTCTGATTACCCGCCTCCCTTTCCGCGCAACTTTCCCGGCCTCCGTTTCCCCACATCTCTTTCCCCGCCTCAGATTCCACGCCTCTGATTCCCCGCCTCTGATTCCACACCTCTGATTCCCTGCCTCAGATTCCCTGGCTCAGATTCCCTGCTTCAGATTCCCTGCCTCAGATTCCCTGCCACTGATTCCCCGCATCTGATTCCCCGCCTCTGATTCCCCGCTTCTGATTCCCGCCTCTGATTCCCTGCCTCTGACTCCCCGCCTCTGAATCCCCGCCTCTGATTCCTCGCCTCTGATTCCCTGCCTCAGATTCCCCGGCTCTGATTCCATGCCTCAGATTCCCTGCCTCAGCTTCCCTGCCTCATATTCCCCGCCTCTGATTCCCCGCCTATGATTCCCTGCCTCTGATTCCCCGCCTCTGATTCCCTGCCTCAGATTCCCTGCCTCAGATTCCCTGCCTCAGATTCCCTGCCTCTGATTCCCCGCCTCTGATTCCCTGCCTCTGATTCCCTGCCTCAGATTCCCTGCCTCTGATTCCCCGCCTCTGATTCCCTGCCTCTGATTCCCCGCCTCTGATTCCCTGCCTCAGATTCCCTGCCTCAGATTCCCTGCCTCAGATTCCCTGCCTCTGATTCCCCGCCTCTGATTCCCTGCCTCTGATTCCCTGCCTCAGATTCCCTGCCTCTGATTCCCCGCCTCTGATTCCCCACCTCTGATTCCACGCCTCTGATTCCCCGCCTCTGATTCCCTGCCTCAGATTCCCCAGCTCTGATTCCCTGCCTCAGATTCCCTGCCTCAGATTCCCTGCGTCCGATTCCCCGCCTCTGAATCCCAGCCTCTGAATCCCCGCCTCTGATTCCCCGCCTCTGTTTCCCCGCCTCGGATTCCCCGCCTCTGATTCCCCGCCTCTGATTCCCTGCCTCAGATTCCCTGCCTCTGATTCCCCGCCTCTGATTCCCTGCCTCTGATTCCCTGCCTCAGATTCCCTGCCTCTGATTCCCCGCCTCTTATTCCCCACCTCATATTCCCCGCCTCAGATTCCCCGGCTCTGATTCCCTGCATCAGATTCCCTTCATCTGATTCCCTTCATTTGATTCCCTGCGTCTGATTCCCGGCCTCTGATTCCCCGCCTCTGATTCCCCGCCTCTGATTCCCCACCTCTGATTCCCTGCCTCAGATTCCCTGGCTCAGATTCCCTGCTTCAGATTCCCTGCCTCAGATTCCCTGCCACTGATTCCCCGCATCTGATTCCCCGCCTCTGATTCCCCGCTTCTGATTCCCGCCTCTGATTCCCTGCCTCTGATTCCCCGCCTCTGAATCCCCGCCTCTGATTCCTCGCCTCTGATTCCCTGCCTCAGATTCCCCGGCTCTGATTCCATGCCTCAGATTCCCTGCCTCAGATTCCCTGCCTCTGATTCCCCGCCTCTGATTCCCCGCCTATGATTCCCCGCCTCTGATTCCCAGCCTCTGAATCCCCACCTCTGAATCCACGCCTCTGATTCCCCGCCTCTGATTCCAGGCCTCATATTCCCCGCCTCTGATTCCCCACCTCTGATTGCCTGCCACTGATTGCCCGCCTCTGATTCCCCGCCTCTGATTCCCCGCCTCTGATTCCCCACCTCTGTCTGTATGCCTCTCTTTCGCCTCCGCTTTTTCCCCTACACTTTTTACGCGCCTCTCTTTCCCTCCCTCTATTTCAACAACTCTGTTTGATCTGTTCTGTGTACCTCATTTTCAACACACAATTTCCAACCACTATGTTTCACCCATCACTTTCCCCGCCTCTATTTCTCCGCCTATGTTTACCCACCTCTGTTTACCCACCTGTTTCACCGCCTCTGATTCCCCGCCTATGATTCCCCACCTCTGTCTCTACGCCTCTCTTTCGCCTCCACTCTTTCCCCTCCACTCTTTCCGTGCCTGTCTATCCCTCCCTCAATTTCAACAACACTGTTTGATCTGTTTTGTGTACCTGATTTTAAACACACAAGTTCCAACCACTATGTTTTGCCCGCCTCTTTCACCGCCTCTATTTATCCACCTATGTTTACCTGCCTCTGTTTACCCGCCTCTTTCCCCGCCACTGATTCCCCACCTTTCATTCCCCGCCTCGCTTTCCCTGCCTCTATTTCCGCGCCTCTTTCACTGCCTCTCTTTCCCCACATCTCTTTTCCTCCCGCTGATTCCCCGCCTCTGATTCCCCGCCTCTGATTCCCTGCCTCTGATTCCCCGCCTCTGATTTCCTGCCTCAGATTCCCTGCCTCAGATTCCCTGCCTCAGATTCCCTGCCTCTGATTCCCCGCCTCTGATTCCCCGCCTCTTATTCCCCGCCTCTGATTCCCCGCCTCTGATTCCCCGCCTCTGATGCCCTGCCTCAGATTCCCCGGCTCTGATTCCCTGCATCAGCTTCCCTGCCTCATATTCCCTGCCTCTGATTCCGCGCCTCTGATTCCCTGCCTCTGATTCCCCGCCTCTGATTCCCTGCCTCAGATTCCCTGCCTCAGATTCCCTGCCTCAGATTCCCTGCCTCTGATTCCCCGCCTCTGATTCCCTGCCTCTGATTCCCTGCCTCAGATTCCCTGCCTCTGATTCCCCGCCTCTGATTCCCCACCTCTGATTCCACGCCTCTGATTCCCCGCCTCTGATTCCCTGCCTCAGATTCCCCAGCTCTGATTCACTGCCTCAGATTCCCTGCCTCAGATTCCCTGCGTCCGATTCCCCGCCTCTGAATCCCAGCCTCTGAATCCCCGCCTCTGATTCCCCGCCTCTGTTTCCCCGCCTCGGATTCCCCGCCTCTGATTCCCCGCCTCTGATTCCCCGCCTCAGATTCCCTGCCTCTGATTCCCCGCCTCTGATTCCCTGCCTCTGATTCCCTGCCTCAGATTCCCTGCCTCTGATTCCCCGCCTCTTATTCCCCTCCTCATATTCCCCGCCTCTGAATCCCCGCCTCTGATTCCTCGCCTCTGATTCCCTGCCTCAGATTCCCCGGCTCTGATTCCATGCCTCAGATTCCCTGCCTCTGATTCCCTGCCTCCGATTCCCCGCCTCTGATTCCCCGCCAATGATTCCCCGCCTCTGATTCCCAGCCTCTGAATCCCCACCTCTGATTCCCCGCCTCTGATTCCCCGCCTCTGATTCCACGCCTCTGATTTCCCGCCTCTGATTCCAGGCCTCTTATTCCCCGCCTCTGATTCCCCACCTCTGATTGCCTGCCACTGATTGCCCGCCTCTGATTCCCCGCCTCTGATTCCCCGCCTCTGATTCCCCACCTCTGTCTGTATGCCTCTCTTTCGCCTCCGCTTTTTCCCCTACACTTTTTCTGCGCCTCTCTTTCCCTCCCTCAATTTCAACAACTCTGTTTGATCTGTTCTGTGTACCTCATTTTCAACACACAATTTCCAACCACTATGTTTCACCCATCACTTTCCCCGCCTCTATTTCTCCGCCTATGTTTACCCACCTCTGTTTACCCACCTGTTTCACCGCCTCTGATTCCCCGCCTATGATTCCCCACCTCTGTCTCTACGCCTCTCTTTCGCCTCCACTCTTTCCCCTCCACTCTTTCCGTGCCTGTCTTTCCCTCCCTCAATTTCAACAACACTGTTTGATCTGTTTTGTGTACCTGATTTTAAACACACAAGTTCCAACCACTATGTTTTGCCCGCCTCTTTCACCGCCTCTATTTATCCACCTATGTTTACCTGCCTCTGTTTACCCGCCTGTTTCCCCGCCTCTGATTCCCCACCTTTCATTCCCCGCCTCGCTTTCCCTGCCTGTATTTCCGCGCCTCTTTCACTGCCTCTCTTTCCGCACATCTCTTTTCCTCCCGCTGATTCCCCGCCTCTGATTCCCCGCCTCTGATTCCCTGCCTCTGATTCCCCGCCTCTGATTCCCTGCCTCAGATTCCCTGCCTCAGATTCCCTGCCTCAGATTCCCTGCCTCTGATTCCCCGCCTCTGATTCCCCGCCTCTTATTCCCCGCCTCTGATTCCCCGCCTCTGATTCCCCGCCTCTGATGCCCTGCCTCAGATTCCCCGGCTCTGATTCCCTGCATCAGCTTCCCTGCCTCATGTTCCCTGCCTCTGATTCCCCGCCTCTGATTCCCTGCCTCTGATTCCCCGCCTCTGATTCCCTGCCTCAGATTCCCTGCCTCAGATTCCCTGCCTCAGATTCCCTGCCTCTGATTCCCCGCATCTGATTCCCCGCCTCTGATTCCCCGCCTCTGATTCCTCGCATCTAATTCCCCGCCTCTGATTCCCCACCTCTGATTCCACGCCTCTGATTCCCCGCCTCTGATTCCCCGCCTCAGATTCCCCAGCTCTGATTCCCTGCCTCAGATTCCCTGCCTCAGATTCCCTGCGTCCGATTCCCCGCCTCTGAATCCCAGCCTCTGAATCCCCGCCTCTGATTCCCCGCCACTGTTTCCCCGCCTCGGATTCCCCGCCTCTGATTCCCCGCCTCTGATTCCCTGCCTCTGATTACCCGCCTCCCTTTCCGCGCAACTTTCCCGGCCTCCGTTTCCCCACTTCTCTTTCCCCGCCTCAGATTCCACGCCTCTGATTCCTCGCCTCTGATTCCCCACCTTTCATTCAACGCCTCTCTTTCCCTGCCCCTATTTCCGCGCCTCTTTCTCTGCCTCTCTTTCCCCACATCTCTTTTCCTCCCACTGATTCCCCGCCTCTGATTCCCCTCCTCTGATTCCCCGCCTCTGATTCCCCGCCTCTGATTCCCCGCCTCTGATTCCCCGCCTTTGATTCCCCTCCTCTGATTCCCTGCCTCTGATTCCCTGCCTCTGATTCCCTGCCTCTGATTCCCCGCCTCTGATTCCCTGCCTCTGATTCCCTGCCTCTGATTCCCTGCCTCTGATCCCGGGCCTCTGATTCCACGCCTCTCTTTCCGTGTCTCTGATTCCCTGCCTCTGATACCCTGCCTCTCATTCCCTGCCTCTATTTCCGTGCATCTTTCTCTGCATCTTGTTTCCCACATCTCATTTCCCCCCTCTGATAACCCGCCTCTGATTCCATGCCTGTGATTCCCTGCCTCAGATTCCCCGCCTCAGATTCCCCGACTCAGATTCCCCGCCTCAGATTCCCCGCCTCAGATTCCCCGCCTCAGATTCCCTGCCTCAGATTCCCTGCCTCAGATTCCCTGCCTCAGATTCCCTTCATCTGATTCCCTTCATTTGATTCCCTGCGTCTGATTCCCGGCCTCTGATTCCCCGCCTCTGATTCCCCGCCTCTGATTCCCCACCTCTGATTCCCTGCCTCAGATTCCCTGGCTCAGATTCCCTGCTTCAGATTCGCTGCCTCAGATTCCCTGCCACTGATTCCCCGCATCTGATTCCCCGCATCTGATTCCCCGCTTCTGATTCCCGCCTCTGATTCCCTGCCTCTGATTCCCCGCCTCTGAATCCCCGCCTCTGATTCCTCGCCTCTGATTCCCTGCCTCAGATTCCCCAGCTCTGATTCCAAGCCTCATATTCCCTGCCTCAGATTCCCTGCCTCCGATTCCCCGCCTCTGATTCCGCGCCTGTGATTCCCCGCCTCTGATTCCCAGCCTCTGAATCCCCACCTCTGAATCCCCGCCTCTGATTCCCCGCCTCTGATTCCCCACCTCTGATTCCACTCCACTGATTCCCCGCCTCTGATTCCAGGCCTCTTATTCCCCGCCTCTGATTCCCCACCTCTGATTGCCTGCCACTGATTGCCCGCCTCTGATTCCCCGCCTCTGATTCCCCGCCTCTGATTCCCCACCTCTGTCTGTATGCCTCTCTTTCGCCTCCGCTTTTTCCCCTACACTTTTTCCGCGCCTCTCTTTCCCTCCCTCAATTTCAACAACTCTGTTTGATCTGTTCTGTGTACCTCATTTTCAACACACAATTTCCAACCACTATGTTTCACCCATCACTTTCCCCGCCTCTATTTCTCCGCCTATGTTTACCCACCTCTGTTTACCCACCTGTTTCACCGCCTCTGATTCCCCGCCTCTGATTCCCCGCCACTGATTCCCTGCCTCTGATTACCCGCCTCCCTTTCCGCGCAACTTTCCCGGCCTCCGTTTCCCCACTTCTCTTTCCCCGCCTCAGATTCCACGCCTCTGATTCCTCGCCTCTGATTCCCCACCTTTCATTCCCCGCCTCTCTTTCCCTGACCCTATTTCCGCGCCTCTTTCTCTGCCTCTCTTTCCCCACATCTCTTTTCCTCCCACTGATTCCCCGCCTCTGATTCCCCTCCTCTGATTCCCCGCCTCTGATTCCCCGCCTCTGATTCCCCGCCTCTGATTCCCCTCCTCTGATTCCCTGCCTCTGATTCCCTGCCTCTGATTCCCTGCCTCTGATTCCCCGCCTCTGATTCCCCGCCTATGATTCCCCACCTCTGTCTCTACGCCTCTCTTTCGCCTCCACTCTTTCCCCTCCACTCTTTCCGTGACTGTCTTTCCCTCCCTCAATTTCAACAACACTGTTTGATCTGTTTTGTGTACCTGATTTTAAACACACAAGTTCCAACCACTATGTTTTGCCCGCCACTTTCCCCGCCTCTATTTATCCACCTATGTTTCCCTGCCTCTATTTCCGCGCCTCTTTCACTGCCTCTCTTTCCCCACATCTCTTTTCCTCCCGCTGATTCCCCGCCTCTGATTCCCCGCCTCTGACACCCTGCCTCTGATTCCCCGCCTCAGATTCCCTGCCTCAGATTCCCTGCCTCAGATTCCCTGCCTCAGATTCCCTGCCTCTGATTCCCCGCCTCTGATTCCCCGCCTCTTATTCCCCGCCTCTGATTCCCCGCCTCTGATTCCCCGCCTCTGATGCCCTCCCTCAGATTCCCCGGTTCTGATTCCCTGCATAAGCTTCCCTGCCTCATATTCCCTGCCTCTGATTCCCCGCCTCTGATTCCCTGCCTCTGATTCCCCGCCTCTGATTCCCTGCCTCAGATTTCCTGCCTCAGATTCCCTGCCTCAGATTCCCTGCCTCTGATTCCCCGCCTCTGATTCCCTGCCTCTGATTCCCTGCCTCAGATTCCCTGCCTCTGATTCCCCGCCTCTTATTCCCCACCTCATATTCCCCGCCTCAGATTCCCCGGCTCTGATTCCCTGCCTCAGATTCCGTGCCTCAAATTCCCTGCCTCTGATTCCCCACATCTGATTCCCCGCCTCTGATTCCCCGCCTCTGATTCCTCGCATCTGATTCCCCGCCTCTGATTCTCCACCTCTGATTCCACGCCTCTGATTCCCCGCCTCTGATTCCCCGCCTCAGATTTCCCAGCTCTGATTCACTGCCTCAGATTCCCTGCCTCAGATTCCCCGCGTCCAATTCCCCGCCTCTGATTCCTCGCCTCTGATTCCCCGCCTCTGATTCCCCGCCTCTGAATCCCAGCCTCTGAATCCCCGCCTCTGATTCCCCGCCTCTGTTTCCCCGCCACGGATTCCCCGCCTCTGATTCCCCGCCTCTGATTCCCTGCCTCTGATTACCCGCCTCCCTTTCCGCGCAACTTTCCCGGCCTCCGTTTCCCCACTTCTCTTTCCCCGCCTCAGATTCCACGCCTCTGATTCCTCGCCTCTGATTCCCCACCTTTCATTCCCCGCCTCTCTTTCCCTGCCCCTATTTCCGCGCCTCTTTCTCTGCCTCTCTTTCCCCACATCTCTATTCCTCCCACTGATTCCCCGCCTCTGATTCCCCTCCTCTGATTCCCCGCCTCTGATTCCCCGCCTCTGATTCCACGCCTCTGATTCCCCGCCTCTGATTCCACTCCTCTGATTCCCTGCCTCTGATTCCACGCCTCTGATTCCCCGCCTCTGATTCCAGGCCTCTTATTCCCCGCCTCTGATTCCCCACCTCTGATTCCCCACCTCTGTCTGTATGCCTCACTTTCGCCTCCGCTTTTTCCCCTACACTTTTTCCGCGCCTCTCTTTCCCTCCCTCAATTTCAACAACTCTGTTTGATCTGTTCTGTGTACCTCATTTTCAACACACAATTTCCAACCACTATGTTTCACCCATCACTTTCCCCGCCTCTATTTCTCCGCCTATGTTTACCCACCTCTGTTTACCCACCTGTTTCACCGCCTCTGATTCCCCGCCTATGATTCCCCACCTCTGTCTCTACGCCTCTCTTTCGCCTCCACTCTTTCCCCTCCACTCTTTCCGTGCCTGTCTTTCCCTCCCTCAAATTCAACAACACTGTTTGATCTGTTTTGTGTACCTGATTTTAAACACACAAGTTCCAACCACTATGTTTTGCCCGCCACTTTCCCCGCCTCTATTTATCCACGTATGTTTACCTGCCTCTGTTTACCCGCCTGTTTCCCCGCCTCTGATTCCCCACGTTTCATTCCCCGCCTCGCTTTCCCTGCCTCTATTTCCGCGCCTCTTTCACTGCCTCTCTTTCCCCACATCTCTTTTCCTCCCGCTGATTCCCCGCCTCTGATTCCCCGCCTCTGATTCCCTGCCTCTGATTCCCCGCCTCAGATTCCCTGCCTCAGATTCCCTGCCTCAGATTCCCTGCCTCAGATTCCCTGCCTCTGATTCCCCGCCTCTGATTCCCCGCCTCTTATTCCCCGCCTCTGATTCCCCGCCTCTGATTCCCCGCCTCTGATGCCCTCCCTCAGATTCCCCGGTTCTGATTCCCTGCATCAGCTTCCCTGCCTCATATTCCCTGCCTCTGAATCCCCGCCTCTGATTCCCTGCCTCTGATTCCCCGCCTCTGATTCCCTGCCTCAGATTCCCTGCCTCAGATTCCCTGCCTCAGATTCCCTGCCTCAGATTCCCTGCCTCTGATTCCCTGCCTCTGATTCCCTGCCTCTGATTCCCTGCCTCAGATTCCCTGCCTCTGATTCCCCGCCTCTTATTCCCCACCTCATATTCCCCGCCTCAGATTCCCCGGCTCTGATTCCCTGCTTCAGATTCCGTGCCTCAAATTCCCTGCCTCTGATTCACCGCATCTGATACCCCGCCTCTGATTCCCCGCCTCTGATTCCTCGCATCTGATTCCCCGCCTCTGATTCCCCGCCTCTGATTCCACGCCTCTGAATCCCCGCCTCTGATTCCCCGCCTCTGTTTCCCCGCCTCGGATTCCCCGCCTCTGATTCCCCGCCTCTGATTCCCTGCCTCTGATTACTCGCCTCCCTTTCCGCGCAACTTTCCCGGCCTCCGTTTCCCCACTTCTCTTTCCCCGCCTCAGATTCCACGCCTCTGATTCCTCGCCTCTGATTCCCCACCTTTCATTCCCCGCCTCTCTTTCCCTGCCCCTATTTCCGCGCCTCTTTCTCTGCCTCTCTTTCCCCACATCTCTTTTCCTCCCACTGATTCCCCGCCTCTGATTCCCCTCCTCTGATTCCCCGCCTCTGATTCCCCGCCTCTGATTCCACGCCTCTGATTCCCCGCCTCTGATTCCACTCCTCTGATTCCCTGCCTCTGATTCCCTGCCTCTGATTCGCTGCCTCTGATTCCCCGCCTCTGATTCCCTGCCTCTGATTCCCTGCCTCTGATCCCGGGCCTCTGATTCCACGCCTCTCTTTCCGTGTCTCTGATTCCCTGCCTCTGATACCCTGCCTCTCATTCCCTGCCTCTATTTCCGTGCATCTTTCTCTGCATCTTGTTTCCCACATCTCATTTCCCCCCTCTGATAACCCGCCTCTGATTCCATGCCTGTGATTCCCTGCCTCAGATTCCCCGCCTCAGATTCCCTGACTCAGATTCCCCGCCTCAGATTCCCCGCCTCAGATTCCCTGCCTCAGATTCCCTGCTTCAGATTCCCTGCCTCAGATTCCCTGCCTCTGATTCCCCGCATCTGATTCACCGCCTCTGATTCCCCGCCTCTGATTCCCATCATTTGATTCCCTGCCTCTGATTCCCGCCTCTGAATCCCCGCCTCTGATTCCTCGCCTCTGATTCCCCACCTCTGATTCTCTGCCTCAGATTCCCTGGCTCAGATTCCCTGCTTCAGATTCCCTGCCTCAGATTCCCTGCCTCTGATTCCCCGCATCTGATTCACCGCCTCTGATTCCCCGCCTCTGATTCCCGCCTCTGATTCCCTGCCTCTGATTCCCGCCTCTGAATCCCCGCCTCTGATTCCTCGCCTCTGATTCCCTGCCTCAGATTCCCCGGCTCTGATTCCCTGCCTCAGATTCCCTGCCTCAGATTCCCTGCCTCCGATTCCCCGCCTCTGATTCCCTGCCTATGATTGCCCGCCTCTGATTCCCAGCCTCTGAATCCCCACCTCTGAATCCCCGCCTCTGATTCCCCGCCTCTGTTTCCCCGCCTCTGATTCCCCGCCTCTGAATCCCCGCCTCTGATTCCACACCTCTGATTCCCCGCCTCTGATTCCAGGCCTCTTATTCCCCGCCTCTGATTCCCCACCTCTGATTGCCTGCCACTGATTGCCCGCCTCTGATTCCCCGCCTCTGATTCCCCGCCTCTGATTCCCCACCTCTGTCTGTATGCCTCTCTTTCGCCTCCGCTTTTTCCCCTACACTCTTTCCGCGCCTCTCTTTCCATCCCTCAATTTCAACAACTCTGTTTGATCTGTTCTGTGTACCTCATTTTCAACACACAAGTTCCAACCACTATGTTTCACCCATCACTTTCCCCGCCTCTATTTCTCCGCCTATGTTTACCCGCCTCTGTTTACCCACCTCTTTCACCGACTCTGATTCCCCGCCTCTGATTCCCCACCTCTGTCTCTATGACTCTCTTTCGCCTCCACTCTTTCCCCTCCACTCTTTCCGTGCCTGTCTTTCCCTCCCTCAATTTCAACAACACTGTTTGATCTGTTTTATGTACCTCATTTTAAACATACAAGTTCCAACCACTATGTTTTGCCCGCCTCTTTTCCCGCCTCTATTTATCCACCTATGTTTACCTGCCTCTGTTTACCCGCCTATTTCCCCGCCTCTGATTCCCCACCTTTCATTCCCCGCCTCTCTTTCCCTGCCTCTATTTTCGCGCCTCTTTCACTGCCTCTCTTTCCTCACATCTCTTTTCCTCCCGCTGATTCCCCGCCTCTGATTCCCCGCCTCTGATACCCTGCCTCTGATTCCCCGCATCTGATTCCCTGCCTCAGATTCCCTGCCTCAGATTCCCTGCCTCAGATTCCCTGCCTCTGATTACCCGCCTCTGATTCCCCGCCTCTTATTCCCCGCCTCTGATTCCCCGCCTCTGATGCCCTGCCTCAGATTCCCCGGCTCTGATTCCCTGCATCAGCTTCCCTGCCTCATATTCCCTGCCTCTGATTCCCCGCCTATGATTCCCTGCCTCTGATTCCCCGCCTCTGATTCCCTGCCTCAGATTCCCTGCCTCAGATTCCCTGCCTCAGATTCCCTGCATCTGATTCCCCGCCTCTGATTCCCTTCCTCTGATTCCCTGCCTCAGATTCCCTGCCTCTGATTCCCCGCCTCTTATTCCCCACCTCATATTCCCCGCCTCAGATTCCCCGGCTCTGATTCCCTGCCTCAGATTCCCTGCCTCAAATTCCCTGCCTCTGATTCCCCACATCTGATTCCCCGCCTCTGATTCCCCGCCTCTGATTCCTCTCATCTGATTCCCCGCCTCTGGTTCCCCACCTCTGATTCCCAGCCTCTGATTCCCCGCCTCTGATTCCCCGCCTCAGATTCCCCAGCTCTGATTCCATGCCTCAGATTCCCTGCCTCAGATTCCCTGCGTCCGATTCCCCGCCTCTGAATCCCAGCCTCTGAATCCCCGCCTCAGATTCCCCGCCTCTGTTTCCCCACCTCGGATTCCCCGCCTCTGATTCCCCGCCTCTGATTCCCTGCCTCTGATTACCCGCCTCCCTTTCCGCGCAACTTTCCCGGCCTCCGTTTCCCCACTTCTCTTTCCCCGCCTCAGATTCCACGCCTCTGATTCCTCGCCTCTGATTCCCCACCTTTCATTCCCCGCCTCTCTTTCCCTGCCCCTATTGCCGCGCCTCTTTCTCTGCCTCTCTTTCCCCACATCTCTTTTCCTCCCACTGATTCCGCGCCTCTGATTCCCCTCCTCTGATTCCCCGCCTCTGAATCCCCGCCTCTGATTCCCCGCCTCTGATTCCCCGCCTTTGATTCCCCTCCTCTGATTCCCTGCCTCTGATTCCCTGCCTCTGATTTCCTGCCTCTGATTCCCCGCCTCTGATTCCCTGCCTCTGATTCCCTGCCTCTGATTCCCTGCCTCTGATCCCGGGCCTCTGATTCCACACCTCTCTTTCCGTGTCTCTGATTCCCTGCCTCTGATACCCTGCCTCTCATTCCCTGCCTCTATTTCCGTGCATCTTTCTCTGCATCTTGTTTCCCACATCTCATTTCCCCCCTCTGATAACCCACCTCTGATTCCATGCCTGTGATTCCCTGCCTCAGATTCCCCGCCTCAGATTCCCCGACTCAGATTCCCCGCCTCAGATTCCCCGCCTCAGATTCCCTGCCTCAGATTCCCTGCCTCAGATTCCCTGCCTAAGATTCCCTGCCTCAGATTCCCTTCATCTGATTCCCTTCATTTGATTCCCTGCGTCTGATTCCCGGCCTCTGATTCCCCGCCTCTGATTCCCCGCCTCTGATTCCCCACCTCTGATTCCCTGCCTCAGATTCCCTGGCTCAGATTCCCTGCTTCAGATTCGCTGCCTCAGATTCCCTGCCACTGATTCCCCGCATCTGATTCCCCGCCTCTGATTCCCCGCTTCTGATTCCCGCCTCTGATTCCCTGCCTCTGATTCCCCGCCTCTGAATCCCCGCCTCTGATTCCTCGCCTCTGATTCCCTGCCTCAGATTCCCCGGCTCTGATTCCAAGCCTCATATTCCCTGCCTCAGATTCCCTGCCTCCGATTCCCCGCCTCTGATTCCGCGCCTGTGATTCCCCGCCTCTGATTCCCAGCCTCTGAATCCCCACCTCTGAATCCCCGCCTCGGATTCCCTGCCTCTGATTCCCCGCCTCTGATTCCACGCCACTGATTCCCCGCCTCTGATTCCAGGCCTCTTATTCCCCGCCTCTGATTCCCCACCTCTGATTGCCTGCCACTGATTGCCCGCCTCTGATTCCCCGCCTCTGATTCCCCGCCTCTGATTCCCCACCTCTGTCTGTATGCCTCTCTTTCGCCTCCGCTTTTTCCCCTACACTTTTTCCGCGCCTCTCTTTCCCTCCCTCAATTTCAACAACTCTGTTTGATCTGTTCTGTGTACCTCATTTTCAACACACAATTTCCAACCACTATGTTTCACCCATCACTTTCCCCGCCTCTATTTCTCCGCCTATGTTTACCCACCTCTGTTTACCCACCTGTTTCACCGCCTCTGATTCCCCGCCTCTGATTCCCCGCCACTGATTCCCTGCCTCTGATTACCCGCCTCCCTTTCCGCGCAACTTTCCCGGCCTCCGTTTCCCCACTTCTCTTTCCCCGCCTCAGATTCCACGCCTCTGATTCCTCGCCTCTGATTCCCCACCTTTCATTCCCCGCCTCTCTTTCCCAGACCCTATTTTCGCGCCTCTTTCTCTGCCTCTCTTTCCCCACATCTCTTTTCCTCCCACTGATTCCCCGCCTCTGATTCCCCTCCTCTGATTCCCCGCCTCTGATTCCCCGCCTCTGATTCCCCGCCTCTGATTCCCCTCCTCTGATTCCCTGCCTCTGATTCCCTGCCTCTGATTCCCTGCCTCTGATTCCCCGCCTCTGATTCCCTGCCTCTGATTCCCTGCCTCTGATTCCCTGCCTCTGATCCCGGGCCTCTGATTCCACGCCTCTCTTTCCGTGTCTCTGATTCCCTGCCTCTGATACCCTGCCTCTCATTCCCTGCCTCTATTTCCGTGCATCTTTCTCTGCATCTTGTTTCCCACATCTCATTTCCCCCCTCTGATAACCCGCCTCTGATTCCATGCCTGTGATTCCCTGCCTCAGATTCCCCGCCTCAGATTCCCCGACTCAGATTCCCCGCCTCAGATTCCCCGCCTCAGATTCCCTGCCTCAGATTCCCTGCCTCAGATTCCCTGCCTCAGATTCCCTGCCTCAGATTCCCTTCATCTGATTCCCTTCATTTGATTCCCTGCGTCTGATTCCCCGCTTCTGATTCCCGCCTCTGATTCCCCGCCTCTGATTCCCCGCTTCTGATTCCCGCCTCTGATTCCCTGCCTCTGATTCCCCGCCTCTGAATCCCCGCCTCTGATTCCTCGCCTCTGATTCCCTGCCTCAGATTCCCCGGCACTGATTCCATGCCTCAGATTCCCTGCCTCAGATTCCCTGCCTCCGATTCCCCGCCTCTGATTCCGCGCCTATGATTCCCCGCCTCTGATTCCCAGCCTCTGAATCCCCACCTCTGAATCCCCGCCTCTGATTCCCCGCCTCTGATTCCCCGCCTCTGATTCCACGCCACTGATTCCCCGCCTCTGATTTCAGGCCTCTTATTCCCCGCCTCTGATTCCCCACCTCTGATTGCCTGCCACTGATTGCCCGCCTCTGATTCCCCGCCTCTGATTCCCCGCCTCTGATTCCCCACCTCTGTCTGTATGCCTCTCTTTCGCCTCCGCTTTTTCCCCTACACATTTTCCGCGCCTCTCTTTCGCTCCCTCAATTTCAACAACTCTGTTTGATCTGTTCTGTGTACCTCATTTTCAACACACAATTTCCAACCACTATGTTTCACCCATCACTTTCCCCGCCTCTATTTCTCCGCCTATGTTTACCCACCTCTGTTTACCCACCTGTTTCACCGCCTCTGATTCCCCGCCTATGATTCCCCACCTCTGTCTCTACGCCTCTCTTTCGCCTCCACTCTTTCCCCTCCACTCTTTCCGTGCCTGTCTTTCCCTCCCTCAAATTCAACAACACTGTTTGATCTGTTTTGTGTACCTGATTTTAAACACACAAGTTCCAACCACTATGTTTTGCCCGCCACTTTCCCCGCCTCTATTTATCCACCTATGTTTACCTGCCTCTGTTTACCCGCCTGTTTCCCCGCCTCTGATTCCTCACCTTTCATTCCCCGCCTCGCTTTCCCTGCCTCTATTTCCGCGCCTCTTTCACTGCCTCTCTTTCCCCACATCTCTTTTCCTCCCGCTGATTCCCCGCCTCTGATTCCCCGCCTCTGATTCCCTGCCTCTGATTCCCCGCCTCAGATTCCCTGCCTCAGATTCCCTGCCTCAGATTCCCTGCCTCAGATTCCCTGCCTCTGATTCCCCGCCTCTGATTCCCCGCCTCTTATTCCCCGCCTCTGATTCCCCGCCTCTGATTCCCCGCCTCTGATGCCCTCCCTCAGATTCACCGGTTCTGATTCCCTGCATCAGCTTCCCTGCCTCATATTCCCTGCCTCAGATTCCCTGCCTCAGATTCCCTGCCTCTGATTCCCCGCCTCTGATTCCCTGCCTCAGATTCCGTGCCTCAAATTCCCTGCCTCTGATTCCCCGCCTCAGATTCCCCGCCTCTGTTTCCCCGCCTCGGATTCCCCGCCTCTGATTCCCCGCCTCTGATTCCCTGCCTCTGATTACCCGCCTCCCTTTC
Source organism: Narcine bancroftii (assembly GCF_036971445.1). Classification (NCBI taxonomy): domain Eukaryota; kingdom Metazoa; phylum Chordata; class Chondrichthyes; order Torpediniformes; family Narcinidae; genus Narcine; species Narcine bancroftii. The sequence goes on from NC_091481.1 coordinate 91,398,533, forward strand.
TGCGCAACTTTCCCGGCCTCCGTTTCCCCACTTCTCTTTCCCCGCCTCAGATTCCACGCCTCTGATTCCTCGCCTCTGATTCCCCACCTTTCATTCCCCGCCTCTCTTTCCCTGCCCCTATTGCCGCGCCTCTTTCTCTGCCTCTCTTTCCCCACATCTCTTTTCCTCCCACTGATTCCGCGCCTCTGATTCCCCTCCTCTGATTCCCCGCCTCTGAATCCCCACATCTGATTCCCCGCCTCTGATTCCCCGCCTCTGATTCCTCGCATCTGATTCCCCGCCTCTGATTCCCCACCTCTGATTCCCAGCCTCTGATTCCCCGCCTCTGATTCCCCGCCTCAGATTCCCCAGCTCTGATTCCCTGCCTCAGATTCCCTGCCTCAGATTCCCTGCGTCCGATTCCCCGCCTCTGAATCCCAGCCTCTGAATCCCCGCCTCAGATTCCCCGCCTCTGTTTCCCCGCCTCGGATTCCCCGCCTCTCATTCCCCGCCTCTGATTCCCTGCCTCTGATTACCCGCCTCCCTTTCCGCGCAACTTTCCCGGCCTCCGTTTCCCCACTTCTCTTTCCCCGCCTCAGATTCCACGCCTCTGATTCCTCGCCTCTGATTCCCCACCTTTCATTCCCCGCCTCTCTTTCCCTGCCCCTATTGCCGCGCCTCTTTCTCTGCCTCTCTTTCCCCACATCTCTTTTCCTCCCACTGATTCCGCGCCTCTGATTCCCCTCCTCTGATTCCCCGCCTCTGAATCCCCGCCTCTGATTCCCTGCCTCTGATTCCCTGCCTCTGATTTCCTGCCTCTGATTCCCCGCCTCTGATTCCCTGCCTCTGATTCCCTGCCTCTGATTCCCTGCCTCTGATCCCGGGCCTCTGATTCCACACCTCTCTTTCCGTGTCTCTGATTCCCTGCCTCTGATACCCTGCCTCTCATTCCCTGCCTCTATTTCCGTGCATCTTTCTCTGCATCTTGTTTCCCACATCTCATTTCCCCCCTCTGATAACCCACCTCTGATTCCATGCCTGTGATTCCCTGCCTCAGATTCCCCGCCTCAGATTCCCCGACTCAGATTCCCCGCCTCAGATTCCCCGCCTCTGATTCCCTGCCTCAGATTCCCTGCCTCAGATTCCCTGCCTAAGATTCCCTGCCTCAGATTCCCTTCATCTGATTCCCTTCATTTGATTCCCTGCGTCTGATTCCCGGCCTCTGATTCCCCGCCTCTGATTCCCCGCCTCTGATTCCCCACCTCTGATTCCCTGCCTCAGATTCCCTGGCTCAGATTCCCTGCTTCAGATTCGCTGCCTCAGATTCCCTGCCACTGATTCCCCGCATCTGATTCCCCGCCTCTGATTCCCCGCTTCTGATTCCCGCCTCTGATTCCCTGCCTCTGATACCCCGCCTCTGAATCCCCGCCTCCGATTCCTCGCCTCTGATTCCCTGCCTCAGATTCCCCGGCTCTGATTCCAAGCCTCATATTCCCTGCCTCAGATTCCCTGCCTCCGATTCCCCGCCTCTGATTCCGCGCCTGTGATTCCCCGCCTCTGATTCCCAGCCTCTGAATCCCCACCTCTGAATCCCCGCCTCGGATCCCCGCCTCTGATTCCCCGCCTCTGATTCCACGCCACTGATTCCCCGCCTCTGATTCCAGGCCTCTTATTCCCCGCCTCTGATTCCCCACCTCTGATTGCCTGCCACTGATTGCCCGCCTCTGATTCCCCGCCTCTGATTCCCCGCCTCTGATTCCCCACCTCTGTCTGTATGCCTCTCTTTCGCCTCCGCTTTTTCCCCTACACTTTTTCCGCGCCTCTCTTTCCCTCCCTCAATTTCAACAACTCTGTTTGATCTGTTCTGTGTACCTCATTTTCAACACACAATTTCCAACCACTATGTTTCACCCATCACTTTCCCCGCCTCTATTTCTCCGCCTATGTTTACCCACCTCTGTTTACCCACCTGTTTCACCGCCTCTGATTCCCCGCCTCTGATTCCCCGCCACTGATTCCCTGCCTCTGATTACCCGCCTCCCTTTCCGCGCAACTTTCCCGGCCTCCGTTTCCCCACTTCTCTTTCCCCGCCTCAGATTCCACGCCTCTGATTCCTCGCCTCTGATTCCCCACCTTTCATTCCCCGCCTCTCTTTCCCAGACCCTATTTTCGCGCCTCTTTCTCTGCCTCTCTTTCCCCACATCTCTTTTCCTCCCACTGATTCCCCGCCTCTGATTCCCCTCCTCTGATTCCCCGCCTCTGATTCCCCGCCTCTGATTCCCCGCCTCTGATTCCCCTCCTCTGATTCCCTGCCTCTGATTCCCTGCCTCTGATTCCCTGCCTCTGATTCCCCGCCTCTGATTCCCTGCCTCTGATTCCCTGCCTCTGATTCCCTGCCTCTGATCCCGGGCCTCTGATTCCACGCCTCTCTTTCCGTGTCTCTGATTCCCTGCCTCTGATACCCTGCCTCTCATTCCCTGCCTCTATTTCCGTGCATCTTTCTCTGCATCTTGTTTCCCACATCTCATTTCCCCCCTCTGATAACCCGCCTCTGATTCCATGCCTGTGATTCCCTGCCTCAGATTCCCCGCCTCAGATTCCCCGACTCAGATTCCCCGCCTCAGATTCCCCGCCTCAGATTCCCTGCCTCAGATTCCCTGCCTCAGATTCCCTGCCTCAGATTCCCTGCCTCAGATTCCCTTCATCTGATTCCCTTCATTTGATTCCCTGCGTCTGATTCCCCGCTTCTGATTCCCGCCTCTGATTCCCCGCCTCTGATTCCCCGCTTCTGATTCCCGCCTCTGATTCCCTGCCTCTGATTCCCCGCCTCTGAATCCCCGCCTCTGATTCCCCGCCTCAGATTCCCCGACTCAGATTCCCCGCCTCAGATTCCCCGCCTCAGATTCCCTGCCTCAGATTCCCTGCCTCAGATTCCCTGCCTCAGATTCCCTTCATCTGATTCCCTTCATTTGATTCCCTGCGTCTGATTCCCCGCTTCTGATTCCCGCCTCTGATTCCCCGCCTCTGATTCCCCGCTTCTGATTCCCGCCTCTGATTCCCTGCCTCAGATTCCCTGCCTCAGATTCCCTGCCTCTGATTCCCCGCCTCTGATTCCCCGCCTCTTATTCCCCGCCTCTGATTCCCCGCCTCTGATTCCCCGCCTCTGATGCCCTCCCTCAGATTCCCCGGTTCTGATTCCCTGCATCAGCTTCCCTGCCTCATATTCCCTGCCTCTGATTCCCCGCCTCTGATTCCCTGCCTCTGATTCCCCGCCTCTGATTCCCTGCCTCAGATTCCCTGCCTCAGATTCCCTGCCTCAGATTCCCTGCCTCTGATTCCCCGCCTCTGATGCCCTCCCTCAGATTCCCCGGTTCTGATTCCCTGCATCAGCTTCCCTGCCTCAGATTCCCTGCCTCAGATTCCCTGCCTCTGATTCCCCGCCTCTGATTCCCTGCCTCAGATTCCGTGCCTCAAATTCCCTGCCTCTGATTCCCCGCCTCAGATTCCCCGCCTCTGTTTCCCCGCCTCGGATTCCCCGCCTCTGATTCCCCGCCTCTGATTCCCTGCCTCTGATTACCCGCCTCCCTTTCCGCGCAACTTTCCCGGCCTCCGTTTCCCCACTTCTCTTTCCCCGCCTCAGATTCCACGCCTCTGATTCCTCGCCTCTGATTCCCCACCTTTCATTCCCCGCCTCTCTTTCCCTGCCCCTATTGCCGCGCCTCTTTCTCTGCCTCTCTTTCCCCACATCTCTTTTCCTCCCACTGATTCCGCGCCTCTGATTCCCCTCCTCTGATTCCCCGCCTCTGAATCCCCACATCTGATTCCCCGCCTCTGATTCCCCGCCTCTGATTCCTCGCATCTGATTCCCCGCCTCTGATTCCCCACCTCTGATTCCCAGCCTCTGATTCCCCGCCTCTGATTCCCCGCCTCAGATTCCCCAGCTCTGATTCCCTGCCTCAGATTCCCTGCCTCAGATTCCCTGCGTCCGATTCCCCGCCTCTGAATCCCAGCCTCTGAATCCTCGCCTCAGATTCCCCGCCTCTGTTTCCCCGCCTCGGATTCCCCGCCTCTGATTCCCCGCCTCTGATTCCCTGCCTCTGATTACCCGCCTCCCTTTCCGCGCAACTTTCCCGTCCTCCGTTTCCCCACTTCTCTTTCCCCGCCTCAGATTCCACGCCTCTGATTCCTCGCCTCTGATTCCCCACCTTTCATTCCCCGCCTCTCTTTCCCTGCCCCTATTGCCGCGCCTCTTTCTCTGCCTCTCTTTCCCCACATCTCTTTTCCTCCCACTGATTCCGCGCCTCTGATTCCCCTCCTCTGATTCCCCGCCTCTGAATCCCCGCCTCTGATTCCCCGCCTCTGATTCCCCGCCTTTGATTCCCCTCCTCTGATTCCCTGCCTCTGATTCCCTGCCTCTGATTTCCTGCCTCTGATTCCCCGCCTCTGATTCCCTGCCTCTGATTCCCTGCCTCTGATTCCCTGCCTCTGATCCCGGGCCTCTGATTCCACACCTCTCTTTCCGTGTCTCTGATTCCCTGCCTCTGATACCCTGCCTCTCATTCCCTGCCTCTATTTCCGTGCATCTTTCTCTGCATCTTGTTTCCCACATCTCATTTCCCCCCTCTGATAACCCACCTCTGATTCCATGCCTGTGATTCCCTGCCTCAGATTCCCCGCCTCAGATTCCCCGACTCAGATTCCCCGCCTCAGATTCCCCGCCTCAGATTCCCTGCCTCAGATTCCCTGCCTCAGATTCCCTGCCTAAGATTCCCTGCCTCAGATTCCCTTCATCTGATTCCCTTCATTTGATTCCCTGCGTCTGATTCCCGGCCTCTGATTCCCCGCCTCTGATTCCCCGCCTCTGATTCCCCACCTCTGATTCCCTGCCTCAGATTCCCTGGCTCAGATTCCCTGCTTCAGATTCGCTGCCTCAGATTCCCTGCCACTGATTCCCCGCATCTGATTCCCCGCCTCTGATTCCCCGCTTCTGATTCCTGCCTCTGATTCCCTGCCTCTGATTCCCCGCCTCTGAATCCCCGCCTCTGATTCCTCGCCTCTGATTCCCTGCCTCAGATTCCCCGGCTCTGATTCCAAGCCTCATATTCCCTGCCTCAGATTCCCTGCCTCCGATTCCCCGCCTCTGATTCCACGCCACTGATTCCCCGCCTCTGATTCCAGGCCTCTTATTCCCCGCCTCTGATTCCCCACCTCTGATTGCCTGCCACTGATTGCCCGCCTCTGATTCCCCGCCTCTGATTCCCCGCCTCTGATTCCCCACCTCTGTCTGTATGCCTCTCTTTCGCCTCCGCTTTTTCCCCTACACTTTTTCCGCGCCTCTCTTTCCCTCCCTCAATTTCAACAACTCTGTTTGATCTGTTCTGTGTACCTCATTTTCAACACACAATTTCCAACCACTATGTTTCACCCATCACTTTCCCCGCCTCTATTTCTCCGCCTATGTTTACCCACCTCTGTTTACCCACCTGTTTCACCGCCTCTGATTCCCCGCCTCTGATTCCCCGCCACTGATTCCCTGCCTCTGATTACCCGCCTCCCTTTCCGCGCAACTTTCCCGGCCTCCGTTTCCCCACTTCTCTTTCCCCGCCTCAGATTCCACGCCTCTGATTCCTCGCCTCTGATTCCCCACCTTTCATTCCCCGCCTCTCTTTCCCAGACCCTATTTTCGCGCCTCTTTCTCTGCCTCTCTTTCCCCACATCTCTTTTCCTCCCACTGATTCCCCGCCTCTGATTCCCCTCCTCTGATTCCCCGCCTCTGATTCCCCGCCTCTGATTCCCCGCCTCTGATTCCCCTCCTCTGATTCCCTGCCTCTGATTCCCTGCCTCTGATTCCCTGCCTCTGATTCCCCGCCTCTGATTCCCTGCCTCTGATTCCCTGCCTCTGATTCCCTGCCTCTGATCCCGGGCCTCTGATTCCACGCCTCTCTTTCCGTGTCTCTGATTCCCTGCCTCTGATACCCTGCCTCTCATTCCCTGCCTCTATTTCCGTGCATCTTTCTCTGCATCTTGTTTCCCACATCTCATTTCCCCCCTCTGATAACCCGCCTCTGATTCCATGCCAGTGATTCCCTGCCTCAGATTCCCCGCCTCAGATTCCCCGACTCAGATTCCCCGCCTCAGATTCCCCGCCTCAGATTCCCTGCCTCAGATTCCCTGCCTCAGATTCCCTGCCTCAGATTCCCTGCCTCAGATTCCCTTCATCTGATTCCCTTCATTTGATTCCCTGCGTCTGATTCCCCGCTTCTGATTCCCGCCTCTGATTCCCCGCCTCTGATTCCCCGCTTCTGATTCCCGCCTCTGATTCCCTGCCTCTGATTCCCCGCCTCTGAATCCCCGCCTCTGATTCCTCGCCTCTGATTCCCTGCCTCAGATTCCCCGGCACTGATTCCATGCCTCAGATTCCCTGCCTCAGATTCCCTGCCTCCGATTCCCCGCCTCTGATTCCGCGCCTATGATTCCCCGCCTCTGATTCCCAGCCTCTGAATCCCCACCTCTGAATCCCCGCCTCTGATTCCCCGCCTCTGATTCCCCGCCTCTGATTCCACGCCACTGATTCCCCGCCTCTGATTTCAGGCCTCTTATTCCCCGCCTCTGATTCCCCACCTCTGATTGCCTGCCACTGATTGCCCGCCTCTGATTCCCCGCCTCTGATTCCCCGCCTCTGATTCACCACCTCTGTCTGTATGCCTCTCTTTCGCCTCCGCTTTTTCCCCTACACTTTTTCCGCGCCTCTCTTTCGCTCCCTCAATTTCAACAACTCTGTTTGATCTGTTCTGTGTACCTCATTTTCAACACACAATTTCCAACCACTATGTTTCACCCATCACTTTCCCCGCCTCTATTTCTCCGCCTATGTTTACCCACCTCTGTTTACCCACCTGTTTCACCGCCTCTGATTCCCCGCCTATGATTCCCCACCTCTGTCTCTACGCCTCTCTTTCGCCTCCACTCTTTCCCCTCCACTCTTTCCGTGCCTGTCTTTCCCTCCCTCAAATTCAACAACACTGTTTGATCTGTTTTGTGTACCTGATTTTAAACACACAAGTTCCAACCACTATGTTTTGCCCGCCACTTTCCCCGCCTCTATTTATCCACCTATGTTTACCTGCCTCTGTTTACCCGCCTGTTTCCCCGCCTCTGATTCCCCACCTTTCATTCCCCGCCTCGCTTTCCCTGCCTCTATTTCCGCGCCTCTTTCACTGCCTCTCTTTCCCCACATCTCTTTTCCTCCCGCTGATTCCCCGCCTCTGATTCCCCGCCTCTGATTCCCTGCCTCTGATTCCCCGCCTCAGATTCCCTGCCTCAGATTCCCTGCCTCAGATTCCCTGCCTCAGATTCCCTGCCTCTGATTCCCCGCCTCTGATTCCCCGCCTCTTATTCCCCGCCTCTGATTCCCCGCCTCTGATTCCCCGCCTCTGATGCCCTCCCTCAGATTCCCCGGTTCTGATTCCCTGCATCAGCTTCCCTGCCTCATATTCCCTGCCTCTGATTCCCCGCCTCTGATTCCCTGCCTCTGATTCCCCGCCTCTGATTCCCTGCCTCAGATTCCCTGCCTCAGATTCCCTGCCTCAGATTCCCTGCCTCTGATTCCCCGCCTCTGATGCCCTCCCTCAGATTCCCCGGTTCTGATTCCCTGCATCAGCTTCCCTGCCTCAGATTCCCTGCCTCAGATTCCCTGCCTCTGATTCCCCGCCTCTGATTCCCTGCCTCAGATTCCGTGCCTCAAATTCCCTGCCTCTGATTCCCCGCCTCAGATTCCCCGCCTCTGTTTCCCCGCCTCGGATTCCCCGCCTCTGATTCCCCGCCTCTGATTCCCTGCCTCTGATTACCCGCCTCCCTTTCCGCGCAACTTTCCCAGCCTCCGTTTCCCCACTTCTCTTTCCCCGCCTCAGATTCCACGCCTCTGATTCCTCGCCTCTGATTCCCCACCTTTCATTCCCCGCCTCTCTTTCCCTGCCCCTATTGCCGCGCCTCTTTCTCTGCCTCTCTTTCCCCACATCTCTTTTCCTCCCACTGATTCCGCGCCTCTGATTCCCCTCCTCTGATTCCCCGCCTCTGAATCCCCTCTGATTCCCCGCCTCTGATTCCCCGCCTTTGATTCCCCTCCTCTGATTCCCTGCCTCTGATTCCCTGCCTCTGATTCCCTGCCTCTGATTCCCCGCCTCTGATTCCCTGCCTCTGATTCCCTGCCTCTGATTCCCTGCCTCTGATCCCGGGCCTCTGATTCCACACCTCCCTTTCCGTGTCTCTGATTCCCTGCCTCTGATACCCAGCCTCTCATTCCCTGCCTCTATTTCCGTGCATCTTTCTCTGCATCTTGTTTCCCACATCTCATTTCCCCCCTCTGATAACCCACCTCTGATTCCATGCCTGTGATTCCCTGCCTCAGATTCCCCACCTCAGATTCCCCGACTCAGATTCCCCGCCTCAGATTCCCCGCCTCAGATTCCCTGCCTCAGATTCCCTGCCTCAGATTCCCTGCCTAAGATTCCCTGCCTCAGATTCCCTTCATCTGATTCCCTTCATTTGATTCCCTGCGTCTGATTCCCGGCCTCTGATTCCCCGCCTCTGATTCCCCGCCTCTGATTCCCCACCTCTGATTCCCTGCCTCAGATTCCCTGGCTCAGATTCCCTGCTTCAGATTCGCTGCCTCAGATTCGCTGCCACTGATTCCCCGCATCTGATTCCCCGCCTCTGATTCCCCGCTTCTGATTCCCGCCTCTGATTCCCTGCCTCTGATTCCCCGCCTCTGAATCCCCGCCTCTGATTCCTCGCCTCTGATTCCCTGCCTCAGATTCCCCGGCTCTGATTCCAAGCCTCATATTCCCTGCCTCAGATTCCCTGCCTCCGATTCCCCGCCTCTGATTCCGCGCCTGTGATTCCCCGCCTCTGATTCCCAGCCTCTGAATCCCCACCTCTGAATCCCCGCCTCGGATTCCCCGCCTCTGATTCCCCGCCTCTGATTCCACGCCACTGATTCCCCGCCTCTGATTCCAGGCCTCTTAATCCCTGCCTCTGATTCCCCACCTCTGATTGCCTGCCACTGATTGCCCGCCTCTGATTCCCCGCCTCTGATTCCCCGCCTCTGATTCCCCACCTCTGTCTGTATGCCTCTCTTTCGCCTCTGCTTTTTCCCCTACACTTTTTCCGCGCCTCTCGTTCCCTCCCTCAATTTCAACAACTCTGTTTGATCTGTTCTGTGTACCTCATTTTCAACACACAATTTCCAACCACTATGTTTCACCCATCACTTTCCCCGCCTCTATTTCTCCGCCTATGTTTACCCACCTCTGTTTACCCACCTGTTTCACCGCCTCTGATTCCCCGCCTCTGATTCCCCGCCACTGATTCCCTGCCTCTGATTACCCGCCTCCCTTTCCGCGCAACTTTCCCGGCCTCCGTTTCCCCACTTCTCTTTCCCCGCCTCAGATTCCACGCCTCTGATTCCTCGCCTCTGATTCCCCACCTTTCATTCCCCGCCTCTCTTTCCCAGACCCTATTTTCGCGCCTCTTTCTCTGTGTCTCTTTCCCCACATCTCTTTTCCTCCCACTGATTCCCCGCCTCTGATTCCCCTCCTCTGATTCCCCGCCTCTGATTCCCCGCCTCTGATTCCCCGCCTCTGATTCCCCTCCTCTGATTCCCTGCCTCTGATTCCCTGCCTCTGATTCCCTGCCTCTGATTCCCCGCCTCTGATTCCCTGCCTCTGATTCCCTGCCTCTGATCCCGGGCCTCTGATTCCACGCCTCTCTTTCCGTGTCTCTGATTCCCTGCCTCTGATACCCTGCCTCTCATTCCCTGCCTCTATTTCCGTGCATCTTTCTCTGCATCTTGTTTCCCACATCTCATTTCCCCCCTCTGATAACCCGCCTCTGATTCCATGCCTGTGATTCCCTGCCTCAGATTCCCCGCCTCAGTTTCCCCGACTCAGATTCCCCGCCTCAGATTCCCCGCCTCAGATTCCCTGCCTCAGATTCCCTGCCTCAGATTCCCTGCCTCAGATTCCCTGCCTCAGATTCCCTTCATCTGATTCCCTTCATTTGATTCCCTGCGTCTGATTCCCGGCCTCTGATTCCCCGCCTCTGATTCCCCGCCTCTGATTCCCCACCTCTGATTCCCTGCCTCAGATTCCCTGGCTCAGATTCCCTGCTTCAGATTCCCTGCCTCAGATTCCCTGCCACTGATTCCCCGCATCTGATTCCCCGCCTCTGATTCCCCGCTTCTGATTCCCGCCTCTGATTCCCTGCCTCTGATTCCCCGCCTCTGAATCCCCGCCTCTGATTCCTCGCCTCTGATTCCCTGCCTCAGATTCCCCGGCTCTGATTCCATGCCTCAGATTCCCTGCCTCAGATTCCCTGCCTCCGATTCCCCGCCTCTGATTCCGCGCCTATGATTCCCCGCCTCTGATTCCCAGCCTCTGAATCCCCACCTCTGAATCCCCGCCTCTGATTCCCCGCCTCTGATTCCCCGCCTCTGATTCCACGCCACTGATTCCCCGCCTCTGATTCCAGGCCTCTTATTCCCCGCCTCTGATTCCCCACCTCTGATTGCCTGCCACTGATTGCCCGCCTCTGATTCCCCGCCTCTGATTCCCCGCCTCTGATTCCCCAACTCTGTCTGTATGCCTCTCTTTCGCCTCCGCTTTTTCCCCTACACTTTTTCCGCGCCTCTCTTTCCCTCCCTCAATTTCAACAACTCTGTTTGATCTGTTCTGTGTACCTCATTTTCAACACACAATTTCCAACCACTATGTTTCACCCATCACTTTCCCCGCCTCTATTTCTCCGCCTATGTTTACCCACCTCTGTTTACCCACCTGCTTCACCGCCTCTGATTCCCCGCCTATGATTCCCCACCTCTGTCTCTACGCCTCTCTTTCGCCTCCACTCTTTCCCCTCCAATCTTTCCGTGCCTGTCTTTCCCTCCCTCAAATTCAACAACACTGTTTGATCTGTTTTGTGTACCTGATTTTAAACACACAAGTTCCAACCACTATGTTTTGCCCGCCACTTTCCCCGCCTCTATTTATCCACCTATGTTTACCTGCCTCTGTTTACCCGCCTGTTTCCCCGCCTCTGATTCCCCACCTTTCATTCCCCGCCTCGCTTTCCCTGCCTCTATTTCCGCGCCTCTTTCACTGCCTCTCTTTCCCCACATCTCTTTTCCTCCCGCTGATTCCCCGCCTCTGATTCCCCGCCTCTGATTCCCTGCCTCTGATTCCCCGCCTCAGATTCCCTGCCTCAGATTCCCTGCCTCAGATTCCCTGCCTCTGATTCCCCGCCTCTGATTCCCCGCCTCTTATTCCCCGCCTCTGATTCCCCGCCTCTGATTCCCCGCCTCTGATTCCCCGCCTCTGATGCCCTCCCTCAGATTCCCCGGTTCTGATTCCCTGCATCAGCTTCCCTGCCTCATGTTCCCTGCCTCTGATTCCCCGCCTCTGATTCCCTGCCTCTGATTCCCCGCCTCTGATTCCCTGCCTCAGATTCCCTGCCTCAGATTCCCTGCCTCAGATTCCCTGCCTCTGATTCCCCGCCTCTGATTCCCCGCCTCTGATTCCCTGCCTCTGATTCCCTGCCTCAGATTCCCTGCCTCTGATTCCCCGCCTCTTATTCCCCACCTCATATTCCCCGCCTCAGATTCCCCGGCTCTGATTCCCTGCCTCAGATTCCGTGCCTCAAATTCCCTGCCTCTGATTCCCCGCATCTGATTCCCCGCCTCTGATTCCCCGCCTCAGATTCCTCGCATCTGATTCCCCGCCTCTGATTCCCCGCCTCTGATTCCACGCCTCTGATTCCCCGCCTCTGATTCCCCGCCTCAGATTCCCCAGCTCTGATTCCCTGCCTCAGATTCCCTGCCTCAGATTCCCTGCGTCCGATTCCCCGCCTCTGATTCCTCGCCTCTGATTCCCCGACTCTGATTCCCCGCCTCTGAATCCCAGCCTCTGAATCCCTGCCTCTGATTCCCCGCCTCTGTTTCCCCGCCTCGAATTCCCCGCCTCTGATTCCCCGCCTCTGATTCCCTGCCTCTGATTACCCGCCTCCCTTTCCGCGCAACTTTCCCGGCCTCCGTTTCCCCACTTCTCTTTCCCCGCCTCAGATTCCACGCCTCTGATTCCTCGCCTCTGATTCCCCACCTTTCATTCCCCGCCTCTCTTTCCCTGCCCCTATTTCCGCGCCTCTTTCTCTTCCTCTCTTTCCCCACATCTCTTTTCCTCCCACTGATTCCCCGCCTCTGATTCCCCTCCTCTGATTCCCCGCCTCTGATTCCCCGCCTCTGATTCCACGCCTCTGATTCCCCGCCTCTGATTCCACTCCTCTGATTCCCTGCCTCTGATTCCCTGCCTCCGATTCCCTGCCTATGATTCCCCGCCTCTGATTCCCTGCCTCTGATTCCCTGCCTCTGATTCCCTGCCTCTGATCCCGGGCCTCTGATTCCACGCCTCTCTTTCCGTGCCACTGATTCCCCGCCTCTGATTCCAGGCCTCTTATTCCCCGCCTCTGATTCCCCACCTCTGATTGCCTGCCACTGATTGCCCGCCTCTGATTCCCCGCCTCTGATTCCCCGCCTCTGATTCCCCACCTCTGTCTGTATGCCTCTCTTTCGCCTCCGCTTTTTCCCCTACACTTTTTCCGCGCCTCTCTTTCCCTCCGTCAATTTCAACAACTCTGTTTGATCTGTTCTGTGTACCTCATTTTCAACACACAATTTCCAACCACTATGTTTCACCCATCACTTTCCCCGCCTCTATTTCTCCGCCTATGTTTACCCACCTCTGTTTACCCACCTGTTTCACCGCCTCTGTTTCCCCGCCTCTGATTCCCCACCTTTCATTCCCCGCCTCGCTTTCCCTGCCTCTATTTCCGCGCCTCTTTCACTGCCTCTCTTTCCCCACATCTCTTTTCCTCCCGCTGATTCCCCGCCTCTGATTCCCCGCCTCTGATTCCCCGCCTCTGATTCCCTGCCTCTGATTCCCCGCCTCAGATTCCCTGCCTCAGATTCACTGCCTCAGATTCTCTGCCTCAGATTCCCTGCCTCTGATTCCTCGCCTCTGATTCCCCGCCTCTTATTCCCCGCCTCTGATTCCCCGCCTCTGATTCCCCGCCTCTGATGCCCTCCCTCATATTCCCCGGTTCTGATTCCCTGCATCAGCTTCCCTGCCTCATATTCCCTGCCTCTGATTCCCCGCCTCTGATTCCCTGCCTCTGATTCCCCGCCTCTGATTCCCTGCCTCAGATTCCCTGCCTCAGATTCCCTGCCTCAGATTCCCTGCCTCTGATTCCCCGCCTCTCATTCCCTGCCTCTGATTCCCTGCCTCAGATTCCCTGCCTCTGATTCCCCGCCTCTTATTCCCCACCTCATATTCCCCGCCTCAGATTCCCCGGCTCTGATTCCCTGCCTCAGATTCCGTGCCTCAAATTCCCTGCCTCTGATTCCCCGCATCTGATTCCCCGCCTATGATTCCCCGCCTCTGATTCCTCGCATCTGATTCCCCGCCTCTGATTCCCCACCTCTGATTCCACGCCTCTGATTCCCCACCTCTGATTCCCCGCCTCAGATTCCCCAGCTCTGATTCCCTGCCTCAGATTCCCTGCCTCAGATTCCCTGCGTCCGATTCCCCGCCTCTGAATCCCCGCCTCTGATTCCCCGCCTCTGTTTCCCCGCCTCGGATTCCCCGCCTCTGATTGCCCGCCTCTGATTCCCTGCCTCTGATTACCCGCCTCCCTTTCCGCGCAACTTTCCCGGCCTCCGTTTCCCCACTTCTCTTTCCACGCCTCAGATTCAACGCCTCTGATTCCTCGCCTCTGATTCCCCACCTTTCATTCCCCGCCTCTCTTTCCCTACCCCTATTTCCGCGCCTCTTTCTCTGCCTCTCTTTCCCCACATCTCTTTTCCTCCCACTGATTCCCCGCCTCTGATTCCCCTCCTCTGATTCCCCGCCTCTGATTCCCCGCCTCTGATTCCACGCCTCTGATTCCCTGCCTCTGATTCCCTGCCTCAGATTCCCTGCCTCTGATTCCCGCCTCTGATTCCACGCCTCTGATTCCCCGCCTCTGATTCCCCTCCTCTGATTCCCCGCCTCTGATTCCACTCCTCTGATTCCCTGCCTCTGATTCCCTGCCTCTGATTCCCTGCCTCTGATTCCCGCCTCTGATTCCCTGCCTCTGATTCCCTGCCTCTGATTCCCTGCCTCTGATCCCGGGCCTCTGATTCCACGCCTCTCTTTCCGTGTCTCTGATTCCCTGCCTCTGATACCCTGCCTCTCATTCCCTGCCTCTATTTCCGTGCATCTTTCTCTGCATCTTGTTTCCCACATCTCATTTCCCCCCTCTGATAACCCACCTCTGATTCCATGCCTGTGATTCCCTGCCTCAGATTCCCCGCCTCAGATTCCCTGACTCAGATTCCCCGCCTCAGATTCCCCGCCTCAGATTCCCTGCCTCAGATTCCCTGCCTCAGATTCCCTGCCTCAGATTCCCTTCATCTGATTCCCATCATTTGATTCCCTGCATCTGATTCCCCGCCTCTGATTCCCCGCCTCTGATTCCCTGCCTCTGATTCCCCACCTCTGATTCCCTGCCTCAGATTCCCTGGCTCAGATTCCCTGCTTCAGATTCCCTGCCTCAGATTCCCTGCCTCTGATTCCCCGCATCTGATTCACCGCCTCTGATTCCCCGCCTCTGATTCCCGCCTCTGATTCCCTGCCTCTGATTCCCGCCTCTGAATCCCCGCCTCTGATTCCTCGCCTCTGATTCCCTTCCTCAGATTCCCCGGCTCTGATTCCCTGCCTCAGATTCCCTGCCTCAGATTCCCTGCCTCCGATTCCCCGCCTCTGATTCCCCGCCTATGATTCCCCGCCTCTGATTCCCAGCCTCTGAATCCCCACCTCTGAATCCCCGCCTCTGATTCCCCGCCTCTGTTTCCCCGCCTCTGATTCCCCGCCTCTGAATCCCCGCCTCTGATTCCACGCCTCTGATTCCCCGCCTCTGATTCCAGGCCTCTTATTCCCCGCCTCTGATTCCCCACCTCTGATTGCCTGCCACTGATTGCCCGCCTCTGATTCCCCGCCTCTGATTCCCCGCCTCTGATTCCCCACCTCTGTCTGTATGCCTCTCTTTCGCCTCCGCTTTTTCCCCTACACTCTTTCCGCACCTCTCTTTCCCTCCCTCAATTTCAACAACTCTGTTTGATCTGTTCTGTGTACCTCATTTTCAACACACAAGTTCCAACCACTATGTTTCACCCATCACTTTCCCCGCCTCTATTTCTCCGCCTATGTTTACCCGCCTCTGTTTACCCACCTCTTTCACCGACTCTGATTCCCCGCCTCTGATTCCCCACCTCTGTCTCTATGACTCTCTTTCGCCTCCACTCTTTCCCCTCCACTCTTTCCGTGCCTGTCTTTCCCTCCCTCAATTTCAACAACACTGTTTGATCTGTTTTGTGTACCTCATTTTAAACACACAAGTTCCAACCACTATGTTTTGCCCGCCTCTTTTCCCGCCTCTATTTATCCACCTATGTTTACCTGCCTCTGTTTACCCGCCTATTTCCCCGCCTCTGATTCCCCACCTTTCATTCCCCGCCTCTCTTTCCCTGCCTCTATTTTCGCGCCTCTTTCACTGCCTCTCTTTCCTCACATCTCTTTTCCTCCCGCTGATTCCCCGCCTCTGATTCCCCGCCTCTGATTCCCTGCCTCTGATTCCCCGCCTCTGATTCCCTGCCTCAGATTCCCTGCCTCAGATTCCCTGCCTCAGATTCCCTGCCTCTGATTCCCCGCCTCTGATTCCCCGCCTCTTATTCCCCGCCTCTGATTCCCCGCCTCTGATTCCCCGCCTCTGATTCCCTGCCTCAGATTCCCCGGCTCTGATTCACTGCATCAGCTTCCCTGCCTCAGATTCCCTGCCTCTGAATCCCCGCCTCTGATTCCCTGCCTCTGATTCCCCGCCTCTGATTCCCCGCCTCAGATTCCCTGCCTCAGATTCCCTGCCTCAGATTCCCTGCCTCTGATTCCCCGCCTCTGATTCCCCGCCTCTGATTCCCTGCCTCTGTTTCCCCGCCTCTGATTCCCCGCCTCTGATTCCCCGCCTCAGATTACCCGGCTCTGATTCCCTGCCTCAGATTCCCTGCGTCCGATTCCCCGCCTCTGATTCCTCGCCTCTGATTCCCCGCCTCTGATTCCCCGCCTCTGAATCCCAGCCTCTGAATCCCCGCCTCTGATTCCCCGCCTCTGTTTCCCCGCCTCGGATTCCCCGCCTCTGATTCCCCGCCTCTGATTCCCTGCCTCTGATTACCCGCCTCCCTTTCCGCGCAACTTTCCCGGCCTCCGTTTCCCCACTTCTCTTTCCCCGCCTCAGATTCCACGCCTCTGATTCCTCTCCTCTGATTCCCCACCTTTCATTCCCCACCTCTCTTTCCCTGCCCCTATTTCCGCGCCTCTTTCTCTGCCTCTCTTTCCCCACATCTCTTTTCCTCCCACTGATTCCCCGCCTCTGATTCCCCTCCTCTGATTCCCCGCCTCTGATTCCCCGCCTCTGATTCCCCGCCTCTGATTCCCCGCCTCTGATTCCCCTCCTCTGATTCCCTGCCTCGATTCCCTGCCTCTGATTCCCTGCCTCTGATTCCCCGCCCCTGATTCCCTGCCTCTGATTCCCTGCCTCTGATTCCCTGCCTCTGATCCCGGGCCTCTGATTCCACGCCTCTCTTTCCGTGTCTCTGATTCCCTGCATCTGATACCCTGCCTCTCATTCCCTGCCACTATTTCCGTGCATCTTTCTCTGCATCTTGTTTCCCACATCTCATTTCCCCCCTCTGATAACCCGCCTCTGATTCCATGCCTGTGATACCCTGCCTCAGATTCCGCGCCTCAGATTCCCCGACTCAGATTCCCCGCCTCAGATTCCCCGCCTCAGATTCCCTGCCTCAGATTCCCTGCCTCAGATTCCCTGCCTCAGATTCCCTTCATCTGATTCCCATCATTTTATTCCCTGCATCTGATTCCCCGCCTCTGATTCCCCGCCTCTGATTCCCTGCCTCTGATTCCCCACCTCTGATTCCCTGCCTCAGATTCCCTGGCTCAGATTCCCTGCTTCAGATTCCCTGCCTCAGATTCCCTGCCTCTGATTCCCCGCATCTGATTCACCGCCTCTTATTCCCCGCCTCTGATTCCCGCCTCTGATTCCCTGCCTCTGATTCCCGCCTCTGAATCCCCGCCTCTGATTCCTCGCCTCTGATTCCCTGCCTCAGATTCCCCGGCTCTGATTCCCTGCCTCAGATTCCGTGCCTCAAATTCCCTGCCTCTGATTCCCCGCATCTGATTCCCCGCCTATGATTCCCCGCCTCTGATTCCTCGCATCTGATTCCCCGCCTCTGATTCCCCACCTCTGATTCCACGCCTCTGATTCCCCGCCTCTGATTCCCCGCCTCAGATTCCCCAGCTCTGATTCCCTGCCTCAGATTCCCTGCCTCAGATTCCCTGCATCTGATTCCCCGCCTCTGATTCCTCGCCTCTGATTCCCCGCCTCTGATTCCCCGCCTCTGAATCCCAGCCTCTGAATCCCCGCCTCTGATTCCCCGCCTCTGTTTCCCCGCCTCGGATTCCCCGCCTCTGATTCCCCGCCTCTGATTCCCTGCCTCTGATTACCCGCCTCCCTTTCCGCGCAACTTTCCCGGCCTCCGTTTCCCCACTTCTCTTTCCCCGCCTCAGATTCCACGCCTCTGATTCCTCGCCTCTGAATCCCCACCTTTCATTCCCCGCCTCTCTTTCCCTGCCCCTATTTCCGCGCCTCTTTCTCTGCCTCTCTTTCCCCACATCTCTTTTCCTCCCACTGATTCCCCGCCTCTGATTCCCCTCCTCTGATTCCCCGCCTCTGATTCCCCGCCTCTGATTCCACGCCTATGATTCCCCACCTCTGATTCCACTCCTCTGATTCCCTGCCTCTGATTCCCTGCCTCTGATTCCCTGCCTCTGATTCCCCGCCTCTGATTCCCTGCCTCTGATTCCCTGCCTCTGATTCCCTGCCTCTGATCCCGGGCCTCTGATTCCACGCCTCTCTTTCCGTGTCTCTGATTCCCTGCCTCTGATACCCTGCCTCTCATTCCCTGCCTCTATTTCCGTGCATCTTTCTCTGCATCTTGTTTCCCACATCTCATTTCCCCCCTCTGATAACCCGCCTCTGATTCCATGCCTGTGATTCCCTGCCTCAGATTCCCCGCCTCAGATTCCCTGACTCAGATTCCCCGCCTCAGATTCCCCGCCTCAGATTCCCTGCCTCAGATTCCCTGCCTCAGATTCCCTGCCTCAGATTCCCTTCATCTGATTCCCATCATTTGATTCCCTGCATCTGATTCCCCGCCTCTGATTCCCCGCCTCTGATTCCCTGCCTCTGATTCCCCACCTCTGATTCCCTGCCTCAGATTCCCTGGCTTAGATTCCCTGCTTCAGATTCCCTGCCTCAGATTCTCTGCCTCTGATTCCCCGCATCTGATTCACCGCCTCTGATTCCCCACCTCTGATTCCCGCCTCTGATTCCCTGCCTCTGATTCCCGCCTCTGAATCCCCGCCTCTGATTCCTCGCCTCTGATTCCCTGCCTCAGATTCCCCGGCTCTGATTCCCTGCCTCAGATTCCCTGCCTCAGATTCCCTGCCTCCGATTCCCCGCCTCTGATTCCCCGCCTATGATTCCCCGCCTCTGATTCCCAGCCTCTGAATCCCCACCTCTGAATCCCCTCCTCTGATTCCCCACCTCTGATTCCACTCCTCTGATTCCCTGCCTCTGATTCCCTGCCTCTGATTCCCTGCCTCTGATTCCCCGCCTCTGATTCCCTGCCTCTGATTCCCTGCCTCTGATTCCCTGCCTCTGATCCCGGGCCTCTGATTCCACGCCTCTCTTTCCGTGTCTCTGATTCCCTGCCTCTGATACCCTGCCTCTCATTCCCTGCCTCTATTTCCGTGCATCTTTCTCTGCATCTTGTTTCCCACATCTCATTTCCCCCCTCTGATAACCCGCCTCTGATTCCATGCCTGTGATTCCCTGCCTCAGATTCCCCGCCTCAGATTCCCTGACTCAGATTCCCCGCCTCAGATTCCCCGCCTCAGATTCCCTGCCTCAGATTCCCTGCCTCAGATTCCCTGCCTCAGATTCCCTTCATCTGATTCCCATCATTTGATTCCCTGCATCTGATTCCCCGCCTCTGATTCCCCGCCTCTGATTCCCTGCCTCTGATTCCCCACCTCTGATTCCCTGCCTCAGATTCCCTGGCTTAGATTCCCTGCTTCAGATTCCCTGCCTCAGATTCTCTGCCTCTGATTCCCCGCATCTGATTCACCGCCTCTGATTCCCCACCTCTGATTCCCGCCTCTGATTCCCTGCCTCTGATTCCCGCCTCTGAATCCCCGCCTCTGATTCCTCGCCTCTGATTCCCTGCCTCAGATTCCCCGGCTCTGATTCCCTGCCTCAGATTCCCTGCCTCAGATTCCCTGCCTCCGATTCCCCGCCTCTGATTCCCCGCCTATGATTCCCCGCCTCTGATTCCCAGCCTCTGAATCCCCACCTCTGAATCCCCTCCTCTGATTCCCCGCCTCTGTTTCCCCGCCTCTGATTCCCCGCCTCTGAATCCCCGCCTCTGATTCCACGCCTCTGATTCCCCGCCTCTGATTCCAGGCCTCTTATTCCCCGCCTCTGATTCCCCACCTCTGATTGCCTGCCACTGATTGCCCGCCTCTGATTCCCCGCCTCTGATTCCCCGCCTCTGATTCCCCACCTCTGTCTGTATGCCTCTCTTTCGCCTCCGCTTTTTCCCCTACACTCTTTCCGCGCCTCTCTTTCCCTCCCTCAATTTCAACAACTCTGTTTGATCTGTTCTGTGTACCTCATTTTCAACACACAAGTTCCAACCACTATGTTTCACCCATCACTTTCCCCGCCTCTATTTCTCCGCCTATGTTTAGCCGCCTCTGTTTACCCACCTCTTTCACCGACTCAGATTCCCCGCCTCTGATTCCCCACCTCTGTCTCTATGACTCTCTTTCGCCTCCACTCTTTCCCCTCCACTCTTTCCGTGCCTGTCTTTCCCTCCCTCAATTTACACAACACTGTTTGATCTGTTTTGTGTACCTCATTTTAAACACACAAGTTCCAACCACTATGTTTTGCCCGCCTCTTTTCCCGCCTCTATTTATCCACCTATGTTTACCTGCCTCTGTTTACCCGCCTATTTCCCCGCCTCTGATTCCCCACCTTTCATTCCCCGCCTCTCTTTCCCTGCCTCTATTTTCGCGCCTCTTTCACTGCCTCTCTTTCCTCACATCTCTTTTCCTCCCGCTGATTCCCCGCCTCTGATTCCCCGCCTCTGATTCCCCGCCTCTGATTCCCTGCCTCAGATTCCCTGCCTCAGATTCCCTGCCTCAGATTCCCTGCCTCTGATTCTCTGCCTCTGATTCCCCGCCTCTTATTCCCTGCCTCTGATTCCCCGCCTCTGATTCCCAGCCTCTGATTCCCTGCCTCAGATTCCCCGGCTCTGATTCACTGCATCAGCTTCCCTGCCTCAGATTCCCTGCCTCTGAATCCCCGCCTCTGATTCCCTGCCTCTGATTCCCCGCCTCTGATTCCCCGCCTCAGATTCCCTGCCTCAGATTCCCTGCCTCAGAATCCCTGCCTCTGATTCCCCGCCTCTGAATCCCCGCCTCTGATTCCCTGCCTCTGTTTCCCCACCTCTGATTCCCCGCCTCTGATTCCCCGCCTCAGATTACCCGGCTCTGATTCCCTGCCTGAGATTCCCTGCGTCCGATTCCCCGCCTCTGATTCCTCGCCTCTGATTCCCCGCCTCTGATTCCCCGCCTCTGAATCCCAGCCTCTGAATCCCCGCCTCTGATTCCCCGCCTCTGTTTCCCCGCCTCGGATTCCCCGCCTCTGATTCCCCGCCTCTGATTCCCTGCCTCTGATTACCCGCCTCCCTTTCCGCGCAACTTTCCCGGCCTCCGTTTCCCCACTTCTCTTTCCCCGCCTCTGATTCCTCGCCTCTGATTTCCCACCTTTCATTCCCCGCCTCTCTTTCCCTGCCCCTATTTCCGCGCATCTTTCTCTGCCTCTCTTTCCCCACATCTCTTTTCCTCCCACTGATTCCCCGCCTCTGATTCCCCTCCTCTGATTCCCCGCCTCTGATTCCCCGCCTCTGATTCCCCGCCTCTGATTCCCCGCCTCTGATTCCCCTCCTCTGATTCCCTGCCTCGATTCCCTGCCTCTGATTCCCTGCCTCTGATTCCCCGCCCCTGATTCCCTGCCTCTGATTCCCTGCCTCTGATTCCCTGCCTCTGATCCCGGGCCTCTGATTCCACGCCTCTCTTTCCGTGTCTCTGATTCCCTGCATCTGATACCCTGCCTCTCATTCCCTGCCACTATTTCCGTGCATATTTCTCTGCATCTTGTTTCCCACATCTCATTTCCCCCCTCTGATAACCCGCCTCTGATTCCATGCCTGTGATTCCCTGCCTCAGATTCCCCGCCTCAGATTCCCTGACTCAGATTCCCCGCCTAAGATTCCCCGCCTCAGATTCCCTGCCTCAGATTCCCTGCCTCAGATTCCCTGCCTCAGATTCCCTTCATCTGATTCCCATCATTTTATTCCCTGCATCTGATTCCCCGCCTCTGATTCCCCGCCTCTGATACCCTGCCTCTCATTCCCTGCCTCTATTTCCGTGCATCTTTCTCTGCATCTTGTTTCCCACATCTCATTTCCCCCCTCTGATAACCCACCTCTGATTCCATGCCTGTGATTCCCTGCCTCAGATTCCCCGCCTCAGATTCCCCGACTCAGATTCCCCGCCTCAGATTCCCCGCCTCAGATTCCCTGCCTCAGATTCCCTGCCTCAGATTCCCTGCCTAAGATTCCCTGCCTCAGATTCCCTTCATCTGATTCCCTTCATTTGATTCCCTGCGTCTGATTCCCGGCCTCTGATTCCCCGCCTCTGATTCCCCGCCTCTGATTCCCCACCTCTGATTCCCTGCCTCAGATTCCCTGGCTCAGATTCCCTGCTTCAGATTCGCTGCCTCAGATTCCCTGCCACTGATTCCCCGCATCTGATTCCCCGCCTCTGATTCCCCGCTTCTGATTCCCGCCTCTGATTCCCTGCCTCTGATTCCCCGCCTCTGAATCCCCGCCTCTGATTCCTCGCCTCTGATTCCCTGCCTCAGATTCCCCGGCTCTGATTCCAAGCCTCATATTCCCTGCCTCAGATTCCCTGCCTCCGATTCCCCGCCTCTGATTCCGCGCCTGTGATTCCCCGCCTCTGATTCCCAGCCTCTGAATCCCCACCTCTGAATCCCCGCCTCGGATTCCCTGCCTCTGATTCCCCGCCTCTGATTCCACGCCACTGATTCCCCGCCTCTGATTCCAGGCCTCTTATTCCCCGCCTCTGATTCCCCACCTCTGATTGCCTGCCACTGATTGCCCGCCTCTGATTCCCCGCCTCTGATTCCCCGCCTCTGATTCCCCACCTCTGTCTGTATGCCTCTCTTTCGCCTCCGCTTTTTCCCCTACACTTTTTCCGCGCCTCTCTTTCCCTCCCTCAATTTCAACAACTCTGTTTGATCTGTTCTGTGTACCTCATTTTCAACACACAATTTCCAACCACTATGTTTCACCCATCACTTTCCCCGCCTCTATTTCTCCGCCTATGTTTACCCACCTCTGTTTACCCACCTGTTTCACCGCCTCTGATTCCCCGCCTCTGATTCCCCGCCACTGATTCCCCGCCTCTGATTTCCCCGCCTCTGATTCCCCTCCTCTGATTCCCTGCCTCTGATTCCCTGCCTCTGATTCCCTGCCTCTGATTCCCCGCCTCTGATTCCCTGCCTCTGATTCCCTGCCTCTGATCCCGGGCCTCTGATTCCACGCCTCTCTTTCCGTGTCTCTGATTCCCTGCCTCTGATACCCTGCCTCTCATTCCCTGCCTCTATTTCCGTGCATCTTTCTCTGCATCTTGTTTCCCACATCTCATTTCCCCCCTCTGATAACCCGCCTCTGATTCCATGCCTGTGATTCCCTGCCTCAGATTCCCCGCCTCAGTTTCCCCGACTCAGATTCCCCGCCTCAGATTCCCCGCCTCAGATTCCCTGCCTCAGATTCCCTGCCTCAGATTCCCTGCCTCAGATTCCCTGCCTCAGATTCCCTTCATCTGATTCCCTTCATTTGATTCCCTGCGTCTGATTCCCGGCCTCTGATTCCCCGCCTCTGATTCCCCGCCTCTGATTCCCCACCTCTGATTCCCTGCCTCAGATTCCCTGGCTCAGATTCCCTGCTTCAGATTCCCTGCCTCAGATTCCCTGCCACTGATTCCCCGCATCTGATTCCCCGCCTCTGATTCCCCGCTTCTGATTCCCGCCTCTGATTCCCTGCCTCTGATTCCCCGCCTCTGAATCCCCGCCTCTGATTCCTCGCCTCTGATTCCCTGCCTCAGATTCCCCGGCTCTGATTCCATGCCTCAGATTCCCTGCCTCAGATTCCCTGCCTCCGATTCCCCGCCTCTGATTCCGCGCCTATGATTCCCCGCCTCTGATTCCCAGCCTCTGAATCCCCACCTCTGAATCCCCGCCTCTGATTCCCCGCCTCTGATTCCCCGCCTCTGATTCCACGCCACTGATTCCCCGCCTCTGATTCCAGGCCTCTTATTCCCCGCCTCTGATTCCCCACCTCTGATTGCCTGCCACTGATTGCCCGCCTCTGATTCCCCGCCTCTGATTCCCCGCCTCTGATTCCCCACCTTTCATTCCCCGCCTCGCTTTCCCTGCCTCTATTTCCGCGCCTCTTTCACTGCCTCTCTTTCCCCACATCTCTTTTCCTCCCGCTGATTCCCCGCCTCTGATTCCCCGCCTCTGATTCCCTGCCTCTGATTCCCCGCCTCAGATTCCCTGCCTCAGATTCCCTGCCTCAGATTCCCTGCCTCTGATTCCCCGCCTCTGATTCCCCGCCTCTTATTCCCCGCCTCTGATTCCCCGCCTCTGATTCCCCGCCTCTGATTCCCCGCCTCTGATGCCCTCCCTCAGATTCCCCGGTTCTGATTCCCTGCATCAGCTTCCCTGCCTCATGTTCCCTGCCTCTGATTCCCCGCCTCTGATTCCCTGCCTCTGATTCCCCGCCTCTGATTCCCTGCCTCAGATTCCCTGCCTCAGATTCCCTGCCTCAGATTCCCTGCCTCTGATTCCCCGCCTCTGATTCCCCGCCTCTGATTCCCTGCCTCTGATTCCCTGCCTCAGATTCCCTGCCTCTGATTCCCCGCCTCTTATTCCCCACCTCATATTCCCCGCCTCAGATTCCCCGGCTCTGATTCCCTGCCTCAGATTCCGTGCCTCAAATTCCCTGCCTCTGATTCCCCGCATCTGATTCCCCGCCTCTGATTCCCCGCCTCAGATTCCTCGCATCTGATTCCCCGCCTCTGATTCCCCGCCTCTGATTCCACGCCTCTGATTCCCCGCCTCTGATTCCCCGCCTCAGATTCCCCAGCTCTGATTCCCTGCCTCAGATTCCCTGCCTCAGATTCCCTGCGTCCGATTCCCCGCCTCTGATTCCTCGCCTCTGATTCCCCGACTCTGATTCCCCGCCTCTGAATCCCAGCCTCTGAATCCCTGCCTCTGATTCCCCGCCTCTGTTTCCCCGCCTCGGATTCCCCGCCTCTGATTCCCCGCCTCTGATTCCCTGCCTCTGATTACCCGCCTCCCTTTCCGCGCAACTTTCCCGGCCTCCGTTTCCCCACTTCTCTTTCCCCGCCTCAGATTCCACGCCTCTGATTCCTCGCCTCTGATTCCCCACCTTTCATTCCCCGCCTCTCTTTCCCTGCCCCTATTTCCGCGCCTCTTTCTCTTCCTCTCTTTCCCCACATCTCTTTTCCTCCCACTGATTCCCCGCCTCTGATTCCCCTCCTCTGATTCCCCGCCTCTGATTCCCCGCCTCTGATTCCACGCCTCTGATTCCCCGCCTCTGATTCCACTCCTCTGATTCCCTGCCTCTGATTCCCTGCCTCCGATTCCCTGCCTATGATTCCCCGCCTCTGATTCCCTGCCTCTGATTCCCTGCCTCTGATTCCCTGCCTCTGATCCCGGGCCTCTGATTCCACGCCTCTCTTTCCGTGCCACTGATTCCCCGCCTCTGATTCCAGGCCTCTTATTCCCCGCCTCTGATTCCCCACCTCTGATTGCCTGCCACTGATTGCCCGCCTCTGATTCCCCGCCTCTGATTCCCCGCCTCTGATTCCCCACCTCTGTCTGTATGCCTCTCTTTCGCCTCCGCTTTTTCCCCTACACTTTTTCCGCGCCTCTCTTTCCCTCCGTCAATTTCAACAACTCTGTTTGATCTGTTCTGTGTACCTCATTTTCAACACACAATTTCCAACCACTATGTTTCACCCATCACTTTCCCCGCCTCTATTTCTCCGCCTATGTTTACCCACCTCTGTTTACCCACCTGTTTCACCGCCTCTGTTTCCCCGCCTCTGATTCCCCACCTTTCATTCCCCGCCTCGCTTTCCCTGCCTCTATTTCCGCGCCTCTTTCACTGCCTCTCTTTCCCCACATCTCTTTTCCTCCCGCTGATTCCCCGCCTCTGATTCCCCGCCTCTGATTCCCCGCCTCTGATTCCCTGCCTCTGATTCCCCGCCTCAGATTCCCTGCCTCAGATTCACTGCCTCAGATTCTCTGCCTCAGATTCCCTGCCTCTGATTCCCCGCCTCTGATTCCCCGCCTCTTATTCCCCGCCTCTGATTCCCCGCCTCTGATTCCCCGCCTCTGATGCCCTCCCTCATATTCCCCGGTTCTGATTCCCTGCATCAGCTTCCCTGCCTCATATTCCCTGCCTCTGATTCCCCGCCTCTGATTCCCTGCCTCTGATTCCCCGCCTCTGATTCCCTGCCTCAGATTCCCTGCCTCAGATTCCCTGCCTCAGATTCCCTGCCTCTGATTCCCCGCCTCTCATTCCCTGCCTCTGATTCCCTGCCTCAGATTCCCTGCCTCTGATTCCCCGCCTCTTATTCCCCACCTCATATTCCCCGCCTCAGATTCCCCGGCTCTGATTCCCTGCCTCAGATTCCGTGCCTCAAATTCCCTGCCTCTGATTCCCCGCATCTGATTCCCCGCCTATGATTCCCCGCCTCTGATTCCTCGCATCTGATTCCCCGCCTCTGATTCCCCACCTCTGATTCCACGCCTCTGATTCCCCGCCTCTGATTCCCCGCCTCAGATTCCCCAGCTCTGATTCCCTGCCTCAGATTCCCTGCCTCAGATTCCCTGCGTCCGATTCCCCGCCTCTGAATCCCCGCCTCTGATTCCCCGCCTCTGTTTCCCCGCCTCGGATTCCCCGCCTCTGATTGCCCGCCTCTGATTCCCTGCCTCTGATTACCCGCCTCCCTTTCCGCGCAACTTTCCCGGCCTCCGTTTCCCCACTTCTCTTTCCACGCCTCAGATTCAACGCCTCTGATTCCTCGCCTCTGATTCCCCACCTTTCATTCCCCGCCTCTCTTTCCCTACCCCTATTTCCGCGCCTCTTTCTCTGCCTCTCTTTCCCCACATCTCTTTTCCTCCCACTGATTCCCCGCCTCTGATTCCCCTCCTCTGATTCCCCGCCTCTGATTCCCCGCCTCTGATTCCACGCCTCTGATTCCCCGCCTCTGATTCCACTCCTCTGATTCCCTGCCTCTGATTCCCTGCCTCTGATTCCCTGCCTCTGATTCCCGCCTCTGATTCCCTGCCTCTGATTCCCTGCCTCTGATTCCCTGCCTCTGATCCCGGGCCTCTGATTCCACGCCTCTCTTTCCGTGTCTCTGATTCCCTGCCTCTGATACCCTGCCTCTCATTCCCTGCCTCTATTTCCGTGCATCTTTCTCTGCATCTTGTTTCCCACATCTCATTTCCCCCCTCTGATAACCCACCTCTGATTCCATGCCTGTGATTCCCTGCCTCAGATTCCCCGCCTCAGATTCCCTGACTCAGATTCCCCGCCTCAGATTCCCCGCCTCAGATTCCCTGCCTCAGATTCCCTGCCTCAGATTCCCTGCCTCAGATTCCCTTCATCTGATTCCCATCATTTGATTCCCTGCATCTGATTCCCCGCCTCTGATTCCCCGCCTCTGATTCCCTGCCTCTGATTCCCCACCTCTGATTCCCTGCCTCAGATTCCCTGGCTCAGATTCCCTGCTTCAGATTCCCTGCCTCAGATTCCCTGCCTCTGATTCCCCGCATCTGATTCACCGCCTCTGATTCCCCGCCTCTGATTCCCGCCTCTGATTCCCTGCCTCTGATTCCCGCCTCTGAATCCCCGCCTCTGATTCCTCGCCTCTGATTCCCTTCCTCAGATTCCCCGGCTCTGATTCCCTGCCTCAGATTCCCTGCCTCAGATTCCCTGCCTCCGATTCCCCGCCTCTGATTCCCCGCCTATGATTCCCCGCCTCTGATTCCCAGCCTCTGAATCCCCACCTCTGAATCCCCGCCTCTGATTCCCCGCCTCTGTTTCCCCGCCTCTGATTCCCCGCCTCTGAATCCCCGCCTCTGATTCCACGCCTCTGATTCCCCGCCTCTGATTCCAGGCCTCTTATTCCCCGCCTCTGATTCCCCACCTCTGATTGCCTGCCACTGATTGCCCGCCTCTGATTCCCCGCCTCTGATTCCCCGCCTCTGATTCCCCACCTCTGTCTGTATGCCTCTCTTTCGCCTCCGCTTTTTCCCCTACACTCTTTCCGCACCTCTCTTTCCCTCCCTCAATTTCAACAACTCTGTTTGATCTGTTCTGTGTACCTCATTTTCAACACACAAGTTCCAACCACTATGTTTCACCCATCACTTTCCCCGCCTCTATTTCTCCGCCTATGTTTACCCGCCTCTGTTTACCCACCTCTTTCACCGACTCTGATTCCCCGCCTCTGATTCCCCACCTCTGTCTCTATGACTCTCTTTCGCCTCCACTCTTTCCCCTCCACTCTTTCCGTGCCTGTCTTTCCCTCCCTCAATTTCAACAACACTGTTTGATCTGTTTTGTGTACCTCATTTTAAACACACAAGTTCCAACCACTATGTTTTGCCCGCCTCTTTTCCCGCCTCTATTTATCCACCTATGTTTACCTGCCTCTGTTTACCCGCCTATTTCCCCGCCTCTGATTCCCCACCTTTCATTCCCCGCCTCTCTTTCCCTGCCTCTATTTTCGCGCCTCTTTCACTGCCTCTCTTTCCTCACATCTCTTTTCCTCCCGCTGATTCCCCGCCTCTGATTCCCCGCCTCTGATTCCCTGCCTCTGATTCCCCGCCTCTGATTCCCTGCCTCAGATTCCCTGCCTCAGATTCCCTGCCTCAGATTCCCTGCCTCTGATTCCCCGCCTCTGATTCCCCGCCTCTTATTCCCCGCCTCTGATTCCCCGCCTCTGATTCCCCGCCTCTGATTCCCTGCCTCAGATTCCCCGGCTCTGATTCACTGCATCAGCTTCCCTGCCTCAGATTCCCTGCCTCTGAATCCCCGCCTCTGATTCCCTGCCTCTGATTCCCCGCCTCTGATTCCCCGCCTCAGATTCCCTGCCTCAGATTCCCTGCCTCAGATTCCCTGCCTCTGATTCCCCGCCTCTGATTCCCCGCCTCTGATTCCCTGCCTCTGTTTCCCCGCCTCTGATTCCCCGCCTCTGATTCCCCGCCTCAGATTACCCGGCTCTGATTCCCTGCCTCAGATTCCCTGCGTCCGATTCCCCGCCTCTGATTCCTCGCCTCTGATTCCCCGCCTCTGATTCCCCGCCTCTGAATCCCAGCCTCTGAATCCCCGCCTCTGATTCCCCGCCTCTGTTTCCCCGCCTCGGATTCCCCGCCTCTGATTCCCCGCCTCTGATTCCCTGCCTCTGATTACCCGCCTCCCTTTCCGCGCAACTTTCCCGGCCTCCGTTTCCCCACTTCTCTTTCCCCGCCTCAGATTCCACGCCTCTGATTCCTCGCCTCTGATTCCCCACCTTTCATTCCCCACCTCTCTTTCCCTGCCCCTATTTCCGCGCCTCTTTCTCTGCCTCTCTTTCCCCACATCTCTTTTCCTCCCACTGATTCCCCGCCTCTGATTCCCCTCCTCTGATTCCCCGCCTCTGATTCCCCGCCTCTGATTCCCCGCCTCTGATTCCCCGCCTCTGATTCCCCTCCTCTGATTCCCTGCCTCGATTCCCTGCCTCTGATTCCCTGCCTCTGATTCCCCGCCCCTGATTCCCTGCCTCTGATTCCCTGCCTCTGATTCCCTGCCTCTGATCCCGGGCCTCTGATTCCACGCCTCTCTTTCCGTGTCTCTGATTCCCTGCATCTGATACCCTGCCTCTCATTCCCTGCCACTATTTCCGTGCATCTTTCTCTGCATCTTGTTTCCCACATCTCATTTCCCCCCTCTGATAACCCGCCTCTGATTCCATGCCTGTGATACCCTGCCTCAGATTCCGCGCCTCAGATTCCCCGACTCAGATTCCCCGCCTCAGATTCCCCGCCTCAGATTCCCTGCCTCAGATTCCCTGCCTCAGATTCCCTGCCTCAGATTCCCTTCATCTGATTCCCATCATTTTATTCCCTGCATCTGATTCCCCGCCTCTGATTCCCCGCCTCTGATTCCCTGCCTCTGATTCCCCACCTCTGATTCCCTGCCTCAGATTCCCTGGCTCAGATTCCCTGCTTCAGATTCCCTGCCTCAGATTCCCTGCCTCTGATTCCCCGCATCTGATTCACCGCCTCTTATTCCCCGCCTCTGATTCCCGCCTCTGATTCCCTGCCTCTGATTCCCGCCTCTGAATCCCCGCCTCTGATTCCTCGCCTCTGATTCCCTGCCTCAGATTCCCCGGCTCTGATTCCCTGCCTCAGATTCCGTGCCTCAAATTCCCTGCCTCTGATTCCCCGCATCTGATTCCCCGCCTATGATTCCCCGCCTCTGATTCCTCGCATCTGATTCCCCGCCTCTGATTCCCCACCTCTGATTCCACGCCTCTGATTCCCCGCCTCTGATTCCCCGCCTCAGATTCCCCAGCTCTGATTCCCTGCCTCAGATTCCCTGCCTCAGATTCCCTGCATCTGATTCCCCGCCTCTGATTCCTCGCCTCTGATTCCCCGCCTCTGATTCCCCGCCTCTGAATCCCAGCCTCTGAATCCCCGCCTCTGATTCCCCGCCTCTGTTTCCCCGCCTCGGATTCCCCGCCTCTGATTCCCCGCCTCTGATTCCCTGCCTCTGATTACCCGCCTCCCTTTCCGCGCAACTTTCCCGGCCTCCGTTTCCCCACTTCTCTTTCCCCGCCTCAGATTCCACGCCTCTGATTCCTCGCCTCTGAATCCCCACCTTTCATTCCCCGCCTCTCTTTCCCTGCCCCTATTTCCGCGCCTCTTTCTCTGCCTCTCTTTCCCCACATCTCTTTTCCTCCCACTGATTCCCCGCCTCTGATTCCCCTCCTCTGATTCCCCGCCTCTGATTCCCCGCCTCTGATTCCACGCCTATGATTCCCCACCTCTGATTCCACTCCTCTGATTCCCTGCCTCTGATTCCCTGCCTCTGATTCCCTGCCTCTGATTCCCCGCCTCTGATTCCCTGCCTCTGATTCCCTGCCTCTGATTCCCTGCCTCTGATCCCGGGCCTCTGATTCCACGCCTCTCTTTCCGTGTCTCTGATTCCCTGCCTCTGATACCCTGCCTCTCATTCCCTGCCTCTATTTCCGTGCATCTTTCTCTGCATCTTGTTTCCCACATCTCATTTCCCCCCTCTGATAACCCGCCTCTGATTCCATGCCTGTGATTCCCTGCCTCAGATTCCCCGCCTCAGATTCCCTGACTCAGATTCCCCGCCTCAGATTCCCCGCCTCAGATTCCCTGCCTCAGATTCCCTGCCTCAGATTCCCTGCCTCAGATTCCCTTCATCTGATTCCCATCATTTGATTCCCTGCATCTGATTCCCCGCCTCTGATTCCCCGCCTCTGATTCCCTGCCTCTGATTCCCCACCTCTGATTCCCTGCCTCAGATTCCCTGGCTTAGATTCCCTGCTTCAGATTCCCTGCCTCAGATTCTCTGCCTCTGATTCCCCGCATCTGATTCACCGCCTCTGATTCCCCACCTCTGATTCCCGCCTCTGATTCCCTGCCTCTGATTCCCGCCTCTGAATCCCCGCCTCTGATTCCTCGCCTCTGATTCCCTGCCTCAGATTCCCCGGCTCTGATTCCCTGCCTCAGATTCCCTGCCTCAGATTCCCTGCCTCCGATTCCCCGCCTCTGATTCCCCGCCTATGATTCCCCGCCTCTGATTCCCAGCCTCTGAATCCCCACCTCTGAATCCCCTCCTCTGATTCCCCACCTCTGATTCCACTCCTCTGATTCCCTGCCTCTGATTCCCTGCCTCTGATTCCCTGCCTCTGATTCCCCGCCTCTGATTCCCTGCCTCTGATTCCCTGCCTCTGATTCCCTGC
Source organism: Narcine bancroftii (assembly GCF_036971445.1). Classification (NCBI taxonomy): domain Eukaryota; kingdom Metazoa; phylum Chordata; class Chondrichthyes; order Torpediniformes; family Narcinidae; genus Narcine; species Narcine bancroftii. Next base: position 91,429,957 of record NC_091481.1, read on the forward strand.
CTCTGATCCCGGGCCTCTGATTCCACGCCTCTCTTTCCGTGTCTCTGATTCCCTGCCTCTGATACCCTGCCTCTCATTCCCTGCCTCTATTTCCGTGCATCTTTCTCTGCATCTTGTTTCCCACATCTCATTTCCCCCCTCTGATAACCCGCCTCTGATTCCATGCCTGTGATTCCCTGCCTCAGATTCCCCGCCTCAGATTCCCTGACTCAGATTCCCCGCCTCAGATTCCCTGCCTCAGATTCCCTGCCTCAGATTCCCTGCCTCAGATTCCCTGCCTCAGATTCCCTTCATCTGATTCCCATCATTTGATTCTCTGCATCTGATTCCCCGCCTCTGATTCCCCGCCTCTGATTCCCTGCCTCTGATTCCCCACCTCTGATTCCCTGCCTCAGATTCCCTGGCTTAGATTCCCTGCTTCAGATTCCCTGCCTCAGATTCTCTGCCTCTGATTCCCCGCATCTGATTCACCGCCTCTGATTCCCCACCTCTGATTCCCGCCTCTGATTCCCTGCCTCTGATTCCCGCCTCTGAATCCCCACCTCTGATTCCTCGCCTCTGATTCCCTGCCTCAGATTCCCCGGCTCTGATTCCCTGCCTCAGATTCCCTGCCTCAGATTCCCTGCCTCCGATTCCCCGCCTCTGATTCCCCGCCTATGATTCCCCGCCTCTGATTCCCAGCCTCTGAATCCCCACCTCTGAATCCCCTCCTCTGATTCCCCGCCTCTGTTTCCCCGCCTCTGATTCCCCGCCTCTGAATCCCCGCCTCTGATTCCACGCCTCTGATTCCCCGCCTCTGATTCCAGGCCTCTTATTCCCCGCCTCTGATTCCCCACCTCTGATTGCCTGCCACTGATTGCCCGCCTCTGATTCCCCGCCTCTGATTCCCCGCCTCTGATTCCCCACCTCTGTCTGTATGCCTCTCTTTCGCCTCCGCTTTTTCCCCTACACTCTTTCCGCGCCTCTCTTTCCCTCCCTCAATTTCAACAACTCTGTTTGATCTGTTCTGTGTACCTCATTTTCAACACACAAGTTCCAACCACTATGTTTCACCCATCACTTTCCCCGCCTCTATTTCTCCGCCTATGTTTAGCCGCCTCTGTTTACCCACCTCTTTCACCGACTCAGATTCCCCGCCTCTGATTCCCCACCTCTGTCTCTATGACTCTCTTTCGCCTCCACTCTTTCCCCTCCACTCTTTCCGTGCCTGTCTTTCCCTCCCTCAATTTACACAACACTGTTTGATCTGTTTTGTGTACCTCATTTTAAACACACAAGTTCCAACCACTATGTTTTGCCCGCCTCTTTTCCCGCCTCTATTTATCCACCTATGTTTACCTGCCTCTGTTTACCCGCCTATTTCCCCGCCTCTGATTCCCCACCTTTCATTCCCCGCCTCTCTTTCCCTGCCTCTATTTTCGCGCCTCTTTCACTGCCTCTCTTTCCTCACATCTCTTTTCCTCCCGCTGATTCCCCGCCTCTGATTCCCCGCCTCTGATTCCCCGCCTCTGATTCCCTGCCTCAGATTCCCTGCCTCAGATTCCCTGCCTCAGATTCCCTGCCTCTGATTCTCTGCCTCTGATTCCCCGCCTCTTATTCCCTGCCTCTGATTCCCCGCCTCTGATTCCCAGCCTCTGATTCCCTGCCTCAGATTCCCCGGCTCTGATTCACTGCATCAGCTTCCCTGCCTCAGATTCCCTGCCTCTGAATCCCCGCCTCTGATTCCCTGCCTCTGATTCCCCGCCTCTGATTCCCCGCCTCAGATTCCCTGCCTCAGATTCCCTGCCTCAGAATCCCTGCCTCTGATTCCCCGCCTCTGAATCCCCGCCTCTGATTCCCTGCCTCTGTTTCCCCACCTCTGATTCCCCGCCTCTGATTCCCCGCCTCAGATTACCCGGCTCTGATTCCCTGCCTGAGATTCCCTGCGTCCGATTCCCCGCCTCTGATTCCTCGCCTCTGATTCCCCGCCTCTGATTCCCCGCCTCTGAATCCCAGCCTCTGAATCCCCGCCTCTGATTCCCCGCCTCTGTTTCCCCGCCTCGGATTCCCCGCCTCTGATTCCCCGCCTCTGATTCCCTGCCTCTGATTACCCGCCTCCCTTTCCGCGCAACTTTCCCGGCCTCCGTTTCCCCACTTCTCTTTCCCCGCCTCTGATTCCTCGCCTCTGATTTCCCACCTTTCATTCCCCGCCTCTCTTTCCCTGCCCCTATTTCCGCGCATCTTTCTCTGCCTCTCTTTCCCCACATCTCTTTTCCTCCCACTGATTCCCCGCCTCTGATTCCCCTCCTCTGATTCCCCGCCTCTGATTCCCCGCCTCTGATTCCCCGCCTCTGATTCCCCGCCTCTGATTCCCCTCCTCTGATTCCCTGCCTCGATTCCCTGCCTCTGATTCCCTGCCTCTGATTCCCCGCCCCTGATTCCCTGCCTCTGATTCCCTGCCTCTGATTCCCTGCCTCTGATCCCGGGCCTCTGATTCCACGCCTCTCTTTCCGTGTCTCTGATTCCCTGCATCTGATACCCTGCCTCTCATTCCCTGCCACTATTTCCGTGCATATTTCTCTGCATCTTGTTTCCCACATCTCATTTCCCCCCTCTGATAACCCGCCTCTGATTCCATGCCTGTGATTCCCTGCCTCAGATTCCCCGCCTCAGATTCCCTGACTCAGATTCCCCGCCTAAGATTCCCCGCCTCAGATTCCCTGCCTCAGATTCCCTGCCTCAGATTCCCTGCCTCAGATTCCCTTCATCTGATTCCCATCATTTTATTCCCTGCATCTGATTCCCCGCCTCTGATTCCCCGCCTCTGATACCCTGCCTCTCATTCCCTGCCTCTATTTCCGTGCATCTTTCTCTGCATCTTGTTTCCCACATCTCATTTCCCCCCTCTGATAACCCACCTCTGATTCCATGCCTGTGATTCCCTGCCTCAGATTCCCCGCCTCAGATTCCCCGACTCAGATTCCCCGCCTCAGATTCCCCGCCTCAGATTCCCTGCCTCAGATTCCCTGCCTCAGATTCCCTGCCTAAGATTCCCTGCCTCAGATTCCCTTCATCTGATTCCCTTCATTTGATTCCCTGCGTCTGATTCCCGGCCTCTGATTCCCCGCCTCTGATTCCCCGCCTCTGATTCCCCACCTCTGATTCCCTGCCTCAGATTCCCTGGCTCAGATTCCCTGCTTCAGATTCGCTGCCTCAGATTCCCTGCCACTGATTCCCCGCATCTGATTCCCCGCCTCTGATTCCCCGCTTCTGATTCCCGCCTCTGATTCCCTGCCTCTGATTCCCCGCCTCTGAATCCCCGCCTCTGATTCCTCGCCTCTGATTCCCTGCCTCAGATTCCCCGGCTCTGATTCCAAGCCTCATATTCCCTGCCTCAGATTCCCTGCCTCCGATTCCCCGCCTCTGATTCCGCGCCTGTGATTCCCCGCCTCTGATTCCCAGCCTCTGAATCCCCACCTCTGAATCCCCGCCTCGGATTCCCTGCCTCTGATTCCCCGCCTCTGATTCCACGCCACTGATTCCCCGCCTCTGATTCCAGGCCTCTTATTCCCCGCCTCTGATTCCCCACCTCTGATTGCCTGCCACTGATTGCCCGCCTCTGATTCCCCGCCTCTGATTCCCCGCCTCTGATTCCCCACCTCTGTCTGTATGCCTCTCTTTCGCCTCCGCTTTTTCCCCTACACTTTTTCCGCGCCTCTCTTTCCCTCCCTCAATTTCAACAACTCTGTTTGATCTGTTCTGTGTACCTCATTTTCAACACACAATTTCCAACCACTATGTTTCACCCATCACTTTCCCCGCCTCTATTTCTCCGCCTATGTTTACCCACCTCTGTTTACCCACCTGTTTCACCGCCTCTGATTCCCCGCCTCTGATTCCCCGCCACTGATTCCCTGCCTCTGATTACCCGCCTCCCTTTCCGCGCAACTTTCCCGGCCTCCGTTTCCCCACTTCTCTTTCCCCGCCTCAGATTCCACGCCTCTGATTCCTCGCCTCTGATTCCCCACCTTTCATTCCCCGCCTCTCTTTCCCAGACCCTATTTTCGCGCCTCTTTCTCTGCCTCTCTTTCCCCACATCTCTTTTCCTCCCACTGATTCCCCGCCTCTGATTCCCCTCCTCTGATTCCCCGCCTCTGATTCCCCGCCTCTGATTCCCCGCCTCTGATTCCCCTCCTCTGATTCCCTGCCTCTGATTCCCTGCCTCTGATTCCCTGCCTCTGATTCCCCGCCTCTGATTCCCTGCCTCTGATTCCCTGCCTCTGATTCCCTGCCTCTGATCCCGGGCCTCTGATTCCACGCCTCTCTTTCCGTGTCTCTGATTCCCTGCCTCTGATACCCTGCCTCTCATTCCCTGCCTCTATTTCCGTGCATCTTTCTCTGCATCTTGTTTCCCACATCTCATTTCCCCCCTCTGATAACCCGCCTCTGATTCCATGCCTGTGATTCCCTGCCTCAGATTCCCCGCCTCAGATTCCCCGACTCAGATTCCCCGCCTCAGATTCCCCGCCTCAGATTCCCTGCCTCAGATTCCCTGCCTCAGATTCCCTGCCTCAGATTCCCTGCCTCAGATTCCCTTCATCTGATTCCCTTCATTTGATTCCCTGCGTCTGATTCCCCGCTTCTGATTCCCGCCTCTGATTCCCCGCCTCTGATTCCCCGCTTCTGATTCCCGCCTCTGATTCCCTGCCTCTGATTCCCCGCCTCTGAATCCCCGCCTCTGATTCCTCGCCTCTGATTCCCTGCCTCAGATTCCCCGGCACTGATTCCATGCCTCAGATTCCCTGCCTCAGATTCCCTGCCTCCGATTCCCCGCCTCTGATTCCGCGCCTATGATTCCCCGCCTCTGATTCCCAGCCTCTGAATCCCCACCTCTGAATCCCTGCCTCTGATTCCCCGCCTCTGATTCCCCGCCTCTGATTCCACGCCACTGATTCCCCGCCTCTGATTTCAGGCCTCTTATTCCCCGCCTCTGATTCCCCACCTCTGATTGCCTGCCACTGATTGCCCGCCTCTGATTCCCCGCCTCTGATTCCCCGCCTCTGATTCCCCACCTCTGTCTGTATGCCTCTCTTTCGCCTCCGCTTTTTCCCCTACACATTTTCCGCGCCTCTCTTTCGCTCCCTCAATTTCAACAACTCTGTTTGATCTGTTCTGTGTACCTCATTTTCAACACACAATTTCCAACCACTATGTTTCACCCATCACTTTCCCCGCCTCTATTTCTCCGCCTCTGTTTACCCACCTCTGTTTACCCACCTGTTTCACCGCCTCTGATTCCCCGCCTATGATTCCCCACCTCTGTCTCTACGCCTCTCTTTCGCCTCCACTCTTTCCCCTCCACTCTTTCCGTGCCTGTCTTTCCCTCCCTCAAATTCAACAACACTGTTTGATCTGTTTTGTGTACCTGATTTTAAACACACAAGTTCCAACCACTATGTTTTGCCCGCCACTTTCCCCGCCTCTATTTATCCACCTATGTTTACCTGCCTCTGTTTACCCGCCTGTTTCCCCGCCTCTGATTCCTCACCTTTCATTCCCCGCCTCGCTTTCCCTGCCTCTATTTCCGCGCCTCTTTCACTGCCTCTCTTTCCCCACATCTCTTTTCCTCCCGCTGATTCCCCGCCTCTGATTCCCCGCCTCTGATTCCCTGCCTCTGATTCCCCGCCTCAGATTCCCTGCCTCAGATTCCCTGCCTCAGATTCCCTGCCTCAGATTCCCTGCCTCTGATTCCCCGCCTCTGATTCCCCGCCTCTTATTCCCCGCCTCTGATTCCCCGCCTCTGATTCCCCGCCTCTGATGCCCTCCCTCAGATTCACCGGTTCTGATTCCCTGCATCAGCTTCCCTGCCTCATATTCCCTGCCTCAGATTCCCTGCCTCAGATTCCCTGCCTCTGATTCCCCGCCTCTGATTCCCTGCCTCAGATTCCGTGCCTCAAATTCCCTGCCTCTGATTCCCCGCCTCAGATTCCCCGCCTCTGTTTCCCCGCCTCGGATTCCCCGCCTCTGATTCCCCGCCTCTGATTCCCTGCCTCTGATTACCCGCCTCCCTTTCTGCGCAACTTTCCCGGCCTCCGTTTCCCCACTTCTCTTTCCCCGCTTCAGATTCCACGCCTCTGATTCCTCGCCTCTGATTCCCCACCTTTCATTCCCCGCCTCTCTTTCCCTGCCCCTATTGCCGCGCCTCTTTCTCTGCCTCTCTTTCCCCACATCTCTTTTCCTCCCACTGATTCCGCGCCTCTGATTCCCCTCCTCTGATTCCCCGCCTCTGAATCCCCACATCTGATTCCCCGCCTCTGATTCCCCGCCTCTGATTCCTCGCATCTGATTCCCCGCCTCTGATTCCCCACCTCTGATTCCCAGCCTCTGATTCCCCGCCTCTGATTCCCCGCCTCAGATTCCCCAGCTCTGATTCCCTGCCTCAGATTCCCTGCCTCAGATTCCCTGCGTCCGATTCCCCGCCTCTGAATCCCAGCCTCTGAATCCCCGCCTCAGATTCCCCGCCTCTGTTTCCCCGCCTCGGATTCCCCGCCTCTCATTCCCCGCCTCTGATTCCCTGCCTCTGATTACCCGCCTCCCTTTCCGCGCAACTTTCCCGGCCTCCGTTTCCCCACTTCTCTTTCCCCGCCTCAGATTCCACGCCTCTGATTCCTCGCCTCTGATTCCCCACCTTTCATTCCCCGCCTCTCTTTCCCTGCCCCTATTGCCGCGCCTCTTTCTCTGCCTCTCTTTCCCCACATCTCTTTTCCTCCCACTGATTCCGCGCCTCTGATTCCCCTCCTCTGATTCCCCGCCTCTGAATCCCCGCCTCTGATTCCCTGCCTCTGATTCCCTGCCTCTGATTTCCTGCCTCTGATTCCCCGCCTCTGATTCCCTGCCTCTGATTCCCTGCCTCTGATTCCCTGCCTCTGATCCCGGGCCTCTGATTCCACACCTCTCTTTCCGTGTCTCTGATTCCCTGCCTCTGATACCCTGCCTCTCATTCCCTGCCTCTATTTCCGTGCATCTTTCTCTGCATCTTGTTTCCCACATCTCATTTCCCCCCTCTGATAACCCACCTCTGATTCCATGCCTGTGATTCCCTGCCTCAGATTCCCCGCCTCAGATTCCCCGACTCAGATTCCCCGCCTCAGATTCCCCGCCTCAGATTCCCTGCCTCAGATTCCCTGCCTCAGATTCCCTGCCTAAGATTCCCTGCCTCAGATTCCCTTCATCTGATTCCCTTCATTTGATTCCCTGCGTCTGATTCCCGGCCTCTGATTCCCCGCCTCTGATTCCCCGCCTCTGATTCCCCACCTCTGATTCCCTGCCTCAGATTCCCTGGCTCAGATTCCCTGCTTCAGATTCGCTGCCTCAGATTCCCTGCCACTGATTCCCCGCATCTGATTCCCCGCCTCTGATTCCCCGCTTCTGATTCCCGCCTCTGATTCCCTGCCTCTGATACCCCGCCTCTGAATCCCCGCCTCCGATTCCTCGCCTCTGATTCCCTGCCTCAGATTCCCCGGCTCTGATTCCAAGCCTCATATTCCCTGCCTCAGATTCCCTGCCTCCGATTCCCCGCCTCTGATTCCGCGCCTGTGATTCCCCGCCTCTGATTCCCAGCCTCTGAATCCCCACCTCTGAAACCCCGCCTCGGATTCCCCGCCTCTGATTCCCCGCCTCTGATTCCACGCCACTGATTCCCCGCCTCTGATTCCAGGCCTCTTATTCCCCGCCTCTGATTCCCCACCTCTGATTGCCTGCCACTGATTGCCCGCCTCTGATTCCCCGCCTCTGATTCCCCGCCTCTGATTCCCCACCTCTGTCTGTATGCCTCTCTTTCGCCTCTGCTTTTTCCCCTACACTTTTTCCGCGCCTCTCTTTCCCTCCCTCAATTTCAACAACTCTGTTTGATCTGTTCTGTGTACCTCATTTTCAACACACAATTTCCAACCACTATGTTTCACCCATCACTTTCCCCGCCTCTATTTCTCCGCCTATGTTTACCCACCTCTGTTTACCCACCTGTTTCACCGCCTCTGATTCCCCGCCTCTGATTCCCCGCCACTGATTCCCTGCCTCTGATTACCCGCCTCCCTTTCCGCGCAACTTTCCCGGCCTCCGTTTCCCCACTTCTCTTTCCCCGCCTCAGATTCCACGCCTCTGATTCCTCGCCTCTGATTCCCCACCTTTCATTCCCCGCCTCTCTTTCCCAGACCCTATTTTCGCGCCTCTTTCTCTGCCTCTCTTTCCCCACATCTCTTTTCCTCCCACTGATTCCCCGCCTCTGATTCCCCTCCTCTGATTCCCCGCCTCTGATTCCCCGCCTCTGATTCCCCGCCTCTGATTCCCCTCCTCTGATTCCCTGCCTCTGATTCCCTGCCTCTGATTCCCTGCCTCTGATTCCCCGCCTCTGATTCCCTGCCTCTGATTCCCTGCCTCTGATTCCCTGCCTCTGATCCCGGGCCTCTGATTCCACGCCTCTCTTTCCGTGTCTCTGATTCCCTGCCTCTGATACCCTGCCTCTCATTCCCTGCCTCTATTTCCGTGCATCTTTCTCTGCATCTTGTTTCCCACATCTCATTTCCCCCCTCTGATAACCCGCCTCTGATTCCATGCCTGTGATTCCCTGCCTCAGATTCCCCGCCTCAGATTCCCCGACTCAGATTCCCCGCCTCAGATTCCCCGCCTCAGATTCCCTGCCTCAGATTCCCTGCCTCAGATTCCCTGCCTCAGATTCCCTGCCTCAGATTCCCTTCATCTGATTCCCTTCGTTTGATTCCCTGCGTCTGATTCCCCGCTTCTGATTCCCGCCTCTGATTCCCCGCCTCTGATTCCCCGCTTCTGATTCCCGCCTCTGATTCCCTGCCTCTGATTCCCCGCCTCTGAATCCCCGCCTCTGATTCCCCGCCTCAGATTCCCCGACTCAGAATCCCCGCCTCTGATTCCTCGCCTCTGATTCCCCGCCTCTGATTCCCCGCCTCTGAATCCCAGCCTCTGAATCCCCGCCTCTGATTCCCCGCCTCTGTTTCCCCGCCTCGGATTCCCCGCCTCTGATTCCCCGCCTCTGATTCCCTGCCTCTGATTACCCGCCTCCCTTTCCGCGCAACTTTCCCGGCCTCCGTTTCCCCACTTCTCTTTCCCCACCTCAGATTCCACGCCTCTGATTCCTCGCCTCTGATTCCCCACCTTTCATTCCCCACCTCTCTTTCCCTGCCCCTATTTCCGCGCCTCTTTCTCTGCCTCTCTTTCCCCACATCTCTTTTCCTCCCACTGATTCCCCGCCTCTGATTCCCCTCCTCTGATTCCCCGCCTCTGATTCCCCGCCTCTGATTCCCCGCCTCTGATTCCCCGCCTCTGATTCCCCTCCTCTGATTCCCTGCCTCGATTCCCTGCCTCTGATTCCCTGCCTCTGATTCCCCGCCCCTGATTCCCTGCCTCTGATTCCCTGCCTCTGATTCCCTGCCTCTGATCCCGGGCCTCTGATTCCACGCCTCTCTTTCCGTGTCTCTGATTCCCTGCATCTGATACCCTGCCTCTCATTCCCTGCCACTATTTCCGTGCATCTTTCTCTGCATCTTGTTTCCCACATCTCATTTCCCCCCTCTGATAACCCGCCTCTGATTCCATGCCTGTGATACCCTGCCTCAGATTCCGCGCCTCAGATTCCCCGACTCAGATTCCCCGCCTCAGATTCCCCGCCTCAGATTCCCTGCCTCAGATTCCCTGCCTCAGATTCCCTGCCTCAGATTCCCTTCATCTGATTCCCATCATTTTATTCCCTGCATCTGATTCCCCGCCTCTGATTCCCCGCCTCTGATTCCCTGCCTCTGATTCCCCACCTCTGATTCCCTGCCTCAGATTCCCTGGCTCAGATTCCCTGCTTCAGATTCCCTGCCTCAGATTCCCTGCCTCTGATTCCCCGCATCTGATTCACCGCCTCTTATTCCCCGCCTCTGATTCCCGCCTCTGATTCCCTGCCTCTGATTCCCGCCTCTGAATCCCCGCCTCTGATTCCTCGCCTCTGATTCCCTGCCTCAGATTCCCCGGCTCTGATTCCCTGCCTCAGATTCCGTGCCTCAAATTCCCTGCCTCTGATTCCCCGCATCTGATTCCCCGCCTATGATTCCCCGCCTCTGATTCCTCGCATCTGATTCCCCGCCTCTGATTCCCCACCTCTGATTCCACGCCTCTGATTCCCCGCCTCTGATTCCCCGCCTCAGATTCCCCAGCTCTGATTCCCTGCCTCAGATTCCCTGCCTCAGATTCCCTGCATCTGATTCCCCGCCTCTGATTCCTCGCCTCTGATTCCCCGCCTCTGATTCCCCGCCTCTGAATCCCAGCCTCTGAATCCCCGCCTCTGATTCCCCGCCTCTGTTTCCCCGCCTCGGATTCCCCGCCTCTGATTCCCCGCCTCTGATTCCCTGCCTCTGATTACCCGCCTCCCTTTCCGCGCAACTTTCCCGGCCTCCGTTTCCCCACTTCTCTTTCCCCGCCTCAGATTCCACGCCTCTGATTCCTCGCCTCTGAATCCCCACCTTTCATTCCCCGCCTCTCTTTCCCTGCCCCTATTTCCGCGCCTCTTTCTCTGCCTCTCTTTCCCCACATCTCTTTTCCTCCCACTGATTCCCCGCCTCTGATTCCCCTCCTCTGATTCCCCGCCTCTGATTCCCCGCCTCTGATTCCACGCCTATGATTCCCCACCTCTGATTCCACTCCTCTGATTCCCTGCCTCTGATTCCCTGCCTCTGATTCCCTGCCTCTGATTCCCCGCCTCTGATTCCCTGCCTCTGATTCCCTGCCTCTGATTCCCTGCCTCTGATCCCGGGCCTCTGATTCCACGCCTCTCTTTCCGTGTCTCTGATTCCCTGCCTCTGATACCCTGCCTCTCATTCCCTGCCTCTATTTCCGTGCATCTTTCTCTGCATCTTGTTTCCCACATCTCATTTCCCCCCTCTGATAACCCGCCTCTGATTCCATGCCTGTGATTCCCTGCCTCAGATTCCCCGCCTCAGATTCCCTGACTCAGATTCCCCGCCTCAGATTCCCCGCCTCAGATTCCCTGCCTCAGATTCCCTGCCTCAGATTCCCTGCCTCAGATTCCCTTCATCTGATTCCCATCATTTGATTCCCTGCATCTGATTCCCCGCCTCTGATTCCCCGCCTCTGATTCCCTGCCTCTGATTCCCCACCTCTGATTCCCTGCCTCAGATTCCCTGGCTTAGATTCCCTGCTTCAGATTCCCTGCCTCAGATTCTCTGCCTCTGATTCCCCGCATCTGATTCACCGCCTCTGATTCCCCACCTCTGATTCCCGCCTCTGATTCCCTGCCTCTGATTCCCGCCTCTGAATCCCCGCCTCTGATTCCTCGCCTCTGATTCCCTGCCTCAGATTCCCCGGCTCTGATTCCCTGCCTCAGATTCCCTGCCTCAGATTCCCTGCCTCCGATTCCCCGCCTCTGATTCCCCGCCTATGATTCCCCGCCTCTGATTCCCAGCCTCTGAATCCCCACCTCTGAATCCCCTCCTCTGATTCCCCACCTCTGATTCCACTCCTCTGATTCCCTGCCTCTGATTCCCTGCCTCTGATTCCCTGCCTCTGATTCCCCGCCTCTGATTCCCTGCCTCTGATTCCCTGCCTCTGATTCCCTGCCTCTGATCCCGGGCCTCTGATTCCACGCCTCTCTTTCCGTGTCTCTGATTCCCTGCCTCTGATACCCTGCCTCTCATTCCCTGCCTCTATTTCCGTGCATCTTTCTCTGCATCTTGTTTCCCACATCTCATTTCCCCCCTCTGATAACCCGCCTCTGATTCCATGCCTGTGATTCCCTGCCTCAGATTCCCCGCCTCAGATTCCCTGACTCAGATTCCCCGCCTCAGATTCCCCGCCTCAGATTCCCTGCCTCAGATTCCCTGCCTCAGATTCCCTGCCTCAGATTCCCTTCATCTGATTCCCATCATTTGATTCCCTGCATCTGATTCCCCGCCTCTGATTCCCCGCCTCTGATTCCCTGCCTCTGATTCCCCACCTCTGATTCCCTGCCTCAGATTCCCTGGCTTAGATTCCCTGCTTCAGATTCCCTGCCTCAGATTCTCTGCCTCTGATTCCCCGCATCTGATTCACCGCCTCTGATTCCCCACCTCTGATTCCCGCCTCTGATTCCCTGCCTCTGATTCCCGCCTCTGAATCCCCGCCTCTGATTCCTCGCCTCTGATTCCCTGCCTCAGATTCCCCGGCTCTGATTCCCTGCCTCAGATTCCCTGCCTCAGATTCCCTGCCTCCGATTCCCCGCCTCTGATTCCCCGCCTATGATTCCCCGCCTCTGATTCCCAGCCTCTGAATCCCCACCTCTGAATCCCCTCCTCTGATTCCCCGCCTCTGTTTCCCCGCCTCTGATTCCCCGCCTCTGAATCCCCGCCTCTGATTCCACGCCTCTGATTCCCCGCCTCTGATTCCAGGCCTCTTATTCCCCGCCTCTGATTCCCCACCTCTGATTGCCTGCCACTGATTGCCCGCCTCTGATTCCCCGCCTCTGATTCCCCGCCTCTGATTCCCCACCTCTGTCTGTATGCCTCTCTTTCGCCTCCGCTTTTTCCCCTACACTCTTTCCGCGCCTCTCTTTCCCTCCCTCAATTTCAACAACTCTGTTTGATCTGTTCTGTGTACCTCATTTTCAACACACAAGTTCCAACCACTATGTTTCACCCATCACTTTCCCCGCCTCTATTTCTCCGCCTATGTTTAGCCGCCTCTGTTTACCCACCTCTTTCACCGACTCAGATTCCCCGCCTCTGATTCCCCACCTCTGTCTCTATGACTCTCTTTCGCCTCCACTCTTTCCCCTCCACTCTTTCCGTGCCTGTCTTTCCCTCCCTCAATTTACACAACACTGTTTGATCTGTTTTGTGTACCTCATTTTAAACACACAAGTTCCAACCACTATGTTTTGCCCGCCTCTTTTCCCGCCTCTATTTATCCACCTATGTTTACCTGCCTCTGTTTACCCGCCTATTTCCCCGCCTCTGATTCCCCACCTTTCATTCCCCGCCTCTCTTTCCCTGCCTCTATTTTCGCGCCTCTTTCACTGCCTCTCTTTCCTCACATCTCTTTTCCTCCCGCTGATTCCCCGCCTCTGATTCCCCGCCTCTGATTCCCCGCCTCTGATTCCCTGCCTCAGATTCCCTGCCTCAGATTCCCTGCCTCAGATTCCCTGCCTCTGATTCTCTGCCTCTGATTCCCCGCCTCTTATTCCCTGCCTCTGATTCCCCGCCTCTGATTCCCAGCCTCTGATTCCCTGCCTCAGATTCCCCGGCTCTGATTCACTGCATCAGCTTCCCTGCCTCAGATTCCCTGCCTCTGAATCCCCGCCTCTGATTCCCTGCCTCTGATTCCCCGCCTCTGATTCCCCGCCTCAGATTCCCTGCCTCAGATTCCCTGCCTCAGAATCCCTGCCTCTGATTCCCCGCCTCTGAATCCCCGCCTCTGATTCCCTGCCTCTGTTTCCCCACCTCTGATTCCCCGCCTCTGATTCCCCGCCTCAGATTACCCGGCTCTGATTCCCTGCCTGAGATTCCCTGCGTCCGATTCCCCGCCTCTGATTCCTCGCCTCTGATTCCCCGCCTCTGATTCCCCGCCTCTGAATCCCAGCCTCTGAATCCCCGCCTCTGATTCCCCGCCTCTGTTTCCCCGCCTCGGATTCCCCGCCTCTGATTCCCCGCCTCTGATTCCCTGCCTCTGATTACCCGCCTCCCTTTCCGCGCAACTTTCCCGGCCTCCGTTTCCCCACTTCTCTTTCCCCGCCTCTGATTCCTCGCCTCTGATTTCCCACCTTTCATTCCCCGCCTCTCTTTCCCTGCCCCTATTTCCGCGCATCTTTCTCTGCCTCTCTTTCCCCACATCTCTTTTCCTCCCACTGATTCCCCGCCTCTGATTCCCCTCCTCTGATTCCCCGCCTCTGATTCCCCGCCTCTGATTCCCCGCCTCTGATTCCCCGCCTCTGATTCCCCTCCTCTGATTCCCTGCCTCGATTCCCTGCCTCTGATTCCCTGCCTCTGATTCCCCGCCCCTGATTCCCTGCCTCTGATTCCCTGCCTCTGATTCCCTGCCTCTGATCCCGGGCCTCTGATTCCACGCCTCTCTTTCCGTGTCTCTGATTCCCTGCATCTGATACCCTGCCTCTCATTCCCTGCCACTATTTCCGTGCATATTTCTCTGCATCTTGTTTCCCACATCTCATTTCCCCCCTCTGATAACCCGCCTCTGATTCCATGCCTGTGATTCCCTGCCTCAGATTCCCCGCCTCAGATTCCCTGACTCAGATTCCCCGCCTAAGATTCCCCGCCTCAGATTCCCTGCCTCAGATTCCCTGCCTCAGATTCCCTGCCTCAGATTCCCTTCATCTGATTCCCATCATTTTATTCCCTGCATCTGATTCCCCGCCTCTGATTCCCCGCCTCTGATACCCTGCCTCTCATTCCCTGCCTCTATTTCCGTGTATCTTTCTCTGCATCTTGTTTCCCACATCTCATTTCCCCCCTCTGATAACCCACCTCTGATTCCATGCCTGTGATTCCCTGCCTCAGATTCCCCGCCTCAGATTCCCCGACTCAGATTCCCCGCCTCAGATTCCCCGCCTCAGATTCCCTGCCTCAGATTCCCTGCCTCAGATTCCCTGCCTAAGATTCCCTGCCTCAGATTCCCTTCATCTGATTCCCTTCATTTGATTCCCTGCGTCTGATTCCCGGCCTCTGATTCCCCGCCTCTGATTCCCCGCCTCTGATTCCCCACCTCTGATTCCCTGCCTCAGATTCCCTGGCTCAGATTCCCTGCTTCAGATTCGCTGCCTCAGATTCCCTGCCACTGATTCCCCGCATCTGATTCCCCGCCTCTGATTCCCCGCTTCTGATTCCCGCCTCTGATTCCCTGCCTCTGATTCCCCGCCTCTGAATCCCCGCCTCTGATTCCTCGCCTCTGATTCCCTGCCTCAGATTCCCCGGCTCTGATTCCAAGCCTCATATTCCCTGCCTCAGATTCCCTGCCTCCGATTCCCCGCCTCTGATTCCGCGCCTGTGATTCCCCGCCTCTGATTCCCAGCCTCTGAATCCCCACCTCTGAATCCCCGCCTCGGATTCCCTGCCTCTGATTCCCCGCCTCTGATTCCACGCCACTGATTCCCCGCCTCTGATTCCAGGCCTCTTATTCCCCGCCTCTGATTCCCCACCTCTGATTGCCTGCCACTGATTGCCCGCCTCTGATTCCCCGCCTCTGATTCCCCGCCTCTGATTCCCCACCTCTGTCTGTATGCCTCTCTTTCGCCTCCGCTTTTTCCCCTACACTTTTTCCGCGCCTCTCTTTCCCTCCCTCAATTTCAACAACTCTGTTTGATCTGTTCTGTGTACCTCATTTTCAACACACAATTTCCAACCACTATGTTTCACCCATCACTTTCCCCGCCTCTATTTCTCCGCCTATGTTTACCCACCTCTGTTTACCCACCTGTTTCACCGCCTCTGATTCCCCGCCTCTGATTCCCCGCCACTGATTCCCTGCCTCTGATTACCCGCCTCCCTTTCCGCGCAACTTTCCCGGCCTCCGTTTCCCCACTTCTCTTTCCCCGCCTCAGATTCCACGCCTCTGATTCCTCGCCTCTGATTCCCCACCTTTCATTCCCCGCCTCTCTTTCCCAGACCCTATTTTCGCGCCTCTTTCTCTGCCTCTCTTTCCCCACATCTCTTTTCCTCCCACTGATTCCCCGCCTCTGATTCCCCTCCTCTGATTCCCCGCCTCTGATTCCCCGCCTCTGATTCCCCGCCTCTGATTCCCCTCCTCTGATTCCCTGCCTCTGATTCCCTGCCTCTGATTCCCTGCCTCTGATTCCCCGCCTCTGATTCCCTGCCTCTGATTCCCTGCCTCTGATTCCCTGCCTCTGATCCCGGGCCTCTGATTCCACGCCTCTCTTTCCGTGTCTCTGATTCCCTGCCTCTGATACCCTGCCTCTCATTCCCTGCCTCTATTTCCGTGCATCTTTCTCTGCATCTTGTTTCCCACATCTCATTTCCCCCCTCTGATAACCCGCCTCTGATTCCATGCCTGTGATTCCCTGCCTCAGATTCCCCGCCTCAGATTCCCCGACTCAGATTCCCCGCCTCAGATTCCCCGCCTCAGATTCCCTGCCTCAGATTCCCTGCCTCAGATTCCCTGCCTCAGATTCCCTGCCTCAGATTCCCTTCATCTGATTCCCTTCATTTGATTCCCTGCGTCTGATTCCCCGCTTCTGATTCCCGCCTCTGATTCCCCGCCTCTGATTCCCCGCTTCTGATTCCCGCCTCTGATTCCCTGCCTCTGATTCCCCGCCTCTGAATCCCCGCCTCTGATTCCTCGCCTCTGATTCCCTGCCTCAGATTCCCCGGCACTGATTCCATGCCTCAGATTCCCTGCCTCAGATTCCCTGCCTCCGATTCCCCGCCTCTGATTCCGCGCCTATGATTCCCCGCCTCTGATTCCCAGCCTCTGAATCCCCACCTCTGAATCCCCGCCTCTGATTCCCCGCCTCTGATTCCCCGCCTCTGATTCCACGCCACTGATTCCCCGCCTCTGATTTCAGGCCTCTTATTCCCCGCCTCTGATTCCCCACCTCTGATTGCCTGCCACTGATTGCCCGCCTCTGATTCCCCGCCTCTGATTCCCCGCCTCTGATTCCCCACCTCTGTCTGTATGCCTCTCTTTCGCCTCCGCTTTTTCCCCTACACATTTTCCGCGCCTCTCTTTCGCTCCCTCAATTTCAACAACTCTGTTTGATCTGTTCTGTGTACCTCATTTTCAACACACAATTTCCAACCACTATGTTTCACCCATCACTTTCCCCGCCTCTATTTCTCCGCCTCTGTTTACCCACCTCTGTTTACCCACCTGTTTCACCGCCTCTGATTCCCCGCCTATGATTCCCCACCTCTGTCTCTACGCCTCTCTTTCGCCTCCACTCTTTCCCCTCCACTCTTTCCGTGCCTGTCTTTCCCTCCCTCAAATTCAACAACACTGTTTGATCTGTTTTGTGTACCTGATTTTAAACACACAAGTTCCAACCACTATGTTTTGCCCGCCACTTTCCCCGCCTCTATTTATCCACCTATGTTTACCTGCCTCTGTTTACCCGCCTGTTTCCCCGCCTCTGATTCCTCACCTTTCATTCCCCGCCTCGCTTTCCCTGCCTCTATTTCCGCGCCTCTTTCACTGCCTCTCTTTCCCCACATCTCTTTTCCTCCCGCTGATTCCCCGCCTCTGATTCCCCGCCTCTGATTCCCTGCCTCTGATTCCCCGCCTCAGATTCCCTGCCTCAGATTCCCTGCCTCAGATTCCCTGCCTCAGATTCCCTGCCT
Source organism: Narcine bancroftii (assembly GCF_036971445.1). Classification (NCBI taxonomy): domain Eukaryota; kingdom Metazoa; phylum Chordata; class Chondrichthyes; order Torpediniformes; family Narcinidae; genus Narcine; species Narcine bancroftii. The sequence continues at coordinate 91,447,308 of NC_091481.1, forward strand.
CTGATTCCCCGCCTCTGATTCCCCGCCTCTTATTCCCCGCCTCTGATTCCCCGCCTCTGATTCCCCGCCTCTGATGCCCTCCCTCAGATTCACCGGTTCTGATTCCCTGCATCAGCTTCCCTGCCTCATATTCCCTGCCTCAGATTCCCTGCCTCAGATTCCCTGCCTCTGATTCCCCGCCTCTGATTCCCTGCCTCAGATTCCGTGCCTCAAATTCCCTGCCTCTGATTCCCCGCCTCAGATTCCCCGCCTCTGTTTCCCCGCCTCGGATTCCCCGCCTCTGATTCCCCGCCTCTGATTCCCTGCCTCTGATTACCCGCCTCCCTTTCTGCGCAACTTTCCCGGCCTCCGTTTCCCCACTTCTCTTTCCCCGCCTCAGATTCCACGCCTCTGATTCCTCGCCTCTGATTCCCCACCTTTCATTCCCCGCCTCTCTTTCCCTGCCCCTATTGCCGCGCCTCTTTCTCTGCCTCTCTTTCCCCACATCTCTTTTCCTCCCACTGATTCCGCGCCTCTGATTCCCCTCCTCTGATTCCCCGCCTCTGAATCCCCACATCTGATTCCCCGCCTCTGATTCCCCGCCTCTGATTCCTCGCATCTGATTCCCCGCCTCTGATTCCCCACCTCTGATTCCCAGCCTCTGATTCCCCGCCTCTGATTCCCCGCCTCAGATTCCCCAGCTCTGATTCCCTGCCTCAGATTCCCTGCCTCAGATTCCCTGCGTCCGATTCCCCGCCTCTGAATCCCAGCCTCTGAATCCCCGCCTCAGATTCCCCGCCTCTGTTTCCCCGCCTCGGATTCCCCGCCTCTCATTCCCCGCCTCTGATTCCCTGCCTCTGATTACCCGCCTCCCTTTCCGCGCAACTTTCCCGGCCTCCGTTTCCCCACTTCTCTTTCCCCGCCTCAGATTCCACGCCTCTGATTCCTCGCCTCTGATTCCCCACCTTTCATTCCCCGCCTCTCTTTCCCTGCCCCTATTGCCGCGCCTCTTTCTCTGCCTCTCTTTCCCCACATCTCTTTTCCTCCCACTGATTCCGCGCCTCTGATTCCCCTCCTCTGATTCCCCGCCTCTGAATCCCCGCCTCTGATTCCCTGCCTCTGATTCCCTGCCTCTGATTTCCTGCCTCTGATTCCCCGCCTCTGATTCCCTGCCTCTGATTCCCTGCCTCTGATTCCCTGCCTCTGATCCCGGGCCTCTGATTCCACACCTCTCTTTCCGTGTCTCTGATTCCCTGCCTCTGATACCCTGCCTCTCATTCCCTGCCTCTATTTCCGTGCATCTTTCTCTGCATCTTGTTTCCCACATCTCATTTCCCCCCTCTGATAACCCACCTCTGATTCCATGCCTGTGATTCCCTGCCTCAGATTCCCCGCCTCAGATTCCCCGACTCAGATTCCCCGCCTCAGATTCCCCGCCTCAGATTCCCTGCCTCAGATTCCCTGCCTCAGATTCCCTGCCTAAGATTCCCTGCCTCAGATTCCCTTCATCTGATTCCCTTCATTTGATTCCCTGCGTCTGATTCCCGGCCTCTGATTCCCCGCCTCTGATTCCCCGCCTCTGATTCCCCACCTCTGATTCCCTGCCTCAGATTCCCTGGCTCAGATTCCCTGCTTCAGATTCGCTGCCTCAGATTCCCTGCCACTGATTCCCCGCATCTGATTCCCCGCCTCTGATTCCCCGCTTCTGATTCCCGCCTCTGATTCCCTGCCTCTGATACCCCGCCTCTGAATCCCCGCCTCCGATTCCTCGCCTCTGATTCCCTGCCTCAGATTCCCCGGCTCTGATTCCAAGCCTCATATTCCCTGCCTCAGATTCCCTGCCTCCGATTCCCCGCCTCTGATTCCGCGCCTGTGATTCCCCGCCTCTGATTCCCAGCCTCTGAATCCCCACCTCTGAATCCCCGCCTCGGATTCCCCGCCTCTGATTCCCCGCCTCTGATTCCACGCCACTGATTCCCCGCCTCTGATTCCAGGCCTCTTATTCCCCGCCTCTGATTCCCCACCTCTGATTGCCTGCCACTGATTGCCCGCCTCTGATTCCCCGCCTCTGATTCCCCGCCTCTGATTCCCCACCTCTGTCTGTATGCCTCTCTTTCGCCTCCGCTTTTTCCCCTACACTTTTTCCGCGCCTCTCTTTCCCTCCCTCAATTTCAACAACTCTGTTTGATCTGTTCTGTGTACCTCATTTTCAACACACAATTTCCAACCACTATGTTTCACCCATCACTTTCCCCGCCTCTATTTCTCCGCCTATGTTTACCCACCTCTGTTTACCCACCTGTTTCACCGCCTCTGATTCCCCGCCTCTGATTCCCCGCCACTGATTCCCTGCCTCTGATTACCCGCCTCCCTTTCCGCGCAACTTTCCCGGCCTCCGTTTCCCCACTTCTCTTTCCCCGCCTCAGATTCCACGCCTCTGATTCCTCGCCTCTGATTCCCCACCTTTCATTCCCCGCCTCTCTTTCCCAGACCCTATTTTCGCGCCTCTTTCTCTGCCTCTCTTTCCCCACATCTCTTTTCCTCCCACTGATTCCCCGCCTCTGATTCCCCTCCTCTGATTCCCCGCCTCTGATTCCCCGCCTCTGATTCCCCGCCTCTGATTCCCCTCCTCTGATTCCCTGCCTCTGATTCCCTGCCTCTGATTCCCTGCCTCTGATTCCCCGCCTCTGATTCCCTGCCTCTGATTCCCTGCCTCTGATTCCCTGCCTCTGATCCCGGGCCTCTGATTCCACGCCTCTCTTTCCGTGTCTCTGATTCCCTGCCTCTGATACCCTGCCTCTCATTCCCTGCCTCTATTTCCGTGCATCTTTCTCTGCATCTTGTTTCCCACATCTCATTTCCCCCCTCTGATAACCCGCCTCTGATTCCATGCCTGTGATTCCCTGCCTCAGATTCCCCGCCTCAGATTCCCCGACTCAGATTCCCCGCCTCAGATTCCCCGCCTCAGATTCCCTGCCTCAGATTCCCTGCCTCAGATTCCCTGCCTCAGATTCCCTGCCTCAGATTCCCTTCATCTGATTCCCTTCATTTGATTCCCTGCGTCTGATTCCCCGCTTCTGATTCCCGCCTCTGATTCCCCGCCTCTGATTCCCCGCTTCTGATTCCCGCCTCTGATTCCCTGCCTCTGATTCCCCGCCTCTGAATCCCCGCCTCTGATTCCCCGCCTCAGATTCCCCGACTCAGATTCCCCGCCTCAGATTCCCCGCCTCAGATTCCCTGCCTCAGATTCCCTGCCTCAGATTCCCTGCCTCAGATTCCCTGCCTCAGATTCCCTTCATCTGATTCCCTTCATTTGATTCCCTGCGTCTGATTCCCCGCTTCTGATTCCCGCCTCTGATTCCCCGCCTCTGATTCCCCGCTTCTGATTCCCGCCTCTGATTCCCTGCCTCAGATTCCCTGCCTCAGATTCCCTGCCTCTGATTCCCCGCCTCTGATTCCCCGCCTCTTATTCCCCGCCTCTGATTCCCCGCCTCTGATTCCCCGCCTCTGATGCCCTCCCTCAGATTCCCCGGTTCTGATTCCCTGCATCAGCTTCCCTGCCTCATATTCCCTGCCTCTGATTCCCCGCCTCTGATTCCCTGCCTCTGATTCCCCGCCTCTGATTCCCTGCCTCAGATTCCCTGCCTCAGATTCCCTGCCTCAGATTCCCTGCCTCTGATTCCCCGCCTCTGATGCCCTCCCTCAGATTCCCCGGTTCTGATTCCCTGCATCAGCTTCCCTGCCTCAGATTCCCTGCCTCAGATTCCCTGCCTCTGATTCCCCGCCTCTGATTCCCTGCCTCAGATTCCGTGCCTCAAATTCCCTGCCTCTGATTCCCCGCCTCAGATTCCCCGCCTCTGTTTCCCCGCCTCGGATTCCCCGCCTCTGATTCCCCGCCTCTGATTCCCTGCCTCTGATTACCCGCCTCCATTTCCGCGCAACTTTCCCGGCCTCCGTTTCCCCACTTCTCTTTCCCCGCCTCAGATTCCACGCCTCTGATTCCTCGCCTCTGATTCCCCACCTTTCATTCCCCGCCTCTCTTTCCCTGCCCCTATTGCCGCGCCTCTTTCTCTGCCTCTCTTTCCCCACATCTCTTTTCCTCCCACTGATTCCGCGCCTCTGATTCCCCTCCTCTGATTCCCCGCCTCTGAATCCCCACATCTGATTCCCCGCCTCTGATTCCCCGCCTCTGATTCCTCGCATCTGATTCCCCGCCTCTGATTCCCCACCTCTGATTCCCAGCCTCTGATTCCCCGCCTCTGATTCCCCGCCTCAGATTCCCCAGCTCTGATTCCCTGCCTCAGATTCCCTGCCTCAGATTCCCTGCGTCCGATTCCCCGCCTCTGAATCCCAGCCTCTGAATCCTCGCCTCAGATTCCCCGCCTCTGTTTCCCCGCCTCGGATTCCCCGCCTCTGATTCCCCGCCTCTGATTCCCTGCCTCTGATTACCCGCCTCCCTTTCCGCGCAACTTTCCCGTCCTCCGTTTCCCCACTTCTCTTTCCCCGCCTCAGATTCCACGCCTCTGATTCCTCGCCTCTGATTCCCCACCTTTCATTCCCCGCCTCTCTTTCCCTGCCCCTATTGCCGCGCCTCTTTCTCTGCCTCTCTTTCCCCACATCTCTTTTCCTCCCACTGATTCCGCGCCTCTGATTCCCCTCCTCTGATTCCCCGCCTCTGAATCCCCGCCTCTGATTCCCCGCCTCTGATTCCCCGCCTTTGATTCCCCTCCTCTGATTCCCTGCCTCTGATTCCCTGCCTCTGATTTCCTGCCTCTGATTCCCCGCCTCTGATTCCCTGCCTCTGATTCCCTGCCTCTGATTCCCTGCCTCTGATCCCGGGCCTCTGATTCCACACCTCTCTTTCCGTGTCTCTGATTCCCTGCCTCTGATACCCTGCCTCTCATTCCCTGCCTCTATTTCCGTGCATCTTTCTCTGCATCTTGTTTCCCACATCTCATTTCCCCCCTCTGATAACCCACCTCTGATTCCATGCCTGTGATTCCCTGCCTCAGATTCCCCGCCTCAGATTCCCCGACTCAGATTCCCCGCCTCAGATTCCCCGCCTCAGATTCCCTGCCTCAGATTCCCTGCCTCAGATTCCCTGCCTAAGATTCCCTGCCTCAGATTCCCTTCATCTGATTCCCTTCATTTGATTCCCTGCGTCTGATTCCCGGCCTCTGATTCCCCGCCTCTGATTCCCCGCCTCTGATTCCCCACCTCTGATTCCCTGCCTCAGATTCCCTGGCTCAGATTCCCTGCTTCAGATTCGCTGCCTCAGATTCCCTGCCACTGATTCCCCGCATCTGATTCCCCGCCTCTGATTCCCCGCTTCTGATTCCCGCCTCTGATTCCCTGCCTCTGATTCCCCGCCTCTGAATCCCCGCCTCTGATTCCTCGCCTCTGATTCCCTGCCTCAGATTCCCCGGCTCTGATTCCAAGCCTCATATTCCCTGCCTCAGATTCCCTGCCTCCGATTCCCCGCCTCTGATTCCGCGCCTGTGATTCCCCGCCTCTGATTCCCAGCCTCTGAATCCCCACCTCTGAATCCCCGCCTCGGATTCCCCGCCTCTGATTCCCCGCCTCTGATTCCACGCCACTGATTCCCCGCCTCTGATTCCAGGCCTCTTATTCCCCGCCTCTGATTCCCCACCTCTGATTGCCTGCCACTGATTGCCCGCCTCTGATTCCCCGCCTCTGATTCCCCGCCTCTGATTCCCCACCTCTGTCTGTATGCCTCTCTTTCGCCTCCGCTTTTTCCCCTACACTTTTTCCGCGCCTCTCTTTCCCTCCCTCAATTTCAACAACTCTGTTTGATCTGTTCTGTGTACCTCATTTTCAACACACAATTTCCAACCACTATGTTTCACCCATCACTTTCCCCGCCTCTATTTCTCCGCCTATGTTTACCCACCTCTGTTTACCCACCTGTTTCACCGCCTCTGATTCCCCGCCTCTGATTCCCCGCCACTGATTCCCTGCCTCTGATTACCCGCCTCCCTTTCCGCGCAACTTTCCCGGCCTCCGTTTCCCCACTTCTCTTTCCCCGCCTCAGATTCCACGCCTCTGATTCCTCGCCTCTGATTCCCCACCTTTCATTCCCCGCCTCTCTTTCCCAGACCCTATTTTCGCGCCTCTTTCTCTGCCTCTCTTTCCCCACATCTCTTTTCCTCCCACTGATTCCCCGCCTCTGATTCCCCTCCTCTGATTCCCCGCCTCTGATTCCCCGCCTCTGATTCCCCGCCTCTGATTCCCCTCCTCTGATTCCCTGCCTCTGATTCCCTGCCTCTGATTCCCTGCCTCTGATTCCCCGCCTCTGATTCCCTGCCTCTGATTCCCTGCCTCTGATTCCCTGCCTCTGATCCCGGGCCTCTGATTCCACGCCTCTCTTTCCGTGTCTCTGATTCCCTGCCTCTGATACCCTGCCTCTCATTCCCTGCCTCTATTTCCGTGCATCTTTCTCTGCATCTTGTTTCCCACATCTCATTTCCCCCCTCTGATAACCCGCCTCTGATTCCATGCCTGTGATTCCCTGCCTCAGATTCCCCGCCTCAGATTCCCCGACTCAGATTCCCCGCCTCAGATTCCCCGCCTCAGATTCCCTGCCTCAGATTCCCTGCCTCAGATTCCCTGCCTCAGATTCCCTGCCTCAGATTCCCTTCATCTGATTCCCTTCATTTGATTCCCTGCGTCTGATTCCCCGCTTCTGATTCCCGCCTCTGATTCCCCGCCTCTGATTCCCCGCTTCTGATTCCCGCCTCTGATTCCCTGCCTCTGATTCCCCGCCTCTGAATCCCCGCCTCTGATTCCTCGCCTCTGATTCCCTGCCTCAGATTCCCCGGCACTGATTCCATGCCTCAGATTCCCTGCCTCAGATTCCCTGCCTCCGATTCCCCGCCTCTGATTCCGCGCCTATGATTCCCCGCCTCTGATTCCCAGCCTCTGATTCCCCGCCTCTGATTCCCCGCTTCTGATTCCCGCCTCTGATTCCCTGCCTCTGATTCCCCGCCTCTGAATCCCCGCCTCTGATTCCCCGCCTCAGATTCCCCGACTCAGATTCCCCGCCTCAGATTCCCCGCCTCAGATTCCCTGCCTCAGATTCCCTGCCTCAGATTCCCTGCCTCAGATTCCCTGCCTCAGATTCCCTTCATCTGATTCCCTTCATTTGATTCCCTGCGTCTGATTCCCCGCTTCTGATTCCCGCCTCTGATTCCCCGCCTCTGATTCCCCGCTTCTGATTCCCGCCTCTGATTCCCTGCCTCAGATTCCCTGCCTCAGATTCCCTGCCTCTGATTCCCCGCCTCTGATTCCCCGCCTCTTATTCCCCGCCTCTGATTCCCCGCCTCTGATTCCCCGCCTCTGATGCCCTCCCTCAGATTCCCCGGTTCTGATTCCCTGCATCAGCTTCCCTGCCTCATATTCCCTGCCTCTGATTCCCCGCCTCTGATTCCCTGCCTCTGATTCCCCGCCTCTGATTCCCTGCCTCAGATTCCCTGCCTCAGATTCCCTGCCTCAGATTCCCTGCCTCTGATTCCCCGCCTCTGATGCCCTCCCTCAGATTCCCCGGTTCTGATTCCCTGCATCAGCTTCCCTGCCTCAGATTCCCTGCCTCAGATTCCCTGCCTCTGATTCCCCGCCTCTGATTCCCTGCCTCAGATTCCGTGCCTCAAATTCCCTGCCTCTGATTCCCCGCCTCAGATTCCCCGCCTCTGTTTCCCCGCCTCGGATTCCCCGCCTCTGATTCCCCGCCTCTGATTCCCTGCCTCTGATTACCCGCCTCCCTTTCCGCGCAACTTTCCCGGCCTCCGTTTCCCCACTTCTCTTTCCCCGCCTCAGATTCCACGCCTCTGATTCCTCGCCTCTGATTCCCCACCTTTCATTCCCCGCCTCTCTTTCCCTGCCCCTATTGCCGCGCCTCTTTCTCTGCCTCTCTTTCACCACATCTCTTTTCCTCCCACTGATTCCGCGCCTCTGATTCCCCTCCTCTGATTCCCCGCCTCTGAATCCCCACATCTGATTCCCCGCCTCTGATTCCCCGCCTCTGATTCCTCGCATCTGATTCCCCGCCTCTGATTCCCCACCTCTGATTCCCAGCCTCTAATTCCCCGCCTCTGATTCCCCGCCTCAGATTCCCCAGCTCTGATTCCCTGCCTCAGATTCCCTGCCTCAGATTCCCTGCGTCCGATTCCCCGCCTCTGAATCCCAGCCTCTGAATCCTCGCCTCAGATTCCCCGCCTCTGTTTCCCCGCCTCGGATTCCCCGCCTCTGATTCCCCGCCTCTGATTCCCTGCCTCTGATTACCCGCCTCCCTTTCCGCGCAACTTTCCCGTCCTCCGTTTCCCCACTTCTCTTTCCCCGCCTCAGATTCCACGCCTCTGATTCCTCGCCTCTGATTCCCCACCTTTCATTCCCCGCCTCTCTTTCCCTGCCCCTATTGCCGCGCCTCTTTCTCTGCCTCTCTTTCCCCACATCTCTTTTCCTCCCACTGATTCCGCGCCTCTGATTCCCCTCCTCTGATTCCCCGCCTCTGAATCCCCGCCTCTGATTCCCCGCCTCTGATTCCCCGCCTTTGATTCCCCTCCTCTGATTCCCTGCCTCTGATTCCCTGCCTCTGATTTCCTGCCTCTGATTCCCCGCCTCTGATTCCCTGCCTCTGATTCCCTGCCTCTGATTCCCTGCCTCTGATCCCGGGCCTCTGATTCCACACCTCTCTTTCCGTGTCTCTGATTCCCTGCCTCTGATACCCTGCCTCTCATTCCCTGCCTCTATTTCCGTGCATCTTTCTCTGCATCTTGTTTCCCACATCTCATTTCCCCCCTCTGATAACCCACCTCTGATTCCATGCCTGTGATTCCCTGCCTCAGATTCCCCGCCTCAGATTCCCCGACTCAGATTCCCCGCCTCAGATTCCCCGCCTCAGATTCCCTGCCTCAGATTCCCTGCCTCAGATTCCCTGCCTAAGATTCCCTGCCTCAGATTCCCTTCATCTGATTCCCTTCATTTGATTCCCTGCGTCTGATTCCCGGCCTCTGATTCCCCGCCTCTGATTCCCCGCCTCTGATTCCCCACCTCTGATTCCCTGCCTCAGATTCCCTGGCTCAGATTCCCTGCTTCAGATTCGCTGCCTCAGATTCCCTGCCACTGATTCCCCGCATCTGATTCCCCGCCTCTGATTCCCCGCTTCTGATTCCCGCCTCTGATTCCCTGCCTCTGATTCCCCGCCTCTGAATCCCCGCCTCTGATTCCTCGCCTCTGATTCCCTGCCTCAGATTCCCCGGCTCTGATTCCAAGCCTCATATTCCCTGCCTCAGATTCCCTGCCTCCGATTCCCCGCCTCTGATTCCGCGCCTGTGATTCCCCGCCTCTGATTCCCAGCCTCTGAATCCCCACCTCTGAATCCCCGCCTCGGATTCCCCGCCTCTGATTCCCCGCCTCTGATTCCACGCCACTGATTCCCCGCCTCTGATTCCAGGCCTCTTATTCCCCGCCTCTGATTCCCCACCTCTGATTGCCTGCCACTGATTGCCCGCCTCTGATTCCCCGCCTCTGATTCCCCGCCTCTGATTCCCCACCTCTGTCTGTATGCCTCTCTTTTGCCTCCGCTTTTTCCCCTACACTTTTTCCGCGCCTCTCTTTCCCTCCCTCAATTTCAACAACTCTGTTTGATCTGTTCTGTGTACCTCATTTTCAACACACAATTTCCAACCACTATGTTTCACCCATCACTTTCCCCGCCTCTATTTCTCCGCCTATGTTTACCCACCTCTGTTTACCCACCTGTTTCACCGCCTCTGATTCCCCGCCTCTGATTCCCCGCCACTGATTCCCTGCCTCTGATTACCCGCCTCCCTTTCCGCGCAACTTTCCCGGCCTCCGTTTCCCCACTTCTCTTTCCCCGCCTCAGATTCCACGCCTCTGATTCCTCGCCTCTGATTCCCCACCTTTCATTCCCCGCCTCTCTTTCCCAGACCCTATTTTCGCGCCTCTTTCTCTGCCTCTCTTTCCCCACATCTCTTTTCCTCCCACTGATTCCCCGCCTCTGATTCCCCTCCTCTGATTCCCCGCCTCTGATTCCCCGCCTCTGATTCCCCGCCTCTGATTCCCCTCCTCTGATTCCCTGCCTCTGATTCCCTGCCTCTGATTCCCTGCCTCTGATTCCCCGCCTCTGATTCCCTGCCTCTGATTCCCTGCCTCTGATTCCCTGCCTCTGATCCCGGGCCTCTGATTCCACGCCTCTCTTTCCGTGTCTCTGATTCCCTGCCTCTGATACCCTGCCTCTCATTCCCTGCCTCTATTTCCGTGCATCTTTCTCTGCATCTTGTTTCCCACATCTCATTTCCCCCCTCTGATAACCCGCCTCTGATTCCATGCCAGTGATTCCCTGCCTCAGATTCCCCGCCTCAGATTCCCCGACTCAGATTCCCCGCCTCAGATTCCCCGCCTCAGATTCCCTGCCTCAGATTCCCTGCCTCAGATTCCCTGCCTCAGATTCCCTGCCTCAGATTCCCTTCATCTGATTCCCTTCATTTGATTCCCTGCGTCTGATTCCCCGCTTCTGATTCCCGCCTCTGATTCCCCGCCTCTGATTCCCCGCTTCTGATTCCCGCCTCTGATTCCCTGCCTCTGATTCCCCGCCTCTGAATCCCCGCCTCTGATTCCTCGCCTCTGATTCCCTGCCTCAGATTCCCCGGCACTGATTCCATGCCTCAGATTCCCTGCCTCAGATTCCCTGCCTCCGATTCCCCGCCTCTGATTCCGCGCCTATGATTCCCCGCCTCTGATTCCCAGCCTCTGAATCCCCACCTCTGAATCCCCGCCTCTGATTCCCCGCCTCTGATTCCCCGCCTCTGATTCCACGCCACTGATTCCCCGCCTCTGATTTCAGGCCTCTTATTCCCCGCCTCTGATTCCCCACCTCTGATTGCCTGCCACTGATTGCCCGCCTCTGATTCCCCGCCTCTGATTCCCCGCCTCTGATTCACCACCTCTGTCTGTATGCCTCTCTTTCGCCTCCGCTTTTTCCCCTACACTTTTTCCGCGCCTCTCTTTCGCTCCCTCAATTTCAACAACTCTGTTTGATCTGTTCTGTGTACCTCATTTTCAACACACAATTTCCAACCACTATGTTTCACCCATCACTTTCCCCGCCTCTATTTCTCCGCCTATGTTTACCCACCTCTGTTTACCCACCTGTTTCACCGCCTCTGATTCCCCGCCTATGATTCCCCACCTCTGTCTCTACGCCTCTCTTTCGCCTCCACTCTTTCCCCTCCACTCTTTCCGTGCCTGTCTTTCCCTCCCTCAAATTCAACAACACTGTTTGATCTGTTTTGTGTACCTGATTTTAAACACACAAGTTCCAACCACTATGTTTTGCCCGCCACTTTCCCCGCCTCTATTTATCCACCTATGTTTACCTGCCTCTGTTTACCCGCCTGTTTCCCCGCCTCTGATTCCCCACTTTTCATTCCCCGCCTCGCTTTCCCTGCCTCTATTTCCGCGCCTCTTTCACTGCCTCTCTTTCCCCACATCTCTTTTCCTCCCGCTGATTCCCCGCCTCTGATTCCCCGCCTCTGATTCCCTGCCTCTGATTCCCCGCCTCAGATTCCCTGCCTCAGATTCCCTGCCTCAGATTCCCTGCCTCAGATTCCCTGCCTCTGATTCCCCGCCTCTGATTCCCCGCCTCTTATTCCCCGCCTCTGATTCCCCGCCTCTGATTCCCCGCCTCTGATGCCCTCCCTCAGATTCCCCGGTTCTGATTCCCTGCATCAGCTTCCCTGCCTCATATTCCCTGCCTCTGATTCCCCGCCTCTGATTCCCTGCCTCTGATTCCCCGCCTCTGATTCCCTGCCTCAGATTCCCTGCCTCAGATTCCCTGCCTCAGATTCCCTGCCTCTGATTCCCCGCCTCTGATGCCCTCCCTCAGATTCCCCGGTTCTGATTCCCTGCATCAGCTTCCCTGCCTCAGATTCCCTGCCTCAGATTCCCTGCCTCTGATTCCCCGCCTCTGATTCCCTGCCTCAGATTCCGTGCCTCAAATTCCCTGCCTCTGATTCCCCGCCTCAGATTCCCCGCCTCTGTTTCCCCGCCTCGGATTCCCCGCCTCTGATTCCCCGCCTCTGATTCCCTGCCTCTGATTACCCGCCTCCCTTTCCGCGCAACTTTCCCAGCCTCCGTTTCCCCACTTCTCTTTCCCCGCCTCAGATTCCACGCCTCTGATTCCTCGCCTCTGATTCCCCACCTTTCATTCCCCGCCTCTCTTTCCCTGCCCCTATTGCCGCGCCTCTTTCTCTGCCTCTCTTTCCCCACATCTCTTTTCCTCCCACTGATTCCGCGCCTCTGATTCCCCTCCTCTGATTCCCCGCCTCTGAATCCCCTCTGATTCCCCGCCTCTGATTCCCCGCCTTTGATTCCCCTCCTCTGATTCCCTGCCTCTGATTCCCTGCCTCTGATTCCCTGCCTCTGATTCCCCGCCTCTGATTCCCTGCCTCTGATTCCCTGCCTCTGATTCCCTGCCTCTGATCCCGGGCCTCTGATTCCACACCTCCCTTTCCGTGTCTCTGATTCCCTGCCTCTGATACCCAGCCTCTCATTCCCTGCCTCTATTTCCGTGCATCTTTCTCTGCATCTTGTTTCCCACATCTCATTTCCCCCCTCTGATAACCCACCTCTGATTCCATGCCTGTGATTCCCTGCCTCAGATTCCCCACCTCAGATTCCCCGACTCAGATTCCCCGCCTCAGATTCCCCGCCTCAGATTCCCTGCCTCAGATTCCCTGCCTCAGATTCCCTGCCTAAGATTCCCTGCCTCAGATTCCCTTCATCTGATTCCCTTCATTTGATTCCCTGCGTCTGATTCCCGGCCTCTGATTCCCCGCCTCTGATTCCCCGCCTCTGATTCCCCACCTCTGATTCCCTGCCTCAGATTCCCTGGCTCAGATTCCCTGCTTCAGATTCGCTGCCTCAGATTCGCTGCCACTGATTCCCCGCATCTGATTCCCCGCCTCTGATTCCCCGCTTCTGATTCCCGCCTCTGATTCCCTGCCTCTGATTCCCCGCCTCTGAATCCCCGCCTCTGATTCCTCGCCTCTGATTCCCTGCCTCAGATTCCCCGGCTCTGATTCCAAGCCTCATATTCCCTGCCTCAGATTCCCTGCCTCCGATTCCCCGCCTCTGATTCCGCGCCTGTGATTCCCCGCCTCTGATTCCCAGCCTCTGAATCCCCACCTCTGAATCCCCGCCTCGGATTCCCCGCCTCTGATTCCCCGCCTCTGATTCCACGCCACTGATTCCCCGCCTCTGATTCCAGGCCTCTTAATCCCTGCCTCTGATTCCCCACCTCTGATTGCCTGCCACTGATTGCCCGCCTCTGATTCCCCGCCTCTGATTCCCCGCCTCTGATTCCCCACCTCTGTCTGTATGCCTCTCTTTCGCCTCTGCTTTTTCCCCTACACTTTTTCCGCGCCTCTCGTTCCCTCCCTCAATTTCAACAACTCTGTTTGATCTGTTCTGTGTACCTCATTTTCAACACACAATTTCCAACCACTATGTTTCACCCATCACTTTCCCCGCCTCTATTTCTCCGCCTATGTTTACCCACCTCTGTTTACCCACCTGTTTCACCGCCTCTGATTCCCCGCCTCTGATTCCCCGCCACTGATTCCCTGCCTCTGATTACCCGCCTCCCTTTCCGCGCAACTTTCCCGGCCTCCGTTTCCCCACTTCTCTTTCCCCGCCTCAGATTCCACGCCTCTGATTCCTCGCCTCTGATTCCCCACCTTTCATTCCCCGCCTCTCTTTCCCAGACTCTATTTTCGCGCCTCTTTCTCTGTGTCTCTTTCCCCACATCTCTTTTCCTCCCACTGATTCCCCGCCTCTGATTCCCCTCCTCTGATTCCCCGCCTCTGATTCCCCGCCTCTGATTCCCCGCCTCTGATTCCCCTCCTCTGATTCCCTGCCTCTGATTCCCTGCCTCTGATTCCCTGCCTCTGATTCCCCGCCTCTGATTCCCTGCCTCTGGTTCCCTGCCTCTGATCCCGGGCCTCTGATTCCACGCCTCTCTTTCCGTGTCTCTGATTCCCTGCCTCTGATACCCTGCCTCTCATTCCCTGCCTCTATTTCCGTGCATCTTTCTCTGCATCTTGTTTCCCACATCTCATTTCCCCCCTCTGATAACCCGCCTCTGATTCCATGCCTGTGATTCCCTGCCTCAGATTCCCCGCCTCAGTTTCCCCGACTCAGATTCCCCGCCTCAGATTCCCCGCCTCAGATTCCCTGCCTCAGATTCCCTGCCTCAGATTCCCTGCCTCAGATTCCCTGCCTCAGATTCCCTTCATCTGATTCCCTTCATTTGATTCCCTGCGTCTGATTCCCGGCCTCTGATTCCCCGCCTCTGATTCCCCGCCTCTGATTCCCCACCTCTGATTCCCTGCCTCAGATTCCCTGGCTCAGATTCCCTGCTTCAGATTCCCTGCCTCAGATTCCCTGCCACTGATTCCCCGCATCTGATTCCCCGCCTCTGATTCCCCGCTTCTGATTCCCGCCTCTGATTCCCTGCCTCTGATTCCCCGCCTCTGAATCCCCGCCTCTGATTCCTCGCCTCTGATTCCCTGCCTCAGATTCCCCGGCTCTGATTCCATGCCTCAGATTCCCTGCCTCAGATTCCCTGCCTCCGATTCCCCGCCTCTGATTCCGCGCCTATGATTCCCCGCCTCTGATTCCCAGCCTCTGAATCCCCACCTCTGAATCCCCGCCTCTGATTCCCCGCCTCTGATTCCCCGCCTCTGATTCCACGCCACTGATTCCCCGCCTCTGATTCCAGGCCTCTTATTCCCCGCCTCTGATTCCCCACCTCTGATTGCCTGCCACTGATTGCCCGCCTCTGATTCCCCGCCTCTGATTCCCCGCCTCTGATTCCCCAACTCTGTCTGTATGCCTCTCTTTCGCCTCCGCTTTTTCCCCTACACTTTTTCCGCGCCTCTCTTTCCCTCCCTCAATTTCAACAACTCTGTTTGATCTGTTCTGTGTACCTCATTTTCAACACACAATTTCCAACCACTATGTTTCACCCATCACTTTCCCCGCCTCTATTTCTCCGCCTATGTTTACCCACCTCTGTTTACCCACCTGCTTCACCGCCTCTGATTCCCCGCCTATGATTCCCCACCTCTGTCTCTACGCCTCTCTTTCGCCTCCACTCTTTCCCCTCCAATCTTTCCGTGCCTGTCTTTCCCTCCCTCAAATTCAACAACACTGTTTGATCTGTTTTGTGTACCTGATTTTAAACACACAAGTTCCAACCACTATGTTTTGCCCGCCACTTTCCCCGCCTCTATTTATCCACCTATGTTTACCTGCCTCTGTTTACCCGCCTGTTTCCCCGCCTCTGATTCCCCACCTTTCATTCCCCGCCTCGCTTTCCCTGCCTCTATTTCCGCGCCTCTTTCACTGCCTCTCTTTCCCCACATCTCTTTTCCTCCCGCTGATTCCCCGCCTCTGATTCCCCGCCTCTGATTCCCTGCCTCTGATTCCCCGCCTCAGATTCCCTGCCTCAGATTCCCTGCCTCAGATTCCCTGCCTCAGATTCCCTGCCTCTGATTCCCCGCCTCTGATTCCCCGCCTCTTATTCCCCGCCTCTGATTCCCCGCCTCTGATTCCCCGCCTCTGATGCCCTCCCTCAGATTCCCCGGTTCTGATTCCCTGCATCAGCTTCCCTGCCTCATGTTCCCTGCCTCTGATTCCCCGCCTCTGATTCCCTGCCTCTGATTCCCCGCCTCTGATTCCCTGCCTCAGATTCCCTGCCTCAGATTCCCTGCCTCAGATTCCCTGCCTCTGATTCCCCGCCTCTGATTCCCCGCCTCTGATTCCCTGCCTCTGATTCCCTGCCTCAGATTCCCTGCCTCTGATTCCCCGCCTCTTATTCCCCACCTCATATTCCCCGCCTCAGATTCCCCGGCTCTGATTCCCTGCCTCAGATTCCGTGCCTCAAATTCCCTGCCTCTGATTCCCCGCATCTGATTCCCCGCCTCTGATTCCCCGCCTCAGATTCCTCGCATCTGATTCCCCGCCTCTGATTCCCCGCCTCTGATTCCACGCCTCTGATTCCCCGCCTCTGATTCCCCGCCTCAGATTCCCCAGCTCTGATTCCCTGCCTCAGATTCCCTGCCTCAGATTCCCTGCGTCCGATTCCCCGCCTCTGATTCCTCGCCTCTGATTCCCCGACTCTGATTCCCCGCCTCTGAATCCCAGCCTCTGAATCCCTGCCTCTGATTCCCCGCCTCTGTTTCCCCGCCTCGGATTCCCCGCCTCTGATTCCCCGCCTCTGATTCCCTGCCTCTGATTACCCGCCTCCCTTTCCGCGCAACTTTCCCGGCCTCCGTTTCCCCACTTCTCTTTCCCCGCCTCAGATTCCACGCCTCTGATTCCTCGCCTCTGATTCCCCACCTTTCATTCCCCGCCTCTCTTTCCCTGCCCCTATTTCCGCGCCTCTTTCTCTGCCTCTCTTTCCCCACATCTCTTTTCCTCCCACTGATTCCCCGCCTCTGATTCCCCTCCTCTGATTCCCCGCCTCTGATTCCCCGCCTCTGATTCCACGCCTCTGATTCCCCGCCTCTGATTCCACTCCTCTGATTCCCTGCCTCTGATTCCCTGCCTCCGATTCCCTGCCTATGATTCCCCGCCTCTGATTCCCTGCCTCTGATTCCCTGCCTCTGATTCCCTGCCTCTGATCCCGGGCCTCTGATTCCACGCCTCTCTTTCCGTGCCACTGATTCCCCGCCTCTGATTCCAGGCCTCTTATTCCCCGCCTCTGATTCCCCACCTCTGATTGCCTGCCACTGATTGCCCGCCTCTGATTCCCCGCCTCTGATTCCCCGCCTCTGATTCCCCACCTCTGTCTGTATGCCTCTCTTTCGCCTCCGCTTTTTCCCCTACACTTTTTCCGCGCCTCTCTTTCCCTCCCTCAATTTCAACAACTCTGTTTGATCTGTTCTGTGTACCTCATTTTCAACACACAATTTCCAACCACTATGTTTCACCCATCACTTTCCCCGCCTCTATTTCTCCGCCTATGTTTACCCACCTCTGTTTACCCACCTGTTTCACCGCCTCTGTTTCCCCGCCTCTGATTCCCCACCTTTCATTCCCCGCCTCGCTTTCCCTGCCTCTATTTCCGCGCCTCTTTCACTGCCTCTCTTTCCCCACATCTCTTTTCCTCCCGCTGATTCCCCGCCTCTGATTCCCCGCCTCTGATTCCCCGCCTCTGATTCCCTGCCTCTGATTCCCCGCCTCAGATTCCCTGCCTCAGATTCACTGCCTCAGATTCTCTGCCTCAGATTCCCTGCCTCTGATTCCCCGCCTCTGATTCCCCGCCTCTTATTCCCCGCCTCTGATTCCCCGCCTCTGATTCCCCGCCTCTGATGCCCTCCCTCAGATTCCCCGGTTCTGATTCCCTGCATCAGCTTCCCTGCCTCATATTCCCTGCCTCTGATTCCCCGCCTCTGATTCCCTGCCTCTGATTCCCCGCCTCTGATTCCCTGCCTCAGATTCCCTGCCTCAGATTCCCTGCCTCAGATTCCCTGCCTCTGATTCCCCGCCTCTCATTCCCTGCCTCTGATTCCCTGCCTCAGATTCCCTGCCTCTGATTCCCCGCCTCTTATTCCCCACCTCATATTCCCCGCCTCAGATTCCCCGGCTCTGATTCCCTGCCTCAGATTCCGTGCCTCAAATTCCCTGCCTCTGATTCCCCGCATCTGATTCCCCGCCTATGATTCCCCGCCTCTGATTCCTCGCATCTGATTCCCCGCCTCTGATTCCCCACCTCTGATTCCACGCCTCTGATTCCCCGCCTCTGATTCCCCGCCTCAGATTCCCCAGCTCTGATTCCCTGCCTCAGATTCCCTGCCTCAGATTCCCTGCGTCCGATTCCCCGCCTCTGAATCCCCGCCTCTGATTCCCCGCCTCTGTTTCCCCGCCTCGGATTCCCCGCCTCTGATTGCCCGCCTCTGATTCCCTGCCTCTGATTACCCGCCTCCCTTTCCGCGCAACTTTCCCGGCCTCCGTTTCCCCACTTCTCTTTCCACGCCTCAGATTCAACGCCTCTGATTCCTCGCCTCTGATTCCCCACCTTTCATTCCCCGCCTCTCTTTCCCTACCCCTATTTCCGCGCCTCTTTCTCTGCCTCTCTTTCCCCACATCTCTTTTCCTCCCACTGATTCCCCGCCTCTGATTCCCCTCCTCTGATTCCCCGCCTCTGATTCCCCGCCTCTGATTCCACGCCTCTGATTCCCCGCCTCTGATTCCACTCCTCTGATTCCCTGCCTCTGATTCCCTGCCTCTGATTCCCTGCCTCTGATTCCCGCCTCTGATTCCCTGCCTCTGATTCCCTGCCTCTGATTCCCTGCCTCTGATCCCGGGCCTCTGATTCCACGCCTCTCTTTCCGTGTCTCTGATTCCCTGCCTCTGATACCCTGCCTCTCATTCCCTGCCTCTATTTCCGTGCATCTTTCTCTGCATCTTGTTTCCCACATCTCATTTCCCCCCTCTGATAACCCACCTCTGATTCCATGCCTGTGATTCCCTGCCTCAGATTCCCCGCCTCAGATTCCCTGACTCAGATTCCCCGCCTCAGATTCCCCGCCTCAGATTCCCTGCCTCAGATTCCCTGCCTCAGATTCCCTGCCTCAGATTCCCTTCATCTGATTCCCATCATTTGATTCCCTGCATCTGATTCCCCGCCTCTGATTCCCCGCCTCTGATTCCCTGCCTCTGATTCCCCACCTCTGATTCCCTGCCTCAGATTCCCTGGCTCAGATTCCCTGCTTCAGATTCCCTGCCTCAGATTCCCTGCCTCTGATTCCCCGCATCTGATTCACCGCCTCTGATTCCCCGCCTCTGATTCCCGCCTCTGATTCCCTGCCTCTGATTCCCGCCTCTGAATCCCCGCCTCTGATTCCTCGCCTCTGATTCCCTTCCTCAGATTCCCCGGCTCTGATTCCCTGCCTCAGATTCCCTGCCTCAGATTCCCTGCCTCCGATTCCCCGCCTCTGATTCCCCGCCTATGATTCCCCGCCTCTGATTCCCAGCCTCTGAATCCCCACCTCTGAATCCCCGCCTCTGATTCCCCGCCTCTGTTTCCCCGCCTCTGATTCCCCGCCTCTGAATCCCCGCCTCTGATTCCACGCCTCTGATTCCCCGCCTCTGATTCCAGGCCTCTTATTCCCCGCCTCTGATTCCCCACCTCTGATTGCCTGCCACTGATTGCCCGCCTCTGATTCCCCGCCTCTGATTCCCCGCCTCTGATTCCCCACCTCTGTCTGTATGCCTCTCTTTCGCCTCCGCTTTTTCCCCTACACTCTTTCCGCACCTCTCTTTCCCTCCCTCAATTTCAACAACTCTGTTTGATCTGTTCTGTGTACCTCATTTTCAACACACAAGTTCCAACCACTATGTTTCACCCATCACTTTCCCCGCCTCTATTTCTCCGCCTATGTTTACCCGCCTCTGTTTACCCACCTCTTTCACCGACTCTGATTCCCCGCCTCTGATTCCCCACCTCTGTCTCTATGACTCTCTTTCGCCTCCACTCTTTCCCCTCCACTCTTTCCGTGCCTGTCTTTCCCTCCCTCAATTTCAACAACACTGTTTGATCTGTTTTGTGTACCTCATTTTAAACACACAAGTTCCAACCACTATGTTTTGCCCGCCTCTTTTCCCGCCTCTATTTATCCACCTATGTTTACCTGCCTCTGTTTACCCGCCTATTTCCCCGCCTCTGATTCCCCACCTTTCATTCCCCGCCTCTCTTTCCCTGCCTCTATTTTCGCGCCTCTTTCACTGCCTCTCTTTCCTCACATCTCTTTTCCTCCCGCTGATTCCCCGCCTCTGATTCCCCGCCTCTGATTCCCTGCCTCTGATTCCCCGCCTCTGATTCCCTGCCTCAGATTCCCTGCCTCAGATTCCCTGCCTCAGATTCCCTGCCTCTGATTCCCCGCCTCTGATTCCCCGCCTCTTATTCCCCGCCTCTGATTCCCCGCCTCTGATTCCCCGCCTCTGATTCCCTGCCTCAGATTCCCCGGCTCTGATTCACTGCATCAGCTTCCCTGCCTCAGATTCCCTGCCTCTGAATCCCCGCCTCTGATTCCCTGCCTCTGATTCCCCGCCTCTGATTCCCCGCCTCAGATTCCCTGCCTCAGATTCCCTGCCTCAGATTCCCTGCCTCTGATTCCCCGCCTCTGATTCCCCGCCTCTGATTCCCTGCCTCTGTTTCCCCGCCTCTGATTCCCCGCCTCTGATTCCCCGCCTCAGATTACCCGGCTCTGATTCCCTGCCTCAGATTCCCTGCGTCCGATTCCCCGCCTCTGATTCCTCGCCTCTGATTCCCCGCCTCTGATTCCCCGCCTCTGAATCCCAGCCTCTGAATCCCCGCCTCTGATTCCCCGCCTCTGTTTCCCCGCCTCGGATTCCCCGCCTCTGATTCCCCGCCTCTGATTCCCTGCCTCTGATTACCCGCCTCCCTTTCCGCGCAACTTTCCCGGCCTCCGTTTCCCCACTTCTCTTTCCCCGCCTCAGATTCCACGCCTCTGATTCCTCGCCTCTGATTCCCCACCTTTCATTCCCCACCTCTCTTTCCCTGCCCCTATTTCCGCGCCTCTTTCTCTGCCTCTCTTTCCCCACATCTCTTTTCCTCCCACTGATTCCCCGCCTCTGATTCCCCTCCTCTGATTCCCCGCCTCTGATTCCCCGCCTCTGATTCCCCGCCTCTGATTCCCCGCCTCTGATTCCCCTCCTCTGATTCCCTGCCTCGATTCCCTGCCTCTGATTCCCTGCCTCTGATTCCCCGCCCCTGATTCCCTGCCTCTGATTCCCTGCCTCTGATTCCCTGCCTCTGATCCCGGGCCTCTGATTCCACGCCTCTCTTTCCGTGTCTCTGATTCCCTGCATCTGATACCCTGCCTCTCATTCCCTGCCACTATTTCCGTGCATCTTTCTCTGCATCTTGTTTCCCACATCTCATTTCCCCCCTCTGATAACCCGCCTCTGATTCCATGCCTGTGATACCCTGCCTCAGATTCCGCGCCTCAGATTCCCCGACTCAGATTCCCCGCCTCAGATTCCCCGCCTCAGATTCCCTGCCTCAGATTCCCTGCCTCAGATTCCCTGCCTCAGATTCCCTTCATCTGATTCCCATCATTTTATTCCCTGCATCTGATTCCCCGCCTCTGATTCCCCGCCTCTGATTCCCTGCCTCTGATTCCCCACCTCTGATTCCCTGCCTCAGATTCCCTGGCTCAGATTCCCTGCTTCAGATTACCTGCCTCAGATTCCCTGCCTCTGATTCCCCGCATCTGATTCACCGCCTCTTATTCCCCGCCTCTGATTCCCGCCTCTGATTCCCTGCCTCTGATTCCCGCCTCTGAATCCCCGCCTCTGATTCCTCGCCTCTGATTCCCTGCCTCAGATTCCCCGGCTCTGATTCCCTGCCTCAGATTCCGTGCCTCAAATTCCCTGCCTCTGATTCCCCGCATCTGATTCCCCGCCTATGATTCCCCGCCTCTGATTCCTCGCATCTGATTCCCCGCCTCTGATTCCCCACCTCTGATTCCACGCCTCTGATTCCCCGCCTCTGATTCCCCGCCTCAGATTCCCCAGCTCTGATTCCCTGCCTCAGATTCCCTGCCTCAGATTCCCTGCATCTGATTCCCCGCCTCTGATTCCTCGCCTCTGATTCCCCGCCTCTGATTCCCCGCCTCTGAATCCCAGCCTCTGAATCCCCGCCTCTGATTCCCCGCCTCTGTTTCCCCGCCTCGGATTCCCCGCCTCTGATTCCCCGCCTCTGATTCCCTGCCTCTGATTACCCGCCTCCCTTTCCGCGCAACTTTCCCGGCCTCCGTTTCCCCACTTCTCTTTCCCCGCCTCAGATTCCACGCCTCTGATTCCTCGCCTCTGAATCCCCACCTTTCATTCCCCGCCTCTCTTTCCCTGCCCCTATTTCCGCGCCTCTTTCTCTGCCTCTCTTTCCCCACATCTCTTTTCCTCCCACTGATTCCCCGCCTCTGATTCCCCTCCTCTGATTCCCCGCCTCTGATTCCCCGCCTCTGATTCCACGCCTATGATTCCCCACCTCTGATTCCACTCCTCTGATTCCCTGCCTCTGATTCCCTGCCTCTGATTCCCTGCCTCTGATTCCCCGCCTCTGATTCCCTGCCTCTGATTCCCTGCCTCTGATTCCCTGCCTCTGATCCCGGGCCTCTGATTCCACGCCTCTCTTTCCGTGTCTCTGATTCCCTGCCTCTGATACCCTGCCTCTCATTCCCTGCCTCTATTTCCGTGCATCTTTCTCTGCATCTTGTTTCCCACATCTCATTTCCCCCCTCTGATAACCCGCCTCTGATTCCATGCCTGTGATTCCCTGCCTCAGATTCCCCGCCTCAGATTCCCTGACTCAGATTCCCCGCCTCAGATTCCCCGCCTCAGATTCCCTGCCTCAGATTCCCTGCCTCAGATTCCCTGCCTCAGATTCCCTTCATCTGATTCCCATCATTTGATTCCCTGCATCTGATTCCCCGCCTCTGATTCCCCGCCTCTGATTCCCTGCCTCTGATTCCCCACCTCTGATTCCCTGCCTCAGATTCCCTGGCTTAGATTCCCTGCTTCAGATTCCCTGCCTCAGATTCCCTGCCTCAGATTCCCTTCATCTGATTCCCATCATTTTATTCCCTGCATCTGATTCCCCGCCTCTGATTCCCCGCCTCTGATTCCCTGCCTCTGATTCCCCACCTCTGATTCCCTGCCTCAGATTCCCTGGCTCAGATTCCCTGCTTCAGATTCCCTGCCTCAGATTCCCTGCCTCTGATTCCCCGCATCTGATTCACCGCCTCTTATTCCCCGCCTCTGATTCCCGCCTCTGATTCCCTGCCTCTGATTCCCGCCTCTGAATCCCCGCCTCTGATTCCTCGCCTCTGATTCCCTGCCTCAGATTCCCCGGCTCTGATTCCCTGCCTCAGATTCCGTGCCTCAAATTCCCTGCCTCTGATTCCCCGCATCTGATTCCCCGCCTATGATTCCCCGCCTCTGATTCCTCGCATCTGATTCCCCGCCTCTGATTCCCCACCTCTGATTCCACGCCTCTGATTCCCCGCCTCTGATTCCCCGCCTCAGATTCCCCAGCTCTGATTCCCTGCCTCAGATTCCCTGCCTCAGATTCCCTGCATCTGATTCCCCGCCTCTGATTCCTCGCCTCTGATTCCCCGCCTCTGATTCCCCGCCTCTGAATCCCAGCCTCTGAATCCCCGCCTCTGATTCCCCGCCTCTGTTTCCCCGCCTCGGATTCCCCGCCTCTGATTCCCCGCCTCTGATTCCCTGCCTCTGATTACCCGCCTCCCTTTCCGCGCAACTTTCCCGGCCTCCGTTTCCCCACTTCTCTTTCCCCGCCTCAGATTCCACGCCTCTGATTCCTCGCCTCTGAATCCCCACCTTTCATTCCCCGCCTCTCTTTCCCTGCCCCTATTTCCGCGCCTCTTTCTCTGCCTCTCTTTCCCCACATCTCTTTTCCTCCCACTGATTCCCCGCCTCTGATTCCCCTCCTCTGATTCCCCGCCTCTGATTCCCCGCCTCTGATTCCACGCCTATGATTCCCCACCTCTGATTCCACTCCTCTGATTCCCTGCCTCTGATTCCCTGCCTCTGATTCCCTGCCTCTGATTCCCCGCCTCTGATTCCCTGCCTCTGATTCCCTGCCTCTGATTCCCTGCCTCTGATCCCGGGCCTCTGATTCCACGCCTCTCTTTCCGTGTCTCTGATTCCCTGCCTCTGATACCCTGCCTCTCATTCCCTGCCTCTATTTCCGTGCATCTTTCTCTGCATCTTGTTTCCCACATCTCATTTCCCCCCTCTGATAACCCGCCTCTGATTCCATGCCTGTGATTCCCTGCCTCAGATTCCCCGCCTCAGATTCCCTGACTCAGATTCCCCGCCTCAGATTCCCCGCCTCAGATTCCCTGCCTCAGATTCCCTGCCTCAGATTCCCTGCCTCAGATTCCCTTCATCTGATTCCCATCATTTGATTCCCTGCATCTGATTCCCCGCCTCTGATTCCCCGCCTCTGATTCCCTGCCTCTGATTCCCCACCTCTGATTCCCTGCCTCAGATTCCCTGGCTTAGATTCCCTGCTTCAGATTCCCTGCCTCAGATTCTCTGCCTCTGATTCCCCGCATCTGATTCACCGCCTCTGATTCCCCACCTCTGATTCCCGCCTCTGATTCCCTGCCTCTGATTCCCGCCTCTGAATCCCCGCCTCTGATTCCTCGCCTCTGATTCCCTGCCTCAGATTCCCCGGCTCTGATTCCCTGCCTCAGATTCCCTGCCTCAGATTCCCTGCCTCCGATTCCCCGCCTCTGATTCCCCGCCTATGATTCCCCGCCTCTGATTCCCAGCCTCTGAATCCCCACCTCTGAATCCCCTCCTCTGATTCCCCACCTCTGATTCCACTCCTCTGATTCCCTGCCTCTGATTCCCTGCCTCTGATTCCCTGCCTCTGATTCCCCGCCTCTGATTCCCTGCCTCTGATTCCCTGCCTCTGATTCCCTGCCTCTGATCCCGGGCCTCTGATTCCACGCCTCTCTTTCCGTGTCTCTGATTCCCTGCCTCTGATACCCTGCCTCTCATTCCCTGCCTCTATTTCCGTGCATCTTTCTCTGCATCTTGTTTCCCACATCTCATTTCCCCCCTCTGATAACCCGCCTCTGATTCCATGCCTGTGATTCCCTGCCTCAGATTCCCCGCCTCAGATTCCCTGACTCAGATTCCCCGCCTCAGATTCCCCGCCTCAGATTCCCTGCCTCAGATTCCCTGCCTCAGATTCCCTGCCTCAGATTCCCTTCATCTGATTCCCATCATTTGATTCCCTGCATCTGATTCCCCGCCTCTGATTCCCCGCCTCTGATTCCCTGCCTCTGATTCCCCACCTCTGATTCCCTGCCTCAGATTCCCTGGCTTAGATTCCCTGCTTCAGATTCCCTGCCTCAGATTCTCTGCCTCTGATTCCCCGCATCTGATTCACCGCCTCTGATTCCCCACCTCTGATTCCCGCCTCTGATTCCCTGCCTCTGATTCCCGCCTCTGAATCCCCGCCTCTGATTCCTCGCCTCTGATTCCCTGCCTCAGATTCCCCGGCTCTGATTCCCTGCCTCAGATTCCCTGCCTCAGATTCCCTGCCTCCGATTCCCCGCCTCTGATTCCCCGCCTATGATTCCCCGCCTCTGATTCCCAGCCTCTGAATCCCCACCTGTGAATCCCCTCCTCTGATTCCCCGCCTCTGTTTCCCCGCCTCTGATTCCCCGCCTCTGAATCCCCGCCTCTGATTCCACGCCTCTGATTCCCCGCCTCTGATTCCAGGCCTCTTATTCCCCGCCTCTGATTCCCCACCTCTGATTGCCTGCCACTGATTGCCCGCCTCTGATTCCCCGCCTCTGATTCCCCGCCTCTGATTCCCCACCTCTGTCTGTATGCCTCTCTTTCGCCTCCGCTTTTTCCCCTACACTCTTTCCGCGCCTCTCTTTCCCTCCCTCAATTTCAACAACTCTGTTTGATCTGTTCTGTGTACCTCATTTTCAACACACAAGTTCCAACCACTATGTTTCACCCATCACTTTCCCCGCCTCTATTTCTCCGCCTATGTTTAGCCGCCTCTGTTTACCCACCTCTTTCACCGACTCAGATTCCCCGCCTCTGATTCCCCACCTCTGTCTCTATGACTCTCTTTCGCCTCCACTCTTTCCCCTCCACTCTTTCCGTGCCTGTCTTTCCCTCCCTCAATTTACACAACACTGTTTGATCTGTTTTGTGTACCTCATTTTAAACACACAAGTTAAAACCACTATGTTTTGCCCGCCTCTTTTCCCGCCTCTATTTATCCACCTATGTTTACCTGCCTCTGTTTACCCGCCTATTTCCCCGCCTCTGATTCCCCACCTTTCATTCCCCGCCTCTCTTTCCCTGCCTCTATTTTCGCGCCTCTTTCACTGCCTCTCTTTCCTCACATCTCTTTTCCTCCCGCTGATTCCCCGCCTCTGATTCCCCGCCTCTGATTCCCCGCCTCTGATTCCCTGCCTCAGATTCCCTGCCTCAGATTCCCTGCCTCAGATTCCCTGCCTCTGATTCTCTGCCTCTGATTCCCCGCCTCTTATTCCCTGCCTCTGATTCCCCGCCTCTGATTCCCAGCCTCTGATTCCCTGCCTCAGATTCCCCGGCTCTGATTCACTGCATCAGCTTCCCTGCCTCAGATTCCCTGCCTCTGAATCCCCGCCTCTGATTCCCTGCCTCTGATTCCCCGCCTCTGATTCCCCGCCTCAGATTCCCTGCCTCAGATTCCCTGCCTCAGAATCCCTGCCTCTGATTCCCCGCCTCTGAATCCCCGCCTCTGATTCCCTGCCTCTGTTTCCCCACCTCTGATTCCCCGCCTCTGATTCCCCGCCTCAGATTACCCGGCTCTGATTCCCTGCCTGAGATTCCCTGCGTCCGATTCCCCGCCTCTGATTCCTCGCCTCTGATTCCCCGCCTCTGATTCCCCGCCTCTGAATCCCAGCCTCTGAATCCCCGCCTCTGATTCCCCGCCTCTGTTTCCCCGCCTCGGATTCCCCGCCTCTGATTCCCCGCCTCTGATTCCCTGCCTCTGATTACCCGCCTCCCTTTCCGCGCAACTTTCCCGGCCTCCGTTTCCCCACTTCTCTTTCCCCGCCTCTGATTCCTCGCCTCTGATTTCCCACCTTTCATTCCCCGCCTCTCTTTCCCTGCCCCTATTTCCGCGCATCTTTCTCTGCCTCTCTTTCCCCACATCTCTTTTCCTCCCACTGATTCCCCGCCTCTGATTCCCCTCCTCTGATTCCCCGCCTCTGATTCCCCGCCTCTGATTCCCCGCCTCTGATTCCCCGCCTCTGATTCCCCTCCTCTGATTCCCTGCCTCGATTCCCTGCCTCTGATTCCCTGCCTCTGATTCCCCGCCCCTGATTCCCTGCCTCTGATTCCCTGCCTCTGATTCCCTGCCTCTGATCCCGGGCCTCTGATTCCACGCCTCTCTTTCCGTGTCTCTGATTCCCTGCATCTGATACCCTGCCTCTCATTCCCTGCCACTATTTCCGTGCATATTTCTCTGCATCTTGTTTCCCACATCTCATTTCCCCCCTCTGATAACCCGCCTCTGATTCCATGCCTGTGATTCCCTGCCTCAGATTCCCCGCCTCAGATTCCCTGACTCAGATTCCCCGCCTAAGATTCCCCGCCTCAGATTCCCTGCCTCAGATTCCCTGCCTCAGATTCCCTGCCTCAGATTCCCTTCATCTGATTCCCATCATTTTATTCCCTGCATCTGATTCCCCGCCTCTGATTCCCCGCCTCTGATTCCCTGCCTCTGATTCCCCACCTCTGATTCCCTGCCTCAGATTCCCTGGCTCAGATTCCCTGCTTCAGATTCCCTGCCTCAGATTCCCTGCCTCTGATTCCCCGCATCTGATTCACCGCCTCTGATTCCCCGCCTCTGATTCCCGCCTCTGATTCCCTGCCTCTGATTCCCGCCTCTGAATCCCCGCCTCTGATTCCTCGCCTCTGATTCCCTGCCTCAGATTCCCCGGCTCTGATTCCCTGCCTCAGATTCCCTGCCTCAGATTCCCTGCCTCCGATTCCCCGCCTCTGATTCCCCGCCTATGATTCCCCGCCTCTGATTCCCAGCCTCTGAATCCCCACCTCTGAATCCCCGCCTCTGATTCCCCGCCTCTGTTTCCCCGCCTCTGATTCCCCGCCTCTGAATCCCCGCCTCTGATTCCACGCCTCTGATTCCCCGCCTCTGATTCCAGGCCTCTTATTCCCCAGCTCTGATTCCCTGCCTCAGATTCCCTGCCTCAGATTCCCTGCCTCCGATTCCCCGCCTCTGATTCCCCGCCTATGATTCCCCGCCTCTGATTCCCCGCCTCTGATTCCCCACCTCTGTCTGTATGCCTCTCTTTCGCCTCCGCTTTTTCCCCTACACTCTTTCCGCGCCTCTCTTTCCCTCCCTCAATTTCAACAACTCTGTTTGATCTGTTCTGTGTACCTCATTTTCAACACACAAGTTCCAACCACTATGTTTCACCCATCACTTTCCCCGCCTCTATTTCTCCGCCTATGTTTAGCCGCCTCTGTTTACCCACCTCTTTCACCGACTCAGATTCCCCGCCTCTGATTCCCCACCTCTGTCTCTATGACTCTCTTTCGCCTCCACTCTTTCCCCTCCACTCTTTCCGTGCCTGTCTTTCCCTCCCTCAATTTACACAACACTGTTTGATCTGTTTTGTGTACCTCATTTTAAACACACAAGTTCCAACCACTATGTTTTGCCCGCCTCTTTTCCCGCCTCTATTTATCCACCTATGTTTACCTGCCTCTGTTTACCCGCCTATTTCCCCGCCTCTGATTCCCCACCTTTCATTCCCCGCCTCTCTTTCCCTGCCTCTATTTTCGCGCCTCTTTCACTGCCTCTCTTTCCTCACATCTCTTTTCCTCCCGCTGATTCCCCGCCTCTGATTCCCCGCCTCTGATTCCCCGCCTCTGATTCCCTGCCTCAGATTCCCTGCCTCAGATTCCCTGCCTCAGATTCCCTGCCTCTGATTCTCTGCCTCTGATTCCCCGCCTCTTATTCCCTGCCTCTGATTCCCCGCCTCTGATTCCCAGCCTCTGATTCCCTGCCTCAGATTCCCCGGCTCTGATTCACTGCATCAGCTTCCCTGCCTCAGATTCCCTGCCTCTGAATCCCCGCCTCTGATTCCCTGCCTCTGATTCCCCGCCTCTGATTCCCCGCCTCAGATTCCCTGCCTCAGATTCCCTGCCTCAGAATCCCTGCCTCTGATTCCCCGCCTCTGAATCCCCGCCTCTGATTCCCTGCCTCTGTTTCCCCACCTCTGATTCCCCGCCTCTGATTCCCCGCCTCAGATTACCCGGCTCTGATTCCCTGCCTGAGATTCCCTGCGTCCGATTCCCCGCCTCTGATTCCTCGCCTCTGATTCCCCGCCTCTGATTCCCCGCCTCTGAATCCCAGCCTCTGAATCCCCGCCTCTGATTCCCCGCCTCTGTTTCCCCACCTCGGATTCCCCGCCTCTGATTCCCCGCCTCTGATTCCCTGCCTCTGATTACCCGCCTCCCTTTCCGCGCAACTTTCCCGGCCTCCGTTTCCCCACTTCTCTTTCCCCGCCTCTGATTCCTCGCCTCTGATTTCCCACCTTTCATTCCCCGCCTCTCTTTCCCTGCCCCTATTTCCGCGCATCTTTCTCTGCCTCTCTTTCCCCACATCTCTTTTCCTCCCACTGATTCCCCGCCTCTGATTCCCCTCCTCTGATTCCCCGCCTCTGATTCCCCGCCTCTGATTCCCCGCCTCTGATTCCCCGCCTCTGATTCCCCTCCTCTGATTCCCTGCCTCGATTCCCTGCCTCTGATTCCCTGCCTCTGATTCCCCGCCCCTGATTCCCTGCCTCTGATTCCCTGCCTCTGATTCCCTGCCTCTGATCCCGGGCCTCTGATTCCACGCCTCTCTTTCCGTGTCTCTGATTCCCTGCATCTGATACCCTGCCTCTCATTCCCTGCCACTATTTCCGTGCATATTTCTCTGCATCTTGTTTCCCACATCTCATTTCCCCCCTCTGATAACCCGCCTCTGATTCCATGCCTGTGATTCCCTGCCTCAGATTCCCCGCCTCAGATTCCCTGACTCAGATTCCCCGCCTAAGATTCCCCGCCTCAGATTCCCTGCCTCAGATTCCCTGCCTCAGATTCCCTGCCTCAGATTCCCTTCATCTGATTCCCATCATTTTATTCCCTGCATCTGATTCCCCGCCTCTGATTCCCCGCCTCTGATTCCCTGCCTCTGATTCCCCACCTCTGATTCCCTGCCTCAGATTCCCTGGCTCAGATTCCCTGCTTCAGATTCCCTGCCTCAGATTCCCTGCCTCTGATTCCCCGCATCTGATTCACCGCCTCTGATTCCCCGCCTCTGATTCCCGCCTCTGATTCCCTGCCTCTGATTCCCGCCTCTGAATCCCCGCCTCTGATTCCTCGCCTCTGATTCCCTGCCTCAGATTCCCCGGCTCTGATTCCCTGCCTCAGATTCCCTGCCTCAGATTCCCTGCCTCCGATTCCCCGCCTCTGATTCCCCGCCTATGATTCCCCGCCTCTGATTCCCAGCCTCTGAATCCCCACCTCTGAATCCCCGCCTCTGATTCCCCGCCTCTGTTTCCCCGCCTCTGATTCCCCGCCTCTGAATCCCCGCCTCTGATTCCACGCCTCTGATTCCCCGCCTCTGATTCCAGGCCTCTTATTCCCCAGCTCTGATTCCCTGCCTCAGATTCCCTGCCTCAGATTCCCTGCCTCCGATTCCCCGCCTCTGATTCCCCGCCTATGATTCCCCGCCTCTGATTCCCAGCCTCTGAATCCCCACCTCTGAAACCCCGCCTCTGATTCCCCGCCTCTGTTTCCCCGCCTCTGATTCCCCGCCTCTGAATCCCCGCCTCTGATTCCACGCCTCTGATTCCCCGCCTCTGATTCCAGGCCTCTTATTCCCCGCCTCTGATTCCCCACCTCTGATTGCCTGCCACTGATTGCCCGCCTCTGATTCCCCGCCTCTGATTCCCCGCCTCTGATTCCCCACCTCTGTCTGTATGCCTCTCTTTCGCCTCCGCTTTTTCCCCTACACTCTTTCCGCACCTCTCTTTCCCTCCCTCAATTTCAACAACTCTGTTTGATCTGTTCTGTGTACCTCATTTTCAACACACAAGTTCCAACCACTATGTTTCACCCATCACTTTCCCCGCCTCTATTTCTCCGCCTATGTTTACCCGCCTCTGTTTACCCACCTCTTTCACCGACTCTGATTCCCCGCCTCTGATTCCCCACCTCTGTCTCTATGACTCTCTTTCGCCTCCACTCTTTCCCCTCCACTCTTTCCGTGCCTGTCTTTCCCTCCCTCAATTTCAACAACACTGTTTGATCTGTTTTGTGTACCTCATTTTAAACACACAAGTTCCAACCACTATGTTTTGCCCGCCTCTTTTCCCGCCTCTATTTATCCACCTATGTTTACCTGCCTCTGTTTACCCGCCTATTTCCCCGCCTCTGATTCCCCACCTTTCATTCCCCGCCTCTCTTTCCCTGCCTCTATTTTCGCGCCTCTTTCACTGCCTCTCTTTCCTCACATCTCTTTTCCTCCCGCTGATTCCCCGCCTCTGATTCCCCGCCTCTGATTCCCTGCCTCTGATTCCCCGCCTCTGATTCCCTGCCTCAGATTCCCTGCCTCAGATTCCCTGCCTCAGATTCCCTGCCTCTGATTCCCCGCCTCTGATTCCCCGCCTCTTATTCCCCGCCTCTGATTCCCCGCCTCTGATTCCCCGCCTCTGATTCCCTGCCTCAGATTCCCCGGCTCTGATTCACTGCATCAGCTTCCCTGCCTCAGATTCCCTGCCTCTGAATCCCCGCCTCTGATTCCCTGCCTCTGATTCCCCGCCTCTGATTCCCCGCCTCAGATTCCCTGCCTCAGATTCCCTGCCTCAGATTCCCTGCCTCTGATTCCCCGCCTCTGATTCCCCGCCTCTGATTCCCTGCCTCTGTTTCCCCGCCTCTGATTCCCCGCCTCTGATTCCCCGCCTCCCTTTCCGCGCAACTTTCCCGGCCTCCGTTTCCCCACTTCTCTTTCCCCGCCTCAGATTCCACGCCTCTGATTCCTCGCCTCTGATTCCCCACCTTTCATTCCCCACCTCTCTTTCCCTGCCCCTATTTCCGCGCCTCTTTCTCTGCCTCTCTTTCCCCACATCTCTTTTCCTCCCACTGATTCCCCGCCTCTGATTCCCCTCCTCTGATTCCCCGCCTCTGATTCCCCGCCTCTGATTCCCCGCCTCTGATTCCCCGCCTCTGATTCCCCTCCTCTGATTCCCTGCCTCGATTCCCTGCCTCTGATTCCCTGCCTCTGATTCCCCGCCCCTGATTCCCTGCCTCTGATTCCCTGCCTCTGATTCCCTGCCTCTGATCCCGGGCCTCTGATTCCACGCCTCTCTTTCCGTGTCTCTGATTCCCTGCATCTGATACCCTGCCTCTCATTCCCTGCCACTATTTCCGTGCATCTTTCTCTGCATCTTGTTTCCCACATCTCATTTCCCCCCTCTGATAACCCGCCTCTGATTCCATGCCTGTGATTCCCTGCCTCAGATTCCCCGCCTCAGATTCCCCGACTCAGATTCCCCGCCTCAGATTCCCCGCCTCAGATTCCCTGCCTCAGATTCCCTGCCTCAGATTCCCTGCCTCAGATTCCCTTCATCTGATTCCCATCATTTTATTCCCTGCATCTGATTCCCCGCCTCTGATTCCCCGCCTCTGATTCCCTGCCTCTGATTCCCCACCTCTGATTCCCTGCCTCAGATTCCCTGGCTCAGATTCCCTGCTTCAGATTCCCTGCCTCAGATTCCCTGCCTCTGATTCCCCGCATCTGATTCACCGCCTCTTATTCCCCGCCTCTGATTCCCGCCTCTGATTCCCTGCCTCTGATTCCCGCCTCTGAATCCCCGCCTCTGATTCCTCGCCTCTGATTCCCTGCCTCAGATTCCCCGGCTCTGATTTCCTGCCTCAGATTCCGTGCCTCAAATTCCCTGCCTCTGATTCCCCGCATCTGATTCCCCGCCTATGATTCCCCGCCTCTGATTCCTCGCATCTGATTCCCCGCCTCTGATTCCCCACCTCTGATTCCACGCCTCTGATTCCCCGCCTCTGATTCCCCGCCTCAGATTCCCCAGCTCTGATTCCCTGCCTCAGATTCCCTGCCTCAGATTCCCTGCGTCTGATTCCCCGCCTCTGATTCCTCGCCTCTGATTCCCCGCCTCTTATTCCCCGCCTCTGAATCCCAGCCTCTGAATCCCCGCCTCTGATTCCCCGCCTCTGTTTCCCCGCCTCGGATTCCCCGCCTCTGATTCCCTGCCTCTGATTACCCGCCTCCCTTTCCGCGCAACTTTCCCGGCCTCCGTTTCCCCACTTCTCTTTCCCCGCCTCAGATTCCACGCCTCTGATTCCTCGCCTCTGAATCCCCACCTTTCATTCCCCGCCTCTCTTTCCCTGCCCCTATTTCCGCGCCTCTTTCTCTGCCTCTCTTTCCCCACATCTCTTTTCCTCCCACTGATTCCCCGCCTCTGATTCCCCTCCTCTGATTCCCCGCCTCTGATTCCCCGCCTCTGATTCCACGCCTCTGATTCCCCGCCTCTGATTCCACTCCTCTGATTCCCTGCCTCTGATTCCCTGCCTCTGATTCCCTGCCTCTGATTCCCCGCCTCTGATTCCCTGCCTCTGATTCCCTGCCTCTGATTCCCTGCCTCTGATCCCGGGCCTCTGATTCCACGCCTCTCTTTCCGTGTCTCTGATTCCCTGCCTCTGATACCCTGCCTCTCATTCCCTGCCTCTATTTCCGTGCATCTTTCTCTGCATCTTGTTTCCCACATCTCATTTCCCCCCTCTGATAACCCGCCTCTGATTCCATGCCTGTGATTCCCTGCCTCAGATTCCCCGCCTCAGATTCCCTGACTCAGATTCCCCGCCTCAGATTCCCCGCCTCAGTTTCCCTGCCTCAGATTCCCTGCCTCAGATTCCCTGCCTCAGATTCCCTTCATCTGATTCCCATCATTTGATTCCCTGCATCTGATTCCCCGCCTCTGATTCCCCGCCTCTGATTCCCTGCCTCTGAATCCCCACCTCTGATTCCCTGCCTCAGATTCCCTGGCTTAGATTCCCTGCTTCAGATTCCCTGCCTCAGATTCTCTGCCTCTGATTCCCCGCATCTGATTCACCGCCTCTGATTCCCCACCTCTGATTCCCGCCTCTGATTCCCTGCCTCTGATTCCCGCCTCTGAATCCCCGCCTCTGATTCCTCGCCTCTGATTCCCTGCCTCAGATTCCCCGGCTCTGATTCCCTGCCTCAGATTCCCTGCCTCAGATTCCCTGCCTCCGATTCCCCGCCTCTGATTCCCCGCCTATGATTCCCCGCCTCTGATTCCCAGCCTCTGAATCCCCACCTCTGAATCCCCTCCTCTGATTCCCCGCCTCTGTTTCCCCGCCTCTGATTCCCCGCCTCTGAATCCCCGCCTCTGATTCCACGCCTCTGATTCCCCGCCTCTGATTCCAGGCCTCTTATTCCCCGCCTCTGATTCCCCACCTCTGATTGCCTGCCACTGATTGCCCGCCTCTGATTCCCCGCCTCTGATTCCCCGCCTCTGATTCCCCACCTCTGTCTGTATTCCTCTCTTTCGCCTCCGCTTTTTCCCCTACACTCTTTCCGCGCCTCTCTTTCCCTCCCTCAATTTCAACAACTCTGTTTGATCTGTTCTGTGTACCTCATTTTCAACACACAAGTTCCAACCACTATGTTTCACCCATCACTTTCCCCGCCTCTATTTCTCCGCCTATGTTTAGCCGCCTCTGTTTACCCACCTCTTTCACCGACTCAGATTCCCCGCCTCTGATTCCCCACCTCTGTCTCTATGACTCTCTTTCGCCTCCACTCTTTCCCCTCCACTCTTTCCATGCCTGTCTTTCCCTCCCTCAATTTACACAACACTGTTTGATCTGTTTTGTGTACCTCATTTTAAACACACAAGTTCCAACCACTATGTTTTGCCCGCCTCTTTTCCCGCCTCTATTTATCCACCTATGTTTACCTGCCTCTGTTTACCCGCCTATTTCCCCGCCTCTGATTCCCCACCTTTCATTCCCCGCCTCTCTTTCCCTGCCTCTATTTTCGCGCCTCTTTCACTGCCTCTCTTTCCTCACATCTCTTTTCCTCCCGCTGATTCCCCGCCTCTGATTCCCCGCCTCTGATTCCCTGCCTCTGATTCCCTGCCTCAGATTCCCTGCCTCAGATTCCCTGCCTCAGATTCCCTGCCTCTGATTCTCCGCCTCTGATTCCCCGCCTCTTATTCCCTGCCTCTGATTCCCCGCCTCTGATTCCCAGCCTCTGATTCCCTGCCTCAGATTCCCCGGCTCTGATTCACTGCATCAGCTTCCCTGCCTCAGATTCCCTGCCTCTGAATCCCCGCCTCTGATTCCCTGCCTCTGATTCCCCGCCTCTGATTCCCCGCCTCAGATTCCCTGCCTCAGATTCCCTGCCTCAGAATCCCTGCCTCTGATTCCCCGCCTCTGAATCCCCTCCTCTGATTCCCTGCCTCTGTTTCCCCACCTCTGATTCCCCGCCTCTGATTCCCCGCCTCAGATTACCCGGCTCTGATTCCCTGCCTGAGATTCCCTGCGTCCGATTCCCCGCCTCTGATTCCTCGCCTCTGATTCCCCGCCTCTGATTCCCCGCCTCTGAATCCCAGCCTCTGAATCCCCGCCTCTGATTCCCCGCCTCTGTTTCCCCGCCTCGGATTCCCCGCCTCTGATTCCCCGCCTCTGATTCCCTGCCTCTGATTACCCGCCTCCCTTTCCGCGCAACTTTCCCGGCCTCCGTTTCCCCACTTCTCTTTCCCCGCCTCTGATTCCTCGCCCCTGATTCCCCGCCTCTGATTCCCCGCCTCTGATTCCCCGCCTCTGATTCCCCGCCTCTGATTCCCCGCCTCTGATTCCCCTCCTCTGATTCCCTGCCTCGATTCCCTGCCTCTGATTCCCTGCCTCAGATTCCCTGCCTCAGATTCCCTGCCTCCGATTCCCCGCCTCTGATTCCCCGCCTATGATTCCCCGCCTCTGATTCCCAGCCTCTGAATCCCCACCTCTGAATCCCCGCCTCTGATTCCCCGCCTCTGTTTCCCCGCCTCTGATTCCCCGCCTCTGAATCCCCGCCTCTGATTCCACGCCTCTGATTCCCCGCCTCTGATTCCAGGCCTCTTATTCCCCGCCTCTGATACCCCACCTCTGATTGCCTGCCACTGATTGCCCGCCTCTGATTCCCCGCCTCTGATTCCCCGCCTCTGATTCCCCACCTCTGTCTGTATGCCTCTCTTTCGCCTCCGCTATTTCCCCTACACTCTTTCCGCGCCTCTCTTTCCCTCCCTCAATTTCAACAACTCTGTTTGATCTGTTCTGTGTACCTCATTTTCAACACACAAGTTCCAACCACTATGTTTCACCCATCACTTTCCCCGCCTCTATTTCTCCGCCTATGTTTACCCGCCTCTGTTTACCCACCTCATTCACCGACTCTGATTCCCCGCCTCTGATTCCCCACCTCTGTCTCTATGACTCTCTTTCGCCTCCACTCTTTCCCCTCCACTCTTTCCGTGCCTGTCTTTCCCTCCCTCAATCTCAACAACACTGTTTGATCTGTTTTGTGTACCTCATTTTAAACACACAAGTTCCAACCACTATGTTTCACCCATCACTTTCCCCGCCTCTATTTATCCACCTATGTTTACCTGCCTCTGTTTACCCGCCTATTTCCCCGCCTCTGATTCCCCACCTTTCATACCCCGCCTCTCTTTCCCTGCCTCTATTTTCGCGCCTCTTTCACTGCCTCTCTTTCCTCACATCTCTTTTCCTCCCGCTGATTCCCCGCCTCTGATTCCCTGCCTCTGATTCCCTGCCTCTGATTCCCCGCCTCTGATTCCCTGCCTCAGATTCCCTGCCTCAGATTCCCTGCCTCAGATTCCCTGCCTCTGATTCCCCGCCTCTGATTCCCCGCCTCTTATTCCCCGCCTCTGATTCCCCGCCTCTGATTCCCCGCCTCTGATTCCCTGCCTCAGATTCCCCGGCTCTGATTCACTGCATCAGCTTCCCTGCCTCAGATTCCCTGCCTCTGAATCCCCGCCTCTGATTCCCTGCCTCTGATTCCCCGCCTATGATTCCCTGCCTCAGATTCCCTGCCTCAGATTCCCTGCCTCAGATTCCCTGCCTCTGATTCCCCGCCTCTGATTCCCCGCCTCTGATTCCCTGCCTCTGTTTCCCCACCTCTGATTCCCCGCCTCTGATTCCCCGCCTCAGATTACCCGGCTCTGATTCCCTGCCTGAGATTCCCTGCGTCCGATTCCCCGCCTCTGATTCCTCGCCTCTGATTCCCCGCCTCTGATTCCCCGCCTCTGAATCCCAGCCTCTGAATCCCCACCTCTGATTCCCCGCCTCTGTTTCCCCGCCTCGGATTCCCCGCCTCTGATTCCCCGCCTCTGATTCCCTGCCTCTGATTACCCGCCTCCCTTTCCGCGCAACTTTCCCGGCCTCCGTTTCCCCACTTCTCTTTCCCCGCCTCAGATTCCACGCCTCTGATTCCTCGCCTCTGATTCCCCACCTTTCATTCCCCGCCTCTCTTTCCCTGCCCCTATTTCCGCACCTCTTTCTCTGCCTCTCTTTCCCCACATCTCTTTTCCTCCCACTGATTCCCCGCCTCTGATTCCCCTCCTCTGATACCCCGCCTCTGATTCCCCGCCTCTGATTCCCCGCCTCTGATTCCCCGCCTCTGATTCCCCTCCTCTGATTCCCTGCCTCGATTCCCTGCCTCTGATTCCCTGCCTCTGATTCCCCGCCTCTGATTCCCCGCCTCTGATTCCCTGCCTCTGATTCCCTGCCTCTGATCCCGGGCCTCTGATTCCACGCCTCTCTTTCCGTGTGTCTGATTCCCTGCATCTGATACCCTGCCTCTCATTCCCTGCCTCTATTTCCGTGCATCTTTCTCTGCATCTTGTTTCCCACATCTCATTTCCCCCCTCTGATAACCCGCCTCTGATTCCATGCCTGTGATTCCCTGCCTCAGATTCCCCGCCTCAGATTCCCCGACTCAGATTCCCCGCCTCAGATTCCCCGCCTCAGATTCCCTGCCTCAGATTCCCTGCCTCAGATTCCCTGCCTCAGATTCCGTGCCTCAGATATTCTTCATCTGATTCCCTTCATTTGATTCCCTGCATCTGATTCCCCGCCTCTGATTCCCCGCCTCTGATTCCCCGCCTCTGATTCCCCACCTCTGATTCCCTGCCTCAGATTCCCTGGCTCAGATTCCCTGCTTCAGATTCCCTGCCTCAGATTCCCTGCCTCTGATTCCCCGCATCTGATTCACCGCCTCTGATTCCCCGCCTCTGATTCCCGTCTCTGATTCCCTGCCTCTGATTCCCGCCTCTGAATCCCCGCCTCTGATTCCTCGCCTCTGATTCCCTGCCTCAGATTCCCTGGCTCTGATTCCCTGCCTCAGATTCCCTGCCTCAGATTCCTTGCCTCCGATTCCCCGCCTCTGATTCCCCGCCTATGATTCCCCGCCTCTGATTCCCAGCCTCTGAATCCCCACCTCTGAATCCCCGCCTCTGATTCCACGCCTCTGTTTCCCCGCCTCTGATTCCCCGCCTCTGAATCCCCGCCTCTGATTCCACGCCTCTCATACCCCGCCTCTGATTCCCGGCCTCTTATTCCCCGCCTCTGATTCCCCACCTCTGATTGCCTGCCACTGATTGCCCGCCTCTGATTCCCCGCCTCTGATTCCCCGCCTCTGATTCCCCACCTCTGTCTGTATGCCTCTCTTTCGCCT
This sequence comes from Narcine bancroftii, assembly GCF_036971445.1. Classification (NCBI taxonomy): domain Eukaryota; kingdom Metazoa; phylum Chordata; class Chondrichthyes; order Torpediniformes; family Narcinidae; genus Narcine; species Narcine bancroftii. The sequence continues at coordinate 91,485,766 of NC_091481.1, forward strand.
CCGCTTTTTCCCCTACACTCTTTCCGCGCCTCTCTTTCCCTCCCTCAATTTCAACAACTCTGTTTGATCTGTTCTGTGTACCTCATTTTCAACACACAAGTTCCAACCACTATGTTTCACCCATCACTTTCCCCGCCTCTATTTCTCCGCCTATGTTTACCCACCTCTGTTTACCCACCTCTTTCACCGACTCTGATTCCCCGCCTCTGATTCCCCACCTCTGTCTCTATGACTCTCTTTCGCCTCCACTCTTTCCCCTCCACTCTTTCCGTGCCTGTCTTTCCCTCCCTCAATTTCAACAACACTGTTTGATCTGTTTTGTGTACCTCATTTTAAACACACAAGTTCCAACCACTATGTTTTGCCCGCCTCTTTTCCCGCCTCTATTTATCCACCTATGTTTACCTGCCTCTGATTACCCGCCTGTTTCCCCGCCTCTGATTCCCCACCTTTCATTCCCCGCCTCTCTTTCCCTGCCTCTATTTTCGCGCCTCTTTCACTGCCTCTCTTTCCTCACATCTCTTTTCCTCCCGCTGATTCCCCGCCTCTGATTCCCCGCCTCTGATTCCCTGCCTCTGATTCCCCGCCTCTGATTCCCTGCCTCAGATTCCCTGCCTCAGATTCCCTGCCTCAGATTCCCTGCCTCTGATTCCCCGCCTCTGATTCCCCGCCTCTTATTCCCCGCCTCTGATTCCCCGCCTCTGATTCCCCGCCACTGATTCCCTGCCTCAGATTCCCCGGCTCTGATTCACTGCATCAGCTTCCCTGCCTCAGATTCCCTGCCTCTGATTCCCCGCCTCTGATTCCCTGCCTCTGATTCCCCGCCTCTGATTCCCTGCCTCAGATTCCCTGCCTCAGATTCCCTGCCTCAGATTCCCTGCCTCTGATTCCCCGCCTCTGATTCCCCGCCTCTGATTCCCTGCCTCTGTTTCCCCACCTCTGATTCCCCGCCTCTGATTCCCCGCCTCAGATTACCCGGCTCTGATTCCCTGCCTGAGATTCCCTGCCTCAGATTCCCCACCTCAGATTCCCTGCCTCAGATTCCCCGCCTCAGATTCCCCGCCTCAGATTCCCCGCCTCAGTTTCCCCGCCTCAGATTCCCCGCCTCAGATTCCCCGCCTCAGATTCCCCGCATCAGATTCCCTGCCTCAGATTCCCCGCCTCAGATACCCCGCCTCAGATTACCCGCCTCAGATTCCCCGCCTCAGATTCCCCGCCTCAGATTCCCTGCCTCAGATTCCCTGCCTCTGAATGCCTGCCTCTGAATCCCTGCCTCTGATTCCCTGCCTCTGATTCCCTGCCTCTGATTCCGCGCCTCTGATTCCACGCCTCTCTTTCCGTATCTCTGATTCCCCGCCTCTGATTCCCTGCCTCTGATACCCTGCCTCTCTTTGCCTGCCTCTATTTCGGTGCCTCTTTCTCTGCATCTAGTTTCCCACATCGCATTTGCCCCCTCTGATAACCCGCCTCTGATTCCATGCCTCTGATTCCCCGCCTCTCATTCCCCGCCTCTGATTCCCTGCCTCAGATTCCCTGCCTCAGATTCCCAGCCTCTGATTCCCCGCCTCTGATTCCCCGCCTCTGATTCCCCGCCGCTTGTTCCCCGCCTCTGATTCCCCGCCTCTGATTCCCTGCCTCTGTTTCCCTGCCTCTGATTCCCCGCCTCTGATTCCCCGCCTCAGATTCCCCGGCTCTGATTCCCTGCCTGAGATTCCCTGCCTCAGATTCCCTGCCTCAGATTCCCAGCCTCTGAGTCCCCGCCTCAGATTCCCCGGCTCTGATTCCCTGCCTATGATTCCCTGCCTCAGATTCCCCGCCTCAGATTCCCCGCCTCAGATTCCCCGCCTCAGATTCCCCGCCTCAGATTCCCCGCCTCAGATTCCCCGCCTCAGATTCCCCGCCTCAGATTCCCCGCCTCAGATTCCCCGCCTCAGATTCCCTGCCTCTGATTGCCTGCCTCTGATTCCCTGCCTCTGATTCCCTGCCTCTAAATTCCTGCCTCTGATTCCCTGCCTCTGATTCCCTGCCTCTGATTCCGCGCATCTGATTCCACGCCTCTCTTTCCGTGTCTCTGATTCCCCGCCTCTGATTCACTGCCTCAGATTCCCCGCCTCTGATTCCCCGCCTCTCATTCGCCGCCTCTGATTCCCCGCCTCTGATTCTCCGCCTCTGATTCCCCGCCTCTGATTCCCCGCCTCTGATTCCCCAACTCTGATTCTCCGCCTCAGATTCCCTGCCTCAGATTCCCTGCCTCAGATTCCCTGCCTCAGATTCCCTGCCTCTGATTCCCCGCCTCTGATTCTCCGCCTCTTATACCCCGCCTCTGATTCCCCGCCTCTGATTCCCCGCCTCTGATTCCCCGCCTCTGATTCCCTGCCTCTGTTTCCCCGCCTCTGATTCCCCGCCTCTGATTCCCCGCCTCATATTTCCTGGCTCTGATTCCCTATCTGAGATTCCCTGCCTGAGATTCCCCGCCTCAGATTCCCCGCCTCAGATTCCCCGTCTCAGATTCCCCGCCTCAGATTCGCCGCCTCATATTCCCCGCCTCAGATTCCCTGCCTCTGATTCCCTGCCTCTGATTCCCTGCCTCTGATTCCCTGCCTCTGATTCCGCACCTCTGATTCCACGCCTCTATTTCCGTGTCTCTGATTCCCCGCCTCTGATTCCCTGCCTCAGATTCCCTGCCTCAGATTCCTTGCCTCAGATTCCCTGCCTCTGATACCCCGCCTCTGATTCCCCGCCTCTTATTCCCCGCCTCTGATTCCCCGCCTCTGATACCCCGCCTCTGATTCCCTGCCTCTGTTTCCCCGCCTCTGATTCTCCGCGTCTGATTCCCCGCCTCAGATTCCCCGGCTCTGATTCCCTGCCTGAGATTCCATGCCTGAGAATCCACGCCTCAGATTCCCTGCCTCAGATTCCGCGCCTCAGATTCCCCGCCTCAGATTCCCCGCCTCAGAATCCACACCTCAGATTCCCTGCCTCAGATTCCCTGCCTCAGATTCCCTGCCTCAGATTCCCTTCATCTGATTCCCTTCATCTGATTCCCTGCCTCTGATTTCCTGCCTCTGATTTCCTGCCTCTGATTCCCCGCCTCTGATTCCCCTCCTCAGATTCCCTGCCTCAGATTCCCTGCCTCAGATTCCCTGCCTCTGATTCCCTGCATCAGATTCCCTGCCTCAGATTCCCTGCCTCTGATTGCCTGCCTCTGATTCCCTGCCTCTGATTCCCTGCCTCTGATTGCCTGCCTCTGATTCCCTGCCTCTGATTCCCTGCCTCTGATTCCCTGCCTCTGATACCGCACCTCTGATTCCACTCCTCTCTTTCCTTGTCTATGATTCCCCGCCTCTGATTCCCTGCCTCTGATACCCTGCCTCTCTTTGCCTGCCTGTATTTCCGTGTCTCTTTCTCTGCATCTAGTTTCCCACATCTCATTTGCCCCCTCTGATAACGCGCCTCTGATTCCATGCCTCTGATTCACTGCCTCAGATTCCCTGCCTCAGATACCCCGACTCAGATTTACCGCCTCAGATTCCCCGCCTCAGATTCCCTGCCTCAGATTCCCTGCCTCAGATTCCCTGCCTCAGATTCCCTGCCTCAGATCCCTGCCTCCGATTCCCCGCCTCTGATTCCCCGCCTCTTATTCCCCGCCTCTGATTCCCAGCCTCTGAATCCCTGCCTCTGATTCCGCGCATCTGATTCCACGCCTCTCTTTCCGTGTCTCTGATTCCCCGCCTCTGATTCACTGCCTCAGATTCCCCGCCTCTGATTCCCCGCCTCTCATTCGCCGCCTCTGATTCCCCGCCTCTGATTCTCCGCCTCTGATTCCCCGCCTCTGATTCCCCGCCTCTGATTCCCCAACTCTGATTCCCCGCCTCAGATTCCCTGCCTCAGATTCCCTGCCTCAGATTCCCTGCCTCAGATTCCCTGCCTCTGATTCCCCGCCTCTGATTCCCCGCCTCTTATTCCCCACCTCTGATTCCCCGCCTCTGATTCCACGCCTCTGATTCCCTGCCTCTGTTTCCCCGCCTCTGATTCCCCGCCTCTGATTCCCCGCCTCATATTTCCTGGCTCTGATTCCCTACCTGAGATCCCTGCCTGAGATTCCCCGCCTCAGATTCCCTGCCTCTGATTCCCCGCCTCTGATTCCCCGCCTCTTATTCCCCGCCTCTGATTCCCCGCCTCTGATTCCCCACCTCTGATTCCCTGCCTCAGATTCCCCGGCTCTGATTCCCTGCATCAGATTCCCTGCCTCAGATTCCCTGCCTCTGATTCCCCGCCTCTGATTGCCTGCCTCTGATTCCCCGCCTCTGATTCCCTGCCTCAGATTCCCTGCCTCAGATTCCCTGCCTCAGATTCCCTGCCTCTGATTCCCCGCCTTTGATTCCCCAGCTCTTATTCCCCGCCTCTGATTCCCCACCTCTGATTCCGCGCCTCTGATTCCCCGCCTCTGATTCCCCGCCTCAGATTTCCCGGCTCTGATTCCCTGCCTGAGATTCGCTGCCTCAGATACCCCGCCTCAGATTCCCCGCCTCAGATTCCCCGCCTCAGATTCCCCGCCTCAGATTCCCCGCCTCAGATTCCCCGCCTCCGATTCCCCGCCTCAGATTCCCCTCCTCAGATTCCCCGCTTCAGATTCCCCGCCTCAGATTCCCCGCCTCAGATTCCCCGCCTCAGATTCCCCGCCTCAGATTCCCCGCCTCAGATTCCCCGCCTCAGATTCCCTGCATCAGATTCCCTGCCTCTGATTGCCTGCCTCTGATTCCCTGCCTCTGATTCCCTGCCTCTCATTCCCTGCCTCTGATTCCGAGCCTCTGATTCCACGCCTCTCTTTCCGTATCTCTGATTCCCCGCCTCTGATTCCCTGCCTCTGATACCCTGCCTCTCTTTGCCTGCCTCTATTTCGGTGCCACTTTCTCTGCATCTAGTTTCCCACATCTCATTTGCCCCCTCTGATTACCCGCCTCTGATTCCATGCCTCTGATTCCCCGCCTCTGATTCCCCGCCTCTGATTCCCTGCCTCTGATTCCCCACCTCTGATTCCCTGCCTCAGATTCCCTGCCTCAGATTCCCTGCCTCAGATTCCCTGCCTCAGATTCCCTGCCTCTGATTCCCCGCCTCTGATTCCCCGCCTCTTATTCCCCGCCTCTGATTCCCCGCCTCTGAATCCCAGCCTCTGAATCCCCACCTCTGATTCCCCGCCTCTGTTTCCCCGCCTCGGATTCCCCGCCTCTGATTCCACGCCTCTGATTCCCTGCCTCTGATTACCCGCCTCCCTTTCCACGCAACTTTCCCGGCCTCCGTTTCCCCACTTCTCTTTCCCCGCCTCAGATTCCACGCCTCTGATTCCTCGCCTCTGATTCCCCACCTTTCATTCCCCGCCTCTCTTTCCCTGCCCCTATTTCCGCACCTCTTTCTCTGCCTCTCTTTCCCCACATCTCTTTTCCTCCCACTGATTCCCCGCCTCTGATTCCCCTCCTCTGATACCCCGCCTCTGATTCCCCGCCTCTGATTCCCCGCCTCTGATTCCCCGCCTCTGATTCCCCTCCTCTGATTCCCTGCCTCGATTCCCTGCCTCTGATTCCCTGCCTCTGATTCCCCGCCTCTGATTCCACGCCTCTGATTCCCTGCCTCTGATTCCCTGCCTCTCATTCCCTGCCTCTGTTTCCCCGCCTCTGATTCCCCGCCTCTGATTCCCCGCCTCACATTTCCTGGCTCTGATTCCCTATCTGAGATTCCCTGCCTGAGATTCCCCACCTCAGATTCCCTGCCTCAGATTCCCCGCCTCAGATTCCCCGCCTCAGATTCCCCGCCTCAGATTCCCCGCCTCAGATTCCCCGTCTCAGATTCCCCGCCTCAGATTCGCCGCCTCATATTCCCCGCCTCAGATTCCCTGCCTCTGATTCCCTGCCTCTGATTCCCTGCCTCTGATTCCCTGCCTCTGATTCCCTGCCTCTGATTCCGCACCTCTGATTCCACGCCTCTATTTCCGTGTCTCTGATTCCCCGCCTCTGATTCCCTGCCTCAGATTCCCTGCCTCAGATTCCTTGCCTCAGATTCCCTGCCTCTGATACCCCGCCTCTGATTCCCCGCCTCTTATTCCCCGCCTCTGATTCCCCGCCTCTGATTCCCCGCCTCTGATTCCCTGCCTCTGTTTCCCCGCCTCTGATTCTCCGCGTCTGATTCCCCGCCTCAGATTCCCCGGCTCTGATTCCCTGCCTGAGATTCCATGCCTGAGAATCCACGCCTCAGATTCCCTGCCTCAGATTCCGCGCCTCAGATTCCCCGCCTCAGATTCCCCGCCTCAGAATCCACACCTCAGATTCCCTGCCTCAGATTCCCTGCCTCAGATTCCCTGCCTCAGATTCCCTTCATCTGATTCCCTTCATCTGATTCCCTGCCTCTGATTTCCTGCCTCTGATTTCCTGCCTCTGATTCCCCGCCTCTGATTCCCCTCCTCAGATTCCCTGCCTCAGATTCCCTGCCTCAGATTCCCTGCCTCTGATTCCCTGCATCAGATTCCCTGCCTCAGATTCCCTGCCTCTGATTGCCTGCCTCTGATTCCCTGCCTCTGATTCCCTGCCTCTGATTGCCTGCCTCTGATTCCCTGCCTCTGATTCCCTGCCTCTGATTCCCTGCCTCTGATACCGCACCTCTGATTCCACTCCTCTCTTTCCTTGTCTATGATTCCCCGCCTCTGATTCCCTGCCTCTGATACCCTGCCTCTCTTTGCCTGCCTGTAGTTCCGTGTCTCTTTCTCTGCATCTAGTTTCCCACATCTCATTTGCCCCCTCTGATAACCCGCCTCTGATTCCATGCCTCTGATTCACTGCCTCAGATTCCCTGCCTCAGATACCCCGACTCAGATTTACCGCCTCAGATTCCCCGCCTCAGATTCCCTGCCTCAGATTCCCTGCCTCAGATTCCCTGCCTCAGATTCCCTGCCTCAGATCCCTGCCTCCGATTCCCCGCCTCTGATTCCCCGCCTCTTATTCCCCGCCTCTGATTCCCAGCCTCTGAATCCCTGCCTCTGATTCCGCGCATCTGATTCCACGCCTCTCTTTCCGTGTCTCTGATTCCCCGCCTCTCATTCGCCGCCTCTGATTCCCCGCCTCTGATTCTCCGCCTCTGATTCCCCGCCTCTGATTCCCCGCCTCTGATTCCCCAACTCTGATTCCCCGCCTCAGATTCCCTGCCTCAGATTCCCTGCCTCAGATTCCCTGCCTCAGATTCCCTGCCTCTGATTCCCCGCCTCTGATTCCCCGCCTCTTATTCCCCACCTCTGATTCCCCGCCTCTGATTCCACGCCTCTGATTCCCTGCCTCTGTTTCCCCGCCTCTGATTCCCCGCCTCTGATTCCCCGCCTCATATTTCCTGGCTCTGATTCCCTACCTCAGATCCCTGCCTGAGATTCCCCGCCTCTGATTCCCTGCCTCAGATTCCCTGCCTCAGATTCCCTGCCTCAGATTCCCTGCCTCTGATTCCCCGCCTCTGATTCCCCGCCTCTTATTCCCCGCCTCTGATTCCCCGCCTCTGATTCCCCGCCACTGATTCCCTGCCTCAGATTCCCCGGCTCTGATTCACTGCATCAGCTTCCCTGCCTCAGATTCCCTGCCTCTGATTCCCCGCCTCTGATTCCCTGCCTCTGATTCCCCGCCTCTGATTCCCTGCCTCAGATTCCCTGCCTCAGATTCCCTGCCTCAGATTCCCTGCCTCTGATTCCCCGCCTCTGATTCCCCGCCTCTGATTCCCTGCCTCTGTTTCCCCACCTCTGATTCCCCGCCTCTGATTCCCCGCCTCAGATTACCCGGCTCTGATTCCCTGCCTGAGATTCCCTGCCTCAGATTCCCCACCTCAGATTCCCTGCCTCAGATTCCCCGCCTCAGATTCCCCGCCTCAGATTCCCCGCCTCAGATTCCCCGCCTCAGATTCCCCGTCTCAGATTCCCCGCCTCAGATTCGCCGCCTCATATTCCCCGCCTCAGATTCCCTGCCTCTGATTCCCTGCCTCTGATTCCCTGCCTCTGATTCCCTGCCTCTGATTCCCTGCCTCTGATTCCGCACCTCTGATTCCACGCCTCTATTTCCGTGTCTCTGATTCCCCGCCTCTGATTCCCTGCCTCAGATTCCCTGCCTCAGATTCCTTGCCTCAGATTCCCTGCCTCTGATACCCCGCCTCTGATTCCCCGCCTCTTATTCCCCGCCTCTGATTCCCCGCCTCTGATTCCCCGCCTCTGATTCCCTGCCTCTGTTTCCCCGCCTCTGATTCTCCGCGTCTGATTCCCCGCCTCAGATTCCCCGGCTCTGATTCCCTGCCTGAGATTCCATGCCTGAGAATCCACGCCTCAGATTCCCTGCCTCAGATTCCGCGCCTCAGATTCCCCGCCTCAGATTCCCCGCCTCAGAATCCACACCTCAGATTCCCTGCCTCAGATTCCCTGCCTCAGATTCCCTGCCTCAGATTCCCTTCATCTGATTCCCTTCATCTGATTCCCTGCCTCTGATTTCCTGCCTCTGATTTCCTGCCTCTGATTCCCCGCCTCTGATTCCCCTCCTCAGATTCCCTGCCTCAGATTCCCTGCCTCAGATTCCCTGCCTCTGATTCCCTGCATCAGATTCCCTGCCTCAGATTCCCTGCCTCTGATTGCCTGCCTCTGATTCCCTGCCTCTGATTCCCTGCCTCTGATTGCCTGCCTCTGATTCCCTGCCTCTGATTCCCTGCCTCTGATTCCCTGCCTCTGATACCGCACCTCTGATTCCACTCCTCTCTTTCCTTGTCTATGATTCCCCGCCTCTGATTCCCTGCCTCTGATACCCTGCCTCTCTTTGCCTGCCTGTAGTTCCGTGTCTCTTTCTCTGCATCTAGTTTCCCACATCTCATTTGCCCCCTCTGATAACCCGCCTCTGATTCCATGCCTCTGATTCACTGCCTCAGATTCCCTGCCTCAGATACCCCGACTCAGATTTACCGCCTCAGATTCCCCGCCTCAGATTCCCTGCCTCAGATTCCCTGCCTCAGATTCCCTGCCTCAGATTCCCTGCCTCAGATCCCTGCCTCCGATTCCCCGCCTCTGATTCCCCGCCTCTTATTCCCCGCCTCTGATTCCCAGCCTCTGAATCCCTGCCTCTGATTCCGCGCATCTGATTCCACGCCTCTCTTTCCGTGTCTCTGATTCCCCGCCTCTCATTCGCCGCCTCTGATTCCCCGCCTCTGATTCTCCGCCTCTGATTCCCCGCCTCTGATTCCCCGCCTCTGATTCCCCAACTCTGATTCCCCGCCTCAGATTCCCTGCCTCAGATTCCCTGCCTCAGATTCCCTGCCTCAGATTCCCTGCCTCTGATTCCCCGCCTCTGATTCCCCGCCTCTTATTCCCCACCTCTGATTCCCCGCCTCTGATTCCACGCCTCTGATTCCCTGCCTCTGTTTCCCCGCCTCTGATTCCCCGCCTCTGATTCCCCGCCTCATATTTCCTGGCTCTGATTCCCTACCTCAGATCCCTGCCTGAGATTCCCCGCCTCTGATTCCCTGCCTCAGATTCCCTGCCTCAGATTCCCTGCCTCAGATTCCCTGCCTCTGATTCCCCGCCTCTGATTCCCCGCCTCTTATTCCCCGCCTCTGATTCCCCGCCTCTGATTCCCCGCCACTGATTCCCTGCCTCAGATTCCCCGGCTCTGATTCACTGCATCAGCTTCCCTGCCTCAGATTCCCTGCCTCTGATTCCCCGCCTCTGATTCCCTGCCTCTGATTCCCCGCCTCTGATTCCCTGCCTCAGATTCCCTGCCTCAGATTCCCTGCCTCAGATTCCCTGCCTCTGATTCCCCGCCTCTGATTCCCCGCCTCTGATTCCCTGCCTCTGTTTCCCCACCTCTGATTCCCCGCCTCTGATTCCCCGCCTCAGATTACCCGGCTCTGATTCCCTGCCTGAGATTCCCTGCCTCAGATTCCCCACCTCAGATTCCCTGCCTCAGATTCCCCGCCTCAGATTCCCCGCCTCAGATTCCCCGCCTCAGTTTCCCCGCCTCAGATTCCCCGCCTCAGATTCCCCGCCTCAGATTCCCCGCATCAGATTCCCTGCCTCAGATTCCCCGCCTCAGATACCCCGCCTCAGATTACCCGCCTCAGATTCCCCGCCTCAGATTCCCCGCCTCAGATTCCCTGCCTCAGATTCCCTGCCTCTGAATGCCTGCCTCTGAATCCCTGCCTCTGATTCCCTGCCTCTGATTCCCTGCCTCTGATTCCGCGCCTCTGATTCCACGCCTCTCTTTCCGTATCTCTGATTCCCCGCCTCTGATTCCCTGCCTCTGATACCCTGCCTCTCTTTGCCTGCCTCTATTTCGGTGCCTCTTTCTCTGCATCTAGTTTCCCACATCGCATTTGCCCCCTCTGATAACCCGCCTCTGATTCCATGCCTCTGATTCCCCGCCTCTCATTCCCCGCCTCTGATTCCCTGCCTCAGATTCCCTGCCTCAGATTCCCAGCCTCTGATTCCCCGCCTCTGATTCCCCGCCTCTGATTCCCCGCCGCTTGTTCCCCGCCTCTGATTCCCCGCCTCTGATTCCCTGCCTCTGTTTCCCTGCCTCTGATTCCCCGCCTCTGATTCCCCGCCTCAGATTCCCCGGCTCTGATTCCCTGCCTGAGATTCCCTGCCTCAGATTCCCTGCCTCAGATTCCCAGCCTCTGAGTCCCCGCCTCAGATTCCCCGGCTCTGATTCCCTGCCTGTGATTCCCTGCCTCAGATTCCCCGCCTCAGATTCCCCGCCTCAGATTCCCCGCCTCAGATTCCCCGCCTCAGATTCCCCGCCTCAGATTCCCCGCCTCAGATTCCCCGCCTCAGATTCCCCGCCTCAGATTCCCCGCCTCAGATTCCCTGCCTCTGATTGCCTGCCTCTGATTCCCTGCCTCTGATTCCCTGCCTCTAAATTCCTGCCTCTGATTCCCTGCCTCTGATTCCCTGCCTCTGATTCCGCGCATCTGATTCCACGCCTCTCTTTCCGTGTCTCTGATTCCCCGCCTCTGATTCACTGCCTCAGATTCCCCGCCTCTGATTCCCCGCCTCTCATTCGCCGCCTCTGATTCCCCGCCTCTGATTCTCCGCCTCTGATTCCCCGCCTCTGATTCCCCGCCTCTGATTCCCCAACTCTGATTCTCCGCCTCAGATTCCCTGCCTCAGATTCCCTGCCTCAGATTCCCTGCCTCAGATTCCCTGCCTCTGATTCCCCGCCTCTGATTCTCCGCCTCTTATACCCCGCCTCTGATTCCCCGCCTCTGATTCACCACCTCTGATTCCCCGCCTCTGATTCCCTGCCTCTGTTTCCCCGCCTCTGATTCCCCGCCTCTGATTCCCCGCCTCATATTTCCTGGCTCTGATTCCCTATCTGAGATTCCCTGCCTGAGATTCCCCACCTCAGATTCCCTGCCTCAGATTCCCCGCCTCAGATTCCCCGCCTCAGATTCCCCGCCTTAGATTCCCCGTCTCAGATTCCCCGCCTCAGATTCGCCGCCTCATATTCCCCGCCTCAGATTCCCTGCCTCTGATTCCCTGCCTCTGATTCCCTGCCTCTGATTCCCTGCCTCTGATTCCGCACCTCTGATTCCACGCCTCAATTTCCGTGTCTCTGATTCCCCGCCTCTGATTCCCTGCCTCAGATTCCCTGCCTCAGATTCCTTGCCTCAGATTCCCTGCCTCTGATACCCCGCCTCTGATTCCCCGCCTCTTATTCCCCGCCTCTGATTCCCCGCCTCTGATTCCCCGCCTCTGATTCCCTGCCTCTGTTTCCCCGCCTCTGATTCTCCGCGTCTGATTCCCCGCCTCAGATTCCCCGGCTCTGATTCCCTGCCTGAGATTCCATGCCTGAGAATCCACGCCTCAGATTCCCTGCCTCAGATTCCGCGCCTCAGATTCCCCGCCTCAGATTCCCCGCCTCAGAATCCACACCTCAGATTCCCTGCCTCAGATTCCCTGCCGCAGATTCCCTGCCTCAGATTCCCTTCATCTGATTCCCTTCATCTGATTCCCTGCCTCTGATTTCCTGCCTCTGATTTCCTGCCTCTGATTCCCCGCCTCTGATTCCCCTCCTCAGATTCCCTGCCTCAGATTCCCTGCCTCAGATTCCCTGCCTCTGATTCCCTGCATCAGATTCCCTGCCTCAGATTCCCTGCCTCTGATTGCCTGCCTCTGATTCCCTGCCTCTGATTCCCTGCCTCTGATTGCCTGCCTCTGATTCCCTGCCTCTGATTCCCTGCCTCTGATTCCCTGCCTCTGATACCGCACCTCTGATTCCACTCCTCTCTTTCCTTGTCTATGATTCCCCGCCTCTGATTCCCTGCCTCTGATACCCTGCCTCTCTTTGCCTGCCTGTATTTCCGTGTCTCTTTCTCTGCATCTAGTTTCCCACATCTCATTTGCCCCCTCTGATAACCCGCCTCTGATTCCATGCCTCTGATTCACTGCCTCAGATTCCCTGCCTCAGATACCCCGACTCAGATTTACCGCCTCAGATTCCCCGCCTCAGATTCCCTGCCTCAGATTCCCTGCCTCAGATTCCCTGCCTCAGATTCCCTGCCTCAGATCCCTGCCTCCGATTCCCCGCCTCTGATTCCCCGCCTCTTATTCCCCGCCTCTGATTCCCAGCCTCTGAATCCCTGCCTCTGATTCCGCGCATCTGATTCCACGCCTCTCTTTCCGTGTCTCTGATTCCCCGCCTCTGATTCACTGCCTCAGATTCCCCGCCTCTGATTCCCCGCCTCTCATTCGCCGCCTCTGATTCCCCGCCTCTGATTCTCCGCCTCTGATTCCCCGCCTCTGATTCCCCGCCTCTGATTCCCCAACTCTGATTCCCCGCCTCAGATTCCCTGCCTCAGATTCCCTGCCTCAGATTCCCTGCCTCAGATTCCCTGCCTCTGATTCCCCGCCTCTGATTCCCCGCCTCTGATTCCCCGCCTCTGATTCCACGCCTCTGATTCCCTGCCTCTGTTTCCCCGCCTCTGATTCCCCGCCTCTGATTCCCCGCCTCATATTTCCTGGCTCTGATTCCCTACCTGAGATCCCTGCCTGAGATTCCCCGCCTCAGATTCCCTGCCTCTGATTCCCCGCCTCTGATTCCCCGCCTCTTATTCCCCGCCTCTGATTCCCCGCCTCTGATTCCCCACCTCTGATTCCCTGCCTCAGATTCCCCGGCTCTGATTCCCTGCATCAGATTCCCTGCCTCAGATTCCCTGCCTCTGATTCCCCGCCTCTGATTGCCTGCCTCTGATTCCCCGCCTCTGATTCCCTGCCTCAGATTCCCTGCCTCAGATTCCCTGCCTCAGATTCCCTGCCTCTGATTCCCCGCCTTTGATTCCCCAGCTCTTATTCCCCGCCTCTGATTCCCCACCTCTGATTCCGCGCCTCTGATTCCCTGCCTCTGTTTCCCCGCCTCTGATTCCCCGCCTCTGATTCCCCGCCTCAGATTTCCCGGCTCTGATTCCCTGCCTGAGATTCCCTGCCTCAGATACCCCGCCTCAGATTCCCCGCCTCAGATTCCCCGCCTCAGATTCCCCGCCTCAGATTCCCCGCCTCAGATTCCCCGCCTCAGATTCCCCGCCTCAGATTCCCCTCCTCAGATTCCCCGCCTCAGATTCCCCGCCTCAGATTCCCCGCCTCAGATTCCCCGCCTCAGATTCCCCGCCTCAGATTCCCCGCCTCAGATTCCCCGCCTCAGATTCCCTGCATCAGATTCCCTGCCTCTGATTGCCTGCCTCTGATTCCCTGCCTCAGATTCCCTGCCTCAGATTCCCTGCCTCTGATTCCCCGCCTCTGATTCCCCGCCTCTTATTCCCCGCCTCTGATTCCCCGCCTCTGATTCCCCGCCACTGATTCCCTGCCTCAGATTCCCCGGCTCTGATTCACTGCATCAGCTTCCCTGCCTCAGATTCCCTGCCTCTGATTCCCCGCCTCTGATTCCCTGCCTCTGATTCCCCGCCTCTGATTCCCTGCCTCAGATTCCCTGCCTCAGATTCCCTGCCTCAGATTCCCTGCCTCTGATTCCCCGCCTCTGATTCCCCGCCTCTGATTCCCTGCCTCTGTTTCCCCACCTCTGATTCCCCGCCTCTGATTCCCCGCCTCAGATTACCCGGCTCTGATTCCCTGCCTGAGATTCCCTGCCTCAGATTCCCCACCTCAGATTCCCTGCCTCAGATTCCCCGCCTCAGATTCCCCGCCTCAGATTCCCCGCCTCAGTTTCCCCGCCTCAGATTCCCCGCCTCAGATTCCCCGCCTCAGATTCCCCGCATCAGATTCCCTGCCTCAGATTCCCCGCCTCAGATAACCCGCCTCAGATTACCCGCCTCAGATTCCCCGCCTCAGATTCCCCGCCTCAGATTCCCTGCCTCAGATTCCCTGCCTCTGAATGCCTGCCTCTGAATCCCTGCCTCTGATTCCCTGCCTCTGATTCCCTGCCTCTGATTCCGCGCCTCTGATTCCACGCCTCTCTTTCCGTATCTCTGATTCCCCGCCTCTGATTCCCTGCCTCTGATACCCTGCCTCTCTTTGCCTGCCTCTATTTCGGTGCCTCTTTCTCTGCATCTAGTTTCCCACATCGCATTTGCCCCCTCTGATAACCCGCCTCTGATTCCATGCCTCTGATTCCCCGCCTCTCATTCCCCGCCTCTGATTCCCTGCCTCAGATTCCCTGCCTCAGATTCCCAGCCTCTGATTCCCCGCCTCTGATTCCCCGCCTCTGATTCCCCGCCGCTTGTTCCCCGCCTCTGATTCCCCGCCTCTGATTCCCTGCCTCTGTTTCCCTGCCTCTGATTCCCCGCCTCTGATTCCCCGCCTCAGATTCCCCGGCTCTGATTCCCTGCCTGAGATTCCCTGCCTCAGATTCCCTGCCTCAGATTCCCAGCCTCTGAGTCCCCGCCTCAGATTCCCCGGCTCTGATTCCCTGCCTGTGATTCCCTGCCTCAGATTCCCCGCCTCAGATTCCCCGCCTCAGATTCCCCGCCTCAGATTCCCCGCCTCAGATTCCCCGCCTCAGATTCCCCGCCTCAGATTCCCCGCCTCAGATTCCCCGCCTCAGATTCCCCGCCTCAGATTCCCTGCCTCTGATTGCCTGCCTCTGATTCCCTGCCTCTGATTCCCTGCCTCTAAATTCCTGCCTCTGATTCCCTGCCTCTGATTCCCTGCCTCTGATTCCGCGCATCTGATTCCACGCCTCTCTTTCCGTGTCTCTGATTCCCCGCCTCTGATTCACTGCCTCAGATTCCCCGCCTCTGATTCCCCGCCTCTCATTCGCCGCCTCTGATTCCCCGCCTCTGATTCTCCGCCTCTGATTCCCCGCCTCTGATTCCCCGCCTCTGATTCCCCAACTCTGATTCTCCGCCTCAGATTCCCTGCCTCAGATTCCCTGCCTCAGATTCCCTGCCTCAGATTCCCTGCCTCTGATTCCCCGCCTCTGATTCTCCGCCTCTTATACCCCGCCTCTGATTCCCCGCCTCTGATTCACCACCTCTGATTCCCCGCCTCTGATTCCCTGCCTCTGTTTCCCCGCCTCTGATTCCCCGCCTCTGATTCCCCGCCTCATATTTCCTGGCTCTGATTCCCTATCTGAGATTCCCTGCCTGAGATTCCCCACCTCAGATTCCCTGCCTCAGATTCCCCGCCTCAGATTCCCCGCCTCAGATTCCCCGCCTTAGATTCCCCGTCTCAGATTCCCCGCCTCAGATTCGCCGCCTCATATTCCCCGCCTCAGATTCCCTGCCTCTGATTCCCTGCCTCTGATTCCCTGCCTCTGATTCCCTGCCTCTGATTCCGCACCTCTGATTCCACGCCTCAATTTCCGTGTCTCTGATTCCCCGCCTCTGATTCCCTGCCTCAGATTCCCTGCCTCAGATTCCTTGCCTCAGATTCCCTGCCTCTGATACCCCGCCTCTGATTCCCCGCCTCTTATTCCCCGCCTCTGATTCCCCGCCTCTGATTCCCCGCCTCTGATTCCCTGCCTCTGTTTCCCCGCCTCTGATTCTCCGCGTCTGATTCCCCGCCTCAGATTCCCCGGCTCTGATTCCCTGCCTGAGATTCCATGCCTGAGAATCCACGCCTCAGATTCCCTGCCTCAGATTCCGCGCCTCAGATTCCCCGCCTCAGATTCCCCGCCTCAGAATCCACACCTCAGATTCCCTGCCTCAGATTCCCTGCCGCAGATTCCCTGCCTCAGATTCCCTTCATCTGATTCCCTTCATCTGATTCCCTGCCTCTGATTTCCTGCCTCTGATTATCTGCCTCTGATTCCCCGCCTCTGATTCCCCTCCTCAGATTCCCTGCCTCAGATTCCCTGCCTCAGATTCCCTGCCTCTGATTCCCTGCATCAGATTCCCTGCCTCAGATTCCCTGCCTCTGATTGCCTGCCTCTGATTCCCTGCCTCTGATTCCCTGCCTCTGATTGCCTGCCTCTGATTCCCTGCCTCTGATTCCCTGCCTCTGATTCCCTGCCTCTGATACCGCACCTCTGATTCCACTCCTCTCTTTCCTTGTCTATGATTCCCCGCCTCTGATTCCCTGCCTCTGATACCCTGCCTCTCTTTGCCTGCCTGTATTTCCGTGTCTCTTTCTCTGCATCTAGTTTCCCACATCTCATTTGCCCCCTCTGATAACCCGCCTCTGATTCCATGCCTCTGATTCACTGCCTCAGATTCCCTGCCTCAGATACCCCGACTCAGATTTACCGCCTCAGATTCCCCGCCTCAGATTCCCTGCCTCAGATTCCCTGCCTCAGATTCCCTGCCTCAGATTCCCTGCCTCAGATCCCTGCCTCCGATTCCCCGCCTCTGATTCCCCGCCTCTTATTCCCCGCCTCTGATTCCCAGCCTCTGAATCCCTGCCTCTGATTCCGCGCATCTGATTCCACGCCTCTCTTTCCGTGTCTCTGATTCCCCGCCTCTGATTCACTGCCTCAGATTCCCCGCCTCTGATTCCCCGCCTCTCATTCGCCGCCTCTGATTCCCCGCCTCTGATTCTCCGCCTCTGATTCCCCGCCTCTGATTCCCCGCCTCTGATTCCCCAACTCTGATTCCCCGCCTCAGATTCCCTGCCTCAGATTCCCTGCCTCAGATTCCCTGCCTCAGATTCCCTGCCTCTGATTCCCCGCCTCTGATTCCCCGCCTCTGATTCCCCGCCTCTGATTCCACGCCTCTGATTCCCTGCCTCTGTTTCCCCGCCTCTGATTCCCCGCCTCTGATTCCCCGCCTCATATTTCCTGGCTCTGATTCCCTACCTGAGATCCCTGCCTGAGATTCCCCGCCTCAGATTCCCTGCCTCTGATTCCCCGCCTCTGATTCCCCGCCTCTTATTCCCCGCCTCTGATTCCCCGCCTCTGATTCCCCACCTCTGATTCCCTGCCTCAGATTCCCCGGCTCTGATTCCCTGCATCAGATTCCCTGCCTCAGATTCCCTGCCTCTGATTCCCCGCCTCTGATTGCCTGCCTCTGATTCCCCGCCTCTGATTCCCTGCCTCAGATTCCCTGCCTCAGATTCCCTGCCTCAGATTCCCTGCCTCTGATTCCCCGCCTTTGATTCCCCAGCTCTTATTCCCCGCCTCTGATTCCCCACCTCTGATTCCGCGCCTCTGATTCCCTGCCTCTGTTTCCCCGCCTCTGATTCCCCGCCTCTGATTCCCCGCCTCAGATTTCCCGGCTCTGATTCCCTGCCTGAGATTCCCTGCCTCAGATACCCCGCCTCAGATTCCCCGCCTCAGATTCCCCGCCTCAGATTCCCCGCCTCAGATTCCCCGCCTCAGATTCCCCGCCTCAGA
This sequence comes from Narcine bancroftii, assembly GCF_036971445.1. NCBI lineage: Eukaryota > Metazoa > Chordata > Chondrichthyes > Torpediniformes > Narcinidae > Narcine > Narcine bancroftii. The sequence goes on from NC_091481.1 coordinate 91,503,546, forward strand.
TTCCCCGCCTCAGATTCCCCTCCTCAGATTCCCCGCCTCAGATTCCCCGCCTCAGATTCCCCGCCTCAGATTCCCCGCCTCAGATTCCCCGCCTCAGATTCCCCGCCTCAGATTCCCCGCCTCAGATTCCCTGCATCAGATTCCCTGCCTCTGATTGCCTGCCTCTGATTCCCTGCCTCTGATTCCCTGCCTCTCATTCCCTGCCTCTGATTCCGAGCCTCTGATTCCACGCCTCTCTTTCCGTATCTCTGATTCCCCGCCTCTGATTCCCTGCCTCTGATACCCTGCCTCTCTTTGCCTGCCTCTATTTCGGTGCCACTTTCTCTGCATCTAGTTTCCCACATCTCATTTGCCCCCTCTGATTACCCGCCTCTGATTCCATGCCTCTGATTCCCCGCCTCTGATTCCCCGCCTCTGATTCCCTGCCTCTGATTCCCCACCTCTGATTCCCTGCCTCAGATTCCCTGCCTCAGATTCCCTGCCTCAGATTCCCTGCCTCAGATTCCCTGCCTCTGATTCCCCGCCTCTGATTCCCCGCCTCTTATTCCCCGCCTCTGATTCCCCGCCTCTGATTCCCCGCCTGTGATTCCCTGCCTCTGTTTCCCCGCCTCTGATTCCCCGCCTTTGATTCCCCGCCTCAGATTTCCCGGCTCTGATTCCCTGCCTGAGATTCCCTGCCTGAGATTCCCCACCTCAGATTCCCTGCCTCAGATTCCCCGCCTCAGATTCCCCGCCTCAGATTCCCCGCCTCAGATTCCCCATCTCAGATTCCCCGCCTCAAATTCCCCGCCTCAGATTCCCCGCCTCAGATTCCCTGCCTCAGATTCCCTGCCTCTGATTGCCTTCCTCTGATTCCCTGCCTCTGATTCCCTGCCTCTGATTCCCTGCCTCTGATTCCCTGCCTCTGATTCCCTGCCTCTCATTCCCTGCCTCTGATTCCGCACCTCTGATTCCACGCCTCTCTTTCCGTGTCTCTGATTCCCCGCCTCTGATTCCCTGCCTCTGATACCCTGCCTCTCTTTGCCTGCCTCTATTTCGCTGCCTCATTCTCTGCATCTAGTTTCCCACATCTCATTTGCCCCCACTGTTAAACCGCCTCTGATTCCATGCCTCTGATTCCCCGCCTCTGATTCCCCGCCTCTGATTCCCCGCCTCTGATTCCCTGCCTCAGATTCCCCGCCTCTGATTCCCCGCCTCTGATTCCCCGCCTCTGATTCCCCGCCTCTGATTCCCCGCCTCAGATTCCCCGGCTCTGATTCCCTGCCTGAGATTCCCTGCCTCAGATACCCCGCCTCAGATTCCCCGCCTCAGATTCCCCGCCTCAGATTCCCCGCCTCAGATTCCCCGCCTCAGATTCCCCGCCTCAGATTCCCCGCCTCAGATTCCCCTCCTCAGATTCCCCGCCTCAGATTCCCCGCCTCAGATTCCCCGCCTCAGATTCCCCGCCTCAGATTCCCCGCCTCAGATTCCCCGCCTCAGACTCCCCACCTCAGATTCCCTGCATCAGATTCCCTGCCTCTGATTGCCTGCCTCTGATTCCCTGCCTCTGATTCCCTGCCTCTGATCCCGGGCCTCTGATTCCACGCCTCTCTTTCCGTGCCACTGATTCCCCGCTTCTGATTCCAGGCCTCTTATTCCCCGCCTCTGATTCCCCACCTCTGATTGCCTGCCACTGATTGCCCGCCTCTGATTCCCCGCCTCTGATTCCCCGCCTCTGATTCCCCACCTCTGTCTGTATGCCTCTCTTTCGCCTCCGCTTTTTCCCCTACACTTTTTCCGCGCCTCTCTTTCCCTCCCTCAATTTCAACAACTCTGTTTGATCTGTTCTGTGTACCTCATTTTCAACACACAATTTCCAACCACTATGTTTCACCCATCACTTTCCCCGCCTCTATTTCTCCGCCTATGTTTACCCACCTCTGTTTACCCACCTGTTTCACCGCCTCTGATTCCCCGCCTATGATTCCACACCTCTGTCTCTACGCCTCTCTTTCGCCTCCACTCTTTCCCCTCCACTCTTTCCGTGCCTGTCTTTCCCTCCCTCAATTTCAACAACACTGTTTGATCTGTTTTGTGTACCTGATTTTAAACACACAAGTTCCAACCACTATGTTTTGCCCGCCACTTTCCCCGCCTCTATTTATCCACCTATGTTTACCTGCCTCTGTTTACCCGCCTGTTTCCCCGCCTCTGATTCGCCACCTTTCATTCCCCGCCTCGCTTTCCCTGCCTCTATTTCCGCGCCTCTTTCACTGCCTCTCTTTCCCCACATCTCTTTTCCTCCCGCTGATTCCCCGCCTCTGATTCCCCGCCTCTGATTCCCTGCCTCTGATTCCCCGCCTCAGATTCCCTGCCTCAGATTCCCTGCCTCAGATTCTCTGCCTCAGATTCCCTGCTGCTGATTCCCCGCCTCTGATTCCCCGCCTCTTATTCCCCGCCTCTGATTCCCCGCCTCTGATTCCCCGCCTCTGATGCCCTCCCTCAGATTCCCCGGTTCTGATTCCCTGCATCAGCTTCCCTGCCTCATATTCCCTGCCTCTGATTCCCCGCCTCTGATTCCCTGCCTCTGATTCCCCGCCTCTGATTCCCTGCCTCTGATTCCCCGCCTCTGATTCCCTGCCTCAGATTCCCTGCCTCAGATTCCCCGGCTCTGATTCCCTGCCTCAGATTCCGTGCCTCAAATTCCCTGCCTCTGATTCCCCGCATCTGATTCCCCGCATATGATTCCCCGCCTCTGATTCCTCGCATCTGATTCCCCGCCTCAGATTCCCCAGCTCTGATTCCCTGCCTCAGATTCCCTGCCTCAGATTCCCTGCGTCCGATTCCCCGCCTCTGATTCCGCGCATCAGATTCCACGCCTCTCTTTCCGTGTCTCTGATTCCCCGCCTCTGATTCACTGCCTCAGATTCCCCGCCTCTGATTCCCCGCCTCTCATTCGCCGCCTCTGATTCCCCGCCTCTGATTCTCCGCCTCTGATTCCCCGCCTCTGATTCCCCGCCTCTGATTCCCCAACTCTGATTCCCCGCCTCAGATTCCCTGCCTCAGATTCCCTGCCTCAGATTCCCTGCCTCAGATTCCCTGCCTCTGATTCCCCGCCTCTGATTCCCCGCCTCTTATTCCCCACCTCTGATTCCCCGCCTCTGATTCCCCGCCTCTGATTCCCCGCCTCTGATTCCCTGCCTCTGTTTCCCCGCCTCTGATTCCCCGCCTCTGATTCCCCGCCTCATATTTCCTGGCTCTGATTCCCTACCTGAGATCCCTGCCTGAGATTCCCCGCCTCAGATTCCCTGCCTCTGATTCCCCGCCTCTGATTCCCCGCCTCTTATTCCCCGCCTCTGATTCCCCGCCTCTGATTCCCCACCTCTGATTCCCTGCCTCAGATTCCCCGGCTCTGATTCCCTGCATCAGATTCCCTGCCTCAGATTCCCTGCCTCTGATTCCCCGCCTCTGATTGCCTGCCTCTGATTCCCCGCCTCTGATTCCCTGCCTCAGATTCCCTGCCTCTGATTCCCCGCCTTTGATTCCCCAGCTCTTATTCCCCGCCTCTGATTCCCCACCTCTGATTCCGCGCCTCTGATTCCCTGCCTCTGTTTCCCCGCCTCTGATTCCCCGCCTCTGATTCCCCGCCTCAGATTCCCCGGCTTTGATTCCCTGCCTGAGATTCCCTGCCTCAGATACCCCGCCTCAGATTCCCCGCCTCAGATTCCCCGCCTCAGATTCCCCGCCTCAGATTCCCCGCCTCAGATTCCCCGCCTCAGATTCCCCGCCTCAGATTCCCCGCCTCAGATTCCCCTCCTCAGATTCCCCGCCCCAGATTCCCCGCCTCAGATTCCCCGCCTCAGATTCCCCGCCTCAGATTCCCCGCCTCAGATTCCCCGCCTCAGATTCCCTGCATCAGATTCCCTGCCTCTGATTCCCTGCCTCTGATTCCCTGCCTCTGATTCCCTGCCTCTCATTCCCTGCCTCTGATTCCACGCCTCTCTTTCCTTATCTCTGATTCCCCGCCTCTGATTCCCTGCCTCTGATACCCTGCCTCTCTTTGCCTGCCTCTATTTCGGTGCCACTTTCTCTGCATCTAGTTTCCCACATCTCATTTGCCCCCTCTGATTACCCGCCTCTGATTCCATGCCTCTGATTCCCCGCCTCTGATTCCCCGCCTCTGATTCCCTGCCTCTGATTCCCCACCTCTGATTCCCTGCCTCAGATTCCCTGCCTCAGATTCCCTGCCTCAGATTCCCTGCCTCAGATTCCCTGCCTCTGATTCCCCGCCTCTGATTCCCCGCCTCTTATTCCCCGCCTCTGATTCCCCGCCTCTGATTCCCCGCCTCTGATTCCCTGCCTCTGTTTCCCCGCCTCTGATTCCCCGCCTCTGATTCCCCGCCACAGATTTCCCGGCTCTGATTCCCTGCCTGAGATTCCCTGCCTGAGATTCCCCACCTCAGATTCCCTGCCTCAGATTCCCCGCCTCAGATTCCCCGCCTCAGATTCCCCGCCTCAGATTCCCCATCTCAGATTCCCCGCCTCAAATTCCCCGCCTCAGATTCCCCGCCTCAGATTCCCTGCCTCAGATTCCCTGCCTCTGATTGCCTTCCTCTGATTCCCTGCCTCTGATTCCCTGCCTCTGATTCCCTGCCTCTCATTCCCTGCCTCTGATTCCGCACCTCTGATTCCACGCCTCTCTTTCCGTGTCTCTGATTCCCCGCCTCTGATTCCTCGCATCTGATTCCCCGCCTCTGATTCCCCGCCTCAGATTCCCCACCTCTGATTCCCTGCCTCAGATTCCCTGCCTCAGATTCCCTGCGTCCGATTCCCCGCCTCTGATTCCTCGCCTCTGATTCCCCGCCTCTGATTCACCGCCTCTGAATCCCAGCCTCTGAATCCCCGCCTCTGATTCCCCGCCTCTGTTTCCCCGCCTCGGATTCCCCGCCTCTGATTCCCCGCCTCTGATTCCCTGCCTCTGATTACCCGCCTCCCTTTCCGCGCAACTTTCCCGGCCTCCGTTTCCCCACTTCTCTTTCCCCGCCTCAGATTCCACGCCTCTGATTCCTCGCCTCTGATTCCCCACCTTTCATTCCCCGCCTCTCTTTCCCTGCCCCTATTTCCGCGCCTCTTTCTCTGCCTCTCTTTCCCCACATCTCTTTTGCTCCCACTGATTCCCCGCCTCTGATTCCCCTCCTCTGATTCCCCGCCTCTGATTCCCCGCCTCTGATTCCACGCCTCTGATTCCCCGCCTCTGATTCCACTCCTCTGATTCCCTGCCTCGGATTCCCTGCCTCTGATTCCCTGCCTCTGATTCCCCGCCTCTGATTCCCTGCCTCTGATTCCCTGCCTCTGATTCCCTGCCTCTGATCCCGGGCCTCTGATTCCACGCCTCTCTTTCCGTGTCTCTGATTCCCTGCCTCTTATACCCTGCCTCTCATTCCCTGCCTCTATTTCCGTGCATCTTTCTCTGCATCTTGTTTCCCACATCTCATTTCCCCCCTCTGATAACCCGCCTCTGATTCCATGCCTGTGATTCCCTGCCTAGGATTCCCCGCCTCAGATTCCCTGACTCAGATTCCCCGCCTCAGATTCTCCGCCTCAGATTCCCTGCCTCAGATTCCCTGCCTCAGATTCCCTGCCTCAGATTCCCTTCATCTGATTCCCATCATTTGATTCCCTGCATCTGATTCCCCGCCTCTGATTCCCCGCCTCTGATTCCCTGCCTCTGATTCCCCACCTCTGATTCCCTGCCTCAGATTCCCTGGCTTAGATTCCCTGCTTCAGATTCCCTGCCTCAGATTCCCTGTCTCTGATTCCCCGCATCTGATTCACCGCCTCTGATTCCCCACCTCTGATTCCCGCCTCTGAATCCCCGCCTCTGATTCCTCGCCTCTGATTCCCTGCCTCAGATTCCCCGGCTCTGATTCCCTGCCTCAGATTCCCTGCCTCAGATTCCCTGCCTCCGATTCCCCGCCTCTGATTCCCCGCCTATGATTCTCCGCCTCTGATTCCCAGCCTCTGAATCCCCACCTCTGAATCCCCGCCTCTGATTCCCCGCCTCTGTTTCCCCGCCTCTGATTCCCCGCCTCTGAATCCCCGCCTCTGATTCCACGCCTCTGATACCCCGCCTCTGATTCCAGGCCTCTTATTCCCCGCCTCTGATTCCCCACCTCTGATTGCCTGCCACTGATTGCCCGCCTCTGATTCCCCGCCTCTGATTCCCCGCCTCTGATTCCCCACCTCTGTCTGTATGCCTCTCTTTCGCCTCCGCTTTTTCCCCTACACTCTTTCCGCGCCTCTCTTTCCCTCCCTCAATTTCAACAACTCTGTTTGATCTGTTCTGTGTACCTCATTTTCAACACACAAGTTCCAACCACTATGTTTCACCCATCACTTTCCCCGCCTCTATTTCTCCGCCTATGTTTACCCGCCTCTGTTTACCCACCTCTTTCACCGACTCTGATTCCCTGCCTCTGATTCCCCACCTCTGTCTCTATGACTCTCTTTCGCCTCCACTCTTTCCCCTCCACTCTTTCCGTGCCTGTCTTTCCCTCCCTCAATTTCAACAACACTGTTTGATCTGTTTTGTGTACCTCATTTTAAACACACAAGTTCCAACCACTATGTTTTGCCCGCCTCTTTTCCCGCCTCTATTTATCCACCTATGTTTACCTGCCTCTGTTTACCCGCCTATTTCCCCGCATCTGATTCCCCACCTTTCATTCCCCGCCTCTCTTTCCCTGCCTCTATTTTCGCGCCTCTTTCACTGCCTCTCTTTCCTCACATCTCTTTTCCTCCCGCTGATTCCCCGCCTCTGATTCCCCGCCTCTGATTCCCTGCCTCTGATTCCCCGCCTCTGATTCCCTGCCTCAGATTCCCTGCCTCAGATTCCCTGCCTCAGATTCCCTGCCTCTGATTCCCCGCCTCTGATTACCCGCCTCTTATTCCCCGCCTCTGATTCCCCGCCTCTGATTCCCCGCCTCTGATTCCCTGCCTCAGATTCCCCGGCTCTGATTCACTGCATCAGCTTCCCTGCCTCAGATTCCCTGCCTCTGAATCCCCGCCTCTGATTCCCTGCCTCTGATTCCCCGACTCTGATTCCCCGCCTCAGATTCCCTGCCTCAGATTCCCTGCCTCAGATTCCCTGCCTCTGATTCCCCGCCTCTGATTCCCCGCCTCTGATTCCCTGCCTCTGTTTCCCCACCTCTGATTCCCCGCCTCTGATTCCCCGCCTCAGATTACCCGGCTCTGATTCCCTGCCTGAGATTCCCTGCGTCCGATTCCACGCCTCTGATTTTTCGCCTCTGATTCCCCGCCTCTGATTCCCCGCCTCTGAATCCCAGCCTCTGAATCCCCGCCTCTGATTCCCCGCCTCTGTTTCCCCGCCTCGGATTCCCCGCCTCTGATTCCCCGCCTCTGATTCCCCGCCTCTGATTCCCTGCCTCTGATTACCCGCCTCCCTTTCCGCGCAACTTTCCCGGCCTCCGTTTCCCCACTTCTCTTTCCCCGCCTCAGATTCCACGCCTCTGATTCCGCACCTTTCATTCCCCGCCTCTCTTTCCCTGCCCCTATTTCCGCGCCTCTTTCTCTGCCTCTCTTTCCCCACATCTCTTTTCCTCCCACTGATTCCCCGCCTCTGATTCCCCTCCTCTGATTCCCCGCCTCTGATTCCCCGCCTCTGATTCCCCGCCTCTGATTCCCCGCCTCTGATTCCCCGCCCCTGATTCCCTGCCTCTGATTCCCTGCCTCTGATTCCCTGCCTCTGATCCCGGGCCTCTGATTCCACGCCTCTCTTTCCGTGTCTCTGATTCCCTGCATCTGCTACCCTGCCTCTCATTCCCTGCCACTATTTCCGTGCATCTTTCTCTGCATCTTGTTTCCCACATCTCATTTCCCCCCTCTGATAACCCGCCTTTGATTCCATGCCTGTGATTCCCTGCCTCAGATTCCCCGCCTCAGATTCCCTGACTCAGATTCCCCGCCTCAGATTCCCCGCCTCAGATTCCCTGCCTCAGATTCCCTGCTTCAGATTCCCTGCCTCAGATTCCCTGCCTCTGATTCCCCGCATCTGATTCACCGCCTCTGATTCCCCGCCTCTGATTCCCGCCTCTGATTCCCTGCCTCTGATTCCCGCCTCTGAATCCCCGCCTCTGATTCCTCGCCTCTGATTCCCTGCCTCAGATTCCCCGGCTCTGATTCCCTGCCTCAGATTCCCTGCCTCAGATTCCCTGCCTCCGATTCCCCGCCTCTGATTCCCCGCCTATGATTCCCCGCCTCTGATTCCCAGCCTCTGAATCCCCACCTCTGAATCCCCGCCTCTGATTCCCCGCCTCTGTTTCCCCGCCTCTGATTCCCCGCCTCTGAATCCCCGCCTCTGATTCCACGCCTCGGATTCCCCGCCTCTGATTCCAGGCCTCTTATTCCCCGCCTCTGATTCCCCACCTCTGATTGCCTGCCACTGATTGCCCGCCTCTGATTCCCCGCCTCTGATTCCCCGCCTCTGATTCCCCACCTCTGTCTGTATGCCTCTCTTTCGCCTCCGCTTTTTCCCCTACACTCTTTCCGCGCCTCTCTTTCCCTCCCTCAATTTCAACAACTCTGTTTGATCTGTTCTGTGTACCTCATTTTCAACACACAAGTTCCAACCACTATGTTTCACCCATCACTTTCCCCGCCTCTATTTCTCCGCCTATGTTTACCCGCCTCTGTTTGCCCACCTCTTTCACCGACTCTGATTCCCCGCCTCTGATTCCCCACCTCTGTCTCTATGACTCTCTTTCGCCTCCACTCTTTCCCCTCCACTCTTTCCGTGCCTGTCTTTCCCTCCCTCAATTTCAACAACACTGTTTGATCTGTTTTGTGTACCTCATTTTAAACACACAAGTTCCAACCACTATGTTTCACCCATCACTTTCCCCGCCTCTATTTATCCACCTATGTTTACCTGCCTCTGTTTACCCGCCTATTTCCCCGCCTCTGATTCCCAACCTTTCATTCCCCGCCTCTCTTTCCCTGCCTCTATTTTCGCGCCTCTTTCACTGCCTCTCTTTCCTCACATCTCTTTTCCTCCCGCTGATTCCCCGCCTCTGATTCCCCGCCTCTGATTCCCTGCCTCTGATTCCCCGCCTCTGATTCACTGCCTCAGATTCCCTGCCTCAGATTCCCTGCCTCAGATTCCCTGCCTCTGATTCCCCGCCTCTGATTCCCCGCCTCTTATTCCCCGCCACTGATTCCCCGCCTCTGATTCCCCGCCTCTGATTCCCTGCCTCAGATTCCCCGGCTCTGATTCACTGCATCAGCTTCCCTGCCTCAGATTCCCTGCCTCTGAATCCCCGCCTCTGATTCCCTGCCTCTGATTCCCCGCCTCTGATTCCCTGCCTCAGATTCCCTGCCTCAGATTCCCTGCCTCAGATTCCCTGCCTCTGATTCCCCGCCTCTGATTCCCCTCCTCTGATTCCCTGCCTCGATTCCCTGCCTCTGATTCCCTGCCTCTAATTCCCCGCCCCTGATTCCCTGCCTCTGATTCCCTGCCTCTGATTCGCTGCCTCTGATCCCGGGCCTCTGATTCCACGCCTCTCTTTCCGTGTCTCTGATTCCCTGCCTCTTATACCCTGCCTCTCATTCCCTGCCTCTATTTCCGTGCATCTTTCTCTGCATCTTGTTTCCCACATCTCATTTCCCCCCTCTGATAACCCGCCTCTGATTCCATGCCTGTGATTCCCTGCCTAGGATTCCCCGCCTCAGATTCCCTGACTCAGATTCCCCGCCTCAGATTCTCCGCCTCAGATTCCCTGCCTCAGATTCCCTGCCTCAGATTCCCTGCCTCAGATTCCCTTCATCTGATTCCCATCATTTGATTCCCTGCATCTGATTCCCCGCCTCTGATTCCCCGCCTCTGATTCCCTGCCTCTGATTCCCCACCTCTGATTCCCTGCCTCAGATTCCCTGGCTTAGATTCCCTGCTTCAGATTCCCTGCCTCAGATTCCCTGTCTCTGATTCCCCGCATCTGATTCACCGCCTCTGATTCCCCACCTCTGATTCCCGCCTCTGAATCCCCGCCTCTGATTCCTCGCCTCTGATTCCCTGCCTCAGATTCCCCGGCTCTGATTCCCTGCCTCAGATTCCCTGCCTCAGATTCCCTGACTCCGATTCCCCGCCTCTGATTCCCCGCCTATGATTCGCCGCCTCTGATTCCCAGCCTCTGAATCCCCACCTCTGAATCCCCGCCTCTGATTCCCCGCCTCTGTTTCCCCGCCTCTGATTCCCCGCCTCTGAATCCCCGCCTCTGATTCCACGCCTCTGATTCCCCGCCTCTGATTCCAGGCCTCTTATTCCCCGCCTCTGATTCCCCACCTCTGATTGCCTGCCACTGATTGCCCGCCTCTGATTGCCCGCCTCTGATTCCCCGCCTCTGATTCCCCACCTCTGTCTGTATGCCTCTCTTTCGCCTCTGCTTTTTCCCCTACACTCTTTCCGCGCCTCTCTTTCCCTCCCTCAATTTCAACAACTCTGTTTGATCTGTTCTGTGTACCTCATTTTCAACACACAAGTTCCAACCACTATGTTTCACCCATCACTTTCCCCGCCTCTATTTCTCCGCCTATGTTTACCCGCCTCTGTTTGCCCACCTCTTTCACCGACTCTGATTCCCCGCCTCTGATTCCCCACCTCTGTCTCTATGACTCTCTTTCGCCTCCACTCTTTCCCCTCCACTCTTTCCGTGCCTGTCTTTCCCTCCCTCAATTTCAACAACACTGTTTGATCTGTTTTGTGTACCTCATTTTAAACACACAAGTTCCAACCACTATGTTTCACCCATCACTTTCCCCGCCTCTATTTATCCACCTATGTTAACCTGCCTCTGTTTACCCGCCTATTTCCCCGCCTCTGATTCCCAACCTTTCATTCCCCGCCTCTCTTTCCCTGCCTCTATTTTCGCGCCTTTTCACTGACTCTCTTTCCTCACATCTATTTTCCTCCCGCTGATTCCCCGCCTCTGATTCCCCGCCTCTGATTCCCTGCCTCTGATTCCCCGCCTCTGATTCCCTGCCTCAGATTCCCTGCCTCAGATTCCCTGCCTCAGATTCCCTGCCTCTGATTCCCCGCCTCTGATTCCCCGCCTCTTATTCCCCGCCTCTGATTCCCCGCCTCTGATTCCCCGCCTCTGATTCCCTGCCTCAGATTCCCCGGCTCTGATTCACTGCATCAGCTTCCCTGCCTCAGATTCCCTGCCTCTGAATCCCCGCCTCTGATTCCCTGCCTCTGATTCCCCGCCTCTGATTCCCTGCCTCAGATTCCCTGCCTCAGATTCCCTGCCTCAGATTCCCTGCCTCTGATTCCCCGCCTCTGATTCCCCGCCTCTGATTCCCTGCCTCTGATTCCCTGCCTCTGTTTCCCCACCTCTGATTCCCCGCCTCTGATTCCCCGCCTCAGATTACCCGGCTCTGATTCCCTGCCTGAGATTCACTGCGTCCGATTCCCCGCCTCTGATTCCTCGCCTCTGATTCCCCGCCTCTTATTCCCCGCCTCTGAATCCCAGCCTCTGAATCCCCACCTCTGATTCCCCGCCTCTGTTTCCCCGCCTCTGATTCCCCGCCTCTGATTCCCCGCCTCTGATTCCCTGCCTCTGATTACCCGCCTCCCTTTCCGCGCAACTTTCCCGGCCTCCGTTTCCCCACTTCTCTTTCCCCGCCTCAGATTCCACGCCTCTGATTCCTCGCCTCTGATTCCCCACCTTTCTTTCCCCGCCTCTCTTTCTCTGCCCCTATTTCCGCACCTCTTTCTCTGCCTCTCTTTCCCCACATCTCTTTTCCTCCCACTGATTCCCCGCCTCTGATTCCCCTCCTCTGATTCCCCGCCTCTGATTCCCTGCCTCTGATTCCCCGCCTCTGATTCCCCGCCTCTGATTCCCCTCCTCTGATTCCCTGCCTCGATTCCCTGCCTCTGATTCCCTGCCTCTGATTCCCCGCCTCTGATTCCTTGCCTCTGATTCCCTGCCTCTGATTCCCTGCCTCTGATCCCGGGCCTCTGATTCCACGCCTCTCTTTCCGCGTGTCTGATTCCCTGCATCTGATACCCTGCCTCTCATTCCCTGCCTCTATTTCCGTGCATCTTTCTCTGCATCTTGTTTCCCACATCTCATTCCCCCCTCTGATAACCCGCCTCTGATTCCATGCCTGTGATTCCCTGCCTCAGATTCCCCGCCTCAGATTCCCCGACTCAGATTCCCCACCTCAGATTCCCCGCCTCAGATTCCCTGCCTCAGATTCCCTGCCTCAGATTCCCTTCATCTGATTCACTTCATTTGATTCCCTGCATCTGATTCCCCGCCTCTGATTCCCCGCCTCTGATTCCCCGCCTCTGATTCCCCACCTCTGATTCCCTGCCTCAGATTCCCTGGCTCAGATTCCCTGCTTCAGATTCCCTGCCTCAGATTCCCTGCCTCTGATTCCCCGCATCTGATTCACCGCCTCTGATTCCCCGCCTCTGATTCCCGCCTCTGATTCCCTGCCTCTGATTCCCGCCTCTGAATCCCCGCCTCTGATTCCTCGCCTCTGATTCCCTGCCTCAGATTCCCTGGCTCTGATTCCCTGCCTCAGATTCCCTGCCTCAGATTCCTTGCCTCCGATTCCCCGCCTCTGATTCCCCGCCTATGATTCCCCGCCTCTGATTCCCAGCCTCTGAATCCCCACCTCTGAATCCCCGCCTCTGATTCCACGCCTCTGTTTCCCCGCCTCTGATTCCCCGCCTCTGAATCCCCGCCTCTGATTCCACGCCTCTCATACCCCGCCTCTGATTCCAGGCCTCTTATTCCCCGCCTCTGATTCCCCACCTCTGATTGCCTGCCACTGATTGCCCGCCTCTGATTCCCCGCCTCTGATTCCCCGCCTCTGATTCCCCACCTCTGTCTGTATGCCTCTCTTTCGCCTCCGCTTTTTCCCCTACACTCTTTCCGCGCCTCTCTTTCCCTCCCTCAATTTCAACAACTCTGTTTGATCTGTTCTGTGTACCTCATTTTCAACACACAAGTTCCAACCACTATGTTTCACCCATCACTTTCCCCGCCTCTATTTCTCCGCCTATGTTTACCCACCTCTGTTTACCCACCTCTTTCACCGACTCTGATTCCCCGCCTCTGATTCCCCACCTCTGTCTCTATGACTCTCTTTCGCCTCCACTCTTTCCCCTCCACTCTTTCCGTGCCTGTCTTTCCCTCCCTCAATTTCAACAACACTGTTTGATCTGTTTTGTGTACCTCATTTTAAACACACAAGTTCCAACCACTATGTTTTGCCCGCCTCTTTTCCCGCCTCTATTTATCCACCTATGTTTACCTGCCTCTGATTACCCGCCTGTTTCCCCGCCTCTGATTCCCCACCTTTCATTCCCCGCCTCTCTTTCCCTGCCTCTATTTTCGCGCCTCTTTCACTGCCTCTCTTTCCTCACATCTCTTTTCCTCCCGCTGATTCCCCGCCTCTGATTCCCCGCTCTGATTCCCTGCCTCTGATTCCCCGCCTCTGATTCCCCGCCTCTTATTCCCCGCCTCTGATTCCCCGCCTCTGATTCCCCACCTCTGATTCCCTGCCTCAGATTCCCCGGCTCTGATTCACTGCATCAGCTTCCCTGCCTCAGATTCCCTGCCTCTGATTCCCCGCCTCTGATTCCCTGCCTCTGATTCCCCGCCTCTGATTCCCTGCCTCAGACTCCCTGCCTCAGATTCCCTGCCTCAGATTCCCTGCCTCTGATTCCCCGCCTCTGATTCCCCGCCTCTGATTCCCTGCCTCTGTTTCCCCACCTCTGATTCCCCGCCTCTGATTCCCCGCCTCAGATTACCCGGCTCTGATTCCCTGCCTGAGATTCCCTGCCTCAGATTCCCCACCTCAGATTCCCTGCCTCAGATTCCCCGCCTCAGATTCCCCGCCTCAGATTCCCCACCTCAGTTTCCCCGCCTCAGATTCCCCGCCTCAGATTCCCCGCCTCAGATTCCCCGCCTCAGATTCCCTGCCTCAGATTCCCCGCCTCAGATACCCCGCCTCAGATTACCCGCCTCAGATTCCCCGCCTCAGATTCCCTGCCTCTGAATGCCTGCCTCTGAATCCCTGCCTCTGATTCCCTGCCTCTGATTCCCTGCCTCTGATTCCGCGCCTCTGATTCCACGCCTCTCTTTCCGTATCTCTGATTCCCCGCCTCTGATTCCCTGCCTCTGATACCCTGCCTCTCTTTGCCTGCCTCTATTTCGGTGCCTCTTTCTCTGCATCTAGTTTCCCACATCGCATTTGCCCCCTCTGATAACCCGCCTCTGATTCCCCGCCTCTCATTCCCCGCCTCTGATTCCCCGCCTCTCATTCCCCGCCTCTGATTCCCTGCCTCAGATTCCCTGCCTCAGATTCCCTGCCTCAGATTCCCAGCCTCTGATTCCCCGCCTCTGATTCCCCGCCGCTTGTTCCCGGCCTCTGATTCCCCGCCTCTGATTCCACGCCTCTGATTCCCTGCCTCTGTTTCCCTGCCTCTGATTCCCCGCCTCTGATTCCCCGCCGCAGATTCCCCGGCTCTGATTCCCTGCCTGAGATTCCCTGCCTCAGATTCCCTGCCTCAGATTCCCAGCCTCTGAGTCCCCGCCTCAGATTCCCCGGCTCTGATTCCCTGCCTGTGATTCCCTGCCTCAGATTCCCCGCCTCAGATTCCCCGCCTCAGATTCCCCGCCTCAGATTCCCCGCCTCAGATTCCCCGCCTCAGATTCCCCGCCTCAGATTCCCTGCCTCTGATTGCCTGCCTCTGATTCCCTGCCTCTGATTCCCTGCCTCTAAATTCCTGCCTCTGATTCCCTGCCTCTGATTCCCTGCCTCTGATTCCGCGCATCTGATTCCACGCCTCTCTTTCCGTGTCTCTGATTCCCCGCCTCTGATTCACTGCCTCAGATTCCCCGCCTCTGATTCCCCGCCTCTCATTCGCCGCCTCTGATTCCCCGCCTCTGATTCTCCGCCTCTGATTCCCCGCCTCTGATTCCCCGCCTCTGATTCCCCAACTCTGATTCCCCGCCTCAGATTCCCTGCCTCAGATTCCCTGCCTCAGATTCCCTGCCTCTGATTCCCCGCCTCTGATTACCCGCCTCTTATACCCCGCCTCTGATTCCCCGCCTCTGATTCCCCGCCTCTGATTCCCTGCCTCTGTTTCCCCGCCTCTGATTCCCCGCCTCTGATTCCCCGCCTCATATTTCCTGGCTCTGATTCCCTACCTGAGATTCCCTGCCTGAGATTCCCCGCCTCAGATTCCCTGCCTCAGATTCCCCGCCTCAGATTCCCCGCCTCAGATTCCCCGCCTCAGATTCCCCGCCTCAGATTCCCCGTCTCAGATTCCCCGCCTCAGATTCGCCGCCTCATATTCGCCGCCTCAGATTCCCTGCCTCTGATTCCCTGCCTCTGATTCCCTGCCTCTGATTCCCTGCCTCTGATTCCGCACCTCTGATTCCACGCCTCTATTTCCGTGTCTCTGATTCCCCGCCTCTGATTCCCTGCCTCTGATACCCAGCCTCTCTTTGCCTGCCTCTATTTCCATGCTTCTTTCTCTGCATCTAGTTTCCCACATCTCATTTGCCCCCTCTGATAACCCGCCTCTGATTCCATGCCCCTGATTCCCCGCCTCTGATTCCCCGCCTCTGATTCCCCGCCTCTGATTCCCTGCCTCAGATTCCCTGCCTCAGATTCCTTGCCTCAGATTCCCTGCCTCTGATACCCCGCCTCTGATTCCCCGCCTCTTATTCCCCGCCTCTGATTCCCCGCCTCTGATTCCCCGCCTCTGATTCCCTGCCTCTGTTTCCCCGCCTCTGATTCTCCGCGTCTGATTCCCCGCCTCAGATTCCCCGGCTCTGATTCCCTGCCTGAGATTCCATGCCTGAGAATCCACGCCTCAGATTCCCTGCCTCAGATTCCCCACCTCAGATTCCCCGCCTCAGATTCCCCGCCTCAAATTCCCTGCCTCAGATTCCCCGCCTCAGATTCCCCGCCTCAGATTCCCCGCCTCAGAATCCACACCTCAGATTCCCTGCCTCAGATTCCCTGCCTCAGATTCCCTGCCTCAGATTCCCTTCATCTGATTCCCTTCATCTGATTCCCTGCCTCTGATTCCCTGCCTCTGATTTCCTGCCTCTGATTCCCCGCCTCTGATTCCCCTCCTCAGATTCCCTGCCTCAGATTCCCTGCCTCAGATTCCCTGCCTCTGATTCCCTGCATCAGATTCCCTGCCTCAGATTCCCCGCCTCAGATACCCCGCCTCAGATTACCCGCCTCAGATTCCCCGCCTCAGATTCCCCGCCTCAGATTCCCTGCCTCAGATTCCCTGCCTCTGAATGCCTGCCTCTGAATCCCTGCCTCTGATTCCCTGCCTCTGATTCCCTGCCTCTGATTCCGCGCCTCTGATTCCACGCCTCTCTTTCCGTATCTCTGATTCCCCGCCTCTTATTCCCTGCCTCTGATACCCTGCCTCTCTTTGCCTGCCTCTATTTCGGTGCCTCTTTCTCTGCATCTAGTTTCCCACATCGCATTTGCCCCCTCTGATAACCCGCCTCTGATTCCCCGCCTCTCATTCCCCGCCTCTGATTCCCCGCCTCTCATTCCCCGCCTCTGATTCCCTGCCTCAGATTCCCTGCCTCAGATTCCCTGCCTCAGATTCCCAGCCTCTGATTCCCCGCCTCTGATTCCCCGCCGCTTGTTCCCGGCCTCTGATTCCCCGCCTCTGATTCCACGCCTCTGATCCCCTGCCTCTGTTTCCCTGCCTCTGATTCCCCGCCTCTGATTCCCCGCCTCAGATTCCCCGGCTCTGATTCCCTGCCTGAGATTCCCTGCCTCAGATTCCCTGCCTCAGATTCCCAGCCTCTGAGTCCCCGCCTCAGATTCCCCGGCTCTGATTCCCTGCCTGTGATTCCCTGCCTCAGATTCCCCGCCTCAGATTCCCCGCCTCAGATTCCCCGCCTCAGATTCCCTGCCTCTGATTGCCTGCCTCTGATTCCCTGCCTCTGATTCCCTGCCTCTAAATTCCTGCCTCTGATTCCCTGCCTCTGATTCCCTGCCTCTGATTCCGCGCATCTGATTCCACGCCTCTCTTTCCGTGTCTCTGATTCCCCGCCTCTGATTCACTGCCTCAGATTCCCCGCCTCTGATTCCCCGCCTCTGATTCCCTGCCTCTGTTTCCCCGCCTCTGATTCTCCGCGTCTGATTCCCCGCCTCAGATTCCCCAGCTCTGATTCCCTGCCTGAGATTCCATGCCTGAGAATCCACGCCTCAGATTCCCTGCCTCAGATTCCCCACCTCAGATTCCCCGCCTCAGATTCCCCGCCTCAAATTCCCTGCCTCAGATTCCCCGCCTCAGATTCCCTGCCTCAGATTCCCCGCCTCAGAATCCACACCTCAGATTCCCTGCCTCAGATTCCCTGCCTCAGATTCCCTGCCTCAGATTCCCTTCATCTGATTCCCTTCATCTGATTCCCTGCCTCTGATTCCCTGCCTCTGATTTCCTGCCTCTGATTCCCCGCCTCTGATTCCCCTCCTCAGATTCCCTGCCTCAGATTCCCTGCCTCAGATTCCCTGCCTCTGATTCCCTGCATCAGATTCCCTGCCTCAGATTCCCTGCCTCAGATTCCCTGCCTCTGATTGCCTGCCTCTGATTCCCTGCCTCTGATTCCCTGCCTCTGATTGCCTGCCTCTGATTCCCTGCCTCTGATTCCCTGCCTCTGATTCCCTGCCTCTGATACCGCACCTCTGATTCCACTCCTCTCTTTCCTTGTCTATGATTCCCCGCCTCTGATTCCCTGCCTCTGATACCCTGCCTCTCTTTGCCTGCCTCTATTTCCGTGTCTCTTTCTCTGCATCTAGTTTCCCACATCTCATTTGCCCCTCTGATAACCCGCCTCTGATTCCATGCCTCTGATTCACTGCCTCAGATTCCCTGCCTCAGATACCCCGACTCAGATTTACCGCCTCAGATTCCCCGCCTCAGATTCCCTGCCTCAGATTCCCTGCCTCAGATTCCCTGCCTCAGATTCCCTGCCTCAGATCCCTGCCTCCGATTCCCCGCCTCTGCTTCCCCGCCTCTTATTCCCCGCCTCTGATTCCCAGCCTCTGAATCCCTGCCTCTGATTCCGCGCATCTGATTCCACGCCTCTCTTTCCGTGTCTCTGATTCCCCGCCTCTGATTCACTGCCTCAGATTCCCCGCCTCTGATTCCCCGCCTCTCATTCGCCGCCTCTGATTCCCCGCCTCTGATTCTCCGCCTCTGATTCCCCGCCTCTGATTCCACGCCTCTGATTCCCCAACTCTGATTCCCCGCCTCAGATTCCCTGCCTCAGATTCCCTGCCTCAGATTCCCTGCCTCAGATTCCCTGCCTCTGATTCCCCGCCTCTGATTCCCCACCTCTGATTCCCCGCCTCTGATTCCCTGCCTCTGTTTCCCCGCCTCTGATTCCCCGCCTCTGATTCCCCGCCTCATATTTCCTGGCTCTGATTCCCTACCTGAGATCCCTGCCTGAGATTCCCCGCCTCAGATTCCCTGCCTCTGATTCCCCGCCTCTGATTCCCCGCCTCTTATTCCCCGCCTCTGATTCCCCGCCTCTGATTCCCCACCTCTGATTCCCTGCCTCAGATTCCCCGGCTCTGATTCCCTGCATCAGATTCACTGCCTCAGATTCCCTGCCTCTGATTCCCCGCCTCTGATTGCCTGCCTCTGATTCCCCGCCTCTGATTCCCTGCCTCAGATTCCCTGCCTCAGATTCCCTGCCTCAGATTCCCTGCCTCTGTTTCCCCGCCTCTGATTCCCCAGCTCTGATTCCCCGCCTCAGATTCCCCGGCTCTGATTCCCTGCCTGAGATTCCCTGCCTCAGATACCCCGCCTCAGATTCCCCGCCTCAGATTCCCCGCCTCAGATTCCCCGCCTCAGATTCCCCGCCTCAGATTCCCCGCCTCAGATTCCCCGCCTCAGATTCCCCGCCTCAGATTCCCCGCCTCAGATTCCCTGCCTCAGATTCCCCGCCTCAGATACCCCGCCTCAGATTACCCGCCTCAGATTCCCCGCCTCAGATTCCCCGCCTCAGATTCCCTGCCTCTGATTCCCCACCTCTGATTCCCCGCCTCTGATTCCCTGCCTCTGTTTCCCCGCCTCTGATTCCCCGCCTCTGATTCCCCGCCTCATATTTCCTGGCTCTGATTCCCTACCTGAGATCCCTGCCTGAGATTCCCCGCCTCAGATTCCCTGCCTCTGATTCCCCGCCTCTGATTCCCCGCCTCTTATTCCCCGCCTCTGATTCCCCGCCTCTGATTCCCCACCTCTGATTCCCTGCCTCAGATTCCCCGGCTCTGATTCCCTGCATCAGATTCACTGCCTCAGATTCCCTGCCTCTGATTCCCCGCCTCTGATTGCCTGCCTCTGATTCCCCGCCTCTGATTCCCTGCCTCAGATTCCCTGCCTCAGATTCCCTGCCTCAGATTCCCTGCCTCTGATTCCCCGCCTTTGATTCCCCAGCTCTTATTCCCCGCCTCTGATTACCCACCTCTGATTCCGCGCCTCTGATTCCCTGCCTCTGTTTCCCCGCCTCTGATTCCCCGCCTCTGATTCCCCGCCTCAGATTCCCCGGCTCTGATTCCCTGCCTGAGATTCCCTGCCTCAGATACCCCGCCTCAGATTCCCCGCCTCAGATTCCCCGCCTCAGATTCCCCGCCTCAGATTCCCCGCCTCAGATTCCCCGCCTCAGATTCCCCGCCTCAGATTCCCCGCCTCAGATTCCCCGCCTCAGATTCCCTGCCTCAGATTCCCCGCCTCAGATACCCCGCCTCAGATTACCCGCCTCAGATTCCCCGCCTCAGATTCCCCGCCTCAGATTCCCTGCCTCAGATTCCCTGCCTCTGAATGCCTGCCTCTGAATCCCTGCCTCTGATTCCCTGCCTCTGATTCCCTGCCTCTGATTCCGCGCCTCTGATTCCACGCCTCTCTTTCCGTATCTCTGATTCCCCGCCTCTTATCCCCTGCCTCTGATACACTGCCTCTCTTTGCCTGCCTCTATTTCGGTGCCTCTTTCTCTGCATCTAGTTTCCCACATCGCATTTGCCCCCTCTGATAACCCGCCTCTGATTCCCCGCCTCTCATTCCCCGCCTCTGATTCCCCGCCTCTCATTCCCCTCCTCTGATTCCCTGCCTCAGATTCCCTGCCTCAGATTCCCTGCCTCAGATTCCCAGCCTCTGATTCCCCGCCTCTGATTCCCCGCCGCTTGTTCCCGGCCTCTGATTCCCCGCCTCTGATTCCACGCCTCTGATTCCCTGCCTCTGTTTCCCTGCCTCTGATTCCCCGCCTCTGATTCCCCGCCTCAGATTCCCCGGCTCTGATTCCCTGCCTGAGATTCCCTGCCTCAGATTCCCTGCCTCAAATTCCCAGCCTCTGAGTCCCCGCCTCAGATTCCCCGGCTCTGATTCCCTGCCTGTGATTCCCTGCCTCAGATTCCCCGCCTCAGATTCCCCGCCTCAGATTCCCCGCCTCAGATTCCCCGCCTCAGATTCCCCGCCTCAGATTCCCCGCCTCAGATTCCCCGCCTCAGATTCCCTGCCTCTGATTGCCTGCCTCTGATTCCCTGCCTCTGATTCCCTGCCTCTAAATTCCTGCCTCTGATTCCCTGCCTCTGATTCCCTGCCTCTGATTCCGCGCATCTGATTCCAACCCTCTCTTTCCGTGTCTCTGATTCCCCGCCTCTGATTCACTGCCTCAGATTCCCCGCCTCTGATTCCCCGCCTCTCATTCGCCGCCTCTGATTCCCCGCCTCTGATCCTCCGCCTCTGATTCCCCGCCTCTGATTCCCCGCCTCTGATTCCCCAACTCTGATTCCCCGCCTCAGATTCCCTGCCTCAGATTCCCTGCCTCAGATTCCCTGCCTCAGATTCCCTGCCTCTGATTCCCCGCCTCTGATTACCCGCCTCTTATACCCCACCTCTGATTCCCCGCCTCTGATTCCCCGCCTCTGATTCCCTGCCTCTGTTTCCCCGCCTCTGATTCCCCGCCTCTGATTCCCCGCCTCATATTTCCTGGCTCTGATTCCCTACCTGAGATTCCCTGCCTGAGATTCCCCGCCTCAGATTCCCTGCCTCAGATTCCCCGCCTCAGATTCCCCGCCTCAGATTCCCCGCCTCAGATTCCCCGCCTCAGATTCCCCGTCTCAGATTCCCCGCCTCAGATTCGCCGCCTCATATTCCCCGCCTCAGATTCCCTGCCTCTGATTCCCTGCCTCTGATTCCCTGCCTCTGATTCCCTGCCTCTGATTCCACGCCTCTATTTCCGTGTCTCTGATTCCCCGCCTCTGATTCCCTGCCTCTGATACCCAGCCTCTCTTTGCCTGCCTCTATTTCCGTGCTTCTTTCTCTGCATCTAGTTTCCCACATCTCATTTGCCCCCTCTGATAACCCGCCTCTGATTCCCTGCCTCTGTTTCCCCGCCTCTGATTCTCCGCGTCTGATTCCCCGCCTCAGATTCCCCGGCTCTGATTCCCTGCCTGAGATTCCATGCCTGAGAATCCACGCCTCAGATTCCCTGCCTCAGATTCCCCACCTCAGATTCCCCGCCTCAGATTCCCCGCCTCAAATTCCCTGCCTCAGATTCCCCGCCTCAGATTCCCCGCCTCAGATTCCCCGCCTCAGAATCCACACCTCAGATTCCCTGCCTCAGATTCCCTGCCTCAGATTCCCTGCCTCAGATTCCCTTCATCTGATTCCCTTCATCTGATTCCCTGCCTCTGATTCCCTGCCTCTGATTTCCTGCCTCTGATTCCCCACCTCTGATTCCCCTCCTCAGATTCCCTGCCTCAGATTCCCTGCCTCAGATTCCCTGCCTCTGATTCCCTGCATCAGATTCCCTGCCTCAGATTCCCTGCCTCAGATTCCCTGCCTCTGATTGCCTGCCTCTGATTCCCTGCCTCTGATTCCCTGCCTCTGATTGCCTGCCTCTGATTCCCTGCCTCTGATTCCCTGCCTCTGATTCCTGCCTCTGATACCGCACCTCTGATTCCACTCCTCTCTTTCCTTGTCTATGATTCCCCGCCTCTGATTCCCTGCCTCTGATACCCTGCCTCTCTTTGCCTGCCTCTATTTCCGTGTCTCTTTCTCTGCATCTAGTTTCCCACATCTCATTTGCCCCTCTGATAACCCGCCTCTGATTCCATGCCTCTGATTCACTGCCTCAGATTCCCTGCCTCAGATACCCCGACTCAGATTTACCGCCTCAGATTCCCCGCCTCAGATTCCCTGCCTCAGATTCCCTGCCTCAGATTCCCTGCCTCAGATTCCCTGCCTCAGATCCCTGCCTCCGATTCCCCGCCTCTGCTTCCCCGCCTCTTATTCCCCGCCTCTGATTCCCAGCCTCTGAAACCCTGCCTCTGATTCCGCGCATCTGATTCCACGCCTCTCTTTCCGTGTCTCTGATTCCCCGCCTCTGATTCACTGCCTCAGATTCCCCGCCTCTGATTCCCCGCCTCTCATTCGCCGCCTCTGATTCCCCGCCTCTGATTCTCCGCCTCTGATTCCCCGCCTCTGATTCCCCGCCTCTGATTCCCCAACTCTGATTCCCCGCCTCAGATTCCCTGCCTCAGATTCCCTGCCTCAGATTCCCTGCCTCAGATTCCCTGCCTCGGATTCCCCGCCTCTGATTCCCCACCTCTGATTCCCCGCCTCTGATTCCCTGCCTCTGTTTCCCCGCCTCTGATTCCCCGCCTCTGATTCCCCGCCTCATATTTCCTGGCTCTGATTCCCTACCTGAGATCCCTGCCTGAGATTCCCCGCCTCAGATTCCCTGCCTCTGATTCCCCGCCTCTGATTCCCCGCCTCTTATTCCCCGCCTCTGATTCCCCGCCTCTGATTCCCCACCTCTGATTCCCTGCCTCAGATTCCCCGGCTCTGATTCCCTGCATCAGATTCCCTGCCTCAGATTCCCTGCCTCTGATTCCCCGCCTCTGATTGCCTGCCTCTGATTCCCCGCCTCTGATTCCCTGCCTCAGATTCCCTGCCTCAGATTCCCTGCCTCTGATTCCCCACCTCTGATTCCGCGCCTCTGATTCCCTGCCTCTGTTTCCCCGCCTCTGATTCCCCGCCTCTGATTCCCCGCCTCAGATTCCCCGGCTCTTATTCCCTGCCTGAGATTCCCTGCCTCAGATACCCCGCCTCAGATTCCCCGCCTCAGATTCCCCGCCTCAGATTCCCCGCCTCAGATTCCCCGCCTCAGATTCCCCGCCTCAGATTCCCCGCCTCATATTCCCCGCCTCAGATTCCCCGCCTCAGATTCCCCGCCTCAGATTCCCCGCCTCAGATTCCCCGCCTCAGATTCCCCGCCTCAGATTCCCCGCCTCAGATTCCCCGCCTCAGATTCCCTGCCTCTGATTGCCTGCCTCTGATTCCCTGCCTCTGATTCCCTGCCTCTCATTCCCTGGCTCTGATTCCGAGCCTCTGATTCCACGCCTCTCTTTCCGTATCTCTGATTCCCCGCCTCTGATTCCCTGCCTCTGATACCCTGCCTCTCTTTGCCTGCCTCTATTTCGGTGCCACTTTCTCTGCATCTAGTTTCCCACATCTCATTTGCCCCCTCTGATTACCCGCCTCTGATTCCATGCCTCTGATTCCCCGCCTCTGATTCCCTGCCTCTGATTCCCTGCCTCTGATTCCCCACCTCTGATTCCCTGCCTCAGATTCCCTGCCTCAGATTCCCTGCCTCCGATTCCCTGCCTCAGATTCCCTGCCTCTGATTCCCCGCCTCTGATTCCCCGCCTCTTATTCCCCGCCTCTGATTCCCCGCCTCTGATTCCCAGCCTCTGATTCCCTGCCTCTGTTTCCCCGCCTCTGATTCCCCGCCTCTGATTCCCCGCCTCAGATTTCCCGGCTCTGATTCCCTGCCTAAGATTCCCTGCCTGAGATTCCCCACCTCAGATTCCCTGCCTCAGGTTCCCCGCCTCAGATTCCCCGCCTCAGATTCCCCGCCTCAGATTCCCCATCTCAGATTCCCCGCCTCAAATTCCCCTCCTCAGATTCCCCGCCTCAGATTCCCTGCCTCAGATTCCCTGCCTCTGATTGCCTTCCTCTGATTCCCTGCCTCTGATTCCCTGCCTCTGATTCCCTGCCTCTGATTCCCTGCCTCTGATTCCCTGCCTCTCATTCCCTGCCTCTGATTCCGCACCTCTGATTCCACGCCTCTCTTTCCGTGTCTCTGATTCCCCGCCTCTGATTCCCTGCCTCTGATACCCTGCCTCTCTTTGCCTGCCTCTATTTCGGTGCCTCATTCTCTGCATCTAGTTTCCCACATCTCATTTGCCCCCACTGATAAACCGCCTCTGATTCCATGCCTCTGATTCCCCGCCTCTGATTCCCCGCCTCTGATTCCCCGCCTCTGATTCCCTGCCTCAGATTCCCCGCCTCTGATACCCCGCCTCTGATTCCCCGCCTCTGATTCCCCGCCTCTGATTCCCCGCCTCAGATTCCCCGGCTCTGATTCCCTGCCTGAGATTCCCTGCCTCAGATACCCCGCCTCAGATTCCCCGCCTCAGATTCCCCGCCTCAGATTCCCCGCCTCAGATTCCCCGCCTCAGATTCCCCGCCTCAGATTCCCCGCCTCAGATTCCCCTCCTCAGATTCCCCGCCTCAGATTCCCCGCCTCAGATTCCCCGCCTCAGATTCCCCGCCTCAGATTCCCCGCCTCAGATTCCCCGCCTCATATTCCCCGCCTCAGATTCCCTGCATCAGATTCCCTGCCTCTGATTGCCTGCCTCTGATTCCCTGCCTCTGATTCCCTGCCTCTCATTCCCTGCCTCTGATTCCGAGCCTCTGATTCCACGCCTCTCTTTCCGTATCTCTGATTCCCCGCCTCTGATACCCTGCCTCTCTTTGCCTGCCTCTATTTCGGTGCCACTTTCTCTGCATCTAGTTTCCCACATCTCATTTGCCCCCTCTGATTACCCGCCTCTGATTCCATGCCTCTGATTCCCCGCCTCTGATTCACTGCCTCTGATTCCCTGCCTCTGATTCCCCACCTCTGATTCCCTGCCTCAGATTCCCTGCCTCAGATTCCCTGCCTCAGATTCCCTGCCTCAGATTCCCTGCCTCTGATTCCCCGCCTCTGATTCCCCGCCTCTTATTCCCCGCCTCTGATTCCCCGCCTCTGATTCCCCGCCTCTGATTCCCTGCCTCAGATTCCCCGGCTCTGATTCACTGCATCAGCTTCCCTGCCTCAGATTCCCTGCCTCTGAATCCCCGCCTCTGATTCCCTGCCTCTGATTCCCCGCCTCTGATACCCTGCCTCAGATTCCCTGCCTCAGATTCCCTGCCTCAGATTCCCTGCCTCTGATTCCCCGCCTCTGATTCCCCGCCTCTGATTCCCTGCCTCTGTTTCCCCACCTCTGATTCCCCGCCTCTGATTCCCCGCCTCAGATTACCCGGCTCTGATTCCCTGCCTGAGATTCCCTTCATCCGATTCCCCGCCTCTGATTCCTCGCCTCTGATTCCCCGCCTCTGATTCCCCGCCTCTGAATCCCAGCCTCTGAATCCCCACCTCTGATTCCCCGCCTCTGTTTCCCCGCCTCTGATTCCCCGCCTCTGATTCCCCGCCTCTGATTCCCTGCCTCTGATTACCCGCCTCCCTTTCCGCGCAACTTTCCCGGCCTCCGTTTCCCCACTTCTCTTTCCCCGCCTCAGATTCCACGCCTCTGATTCCTCGCCTCTGATTCCCCACCTTTCTTTCCCCGCCTCTCTTTCCCTGCCCCTATTTCCGCACCTCTTTCTCTGCCTCTCTTTCCCCACATCTCTTTTCCTCCCACTGATTCCCCGCCTCTGATTCCCCTCCTCTGATTCCCCGCCTCTGATTCCCCGCCTCTGATTCCCCGCCTCTGATTCCCCGCCTCTGATTCCCCTCCTCTGATTCCCTGCCTCGATTCCCTGCCTCTGATTCCCTGCCTCTGATTCCCCGCCTCTGATTCCCCGCCTCTGATTCCCTGCCTCTGATTCCCTGCCTCTGATCCCGGGCCTCTGATTCCACGCCTCTCTTTCCGCGTGTCTGATTCCCTGCATCTGATACCCTGCCTCTCATTCCCTGCCTCTATTTCCGTGCATCTTTCTCTGCATCTTGTTTCCCACATCTCATTTCCCCCCTCTGATAACCCGCCTCTGATTCCATGCCTGCGATTCCCTGCCTCAGATTCCCCGCCTCAGATTCCCCGACTCATATTCCCCGCCTCAGATTCCCCGCCTCAGATTCCCTGCCTCAGATTCCCTGCCTCAGATTCCCTGCCTCAGATTCCCTGCCTCAGATTCCCTTCATCTGATTCACTTCATTTGATTCCCTGCATCTGATTCCCCGCCTCTGATTCCCCGCCTCTGATTCTCCGCCTCTGATTCCCCACCTCTGATTCCCTGCCTCAGATTCCCTGGCTCAGATTCCCTGCTTCAGATTCCCTGCCTCAGATTCCCTGCCTCTGATTCCCCGCATCTGATTCACCGCCTCTGATTCCCCGCCTCTGATTCCCGCCTCTGATTCCCTGCCTCTGATTCCCGCCTCTGAATCCCCGCCTCTGATTCCTCGCCTCTGATTCCCTGCCTCAGATTCCATGGCTCTGATTCCCTGCCTCAGATTCCCTGCCTCAGATTCCTTGCCTCCCATTCCCCGTCTCTGATTCCCCGCCTCTTATTCCCCGCCTCTGATTCCCCGCCTCTGATTCCCCACCTCTGATTCCCTGCCTCAGATTCCCCGGCTCTGATTCCCTGCATCAGATTCACTGCCTCAGATTCCCTGCCTCTGATTCCCCGCCTCTGATTGCCTGCCTCTGATTCCCCGCCTCTGATTCCCTGCCTCAGATTCCCTGCCTCAGATTCCCTGCCTCAGATTCCCTGCCTCTGATTCCCCGCCTTTGATTCCCCAGCTCTTATTCCCCGCCTCTGATTCCCCACCTCTGATTCCGCGCCTCTGATTCCCTGCCTCTGTTTCCCCGCCTCTGATTCCCCGCCTCTGATTCCCCGCCTCAGATTCCCCGGCTCTGATTCCCTGCCTGAGATTCCCTGCCTCAGATACCCCGCCTCAGATTCCCCGCCTCAGATTCCCCGCCTCAGATTCCCCGCCTCAGATTCCCCGCCTCAGATTCCCCGCCTCAGATTCCCCGCCTCAGATTCCCCGCCTCAGATTCCCCGCATCAGATTCCCTGCCTCAGATTCCCCGCCTCAGATACCCCGCCTCAGATTACCCGCCTCAGATTCCCCGCCTCAGATTCCCCGCCTCAGATTCCCTGCCTCAGATTCCCTGCCTCTGAATGCCTGCCTCTGAATCCCTGCCTCTGATTCCCTGCTTCTGATTCCCTGCCTCTGATTCCGCGCCTCTGATTCCACGCCTCTCTTTCCGTATCTCTGATTCCCCGCCTCTTATCCCCTGCCTCTGATACACTGCCTCTCTTTGCCTGCCTCTATTTCGGTGCCTCTTTCTCTGCATCTAGTTTCCCACATCGCATTTGCCCCCTCTGATAACCCGCCTCTGATTCCCCGCCTCTCATTCCCCGCCTCTGATTCCCCGCCTCTCATTCCCCTCCTCTGATTCCCTGCCTCAGATTCCCTGCCTCAGATTCCCTGCCTCAGATTCCCAGCCTCTGATTCCCCGCCTCTGATTCCCCGCCGCTTGTTCCCGGCCTCTGATTCCCCGCCTCTGATTCCACGCCTCTGATTCCCTGCCTCTGTTTCCCTGCCTCTGATTCCCCGCCTCTGATTCCCCGCCTCAGATTCCCCGGCTCTGATTCCCTGCCTGAGATTCCCTGCCTCAGATTCCCTGCCTCAAATTCCCAGCCTCTGAGTCCCCGCCTCAGATTCCCCGGCTCTGATTCCCTGCCTGTGATTCCCTGCCTCAGATTCCCCGCCTCAGATTCCCCGCCTCAGATTCCCCGCCTCAGATTCCCCGCCTCAGATTCCCCGCCTCAGATTCCCCGCCTCAGATTCCCCGCCTCAGATTCCCTGCCTCTGATTGCCTGCCTCTGATTCCCTGCCTCTGATTCCCTGCCTCTAAATTCCTGCCTCTGATTCCCTGCCTCTGATTCCCTGCCTCTGATTCCGCGCATCTGATTCCACGCCTCTCTTTCCGTGTCTCTGATTCCCCGCCTCTGATTCACTGCCTCAGATTCCCCGCCTCTGATTCCCCGCCTCTCATTCGCCGCCTCTGATTCCCCGCCTCTGATTCTCCGCCTCTGATTCCCCGCCTCTGATTCCCCGCCTCTGATTCCCCAACTCTGATTCCCCGCCTCAGATTCCCTGCCTCAGATTCCCTGCCTCAGATTCCCTGCCTCAGATTCCCTGCCTCTGATTCCCCGCCTCTGATTACCCGCCTCTTATACCCCACCTCTGATTCCCCGCCTCTGATTCCCCGCCTCTGATTCCCTGCCTCTGTTTCCCCGCCTCTGATTCCCCGCCTCTGATTCCCCGCCTCATATTTCCTGGCTCTGATTCCCTACCTGAGATTCCCTGCCTGAGATTCCCCGCCTCAGATTCCCTGCCTCAGATTCCCCGCCTCAGATTCCCCGCCTCAGATTCCCCGCCTCAGATTCCCCGCCTCAGATTCCCCGTCTCAGATTCCCCGCCTCAGATTCGCCGCCTCATATTCCCCGCCTCAGATTCCCTGCCTCTGATTCCCTGCCTCTGATTCCCTGCCTCTGATTCCCTGCCTCTGATTCCACGCCTCTATTTCCGTGTCTCTGATTCCCCGCCTCTGATTCCCTGCCTCTGATACCCAGCCTCTCTTTGCCTGCCTCTATTTCCGTGCTTCTTTCTCTGCATCTAGTTTCCCACATCTCATTTGCCCCCTCTGATAACCCGCCTCTGATTCCCTGCCTCTGTTTCCCCGCCTCTGATTCTCCGCGTCTGATTCCCCGCCTCAGATTCCCCGGCTCTGATTCCCTGCCTGAGATTCCATGCCTGAGAATCCACGCCTCAGATTCCCTGCCTCAGATTCCCCACCTCAGATTCCCCGCCTCAGATTCCCCGCCTCAAATTCCCTGCCTCAGATTCCCCGCCTCAGATTCCACGCCTCAGATTCCCCGCCTCAGAATCCACACCTCAGATTCCCTGCCTCAGATTCCCTGCCTCAGATTCCCTGCCTCAGATTCCCTTCATCTGATTCCCTTCATCTGATTCCCTGCCTCTGATTCCCTGCCTCTGATTTCCTGCCTCTGATTCCCCACCTCTGATTCCCCTCCTCAGATTCCCTGCCTCAGATTCCCTGCCTCAGATTCCCTGCCTCTGATTCCCTGCATCAGATTCCCTGCCTCAGATTCCCTGCCTCAGATTCCCTGCCTCTGATTGCCTGCCTCTGATTCCCTGCCTCTGATTCCCTGCCTCTGATTGCCTGCCTCTGATTCCCTGCCTCTGATTCCCTGCCTCTGATACCGCACCTCTGATTCCACTCCTCTCTTTCCTTGTCTATGATTCCCCGCCTCTGATTCCCTGCCTCTGATACCCTGCCTCTCTTTGCCTGCCTCTATTTCCGTGTCTCTTTCTCTGCATCTAGTTTCCCACATCTCATTTGCCCCTCTGATAACCCGCCTCTGATTCCATGCCTCTGATTCACTGCCTCAGATTCCCTGCCTCAGATACCCCGACTCAGATTTACCGCCTCAGATTCCCCGCCTCAGATTCCCTGCCTCAGATTCCCTGCCTCAGATTCCCTGCCTCAGATTCCCTGCCTCAGATCCCTGCCTCCGATTCCCCGCCTCTGCTTCCCCGCCTCTTATTCCCCGCCTCTGATTCCCAGCCTCTGAATCCCTGCCTCTGATTCCGCGCATCTGATTCCACGCCTCTCTTTCCGTGTCTCTGATTCCCCGCCTCTGATTCACTGCCTCAGATTCCCCGCCTCTGATTCCCCGCCTCTCATTCGCCGCCTCTGATTCCCCGCCTCTGATTCTCCGCCTCTGATTCCCCGCCTCTGATTCCCCGCCTCTGATTCCCCAACTCTGATTCCCCGCCTCAGATTCCCTGCCTCAGATTCCCTGCCTCAGATTCCCTGCCTCAGATTCCCTGCCTCGGATTCCCCGCCTCTGATTCCCCACCTCTGATTCCCCGCCTCTGATTCCCTGCCTCTGTTTCCCCGCCTCTGATTCCCCGCCTCTGATTCCCCGCCTCATATTTCCTGGCTCTGATTCCCTACCTGAGATCCCTGCCTGAGATTCCCCGCCTCAGATTCCCTGCCTCTGATTCCCCGCCTCTGATTCCCCGCCTCTTATTCCCCGCCTCTGATTCCCCGCCTCTGATTCCCCACCTCTGATTCCCTGCCTCAGATTCCCCGGCTCTGATTCCCTGCATCAGATTCCCTGCCTCAGATTCCCTGCCTCTGATTCCCCGCCTCTGATTGCCTGCCTCTGATTCCCCGCCTCTGATTCCCTGCCTCAGATTCCCTGCCTCAGATTCCCTGCCTCTGATTCCCCGCCTTTGATTCCCCAGCTCTTATTCCCCGCCTCTGATTCCCCACCTCTGATTCCGCGCCTCTGATTCCCTGCCTCTGTTTCCCCGCCTCTGATTCCCCGCCTCTGATTCCCCGCCTCAGATTCCCCGGCTCTGATTCCCTGCCTGAGATTCCCTGCCTCAGATACCCCGCCTCAGATTCCCCGCCTCAGATTCCCCGCCTCAGATTCCCCGCCTCAGATTCCCCGCCTCAGATTCCCCGCCTCAGATTCCCCGCCTCATATTCCCCGCCTCAGATTCCCCGCCTCAGATTCCCCGCCTCAGATTCCCCGCCTCAGATTCCCCGCCTCAGATTCCCCGCCTCAGATTCCCCGCCTCAGATTCCCCGCCTCAGATTCCCTGCCTCTGATTGCCTGCCTCTTATTCCCTGCCTCTGATTCCCTGCCTCTCATTCCCTGGCTCTGATTCCGAGCCTCTGATTCCACGCCTCTCTTTCCGTATCTCTGATTCCCCGCCTCTGATTCCCTGCCTCTGATACCCTGCCTCTCTTTGCCTGCCTCTATTTCGGTGCCACTTTCTCTGCATCTAGTTTCCCACATCTCATTTGCCCCCTCTGATTACCCGCCTCTGATTCCATGCCTCTGATTCCCCGCCTCTGATTCCCCGCCTCTGATTCCCTGCCTCTGATTCCCCACCTCTGATTCCCTGCCTCAGATTCCCTGCCTCAGATTCCCTGCCTCCGATTCCCTGCCTCAGATTCCCTGCCTCTGATTCCCCGCCTCTGATTCCCCGCCTCTTATTCCCCGCCTCTGATTCCCCGCCTCTGATTCCCAGCCTCTGATTCCCTGCCTCTGTTTCCCCGCCTCTGATTCCCCGCCTCTGATTCCCCGCCTCAGATTTCCCGGCTCTGATTCCCTGCCTAAGATTCCCTGCCTGAGATTCCCCACCTCAGATTCCCTGCCTCAGGTTCCCCGCCTCAGATTCCCCGCCTCAGATTCCCCGCCTCAGATTCCCCATCTCAGATTCCCCGCCTCAAATTCCCCTCATCAGATTCCCCACCTCAGATTCCCTGCCTCAGATTCCCTGCCTCTGATTGCCTTCCTCTGATTCCCTGCCTCTGATTCCCTGCCTCTGATTCCCTGCCTCTGATTCCCTGCCTCTGATTCCCTGCCTCTCATTCCCTGCCTCTGATTCCGCACCTCTGATTCCACGCCTCTCTTTCCGTGTCTCTGATTCCCCGCCTCTGATTCCCTGCCTCTGATACCCTGCCTCTCTTTGCCTGCCTCTATTTCGGTGCCTCATTCTCTGCATCTAGTTTCCCACATCTCATTTGCCCCCACTGATAAACCGCCTCTGATTCCATGCCTCTGATTCCCCGCCTCTGATTCCCCGCCTCTGATTCCCCGCCTCTGATTCCCTGCCTCAGATTCCCCGCCTCTGATTCCCCGCCTCTGATTCCCCGCCTCTGATTCCCCGCCTCTGATTCCCCGCCTCAGATTCCCCGGCTCTGATTCCCTGCCTGAGATTCCCTGCCTCAGATACCCCGCCTCAGATTCCCCGCCTCAGATTCCCCGCCTCAGATTCCCCGCCTCAGATTCCCCGCCTCAGATTCCCCGCCTCAGATTCCCCGCCTCAGATTCCCCTCCTCAGATTCCCCGCCTCAGATTCCCCGCCTCAGATTCCCCGCCTCAGATTCCCCGCCTCAGATTCCCCGCCTCAGATTCCCCGCCTCATATTCCCCGCCTCAGATTCCCTGCATCAGATTCCCTGCCTCTGATTGCCTGCCTCTGATTCCCTGCCTCTGATTCCCTGCCTCTCATTCCCTGCCTCTGATTCCGAGCCTCTGATTCCACGCCTCTCTTTCCGTATCTCTGATTCCCCGCCTCTGATACCCTGCCTCTCTTTGCCTGCCTCTATTTCGGTGCCACTTTCTCTGCATCTAGTTTCCCACATCTCATTTGCCCCCTCTGATTACCCGCCTCTGATTCCATGCCTCTGATTCCCCGCCTCTGATTCACTGCCTCTGATTCCCTGCCTCTGATTCCCCACCTCTGATTCCCTGCCTCAGATTCCCTGCCTCAGATTCCCTGCCTCAGATTCCCTGCCTCAGATTCCCTGCCTCTGATTCCCCGCCTCTGATTCCCCGCCTCTTATTCCCCGCCTCTGATTCCCCGCCTCTGATTCCCCGCCTCTGATTCCCTGCCTCAGATTCCCCGGCTCTGATTCACTGCATCAGCTTCCCTGCCTCAGATTCCCTGCCTCTGAATCCCCTCCTCTGATTCCCTGCCTCTGATTCCCCGCCTCTGATTCCCTGCCTCAGATTCCCTGCCTCAGATTCCCTGCCTCAGATTCCCTGCCTCTGATTCCCCGCCTCTGATTCCCCGCCTCTGATTCCCTGCCTCTGTTTCCCCACCTCTGATTCCCCGCCTCTGATTCCCCGCCTCAGATTACCCGGCTCTGATTCCCTGCCTGAGATTCCCTGCATCCGATTCCCCGCCTCTGATTCCTCGCCTCTGATTCCCCGCCTCTGATTCCCCGCCTCTGAATCCCAGCCTCTGAATCCCCACCTCTGATTCCCCGCCTCTGTTTCCCCGCCTCTGATTCCCCGCCTCTGATTCCCCGCCTCTGATTCCCTGCCTCTGATTACCCGCCTCCCTTTCCGCGCAACTTTCCCGGCCTCCGTTTCCCCACTTCTCTTTCCCCGCCTCAGATTCCACGCCTCTGATTCCTCGCCTCTGATTCCCCACCTTTCTTTCCCCGCCTCTCTTTCCCTGCCCCTATTTCCGCACCTCTTTCTCTGCCTCTCTTTCCCCACATCTCTTTTCCTCCCACTGATTCCCCGCCTCTGATTCCCCTCCTCTGATTCCCCGCCTCTGATTCCCCGCCTCTGATTCCCCGCCTCTGATTCCCCGCCTCTGATTCCCCTCCTCTGATTCCCTGCCTCGATTCCCTGCCTCTGATTCCCTGCCTCTGATTCCCCGCCTCTGATTCCCCGCCTCTGATTCCCTGCCTCTGATTCCCTGCCTCTGATCCCGGGCCTCTGATTCCACGCCTCTCTTTCCGCGTGTCTGATTCCCTGCATCTGATACCCTGCCTCTCATTCCCTGCCTCTATTTCCGTGCATCTTTCTCTGCATCTTGTTTCCCACATCTCATTTCCCCCCTCTGATAACCCGCCTCTGATTCCATGCCTGTGATTCCCTGCCTCAGATTCCCCGCCTCAGATTCCCCGACTCATATTCCCCGCCTCAGATTCCCCGCCTCAGATTCCCTGCCTCAGATTCCCTGCCTCAGATTCCCTGCCTCAGATTCCCTGCCACAGATTCCCTTCATCTGATTCACTTCATTTGATTCCCTGCATCTGATTCCCCGCCTCTGATTCCCCGCCTCTGATTCTCCGCCTCTGATTCCCCACCTCTGATTCCCTGCCTCAGATTCCCTGGCTCAGATTCCCTGCTTCAGATTCCCTGCCTCAGATTCCCTGCCTCTGATTCCCCGCATCTGATTCACCGCCTCTGATTCCCCGCCTCTGATTCCCGCCTCTGATTCCCTGCCTCTGATTCCCGCCTCTGAATCCCCGCCTCTGATTCCTCGCCTCTGATTCCCTGCCTCAGATTCCATGGCTCTGATTCCCTGCCTCAGATTCCCTGCCTCAGATTCCTTGCCTCCCATTCCCCGTCTCTGATTCCCCGCCTATGATACCCCGCCTCTGATTCCCAGCCTCTGAATCCCCACCTCTGAATCCCCCCCTCTGATTCCACGCCTCTGTTTCCCCGCCTCTGATTCCCCGCCTCTGAATCCCCGCCTCTGATTCCACGCCTCTCATACCCCGCCTCTGATTCCAGGCCTCTTATTCCCCGCCTCTGATTCCCCACCTCTGATTGCCTGCCACTGATTGCCCGCCTCTGATTCCCCGCCTCTGATTCCCCGCCTCTGATTCCCCACCTCTGTCTGTATGCCTCTCTTTCGCCTCCGCTTTTTCCCCTACACTCTTTCCGCGCCTCTCTTTCCCTCCCTCAATTTCAACAACTCTGTTTGATCTGTTCTGTGTACCTCATTTTCAACACACAAGTTCCAACCACTATGTTTCACCCATCACTTTCCCCGCCTCTATTTCTCCGCCTATGTTTACCCACCTCTGTTTACCCACCTCTTTCACCGACTCTGATTCCCCGCCTCTGATTCCCCACCTCTGTCTCTATGACTCTCTTTCGCCTCCACTCTTTCCCCTCCACTCTTTCCGTGCCTGTCTTTCCCTCCCTCAATTTCAACAACACTGTTTGATCTGTTTTGTGTACCTCATTTTAAACACACAAGTTCCAACCACTATGTTTTGCCCGCCTCTTTTCCCGCCTCTATTTATCCACCTATGTTTACCTGCCTCTGATTACCCGCCTGTTTCCCCGCCTCTGATTCCCCACCTTTCATTCCCCGCCTCTCTTTCCCTGCCTCTATTTTCGCGCCTCTTTCACTGCCTCTCTTTCCTCACATCTCTTTTCCTCCCGCTGATTCCCCGCCTCTGATTCCCCGCCTCTGATTCCCCGCCTCTGATTCCCTGCCTCAGATTCCCTGCCTCAGATTCCCTGCCTCAGATTCCCTGCCTCAGATTCCCTGCCTCTGATTCTCCGCCTCTGATTCCCCGCCTCTGATTCCCTGCCTCTGATTCCCCGCCTCTGATTCCCTGCCTCAGATTCCCTGCCTCAGATTCCCTGCCTCAGATTCCCTGCCTCTGATTCCCCGCCTCTGATTCCCCGCCTCTTATTCCCCGCCTCTGATTCCCCGCCTCTGATTCCCCGCCTCTGATTCCCTGCCTCAGATTCCCCGGCTCTGATTCACTGCATCAGCTTCCCTGCCTCAGATTCCCTGCCTCTGATTCCCCGCCTCTGATTCCCTGCCTCTGATTCCCCGCCTCTGATTCCCTGCCTCAGACTCCCTGCCTCAGATTCCCTGCCTCAGATTCCCTGCCTCTGATTCCCCGCCTCTGATTCCCCGCCTCTGATTCCCTGCCTCTGTTTCCCCACCTCTGATTCCCCGCCTCTGATTCCCCGCCTCAGATTACCCGGCTCTGATTCCCTGCCTGAGATTCCCTGCCTCAGATTCCCCACCTCAGATTCCCTGCCTCAGATTCCCCGCCTCAGATTCCCCGCCTCAGAGTCCCCACCTCAGTTTCCCCGCCTCAGATTCCCCGCCTCAGATTCCCCGCCTCAGATTCCCCGCCTCAGATTCCCTGCCTCAGATTCCCCGCCTCAGATACCCCGCCTCAGATTACCCGCCTCAGATTCCCCGCCTCAGATTCCCCGCCTCAGATTCCCTGCCTCAGATTCCCTGCCTCTGAATGCCTGCCTCTGAATCCCTGCCTCTGATTCCCTGCCTCTGATTCCCTGCCTCTGATTCCGCGCCTCTGATTCCACGCCTCTCTTTCCGTATCTCTGATTCCCCGCCTCTGATTCCCTGCCTCTGATACCCTGCCTCTCTTTGCCTGCCTCTATTTCGGTGCCTCTTTCTCTGCATCTAGTTTCCCACATCGCATTTGCCCCCTCTGATAACCCGCCTCTGATTCCCCGCCTCTCATTCCCCGCCTCTGATTCCCCGCCTCTCATTCCCCGCCTCTGATTCCCTGCCTCAGATTCCCTGCCTCAGATTCCCTGCCTCAGATTCCCAGCCTCTGATTCCCCGCCTCTGATTCCCCGTCGCTTGTTCCCGGCCTCTGATTCCCCGCCTCTGATTCCACGCCTCTGATTCCCTGCCTCTGTTTCCCTGCCTCTGATTCCCCGCCTCTGATTCCCCGCCTCAGATTCCCCGGCTCTGATTCCCTGCCTGAGATTCCCTGCCTCAGATTCCCTGCCTCAGATTCCCAGCCTCTGAGTCCCCGCCTCAGATTCCCCGGCTCTGATTCCCTGCCTGTGATTCCCTGCCTCAGATTCCCCGCCTCAGATTCCCCGCCTCAGATTCCCCGCCTCAGATTCCCCGCCTCAGATTCCCCGCCTCAGATTCCCCGCCTCAGATTCCCCGCCTCAGATTCCCTGCCTCTGATTGCCTGCCTCTGATTCCCTGCCTCTGATTCCCTGCCTCTAAATTCCTGCCTCTGATTCCCTGCCTCTGATTCCCTGCCTCTGATTCCGCGCATCTGATTCCACGCCTCTCTTTCCGTGTCTCTGATTCCCCGCCTCTGATTCACTGCCTCAGATTCCCCGCCTCTGATTCCCCGCCTCTCATTCGCCGCCTCTGATTCCCCGCCTCTGATTCTCCGCCTCTGATTCCCCGCCTCTGATTCCCCGCCTCTGATTCCCCAACTCTGATTCCCCGCCTCAGATTCCCTGCCTCAGATTCCCTGCCTCAGATTCCCTGCCTCAGATTCCCTGCCTCTGATTCCCCGCCTCTGATTACCCGCCTCTTATACCCCGCCTCTGATTCCCCGCCTCTGATTCCCCGCCTCTGATTCCCTGCCTCTGTTTCCCCGCCTCTGATTCCCCGCCTCTGATTCCCCGCCTCATATTTCCTGGCTCTGATTCCCTACCTGAGATTCCCTGCCTGAGATTCCCCGCCTCAGATTCCCTGCCTCAGATTCCCCGCCTCAGATTCCCCGCCTCAGATTCCCCGCCTCAGATTCCCCGCCTCAGATTCCCCGTCTCAGATTCCCCGCCTCAGATTCGCCGCCTCATATTCCCCGCCTCAGATACCCTGCCTCTGATTCCCTGCCTCTGATTCCCTGCCTCTGATTCCCTGCCTCTGATTCCGCACCTCTGATTCCACGCCTCTATTTCCGTGTCTCTGATTCCCCGCCTCTGATTCCCTGCCTCTGATACCCAGCCTCTCTTTGCCTGCCTCTATTTCCGTGCTTCTTTCTCTGCATCTAGTTTCCCACATCTCATTTGCCCCCTCTGATAACCCGCCTCTGATTCCATGCCCCTGATTCCCCGCCTCTGATTCCCCGCCTCTGATTCCCCGCCTCTGATTCCCTGCCTCAGATTCCCTGCCTCAGATTCCTTGCCTCAGATTCCCTGCCTCTGATACCCCGCCTCTGATTCCCCGCCTCTTATTCCCCGCCTCTGATTCCCCGCCTCTGATTCCCCGCCTCTGATTCCCTGCCTCTGTTTCCCCGCCTCTGATTCTCCGCGTCTGATTCCCCGCCTCAGATTCCCCGGCTCTGATTCCCTGCCTGAGATTCCATGCCTGAGAATCCACGCCTCAGATTCCCTGCCTCAGATTCCCCACCTCAGATTCCCCGCCTCAGATTCCCCGCCTCAAATTCCCTGCCTCAGATTCCCCGCCTCAGATTCCCCGCCTCAGATTCCCTGCCTCAGAATCCACACCTCAGATTCCCTGCCTCAGATTCCCTGCCTCAGATTCCCTGCCTCAGATTCCCTTCATCTGATTCCCTTCATCTGATTCCCTGCCTCTGATTCCCTGCCTCTGATTTCCTGCCTCTGGTTCCCCGCCTCTGATTTCCCTCCTCAGATTCCCTGCCTCAGATTCCCTGCCTCAGATTCCCTGCCTCTGATTCCCTGCATCAGATTCCCTGCCTCAGATTCCCTGCCTCAGATTCCCTGCCTCTGATTGCCTGCCTCTGATTCCCTGCCTCTGATTCCCTGCCTCTGATTCCCTGCCTCTGATACCGCACCTCTGATTCCACTCCTCTCTTTCCTTGTCTATGATTCCCCGCCTCTGATTCCCTGCCTCTGATACCCTGCCTCTCTTTGCCTGCCTCTATTTCCGTGTCTCTTTCTCTGCATCTAGTTTCCCACATCTCATTTGCCCCTCTGATAACCCGCCTCTGATTCCACGCCTCTCTTTCCGTGTCTCTGATTCCCCGCCTCTGATTCACTGCCTCAGATTCCCCGCCTCTGATTCCCCGCCTCTCATTCGCCGCCTCTGATTCCCCGCCTCTGATTCTCCGCCTCTGATTCCCCGCCTCTGATTCCCCGCCTCTGATTCCCCAACTCTGATTCCCCGCCTCAGATTCCCTGCCTCAGATTCCCTGCCTCAGATTCCCTGCCTCAGATTCCCTGCCTCTGATTCCCCGCCTCTGATTCCCCACCTCTGATTCCCCGCCTCTGATTCCCTGCCTCTGTTTCCCCGCCTCTGATTCCCCGCCTCTGATTCCCCGCCTCATATTTCCTGGCTCTGATTCCCTACCTGAGATCCCTGCCTGAGATTCCCCGCCTCAGATTCCCTGCCTCTGATTCCCTGCCTCTGATTCCCCGCCTCTTATTCCCCGCCTCTGATTCCCCGCCTCTGATTCCCCACCTCTGATTCCCTGCCTCAGATTCCCCGGCTCTGATTCCCTGCATCAGATTCCCTGCCTCAGATTCCCTGCCTCTGATTCCCCGCCTCTGATTGCCTGCCTCTGATTCCCCGCCTCTGATTCCCTGCCTCAGATTCCCTGCCTCAGATTCCCTGCCTCAGATTCCCTGCCTCTGATTCCCCGCCTTTGATTCCCCAGCTCTTATTCCCCGCCTCTGATTCCCCACCTCTGATTCCGCGCCTCTGATTCCCTGCCTCTGTTTCCCCGCCTCTGATTCCCCGCCTCTGATTCCCCGCCTCTGATTCCCCGCCTCAGATTCCCCGGCTCTGATTCCCTGCCTGAGATTCCCTGCCTCAGATACCCCGCCTCAGATTCCCCGCCTCAGATTCCCCGCCTCAGATTCCCCGCCTCAGATTCCCCGCCTCAGATTCCCCGCCTCAGATTCCCCGCCTCAGATTCCCCGCCTCAGATTCCCCGCCTCAGATTCCCCGCCTCAGATTCCCCGCCTCAGATTCCCCGCCTCAGATTCCCCGCCTCAGATTCCCCGCCTCAGATTCCCCGCCTCAGATTCCCCGCATCAGATTCCCTGCCTCTGATTGCCTGCCTCTGATTCCCTGCCTCTCATTCCCTGCCTCTGATTCCGAGCCTCTGATTCCACGCCTCTCTTTCCGTATCTCTGATTCCCCGCCTCTGATTCCCTGCCTCTGATACCCTGCCTCTCTTTGCCTGCCTCTATTTCGGTGCCACTTTCTCTGCATCTAGTTTCCCACATCTCATTTGCCCCCTCTGATTACCCGCCTCTGATTCCATGCCTCTGATTCCCCGCCTCTGATTCCCCGCCTCTGATTCCCCGCCTCTTATTCCCCACCTCTGATTCCCCGCCTCTGATTCCCCGCCTCTGATTCCCTGCCTCTGTTTCCCCGCCTCTGTTTCCCCGCCTCTGATTCCCCGCCTCTGATTCCCCGCCTCAGATTTCCCGGCTCTGATTCCCTGCCTAAGATTCCCTGCCTGAGATTCCCCACCTCAGATTCCCTGCCTCAGGTTCCCCGCCTCAGATTCCCCGCCTCAGATTCCGCGCCTCAGATTCCCCATCTCAGATTCCCCGCCTCAGATTCCCCTCCTCAGATTCCCCGCCTCAGATTCCCTGCCTCAGATTCCCTGCCTCTGATTGCCTTCCTCTGATTCCCTGCCTCTGATTCCCTGCCTCTGATTCCCTGCCTCTGATTCCCTGCCTCTCATTCCCTGCCTCTCATTCCCTGCCTCTGATTCCGCACCTCTGATTCCACGCCTCTCTTTCCGTGTCTCTGATTCCCCGCCTCTGATTCCCTGCCTCTGATACCCTGCCTCTGATTCCCCGCCTCTGATTCCCCGCCTCTGATTCCCTGCCTCAGATTCCCCGCCTCTGATTCCCCGCCTCTGATTCCCCGCCTCTGATTCCCCGCCTCTGATTCCCCGCCTCAGATTCCCCGGCTCTGATTCCCTGCCTGAGATTCCCTGCCTCAGATACCCCGCCTCAGATTCCCCGCCTCAGATTCCCCGCCTCAGATTCCCCGCCTCAGATTCCCCGCCTCAGATTCCCCGCCTCAGATTCCCCTCTTCAGATTCCCCTCCTCAGATTCCCCGCCTCAGATTCCCCGCCTCAGATTCCCCGCCTCAGATTCCCCGCCTCAGATTCCCCGCCTCAGATTCCCTGCCTGAGATTCCCTGCCTCAGATACCCCGCCTCAGATTCCCCGCCTCAGATTCCCCGCCTCAGATTCCCCGCCTCAGATTCCCCGCCTCAGATTCCCCGCCTCAGATTCCCCTCCTCAGATTCCCCTCCTCAGATTCCCCGCCTCAGATTCCCCGCCTCAGATTCCCCGCCTCAGATTCCCCGCCTCAGATTCCCCGCCTCAGATTCCCCGCCTCAGATTCCCCGCCTCAGATTCCCTGCATCAGATTACCTGCCTCTGATTCCGAGCCTCTGATTCCACGCCTCTCTTTCCGTGTCTCTGATTCCCCGCCTCTGATTCCCTGCCTCTGATACCCTGCCTCTCTTTGCCTGCCTCTATTTCGGTGCCTCATTCTCTGCATCTAGTTTCCCACATCTCATTTGCCCCCACTGATAAACCGCCTCTGATTCCATGCCTCTGATTCCCCGCCTCTGATTCCCCGCCTCTGATTCCCCGCCTCTGATTCCCTGCCTCAGATTCCCCGCCTCTGATTCCCCGCCTCTGATTCCCCGCCTCTGATTCCCCGCCTCTGATTCCCCGCCTCAGATTCCCCGGCTCTGATTCCCTGCCTGAGATTCCCTGCCTCAGATACCCCGCCTCAGATTCCCCGCCTCAGATTCCCCGCCTCAGATTCCCCGCCTCAGATTCCCCGCCTCAGATTCCCCGCCTCAGATTCCCCGCCTCAGATTCCCCTCCTCAGATTCCCCGCCTCAGATTCCCCGCCTCAGATTCCCCGCCTCAGATTCCCCGCCTCAGATTCCCCGCCTCAGATTCCCCGCCTCAGATTCCCCGCCTCAGATTCCCTGCATCAGATTACCTGCCTCTGATTGCCTGCCTCTGATTCCCTGCCTCTGATTCCCTGCCTCTGATACCCTGCCTCTCTTTGCCTGCCTCTATTTCGGTGCCACTTTCTCTGCATCTAGTTTCCCACATCTCATTTGCCCCCTCTGATTACCCGCCTCTGATTCCATGCCTCTGATTCCCCGCCTCTGATTCCCTGCCTCTGATTCCCTGCCTCTGATTCCCCACCTCTGATTCCCTGCCTCAGATTCCCTGCCTCAGATTCCCTGCCTCAGATTCCCTGCCTCAGATTCCCTGCCTCTGATTCCCCGCCTCTGATTCCCCGCCTCTTATTCCCCGCCTCTGATTCCCCGCCTCTGATTCCCCGCCTCTGATTCCCTGCCTCTGTTTCCCCGCCTCTGATTCCCCGCCTCTGATTCCCCGCCTCAGATTTCCCGGCTCTGATTCCCTGCCTGAGATTCCCTGCCTGAGATTCCCCACCTCAGATTCCTTGCCTCAGATTCCACGCCTCAGATTCCCCGCCTCAGATTCCCCGCCTCAGATTCCCCATCTCAGATTCCCCGCCTCAAATTCCCCGCCTCAGATTCCCCGCCTCAGATTCCCTGCCTCTGATTCCCTGCCTCTGATTCCCTGCCTCTCATTCCCTGCCTCTGATTCCGCACCTCTGATTCCACGCCTCTCTTTCCGTGTCTCTGATTCCCCGCCTCTGATTCCCTGCCTCTGATGCCCTGCCTCTCTTTGCCTGCCTCTATTTCGGTGCCTCATTCTCTGCATCTAGTTTCCCACATCTCATTTGCCCCCACTGATAACCCGCCTCTGATTCCATGCCTCTGATTCCCCGCCTCTGATTCCCCGCCTCTGATTCCCCGCCTCTGATTCCCTGCCTCAGATTCCCCGCCTCTGATTCCCCGCCTCTGATTCCCCGCCTCTGATTCCCCGCCTCTGATTCCGCACCTCTGATTCCACGCCTCTCTTTCCGTGTCTCTGATTCCCCGCCTCTGATTCCCTGCCTCTGATACCCTGCCTCTCTTTGCCTGCCTCTATTTCGGTGCCTCATTCTCTGCATCTAGTTTCCCACATCTCATTTGCCCCCACTGATAAACCGCCTCTGATTCCATGCCTCTGATTCCCCGCCTCTGATTCCCCGCCTCTGATTCCCCGCCTCTGATTCCCTGCCTCAGATTCCCCGCCTCTGATTCCCCGCCTCTGATTCCCCGCCTCTGATTCCCCGCCTCAGATTTCCCGGCTCTGATTCCCTGCCTGAGATTCCCCGCCTCAGATTAAACGCCTCAGATTCCCCGCCTCAGATTCCCCGCCTCAGATTCCCCGCCTCAGATTCCCCGCCTCAGATTCCCCGCCTCAGATTCCCCGCCTCAGATACCCCGCATCAGGTTCCCCGTTTCAGATTCCCCGCCTCAGATTCCCCGCCTCTGATTCCACGCCTCTGATTCCGCGCCTCTGATTCCAGGCCTCTTATTCCCCACCTCTGATTCCCCACCTCTGATTGCCTGCCACTGATTGCCCGCCTCTGTTTCCCCGCCTCTGATTCCCCGCCTCTGATTCCCCACCTCTGTCTGTATGCCTCTCTTTCGCCTCCACTTTTTCCCCTACACTCTTTCCGCGCCTCTCTTTCCCTCCCTCAATTTCAACAACTCTGTTTGATCTGTTCTGTGTACCTCATTTTCAACACACAAGTTCCAACCACTATGTTTCACCCATCACTTTCCCCGCCTCTATTTTTCCGCCTATGTTTACCCGCCTCTGTTTATTCACCTGTTTCACCGCCTCTGATTCCCCGCCTCTGATTCCCCACCTCTGTCTCGACGCCTCTCTTTCGCCTCCACTCTTTCCCCTCCACTCTTTCCGTGCCTGTCTTTCCCTCCCTCAATTTCAACAACACTGTTTGATCTGTTTTGTGTACCTCATTTTAAACACACAAGTTCCAACCACTATGTTTTGCCCGCCTCTTTCCCCGCCTCTATTTATCCACCTATGTTTAACTGCCTCTGTTTACCCGCCTGTTTCCCCGCCTCTGATTCCCCACCTTTCATTGCCCGCCTCTCTTTCCCTGCCTCTATTTCTGCGCCTCTTTCTCTGCCTCTCTTTCCCCACATCTCTTTTCCTCCCGCTGATTCCCCGCCTCTGATTCCCCGCCTCTGATTCCCTGCCTCTGATTCCCCGCCTCTGATTCCCCACCTCTGATTCCCCGCCTCTTATTCCCCGCCTCTGATTC
Source organism: Narcine bancroftii (assembly GCF_036971445.1). NCBI lineage: Eukaryota > Metazoa > Chordata > Chondrichthyes > Torpediniformes > Narcinidae > Narcine > Narcine bancroftii. The sequence goes on from NC_091481.1 coordinate 91,546,944, forward strand.
CCCGCCTCAGATTCCCCGCCTCAGATTCCCCGCCTCAGATTCACCGCCTCAGATTCCCCGCCTCAGATTTCCCGGCTCTGATTCCCTGCCTGAGATTCCATGCCTCAGAATCCCCGCCTCAGATTCCCTGCCTCAGATTCCCCGCCTCAGATTCCCCGCCTCAGATTCCCCGGCTCTGATTCCCTGCCTGAGATTCCATGCCTCAGAATCCCCGCCTCAGATTCCCTGCCTCAGATTCCCCACCTCAGATTCCCTGCCTCTGTTTCCCCGCCTCTGATTCCCCGCCTCTCATTCCCCGCCTCAGATTCCCCGGCTCTGATTCCCTGCCTGAGATTCCCTGCCTCACATACCCCGCCTCAGATTCCCCGCCTCAGATTCCCCGCCTCAGATTCCCCGCCTCAGATTCCCCGCCTCAGATTCACCGCCTCAGATTCCCCGCCTCAGATTCCCCGCCTCAGATTCCCCGCCTCAGATTCCCCGCCTCAGATTCTCTGCCTCAGATTCCCCGCCTCAGATTCCCCGCCTCAGATTCCCCGCCTCAGATTCCCTGCCTCAGATTCCCTGCCTCTGATGCCTGCCTCTGATTCCCTGCCTCTGATTCCCTGCCTCTGATTCCCTGCCTCTTATTCCCTGCCTCTGATTCCCTGCCTCTGATTCCCTGCCTCTGATTCCGAGCCTCTGATTCCACGCCTCTCTTTCCGTATCTCTGATTCCCCGCCTCTGATTCCCTGCCTCTGATACCCTGCCTCTCTTTGCCTGCCTCTATTTCTGTGCCTCTTTCTCTGCATCTAGTTTCCCACATCTCATTTTCCCCCTCTGATAACCCGCCTCTGATTCCATGCATCTGATTCCCCGCCTCTGATTCCCCGCCTCTGATTCCCTGCCTCTGATTTCCCGCCTCAGATTCCCTGCCTCAGATTCCCTGCCTCTGATTCCCCGCCTCTGATTCCCCGCCTCTTATTCCCCGCCTCTGATTCTCCGCCTCTGATTCCCCGCCTCTGATTCCCCGCCTCTGATTCCCCAACTCTGATTCCCCGCCTCAGATTCCCTGCCTCAGATTCCCTGCCTCAGATTCCCTGCCTCAGATCCCCTGCCTCTGATACCCCGCCTCTGATTCCCCGCCTCTTATTCCCCGCCTCTGATTCCCCGCCTCTGATTCCCCGCCTCTGATTCCCTGCCTCTGTTTCCCCGCCTCTGATTCCCCGCCTCTGATTCCCCGCCTCATATTTCCTGGCTCTGATTCCCTACCTGAGATTGCCTGCCTGAGATTCCCCGCCTCAGATTCCCTGCCTCAGATTCCCCGCCTCAGATTCCCTGCCTCAGATTCCCTGCCTCTCATTCCCCGCCTCTGATTCCCCGCCTCTTATTCCCCGCCTCTGATTCCCCGCCTCTGATTCCCCACCTCTGATTCCCTGCCTCAGATTCCCCGGCTCTGATTCCCTGCATCAGATTCCCTGCCTCAGATTCCCTGCCTCTGATTCCCCGCCTCTGATTGCCTGCCTCTGATTCCCCGCCTCTGATTCCCTGCCTCAGATTCCCTGCCTCAGATTCCCTGCCTCAGATTCCCTGCCTCTGATTCCCCGCCTTTGATTCCCCAGCTCTTATTCCCCGCCTCTGATTCCCCACCTCTGATTCCGCGCCTCTGATTCCCTGCCTCTGTTTCCCCGCCTCTGATTCCCCGCCTCTGATTCCCCGCCTCAGATTCCCCGGCTCTGATTCCCTGCCTGAGATTCCCTGCCTCAGATACCCCGCCTCAGATTCCCCGCCTCAGATTCCCCGCCTCAGATTCCCCGCCTCAGATTCCCCGCCTCAGATTCCCCGCCTCAGATTCCCCTCCTCAGATTCCCCGCCTCAGATTCCCCGCCTCAGATTCCCCGCCTCAGATTCCCCGCCTCAGATTCCCCACCTCAGATTCCCCGCCTCAGATTCCCCGCCTCAGATTCCCTGCATCAGATTCCCTGCCTCTGATTGCCTGCCTCTGATTCCCTGCCTCTGATTCCCAGCCTCTCATTCCCTGCCTCTGATTCCGAGCCTCTGATTCCACGCCTCTCTTTCCACATCTATGATTCCCCGCCTCTGATTCCCTGCCTCTGATACCCTGCCTCTCTTTGCCTGCCTCTATTTCGGTGCCACTTTCTCTGCATCTAGTTTCCCACATCTCATTTTCCCCCTCTGATTACACGCCTCTGATTCCATGCCTCTGATTCCCCGCCTCTGATTCCCCGCCTCTGATTCCCTGCCTCTGATTCCCCACCTCTGATTCCCTGCCTCAGATTCCCTGCCTCAGATTCCCTGCCTCAGATTCCCTGCCTCAGATTCCCTGCCTCTGATTCCCCGCCTCTGATTCACCGCCTCTTATTCCCCGCCTCTGATTCCCCGCCTCTGATTCCGCGCCTCTGATTCCCTGCCTCTGTTTCCCCGCCTCTGATTCCCCGCCTCTGATTCCCCGCCTCAGATTTCCCGGCTCTGATTCCCTGCCTGAGATTCCCTGCCTGAGATTCCCCACCTCAGATTCCCTGCCTCAGATTCCCCGCCTCAGTTTCCCCGCCTCAGTTTCCCCGCCTCAGATTCCCCATCTCAGATTCCCCGCCTCAAATTCCCCGCCTCAGATTCCCCGCCTCAGATTCCCTGCCTCAGATTCCCTGCCTCTGATTGCCTTCCTCTGATTCCCTGCCTCTGATTCCCTGCCTCTGATTCCCTGCCTCTGATTCCCTGCCTCTCATTCCCTGCCTCTCATTCCCTGCCTCTGATTCCGCACCTCTGATTCCACGCCTCTCTTTCCATGTCTCTGATTCCCCGCCTCTGATTCCCTGCCTCTGATACCCTGCCTCTCTTTGCCTGCCTCTATTTCGGTGCCACTTTCTCTGCATCTAGTTTCCCACATCTCATTTGCCCCCTCTGATTACACGCCTCTGATTCCATGCCTCTGATTCCCCGCCTCTGATTCCCCGCCTCTGATTCCCTGCCTCTGATTCCCCACCTCTGATTCCCTGCCTCTGATTCCCTGCCTCAGATTCCCTGCCTCAGATTCCCTGCCTCAGATTCCCTGCCTCAGATTCCCTGCCTCTGATTCCCCGCCTCTGATTCCCCGCCTCTGATTCCCTGCCTCTGTTTCCCCGCCTCTGATTCCCCGCCTCTGATTCCCCGCCTCAGATTTCCCGGCTCTGATTCCTTGCCTGAGATTCCCTGCCTGAGATTCCCCACCTCAGATTCCCTGCCTCAGATTCCCCGCCTCAGATTCCCCGCCTCAGATTCCCCGCCTCAGATTCCCCATCTCAGATTCCCCGCCTCAAATTCCCCGCCTCAGATTCCCCGCCTCAGATTCCCTGCCTCAGATTCCCTGCCTCTGATTGCCTTCCTCTGATTCCCTGCCCCTGATTCCCTGCCTCTGATTCCCTGCCTCTGATTCCCTGCCTCTCATTCCCTGCCTCTCATTCCCTGCCTCTGATTCCGCACCTCTGATTCCACGCCTCTCTTTCCGTGTCTCTGATTCCCCGCCTCTGATTCCCTGCCTCTGATACCCTGCCTCTCTTTGCCTGCCTCTATTTCGGTGCCTCATTCTCTGCATCTAGATTCCCACATCTCATTTGCCCCCACTGATAACCCGCCTCTGATTCCATGCCTCTGATTCCCCGCCTCTGATTCCCCGCCTCTGATTCCCCGCCTCTGATTCCCTGCCTCAGATTCCCCGCCTCTGATTCCCCGCCTCTGATTACCCGCCTCTGATTCCCCGCCTCAGATTTCCCGGCTCTGATTCCCTGCCTGAGATTCCCCGCCTCAGATTAAACGCCTCAGATTCCCCGCCTCAGATTCCCCGCCTCTGATACCCTGCCTCTCTTTGCCTGCCTCTATTTCTGTGCCTCTTTCTCTGCATCTAGTTTCCCACATCTCATTTTCCCCCTCTGATAACCCGCCTCTGATTCCATGCATCTGATTCCCCGCCTATGATTCCCCGCCTCTGATTCCCTGCCTCTGATTTCCCGCCTCAGATTCCCTGCCTCAGATTCCCTGCCTCTGATTCCCCGCCTCTGATTCCCCGCCTCTTATTCCCCGCCTCTGATTCTCCGCCTCTGATTCCCCGCCTCTGATTCCCCGCCTCTGATTCCCCAACTCTGATTCCCCGCCTCAGATTCCCTGCCTCAGATTCCCTGCCTCAGATTCCCTGCCTCAGATTCCCTGCCTCTGATACCCCGCCTCTGATTCCCCGCCTCTTATTCCCCGCCTCTGATTCCCCGCCTCTGATTCCCCGCCTCTGATTCCCTGCCTCTGTTTCCCCGCCTCTGATTCCCCGCCTCTGATTCCCCGCCTCATATTTCCTGGCTCTGATTCCCTACCTGAGATTGCCTGCCTGAGATTCCCCGCCTCAGATTCCCTGCCTCAGATTCCCTGCCTCTCATTCCCCGCCTCTGATTCCCCGCCTCTTATTCCCCGCCTCTGATTCCCCGCCTCTGATTCCCCACCTCTGATTCCCTGCCTCAGATTCCCCGGCTCTGATTCCCTGCATCAGATTCCCTGCCTCAGATTCCCTGCCTCTGATTCCCCGCCTCTGATTGCCTGCCTCTGATTCCCCGCCTCTGATTCCCTGCCTCAGATTCCCTGCCTCAGATTCCCTGCCTCAGATTCCCTGCCTCTGATTCCCCGCCTTTGATTCCCCAGCTCTTATTCCCCGCCTCTGATTCCCCACCTCTGATTCCGCGCCTCTGATTCCCTGCCTCTGTTTCCCCGCCTCTGATTCCCCGCCTCTGATTCCCCGCCTCAGATTCCCCGGCTCTGATTCCCTGCCTGAGATTCCCTGCCTCAGATACCCCGCCTCAGATTCCCCGCCACAGATTCCCCGCCTCAGATTCCCCGCCTCAGATTCCCCGCCTCAGATTCCCCGCCTCAGATTCCCCTCCTCAGATTCCCCGCCTCAGATTCCCCGCCTCAGATTCCCCGCCTCAGATTCCCCGCCTCAGATTCCCCGCCTCTGATTCCCTGCCTCAGATTCCCCGCCTCTGATTCCCCGCCTCTGATTCCCCGCCTCTGATTCCCCGCCTCAGATTTCCCGGCTCTGATTCCCTGCCTGAGATTCCCCGCCTCAGATTAAACGCCTCAGATTCCCCGCCTCAGATTCCCCGCCTCAGATTCCCCGCCTCAGATTCCCCGCCTCAGATTCCCCGCCTCAGATTCCCCGCCTCAGATTCCCCGCATCAGGTACCCCGCCTCAGATTCCCTGCCTCAGATTCCCCGCCTCTGATTCCACGCCTCTGATTCCCCGCCTCTGATTCCAGGCCTCTTATTCCCCGCCTCTGATTCCCCACCTCTGATTGCCTGCCACTGATTGCCCGCCTCTGATTCCCCGCCTCTGATTCCCCGCCTCTGATTCCCCACCTCTGTCTGTATGCCTCTCTTTCGCCTCCGCTTTTTCCCCTACACTCTTTCCGCGCCTCTCTTTCCCTCCCTCAATTTCAACAACTCTGTTTGATCTGTTCTGTGTACCTCATTTTCAACACACAAGTTCCAACCACTATGTTTCACCCATCACTTTCCCCACCTCTATTTTTCCGCCTATGTTTACCCGCCTCTGTTTATTCACCTGTTTCACCGCCTCTGATTCCCCGCCTCTGATTCCCCACCTCTGTCTCGACGCCTCTCTTTCGCCTCCACTCTTTCCCCTCCACTCTTTCCGTGCCTGTCTTTCCCTCCCTCAATTTCAACAACACTGTTTGATCTGTTTTGTGTACCTCATTTTAAACACACAAGTTCCAACCACTATGTTTTGCCCGCCTCTTTCCCCGCCTCTATTTATCCACCTATGTTTAACTGCCTCTGTTTACCCGCCTGTTTCCCCGCCTCTGATTCCCCACCTTTCATTCCCCGCCTCTCTTTCCCTGCCTCTATTTCTGCGCCTCTTTCTCTGCCTCTCTTTCCCCACATCTCTTTTCCTCCCGCTGATGCCCCGCCTCTGATTCCCCGCCTCTGATTCCCTGCCTCTGATTCCCCGCCTCTGATTCCCTGCCTCAGATTCCCTGCCTCAGATTCCCTGCCTCAGATTCCCTGCCTCTGATTCCCCACCTCTTATTCCCCGCCTCTTATTCCCCACCCCTGATTCCCCGCCTCAGATTCCCCGCCTCAGATTCCCCGCCTCAGATTCCCCGCCTCAGATTCCCCGGCTCTGATTCCCTGCCTGAGATTCCATGCCTCAGAATCCCCGCCTCAGATTCCCTGCCTCAGATTCCCCGCCTCAGATTCCCCGCCTCAGATTCCCCGGCTCTGATTCCCTGCCTGAGATTCCATGCCTCAGAATCCCCGCCTCAGATTCCCTGCCTCAGATTCCCCACCTCAGATTCCCTGCCTCTGTTTCCCCGCCTCTGATTCCCCACCTCTGATTCCCCGCCTCAGATTTCCCGGCTCTGATTCCCTGCCTGAGATTCCCTGCCTCACATACCCCGCCTCAGATTCCCCGCCTCAGATTCCCCGCCTCAGATTCCCCACCTCAGATTCCCCGCCTCAGATTCCCCGCCTCAGATTCCCTGCCTCAGATTCCCCGCCTCAGATTCCCCGCCTCAGATTCCCCGCCTCAGATTCCCCGCCTCAGATTCTCCGCCTCAGATTCCCCGCCTCAGATTCCCCGCCTCAGATTCCCCGCCTCAGATTCCTTGCCTCAGATTCCCTGCCTCTGATTCCCTGCCTCTGATTCCCTGCCTCTGATTCCCTGCCTCTGATTCCGAGCCTCTGATTCCACGCCTCTCTTTCCGTATCTCTGATTCCCCGCATCTGATTCCCTGCCTCTGATACCCTGCCTCTCTTTGCCTGCCTCTATTTCGGTGCCTCTTTCTCTGCATCTAGTTTCCCACATCTCATTTTCCCCCTCTGATAACCCGCCTCTGATGCCATGCCTCTGAATCCCCGCCTCTGATTCCCCGCCTCAGATTCCCTGCCTCTGATTCCCCGCCTCTGATTCCCTGCCTCAGAATCCCTGCCTCAGATTCCCTGCCTCAGATTCCCTGCCTCAGATTCCCTGCCTCTGATTCCCTGCCTCTGATTCCCCGCCTCTTATTCCCCGCCTCTGATTCCCCGCCTCTGATTCCCCGCCTCTGATTCCCTGCCTCTGTTTCCCCGCCTCTGATTCCCCGCCTCTGATTCCCCGCATCAGATTTCCCGGCTCTAATTCCCTGCCTGAGATTCCCTGCCTGAGATTCCCCGCCTCAGATTCCCCGCCTCAGATTCCCCGCCTCAGATTCCCCGCCTCATATTCCCCGCCTCAGATTCCCCATCTCAGATTCCCCGCCTCAGATTCTCCGCCTCAGATTCCCCGCCTCAGATTCCCTGCCTCATATTCCCTGCCTCTGATTGCCTTCCTCTGATTCCCTGCCTCTGATTCCCTGCCTCTGATTTCCTGCCTCTGATTCCCTGCCTCTGATTCCCTGCCTCTAATTCCCTGCCTCTGATTCCGCACCTCTGATTCCACGCCTCTCTTTCCGTGTCTCTGATTCCCCGCCTCTGATTCCCTGCCTCTGATACCCTGCCTCTCTTTGCCTGCCTCTATTTCCGTGCCTCTTTCTCTGCATCTAGTTTCCCACATCTCATTTGCCCCCTCTGATAACCCGCCTCTGATTCCATGCCTCTGATTCCCTGCCTCAGATTCCCTGCCTCAGATTCCTTGCCTCAGATTCCCTGCCTCTGATTCCCCGCCTCTGTTTCCCCACCTCTTATTCCCCGCCTCTGATTCCCCGCCTCTGATTCCCCGCCTCTGATTCCCTGCCTCTGTTTCCCTGCCTCTGATTCCCCGCCTCTGATTCCCCACCTCTTATTCCCCGCCTCTGATTCCCCGCCTCTGATTCCCCGCCTCTGATTCCCTGCCTCTGTTTCCCCGCCTCTGATTCCCCGCATCTGATTCCCCGCCTCAGATTCCCCGGCTCTGATTCCCTGCCTGAGATTCCATGCCTCAGAATCCCCGCCTCAGATTCCCTGCCTCAGATTCCCCGCCTCTGATTCCCCGCCTCAGATTCCCCGCCTCAGATTCCCTGCCTCAGATTCCCCGCCTCAGATTCCCCGCCTCAGATTCCCCGCCTCAGATTCCCTGCCTCAGATTCCCCGCCTCAGATTCCCCGCCTCAGATTCCCCGCCTCAGATTCCCCGCCTCAGATTCCTTGCCTCAGATTCCCTGCCTCAGATTCCCCGCCTCAGATTCCCTGCCTCAGATTCCCTGCCTCTGATTGCCTTCCTCTGATTCCCTGCCTCTCATTCCCTGCCTCTGATTCCGCACCTCTGATTCCACGCCTCTCTTTCCGTGTCTCTGATTCCCCGCCTCTGATTCCCTGCCTCTGATCCCCTGCCTCTCTTTGCCTGCCTCTATTTCGGTGCCTCTTTCTCTCCATCTAGTTTCCCACATCTCATTTGCCCCCACTGATAACCCGCCTCTGATTCCATACCTCTGATTCCCCGCCTCTCATTCCCCGCCTCTGATTCCCCGCCTCTGATTCCCTGCCTCAGATTCCCTGCCTCAGATTCCTTGCCTCAGATTCCCTGCCTCTGATTCCCCGCCTCTGATTCCCCACCTCTTATTCCCCGCCTCTGATTCCCCGCCTCTGATTCCCTGCCTCTCATTCCCTGCCTCTGATTCCGCACCTCTGATTCCACGCCTCTCTTTCCGTGTCTCTGATTCCCCGCCTCAGATTCCCCGCCTCAGATTCCCCGCCTCAGATTCCTTGCCTCAGATTCCCTGCCTCAGATTCCCCGCCTCAGATTCCCTGCCTCAGATTCCCTGCCTCTGATTGCCTTCCTCTGATTCCCTGCCTCTCATTCCCTGCCTCTGATTCCGCACCTCTGATTCCACGCCTCTCTTTCCGTGTCTCTGATTCCCCGCCTCTGATTCCCTGCCTCTGATCCCCTGCCTCTCTTTGCCTGCCTCTATTTCCGTGCCTCTTTCTCTGCATCTAGTTTCCCACATCTCATTTGCCCCCTCTGATAACCCGCCTCTGATTCCATGCCTCTGATTCACTGCCTCAGATTCCCTGCCTCAGATACCCCGACACAGATTTACCACCTCAGATTCTCCGCCTCAGATTCCCTGCCTCAGATTCCCTGCCTCAGATTCCCCGCCTCTGATTCCCCGCCTCTGATTCCCAGCCTCTGAATCCCCGCCTCTGAATCCCCGCCTCTGATTCCCCGCCTCTGTTTCCCCGCCTCTGATTCCCCGCCTCTGATTCCCCGCCTCTGATTCCACGCCTCTGATTCCCCGCCTCTGATTCCAGGCCTCTTATTCCCCGCCTCTGATTCCCCACCTCTGATTGCCTGCCACTGATTGCCCACCTCTGATTCCCCGCCTCTGATTCACCGCCTCTGATTTCCGCCTCTGATTCCCCGCCTCTGATTCCCCACCTCTGTCTGTATGCCTCTCTTTCGCCTCCGCTTTTTCCCCTACACTCTTTCCGCGCCTCTCTTTCCCTCCCTCAATTTCAACAACTCTGTTTGATCTGTTCTCTGTACCTCATTTTCAACACACAAGTTCCAACCACTATGTTTCAACCATCACTTTCCCCGCCTCTATTTTTCCGCCTATGTTTACCCGCCTCTGTTTATTCACCTGTTTCACCGCCTCTGATTCCCCGCCTCTGATTCCCCACCTCTGTCTCGACGCCTCACTTTCGCCTCCACTCTTTCCCCTCCACTCTTTCCGTGTCTGTCTTTCCCTCCCTCAATTTCAACAACACTGTTTGATCTGTTTTGTGTACCTCATTTTAAACACACAAGTTCCAACCACTATGTTTTGCCCGCCTCTTTCCCCGCCTCTATTTATCCACCTATGTTTAACTGCCTCTGTTTACCCGCCTGTTTCCCCGCCTCTGATTCCCCACCTTTCATTCCCCGCCTCTCTTTCCCTGCCTCTATTTCCGCGCCTCTTTCTCTGCCTCTCTTTCCCCACATCTCTTTTCCTCCCGCTGATTCCCCGCCTCTGATTCCCCGCCTCTGATTCCCTGCCTCTGATGCCCCGCCTCTGATTCCCCGCCTCTGATTCCCCACCTCTGTCTGTATGCCTCTCTTTCGCCTCCGCTTTTTCCCCTACACTCTTTCCGCGCCTCTCTTTCCCTCCCTCAATTTCAACAACTCTGTTTGATCTGTTCTGTGTACCTCATTTTCAACACACAAGTTCCAACCACTATGTTTCACCCATCACTTTCCCCGCCTCTATTTTTCCGCCTATGTTTACCCGCCTCTGTTTACACACCTGTTTCACCGCCTCTGATTCCACGCCTCTGATTCCCCACCTCTGTCTCGACGCCTCTCTTTCACCTCCACTCTTTCCCCTCCACTCTTTCCATGTCTGTCTTTTCCTCCCTCAATTTCAACAACACTGTTTGATCTGTTTTGTGTACCTCATTTTAAACACACAAGTTCCAACCACTATGTTTTGCCCGCCTCTTTCCCCGCCTCTATTTATCCACCTATGTTTAACTGCCTCTGTTTACCCGCCTGTTTCCCCGCCTCTGATTCCCCACCTTTCGTTCCCCGCCTCTCTTTCCCTGCCTCTATTTCCGCGCCTCTTTCTCTGCCTCTCTTTCCCCACATCTCTTTTCCTCCCGCTGATTCCCCGCCTCTGATTCCCCGCCTCTGATTCCCTGCCTCTGATGCCCCGCCTCTGATTCCCTGCCTCAGATTCCCTGCCTCAGATTCCCTGCCTCAGATTCCCCGCCTCAAATTCCCCGCCTCAGATTCCCCGCCTCAGATTCCCTGCCTCAGATTCCCTGCCTCTGATTGCCTTCCTCTGATTCCCTGCCTCTGATTCCCTGCCTCTGATTCCCTGCCTCTGATTCCCTGCCTCTCATTCCCTGCCTCTCATTCCCTGCCTCTGATTCCGCACCTCTGATTCCACGCCTCTCTTTCCATGTCTCTGATTCCCCGCCTCTGATTCCCTGCCTCTGATACCCTGCCTCTCTTTGCCTGCCTCTATTTCGGTGCCACTTTCTCTGCATCTAGTTTCCCACATCTCATTTGCCCCCTCTGATTACACGCCTCTGATTCCATGCCTCTGATTCCCCGCCTCTGATTCCCCGCCTCTGATTCCCTGCCTCTGATTCCCCACCTCTGATTCCCTGCCTCTGATTCCCTGCCTCAGATTCCCTGCCTCAGATTCCCTGCCTCAGATTCCCTGCCTCAGATTCCCTGCCTCTGATTCCCCGCCTCTGATTCCCCGCCTCTGATTCCCTGCCTCTGTTTCCCCGCCTCTGATTCCCCGCCTCTGATTCCCCGCCTCAGATTTCCCGGCTCTGATTCCTTGCCTGAGATTCCCTGCCTGAGATTCCCCACCTCAGATTCCCTGCCTCAGATTCCCCGCCTCAGATTCCCCGCCTCAGATTCCCCGCCTCAGATTCCCCATCTCAGATTCCCCGCCTCAAATTCCCCGCCTCAGATTCCCCGCCTCAGATTCCCTGCCTCAGATTCCCTGCCTCTGATTGCCTTCCTCTGATTCCCTGCCCCTGATTCCCTGCCTCTGATTCCCTGCCTCTGATTCCCTGCCTCTCATTCCCTGCCTCTCATTCCCTGCCTCTGATTCCGCACCTCTGATTCCACGCCTCTCTTTCCGTGTCTCTGATTCCCCGCCTCTGATTCCCTGCCTCTGATACCCTGCCTCTCTTTGCCTGCCTCTATTTCGGTGCCTCATTCTCTGCATCTAGATTCCCACATCTCATTTGCCCCCACTGATAACCCGCCTCTGATTCCATGCCTCTGATTCCCCGCCTCTGATTCCCCGCCTCTGATTCCCCGCCTCTGATTCCCTGCCTCAGATTCCCCGCCTCTGATTCCCCGCCTCTGATTACCCGCCTCTGATTCCCCGCCTCAGATTTCCCGGCTCTGATTCCCTGCCTGAGATTCCCCGCCTCAGATTAAACGCCTCAGATTCCCCGCCTCAGATTCCCCGCCTCTGATACCCTGCCTCTCTTTGCCTGCCTCTATTTCTGTGCCTCTTTCTCTGCATCTAGTTTCCCACATCTCATTTTCCCCCTCTGATAACCCGCCTCTGATTCCATGCATCTGATTCCCCGCCTATGATTCCCCGCCTCTGATTCCCTGCCTCTGATTTCCCGCCTCAGATTCCCTGCCTCAGATTCCCTGCCTCTGATTCCCCGCCTCTGATTCCCCGCCTCTTATTCCCCGCCTCTGATTCTCCGCCTCTGATTCCCCGCCTCTGATTCCCCGCCTCTGATTCCCCAACTCTGATTCCCCGCCTCAGATTCCCTGCCTCAGATTCCCTGCCTCAGATTCCCTGCCTCAGATTCCCTGCCTCTGATACCCCGCCTCTGATTCCCCGCCTCTTATTCCCCGCCTCTGATTCCCCGCCTCTGATTCCCCGCCTCTGATTCCCTGCCTCTGTTTCCCCGCCTCTGATTCCCCGCCTCTGATTCCCCGCCTCATATTTCCTGGCTCTGATTCCCTACCTGAGATTGCCTGCCTGAGATTCCCCGCCTCAGATTCCCTGCCTCAGATTCCCCGCCTCAGATTCCCTGCCTCAGATTCCCTGCCTCTCATTCCCCGCCTCTGATTCCCCGCCTCTTATTCCCCGCCTCTGATTCCCCGCCTCTGATTCCCCACCTCTGATTCCCTGCCTCAGATTCCCCGGCTCTGATTCCCTGCATCAGATTCCCTGCCTCAGATTCCCTGCCTCTGATTCCCCGCCTCTGATTGCCTGCCTCTGATTCCCCGCCTCTGATTCCCTGCCTCAGATTCCCTGCCTCAGATTCCCTGCCTCAGATTCCCTGCCTCTGATTCCCCGCCTTTGATTCCCCAGCTCTTATTCCCCGCCTCTGATTCCCCACCTCTGATTCTGCGCCTCTGATTCCCTGCCTCTGTTTCCCCGCCTCTGATTCCCCGCCTCTGATTCCCCGCCTCAGATTCCCCGGCTCTGATTCCCTGCCTGAGATTCCCTGCCTCAGATACCCCGCCTCAGATTCCCCGCCACAGATTCCCCGCCTCAGATTCCCCGCCTCAGATTCCCCGCCTCAGATTCCCCGCCTCAGATTCCCCTCCTCAGATTCCCCGCCTCAGATTCCCCGCCTCAGATTCCCCGCCTCAGATTCCCCGCCTCAGATTCCCCGCCTCTGATTCCCTGCCTCAGATTCCCCGCCTCTGATTCCCCGCCTCTGATTCCCCGCCTCTGATTCCCCGCCTCAGATTTCCCGGCTCTGATTCCCTGCCTGAGATTCCCCGCCTCAGATTAAACGCCTCAGATTCCCCGCCTCAGATTCCCCGCCTCAGATTCCCCGCCTCAGATTCCCCGCCTCAGATTCCCCGCCTCAGATTCCCCGCCTCAGATTCCCCGCATCAGGTACCCCGCCTCAGATTCCCTGCCTCAGATTCCCCGCCTCTGATTCCACGCCTCTGATTCCCCGCCTCTGATTCCAGGCCTCTTATTCCCCGCCTCTGATTCCCCACCTCTGATTGCCTGCCACTGATTGCCCGCCTCTGATTCCCCGCCTCTGATTCCCCGCCTCTGATTCCCCACCTCTGTCTGTATGCCTCTCTTTCGCCTCCGCTTTTTCCCCTACACTCTTTCCGCGCCTCTCTTTCCCTCCCTCAATTTCAACAACTCTGTTTGATCTGTTCTGTGTACCTCATTTTCAACACACAAGTTCCAACCACTATGTTTCACCCATCACTTTCCCCACCTCTATTTTTCCGCCTATGTTTACCCGCCTCTGTTTATTCACCTGTTTCACCGCCTCTGATTCCCCGCCTCTGATTCCCCACCTCTGTCTCGACGCCTCTCTTTCGCCTCCACTCTTTCCCCTCCACTCTTTCCGTGCCTGTCTTTCCCTCCCTCAATTTCAACAACACTGTTTGATCTGTTTTGTGTACCTCATTTTAAACACACAAGTTCCAACCACTATGTTTTGCCCGCCTCTTTCCCCGCCTCTATTTATCCACCTATGTTTAACTGCCTCTGTTTACCCGCCTGTTTCCCCGCCTCTGATTCCCCACCTTTCATTCCCCGCCTCTCTTTCCCTGCCTCTATTTCTGCGCCTCTTTCTCTGCCTCTCTTTCCCCACATCTCTTTTCCTCCCGCTGATGCCCCGCCTCTGATTCCCCGCCTCTGATTCCCTGCCTCTGATTCCCCGCCTCTGATTCCCTGCCTCAGATTCCCTGCCTCAGATTCCCTGCCTCAGATTCCCTGCCTCTGATTCCCCACCTCTTATTCCCCGCCTCTTATTCCCCACCCCTGATTCCCCGCCTCAGATTCCCCGCCTCAGATTCCCCGCCTCAGATTCCCCGCCTCAGATTCCCCGGCTCTGATTCCCTGCCTGAGATTCCATGCCTCAGAATCCCCGCCTCAGATTCCCTGCCTCAGATTCCCCGCCTCAGATTCCCCGCCTCAGATTCCCCGGCTCTGATTCCCTGCCTGAGATTCCATGCCTCAGAATCCCCGCCTCAGATTCCCTGCCTCAGATTCCCCACCTCAGATTCCCTGCCTCTGTTTCCCCGCCTCTGATTCCCCACCTCTGATTCCCCGCCTCAGATTCCCCGGCTCTGATTCCCTGCCTGAGATTCCCTGCCTCACATACCCCGCCTCAGATTCCCCGCCTCAGATTCCCCGCCTCAGATTCCCCACCTCAGATTCCCCGCCTCAGATTCCCCGCCTCAGATTCCCTGCCTCAGATTCCCCGCCTCAGATTCCCCGCCTCAGATTCCCCGCCTCAGATTCCCCGCCTCAGATTCTCCGCCTCAGATTCCCCGCCTCAGATTCCCCGCCTCAGATTCCCCGCCTCAGATTCCTTGCCTCAGATTCCCTGCCTCTGATTCCCTGCCTCTGATTCCCTGCCTCTGATTCCCTGCCTCTGATTCCGAGCCTCTGATTCCACGCCTCTCTTTCCGTATCTCTGATTCCCCGCATCTGATTCCCTGCCTCTGATACCCTGCCTCTCTTTGCCTGCCTCTATTTCGGTGCCTCTTTCTCTGCATCTAGTTTCCCACATCTCATTTTCCCCCTCTGATAACCCGCCTCTGATGCCATGACTCTGAATCCCCGCCTCTGATTCCCCGCCTCAGATTCCCTGCCTCTGATTCCCCGCCTCTGATTCCCTGCCTCAGAATCCCTGCCTCAGATTCCCTGCCTCAGATTCCCTGCCTCAGATTCCCTGCCTCTGATTCCCTGCCTCTGATTCCCCGCCTCTTATTCCCCGCCTCTGATTCCCCGCCTCTGATTCCCCGCCTCTGATTCCCTGCCTCTGTTTCCCCGCCTCTGATTCCCCGCCTCTGATTCCCCGCATCAGATTTCCCGGCTCTAATTCCCTGCCTGAGATTCCCTGCCTGAGATTCCCCGCCTCAGATTCCCCGCCTCAGATTCCCCGCCTCAGATTCCCCGCCTCATATTCCCCGCCTCAGATTCCCCATCTCAGATTCCCCGCCTCAGATTCCCCGCCTCAGATTCCCCGCCTCAGATTCCCTGCCTCATATTCCCTGCCTCTGATTGCCTTCCTCTGATTCCCTGCCTCTGATTCCCTGCCTCTGATTTCCTGCCTCTGATTCCCTGCCTCTGATTCCCTGCCTCTAATTCCCTGCCTCTGATTCCGCACCTCTGATTCCACGCCTCTCTTTCCGTGTCTCTGATTCCCCGCCTCTGATTCCCTGCCTCTGATACCCTGCCTCTCTTTGCCTGCCTCTATTTCCGTGCCTCTTTCTCTGCATCTAGTTTCCCACATCTCATTTGCCCCCTCTGATAACCCGCCTCTGATTCCATGCCTCTGATTCCCTGCCTCAGATTCCCTGCCTCAGATTCCTTGCCTCAGATTCCCTGCCTCTGATTCCCCGCCTCTGTTTCCCCACCTCTTATTCCCCGCCTCTGATTCCCCGCCTCTGATTCCCCGCCTCTGATTCCCTGCCTCTGTTTCCCTGCCTCTGATTCCCCGCCTCTGATTCCCCACCTCTTATTCCCCGCCTCTGATTCCCCGCCTCTGATTCCCCGCCTCTGATTCCCTGCCTCTGTTTCCCCGCCTCTGATTCCCCGCGTCTGATTCCCCGCCTCAGATTCCCCGGCTCTGATTCCCTGCCTGAGATTCCATGCCTCAGAATCCCCGCCTCAGATTCCCTGCCTCAGATTCCCCGCCTCTGATTCCCCGCCTCAGATTCCCCGCCTCAGATTCCCTGCCTCAGATTCCCCGCCTCAGATTCCCCGCCTCAGATTCCCCGCCTCAGATTCCCTGCCTCAGATTCCCCGCCTCAGATTCCCCGCCTCAGATTCCCCGCCTCAGATTCCCCGCCTCAGATTCCTTGCCTCAGATTCCCTGCCTCAGATTCCCCGCCTCAGATTCCCTGCCTCAGATTCCCTGCCTCTGATTGCCTTCCTCTGATTCCCTGCCTCTCATTCCCTGCCTCTGATTCCGCACCTCTGATTCCACGCCTCTCTTTCCGTGTCTCTGATTCCCCGCCTCTGATTCCCTGCCTCTGATCCCCTGCCTCTCTTTGCCTGCCTCTATTTCGGTGCCTCTTTCTCTCCATCTAGTTTCCCACATCTCATTTGCCCCCACTGATAACCCGCCTCTGATTCCATACCTCTGATTCCCCGCCTATCATTCCCCGCCTCTGATTCCCCGCCTCTGATTCCCTGCCTCAGATTCCCTGCCTCAGATTCCTTGCCTCAGATTCCCTGCCTCTGATTCCCCGCCTCTGATTCCCCACCTCTTATTCCCCGCCTCTGATTCCCCGCCTCTGATTCCCTGCCTCTCATTCCCTGCCTCTGATTCCGCACCTCTGATTCCACGCCTCTCTTTCCGTGTCTCTGATTCCCCGCCTCAGATTCCCCGCCTCAGATTCCCCGCCTCAGATTCCTTGCCTCAGATTCCCTGCCTCAGATTCCCCGCCTCAGATTCCCTGCCTCAGATTCCCTGCCTCTGATTGCCTTCCTCTGATTCCCTGCCTCTCATTCCCTGCCTCTGATTCCGCACCTCTGATTCCACGCCTCTCTTTCCGTGTCTCTGATTCCCCGCCTCTGATTCCCTGCCTCTGATCCGCTGCCTCTCTTTGCCTGCCTCTATTTCCGTGCCTCTTTCTCTGCATCTAGTTTCCCACATCTCATTTGCCCCCTCTGATAACCCGCCTCTGATTCCATGCCTCTGATTCACTGCCTCAGATTCCCTGCCTCAGATACCCCGACACAGATTTACCACCTCAGATTCTCCGCCTCAGATTCCCTGCCTCAGATTCCCTGCCTCAGATTCCCCGCCTCTGATTCCCCGCCTCTGATTCCCAGCCTCTGAATCCCCGCCTCTGAATCCCCGCCTCTGATTCCCCGCCTCTGTTTCCCCGCCTCTGATTCCCCGCCTCTGATTCCACGCCTCTGATTCCCCGCCTCTGATTCCAGGCCTCTTATTCCCCGCCTCTGATTCCCCACCTCTGATTGCCTGCCACTGATTGCCCACCTCTGATTCCCCGCCTCTGATTCACCGCCTCTGATTTCCGCCTCTGATTCCCCGCCTCTGATTCCCCACCTCTGTCTGTATGCCTCTCTTTCGCCTCCGCTTTTTCCCCTACACTCTTTCCGCGCCTCTCTTTCCCTCCCTCAATTTCAACAACTCTGTTTGATCTGTTCTCTGTACCTCATTTTCAACACACAAGTTCCAACCACTATGTTTCAACCATCACTTTCCCCGCCTCTATTTTTCCGCCTATGTTTACCCGCCTCTGTTTATTCACCTGTTTCACCGACTCTGATTCCCCGCCTCTGATTCCCCACCTCTGTCTCGACGCCTCACTTTCGCCTCCACTCTTTCCCCTCCACTCTTTCCGTGTCTGTCTTTCCCTCCCTCAATTTCAACAACACTGTTTGATCTGTTTTGTGTACCTCATTTTAAACACACAAGTTCCAACCACTATGTTTTGCCCGCCTCTTTCCCCGCCTCTATTTATCCACCTATGTTTAACTGCCTCTGTTTACCCGCCTGTTTCCCCGCCTCTGATTCCCCACCTTTCATTCCCCGCCTCTCTTTCCCTGCCTCTATTTCCGCGCCTCTTTCTCTGCCTCTCTTTCCCCACATCTCTTTTCCTCCCGCTGATTCCCCGCCTCTGATTCCCCGCCTCTGATTCCCTGCCTCTGATGCCCCGCCTCTGATTCCCCGCCTCTGATTCCCCACCTCTGTCTGTATGCCTCTCTTCCGCCTCCGCTTTTTCCCCTACACTCTTTCCGCGCCTCTCTTTCCCTCCCTCAATTTCAACAACTCTGTTTGATCTGTTCTGTGTACCTCATTTTCAACACACAAGTTCCAACCACTATGTTTCACCCATCACTTTCCCCGCCTCTATTTTTCCGCCTATGTTTACCCGCCTCTGTTTACACACCTGTTTCACCGCCTCTGATTCCACGCCTCTGATTCCCCACCTCTGTCTCGACGCCTCTCTTTCACCTCCACTCTTTCCCCTCCACTCTTTCCATGTCTGTCTTTTCCTCCCTCAATTTCAACAACACTGTTTGATCTGTTTTGTGTACCTCATTTTAAACACACAAGTTCCAACCACTATGTTTTGCCCGCCTCTTTCCCCGCCTCTATTTATCCACCTATGTTTAACTGCCTCTGTTTACCCGCCTGTTTCCCCGCCTCTGATTCCCCACCTTTCGTTCCCCGCCTCTCTTTCCCTGCCTCTATTTCCGCGCCTCTTTCTCTGCCTCTCTTTCCCCACATCTCTTTTCCTCCCGCTGATTCCCCGCCTCTGATTCCCCGCCTCTGATTCCCTGCCTCTGATGCCCCGCCTCTGATTCCCTGCCTCAGATTCCCTGCCTCAGATTCCCTGCCTCAGATTCCCTGCCTCTGATTCCCCGCCTCTGATTCCCCGCCTCTTATTCCCCGCCTCTGATTCCCCGCCTCTGATTCCCCGCCTCTGATTCCCTGCCTCAGTTTCCCCGGCTCTGATTCCCTGCATCAGATTCCCTGCCTCAGATTCCCTGCCTCTGATTCCCCGCCTCTGATTCCCTGCCTCTGATTCCCCGCCTCTGATTCCCTGCCTCAGATTCCCTGCCTCAGATTCCCTGCCTCAGATTCCCCGCATCTGATTCCCCGCCTTTGATTCCCCGCCTCTTATTCCCCGCCTCAGATTCCCTGCCTCAGATTCCCCGCCTCAGATTCCCTGCCTCAGATTCCCTGCCTCTGATTGCCTTCCTCTGATTCCCTGCCTCTCATTCCCTGCCTCTGATTCCGCACCTCTGATTCCACGCCTCTCTTTCCGTGTCTCTGATTCCCCGCCTCTGATTCCCTGCCTCTGATCCCCTGCCTCTCTTTGCCTGCCTCTATTTCGGTGCCTCTTTCTCTCCATCTAGTTTCCCACATCTCATTTGCCCCCACTGATAACCCGCCTCTGATTCCATACCTCTGATTCCCCGCCTCTCATTCCCCGCCTCTGATTCCCCGCCTCTGATTCCCTGCCTCAGATTCCCTGCCTCAGATTCCTTGCCTCAGATTCCCTGCCTCTGATTCCCCGCCTCTGATTCCCCACCTCTTATTCCCCGCCTCTGATTCCCCGCCTCTGATTCCCTGCCTCTCATTCCCTGCCTCTGATTCCGCACCTCTGATTCCACGCCTCTCTTTCCGTGTCTCTGATTCCCCGCCTCAGATTCCCCGCCTCAGATTCCCCGCCTCAGATTCCTTGCCTCAGATTCCCTGCCTCAGATTCCCCGCCTCAGATTCCCTGCCTCAGATTCCCTGCCTCTGATTGCCTTCCTCTGATTCCCTGCCTCTCATTCCCTGCCTCTGATTCCGCACCTCTGATTCCACGCCTCTCTTTCCGTGTCTCTGATTCCCCGCCTCTGATTCCCTGCCTCTGATCCCCTGCCTCTCTTTGCCTGCCTCTATTTCCGTGCCTCTTTCTCTGCATCTAGTTTCCCACATCTCATTTGCCCCCTCTGATAACCCGCCTCTGATTCCATGCCTCTGATTCACTGCCTCAGATTCCCTGCCTCAGATACCCCGACACAGATTTACCACCTCAGATTCTCCGCCTCAGATTCCCTGCCTCAGATTCCCTGCCTCAGATTCCCTGCCTCAGATTCCCTGCCTCAGATTCCCTGCCTCCGATTCCCCGCCTCTGATTCCCCGCCTCTGATTCCCCGCCTCTGATTCCCAGCCTCTGAATCCCCGCCTCTGAATCCCCGCCTCTGATTCCCCGCCTCTGTTTCCCCGCCTCTGATTCCCCGCCTCTGATTCCCCGCCTCTGATTCCACGCCTCTGATTCCCCGCCTCTGATTCCAGGCCTCTTATTCCCCGCCTCTGATTCCCCACCTCTGATTGCCTGCCACTGATTGCCCACCTCTGATTCCCCGCCTCTGATTCACCGCCTCTGATTTCCGCCTCTGATTCCCCGCCTCTGATTCCCCACCTCTGTCTGTATGCCTCTTTTTCGCCTCCGCTTTTTCCCCTACACTCTTTCCGCGCCTCTCTTTCCCTCCCTCAATTTCAACAACTCTGTTTGATCTGTTCTCTGTACCTCATTTTCAACACACAAGTTCCAACCACTATGTTTCAACCATCACTTTCCCCGCCTCTATTTTTCCGCCTATGTTTACCCGCCTCTGTTTATTCACCTGTTTCACCGCCTCTGATTCCCCGCCTCTGATTCCCCACCTCTGTCTCGACGCCTCACTTTCGCCTCCACTCTTTCCCCTCCACTCTTTCCGTGTCTGTCTTTCCCTCCCTCAATTTCAACAACACTGTTTGATCTGTTTTGTGTACCTCATTTTAAACACACAAGTTCCAACCACTATGTTTTGCCCGCCTCTTTCCCCGCCTCTATTTATCCACCTATGTTTAACTGCCTCTGTTTACCCGCCTGTTTCCCCGCCTCTGATTCCCCACCTTTCATTCCCCGCCTCTCTTTCCCTGCCTCTATTTCCGCGCCTCTTTCTCTGACTCTCTTTCCCCACATCTCTTTTCCTCCCGCTGATTCCCCGCCTCTGATTCCCCGCCTCTGATTCCCTGCCTCTGATGCCCCGCCTCTGATTCCCCGCCTCTGATTCCCCACCTCTGTCTGTATGCCTCTCTTTCGCCTCCGCTTTTTCCCCTACACTCTTTCCGCGCCTCTCTTTCCCTCCCTCAATTTCAACAACTCTGTTTGATCTGTTCTGTGTACCTCATTTTCAACACACAAGTTCCAACCACTATGTTTCACCCATCACTTTCCCCGCCTCTATTTTTCCGCCTATGTTTACCCGCCTCTGTTTACACACCTGTTTCACCGCCTCTGATTCCACGCCTCTGATTCCCCACCTCTGTCTCGACGCCTCTCTTTCGCCTCCACTCTTTCCCCTCCACTCTTTCCATGTCTGTCTTTCCCTCCCTCAATTTCAACAACACTGTTTGATCTGTTTTGTGTACCTCATTTTAAACACACAAGTTCCAACCACTATGTTTTGCCCGCCTCTTTCCCCGCCTCTATTTATCCACCTATGTTTAACTGCCTCTGTTTACCCGCCTGTTTCCCCGCCTCTGATTCCCAACCTTTCGTTCCCCGCCTCTCTTTCCCTGCCTCTATTTCCGCGCCTCTTTCTCTGCCTCTCTTTCCCCACATCTCTTTTCCTCCCGCTGATTCCCCGCCTCTGATTCCCCGCCTCTGATTCCCTGCCTCTGATGCCCCGCCTCTGATTCCCTGCCTCAGATTCCCTGCCTCAGATTCCCTGCCTCAGATTCCCTGCCTCTGATTCCCCGCCTCTGATTCCCCGCCTCATATTCCCCGCCTCTGATTCCCCGCCTCTGATTCCCCGCCTCTGATTCCCTGCCTCAGATTCCCCGGCTCTGATTCCCTGCATCAGATTCCCTGCCTCAGATTCCCTGCCTCTGATTCCCCGCCTCTGATTCCCTGCCTCTGATTCCCCGCCTCTGATTCCCTGCCTCAGATTCCCTGCCTCAGATTCCCTGCCTCAGATTCCCCGCCTCTGATTCCCCGCCTTTGATTCCCCGCCTCTTATTCCCCGCCTCTGATTCCCCGCCTCTGAATCCCGGACTCTGATTCCCTGTCTCTGTTTCCCCGCCTCTGATTCCCCGCCTCTGATTCCCCGCCTCAGATTTCCCGGCTCTGATTCCCTGCCTGAGATTCCCCGCCTCAGATTAAAGGCCTCAGATTCCCCGCCTCAGATTCCCCGCCTCAGATTCCCCGCCTCAGATTCCCCGCCTCAGATTCCCCGCCTCAGATTCCCCGCATCAGGTTCCCCGCCTCAGATTCCCCGCCTCAGATTCCCCGCCTCAGATTCCCCGCCTCAGATTCCCTGCCTCAGATTCCCTGCCTCTGATTGCCTGCCTCTGATACCCTGCCTCTGATTCCCTGCCTCTGAATCACTGCCTCTGATTCCCTGCCTCTGATTCCCTGCCTCTGATTCCCTGCCTCTGATTCCGCGCCTCTGATTCCACGCCTCTCTTTCCGTATCTCTGATTCCCCGCCTCTGATTCCCTGCCTCTGATACCCTGCCTCTCTTTGCCTGCCTCTATTTCGGTGCCTCTTTCTCTGCATCTAGTTTCCCACATCTCATTTGCCCCCTCTGATAACCCGCCTCTGATTCCATGCCTCTGATTCCCCGCCTTTGATTCCCCACCTCTGATTCCCTGCCTTTGATTCCCCGCCTCTGATTCCCTGCCTCAGATTCCCTGCCTCAGATTCCCTGCCTCAGATTCCCTGCCTCAGATTCCCTGCCTCTGATTCCCCGCCTCTGATTCCCCGCCTCTTATTCCCCGCCTCTGATTCCCCGCCTCTGATTCCCCGCCTCTGATTCCCTGCCTCTGTTTCCCCGCCTCTGATTCCCCGCCTCTGATTCCCCGCCTCAGATTTCCCGGCTCTGATTCCCTGCCTGAGATTCCCTGCCTGAGATTCCCCGCATCAGATTCCCTGCCTCAGATTCCCCGCCTCGGATTCCCCGCCTCAGATTCCCCGCCTCAGGTTCCCCGTCTCAGATTCCCCGCCTCAGATTCCCCGCCTCAGATTCCCCGCCTCAGATTCCCTGCCTCAGATTCCCTGCCTCTGATTGCCTTCCTCTGATTCCCTGCCTCTGATTCCCTGCCTCTGATTCCCTGCCTCTGATTCCCTGCCTCTGATTCCCTGCCTCTGATTCCCTGCCTCAGATTC
Organism: Narcine bancroftii; assembly: GCF_036971445.1. Taxonomy (NCBI): domain Eukaryota; kingdom Metazoa; phylum Chordata; class Chondrichthyes; order Torpediniformes; family Narcinidae; genus Narcine; species Narcine bancroftii. The sequence continues at coordinate 91,570,014 of NC_091481.1, forward strand.
CCCACCTCAGATTCCCCGCCTCAGATTCCCCGCCTCAGATTCCCCGCCTCAGATTCCCCGCCTCAGATTCCCCGCCTCAGATTCCCCGCCTCAGTTTCTCCGCCTCAGATTCCCCGCCTCAGATTCCCCGCCTCAGATTCCCCGCCTCAGATTCCTTGCCTCAGATTCCCTGCCTCTGATTCCCTGCCTCTGATTCCCTGCCTCTGATTCCCTGCCTCTGATTCCGAGCCTCTGATTCCACGCCTCTCTTTCCGTATCTCTGATTCCCCGCATCTGATTCCCTGCCTCTGATACCCTGCCTCTCTTTGCCTGCCTCTATTTCGGTGCCTCTTTCTCTGCATCTAGTTTCCCACATCTCATTTTCCCCCTCTGATAACCCGCCTCTGATGCCATGCCTCTGAATCCCCGCCTCTGATTCCCCGCCTCTGATTCCCTGCCTCTGATTCCCCGCCTCTGATTCCCTGCCTCAGAATCCCTGCCTCAGATTCCCTGCCTCAGATTCCCTGCCTCAGATTCCCTGCCTCTGATTCCCCGCCTCTGATTCCCCGCCTCTTATTCCCCGCCTCTGATTCCCCGCCTCTGATTCCCCGCCTCTGATTCCCTGCCTCTGTTTCCCCGCCTCTGATTCCCCGCCTCTGATTCCCCGCATCAGATTTCCCGGCTCTAATTCCCTGCCTGAGATTCCCTGCCTGAGATTCCCCGCCTCAGATTCCCCGCCTCAGATTCCCCGCCTCAGATTCCCCACCTCATATTCCCCGCCTCAGATTCCCCATCTCAGATTCCCCGCCTCAGATTCCCCGCCTCAGATTCCCCGCCTCAGATTCCCTGCCTCATATTCCCTGCCTCTGATTGCCTTCCTCTGATTCCCTGCCTCTGATTCCCTGCCTCTGATTTCCTGCCTCTGATTCCCTGCCTCTGATTCCCTGCCTCTAATTCCCTGCCTCTGATTCCGCACCTCTGATTCCACGCCTCTCTTTCCGTGTCTCTGATTCCCCGCCTCTGATTCCCTGCCTCTGATACCCTGCCTCTCTTTGCCTGCCTCTATTTCCGTGCCTCTTTCTCTGCATCTAGTTTCCCACATCTCATTTGCCCCCTCTGATAACCCGCCTCTGATTCCATGCCTCTGATTCCCCGCCTCTGATTCCCCGCCTCTGATTCCCCGCCTCTGATTCCCTGCCTCAGATTCCCTGCCTCAGATTCCTTGCCTCAGATTCCCTGCCTCTGATTCCCCGCCTCTGTTTCCCCACCTCTTATTCCCCGCCTCTGATTCCCCGCCTCTGATTCCCCGCCTCTGATTCCCTGCCTCTGTTTCCCTGCCTCTGATTCCCCGCCTCTGATTCCCCACCTCTTATTCCCCGCCTCTGATTCCCCGCCTCTGATTCCCCGCCTCTGATTCCCTGCCTCTGTTTCCCCGCCTCTGATTCCCCGCGTCTGATTCCCCGCCTCAGATTCCCCGGCTCTGATTCCCTGCCTGAGATTCCATGCCTCAGAATCCCCGCCTCAGATTCCCTGCCTCAGATTCCCCGCCTCTGATTCCCCGCCTCAGATTCCCCGCCTCAGATTCCCTGCCTCAGATTCCCCGCCTCAGATTCCCCGCCTCAGATTCCCCGCCTCAGATTCCCTGCCTCAGATTCCCCGCCTCAGATTCCCCGCCTCAGATTCCCCGCCTCAGATTCCCCGCCTCAGATTCCTTGCCTCAGATTCCCTGCCTCAGATTCCCCGCCTCAGATTCCCTGCCTCAGATTCCCTGCCTCTGATCCCCTGCCTCTCTTTGCCTGCCTCTATTTCGGTGCCTCTTTCTCTGCATCTAGTTTCCCACATCTCATTTGCCCCCACTGATAACCCGCCTCTGATTCCATACCTCTGATTCCCCGCCTCTCATTCCCCGCCTCTGATTCCCCGCCTCTGATTCCCTGCCTCAGATTCCCTGCCTCAGATTCCTTGCCTCAGATTCCCTGCCTCTGATTCCCCGCCTCTGATTCCCCACCTCTTATTCCCCGCCTCTGATTCCCCGCCTCTGATTCCCTGCCTCTCATTCCCTGCCTCTGATTCCGCACCTCTGATTCCACGCCTCTCTTTCCGTGTCTCTGATTCCCCGCCTCTGATTCCCTGCCTCTGATCCCCTGACTCTCTTTGCCTGCCTCTATTTCCGTGCCTCTTTCTCTGCATCTAGTTTCCCACATCTCATTTGCCCCCTCTGATAACCCGCCTCTGATTCCATGCCTCTGATTCACTGCCTCAGATTCCCTGCCTCAGATACCCCGACACAGATTCCCTGCCTCAGATTCCCTGCCTCAGATTCCCTGCCTCCGATTCCCCGCCTCTGATTCCCCGCCTCTGATTCCCCGCCTCTGATTCCCAGCCTCTGAATCCCCGCCTCTGAATCCCCGCCTCTGATTCCCCGCCTCTGTTTCCCCGCCTCTGATTCCCCGCCTCTGATTCCCCGCCTCTGATTCCACGCCTCTGATTCCCCGCCTCTGATTCCAGGCCTCTTATTCCCCGCCTCTGATTCCCCGCCTCTGATTCCCCGCCTCTGATTCCCTGCCTCTGTTTCCCCGCCTCTGATTCCCCGCCTCTGATTCCCCGCCTCAGATTTCCCGGCTCTGATTCCCTGCCTGAGATTCCCTGCCTGAGATTCCCCGCATCAGATTCCCTGCCTCAGATTCCCCGCCTCGGATTCCCCGCCTCAGATTCCCCGCCTCAGGTTCCCCGTCTCAGATTCCCCGCCTCAGATTCCCCGCCTCTGATTCCCTGCCTCAGTTTCCCCGGCTCTGATTCCCTGCATCAGATTCCCTGCCTCAGATTCCCTGCCTCTGATTCCCCGCCTCTGATTCCCTGCCTCTGATTCCCCGCCTCTGATTCCCTGCCTCAGATTCCCTGCCTCAGATTCCCTGCCTCAGATTCCCCGCATCTGATTCCCCGCCTTTGATTCCCCGCCTCTTATTCCCCGCCTCAGATTCCCTGCCTCAGATTCCCCGCCTCAGATTCCCTGCCTCAGATTCCCTGCCTCTGATTGCCTTCCTCTGATTCCCTGCCTCTCATTCCCTGCCTCTGATTCCGCACCTCTGATTCCACGCCTCTCTTTCCGTGTCTCTGATTCCCCGCCTCTGATTCCCTGCCTCTGATCCCCTGCCTCTCTTTGCCTGCCTCTATTTCGGTGCCTCTTTCTCTCCATCTAGTTTCCCACATCTCATTTGCCCCCACTGATAACCCGCCTCTGATTCCATACCTCTGATTCCCCGCCTCTCATTCCCCGCCTCTGATTCCCCGCCTCTGATTCCCTGCCTCAGATTCCCTGCCTCAGATTCCTTGCCTCAGATTCCCTGCCTCTGATTCCCCGCCTCTGATTCCCCACCTCTTATTCCCCGCCTCTGATTCCCCGCCTCTGATTCCCTGCCTCTCATTCCCTGCCTCTGATTCCGCACCTCTGATTCCACGCCTCTCTTTCCGTGTCTCTGATTCCCCGCCTCAGATTCCCCGCCTCAGATTCCCCGCCTCAGATTCCTTGCCTCAGATTCCCTGCCTCAGATTCCCCGCCTCAGATTCCCTGCCTCAGATTCCCTGCCTCTGATTGCCTTCCTCTGATTCCCTGCCTCTCATTCCCTGCCTCTGATTCCGCACCTCTGATTCCACGCCTCTCTTTCCGTGTCTCTGATTCCCCGCCTCTGATTCCCTGCCTCTGATCCCCTGCCTCTCTTTGCCTGCCTCTATTTCCGTGCCTCTTTCTCTGCATCTAGTTTCCCACATCTCATTTGCCCCCTCTGATAACCCGCCTCTGATTCCATGCCTCTGATTCACTGCCTCAGATTCCCTGCCTCAGATACCCCGACACAGATTTACCACCTCAGATTCTCCGCCTCAGATTCCCTGCCTCAGATTCCCTGCCTCAGATTCCCTGCCTCAGATTCCCTGCCTCAGATTCCCTGCCTCCGATTCCCCGCCTCTGATTCCCCGCCTCTGATTCCCCGCCTCTGATTCCCAGCCTCTGAATCCCCGCCTCTGAATCCCCGCCTCTGATTCCCCGCCTCTGTTTCCCCGCCTCTGATTCCCCGCCTCTGATTCCCCGCCTCTGATTCCACGCCTCTGATTCCCCGCCTCTGATTCCAGGCCTCTTATTCCCCGCCTCTGATTCCCCACCTCTGATTGCCTGCCACTGATTGCCCACCTCTGATTCCCCGCCTCTGATTCACCGCCTCTGATTTCCGCCTCTGATTCCCCGCCTCTGATTCCCCACCTCTGTCTGTATGCCTCTTTTTCGCCTCCGCTTTTTCCCCTACACTCTTTCCGCGCCTCTCTTTCCCTCCCTCAATTTCAACAACTCTGTTTGATCTGTTCTCTGTACCTCATTTTCAACACACAAGTTCCAACCACTATGTTTCAACCATCACTTTCCCCGCCTCTATTTTTCCGCCTATGTTTACCCGCCTCTGTTTATTCACCTGTTTCACCGCCTCTGATTCCCCGCCTCTGATTCCCCACCTCTGTCTCGACGCCTCACTTTCGCCTCCACTCTTTCCCCTCCACTCTTTCCGTGTCTGTCTTTCCCTCCCTCAATTTCAACAACACTGTTTGATCTGTTTTGTGTACCTCATTTTAAACACACAAGTTCCAACCACTATGTTTTGCCCGCCTCTTTCCCCGCCTCTATTTATCCACCTATGTTTAACTGCCTCTGTTTACCCGCCTGTTTCCCCGCCTCTGATTCCCCACCTTTCATTCCCCGCCTCTCTTTCCCTGCCTCTATTTCCGCGCCTCTTTCTCTGACTCTCTTTCCCCACATCTCTTTTCCTCCCGCTGATTCCCCGCCTCTGATTCCCCGCCTCTGATTCCCTGCCTCTGATGCCCCGCCTCTGATTCCCCGCCTCTGATTCCCCACCTCTGTCTGTATGCCTCTCTTTCGCCTCCGCTTTTTCCCCTACACTCTTTCCGCGCCTCTCTTTCCCTCCCTCAATTTCAACAACTCTGTTTGATCTGTTCTGTGTACCTCATTTTCAACACACAAGTTCCAACCACTATGTTTCACCCATCACTTTCCCCGCCTCTATTTTTCCGCCTATGTTTACCCGCCTCTGTTTACACACCTGTTTCACCGCCTCTGATTCCACGCCTCTGATTCCCCACCTCTGTCTCGACGCCTCTCTTTCGCCTCCACTCTTTCCCCTCCACTCTTTCCATGTCTGTCTTTCCCTCCCTCAATTTCAACAACACTGTTTGATCTGTTTTGTGTACCTCATTTTAAACACACAAGTTCCAACCACTATGTTTTGCCCGCCTCTTTCCCCGCCTCTATTTATCCACCTATGTTTAACTGCCTCTGTTTACCCGCCTGTTTCCCCGCCTCTGATTCCCAACCTTTCGTTCCCCGCCTCTCTTTCCCTGCCTCTATTTCCGCGCCTCTTTCTCTGCCTCTCTTTCCCCACATCTCTTTTCCTCCCGCTGATTCCCCGCCTCTGATTCCCCGCCTCTGATTCCCTGCCTCTGATGCCCCGCCTCTGATTCCCTGCCTCAGATTCCCTGCCTCAGATTCCCTGCCTCAGATTCCCTGCCTCTGATTCCCCGCCTCTGATTCCCCGCCTCATATTCCCCGCCTCTGATTCCCCGCCTCTGATTCCCCGCCTCTGATTCCCTGCCTCAGATTCCCCGGCTCTGATTCCCTGCATCAGATTCCCTGCCTCAGATTCCCTGCCTCTGATTCCCCGCCTCTGATTCCCTGCCTCTGATTCCCCGCCTCTGATTCCCTGCCTCAGATTCCCTGCCTCAGATTCCCTGCCTCAGATTCCCCGCCTCTGATTCCCCGCCTTTGATTCCCCGCCTCTTATTCCCCGCCTCTGATTCCCCGCCTCTGAATCCCGGACTCTGATTCCCTGTCTCTGTTTCCCCGCCTCTGATTCCCCGCCTCTGATTCCCCGCCTCAGATTTCCCGGCTCTGATTCCCTGCCTGAGATTCCCCGCCTCAGATTAAAGGCCTCAGATTCCCCGCCTCAGATTCCCCGCCTCAGATTCCCCGCCTCAGATTCCCCGCCTCAGATTCCCCGCCTCAGATTCCCCGCATCAGGTTCCCCGCCTCAGATTCCCCGCCTCAGATTCCCCGCCTCAGATTCCCCGCCTCAGATTCCCTGCCTCAGATTCCCTGCCTCTGATTGCCTGCCTCTGATACCCTGCCTCTGATTCCCTGCCTCTGAATCACTGCCTCTGATTCCCTGCCTCTGATTCCCTGCCTCTGATTCCCTGCCTCTGATTCCGCGCCTCTGATTCCACGCCTCTCTTTCCGTATCTCTGATTCCCCGCCTCTGATTCCCTGCCTCTGATACCCTGCCTCTCTTTGCCTGCCTCTATTTCGGTGCCTCTTTCTCTGCATCTAGTTTCCCACATCTCATTTGCCCCCTCTGATAACCCGCCTCTGATTCCATGCCTCTGATTCCCCGCCTTTGATTCCCCACCTCTGATTCCCTGCCTTTGATTCCCCGCCTCTGATTCCCTGCCTCAGATTCCCTGCCTCAGATTCCCTGCCTCAGATTCCCTGCCTCAGATTCCCTGCCTCTGATTCCCCGCCTCTGATTCCCCGCCTCTTATTCCCCGCCTCTGATTCCCCGCCTCTGATTCCCCGCCTCTGATTCCCTGCCTCTGTTTCCCCGCCTCTGATTCCCCGCCTCTGATTCCCCGCCTCAGATTTCCCGGCTCTGATTCCCTGCCTGAGATTCCCTGCCTGAGATTCCCCGCATCAGATTCCCTGCCTCAGATTCCCCGCCTCGGATTCCCCGCCTCAGATTCCCCGCCTCAGGTTCCCCGTCTCAGATTCCCCGCCTCAGATTCCCCGCCTCAGATTCCCCGCCTCAGATTCCCTGCCTCAGATTCCCTGCCTCTGATTGCCTTCCTCTGATTCCCTGCCTCTGATTCCCTGCCTCTGATTCCCTGCCTCTGATTCCCTGCCTCTGATTCCCTGCCTCTGATTCCCTGCCTCAGATTCCCCACCTCAGATTCCCCGCCTCAGATTCCCCGCCTCAGATTCCCCGCCTCAGATTCCCCGCCTCAGATTCCCCGCCTCAGATTCCCCGCCTCAGTTTCTCCGCCTCAGATTCCCCGCCTCAGATTCCCCGCCTCAGATTCCCCGCCTCAGATTCCTTGCCTCAGATTCCCTGCCTCTGATTCCCTGCCTCTGATTCCCTGCCTCTGATTCCCTGCCTCTGATTCCGAGCCTCTGATTCCACGCCTCTCTTTCCGTATCTCTGATTCCCCGCATCTGATTCCCTGCCTCTGATACCCTGCCTCTCTTTGCCTGCCTCTATTTCGGTGCCTCTTTCTCTGCATCTAGTTTCCCACATCTCATTTTCCCCCTCTGATAACCCGCCTCTGATGCCATGCCTCTGAATCCCCGCCTCTGATTCCCCGCCTCTGATTCCCTGCCTCTGATTCCCCGCCTCTGATTCCCTGCCTCAGAATCCCTGCCTCAGATTCCCTGCCTCAGATTCCCTGCCTCAGATTCCCTGCCTCTGATTCCCCGCCTCTGATTCCCCGCCTCTTATTCCCCGCCTCTGATTCCCCGCCTCTGATTCCCCGCCTCTGATTCCCTGCCTCTGTTTCCCCGCCTCTGATTCCCCGCCTCTGATTCCCCGCATCAGATTTCCCGGCTCTAATTCCCTGCCTGAGATTCCCTGCCTGAGATTCCCCGCCTCAGATTCCCCGCCTCAGATTCCCCGCCTCAGATTCCCCGCCTCATATTCCCCGCCTCAGATTCCCCATCTCAGATTCCCCGCCTCAGATTCCCCGCCTCAGATTCCCCGCCTCAGATTCCCTGCCTCATATTCCCTGCCTCTGATTGCCTTCCTCTGATTCCCTGCCTCTGATTCCCTGCCTCTGATTTCCTGCCTCTGATTCCCTGCCTCTGATTCCCTGCCTCTAATTCCCTGCCTCTGATTCCGCACCTCTGATTCCACGCCTCTCTTTCCGTGTCTCTGATTCCCCGCCTCTGATTCCCTGCCTCTGATACCCTGCCTCTCTTTGCCTGCCTCTATTTCCGTGCCTCTTTCTCTGCATCTAGTTTCCCACATCTCATTTGCCCCCTCTGATAACCCGCCTCTGATTCCATGCCTCTGATTCCCCGCCTCTGATTCCCCGCCTCTGATTCCCCGCCTCTGATTCCCTGCCTCAGATTCCCTGCCTCAGATTCCTTGCCTCAGATTCCCTGCCTCTGATTCCCCGCCTCTGTTTCCCCACCTCTTATTCCCCGCCTCTGATTCCCCGCCTCTGATTCCCCGCCTCTGATTCCCTGCCTCTGTTTCCCTGCCTCTGATTCCCCGCCTCTGATTCCCCACCTCTTATTCCCCGCCTCTGATTCCCCGCCTCTGATTCCCCGCCTCTGATTCCCTGCCTCTGTTTCCCCGCCTCTGATTCCCCGCGTCTGATTCCCCGCCTCAGATTCCCCGGCTCTGATTCCCTGCCTGAGATTCCATGCCTCAGAATCCCCGCCTCAGATTCCCTGCCTCAGATTCCCCGCCTCTGATTCCCCGCCTCAGATTCCCCGCCTCAGATTCCCTGCCTCAGATTCCCCGCCTCAGATTCCCCGCCTCAGATTCCCCGCCTCAGATTCCCTGCCTCAGATTCCCCGCCTCAGATTCCCCGCCTCAGATTCCCCGCCTCAGATTCCCCGCCTCAGATTCCTTGCCTCAGATTCCCTGCCTCAGATTCCCCGCCTCAGATTCCCTGCCTCAGATTCCCTGCCTCTGATCCCCTGCCTCTCTTTGCCTGCCTCTATTTCGGTGCCTCTTTCTCTGCATCTAGTTTCCCACATCTCATTTGCCCCCACTGATAACCCGCCTCTGATTCCATACCTCTGATTCCCCGCCTCTCATTCCCCGCCTCTGATTCCCCGCCTCTGATTCCCTGCCTCAGATTCCCTGCCTCAGATTCCTTGCCTCAGATTCCCTGCCTCTGATTCCCCGCCTCTGATTCCCCACCTCTTATTCCCCGCCTCTGATTCCCCGCCTCTGATTCCCTGCCTCTCATTCCCTGCCTCTGATTCCGCACCTCTGATTCCACGCCTCTCTTTCCGTGTCTCTGATTCCCCGCCTCTGATTCCCTGCCTCTGATCCCCTGACTCTCTTTGCCTGCCTCTATTTCCGTGCCTCTTTCTCTGCATCTAGTTTCCCACATCTCATTTGCCCCCTCTGATAACCCGCCTCTGATTCCATGCCTCTGATTCACTGCCTCAGATTCCCTGCCTCAGATACCCCGACACAGATTCCCTGCCTCAGATTCCCTGCCTCAGATTCCCTGCCTCCGATTCCCCGCCTCTGATTCCCCGCCTCTGATTCCCCGCCTCTGATTCCCAGCCTCTGAATCCCCGCCTCTGAATCCCCGCCTCTGATTCCCCGCCTCTGTTTCCCCGCCTCTGATTCCCCGCCTCTGATTCCCCGCCTCTGATTCCACGCCTCTGATTCCCCGCCTCTGATTCCAGGCCTCTTATTCCCCGCCTCTGATTCCCCGCCTCTGATTCCCCGCCTCTGATTCCCTGCCTCAGATTCCTTGCCTCAGATTCCTTGCCTCAGATTCCCTGCCTCTGATTCGCCGCCTCTGATACCCCGCCTCTTATTCCCTGCCTCTGATTCCCCGCCTCTGATTCCCCGCCTCTGATTCCCTGCCTCTGTTTCCCTGCCTCTGATTCCCCGCGTCTGATTCCCCGCATCAGATTCCCCGGCTGTGATTCCCTGCCTGAGATTCCATGCCTCAGAATCCCCCCCTCAGATTCCCTGCCTCAGATTCCCCGCCTCAGATTCCCCGCCTCATATTCCCCGCCTCAGATTCCCTGCCTCAGATTCCCCGCCTCAGATTCCCCGCCTCTGATTCCCTGCCTCAGATTCCCCGGCTCTGATTCCCTGCATCAGATTCCCTGACTCAGATTCCCTGCCTCTGATTCCATGCCTCTGATTCCCTGCCTCTGATTCCCCGCCTCTGATTCCCTGCCTCAGATTCCCTGCCTCAGATTCCCTGCCTCAGATTCCCCGCCTCTGATTCCCCTCCTTTGATTCCCCGCCTCTTATTCCCCGCCTCTGATTCCCCACCTCTGATTCCCTGCCTCTGTTTCCCCGCCTCTGATTCCCCGCCTCTGATTCCCGGCCTCAGATTCCCCGACTCTTATTCCCTGGCTGAGATTCCCTGCCTCAGATACCCCGCCTCAGATACCCCGCCTCAGATTCCCCGCCTCTGATTCCCTGCCTCTGATTCCCTGCCTCTAAATCCCTGCCTCTGATTCCCTGCCTCTGATACCCTGCCTCTCTTTGACTGCCTCTATTTCGGTGCCTCTTTCTCTGCATCTAGTTTCCCACATCTCATTTGCCCCCTCTGATAACCCGCCTCTGATTCCATGCCTCTGATTCCCCGCCTTTGATTCCCCACCTCTGATTCCCTGCCTTTGATTCCCCGCCTCTGATTCACTGCCTCAGATTCCCTGCCTCAGATTCCCTGCCTCAGATTCCCTGCCTCAGATTCCCTGCCTCTGATTCCCCGCCTCTGATTCCCCGCCTCTTATTCCCCGCCTCAGATTCCCCGCCTCTGATTCCCCGCCTCTGATTCCCTGCCTCTGTTTCCCCGCCTCTGTTTCCCCGCCTCTGATTCCCCGCGTCTGATTCCCCGCCTCAGATTCCCCGGCTCTGATTCCCTGCCTGAGATTCCATGCCTCAGAATCCCCACCTCAGATTCCCTGCCTCAGATTCCCCGCCTCCGATTCCCCGCCTCAGATTCCCCGCCTCACATTCCCTGCCTCAGATTCCCCGCCTCAGATTCCCCGCCTCAGATTCCCCGCCTCAGATTCCCCGCCTCAGATTCCCTGCCTCAGATTCCCTGCCTCAGATTCCCTGCCTCAGATTCCCTTCATCTGATTCCCTTCATCTGATTCGCTGCCTCTGATTCCCTGCCTCTGATTTCCTGCCTCTGATTCCCCACCTCTGATTCCACGCCTCAGATTCCCTGCCTCAGATTCCCTGCCTCAGATTCCCTGCCTCTGATTCCCTGCCTCAGATTCCCTGCCTCAGATTCCCTGCCTCAGATTCCCTGCCTCTGATTGCCTGCCTCTGATTCCCTGCCTCTGATTCCCTGCCTCTTATTGCCTGCCTCTGATTCCCTGCCTCTGATTCCCTGCCTCTGATTCCCTGCCTCTGATTCCGCACCTCTGATTCCACGCCTCTCTTTCCTTGTCTCTGATTCCCCGCCTCTGATTCCCTGCCTCGGATACCCTGCCTCTCTTTGCCTGCCTCTATTTCCGTGCCTCTTTCTCTGCATCTAGTTTCCCACATCTCATTTGCCCCCTCTGATAACACGCCTCAGATTCCCTGACTCAGATACCCCGACTCAGATTTACCACCTCCGATTCCCCGCCTCAGATTCCCTGCCTCAGATTCCCTGCCTCAGATTCCCTGCCTCAGATTCCCTGCCTCAGATTCCCTGCCTCAGATTTCCTGCCTCCGATTCCCCGCCTCTGATTCCCCGCCTCTGATTCCCCGCCTCTGATACCCAGCCTCTGAATCCCCGCCTCTGAATCCCCGCCTCTGATTCCCCGCCTCTGTTTCCCCGCCTCTGATTCCCTGCCACTAATTCCCCGCCTCTGATTCCACGCCTCTAATTCCCCGCCTCTGATTCCAGGCCTCTTATTCCCCGCCTCTGATGCCCCTCCTCTGATTGCCTGCCACTGATTGTCCGCCTCTGATTCCCCGCCTCTGATTCCCCGCCTCTGATTCCCCGCCTGTGATTCCCTGCCTCTGATACCCTGCCTCTCTTTGCCTGCCTCTATTTCCGTGCCTCTTTCTCTGCATCTAGTTTCCCACATCTCATTTGCCCCCTCTGATAACCCGCCTCTGATTCCATGCCTCTGATTCCCCGCCTCTGATTCCCGCCTCTGATTCCCCGCCTCTGATTCCCAGCCTCAGATTCCCTGCCTCAGATTCCTTGCCTCAGATTCCCTGCCTCTGATTCCCCGCCTCTGATTCCCTGCCTCTGTTTCCCCGCCTCTGATTCCCCGCGTCTGATTCCCCGCCTCAGATTCCCCGGCTCTGATTCCCTGCCTGAGATTCCATGCCTCAGAATCCCCACCTCAGATTCCCTGCCTCAGATTCCCCGCCTCCGATTCCCCGCCTCAGATTCCCCGCCTCACATTCCCTGCCTCTGATTCCCCGCCTCTGATTCCCCGCATCAGATTTCCCGGCTCTAATTCCCTGCCTGAGATTCCCTGCCTGAGATTCCCTGCCTCAGATTCCCTGCCTCTGATTCCCCGCCTCAGATTCCCCGCCTCATATTCCCCGCCTCAGATTCCCCATCTCAGATTCCACGCCTCAGATTCCCCGCCTCAGATTCCCCGCCTCAGTTTCCCTGCCTCAGATTCCCTGCCTCTGATTGCCTTCCTCTGATTCCCTGCCTCTGATTCCCTGCCTCTGATTCCCTGCCTCTGATTCCCTGCCTCTGATTCCCTGCCTCTGATTCCCTGCCTCTAATTCCCCGCCTCTGATTCCCTGCCTAAGATTCCTTGCCTCAGATTCCCTGCCTCTGATTCCCCACCTCTGATTCCCCACCTCTTATTCCCCGCCTCTGATTCCCCGCCTCTGATTCCCCGCCTGTGATTCCCTGCCTCTGATACCCTGCCTCTCTTTGCCTGCCTCTATTTCCGTGCCTCTTTCTCTGCATCTAGTTTCCCACATCTCATTTGCCCCCTCTGATAACCCGCCTCTGATTCCATGCCTCTGATTCCCCGCCTCTGATTCCCGCCTCTGATTCCCCGCCTCTGATTCCCAGCCTCAGATTCCCTGCCTCAGATTCCTTGCCTCAGATTCCCTGCCTCTGATTCCCCGCCTCTGATTCCCTGCCTCTGTTTCCCCGCCTCTGATTCCCCGCGTCTGATTCCCCGCCTCAGATTCCCCGGCTCTGATTCCCTGCCTGAGATTCCATGCCTCAGAATCCCCACCTCAGATTCCCTGCCTCAGATTCCCCGCCTCCGATTCCCCGCCTCAGATTCCCCGCCTCACATTCCCTGCCTCAGATTCCCCGCCTCAGATTCCCCGCCTCAGATTCCCCGCCTCAGATTCCCCGCCTCAGATTCCCTGCCTCAGATTCCCTGCCTCAGATTCCCTGCCTCAGATTCCCTTCATCTGATTCCCTTCATCTGATTCGCTGCCTCTGATTCCCTGCCTCTGATTTCCTGCCTCTGATTCCCCACCTCTGATTCCACGCCTCAGATTCCCTGCCTCAGATTCCCTGCCTCAGATTCCCTGCCTCTGATTCCCTGCCGCAGATTCCCTGCCTCAGATTCCCTGCCTCAGATTCCCTGCCTCTGATTGCCTGCCTCTGATTCCCTGCCTCTGATTCCCTGCCTCTTATTGCCTGCCTCTGATTCCCTGCCTCTGATTCCCTGCCTCTGATTCCCTGCCTTTGATTCCGCACCTCTGATTCCACGCCTCTCTTTCCTTGTCTCTGATTCCCCGCCTCTGATTCCCTGCCTCTGATACCCTGCCTCTCTTTGCCTGCCTCTATTTCCGTGCCTCTTTCTCTGCATCTAGTTTCCCACATCTCATTTGCCCCCTCTGATAACACGCCTCAGATTCCCTGACTCAGATACCCCGACTCAGATTTACCACCTCCGATTCCCCGCCTCAGATTCCCTGCCTCAGATTCCCTGCCTCAGATTCCCTGCCTCAGATTCCCTGCCTCAGATTCCCTGCCTCAGATTTCCTGCCTCCGATTCCCCGCCTCTGATTCCCCGCCTCTGATTCCCCGCCTCTGATACCCAGCCTCTGAATCCCCGCCTCTGAATCCCCGCCTCTGATTCCCCGCCTCTGTTTCCCCGCCTCTGATTCCCTGCCACTAATTCCCCGCCTCTGATTCCACGCCTCTAATTCCCCGCCTCTGATTCCAGGCCTCTTATTCCCCGCCTCTGATGCCCCTCCTCTGATTGCCTGCCACTGATTGTCCGCCTCTGATTCCCCGCCTCTGATTCCCCGCCTCTGATTCCCCGCCTCTGATTCCCCACCACTGTCTATATGCCTCTCTTTCGCCTCAGCTTTTTCCCCTACACTCTTTCCGCGCCTCTCTTTCCCTCCCTCAATTTCAACAACTCTGTTTGATCTGTTCTGTGTACCTCATTTTCAACACACAAGTTCCAACAACTATGTTTCACCCATCACTTTCCCCGCCTCTATTTTTCCGCCTATGTTTACCCGCCTCTGTTTACCCACCTGTTTCACCGCCTATGATTCCCCACCTCTGATTCCCCACCTCTGTCTCGACGCCTCCCTTTCGCCTCCACTCTTTCCCCTCCACTCTTTCCGTGCCTGTCTTTCCCTCCCTCAATTTCAACAACACTGTTTGATCTGTTTTGTGTACCTCATTTTAAACACACAAGTTCCAACCACTATGTTTTGCCCGCCTCTTTCCCCGCCTCTATTTATCCACCTATGTTTACCTGCCTCTGTTTACCCGCCTGTTTCCCCGCCTCTGATTCCCCACGTTTCATTCCCTGCCTCTCTTTCCCTGCCTCTATTTCTGTGCCTCTTTCTCTGCCTCTCTTTCCCCACATCTCTTTTCCTCCCCCTGATTCACCGCCTCTGATTCCCCGCCTCTGATTCCCTGCCTCAGATTCCCTGCCTCAGATTCCCTGCCTCAGATTCCCTGCCTCAGATTCCCTGCCTCAGATTCCCCGCCTCTGATTCCCCGCCTCTTATTCCCCGCCTCTGATTCCCCTCCTCTGATTCCCCACCTCTGATTCCCTGCCTCAGATTCCCCGGCTCTGATTCCCCGCCTCTTATTCCCCGCCTCTGATTCCCCGCCTCTGATTCCCCGCCTCTGATTCCCTGCCTCTGTTTCCCCGCCTCTGATACCCCGCCTCTGATTCCCCGCCTCAGATTCCCCGACTCTGATTCCCTGGCTGAGATTCCCTGCCTCAGATACCCCGCCTCAGATTCCCCGCCTCAGATTCCCCGCCTCAGATTCCCCGCCTCAGATTCCCCGCCTCAGATTCCCCGCCTCAGATTCTCCGCCTCAGATTCCACGCCTCAGATTCCCCGCCTCAGATTCCCCGCCTCAGATTCCCCGCCTCAGATTCACCGCCTCAGATTCTCCGCCTCAGATTCCACGCCTCAGATTCCCTGCCTCAGATTCCCTGCCTCAGATTCCCTGCTTCTGATTCCCCGCCTCTGATTCCCCGCCTCTTATTCCCCGCCTCTGATTCCCCGCCTCTGATTCCCCGCCTCTGATTCCCTTCCTCAGATTCCCCGGCTCTGATTCCCTGCATCAGATTCCCTGCCTCAGATTCCCTGCCTCTGATTCCACGCCTCTGATTCCCTGCCTCTGATTCCCCGCCTCTGATTCCCTGCCTCAGATTCCCTGCCTCAGATTTCCTGCCTCAGATTCCCCGCCTCTGATTCCCCGCCTTTGATTCCCCGCCTCTTATTCCCCGCCTCTGATTCCCCGCCTCTGATTCCCCGCCTCTGATTCCCTGCCTCTGTTTCCCCGCCTCTGATACCCCGCCTCTGATTCCCCGCCTCAGATTCCCCGACTCTGATTCCCTGGCTGAGATTCCCTGCCTCAGATTCCCCGCCTCAGATTCCCCGCCTCAGATTCCCCGCCTCAGATTCCCCGCCTCAGATTCCCCGCCTCAGATTCCCCGCCTCAGATTCTCCGCCTCAGATTCCACGCCTCAGATTCCCCGCCTCAGATTCCCCGGCTCAGATTCCCTGCCTCAGATTCCCTGCCTCTGATTGCCTGCCACTGATTCCCTGCCTCTGATTCCCTGCCTCTGATTCCCTGCCTCTTATTCCCTGCCACTGATTCCCTGCCTCTGATTCCCTGCCTCTGATTCCCTGCCTCTGATTCCCTGCCACTGATTCCCTGCCTCTGATTCCCTGCCTCTGATACCCTGCCTCTCTTTGCCTGCCTCTGATTCCCCGCCTCTTATTCCCCGCCTCTGATTCCCCGCCTCTGATTCCCTGCCTCTGTTTCCCCGCCTCTGATTCCCCGCCTCTGATTCCCCGCATCAGATTTCCCGGCTCTAATTCCCTGCCTGAGATTCCCTGCCTGAGATTCCCTGCCTCAGATTCCCTGCCTCAGATTCCCCGCCTCAGATTCCCCGCCTCATATTCCCTGCCTCTGATTCCCCACCTCTTATTCCCCGCCTCTGATTCCCCGCCTCTGATTCCCTGCCTCTGATACCCTGCCTCTCTTTGCCTGCCTCTATTTCCGTGCCTCTTTCTCTGCATCTAGTTTCCCACATCTCATTTGCCCCCTCTGATAACCCGCCTCTGATTCCATGCCTCTGATTCCCCGCCTCTGATTCCCTGCCTCAGATTCCCTGCCTCAGATTCCTTGCCTCAGATTCCCTGCCTCTGATTCCCTGCCTCTGATTCCCCACCTCTTATTCCCCGCCTCTGATTCCCCGCCTCTGATTCCCTGCCTCTGATACCCTGCCTCTCTTTGCCTGCCTCTATTTCCGTGCCTCTTTCTCTGCATCTAGTTTCCCACATCTCATTTGCCCCCTCTGATAACCCGCCTCTGATTCCATGCCTCTGATTCCCCGCCTCTGATTCCCTGCCTCAGATTCCCTGCCTCAGATTCCCAGCCTCAGATTCCCTGCCTCAGATTTCCTGCCTCAGATACCCTGCTTCTGATTCCCCGCCTCTGATTCCCCGCCTCTTATTCCCCGCCTCTGATTCCCCGCCTCTGATTCCCCGCCTCTGATTCCCTTCCTCAGATTCCCCGGCTCTGATTCCCTGCATCAGATTCCCTGCCTCAGATTCCCTGCCTCTGATTCCACGCCTCTGATTCCCTGCCTCTGATTCCCCGCCTCTGATTCCCTGCCTCAGATTCCCTGCCTCAGATTTCCTGCCTCAGATTCCCCGCCTCTGATTCCCCGCCTTTGATTCCCCGCCTCTTATTCCCCGCCTCTGATTCCCCGCCTCTGATTCCCCGCCTCTGATTCCCTGCCTCTGTTTCCCCGCCTCTGATACCCCGCCTCTGATTCCCCGCCTCAGATTCCCCGACTCTGATTCCCTGGCTGAGATTCCCTGCCTCAGATTCCCCGCCTCAGATTCCCCGCCTCAGATTCCCCGCCTCAGATTCCCCGCCTCAGATTCCCCGCCTCAGATTCCCCGCCTCAGATTCTCCGCCTCAGATTCCACGCCTCAGATTCCCCGCCTCAGATTCCCCGGCTCAGATTCCCTGCCTCAGATTCCCTGCCTCTGATTGCCTGCCACTGATTCCCTGCCTCTGATTCCCTGCCTCTGATTCCCTGCCTCTTATTCCCTGCCACTGATTCCCTGCCTCTGATTCCCTGCCTCTGATTCCCTGCCTCTGATTCCCTGCCACTGATTCCCTGCCTCTGATTCCCTGCCTCTGATACCCTGCCTCTCTTTGCCTGCCTCTGATTCCCCGCCTCTTATTCCCCGCCTCTGATTCCCCGCCTCTGATTCCCTGCCTCTGTTTCCCCGCCTCTGATTCCCCGCCTCTGATTCCCCGCATCAGATTTCCCGGCTCTAATTCCCTGCCTGAGATTCCCTGCCTGAGATTCCCTGCCTCAGATTCCCTGCCTCAGATTCCCCGCCTCAGATTCCCCGCCTCATATTCCCCGCCTCAGATTCCCCATCTCAGATTCCCCGCCTCAGATTCCCCGCCTCAGATTCCCCGCCTCTGATTCCCTGCCTCTGATTCCCTGCCTCTGATTCCCTGCCTCTAATTCCCTGCCTCTGATTCCGCACCTCTGATTCCACGCCTCTCTTTCCGTGTCTCTGATTCCCCGCCTCTGATTCCCTGCCTCTGATACCCTGCCTCTCTTTGCCTGCCTCTATTTCCGTGCCTCTTTCTCTGCATCTAGTTTCCCACATCTCATTTGCCCCCTCTGATAACCCGCCTCTGATTCCATGCCTCTGATTCCCCGCCTCTGATTCCCTGCCTCAGATTCCCTGCCTCAGATTCCTTGCCTCAGATTCCCTGCCTCTGATTCCCTGCCTCTGATTCCCCACCTCTTATTCCCCGCCTCTGATTCCCCGCCTCTGATTCCCCGCCTCTGATTCCCTGCCTCTGATACCCTGCCTCTCTTTGCCTGCCTCTATTTCCGTGCCTCTTTCTCTGCATCTAGTTTCCCACATCTCATTTGCCCCCTCTGATAACCCGCCTCTGATTCCATGCCTCTGATTCCCCGCCTCTGATTCCCCGCCTCTGATTCCCCGCCTCTGATTCCCTGCCTCAGATTCCCTGCCTCAGATTCCTTGCCTCAGATTCCCTGCCTCTGATTCCCCGCCTCTGATTCCCCACCTCTTATTCCCCGCCTCTGATTCCCCGCCTCTGATTCCCCGCCTCTGATTCCCTGCCTCTGTTTCCCCGCCTCTGATTCCCTGCCTCTGATTCCTTCCTCTGATTCCCTGCCTCTGATTCCGCACCTCTGATTCCACGCCTCTCTTTCCTTGTCTCTGATTCCCCGCCTCTGATTCCCTGCCTCTGATACCCTGCCTCTCTTTGCCTGCCTCTATTTCCGTGCCTCTTTCTCTGCATCTAGTTTCCCACATATCATTTGCCCCCTCTGATAACACGCCTCAGATTCCCTGACTCAGATACCCCGACTCAGATTTACCACCTCAGATTCCCCGCCTCAGATTCCCTGCCTCAGATTCCCTGCCTCAGATTCCCTGCCTCAGATTCCCTGCCTCAGATTCCCTGCCTCAGATTTCCTGCCTCCGATTCCCCGCCTCCGATTCCCCGCCTCTGATTCCCCGCCTCTGATACCCAGCCTCTGAATCCCCGCCTCTGAATCCCCGCCTCTGATTCCCCGCCTCTGTTTCCCCGCCTCTGATTCCCTGCCACTAATTCCCCGCCTCTGATTCCACGCCTCTAATTCCCCGCCTCTGATTCCAGGCCTCTTATTCCCCGCCTCTGATTCCCCACCTCTGATTGCCTGCCACTGATTGTCCGCCTCTGATTCCCCGCCTCTGATTCCCCGCCTCTGATTCCCCACCACTGTCTATATGCCTCTCTTTCGCCTCAGCTTTTTCCCCTACACTCTTTCCGCGCCTCTCTTTCCCTCCCTCAATTTCAACAACTCTGTTTGATCTGTTCTGTGTACCTCATTTTCAACACACAAGTTCCAACCACTATGTTTCACCCATCACTTTCCCCGCCTCTACTTTTCCGCCTATGTTTACCCGCCTCTGTTTATTCACCTGTTTCACCGCCTCTGATTCCCCGCCTCTGATTCCCCGCCTCTGATTCCCCACCTCTGTCTCGACGCCTCTCTTTCACCTCCACTCTTTCCCCTCCACTCTTTCCGTGCCTGTCTTTCCCTCCCTCAGTTTCAACAACACTGTTTGATCTGTTTTGTGTACCTCATTTTAAACACACAAGTTCCAACCACTATGTTTTGCCCGCCTCTTTCCCCGCCTCTATTTATCCACCTATGTTTAACTGCCTCTGTTTACCCGCCTGTTTCCCCGCCTCTGATTCCCCACCTTTCATTCCCCGCCTCTCCTTCCCTACCTCTATTTCCGCGCTTCTTTCTCTGCCTCTCTTTCCCCACATCTCTTTTCCTCCCGCTGATTCCCCGCCTCTGATTCCCCGCCTCTGATTCCCTGCCTCTGATTCCCCGCCTCTGATTCCCTGCCTCAGATTCCCTGCCTCAGATTCCCTGCCTCAGATTCCCTGCTTCTGATTCCCCGCCTCTGATTCCCCGCCTCTTATTCCCCGCCTCTGATTCCCCGCCTCTGATTCCCCGCCTCTGATTCCCTTCCTCAGATTCCCCGGCTCTGATTCCCTGCATCAGATTCCCTGCCTCAGATTCCCTGCCTCAGATTCCCTGCCTCAGATTCCCTGCCTCAGATTCCCTGCCTCAGATTCCCTGCCTCAGATTCCCTGCCTCAGATTTCCTGCCTCCGATTCCCCGCCTCCGATTCCCCGCCTCTGATTCCCCGCCTCTGATACCCCGCCTCTGAATCCCCGCCTCTGAATCCCCGCCTCTGATTCCCCGCCTCTGTTTCCCCGCCTCTGATTCCCTGCCACTAATTCCCCGCCTCTGATTCCACGCCTCTAATTCCCCGCCTCTGATTCCAGGCCTCTTATTCCCCGCCTCTGATTCCCTGCCTCTGTTTCCCCGCCTCTGATTCCCCGCCTCTGATTCCCCGCATCAGATTTCCCGGCTCTAATTCCCTGCCTGAGATTCCCTGCCTGAGATTCCCTGCCTCAGATTCCCTGCCTCAGATTCCCCGCCTCAGATTCCCCGCCTCATATTCCCCGCCTCAGATTCCCCATCTCAGATTCCCCGCCTCAGATTCCCCGCCTCAGATTCCCCGCCTCTGATTCCCTGCCTCTGATTCCCTGCCTCTGATTCCCTGCCTCTAATTCCCTGCCTCTGATTCCGCACCTCTGATTCCACGCCTCTCTTTCCGTGTCTCTGATTCCCCGCCTCTGATTCCCTGCCTCTGATACCCTGCCTCTCTTTGCCTGCCTCTATTTCCGTGCCTCTTTCTCTGCATCTAGTTTCCCACATCTCATTTGCCCCCTCTGATAACCCGCCTCTGATTCCATGCCTCTGATTCCCCGCCTCTGATTCCCTGCCTCAGATTCCCTGCCTCAGATTCCTTGCCTCAGATTCCCTGCCTCTGATTCCCTGCCTCTGATTCCCCACCTCTTATTCCCCGCCTCTGATTCCCCGCCTCTGATTCCCCGCCTCTGATTCCCTGCCTCTGATACCCTGCCTCTCTTTGCCTGCCTCTATTTCCGTGCCTCTTTCTCTGCATCTAGTTTCCCACATCTCATTTGCCCCCTCTGATAACCCGCCTCTGATTCCATGCCTCTGATTCCCCGCCTCTGATTCCCCGCCTCTGATTCCCCGCCTCTGATTCCCTGCCTCAGATTCCCTGCCTCAGATTCCTTGCCTCAGATTCCCTGCCTCTGATTCCCCGCCTCTGATTCCCCACCTCTTATTCCCCGCCTCTGATTCCCCGCCTCTGATTCCCCGCCTCTGATTCCCTGCCTCTGTTTCCCCGCCTCTGATTCCCTGCCTCTGATTCCTTCCTCTGATTCCCTGCCTCTGATTCCGCACCTCTGATTCCACGCCTCTCTTTCCTTGTCTCTGATTCCCCGCCTCTGATTCCCTGCCTCTGATACCCTGCCTCTCTTTGCCTGCCTCTATTTCCGTGCCTCTTTCTCTGCATCTAGTTTCCCACATATCATTTGCCCCCTCTGATAACACGCCTCAGATTCCCTGACTCAGATACCCCGACTCAGATTTACCACCTCAGATTCCCCGCCTCAGATTCCCTGCCTCAGATTCCCTGCCTCAGATTCCCTGCCTCAGATTCCCTGCCTCAGATTCCCTGCCTCAGATTTCCTGCCTCCGATTCCCCGCCTCCGATTCCCCGCCTCTGATTCCCCGCCTCTGATACCCAGCCTCTGAATCCCCGCCTCTGAATCCCCGCCTCTGATTCCCCGCCTCTGTTTCCCCGCCTCTGATTCCCTGCCACTAATTCCCCGCCTCTGATTCCATGCCTCTAATTCCCCGCCTCTGATTCCAGGCCTCTTATTCCCCGCCTCTGATTCCCCACCTCTGATTGCCTGCCACTGATTGTCCGCCTCTGATTCCCCGCCTCTGATTCCCCGCCTCTGATTCCCCACCACTGTCTATATGCCTCTCTTTCGCCTCAGCTTTTTCCCCTACACTCTTTCCGCGCCTCTCTTTCCCTCCCTCAATTTCAACAACTCTGTTTGATCTGTTCTGTGTACCTCATTTTCAACACACAAGTTCCAACCACTATGTTTCACCCATCACTTTCCCCGCCTCTACTTTTCCGCCTATGTTTACCCGCCTCTGTTTATTCACCTGTTTCACCGCCTCTGATTCCCCGCCTCTGATTCCCCGCCTCTGATTCCCCACCTCTGTCTCGACGCCTCTCTTTCACCTCCACTCTTTCCCCTCCACTCTTTCCGTGCCTGTCTTTCCCTCCCTCAGTTTCAACAACACTGTTTGATCTGTTTTGTGTACCTCATTTTAAACACACAAGTTCCAACCACTATGTTTTGCCCGCCTCTTTCCCCGCCTCTATTTATCCACCTATGTTTAACTGCCTCTGTTTACCCGCCTGTTTCCCCGCCTCTGATTCCCCACCTTTCATTCCCCGCCTCTCCTTCCCTACCTCTATTTCCGTGCCTCTTTCTCTGCCTCTCTTTCCCCACATCTCTTTTCCTCCCGCTGATTCCCCGCCTCTGATTCCCCGCCTCTGATTCCCTGCCTCTGATTCCCCGCCTCTGATTCCCTGCCTCAGATTCCCTGCTTCTGATTCCCCGCCTCTGATTCCCCGCCTCTTATTCCCCGCCTCTGATTCCCCGCCTCTGATTCCCCGCCTCTGATTCCCTTCCTCAGATTCCCCGGCTCTGATTCCCTGCATCAGATTCCCTGCCTCAGATTCCCTGCCTCTGATTCCACGCCTCTGATTCCCTGCCTCTGATTCCCCGCCTCTGATTCCCTGCCTCAGATTCCCTGCCTCAGATTTCCTGCCTCAGATATCCTGCCTCAGATTCCCCGCCTCAGATTCCCCGACTCTGATTCCCTGGCTGAGATTCCCTGCCTCAGATACCCCGCCTCAGATACCCCGCCTCAGATTCCCCGCCTCTGATTCCCTGCCTCTGATTCCCTGCCTCTAAATCCCTGCCTCTGATTCCCTGCCTCTGATACCCTGCCTCTCTTTGCCTGCCTCTATTTCGGTGCCTCTTTTTCTGCATCTAGTTTCCCACATCTCATTTGCCCCCTCTGATAACCCGCCTCTGATTCCATGCCTCTGATTCCCCGCCTCTGATTCCCCGCCTCTGATTCCCTGCCTCTGATTCCCCGCCTCTGATTCCCTGCCTCAGATTCCCTGCCTCAGATTCCCTGCCTCAGATTCCCTGCCTCAGATTCCCTGCCTCTGATTCCCCGCCTCTGATTCCCCGCCTCTTATTCCCCGCCTCTGATTCCCCGCCTCTGATTCCCCGCCTCTGATTCCCTGCCTCTGTTTCCCCGCCTCTGATTCCCCGCCTCTGATTCCCCGCATCAGATTTCCCGGCTCTAATTCCCTGCCTGAGATTCCCTGCCTGAGATTCCCCACCTCAGATTCCCTGCCTCAGATTCCCCGCCTCAGATTCCCTGCCTCATATTCCCCGCCTCAGATTCCCCATCTCAGATTCCCCGCCTCAGATTCCCCGCCTCAGATTCCCCGCCTCAGATTCCCCGCCTCTGATTCCCTGCCTCTGATTCCCTGCCTCTGATTGCCTTCCTCTGATTCCCTGCCTCTGATTCCCTGCCTCTGATTCCCTGCCTCTGATTCCCTGCCTCTGATTCCCTGCCTCTAATTCCCTGCCTCTGATTCCGCACCTCTGATTCCACGCCTCTCTTTCCGTGTCTCTGATTGCCCACCTCTGATTCCCTGCCTCTGATACCCTGCCTCTCTTTGCCTGCCTCTATTTCCGTGCCTCTTTCTCTGCATCTAGTTTCCCACATCTCATTTGTCCCCTCTGATAACCCGCCTCTGATTCCATGCCTCTGATTCCCCGCCTCTGATTCCCCGCCTCTGATTCCCCGCCTCTGATTCCCTGCCTCAGATTCCCT
The DNA here is from genome assembly GCF_036971445.1 of Narcine bancroftii. NCBI lineage: Eukaryota > Metazoa > Chordata > Chondrichthyes > Torpediniformes > Narcinidae > Narcine > Narcine bancroftii. The sequence continues at coordinate 91,593,610 of NC_091481.1, forward strand.
GCCTCAGATTCCTTGCCTCAGATTCCCTGCCTCTGATTCCCCGCCTCTGATTCCCCACCTCTTATTCCCCGCCTCTGATTCCCTGCCTCTGATTCCCCGCCTCTGATTCCCTGCCTCTGTTTCCCCGCCTCTGATTCCCCGCGTCTGATTCCCCGCCTCAGATTCCCCGGCTCTGATTCCCTGCCTGAGATTCCATGCCTCAGAATCCCTGCCTCAGATTCCCTGCCTCAGATTCCCCGCCTCAGATTCCCCGCCTCAGATTCCCCGCCTCAGATTCCCTGCCTCAGATTCCCCGCCTCAGATTCCCCGCCTCAGATTCCCCGCCTCAGATTCCCCGCCTAAGTCTCCTGCCTCAGATTCCCTGCCTCAGATTCCCTGCCTCAGATTCCCTTCATCTGATTCCCTTCATCTGATTCCCTGCCTCTGATTCCCTGCCTCTGATTTCCTGCCTCTGATTCCCCACCTCTGATTCCCTGCCTCAGATTCCCTGCCTCAGATTTCCTGCCTCAGATTCCCTGCCTCTGATTCCCTGCCTCAGATTCCCTGCCTCAGATTCCCTGCCTCAGATTCCCTGCCTCTGATTGCCTGCCTCTGATTCCCTGCCTCTGATTCCCTGCCTCTTATTGCCTGCCTCTGATTCCCTGCCTCTGATTCCTTCCTCTGATTCCCTGCCTCTGATTCCGCACCTCTGATTCCACGCCTCTCTTTCCTTGTCTCTGATTCCCCGCCTCTGATTCCCTGCCTCTGATACCCTGCCTCTCTTTGCCTGCCTCTATTTCCGTGCCTCTTTCTCTGCATCTAGTTTCCCACATCTCATTTGCCCCCTCTGATAACACGCCTCTGATTCCATGCCTCTGATTCACTGCCTCAGATTCCCTGCCTCAGATACCCCGACTCAGATTTACCACCTCAGATTCCCCGCCTCAGATTCCCTGCCTCAGATACCGTGCCTCAGATTCCCTGCCTCAGATTCCCTGCCTCAGATTCCCTGCCTCAGATTCCCTGCCTCCGATTCCCCGCCTCTGATTCCCCGCCTCTGATTCCCCGCCTCTGATACCCAGCCTCTGAATCCCCGCCTCTGAATCCCCGCCTCTGATTCCCCGCCTCTGTTTCCCCGCCTCTGATTCCCCGCCTCTAATTCCCCGCCTCTGATTCCACGCCTCTAATTCCCCGCCTCTGATTCCAGGCCTCTTATTCCCCGCCTCTGATTCCCCACCTCTGATTGCCTGCCACTGATTGCCCGCCTCTGATTCCCCGCCTCTGATTCCCCGCCTCTGATTCCCCACCACTGTCTATATGCCTCTCTTTCGCCTCAGCTTTTTCCCCTACACTCTTTCCGCGCCTCTCTTTCCCTCCCTCAATTTCAACAACTCTGTTTGATCTGTTCTGTGTACCTCATTTTCAACACACAAGTTCCAACCACTATGTTTCACCCATCACTTTGCCCGCCTCTATTTTTCCGCCTATGTTTACCCGCCTCTGTTTATTCACCTGTTTCACCGCCTCTGATTCCCCGCCTCTGATTCCACACCTCTGTCTCGACGCCTATCTTTCGCCTCCACTCTTTCCCCTCCACTCTTTCCGTGCCTGTCTTTCCCTCCCTCAATTTCAACAACACTGTTTGATCTGTTTTGTGTACCTCATTTTAAACACACAAGTTCCAACCACCATGTTTTGCCCGCCTCTTTCCCCGCCTCTATTTATCCACCTATGTTTAACTGCCTCTGTTTACCCGCCTGTTTCCCCGCCTCTGATTCCCCACCTTTCATTCCCCGCCTCTCTTTCCCTGCCTCTATTTCCGCGCCTCTTTCTCTGCCTCTCTTTCCCCACATCTCTTTTCCTCCCGCTGATTCCCCGCCTCTGATTCCCCGCCTCTGATTCCCTGCCTCAGATTCCCTGCCTCAGATTCCCTGCCTCAGATTCCCTGCCTCAGATTCCCTGCCTCTGATTCCCCGCCTCTGATTCCCCGCCTCTTATTCCCCGCCTCTGATTCCCCGCCTCTGATTCCCCGCCTCTGATTCCCTGCCTCTGTTTCCCCGCCTCTGATTCCCCGCCTCTGATTCCCCGCATCAGATTTCCCGGCTCTAATTCCCTGCCTGAGATTCCCTGCCTGAGATTCCCCACCTCAGATTCCCTGCCTCAGATTCCCCGCCTCATATTCCCTGCCTCATATTCCCCGCCTCAGATTCCCCATCTCAGATTCCCCGCCTCAGATTCCCCGCCTCAGATTCCCCGCCTCAGATTCCCTGCCTCTGATTCCCTGCCTCTGATTGCCTTCCTCTGATTCCCTGCCTCTGATTCCCTGCCTCTGATTCCCTGCCTCTGATTCCCTGCCTCTGATTCCCTGCCTCTAATTCCCTGCCTCTGATTCCGCACCTCTGATTCCACGCCTCTCTTTCCGTGTCTCTGATTGCCCACCTCTGATTCCCTGCCTCTGATACCCTGCCTCTCTTTGCCTGCCTCTATTTCCGTGCCTCTTTCTCTGCATCTAGTTTCCCACATCTCATTTGTCCCCTCTGATAACCCGCCTCTGATTCCATGCCTCTGATTCCCCGCCTCTGATTCCCCGCCTCTGATTCCCCGCCTCTGATTCCCTGCCTCAGATTCCCTGCCTCAGATTCCTTGCCTCAGATTCCCTGCCTCTGATTCCCCGCCTCTGATTCCCCACCTCTTATTCCCCGCCTCTGATTCCCTGCCTCTGATTCCCCGCCTCTGATTCCCTGCCTCTGTTTCCCCGCCTCTGATTCCCCGCGTCTGATTCCCCGCCTCAGATTCCCCGGCTCTGATTCCCTGCCTGAGATTCCATGCCTCAGAATCCCTGCCTCAGATTCCCTGCCTCAGATTCCCCGCCTCAGATTCCCCGCCTCAGATTCCCCGCCTCAGATTCCCTGCCTCAGATTCCCCGCCTCAGATTCCCCGCCTCAGATTCCCCGCCTCAGATTCCCCGCCTAAGATTCCCTGCCTCAGATTCCCTGCCTCAGATTCCCTGCCTCAGATTCCCTGCCTCAGATTCCCTTCATCTGATTCCCTTCATCTGATTCCCTGCCTCTGATTCCCTGCCTCTGATTTCCTGCCTCTGATTCCCCACCTCTGATTCCCTGCCTCAGATTCCCTGCCTCAGATTTCCTGCCTCAGATTCCCTGCCTCTGATTCCCTGCCTCAGATTCCCTGCCTCAGATTCCCTGCCTCAGATTCCCTGCCTCTGATTGCCTGCCTCTGATTCCCTGCCTCTGATTCCCTGCCTCTTATTGCCTGCCTCTGATTCCCTGCCTCTGATTCCTTCCTCTGATTCCCTGCCTCTGATTCCGCACCTCTGATTCCACGCCTCTCTTTCCTTGTCTCTGATTCCCCGCCTCTGATTCCCTGCCTCTGATACCCTGCCTCTCTTTGCCTGCCTCTATTTCCGTGCCTCTTTCTCTGCATCTAGTTTCCCACATCTCATTTGCCCCCTCTGATAACACGCCTCTGATTCCATGCCTCTGATTCACTGCCTCAGATTCCCTGCCTCAGATACCCCGACTCAGATTTACCACCTCAGATTCCCCGCCTCAGATTCCCTGCCTCAGATACCGTGCCTCAGATTCCCTGCCTCAGATTCCCTGCCTCAGATTCCCTGCCTCAGATTCCCTGCCTCCGATTCCCCGCCTCTGATTCCCCGCCTCTGATTCCCCGCCTCTGATACCCAGCCTCTGAATCCCCGCCTCTGAATCCCCGCCTCTGATTCCCCGCCTCTGTTTCCCCGCCTCTGATTCCCCGCCTCTAATTCCCCGCCTCTGATTCCACGCCTCTAATTCCCCGCCTCTGATTCCAGGCCTCTTATTCCCCGCCTCTGATTCCCCACCTCTGATTGCCTGCCACTGATTGCCCGCCTCTGATTCCCCGCCTCTGATTCCCCGCCTCTGATTCCCCACCACTGTCTATATGCCTCTCTTTCGCCTCAGCTTTTTCCCCTACACTCTTTCCGCGCCTCTCTTTCCCTCCCTCAATTTCAACAACTCTGTTTGATCTGTTCTGTGTACCTCATTTTCAACACACAAGTTCCAACCACTATGTTTCACCCATCACTTTGCCCGCCTCTATTTTTCCGCCTATGTTTACCCGCCTCTGTTTATTCACCTGTTTCACCGCCTCTGATTCCCCGCCTCTGATTCCACACCTCTGTCTCGACGCCTATCTTTCGCCTCCACTCTTTCCCCTCCACTCTTTCCGTGCCTGTCTTTCCCTCCCTCAATTTCAACAACACTGTTTGATCTGTTTTGTGTACCTCATTTTAAACACACAAGTTCCAACCACCATGTTTTGCCCGCCTCTTTCCCCGCCTCTATTTATCCACCTATGTTTAACTGCCTCTGTTTACCCGCCTGTTTCCCCGCCTCTGATTCCCCACCTTTCATTCCCCGCCTCTCTTTCCCTGCCTCTATTTCCGCGCCTCTTTCTCTGCCTCTCTTTCCCCACATCTCTTTTCCTCCCGCTGATTCCCCGCCTCAGATGCCCTGCCTCAGATTCCATGCTTCTGATTCCCCGCCTCTGATTCCCCGCCTCTTATTCCCCGCCTCTGATTCCCCGCCTCTGATTCCCCGCATCTGATTCCCTGCCTCAGATTCCCCGGCTCTGATTCCATGCATCAGATTCCCTGCCTCAGATTCCCTGCCTCTGATTCCCCGCCTCTGATTCCCTGCCTCTGATTCCCCGCCTCTGATTCCCTGCCTCAGATTCCCTGCCTCAGATTCCCTGCCTCAGATTCCCCGCCTCTGATTCCCCGCCTTTGTTTCCCCGCCTCTTATTCCCCGCCTCTGATTCCCCGCCTCTGATTCCCCGCCTCTGATTCCCTGCCTCTGTTTCCCCGCCTCTGATTCCCCGCCTCTGATTCCCCGCCTCAGATTCCCCGACTCTGATTCCCTGTCTGAGATTCCCTGCCTCAGATAACCCGCCTCAGATATCCCGCCTCAGATTCCCCGCCTCAGATTCCCCGCCTCAGATTCCCCGCCTCAGATTCCCCGCCTCAGATTCCCCGCCTCAGATTCCCCGCCTCAGATTCCCCACCTCAGATTCCCCACCTCAGATTCCCCGCCTCAGATTCCCCGCCTCAGATTCTCCACCTCAGATTCCCCGCCTCAGATTCTCCGCCTCAGATTACCCGCCTCAGATTCCCTGCCTCAGATTCCCTGCCTCTGATTGCCTGCCACTGATTCCCTGCCTCTTATTGCCTGCCTCTGATTCCCTGCCTCTGATTCCCTGCCTCTGATTCCCTGCCTCTGATTCCGCACCTCTGATTCCACGCCTCTCTTTCCTTGTCTCTGATTCCCCGCCTCTGATTCCCTTCCTCTGATACCCTGCCTCTCTTTGCCTGCCTCTATTTCCGTCCCTCTTTCTCTGCATCTAGTTTCCCACATCTCATTTGCCCCCTCTGATAACACGCCTCAAATTCCCTGCCTCAGATACCCCGACTCAGATTTACCACCTCAGATTCCCCGCCTCAGATTCCCTGCCTCAGATTCCCTGCCTCAGATTCCATGCCTCAGATTCCCTGCCTCAGATTCCCTGCCTCCGATTCCCCGCCTCTGATTCCCCGCCTCTGATTCCCCGCCTCTGATACCCAGCCTCTGAATCCCCGCCTCTGAATCCCCGCCTCTGATTCCACGCCTCTAATTCCCCGCCTCTGATTCCAGGCCTCTTATTCCCCGCCTCTGATTCCCCACCTCTGATTGCCTGCCACTGATTGCCCGCCTCTGATTCCCCGCCTCTGATTCCCCGCCTCTGATTCCCCACCACTGTCTATATGCCTCTCTTTCGCCTCAGCTTTTTCCCCTACACTCTTTCCGCGCCTCTCTTTCCCTCCCTCAATTTCAACAACTCTGTTTGATCTGTTCTGTGTACCTCATTTTCAACACACAAGGTCCAACCACTATGTTTCACCCATCACTTTCCCCGCCTCTATTTTTCCGCCTATGTTTACCAGCCTCTGTTTATTCACCTGTTTCACCGCCTCTGATTCCCCGCCTCTGATTCCCCACCTCTGTCTCGACGCCTCTCTTTCGCCTCCACTCTTTCCCCTCCACTCTTTCCGTGCCTGTCTTTCCCTCCCTCAATTTCAACAACACTGTTTGATCTGTTTTGTGTACCTCATTTTAAACACACAAGTTCCAACCACTATGTTTTGCCCGCCTCTTTCCCCGCCTCTATTTATCCACCTATGTTTAACTGCCTCTGTTTACCCGCCTGTTTCCCCGCCTCTGATTCCCCACCTTTCATTCCCCGCCTCTCTTTCCCTGCCTCTATTTCCGCGCCTCTTTCTCTGCCTCTCTTTCCCCACATCTCTTTTCCTCCCGCTGATTCCCCGCCTCTGATTCCCCGCCTCTGATTTCCTGCCTCTGAATCCCCGCCTCTGATTCCCTGCCTCAGATTCCCTGCCTTAGATTCCCTGCCTCAGATTCCCTGCTTCTGATTCCCCACCTCTGATTCCCTGCCTCTTATTCCCCGCCTCTGATTCCCCGCCTCTGATTCCCCGCCTCTGATTCCCTGCCTCAGATTCCCCGGCTCTGATTCCCTGCATCAGATTCCCTGCCTCAGATTCCCTGCCTCTGATTCCATGCCTCTGATTCCCTGCCTCTGATTCCCCGCCTCTGATTCCCTGCCTCAGATTCCCTGCCTCAGATTCCCTGCCTCAGATTCCCCGCCTCTGATTCCCCTCCTTTGATTCCCCGCCTCTTATTCCCCGCCTCTGATTCCCCGCCTCTGATTCCCCGCCTCTGAATCCCCGCCTCTGATTCCCTGCCTCTGTTTCCCCGCCTCTGATTCCCCGCCTCTGATTCCCCGCCTCAGATTCCCCGACTCTTATTCCCTGGCTGAGATACCCCGCCTCAGATTCCCCGCCTCTGATTCCCTGCCTCTCTTTGCCTGCCTCTATTTTGGTGCATTTTTCTCTGCATCTAGTTTCCCACATCTCATTTGCCCCCTCTGATAACCCGCCTCTGATTCCATGCCTCTGATTCCCCGCCTTTGATTCCCCGCCTCTGATTCCCCGCCTCTGATTCCCCGCCTCTGATTCCCTGCCTCTGTTTCCCCGCCTCTGATTCCCCGCCTCTGATTCCCCGCCTCAGATTTCCCGGCTCTGATTCCCTGCCTGAGATTCCCTGCCTGAGATTCCCCGCATGAGATTCCCTGCCTCAGATTCCCCGCCTCAGATTCCCCGCCTCAGATTCCCCGCCTCAGATTCCCCGCCTCAGGTTCCCCGTCTCAGATTCCCCGCCTCAGATTCCCCGCCTCAGATTCCCCGCCTCAGATTCCCTGCCTCAGATTCCCTGCCTCTGATTGCCTTCATCTGATTCCCTGCCTCTGATTCCCTGCCTCTGATTCCCTGCCTCTGATTCCCTGCCTCTGATTCCCTGCCTCTGATTCCCTGCCTCTGATTCCGCACCTCTGATTCCACGCCTCTCTGACCGTGTCTCTGATTCCCCGCCTCTGATTCCGTGCCTCTGATACACTGCCTCTCTTTGCCTGCCTCTATTTCCGTGCCTCTTCCTCTGCATCTAGTTTCCCACATCTCATTTGCCCCCTCTGATAACCCACCTCTGATTCCATGCCTCTGATTCCCCGCCTCTGATTCCCCGCCTCTGATTCCCTGCCTCAGATTCCCTGCCTCAGATTCCTTGCCTCAGATTCCCTGCCTCTGATTCCCGCCTCTGATACCCCGCCTCTTATTCCCTGCCTCTGATTCCCCGCCTCTGATTCCCCGCCTCTGATTCCCTGCCTCTGTTTCCCTGCCTCTGATTCCCCGCGTCTGATTCCCCGCCTCAGATTCCCCGGCTGTGATTCCCTGCCTGAGATTCCATGCCTCAGAATCCCCGCCTCAGATTCCCTGCCTCAGATTCCCCGCCTCAGATTCCCCGCCTCAGATTCCCCGCCTCAGATTCACTGCCTCAGATTCCCCGCCTCAGATTCCCCGCCTCAGATTCCCCGCCTCAGATTCCCCGCCTCAGATTCCCTGCGTCAGATTCCCTGCCTCAGATTCCCTGCCTCAGATTCCCTTCATCTGATTCCCTTCGTTTGATTCCCTGCCTCTGATTCCCTGCCTCTGATTCCCTGCCTCTGATTCCCCGCCTCTGATTCCCTGCCTCTGATTCCCTGCCTCTGATTCCCTGCCTCTGATTCCCTGCCTCTGATTCCCTGCCTCTGATTCCCTGCCTCTGATTCCGCGCCTCTGATTCCACGCCTCTCTTTCCTTGTCTCTGATTCCCCGCCTCTGATTCCCTGCCTCTGATACCCAGCCTCTCTTTGCCTGCCTCTATTTCCGTGCCTCTTTCTCTGCATCTAGTTTCCCACATCTCATTTGCCCCCTCTGATAACCCGCCTCTGATTCCATGCCTCTGATTCACTGCCTCAGATCCCCTGCCTCAGATACCCCGACTCAGATTTACCGCCTCAGATTCCCCGCCTCAGATTCCCTGCCTCAGATTCCCTTCCTCAGATTCCCTGCCTCAGATTCCCTGCCTCAGATTCCCTGCCTCCGATTCCCCGCCTCAGATTCCCCGCCTCAGATTCCCCGCCTCAGATTCCCCGCCTCAGATGCCCCGTCTCAGATTCCCCGCCTCAGATTCGCCGCCTCATATTCCCCGCCTCAGATTCCCTGCCTCTGATTCCCTGCCTCTGATTCCCTGCCTCTGATTCCCTGCCTCTGATTCCGCACCTCTGATTCCACGCCTCTATTTCCGTGTCTCTGATTCCCCGCCTCTGATTCCCTGCCTCTGATACCCAGCCTCTCTTTGCCTGCCTCTATTTCCGTGCTTCTTTCTCTGCATCTAGTTTCCCACATCTCATTTGCCCCCTCTGATTCCCCGCCTCTGATTCCCCGCCTCTGATTCCCTGCCTCAGATTCCCTGCCTCAGATTCCTTGCCTCAGATTCCCTACCTCTGATACCCCGCCTCTGATTCCCCGCCTCTTATTCCCCGCCTCTGATTCCCCGCCTCTGATTCCCCGCCTCTGATTCCCTGCCTCAGTTTCCCTGCCTCTGATTCTCCGCGTCTGTTTCCCCGCCTCAGATTCCCCGGCTCTGATTCCCTGCCTGAGATTCCATGCCTGAGAATCCACGCCTCAGATTCCCTGCCTCAGATTCCCCACCTCAGATTCCCCGCCTCAGATTCCCCGCCTCAAATTCCCTCCCTCAGATTCCCCGCCTCAGATTCCCCACCTCAGATTCCCCGCCTCAGAATCCACACCTCAGATTCCCTGCCTCAGATTCCCTGCCTCAGATTCCCTGCCTCAGATTCCCTTCATCTGATTCCCTTCATCTGATTCCCTGCCTCTGATTCCCTGCCTCTGATTTCCTGCCTCTGATTCCCCGCCTCTGATTCCCCTCCTCAGATTCCCTGCCTCAGATTCCCTGCCTCAGATTCCCTGCCTCTGATTCCCTGCATCAGATTCCCTGCCTCAGATTTCCTGCCTCAGATTCCCTGCCTCTGATTGCCTGCCTCTGATTCCCTGCCTCTGATTCCCTGCCTCTGATTGCCTGCCTCTGATTCCCTGCCTCTGATTCCCTGCCTCTGATTCCCTGCCTCTGATACCGCACCTCTGATTCCACTCCTCTCTTTCCTTGTCTATGATTCCCCGCCTCTGATTCCCTGCCTCTGATACCCTGCCTCTCTTTGCCTGCCTCTATTTCCGTGTCTCTTTCTCTGCATCTAGTTTCCCACATCTCATTTGCCCCCTCTGATAACCCGCCTCTGATTCCATGCCTCTGATTCACTGCCTCAGATTCCCTGCCTCAGATACCCCGACTCAGATTTACCGCCTCAGATTCCCCGCCTCAGATTCCCTGCCTCAGATTCCCTGCCTCAGATTCCCTGCCTCAGATTCCCTGCCTCAGATCCCTGCCTCCGATTCCCCGCCTCTGCTTCCCCGCCTCTTATTCCCCGCCTCTGATTCCCAGCCTCTGAATCCCTGCCTCTGATTCCGCGCATCTGATTCCACGCCTCTCTTTCCGTGTCTCTGATTTCCCGCCTCTGATTCACTGCCTCAGATTCCCCGCCTCTGATTCCCCACCTCTCATTCGCCGCCTCTGATTCCCCGCCTCTGATTCTCCGCCTCTGATTCCCCGCCTCTGATTCCCTGCCTCAGATTCCCTGCCTCAGATTCCCTGCCTCAGATTCCCTGCCTCTGATTCCCCGCCTCTGATTCCCCGCCTCTTATTCCCCACCTCTGATTCCCCGCCTCTGATTCCCCGCCTCTGATTCCCTGCCTCTGTTTCCCCGCCTCTGATTCCCCGCCTCTGATTCCCCGCCTCATATTTCCTGGCTCTGATTCCCTACCTGAGATCCCTGCCTGAGATTCCCCGCCTCAGATTCCCTGCCTCTGATTCCCCGCCTCTGATTCCCCGCCTCTTATTCCCCGCCTCTGATTCCCCGCCTCTGATTCCCCACCTCTGATTCCCTGCCTCAGATTCCCCGGCTCTGATTCCCTGCATCAGATTCCCCGCCTCAGATTCCCCGCCTCAGATTCCCTGCGTCAGATTCCCTGCCTCAGATTCCCTGCCTCAGATTCCCTTCATCTGATTCCCTTCATTTGATTCCCTGCCTCTGATTCCCTGCCTCTGATTCCCTGCCTCTGATTCCCCGCCTCTGATTCCCTGCCTCTGATTCCCTGCCTCTGATTGCCTGCCTCTGATTCCCTGCCTCTGATTCCCTGCCTCTGATTCCCTGCCTCTGATTCCGCGCCTCTGATTCCACGCCTCTCTTTCCTTGTCTCTGATTCCCCGCCTCTGATTCCCTGCCTCTGATACCCAGCCTCTCTTTGCCTGCCTCTATTTCCGTGCCTCTTTCTCTGCATCTAGTTTCCCACATCTCATTTGCCCCCTCTGATAACCCGCCTCTGATTCCATGCCTCTGATTCACTGCCTCAGATCCCCTGCCCCAGATACCCCGACTCAGATTTACCGCCTCAGATTCCCCGCCTCAGATTCCCTGCCTCAGATTCCCTTCCTCAGATTCCCTGCCTCAGATTCCCTGCCTCAGATTCCCTGCCTCTGATTCCCTGCCTCAGATTCCCCGCCTCAGATTCCCCGCCTCAGATTCCCCGCCTCAGATTCCCCGTCTCAGATTCCCCGCCTCAGATTCCCCGCCTCAGATTCCCCGCCTCAGATTCCCCGTCTCAGATTCGCCGCCTCAGATTCGCCGCCTCAGATTCCCCGCATCCGATTCCCCGCCTCTGTTTCCCCGCCTCAGATTCCCCGCCTCAGATTCCCCGCCTCAGATTCCCCGTCTCAGATTCCCCGCCTCAGATTCGCCGCCTCATATTCCCCGCCTCAGATTCCCTGCCTCTGATTCCCTGCCTCTGATTCCCTGCCTCTGATTCCCCGCCTCTGATTCACCGCCTCTGATTCCCTGCCTCAGATTCCCTGCCTCAGATTCCTTGCCTCAGATTCCCTGCCTCTGATACCCCGCCTCTGATTCTCCGCGTCTGATTCCCCGCCTCAGATTCCCCGGCTCTGATTCCCTGCCTGAGATTCCATGCCTGAGAATCCACGCCTCAGATTCCCTGCCTCAGATTCCCCACCTCAGATTCCCCGCCTCAGATTCCCCGCCTCAAATTCCCTCCCTCAGATTCCCCGCCTCAGATTCCCCGCCTCAGATTCCCCGCCTCAGAATCCACACCTCAGATTCCCTGCCTCAGATTCCCTGCCTCAGATTCCCTGCCTCAGATTCCCTTCATCTGATTCCCTTCATCTGATTCCCTGCATCTGATTCCCTGCCTCTGATTTCCTGCCTCTGATTCCCCGCCTCTGATTCCCCTCCTCAGATTCCCTGCCTCAGATTCCCTGCCTCAGATTCCCTGCCTCTGATTCCCTGCATCAGATTCCCTGCCTCAGATTCCCTGCCTCTGATTGCCTGCCTCTGATTCCCTGCCTCTGATTCCCTGCCTCTGATTGCCTGCCTCTGATTCCCTGCCTCTGATTCCCTGCCTCTGATTCCCTGCCTCTGATACCGCACCTCTGATTCCACTCCTCTCTTTCCTTGTCTATGATTCCCCGCCTCTGATTCCCTGCCTCTGATACCCTGCCTCTCTTTGCCTGCCTCTATTTCCGTGTCTCTTTCTCTGCATCTAGTTTCCCACATCTCATTTGCCCCCTCTGATAACCCGCCTCTGATTCCATGCCTCTGATTCACTGCCTCAGATTCCCTGCCTCAGATACCCCGACTCAGATTTACCGCCTCAGATTCCCCGCCTCAGATTCCCTGCCTCAGATTCCCTGCCTCAGATTCCCTGCCTCAGATTCCCTGCCTCAGATCCCTGCCTCCGATTCCCCGCCTCTGCTTCCCCGCCTCTTATTCCCCGCCTCTGATTCCCAGCCTCTGAATCCCTGCCTCTGATTCCGCGCATCTGATTCCACGCCTCTCTTTCCGTGTCTCTGATTCCCCGCCTCTGATTCACTGCCTCAGATTCCCCGCCTCTGATTCTCCGCCTCTGATTCCCCGCCTCTGATTCCCCGCCTCTGATTCCCCAACTCTGATTCCCCGCCTCAGATTCCCTGCCTCAGGTTCCCTGCCTCAGATTCCCTGCCTCAGATTCCCTGCCTCTGATTCCCCGCCTCTGATTCCCCGCCTCTTATTCTCCACCTCTGATTCCCCTCCTCTGATTCCCCGCCTCTGATTCCCTGCCTCTGTTACCCCGCCTCTGATTCCCCCCTCTGATTCCCCGCCTCATATTTCCTGGCTCTGATTCCCTACCTGAGATCCCTGCCTGAGATTCCCCGCCTCAGATTCCCATCCTCTGATTCCCCGCCTCTGATTCCCCGCCTCTTATTCCCCGCCTCTGATTCCCCGCCTCTGATTCCCCACCTCTGATTCCCTGCCTCAGATTCCCCGGCTCTGATTCCCTGCATCAGATTCCCCGCCTCAGATTCCCCGCCTCAGATTCCCCGCCTCAGATTCCCTTCATCTGATTCCCTTCATTTGATTCCCTGCCTCTGATTCCCTGCCTCTGATTCCCTGCCTCTGATTCCCCGCCTCTGATTCCCTGCCTCTGATTCCCTGCCTCTGATTGCCTGCCTCTGATTCCCTGCCTCTGATTCCCTGCCTCTGATTCCCTGCCTCTGATTCCGCGCCTCTGATTCCACGCCTCTCTTTCCTTGTCTCTGATTCCCCGCCTCTGATTCCCTGCCTCTGATACCCAGCCTCTCTTTGCCTGCCTCTATTTCCGTGCCTCTTTCTCTGCATCTTGTTTCCCACATCTCATTTGCCCCCTCTGATAACCCGCCTCTGATTCCATGCCTCTGATTCACTGCCTCAGATACCCTGCCTCAGATACCCCGACTCAGATTTACCGCCTCAGATTCCCCGCCTCAGATTCCCCGCCTCAGATTCCCCGCCTCAGATTCCCCGCCTCAGATTCCCCGCCTCAGATTCCCCGTCTCAGATTCCCCGCCTCAGATTCGCCGCCTCATATTCCCCGCCTCAGATTCCCTGCCTCTGATTCCCTGCCTCTGATTCCCTGCCTCTGATTCCCTGCCTCTGATTCCGCACCTCTGATTCCACGCCTCTATTTCCGTGTCTCTGATTCCCCGCCTCTGATTCCCTGCCTCTGATACCCAGCCTCTCTTTGCCTGCCTCTATTTCCGTGCTTCTTTCTCTGCATCTAGTTTCCCACATCTCATTTGCCCCCTCTGATAACCCGCCTCTGATTCCATGCCCCTGATTCCCCGCCTCTGATTCCCCGCCTCTGATTCCCCGCCTCTGATTCCCTGCCTCAGATTCCCTGCCTCAGATTCCTTGCCTCAGATTCCCTGCCTCTGATACCCCGCCTCTGATTCCCCGCCTCTTATTCCCCGCCTCTGATTCCCCGCCTCTGATTCCCCGCCTCTGATTCCCTGCCTCTGTTTCCCCGCCTCTGATTCTCCGCGTCTGATTCCCCGCCTCAGATTCCCCGGCTCTGATTCCCTGCCTGAGATTCCATGCCTGAGAATCCACGCCTCAGATTCCCTGCCTCAGATTCCCCACCTCAGATTCCCCGCCTCAGATTCCCCGCCTCAAATTCCCTCCCTCAGATTCCCCGCCTCAGATTCCCCGCCTCAGATTCCCCGCCTCAGAATCCACACCTCAGATTCCCTGCCTCAGATTCCCTGCCTCAGATTCCCTGCCTCAGATTCCATTCATCTGATTCCCTTCATCTGATTCCCTGCCTCTGATTCCCTGCCTCTGATTTCCTGCCTCTGATTCCCCGCCTCTGATTCCCCTCCTCAGATTCCCTGCCTCAGATTCCCTGCCTCAGATTCCCTGCCTCTGATTCCCTGCATCAGATTCCCCGCCTCTGATTCCCTGCCTCTGATTCCCTGCCTCTGATTGCCTGCCTCTGATTCCCTGCCTCTGATTCCCTGCCTCTGATTCCCTGCCTCTGATACCGCACCTCTGATTCCACTCCTCTCTTTCCTTGTCTATGATTCCCCGCCTCTGATTCCCTGCCTCTGATACCCTGCCTCTCTTTGCCTGCCTCTATTTCCGTGTCTCTTTCTCTGCATCTAGTTTCCCACATCTCATTTGCCCCCTCTGATAACCCGCCTCTGATTCCATGCCTCTGATTCACTGCCTCAGATTCCCTGCCTCAGATACTCCGACTCAGATTTACCGCCTCAGATTCCCCGCCTCAGATTCCCTGCCTCAGATTCCCTGCCTCAGATTCCCTGCCTCAGATTCCCTGCCTCAGATCCCTGCCTCCGATACCCCGCCTCTGCTTCCCCGCCTCTTATTCCCCGCCTCTGATTCCCAGCCTCTGAATCCCTGCCTCTGATTCCGCGCATCTGATTCCACGCCTCTCTTTCCGTGTCTCTGATTCCCCGCCTCTGATTCACTGCCTCAGATTCCCCGCCTCTGATTCCCCGCCTCTCATTCGCCGCCTCTGATTCCCCGCCTCTGATTCTCCGCCTCTGATTCCCCGCCTCTGATTCCCCGCCTCAGATTCCCCAACTCTGATTCCCCGCCTCAGATTCCCTGCCTCAGATTCCCTGCCTCAGATTCCCTGCCTCAGATTCCCTGCCTCTGATTCCCCGCCTCTGATTCCCCGCCTCTTATTCCCCACCTCTGATTCCCCGCCTCTGATTCTCCGCCTCTGATTCCCTGCCTCTGTTTCCCCGCCTCTGATTCCCCGCCTCTGATTCCCCGCCTCATATTTCCTGGCTCTGATTCCCTACCTGAGATCCCTGCCTGAGATTCCCCGCCTCAGATTCCCTGCCTCTGATTCCCCGCCTCTGATTCCCCGCCTCTTATTCCCCACCTCTGATTCCCTGCCTCAGATTCCCCGGCTCTGATTCCCTGCATCAGATTCCCTGCCTCAGATTCCCTGCCTCTGATTCCCCGCCTCTGATTGCCTGCCTCTGATTCCCCGCCTCTGATTCCCTGCCTCAGATTCCCTGCCTCAGATTCCCTGCCTCGGATTCCCTGCCTCTGATTCCCCGCCTTTGATTCCCCAGCTCTTATTCCCCGCCTCTGATTCCCCACCTCTGATTCCGCGCCTCTGATTCCCTGCCTCTGTTTCCCCGCCTCTGATTCCCCGCCTCTGATTCCCCGCCTCAGATTCCCCGGCTCTGATTCCCTGCCTGAGATTCCCTGCCTCAGATACCCCGCCTCAGATTCCCCGCCTCAGATTCCCCGCCTCAGATTCCCCGCCTCAGATTCCCCGCCTCAGATTCCCCGCCTCAGATTCCCCACCTCAGATTCCCCGCCTCAGATTCCCCGCCTCAGATTCCCCGCCTCAGATTCCCCGCCTCAGATTCCCCGCCTCAGATTCCCCGCCTCAGATTCCCTGCCTCAGATTCCCTGCCTCTGATTGCCTGCCTCTGATTCCCTGCCTCTGATTCCCTGCCTCTCATTCCCTGCCTCTGATTCCGAGCCTCTGATTCCACGCCTCTCTTTCCGTATCTCTGATTCCCCGCCTCTGATTCCCTGCCTCTGATACCCTGCCTCTCTTTGCCTGCCTCTATTTCGGTGCCACTTTCTCTGCATCTAGTTTCCCACATCTCATTTGCCCCCTCTGATTACCCGCCTCTGATTCCATGCCTCTGATTCCCCGCCTCTGATTCCCCGCCTCTGATTCCCTGCCTCTGATTCCCCACCTCTGATTCCCTGCCTCAGATTCCCTGCCTCAGATTCCCTGCCTCAGATTCCCTGCCTCAGATTCCCTGCCTCTGATTCCCCGCCTCTGATTCCCCGCCTCATATTCCCCGCCTCTGATTCCCCGCCTCTGATTCCCCGCCTCTGATTCCCTGCCTCTGTTTCCCCGCCTCTGATTCCCCGCCTCTGATTCCCCGCCTCAGATTTCCCGGCTCTGATTCCCTGCCTAAGATTCCCTGCCTGAGATTCCCCACCTCAGATTCCCTGCCTCAGATTCCCCGCCTCAGATTCCCCGCCTCAGATTCTCCGCCTCAGATTCCCCATCTCAGATTCCCCGCCTCAAATTCCCCTCCTCAGATTCCCCGCCTCAGATTCCCTGCCTCAGATTCCCTGCCTCTGATTGCCTTCCTCTGATTCCCTGCCTCTGATTCCCTGCCTCTGATTCCCTGCCTCTGATTCCCTGCCTCTGATTCCCTGCCTCTCATTCCCTGCCTCTGATTCCGCACCTCTGATTCCACGCCTCTCTTTCCGTGTCTCTGATTCCCCGCCTCTGATTCCCTGCCTCTGATACCCTGCCTCTCTTTGCCTGCCTCTATTTCGGTGCCTCATTCTCTGCATCTAGTTTCCCACATCTCATTTGCCCCCACTGATAAACTGCCTCTGATTCCATGCCTCTGATTCCCCGCCTCTGATTCCCCGCCTCTGATTCCCCGCCTCTGATTCCCTGCCTCAGATTCCCCGCCTCTGATTCCCCGCCTCTGATTCCCCGCCTCTGATTCCCCGCCTCTGATTCCCCGCCTCAGATTCCCCGGCTCTGATTCCCTGCCTGAGATTCCCTGCCTCAGATACCCCGCCTCAGATTCCCCGCCTCAGATTCCCCGCCTCAGATTCCCCGCCTCAGATTCCCCGCCTCAGATTCCCCGCCTCAGATTCCCCGCCTCAGATTCCCCTCCTCAGATTCCCCGCCTCAGATACCCCGCCTCAGATTCCCCGCCTCAGATTCCCCGCCTCAGATTCCCCGCCTCAGATTCCCCGCCTCAGATTCCCCGCCTCAGATTCCCTGCATCAGATTCCCTGCCTCTGATTGCCTGCCTCTGATTCCCTGCCTCTGATTCCCTGCCTCTCATTCCCTGCCTCTGATTCCGAGCCTCTGATTCCACGCCTCTCTTTCCGTATCTCTGATTCCCCGCCTCTGATTCCCTGCCTCTGATACCCTGCCTCTCTTTGCCTGCCTCTATTTCGGTGCCACTTTCTCTGCATCTAGTTTCCCACATCTCATTTGCCCCCTCTGATTACCCGCCTCTGATTCCATGCCTCTGATTCCCCGCCTGTGATTCCCCGCCTCTGATTCCCTGCCTCAGATTCCCTGCCTCAGATTCCCTGCCTCAGATTCCCTGCCTCAGATTCCCTGCCTCAGATTCCCCGCCTCTGATTCCCCGCCTCTTATTCCCCGCCTCTGATTCCCCGCCTCTGATTCCCCGCCTCTGATTCCCTGCCTCTGTTTCCCCGCCTCTGATTCCCCGCCTCTGATTCCCCGCCTCAGATTTCCCGGCTCTGATTCCCTGCCTGAGATTCCCTGCCTGAGATTCCCCACCTCAGATTCCCTGCCTCAGATTCCACACCTCAGATTCCCCGCCTCAGATTCCCCACCTCAGATTCCCCATCTCAGATTCCCCACCTCAAATTCCCCGCCTCAGATTCCCCGCCTCAGATTCCCTGCCTCAGATTCCCTGCCTCTGATTGCCTTCCTCTGATTCCCTGGCTCTGATTCCCTGCCTCTGATTCCCTGCCTCTGATTCCCTGCCTCTCATTCCCTGCCTCTGATTCCGCACCTCTGATTCCCTGCCTCTGATTCCCTGCCTCTGATACCCTGCCTCTCTTTGCCTGCCTCTATTTCGGTGCCTCATTCTCTGCATCTAGTTTCCCACATCTCATTTGCCCCCACTGATAAACCGCCTCTGATTCCATGCCTCTGATTCCTCGCCTCTGATTCCCCGCCTCTGATTCCCCGCCTCTGATTCCCTGCCTCAGATTCCCCGCCTCTGATTCCCCGCCTCTGATTCCCCGCCTCTGATTCCCCGCCTCAGATTTCCCGGCTCTGATTCCCTGCCTGAGATTCCCCGCCTCAGATTAAACGCCTCAGATTCCCCGCCTCAGATTCCCCGCCTCAGATTCCCCGCCTCAGATTCCCCGCCTCAGATTCCCCGCCTCAGATTCCCCGCCTCAGATTCCCCGCATCAGGTTCCCCGCCTCAAATTCCCCGCCTCAGATTCCCCGCCTCTGATTCCCTGCCTCTGATTCCCTGCCTCTGATTCCCCGCCTCTGATTCCCTGCCTCTGATTCCCTGCCTCTGATTGCCTGCCTCTGATTCCCTGCCTCTGATTCCCTGCCTCTGATTCCCTGCCTCTGATTCCGCGCCTCTGATTCCACGCCTCTCTTTCCTTGTCTCTGATTCCCCGCCTCTGATTCCCTGCCTCTGATACCCAGCCTCTCTTTGCCTGCCTCTATTTCCGTGCCTCTTTCTCTGCATCTAGTTTCCCACATCTCATTTGCCCCCTCTGATAACCCGCCTCTGATTCCATGCCTCTGATTCACTGCCTCAGATCCCCTGCCTCAGATACCCCGACTCAGATTTACCGCCTCAGATTCCCCGCCTCAGATTCCCTGCCTCAGATTCCCTGCCTCCGATTCCCCGCCTCAGATTCCCCGCCTCAGATTCCCCGCCTCAGATTCCCCGCCTCAGATTCCCCGTCTCAGATTCCCCGCCTCAGATTCGCCGCCTCATATTCCCCGCCTCAGATTCCCTGCCTCTGATTCCCTGCCTCTGATTCCCTGCCTCTGATTCCCTGCCTCTGATTCCGCACCTCTGATTCCACGCCTCTATTTCCGTGTCTCTGATTCCCCGCCTCTGATTCCCTGCCTCTGATACCCAGCCTCTCTTTGCCTGCCTCTATTTCCGTGCTTCTTTATCTGCATCTAGTTTCCCACATCTCATTTGCCCCCTCTGATAACCCGCCTCTGATTCCATGCCCCTGATTCCCCGCCTCTGATTCCCCGCCTCTGATTCCCCGCCTCTGATTCCCTGCCTCAGATTCCCTGCCTCAGATTCCTTGCCTCAGATTCCCTGCCTCTGATACCCCGCCTCTGATTCCCCGCCTCTTATTCCCCGCCTCTGATTCCCCGCCTCTGATTCCCCGCCTCTGATTCCCTGCCTCTGTTTCCCCGCCTCTGATTCTCCGCGTCTGATTCCCCGCCTCAGATTCCCCGGCTCTGATTCCCTGCCTGAGATTCCATGCCTGAGAATCCACGCCTCAGATTCCCTGCCTCAGATTCCCCACCTCAGATTCCCCGCCTCAGATTCCCCGCCTCAAATTCCCTCCCTCAGATTCCCCGCCTCAGATTCCCCGCCTCAGATTCCCCGCCTCAGAATCCACACCTCAGATTCCCTGCCTCAGATTCCCTGCCTCAGATTCCCTGCCTCAGATTCCATTCATCTGATTCCCTTCATCTGATTCCCTGCCTCTGATTCCCTGCCTCTGATTTCCTGCCTCTGATTCCCCGCCTCTGATTCCCCTCCTCAGATTCCCTGCCTCAGATTCCCTGCCTCAGATTCCCTGCCTCTGATTCCCTGCATCAGATTCCCCGCCTCTGATTCCCTGCCTCTGATTCCCTGCCTCTGATTCCCTGCCTCTGATACCGCACCTCTGATTCCACTCCTCTCTTTCCTTGTCTATGATTCCCCGCCTCTGATTCCATGCCTCTGATTCACTGCCTCAGATTCCCTGCCTCAGATACCCCGACTCAGATTTACCGCCTCAGATTCCCCGCCTCAGATTCCCTGCCTCAGATTCCCTGCCTCAGATTCCCTGCCTCAGATTCCCTGCCTCAGATCCCTGCCTCCGATTCCCCGCCTCTGCTTCCCCGCCTCTTATTCCCCGCCTCTGATTCCCAGCCTCTGAATCCCTGCCTCTGATTCCGCGCATCTGATTCCACGCCTCTCTTTCCGTGTCTCTGATTCCCCGCCTCTGATTCACTGCCTCAGATTCCCCGCCTCTGATTCCCCGCCTCTCATTCGCCGCCTCTGATTCCCCGCCTCTCATTCTCCGCCTCTGATTCCCCGCCTCTGATTCCCCGCCTCAGATTCCCCAACTCTGATTCCCCGCCTCAGATTCCCTGCCTCAGATTCCCTGCCTCAGATTCCCTGCCTCAGATTCCCTGCCTCTGATTCCCCGCCTCTGATTCCCCGCCTCTTATTCCCCACCTCTGATTCCCCGCCTCTGATTCTCCGCCTCTGATTCCCTGCCTCTGTTTCCCCGCCTCTGATTCCCCGCCTCTGATTCCCCGCCTCATATTTCCTGGCTCTGATTCCCTACCTGAGATCCCTGCCTGAGATTCCCCGCCTCAGATTCCCTGCCTCTGATTCCCCGCCTCTGATTCCCCGCCTCTTATTCCCCACCTCTGATTCCCTGCCTCAGATTCCCCGGCTCTGATTCCCTGCATCAGATTCCCTGCCTCAGATCCCTGCCTCTGATTCCCCGCCTCTGATTCCCCGCCTCTGATTCCCCACCTCTGATTCCCTGCCTCAGATTCCCCGGCTCTGATTCCCTGCATCAGATTCCCTGCCTCAGATTCCCTGCCTCTGATTCCCCGCCTCTGATTGCCTGCCTCTGATTCCCCGCCTCTGATTCCCTGCCTCAGATTCCCTGCCTCAGATTCCCTGCCTCGGATTCCCTGCCTCTGATTCCCCGCCTTTGATTCCCCAGCTCTTATTCCCCGCCTCTGATTCCCCACCTCTGATTCCGCGCCTCTGATTCCCTGCCTCTGTTTCCCCGCCTCTGATTCCCCGCCTCTGATTCCCCGCCTCAGATTCCCCGGCTCTGATTCCCTGCCTGAGATTCCCTGCCTCAGATACCCCGCCTCAGATTCCCCGCCTCAGATTCCCCGCCTCAGATTCCCCGCCTCAGATTCCCCGCCTCAGATTCCCCGCCTCAGATTCCCCGCCTCAGATTCCCCGCCTCAGATTCCCCGCCTCAGATTCCCCGCCTCAGATTCCCCGCCTCAGATTCCCTGCCTCAGATTCCCTGCCTCTGATTGCCTGCCTCTGATTCCCTGCCTCTGATTCCCTGCCTCTCATTCCCTGCCTCTGATTCCGAGCCTCTGATTCCACGCCTCTCTTTCCGTATCTCTGATTCCCCGCCTCTGATTCCCTGCCTCTGATACCCTGCCTCTCTTTGCCTGCCTCTATTTCGGTGCCACTTTCTCTGCATCTAGTTTCCCACATCTCATTTGCCCCCTCTGATTACCCGCCTCTGATTCCATGCCTCTGATTCCCCGCCTCTGATTCCCCGCCTCTGATTCCCTGCCTCTGATTCCCCACCTCTGATTCCCTGCCTCAGATTCCCTGCCTCAGATTCCCTGCCTCAGATTCCCTGCCTCAGATTCCCTGCCTCTGATTCCCCGCCTCTGATTCCCCGCCTCATATTCCCCGCCTCTGATTCCCCGCCTCTGATTCCCCGCCTCTGATTCCCTGCCTCTGTTTCCCCGCCTCTGATTCCCCGCCTCTGATTCCCCGCCTCAGATTTCCCGGCTCTGATTCCCTGCCTAAGATTCCCTGCCTGAGATTCCCCACCTCAGATTCCCTGCCTCAGATTCCCCGCCTCAGATTCCCCGCCTCAGATTCCCCGCCTCAGATTCCCCATCTCAGATTACCCGCCTCAAATTCCCCTCCTCAGATTCCCCGCCTCAGATTCCCTGCCTCAGATTCCCTGCCTCTGATTGCCTTCCTCTGATTCCCTGCCTCTGATTCCCTGCCTCTGATTCCCTGCCTCTGATTCCCTGCCTCTGATTCCCTGCCTCTCATTCCCTGCCTCTGATTCCGCACCTCTGATTCCACGCCTCTCTTTCCGTGTCTCTGATTCCCCGCCTCTGATTCCCTGCCTCTGATACCCTGCCTCTCTTTGCCTGCCTCTATTTCGGTGCCTCATTCTCTGCATCTAGTTTCCCACATCTCATTTGCCCCCACTGATAAACCGCCTCTGATTCCATGCCTCTGATTCCCCGCCTCTGATTCCCCGCCTCTGATTCCCCGCCTCTGATTCCCTGCCTCAGATTCCCCGCCTCTGATTCCCCGCCTCTGATTCCCCGCCTCTGATTCCCCGCCTGTGATTCCCCGCCTCAGATTCCCCGGCTCTGATTCCCTGCCTGAGATTCCCTGCCTCAGATACCCCGCCTCAGATTCCCCGCCTCAGATTCCCCGCCTCAGATTCCCCGCCTCAGATTCCCCGCCTCAGATTCCCCGCCTCAGATTCCCCGCCTCAGATTCCCCTCCTCAGATTCCCCGCCTCAGATACCCCGCCTCAGATTCCCCGCCTCAGATTCCCCGCCTCAGATTCCCCGCCTCAGATTCCCCGCCTCAGATTCCCCGCCTCAGATTCCCTGCATCAGATTCCCTGCCTCTGATTGCCTGCCTCTGATTCCCTGCCTCTGATTCCCTGCCTCTCATTCCCTGCCTCTGATTCCGAGCCTCTGATTCCACGCCTCTCTTTCCGTATCTCTGATTCCCCGCCTCTGATTCCCTGCCTCTGATACCCTGCCTCTCTTTGCCTGCCTCTATTTCGGTGCCACTTTCTCTGCATCTAGTTTCCCACATCTCATTTGCCCCCTCTGATTACCCGCCTCTGATTCCATGCCTCTGATTCCCCGCCTGTGATTCCCCGCCTCTGATTCCCTGCCTCAGATTCCCTGCCTCAGATTCCCTGCCTCAGATTCCCTGCCTCAGATTCCCTGCCTCAGATTCCCCGCCTCTGATTCCCCGCCTCTTATTCCCCGCCTCTGATTCCCCGCCTCTGATTCCCCGCCTCTGATTCCCTGCCTCTGTTTCCCCGCCTCTGATTCCCCGCCTCTGATTCCCCGCCTCAGATTTCCCGGCTCTGATTCCCTGCCTGAGATTCCCTGCCTGAGATTCCCCACCTCAGATTCCCTGCCTCAGATTCCACACCTCAGATTCCCCGCCTCAGATTCCCCACCTCAGATTCCCCATCTCAGATTCCCCACCTCAAATTCCCCGCCTCAGATTCCCCGCCTCAGATTCCCTGCCTCAGATTCCCTGCCTCTGATTGCCTTCCTCTGATTCCCTGGCTCTGATTCCCTGCCTCTGATTCCCTGCCTCTGATTCCCTGCCTCTCATTCCCTGCCTCTGATTCCGCACCTCTGATTCCACTCCTCTCTTTCCGTGTCTCTGATTCCCCGCCTCTGATTCCCCGCCTCTGATTCCCTGCCTCTGATACCCTGCCTCTCTTTGCCTGCCTCTATTTCGGTGCCTCATTCTCTGCATCTAGTTTCCCACATCTCATTTGCCCCCACTGATAAACCGCCTCTGATTCCATGCCTCTGATTCCTCGCCTCTGATTCCCCGCCTCTGATTCCCCGCCTCTGATTCCCTGCCTCAGATTCCCCGCCTCTGATTCCCCGCCTCTGATTCCCCGCCTCTGATTCCCCGCCTCAGATTTCCCGGCTCTGATTCCCTGCCTGAGATTCCCCGCCTCAGATTAAACGCCTCAGATTCCCCGCCTCAGATTCCCCGCCTCAGATTCCCCGCCTCAGATTCCCCGCCTCAGATTCCCCGCCTCAGATTCCCCGCATCAGGTTCCCCGCCTCAAATTCCCCGCCTCAGATTCCCCGCCTCTGATTCCACGCCTCTGATTCCCCGCCTCTGATTCCAGGCCTCTTATTCCCCGCCTCTGATTCCCCACCTCTGATTGCCTGCCACTGATTGCCCGCCTCTGATTCCCTGCCTCTGATTCCCCGCCTCTGATTCCCCACCTCTGTCTGTATGCCTCTCTTTCGCCTCCACTCTTTCCCCTCCACTCTTTCCGTGCCTGTCTTTCCCTCCCTCAATTTCAACAACACTGTTTGATCTGTTTTGTGTACCTCATTTTAAACACACAAGTTCCAACCACTATGTTTTGCCCGCCTATTTCCCCGCCTCTATTTATCCACCTATGTTTAACTGCCTCTGTTTACCCGCCTGTTTCCCCGCCTCTGATTCCCCACCTTTCATTCCCCGCCTCTCTTTCCCTGCCTCTATTTCTGCGCCTCTTTCTCTGCCTCTCTTTCCCCACATCTCTTTTCCTCCCGCTGATTCCCCGCCTCTGATTCCCCGCCTCTGATTCCCTGCCTCTGATTCCCCGCCTCTGATTCCCTGCCTCAGATTCCCTGCCTCAGATTCCCTGCCTCAGATTCCCTGCCTCTGATTCCCCACCTCTGATTCCCCGCCTCTTATTCCCCGCCTCTGATTCCCCGCCTCAGATTCCCCGCCTCAGATTCACCGCCTCAGATTCCCCGCCTCAGATTCCCCGGCTCTGATTCCCTGCCTGAGATTCCATGCCTCAGAATCCCCGCCTCAGATTCACTGCCTCAGATTCCCCGCCTCAGATTCCCCGCCTCAGATTCCCCGGCTCTGATTCCCTGCCTGAGATTCCATGCCTCAGAATCCCCGCCTCAGATTCCCTGCCTCAGATTCCCCACCTCAGATTCCCTGCCTCTGTTTCCCCGCCTCTGATTCCCCGCCTCTCATTCCCCGCCTCAGATTCCCCGGCTCTGATTCCCTGCCTGAGATTCCCTGCCTCACATACCCCGCCTCAGATTCCCCGCCTCAGATTCCCCGCCTCAGATTCCCCGCCTCAGATTCCCCGCCTCAGATTCCCCGCCTCAGATTCCCCGCCTCAGATTCCCCGCCTCAGATTCCCCACCTCAGATTCCCCGCCTCAGATTCTCCGCCTCAGATTCCCCGCCTCAGATTCCCCGCCTCAGATTCCCCGCCTCAGATTCCCTGCCTCAGATTCCCTGCCTCTGATGCCTGCCTCTGATTCCCTGCCTCTGATTCCCTGCCTCTGATTCCCTGCCTCTTATTCCCTGCCTCTGATTCCCTGCCTCTGATTCCCTGCCTCTGATTCCGAGCCTCTGATTCCACGCCTCTCTTTCCGTATCTCTGATTCCCCGCCTCTGATTCCCTGCCTCTGATACCCTGCCTCTCTTTGCCTGCCTCTATTTCTGTGCCTCTTTCTCTGCATCTAGTTTCCCACATCTCATTTTCCCCCTCTGATAACCCGCCTCTGATTCCATGCATCTGATTCCCCGCCTCTGATTCCCCGCCTCTGATTCCACACCTGAGATTCCCTGCCTGAGATTCCCCACCTCAGATTCCCTGCCTCAGATTCCACACCTCAGATTCCCCGCCTCAGATTCCCCACCTCAGATTCCCCATCTCAGATTCCCCACCTCAAATTCCCCGCCTCAGATTCCCCGCCTCAGATTCCCTGCCTCAGATTCCCTGCCTCTGATTGCCTTCCTCTGATTCCCTGGCTCTGATTCCCTGCCTCTGATTCCCTGCCTCTGATTCCCTGCCTCTCATTCCCTGCCTCTGATTCCGCACCTCTGATTCCCTGCCTCTGATTCCCTGCCTCTGATACCCTGCCTCTCTTTGCCTGCCTCTATTTCGGTGCCTCATTCTCTGCATCTAGTTTCCCACATCTCATTTGCCCCCACTGATAAACCGCCTCTGATTCCATGCCTCTGATTCCTCGCCTCTGATTCCCCGCCTCTGATTCCCCGCCTCTGATTCCCTGCCTCAGATTCCCCGCCTCTGATTCCCCGCCTCTGATTCCCCGCCTCTGATTCCCCGCCTCAGATTTCCCGGCTCTGATTCCCTGCCTGAGATTCCCCGCCTCAGATTAAACGCCTCAGATAACCCGCCTCAGATTCCCCGCCTCAGATTCCCCGCCTCAGATTCCCCGCCTCAGATTCCCCGCCTCAGATTCCCCGCCTCAGATTCCCCGCATCAGGTTCCCCGCCTCAAATTCCCCGCCTCAGATTCCCCGCCTCTGATTCCCTGCCTCTGATTCCCTGCCTCTGATTCCCCGCCTCTGATTCCCTGCCTCTGATTCCCTGCCTCTGATTGCCTGCCTCTGATTCCCTGCCTCTGATTCCCTGCCTCTGATTCCCTGCCTCTGATTCCGCGCCTCTGATTCCACGCCTCTCTTTCCTTGTCTCTGATTCCCCGCCTCTGATTCCCTGCCTCTGATACCCAGCCTCTCTTTGCCTGCCTCTATTTCCGTGCCTCTTTCTCTGCATCTAGTTTCCCACATCTCATTTGCCCCCTCTGATAACCCGCCTCTGATTCCATGCCTCTGATTCACTGCCTCAGATCCCCTGCCTCAGATACCCCGACTCAGATTTACCGCCTCAGATTCCCCGCCTCAGATTCCCTGCCTCAGATTCCCTGCCTCCGATTCCCCGCCTCAGATTCCCCGCCTCAGATTCCCCGCCTCAGATTCCCCGCCTCAGATTCCCCGTCTCAGATTCCCCGCCTCAGATTCGCCGCCTCATATTCCCCGCCTCAGATTCCCTGCCTCTGATTCCCTGCCTCTGATTCCCTGCCTCTGATTCCCTGCCTCTGATTCCGCACCTCTGATTCCACGCCTCTATTTCCGTGTCTCTGATTCCCCGCCTCTGATTCCCTGCCTCTGATACCCAGCCTCTCTTTGCCTGCCTCTATTTCCGTGCTTCTTTATCTGCATCTAGTTTCCCACATCTCATTTGCCCCCTCTGATAACCCGCCTCTGATTCCATGCCCCTGATTCCCCGCCTCTGATTCCCCGCCTCTGATTCCCCGCCTCTGATTCCCTGCCTCAGATTCCCTGCCTCAGATTCCTTGCCTCAGATTCCCTGCCTCTGATACCCCGCCTCTGATTCCCCGCCTCTTATTCCCCGCCTCTGATTCCCCGCCTCTGATTCCCCGCCTCTGATTCCCTGCCTCTGTTTCCCCGCCTCTGATTCTCCGCGTCTGATTCCCCGCCTCAGATTCCCCGGCTCTGATTCCCTGCCTGAGATTCCATGCCTGAGAATCCACGCCTCAGATTCCCTGCCTCAGATTCCCCACCTCAGATTCCCCGCCTCAGATTCCCCGCCTCAAATTCCCTCCCTCAGATTCCCCGCCTCAGATTCCCCGCCTCAGATTCCCCGCCTCAGAATCCACACCTCAGATTCCCTGCCTCAGATTCCCTGCCTCAGATTCCCTGCCTCAGATTCCATTCATCTGATTCCCTTCATCTGATTCCCTGCCTCTGATTCCCTGCCTCTGATTTCCTGCCTCTGATTCCCCGCCTCTGATTCCCCTCCTCAGATTCCCTGCCTCAGATTCCCTGCCTCAGATTCCCTGCCTCTGATTCCCTGCATCAGATTCCCCGCCTCTGATTCCCTGCCTCTGATTCCCTGCCTCTGATTCCCTGCCTCTGATACCGCACCTCTGATTCCACTCCTCTCTTTCCTTGTCTATGATTCCCCGCCTCTGATTCCATGCCTCTGATTCACTGCCTCAGATTCCCTGCCTCAGATACCCCGACTCAGATTTACCGCCTCAGATTCCCCGCCTCAGATTCCCTGCCTCAGATTCCCTGCCTCAGATTCCCTGCCTCAGATTCCCTGCCTCAGATCCCTGCCTCCGATTCCCCGCCTCTGCTTCCCCGCCTCTTATTCCCCGCCTCTGATTCCCAGCCTCTGAATCCCTGCCTCTGATTCCGCGCATCTGATTCCACGCCTCTCTTTCCGTGTCTCTGATTCCCCGCCTCTGATTCACTGCCTCAGATTCCCCGCCTCTGATTCCCCGCCTCTCATTCGCCGCCTCTGATTCCCCGCCTCTCATTCTCCGCCTCTGATTCCCCGCCTCTGATTCCCCGCCTCAGATTCCCCAACTCTGATTCCCCGCCTCAGATTCCCTGCCTCAGATTCCCTGCCTCAGATTCCCTGCCTCAGATTCCCTGCCTCTGATTCCCCGCCTCTGATTCCCCGCCTCTTATTCCCCACCTCTGATTCCCCGCCTCTGATTCTCCGCCTCTGATTCCCTGCCTCTGTTTCCCCGCCTCTGATTCCCCGCCTCTGATTCCCCGCCTCATATTTCCTGGCTCTGATTCCCTACCTGAGATCCCTGCCTGAGATTCCCCGCCTCAGATTCCCTGCCTCTGATTCCCCGCCTCTGATTCCCCGCCTCTTATTCCCCACCTCTGATTCCCTGCCTCAGATTCCCCGGCTCTGATTCCCTGCATCAGATTCCCTGCCTCAGATCCCTGCCTCTGATTCCCCGCCTCTGATTCCCCGCCTCTGATTCCCCACCTCTGATTCCCTGCCTCAGATTCCCCGGCTCTGATTCCCTGCATCAGATTCCCTGCCTCAGATTCCCTGCCTCTGATTCCCCGCCTCTGATTGCCTGCCTCTGATTCCCCGCCTCTGATTCCCTGCCTCAGATTCCCTGCCTCAGATTCCCTGCCTCGGATTCCCTGCCTCTGATTCCCCGCCTTTGATTCCCCAGCTCTTATTCCCCGCCTCTGATTCCCCACCTCTGATTCCGCGCCTCTGATTCCCTGCCTCTGTTTCCCCGCCTCTGATTCCCCGCCTCTGATTCCCCGCCTCAGATTCCCCGGCTCTGATTCCCTGCCTGAGATTCCCTGCCTCAGATACCCCGCCTCAGATTCCCCGCCTCAGATTCCCCGCCTCAGATTCCCCGCCTCAGATTCCCCGCCTCAGATTCCCCGCCTCAGATTCCCCGCCTCAGATTCCCCGCCTCAGATTCCCCGCCTCAGATTCCCCGCCTCAGATTCCCCGCCTCAGATTCCCTGCCTCAGATTCCCTGCCTCTGATTCCCTGCCTCTGATTCCCTGCCTCTCATTCCCTGCCTCTGATTCCGAGCCTCTGATTCCACGCCTCTCTTTCCGTATCTCTGATTCCCCGCCTCTGATTCCCTGCCTCTGATACCCTGCCTCTCTTTGCCTGCCTCTATTTCGGTGCCACTTTCTCTGCATCTAGTTTCCCACATCTCATTTGCCCCCTCTGATTACCCGCCTCTGATTCCATGCCTCTGATTCCCCGCCTCTGATTCCCCGCCTCTGATTCCCTGCCTCTGATTCCCCACCTCTGATTCCCTGCCTCAGATTCCCTGCCTCAGATTCCCTGCCTCAGATTCCCTGCCTCAGATTCCCTGCCTCTGATTCCCCGCCTCTGATTCCCCGCCTCATATTCCCCGCCTCTGATTCCCCGCCTCTGATTCCCCGCCTCTGATTCCCTGCCTCTGTTTCCCCGCCTCTGATTCCCCGCCTCTGATTCCCCGCCTCAGATTTCCCGGCTCTGATTCCCTGCCTAAGATTCCCTGCCTGAGATTCCCCACCTCAGATTCCCTGCCTCAGATTCCCCGCCTCAGATTCCCCGCCTCAGATTCCCCGCCTCAGATTCCCCATCTCAGATTACCCGCCTCAAATTCCCCTCCTCAGATTCCCCGCCTCAGATTCCCTGCCTCAGATTCCCTGCCTCTGATTGCCTTCCTCTGATTCCCTGCCTCTGATTCCCTGCCTCTGATTCCCTGCCTCTGATTCCCTGCCTCTGATTCCCTGCCTCTCATTCCCTGCCTCTGATTCCGCACCTCTGATTCCACGCCTCTCTTTCCGTGTCTCTGATTCCCCGCCTCTGATTCCCTGCCTCTGATACCCTGCCTCTCTTTGCCTGCCTCTATTTCGGTGCCTCATTCTCTGCATCTAGTTTCCCACATCTCATTTGCCCCCACTGATAAACCGCCTCTGATTCCATGCCTCTGATTCCCCGCCTCTGATTCCCCGCCTCTGATTCCCCGCCTCTGATTCCCTGCCTCAGATTCCCCGCCTCTGATTCCCCGCCTCTGATTCCCCGCCTCTGATTCCCCGCCTGTGATTCCCCGCCTCAGATTCCCCGGCTCTGATTCCCTGCCTGAGATTCCCTGCCTCAGATACCCCGCCTCAGATTCCCCGCCTCAGATTCCCCGCCTCAGATTCCCCGCCTCAGATTCCCCGCCTCAGATTCCCCGCCTCAGATTCCCCGCCTCAGATTCCCCTCCTCAGATTCCCCGCCTCAGATACCCCGCCTCAGATTCCCCGCCTCAGATTCCCCGCCTCAGATTCCCCGCCTCAGATTCCCCGCCTCAGATTCCCCGCCTCAGATTCCCTGCATCAGATTCCCTGCCTCTGATTGCCTGCCTCTGATTCCCTGCCTCTGATTCCCTGCCTCTCATTCCCTGCCTCTGATTCCGAGCCTCTGATTCCACGCCTCTCTTTCCGTATCTCTGATTCCCCGCCTCTGATTCCCTGCCTCTGATACCCTGCCTCTCTTTGCCTGCCTCTATTTCGGTGCCACTTTCTCTGCATCTAGTTTCCCACATCTCATTTGCCCCCTCTGATTACCCGCCTCTGATTCCATGCCTCTGATTCCCCGCCTGTGATTCCCCGCCTCTGATTCCCTGCCTCAGATTCCCTGCCTCAGATTCCCTGCCTCAGATTCCCTGCCTCAGATTCCCTGCCTCAGATTCCCCGCCTCTGATTCCCCGCCTCTTATTCCCCGCCTCTGATTCCCCGCCTCTGATTCCCCGCCTCTGATTCCCTGCCTCTGTTTCCCCGCCTCTGATTCCCCGCCTCTGATTCCCCGCCTCAGATTTCCCGGCTCTGATTCCCTGCCTGAGATTCCCTGCCTGAGATTCCCCACCTCAGATTCCCTGCCTCAGATTCCACACCTCAGATTCCCCGCCTCAGATTCCCCACCTCAGATTCCCCATCTCAGATTCCCCACCTCAAATTCCCCGCCTCAGATTCCCCGCCTCAGATTCCCTGCCTCAGATTCCCTGCCTCTGATTGCCTTCCTCTGATTCCCTGGCTCTGATTCCCTGCCTCTGATTCCCTGCCTCTGATTCCCTGCCTCTCATTCCCTGCCTCTGATTCCGCACCTCTGATTCCACTCCTCTCTTTCCGTGTCTCTGATTCCCCGCCTCTGATTCCCCGCCTCTGATTCCCTGCCTCTGATACCCTGCCTCTCTTTGCCTGCCTCTATTTCGGTGCCTCATTCTCTGCATCTAGTTTCCCACATCTCATTTGCCCCCACTGATAAACCGCCTCTGATTCCATGCCTCTGATTCCTCGCCTCTGATTCCCCGCCTCTGATTCCCCGCCTCTGATTCCCTGCCTCAGATTCCCCGCCTCTGATTCCCCGCCTCTGATTCCCCGCCTCTGATTCCCCGCCTCAGATTTCCCGGCTCTGATTCCCTGCCTGAGATTCCCCGCCTCAGATTAAACGCCTCAGATTCCCCGCCTCAGATTCCCCGCCTCAGATTCCCCGCCTCAGATTCCCCGCCTCAGATTCCCCGCCTCAGATTCCCCGCATCAGGTTCCCCGCCTCAAATTCCCCGCCTCAGATTCCCCGCCTCTGATTCCACGCCTCTGATTCCCCGCCTCTGATTCCAGGCCTCTTATTCCCCGCCTCTGATTCCCCACCTCTGATTGCCTGCCACTGATTGCCCGCCTCTGATTCCCTGCCTCTGATTCCCCGCCTCTGATTCCCCACCTCTGTCTGTATGCCTCTCTTTCGCCTCCACTCTTTCCCCTCCACTCTTTCCGTGCCTGTCTTTCCCTCCCTCAATTTCAACAACACTGTTTGATCTGTTTTGTGTACCTCATTTTAAACACACAAGTTCCAACCACTATGTTTTGCCCGCCTATTTCCCCGCCTCTATTTATCCACCTATGTTTAACTGCCTCTGTTTACCCGCCTGTTTCCCCGCCTCTGATTCCCCACCTTTCATTCCCCGCCTCTCTTTCCCTGCCTCTATTTCTGCGCCTCTTTCTCTGCCTCTCTTTCCCCACATCTCTTTTCCTCCCGCTGATTCCCCGCCTCTGATTCCCCGCCTCTGATTCCCTGCCTCTGATTCCCCGCCTCTGATTCCCTGCCTCAGATTCCCTGCCTCAGATTCCCTGCCTCAGATTCCCTGCCTCTGATTCCCCACCTCTGATTCCCCGCCTCTTATTCCCCGCCTCTGATTCCCCGCCTCAGATTCCCCGCCTCAGATTCACCGCCTCAGATTCCCCGCCTCAGATTCCCCGGCTCTGATTCCCTGCCTGAGATTCCATGCCTCAGAATCCCCGCCTCAGATTCACTGCCTCAGATTCCCCGCCTCAGATTCCCCGCCTCAGATTCCCCGGCTCTGATTCCCTGCCTGAGATTCCATGCCTCAGAATCCCCGCCTCAGATTCCCTGCCTCAGATTCCCCACCTCAGATTCCCTGCCTCTGTTTCCCCGCCTCTGATTCCCCGCCTCTCATTCCCCGCCTCAGATTCCCCGGCTCTGATTCCCTGCCTGAGATTCCCTGCCTCACATACCCCGCCTCAGATTCCCCGCCTCAGATTCCCCGCCTCAGATTCCCCGCCTCAGATTCCCCGCCTCAGATTCCCCGCCTCAGATTCCCCGCCTCAGATTCCCCGCCTCAGATTCCCCACCTCAGATTCCCCGCCTCAGATTCTCCGCCTCAGATTCCCCGCCTCAGATTCCCCGCCTCAGATTCCCCGCCTCAGATTCCCTGCCTCAGATTCCCTGCCTCTGATGCCTGCCTCTGATTCCCTGCCTCTGATTCCCTGCCTCTGATTCCCTGCCTCTTATTCCCTGCCTCTGATTCCCTGCCTCTGATTCCCTGCCTCTGATTCCGAGCCTCTGATTCCACGCCTCTCTTTCCGTATCTCTGATTCCCCGCCTCTGATTCCCTGCCTCTGATACCCTGCCTCTCTTTGCCTGCCTCTATTTCTGTGCCTCTTTCTCTGCATCTAGTTTCCCACATCTCATTTTCCCCCTCTGATAACCCGCCTCTGATTCCATGCATCTGATTCCCCGCCTCTGATTCCCCGCCTCTGATTCCCTGCCTCAGATTCCCTGCCTCAGATTCCCTGCCTCAGATTCCCTGCCTCTGATTCCCCGCCTCTGATTCCCCGCCTCTTATTCCCCGCCTCTGATTCCCCGCCTCTGATTCCCCGCCTCTGATTCCCTGCCTCTGTTTCCCCGCCTCTGATTCCCCGCCTCTGATTCCCCGCCTCATATTTCCTGGCTCTGATTCCCTACCTGAGATTGCCTGCCTGAGATTCCCCGCCTCAGATTCCCTGCCTCAGATTCCCCGCCTCAGATTCCCTGCCTCAGATTCCCTGCCTCTGATTCCCCACCTCTGATTCCCTGCCTCAGATTCCCCGGCTCTGATTCCCTGCATCAGATTCCCTGCCTCAGATTCCCTGCCTCTGATTCCCCGCCTCTGATTGCCTGCCTCTGATTCCCCGCCTCTGATTCCCTGCCTCAGATTCCCTGCCTCAGATTCCCTGCCTCAGATTCCCTGCCTCTGATTCCCCACCTTTGATTCCCCAGCTCTTATTCCCCGCCTCTGATTCCCCACCTCTGATTCCGCGCCTCTGATTCCCTGCCTCTGTTTCCCCGCCTCTGATTCCCCGCCTCAGATTCCCCGGCTCTGATTCCCTGCCTGAGATTCCCTGCCTCAGATACCCCGCCTCAGATTCCCCGCCTCAGATTCCCCGCCTCAGATTCCCCGCCTCAGATTCCCCGCCTTAGATTCCCCGCCTCAGATTCCCCTCCTCAGATTCCCCGCCTCAGATTCCCCGCCTCAGATTCCCCGCCTCAGATTCCTCGCCTCAGATTCCCCGCCTCAGATTCCCCGCCTCAGATTCCCCGCCTCAGATTCCCTGCATCAGATTCCCTGCCTCTGATTGCCTGCCTCTGATTCCCTGCCTCTGATTCCCTGCCTCTCATTCCCTGCCTCTGATTCCGAGCCTCTGATTCCACGCCTCTCTTTCCATATCTATGATTCCCCGCCTCTGATTCCCTGCCTCTGATACCCTGCCTCTCTTTGCCTGCCTATATTTCGGTGCCACTTTCTCTGCATCTAGTTTCCCACATCTCATTTGCCCCCTCTGATTACACGCCTCTGATTCCATGCCTCTGATTCCCCGCCTCTGATTCCCCGCCTCTGATTCCCTGCCTCTGATTCCCCACCTCTGATTCCCTGCCTCAGATTCCCTGCCTCAGATTCCCTGCCTCAGATTCCCTGCCTCAGATTCCCTGCCTCTGATTCCCCGCCTCTGATTCACCGCCTCTTATTCCCCGCCTCTGATTCCCCGCCTCTGATTCCCCGCCTCTGATTCCCTGCCTCTGTTTCCCCGCCTCTGATTCCCCGCCTCTGATTCCCCGCCTCAGATTTCCCGGCTCTGATTCCCTGCCTGAGATTCCCTGCCTGAGATTCCCCACCTCAGATTCCCTGCCTCAGATTCCCCGCCTCAGATTCCCCGCCTCAGATTCACCGCCTCAGATTCCCCATCTCAGATTCCCCGCCTCAAATTCCCCGCCTCAGATTCCCCGCCTCAGATTCCCTGCCTCAGATTCCCTGCCTCTGATTGCCTTCCTCTGATTCCCTGCCTCTGATTCCCTGCCTCTGATTCCCTGCCTCTGATTCCCTGCCTCTCATTCCCTGCCTCTCATTCCCTGGCTCTGATTCCGCACCTCTGATTCCACGCCTCTCTTTCCGTGTCTCTGATTCCCCGCCTCTGATTCCCTGCCTCTGATACCCTGCCTCTCTTTGCCTGCCTCTATTTCGGTGCCTCATTCTCTGCATCTAGTTTCCCACATCTCATTTGCCCCCACTGATAACCCGCCTCTGATTCCATGCCTCTGATTCCCCGCCTCAGATTCCCCGCCTCTGATTCCCCGCCTCTGATTCCCCGCCTCTGATTCCCCGCCTCAGATTTCCCGGCTCTGATTCCCTGCCTGAGATTCCCCGCCTCAGATTAAACGCCTCAGATTCCCCGCCTCAGATTCCCCGCATCAGGTTCCCCGCCTCAGATTCCCCGCCTCAGATTCCCCGCCTCTGATTCCACGCCTCTGATTCCCCGCCTCTGATTCCAGGCCTCTTATTCCCCGCCTCTGATTCCCCACCTCTGATTGCCTGCCACTGATTGCCCGCCTCTGATTCCCCGCCTCTGATTCCCCGCCTCTGATTCCCCACCTCTGTCTGTATGCCTCTCTTTCGCCTCCGCTTTTTCCCCTACACTCTTTCCGTGCCTCTCTTTCCCTCCCTCAATTTCAACAACTCTGTTTGATCTGTTCTGTGTACCTCATTTTCAACACACAAGTTCCAACCACTATGTTTCACCCATCACTTTCCCCGCCTCTATTTTTCCGCCTATGTTTACCCGCCTCTGTTTATTCACCTGTTTCACCGCCTCTGATTCCCCGCCTCTGATTCCCCACCTCTGTCTCGACGCCTCTCTTTCGCCTCCACTCTTTCCCCTCCACTCTTTCCGTGCCTGTCTTTCCCTCCCTCAATTTCAACAACACTGTTTGATCTGTTTTGTGTACCTCATTTTAAACACACAAGTTCCAACCACTATGTTTTGCCCGCCTCTTTCCCCGCCTCTATTTATCCACCTATGTTTAACTGCCTCTGTTTACCCGCCTGTTTCCCCGCCTCTGATTCCCCACCTTTCATTCCCCGCCTCTCTTTCCCTGCCTCTATTTCTGCGCCTCTTTCTCTGCCTCTCTTTCCCCACATCTCTTTTCCTCCCGCTGATTCCCCGCCTCTGATTCCCCGCCTCTGATTCCCTGCCTCTGATTCCCCGCCTCTGATTCCCTGCCTCAGATTCCCTGCCTCAGATTCCCTGCCTCAGATTCCCTGCCTCTGATTCCCCACCTCTGATTCCCCGCCTCTTATTCCCCACCTCTGATTCCCCGCCTCAGATTCCCCGCCTCAGATTCCCCGCCTCAGATTCCCCGCCTCAGATTCCCCGGCTCTGATTCCCTGCCTGAGATTCCATGCCTCAGAATCCCCGCCTCAGATTCCCTGCCTCAGATTCCCCGCCTCAGATTCCCCGCCTCAGATTCCCCGGCTCTGATTCCCTGCCTGAGATTCCATGCCTCAGAATCCCCGCCTCAGATTCCCTGCCTCAGATTCCCCACCTCAGATTCCCTGCCTCTGTTTCCCCGCCTCTGATTCCCCACCTCTGATTCCCCGCCTCAGATTCCCCGGCTCTGATTCCCTGCCTGAGATTCCCTGCCTCACATACCCCGCCTCAGATTCCCCGCCTCAGATTCCCCACCTCAGATTCCCCACCTCAGATTCCCCGCCTCAGATTCCCCGCCTCAGATTCCCCGCCTCAGATTTCCCGCCTCAGATTCCCCGCCTCAGATTCCCCGCCTCAGATTCTCCGCCTCAGATTCCCCGCCTCAGATTCCCCGCCTCAGATTCCCCGCCTCAGATTCCCTGCCTCAGATTCCCTGCCTCTGATGCCTGCCTCTGATTCCCTGCCTCTGATTCCCTGCCTCTGATTCCCTGCCTCTTATTCCCTGCCTCTGATTCCCTGCCTCTGATTCCCTGCCTCTGATACCCTGCCTCTCTTTGCCTGCCTCTATTTCGGTGCCTCTTTCTCTGCATCTAGTTTCCCACATCTCATTTTCCCCCTCTGATAACCCGCCTCTGATGCCATGCCTCTGAATCCCCGCCTCTGATTCCCCGCCTCTGATTCCCTGCCTCTGATTCCCCGCCTCTGATTCCCTGCCTCAGAATCCCTGCCTCAGATTCCCTGCCTCAGATTCCCTGCCTCAGATTCCCTGCCTCTGATTCCCCGCCTCTGATTCCCCGCCTCTTATTCCCCGCCTCTGATTCCCCGCCTCTGATTCCCCGCCTCTGATTCCCTGCCTCTGTTTCCCCGCCTCTGATTCCCCGCCTCTGATTCCCCGCATCAGATTTCCCGGCTCTAATTCCCTGCCTGAGATTCCCTGCCTGAGATTCCCCGCCTCAGATTCCCTGCCTCAGATTCCCCGCCTCAGATTCCCCGCCTCATATTCCCCGCCTCAGATTCCCCATCTCAGATTCCCCGCCTCAGATTCCCCGCCTCAGATTCCCCGCCTCAGATTCCCTGCCTCATATTCCCTGCCTCTGATTGCCTTCCTCTGATTCCCTGCCTCTGATTCCCTGCCTCTGATTTCCTGCCTCTGATTCCCTGCCTCTGATTCCCTGCCTCTAATTCCCCGCCTCAGATTCCCCGCCTCAGATTCCCCGCCTCAGATTCCCTGCCTCTCTTTCCGTGTCTCTGATTCCCCGCCTCTGATTCCCTGCATCTGATACCCTGCCTCTCTTTGCCTGCCTCTATTTCCGTGCCTCTTTCTCTGCATCTAGTTTCCCACATCTCATTTGCCCCCTCTGATAACCCGCCTCTGATTCCATGCCTCTGATTCCCCGCCTCTGATTCCCCGCCTCTGATTCCCCGCCTCTGATTCCCTGCCTCAGATTCCCTGCCTCAGATTCCTTGCCTCAGATTCCCTGCCTCTGATTCCCCGCCTCTGTTTCCCCACCTCTTATTCCCCGCCTCTGATTCCCCGCCTCTGATTCCCCGCCTCTGATTCCCTGCCTCTTTTTCCCTGCCTCTGATTCCCCGCCTCTGATTCCCCACCTCTTATTCCCCGCCTCTGATTCCCCGCCTCTGATTCCCCGCCTCTGATTCCCCGCCTCTGATTCCCTGCCTCTGTTTCCCCGCCTCTGATTCCCCGCGTCTGTTTCCCCGCCTCAGATTCCCCGGCTCTGATTCCCTGCCTGAGATTCCATGCCTCAGAATCCCCGCCTCAGATTCCCTGCCTCAGATTCCCCGCCTCTGATTCCCCGCCTCAGATTCCCCGCCTCAGATTCCCTGCCTCAGATACCCCGCCTCAGATTCCCCGCCTCAGATTCCCCGCCTCAGATTCCCCGCCTCAGATTCCCTGCCTCAGATTCCCCGCCTCAGATTCCCCGCCTCAGATTCCCCGCCTCAGATTCCCCGCCTCAGATTCCTTGCCTCAGATTCCCTGCCTCAGATTCCCCGCCTCAGATTCCCTGCCTCAGATTCCCTGCCTCTGATTGCCTTCCTCTGATTCCCTGCCTCTGATTCCCTGCCTATGATTCCCTGCCTCTGATTCCCTGCCTCTGATTCCCTGCCTCTCATTCCCTGCCTCTGATTCCGCACCTCTGATTCCACGCCTCTCTTTCCGTGTCTCTGATTCCCCGCCTCTGATTCCCTGCCTCTGATCCCCTGCCTCTCTTTGCCTGCCTCTATTTCGGTGCCTCTTTCTCTGCATCTAGTTTCCCACATCTCATTTGCCCCCACTGATAACCCGCCTCTGATTCCATGCCTCTGATTCCCCGCCTCTCATTCCCCGCCTCTGATTCCCCGCCTCTGATTCCCTGCCTCAGATTCCCTGCCTCAGATTCCTTGCCTCAGATTCCCTGCCTCTGATTCCCCGCCTCTGATTCCCCACCTTTTATTCCCCGCCTCTGATTCCCCGCCTCTGATTCCCTGCCTCTCATTCCCTGCCTCTGATTTCGCACCTCTGATTCCACGCCTCTCTTTCCGTGTCTCTGATTCCCCGCCTCTGATTCCCTGCCTCTGATCCCCTGACTCTCTTTGCCTGCCTCTATTTCCGTGCCTCTTTCTCTGCATCTAGTTTCCCACATCTCATTTGCCCCCTCTGATAACCCGCCTCTGATTCCATGCCTCTGATTCACTGCCTCAGATTCCCTGCCTCAGATACCCCGACACAGATTTACCACCTCAGATTCTCCGCCTCAGGTTCCCTGCCTCAGATTCCCTGCCTCAGATTCCCTGCCTCAGATTCCCTGCCTCAGATTCCCTGCCTCCGATTCCCCGCCTCTGATTCCCCGCCTCTGATTCCCCGCCTCTGATTCCCAGCCTCTGAATCCCCGCCTCTGAATCCCCGCCTCTGATTCCCCGCCTCTGTTTCCCCGCCTCTGATTCCCCGCCTCTGATTCCCCGCCTCTGATTCCACGCCTCTGATTCCCCGCCTCTGATTCCAGGCCTCTTATTCCCCGCCTCTGATTCCCCACCTCTGATTGCCTGCCACTGATTGCCCACCTCTGATTCCCCGCCTCTGATTCACCGCCTCTGATTTCCGCCTCTTATTCCCCGCCTCTGATTCCCCACCTCTGTCTGTATGCCTCTCTTTCGCCTCCGCTTTTTCCCCTACACTCTTTCCGCGCCTCTCTTTCCCTCCCTCAATTTCAACAACTCTGTTTGATCTGTTCTCTGTACCTCATTTTCAACACACAAGTTCCAACCACTATGTTTCAACCATCACTTTCCCCGCCTCTATTTTTCCGCCTATGTTTACCCGCCTCTGTTTATTCACCTGTTTCACCGCCTCTGATTCCCCGCCTCTGATTCCCCACCTCTGTCTCGACGCCTCTCTTTCGCCTCCACTCTTTCCCCTCCACTCTTTCCGTGTCTGTCTTTCCCTCCCTCAATTTCAACAACACTGTTTGATCTGTTTTGTGTACCTCATTTTAAACACACAAGTTCCAACCACTATGTTTTGCCCGCCTCTTTCCCCGCCTCTATTTATCCACCTATGTTTAACTGCCTCTGTTTACCCGCCTGTTTCCCCGCCTCTGATTCCCCACCTTTCATTCCCCGCCTCTCTTTCCCTGCCTCTATTTCCGCGCCTCTTTCTCTGCCTCTCTTTCCCCACATCTCTTTTCCTCCCGCTGATTCCCCGCCTCTGATTCCCCGCCTCTGATTCCCTGCCTCTGATGCCCCGCCTCTGATTCCCCGCCTCTGATTCCCCACCTCTGTCTGTATGCCTCTCTTTCGCCTCCGCTTTTTCCCCTACACTCTTTCCGCGCCTCTCTTTCCCTCCCTCAATTTCAACAACTCTGTTTGATCTGTTCTGTGTACCTCATTTTCAACACACAAGTTCCAACCACTATGTTTCACCCATCACTTTCCCCGCCTCTATTTTTCCGCCTATGTTTACCCGCCTCAGTTTACACACCTGTTTCACCGCCTCTGATTCCACGCCTCTGATTCCCCACCTCTGTCTCGACGCCTCTCTTTCGCCTCCACTCTTTCCCCTCCACTCTTTCCATGTCTGTCTTTCCCTCCCTCAATTTCAACAACACTGTTTGATCTGTTTTGTGTACCTCATTTAAAACACACAAGTTCCAACCACTATGTTTTGCCCGCCTCTTTCCCCGCCTCTATTTATCCACCTATGTTTAACTGCCTCTGTTTACCCGCCTGTTTCCCCGCCTCTGATTCCCCACCTTTCATTCCCCGCCTCTCTTTCCCTGCCTCTATTTCCGCGCCTCTTTCTCTGCCTCTCTTTCCCCACATCTCTTTTCCTCCCGCTGATTCCCCGCCTCTGATTCCCCACCTCTGATTCCCTGCCTCTGATGCCCCGCCTCTGATTCCCTGCCTCAGATTCCCTGCCTCAGATTCCCTGCCTCAGATTCCCTGCCTCTGATTCCCCGCCTCTGATTCCCCGCCTCTTATTCCCCGCCTCTGATTCCCCGCCTCTGATTCCCCGCCTCTGATTCCCTGCCTCAGATTCCCCGGCTCTGATTCCCTGCATCAGATTCCCTGCCTCAGATTCCCTGCCTCTGATTCCCAGCCTCTGATTCCCTGCCTCTGATTCCCCGCCTCTGATTCCCTGCATCAGATTCCCTGCCTCAGATTCCCTGCCTCAGATTCCCCGCCTCTGATTCCCCGCCTTTGATTCCCCGCCTCTTATTCCCCGCCTCTGATTCCCCGCCTCTGAATCCCGGCCTCTGATTCCCTGTCTCTGTTTCCCCGCCTCTGGTTCCCCGCCTCTGATTCCCCGCCTCAGATTTCCCGGCTCTGATTCCCTGCCTGAGATTCCCCGCCTCAGATTAAACGCCTCAGATTCCCCGCCTCAGATTCCCCGCCTCAGATTCCCCGCCTCAGATTCCCCGCCTCAGATTCCCCGCCTCAGATTCCCCGCATCAGGTTCCCCGCCTCAGATTCCCCGCCTCAGATTCCCCGCCTCAGATTCCCCGCCTCAGATTCCCTGCCTTAGATTCCCTGCCTCTGATTGCCTGCCTCTGATACCCTGCCTCTGATTCCCTGCCTCTGAATCACTGCCTCTGATTCCCTGCCTCTGATTCCCTGCCTCTGATTCCCTGCCTCTGATTCCGCGCCTCTGATTCCACGCCTCTCTTTCCGTATCTCTGATTCCCCGCCTCTGATTCCCTGCCTCTGATACCCTGCCTCTCTTTGCCTGCCTCTATTTCGGTGCCTCTTTCTCTGCATCTAGTTTCCCACATCTCATTTGCCCCCTCTGATAACCCGCCTCTGATTCCATGCCTCTGATTCCGCGCCTCTGATTCCCTGCCTCTGTTTCCCCGCCTCTGATTCCCCGCCTCTGATTCCCCGCCTCAGATTCCCCGGCTCTGATTCCCTGCCTGAGATTCCCTGCCTCAGATACCCCGCCTCAGATTCCCCGCCTCAGATTCCCAGCCTCAGATTCCCCGCCTCAGATTCCCCTCCTCAGATTCCCCGCCTCAGATTCCCCGCCTCAGATTCCCCGCCTCAGATTCCTCGCCTCAGATTCCCCGCCTCAGATTCCCCGCCTCAGATTCCCCGCCTCAGATTCCCTGCATCAGATTCCCTGCCTCTGATTGCCTGCCTCTGATTCCCTGCCTCTGATTCCCTGCCTCTCATTCCCTGCCTCTGATTCCGAGCCTCTGATTCCACGCCTCTCTTTCCATATCTATGATTCCCCGCCTCTGATTCCCTGCCTCTGATACCCTGCCTCTCTTTGCCTGCCTATATTTCGGTGCCACTTTCTCTGCATCTAGTTTCCCACATCTCATTTGCCCCCTCTGATTACACGCCTCTGATTCCATGCCTCTGATTCCCCGCCTCTGATTCCCCGCCTCTGATTCCCTGCCTCTGATTCCCCACCTCTTATTCCCTGCCTCAGATTCCCTGCCTCAGATTCCCTGCCTCAGATTCCCTGCCTCAGATTCCCTGCCTCTGATTCCCCGCCTCTGATTCACCGCCTCTTATTCCCCGCCTCTGATTCCCCGCCTCTGATTCCCCGCCTCTGATTCCCTGCCTCTGTTTCCCCGCCTCTGATTCCCCGCCTCTGATTCCCCGCCTCAGATTTCCCGGCTCTGATTCCCTGCCTGAGATTCCCTGCCTGAGATTCCCCACCTCAGATTCCCTGCCTCAGATTCCCCGCCTCAGATTCCCCGCCTCATATTCCCCGCCTCAGATTCCCCATCTCAGATTCCCCGCCTCAGATTCCCCGCCTCAGATTCCCCGCCTCAGATTCCCTGCCTCATATTCCCTGCCTCTGATTGCCTTCCTCTGATTCCCTGCCTCTGATTCCCTGCCTCTGATTTCCTGCCTCTGATTCCCTGCCTCTGATTCCCTGCCTCTAATTCCCCGCCTCAGATTCCCCGCCTCAGATTCCCCGCCTCAGATTCCCTGCCTCTCTTTCCGTGTCTCTGATTCCCCGCCTCTGATTCCCTGCATCTGATACCCTGCCTCTCTTTGCCTGCCTCTATTTCCGTGCCTCTTTCTCTGCATCTAGTTTCCCACATCTCATTTGCCCCCTCTGATAACCCGCCTCTGATTCCATGCCTCTGATTCCCCGCCTCTGATTCCCCGCCTCTGATTCCCCGCCTCTGATTCCCTGCCTCAGATTCCCTGCCTCAGATTCCTTGCCTCAGATTCCCTGCCTCTGATTCCCCGCCTCTGTTTCCCCACCTCTTATTCCCCGCCTCTGATTCCCCGCCTCTGATTCCCCGCCTCTGATTCCCTGCCTCTTTTTCCCTGCCTCTGATTCCCCGCCTCTGATTCCCCACCTCTTATTCCCCGCCTCTGATTCCCCGCCTCTGATTCCCCGCCTCTGATTCCCTGCCTCTGTTTCCCCGCCTCTGATTCCCCGCGTCTGTTTCCCCGCCTCAGATTCCCCGGCTCTGATTCCCTGCCTGAGATTCCATGCCTCAGAATCCCCGCCTCAGATTCCCTGCCTCAGATTCCCCGCCTCTGATTCCCCGCCTCAGATTCCCCGCCTCAGATTCCCTGCCTCAGATTCCCCGCCTCAGATTCCCCGCCTCAGATTCCCCGCCTCAGATTCCCCGCCTCAGAT
The DNA here is from genome assembly GCF_036971445.1 of Narcine bancroftii. Lineage (NCBI taxonomy): Eukaryota > Metazoa > Chordata > Chondrichthyes > Torpediniformes > Narcinidae > Narcine > Narcine bancroftii. The sequence continues at coordinate 91,636,534 of NC_091481.1, forward strand.
TCCCTGCCTCAGATTCCCCGCCTCAGATTCCCCGCCTCAGATTCCCCGCCTCAGATTCCCCGCCTCAGATTCCTTGCCTCAGATTCCCTGCCTCAGATTCCCCGCCTCAGATTCCCTGCCTCAGATTCCCTGCCTCTGATTGCCTTCCTCTGATTCCCTGCCTCTGATTCCCTGCCTATGATTCCCTGCCTCTGATTCCCTGCCTCTGATTCCCTGCCTCTCATTCCCTGCCTCTGATTCCGCACCTCTGATTCCACGCCTCTCTTTCCGTGTCTCTGATTCCCCGCCTCTGATTCCCTGCCTCTGATCCCCTGCCTCTCTTTGCCTGCCTCTATTTCGGTGCCTCTTTCTCTGCATCTAGTTTCCCACATCTCATTTGCCCCCTCTGATAACCCGCCTCTGATTCCATGCCTCTGATTCCCCGCCTCTCATTCCCCGCCTCTGATTCCCCGCCTCTGATTCCCTGCCTCAGATTCCCTGCCTCAGATTCCTTGCCTCAGATTCCCTGCCTCTGATTCCCCGCCTCTGATTCCCCACCTTTTATTCCCCGCCTCTGATTCCCCGCCTCTGATTCCCTGCCTCTCATTCCCTGCCTCTGATTTCGCACCTCTGATTCCACGCCTCTCTTTCCGTGTCTCTGATTCCCCGCCTCTGATTCCCTGCCTCTGATCCCCTGACTCTCTTTGCCTGCCTCTATTTCCGTGCCTCTTTCTCTGCATCTAGTTTCCCACATCTCATTTGCCCCCTCTGATAACCCGCCTCTGATTCCATGCCTCTGATTCACTGCCTCAGATTCCCTGCCTCAGATACCCCGACACAGATTTACCACCTCAGATTCTCCGCCTCAGGTTCCCTGCCTCAGATTCCCTGCCTCAGATTCCCTGCCTCAGATTCCCTGCCTCAGATTCCCTGCCTCCGATTCCCCGCCTCTGATTCCCCGCCTCTGATTCCCCGCCTCTGATTCCCAGCCTCTGAATCCCCGCCTCTGAATCCCCGCCTCTGATTCCCCGCCTCTGTTTCCCCGCCTCTGATTCCCCGCCTCTGATTCCCCGCCCCTGATTCCACGCCTCTGATTCCCCGCCTCTGATTCCAGGCCTCTTATTCCCCGCCTCTGATTCCCCACCTCTGATTGCCTGCCACTGATTGCCCACCTCTGATTCCCCGCCTCTGATTCACCGCCTCTGATTTCCGCCTCTTATTCCCCGCCTCTGATTCCCCACCTCTGTCTGTATGCCTCTCTTTCGCCTCCGCTTTTTCCCCTACACTCTCTCCGCGCCTCTCTTTCCCTCCCTCAATTTCAACAACTCTGTTTGATCTGTTCTCTGTACCTCATTTTCAACACACAAGTTCCAACCACTATGTTTCAACCATCACTTTCCCCGCCTCTATTTTTCCGCCTATGTTTACCCGCCTCTGTTTATTCACCTGTTTCACCGCCTCTGATTCCCCGCCTCTGATTCCCCACCTCTGTCTCGACGCCTCTCTTTCGCCTCCACTCTTTCCCCTCCACTCTTTCCGTGTCTGTCTTTCCCTCCCTCAATTTCAACAACACTGTTTGATCTGTTTTGTGTACCTCATTTTAAACACACAAGTTCCAACCACTATGTTTTGCCCGCCTCTTTCCCCGCCTCTATTTATCCACCTATGTTTAACTGCCTCTGTTTACCCGCCTGTTTCCCCGCCTCTGATTCCCCACCTTTCATTCCCCGCCTCTCTTTCCCTGCCTCTATTTCCGCGCCTCTTTCTCTGCCTCTCTTTCCCCACATCTCTTTTCCTCCCGCTGATTCCCCGCCTCTGATTCCCCGCCTCTGATTCCCTGCCTCTGATGCCCCGCCTCTGATTCCCCGCCTCTGATTCCCCACCTCTGTCTGTATGCCTCTCTTTCGCCTCCGCTTTTTCCCCTACACTCTTTCCGCGCCTCTCTTTCCCTCCCTCAATTTCAACAACTCTGTTTGATCTGTTCTGTGTACCTCATTTTCAACACACAAGTTCCAACCACTATGTTTCACCCATCACTTTCCCCGCCTCTATTTTTCCGCCTATGTTTACCCGCCTCAGTTTACACACCTGTTTCACCGCCTCTGATTCCACGCCTCTGATTCCCCACCTCTGTCTCGACGCCTCTCTTTCGCCTCCACTCTTTCCCCTCCACTCTTTCCATGTCTGTCTTTCCCTCCCTCAATTTCAACAACACTGTTTGATCTGTTTTGTGTACCTCATTTAAAACACACAAGTTCCAACCACTATGTTTTGCCCGCCTCTTTCCCCGCCTCTATTTATCCACCTATGTTTAACTGCCTCTGTTTACCCGCCTGTTTCCCCGCCTCTGATTCCCCACCTTTCATTCCCCGCCTCTCTTTCCCTGCCTCTATTTCCGCGCCTCTTTCTCTGCCTCTCTTTCCCCACATCTCTTTTCCTCCCGCTGATTCCCCGCCTCTGATTCCCCACCTCTGATTCCCTGCCTCTGATGCCCCGCCTCTGATTCCCTGCCTCAGATTCCCTGCCTCAGATTCCCTGCCTCAGATTCCCTGCCTCTGATTCCCCGCCTCTGATTCCCCGCCTCTTATTCCCCGCCTCTGATTCCCCGCCTCTGATTCCCCGCCTCTGATTCCCTGCCTCAGATTCCCCGGCTCTGATTCCCTGCATCAGATTCCCTGCCTCAGATTCCCTGCCTCTGATTCCCAGCCTCTGATTCCCTGCCTCTGATTCCCCGCCTCTGATTCCCTGCATCAGATTCCCTGCCTCAGATTCCCTGCCTCAGATTCCCCGCCTCTGATTCCCCGCCTTTGATTCCCCGCCTCTTATTCCCCGCCTCTGATTCCCCGCCTCTGAATCCCGGCCTCTGATTCCCTGTCTCTGTTTCCCCGCCTCTGGTTCCCCGCCTCTGATTCCCCGCCTCAGATTTCCCGGCTCTGATTCCCTGCCTGAGATTCCCCGCCTCAGATTAAACGCCTCAGATTCCCCGCCTCAGATTCCCCGCCTCAGATTCCCCGCCTCAGATTCCCCGCCTCAGATTCCCCGCATCAGGTTCCCCGCCTCAGATTCCCCGCCTCAGATTCCCCACCTCAGATTCCCCGCCTCAGATTCCCTGCCTTAGATTCCCTGCCTCTGATTGCCTGCCTCTGATACCCTGCCTCTGATTCCCTGCCTCTGAATCACTGCCTCTGATTCCCTGCCTCTGATTCCCTGCCTCTGATTCCCTGCCTCTGATTCCGCGCCTCTGATTCCACGCCTCTCTTTCCGTATCTCTGATTCCCCGCCTCTGATTCCCTGCCTCTGATACCCTGCCTCTCTTTGCCTGCCTCTATTTCGGTGCCTCTTTCTCTGCATCTAGTTTCCCACATCTCATTTGCCCCCTCTGATAACCCGCCTCTGATTCCATGCCTCTGATTCCCCGCCTTTGATTCCCCACCTCTGATTCCCTGCCTTTGATTCCCCGCCTCTGATTCCCTGCCTCAGATTCCCTGCCTCAGATTCCCTGCCTCAGATTCCCTGCCTCAGATTCCCTGCCTCTGATTCCCCGCCTCTGATTCCCCGCCTCTGATTCCCTGCCTCTGTTTCCCCGCCTCTGATTCCCCGCCTCTGATTCCCCGCCTCAGATTTCCCGGCTCTGATTCCCTGCCTGAGATTCCCTGCCTGAGATTCCCCGCATCAGATTCCCTGCCTCAGATTCCCCGCCTCGGATTCCCCTCCTCAGATTCCCCGCCTCAGGTTCCCCGTCTCAGATTCCCCGCCTCAGATTCCCCGCCTCAGATTCCCCGCCTCAGATTCCCTGCCTCAGATTCCCTGCCTCTGATTGCCTTCCTCTGATTCCCTGCCTCTGATTCCCTGCCTCTGATTCCCTGCCTCTGATTCCCTGCCTCTGATTCCCTGCCTCTGATTCCCTGCCTCTGATTCCGCACCTCTGATTCCACGCCTCTCTGACCGTGTCTCCGATTCCCCGCCTCTGATTCCCTGCCTCTGATACCCTGCCTCTCTTTGCCTGCCTCTATTTCAGTGCCTCTTCCTCTGCATCTAGTTTCCCACATCTCATTTGCCCCCTCTGATAACCCACCTCTGATTCCATGCCTCTGATTCCCCGCCTCTGATTCCCCGCCTCTGATTCCCTGCCTCAGATTCCTTGCCTCAGATTCCTTGCCTCAGATTCCCTGCCTCTGATTCCCACCTCTGATACCCCGCCTCTTATTCCCTGCCTCTGATTCCCCGCCTCTGATTCCCCGCCTCTGATTCCCTGCCTCTGTTTCCCTGCCTCTGATTCCCCGCGTCTGATTCCCCGCCTCAGATTCCCCGGCTGTGATTCCCTGCCTGAGATTCCATGCCTCAGAATCCCCGCCTCAGATTCCCTGCCTCAGATTCCCCGCCTCAGATTCCCCGCCTCATATTCCCCGCCTCAGATTCCCTGCCTCAGATTCCCCGCCTCAGATTCCCCGCCTCAGATTCCCCGCCTCAGATTCCCCGCCTCAGATTCCCTGCGTCAGATTCCCTGCCTCAGATTCCCTGCCTCAGATTCCCTTCATCTGATTCCCTTCATTTGATTCCCTGCCTCTGATTCACTGCCTCTGATTCCCCGCCTCTGATTCCCTGCCTCTGATTCCCTGCCTCTGATTGCCTGCCTCTGATTCCATGCCTCTGATTCCCTGCCTCTGATTCCCTGCCTCTGATTCCGCGCCTCTGATTCCACGCCTCTCTTTCCTTGTCTCTGATTCCCCGCCTCTGATTCCCTGCCTCTGATACCCAGCCTCTCTTTGCCTGCCTCTATTTCCGTGCCTCCTTCTCTGCATCTAGTTTCCCACATCTCATTTGCCCCCTCTGATAACCCGCCTCTGATTCCATGCCTCTGATTCACTGCCTCAGATCCCCTGCCTCAGATACCCCGACTCAGATTTACCGCCTCAGATTCCCCGCCTCAGATTCCCTGCCTCAGATTCCCTGCCTCAGATTCCCTGCCTCAGATTCCCTGCCTCAGATTCCCTGCCTCAGATACCCTGCCTCCGATTCCCCGCCTCTGATTCCCCGCCTCTGATTCCCCGCCTCTGATTCCATGCCTCTGATTCCCCGCCTCTGATTCCAGGCCTCCTATTCCCCGCCTCTGATTCCCCACCTCTGATTGCCTGCCACTGATTGCCCGCCTCTGATTCCCCGCCTCTGATTCCCCGCCTCTGATTCCCCACCTCTGTCTGTATGCCTCTCTTTCACCTCCACTTTTTCCCTTACACTCTTTCCGCGCCTCTCTTTCCCTCCCTCAATTTCAACAACTCTGTTTGATCTGTTCTGTGTACCTCATTTTCAACACACAAGTTCCAACCACAATGTTTCACCCATCACTTTCCCCGCCTCTATTTTTCCGCCTATGTTTACCCGCCTCTGTTTATTCACCTGTTTCACCGCCTCTGATTCCCCGCCTCTGATTCCCCACCTCTGTCTCGACGCCTATCTTTCGCCTCCACTCTTTCCCCTCCACTCTTTCCGTGCCTGTCTTTCCCTCCCTCAATTTCAACAACACTGTTTGATCTGTTTTGTGTACCTCATTTTAAACACACAAGTTCCAACCACTATGTTTTGCCCGCCTCTTTCCCCGCCTCTATTTATCCACCTATGTTTAACTGCCTCTGTTTACCCGCCTGTTTCTCCGCCTCTGATTCCCCACCTTTCATTCCCCGCCTCTCTTTCCCTGCCTCTATTTCCGCGCCTCTTTCTCTGCCTCTCTTTCCCCACATCTCTTTTCCTCCCGCTGATTCCCCGCCTCTGATTCCCCGCCTCTGATTCCCTGCCTCTGATTCCCCGCCTCTGATTCCCTGCCTCAGATTCCCTGCCTCAGATTCCCTGCCTCAGATTCCATGCTTCTGATTCCCCGCCTCTGATTCCCCGCCTCTTATTCCCCGCCTCTGATTCCCCGCCTCTGATTCCCCGCCTCTGTTTCCCTGCCTCAGATTCCCCGGATCTGATTCCCTGCATCAGATTCCCTGCCTCAGATTCCCTGCCTCTGATTCCCCGCCTCTGATTCCCTGCCTCTGATTCCCCGCCTCTGATTCCCTGCCTTAGATTCCCTGCCTCAGATTCCCTGCCTCAGATTCCCCGCCTCTGATTCCCCGCCTTTGATTCCCCGCCTCTTATTCCCCGCCGCTGATTCCCCGCCTCTGATTCCCCGCCTCTGATTCCCTGCCTCTGTTTCCCCGCCTCTGATTCCCCGCCTCTGATTCCCCGCCTCAGATTCCCCGACTCTGATTCCCTGTCTGAGATTCCCTGCCTCAGATAACCCGCCTCAGATATCCCGCCTCAGATTCCCCGCCTCAGATTCCCCGCCTCAGATTCCCTGCCTCAGATTCCCCGCCTCAGATTCCCCGCCTCAGATTCCCCGCCTCAGATTCCCCGCCTCAGATTCCCCACCTCAGATTCCCCGCCTCAGATTCCCCGCCTCAGATTCTCCGCCTCAGATTCCCCGCCTCAGATTCCCCGCCTCAGATTCCCCGCCTCAGATTCCCTGCCTCAGATTCCCTGCCTCTGATTGCCTGCCACTGATTCCCTGCCTCTTATTGCCTGCCTCTGATTCCCTGCCTCTGATTCCCTGCCTCTGATTCCCTGCCTCTGATTCCGCACCTCTGATTCCATGCCTCTCTTTCCTTGTCTCTGATTCCCCGCCTCTGATTCCCTTCCTCTGATACCCTGCCTCTCTTTGCCTGCCTCTATTTCCGTGCCTCTTTCTCTGCATCTAGTTTCCCACATCTCATTTGCCCCCTCTGATAACACGCCTCAAATTCCCTGCCTCAGATACCCCGACTCAGATTTACCACCTCAGATTCCCCGCCTCAGATTCCCTGCCTCAGATTCCCTGCCTCAGATTCCCTGCCTCAGATTCCATGCCTCAGATTCCCTGCCTCAGATTCCCTGCCTCCGATTCCCCGCCTCTGATTCCCCGCCTCTGATTCCCCGCCTCTGATACCCAGCCTCTGAATCCCCGCCTCTGAATCCCCGCCTCTGATTCCCCGCCTCTGTTTCCCCGCCTCTGATTCCCCGCCTCTAATTCCCCGCCTCTGATTCCACGCCTCTAATTCCCCGCCTCTGATTCCAGGCCTCTTATTCCCCGCCTCTGATTCCCCACCTCTGATTGCCTGCCACTGATTGCCCGCCTCTGATTCCCCGCCTCTGATTCCCCGCCTCTGATTCCCCACCACTGTCTATATGCCTCTCTTTCGCCTCAGCTTTTTCCCCTACACTCTTTCCGCGCCTCTCTTTCCCTCCCTCAATTTCAACAACTCTGTTTGATCTGTTCTGTGTACCTCATTTTCAACACACAAGTTCCAACCACTATGTTTCACCCATCACTTTCCCCGCCTCTATTTTTCCGCCTATGTTTACCAGCCTCTGTTTATTCACCTGTTTCACCGCCTCTGATTCCCCGCCTCTGATTCCCCACCTCTGTCTCGACGCCTCTCTTTCGCCTCCACTCTTTCCCCTCCACTCTTTCCGTGCCTGTCTTTCCCTCCCTCAATTTCAACAACACTGTTTGATCTGTTTTGTGTACCTCATTTTAAACACACAAGTTCCAACCACTATGTTTTGCCCGCCTCTTTCCCCGCCTCTATTTATCCACCTATGTTTAACTGCCTCTGTTTACCCGCCTGTTTCCCCGCCTCTGATTCCCCACCTTTCATTCCCCGCCTCTCTTTCCCTGCCTCTATTTCCGCGCCTCTTTCTCTGCCTCTCTTTCCCCACATCTCTTTTCCTCCCGCTGATTCCCCGCCTCTGATTCCCTGCCTCTTATTCCCCGCCTCTGATTCCCCGCCTCTGATTCCCCGCCTCTGATTCCCTGCCTCAGATTCCCCGGCTCTGATTCCCTGCATCAGATTCCCTGCCTCAGATTCCCTGCCTCTGATTCCATGCCTCTGATTCCCTGCCTCTGATTCCCCGCTTCTGATTCCCTGCCTCAGATTCCCTGCCTCAGATTCCCTGCCTCAGATTCCCTGCCTCTGATTCCCCTCCTTTGATTCCCCGCCTCTTATTCCCCGCCTCTGATTCCCCGCCTCTGATTCCCCGCCTCTGATTCCCCGCCTCTGATTCCCTGCCTCTGTTTCCCCGCCTCTGATTCCCCGCCTCTGATTCCCCGCCTCAGATTCCCCGACTCTTATTCCCTGGCTGAGATTCCCTGCCTCAGATACCCCGCCTCAGATACCCCGCCTCAGATTCCCCGCCTCTGATTCCCTGCCTCTCTTTGCCTGCCTCTATTTCGGTGCCTCTTTCTCTGCATCTAGTTTCCCACATCTCATTTGCCCCCTCTGATAACCCGCCTCTGATTCCATGCCTCTGATTCCCCGCCTTTGATTCCCCACCTCTGATTCCTTGCCTTTGATTCCCCGCCTCTGATTCACTGCCTCAGATTCCCTGCCTCAGATTCCCTGCCTCAGATTCCCTGCCTCAGATTCCCTGCCTCTGATTCCCTGCCTCTGATTCCACGCCTCTTATTCCCCGCCTCTGATTCCCCGCCTCTGATTCCCCGCCTCTGATTCCCTGCCTCTGTTTCCCCGCCTCTGATTCCCCGCCTCTGATGCCCCGCCTCAGATTTCCCGGCTCTGATTCCCTGCCTGAGATTCCCTGCCTGAGATTCCCCGCATCAGATTCCCTGCCTCAGATTCCCCGCCTCAGATTCCCCGCCTCAGATTCCCCGCCTCAGATTCCCCGCCTCAGGTTCCCCGTCTCAGATTCCCCGCCTCAGATTCCCCGCCTCAGATTCCCCGCCTCAGATTCCCTGCCTCAGATTCCCTGCCTCTGATTGCCTTCAGCTGATTCCCTGCCTCTGATTCCCTGCCTCTGATTCCCTGCCTCTGATTCCCTGCCTCTGATTCCCTGCCTCTGATTCCCTGCCTCTGATTCCGCACCTCTGATTCCACGCCTCTCTGACCGTGTCTCTGATTCCCCGCCTCTGATTCCCTGCCTCTGATACCCTGCCTCTCTTTGCCTGCCTCTATTTCCGTGCCTCTTCCTCTGCATCTAGTTTCCCACATCTCATTTTCCCCCTCTGATAACCCACCTCTGATTCCATGCCTCTGATTCCCCGCCTCTGATTCCCCGCCTCTGATTCCCTGCCTCAGATTCCCTGCCTCAGATTCCTTGCCTCAGATTCCCTGCCTCTGATTCCCCGCCTCTGATACCCCGCCTCTTATTCCATGCCTCTGATTCCCCGCCTCTGATTCCCCGCCTCTGATTCTCTGCCTCTGTTTCCCTGCCTCTGATTCCCCGCGTCTGATTCCCCGCCTCAGATTCCCCGGATGTGATTCCCTGCCTGAGATTCCATGCCTCAGAATCCCCGCCTCAGATTCCCTGCCTCAGATTCCCCGCCTCAGATTCCCCGCCTCAGATTCCCCGCCTCAGATTCACTGCCTCAGATTCCCCGCCTCAGATTCCCCGCCTCAGATTCCCCGCCTCAGATTCCCTGCGTCAGATTCCCTGCCTCAGATTCCCTGCCTCAGATTCCCTTCATCTGATTCCCTTCATTTGATTCCCTGCCTCTGATTCCCTGCCTCTGATTCCCCGCCTCTGATTCCCTGCCTCTGATTCCCTGCCTCTGATTGCCTGCCTCTGATTCCCTGCCTCTGATTCCCTGCCTCTGATTCCCTTCCTCTGATTCCTCGCCTCTGATTCCACGCCTCTCTTTCCTTGTCTCTGATTCCCCGCCTCTGATTCCCTGCCTCTGATACCCAGCCTCTCTTTGCCTGCCTCTATTTCCGTGCCTCTTTCTCTGCATCTAGTTTCCCACATCTCATTTGCCCCCTCTGATAACCCGCCTCTGATTCCATGCCTCTGATTCACTGCCTCAGATCCCCTGACTCAGATACCCCGACTCAGATTTACCGCCTCAGATTCCCCGCCTCAGATTCCCTGCCTCAGATTCCCTTCCTCAGATTCCCTGCCTCAGATTCCCTGCCTCAGATTCCCTGCCTCCGATTCCCCGCCTCTGATTCCCCGCCTCTGATTCCCCGCCTCTGATTCCCAGCCTCTGAATCCTCGCCTCTGAATCCCCGCCTCTGATTCCCCGCCTCTGTTTCCCCGCCTCTGATTCCCCGCCTCTGATTCCCCGCCTCTGATTCCATGCCTCTGATTCCCCGCCTCTGATTCCAGGCCTCCTATTCCCCGCCTCTGATTCCCCACCTCTGATTGCCTGCCACTGATTGCCCGCCCCTGATTCCCTGCCTCTGATTCCCCGCCTCTGATTCCCCGCCTCTGATTCCCCGCCTCAGATTTCCCGGCTCTGATTCCCTGCCTGAGATTCCCTGCCTGAGATTCCCCGCATCAGATTCCCTGCCTCAGATTCCCCGCCTCAGATTCCCCGCCTCAGATTCCCCGCCTCAGATTCCCCGCCTCAGGTTCCCCGTCTCAGATTCCCCGCCTCAGATTCCCCGCCTCAGATTCCCCGCCTCAGATTCCCTGCCTCAGATTCCCTGCCTCTGATTGCCTTCAGCTGATTCCCTGCCTCTGATTCCCTGCCTCTGATTCCCTGCCTCTGATTCCGCACCTCTGATTCCACGCCTCTCTGACCGTGTCTCTGATTCCCCGCCTCTGATTCCCTGCCTCTGATACCCTGCCTCTCTTTGCCTGCCTCTATTTCCGTGCCTCTTCCTCTGCATCTAGTTTCCCACATCTCATTTGCCCCCTCTGATAACCCACCTCTGATTCCATGCCTCTGATTCCCCGCCTCTGATTCCCCGCCTCTGATTCCCTGCCTCAGATTCCCTGCCTCAGATTCCTTGCCTCAGATTCCCTGCCTCTGATTCCCCGCCTCTGATACCCCGCCTCTTATTCCCTGCCTCTGATTCCCCGCCTCTGATTCCCCGCCTCTGATTCTCTGCCTCTGTTTCCCTGCCTCTGATTCCCCGCGTCTGATTCCCCGCCTCAGATTCCCCGGCTGTGATTCCCTGCCTGAGATTCCATGCCTCAGAATCCCCGCCTCAGATTCCCTGCCTCAGATTCCCCGCCTCAGATTCCCCGCCTCAGATTCCCCGCCTCAGATTCACTGCCTCAGATTCCCCGCCTCAGATTCCCCGCCTCAGATTCCCCGCCTCAGATTCCCCGCCTCAGATTCCCTGCGTCAGATTCCCTGCCTCAGATTCCCTGCCTCAGATTCCCTTCATCTGATTCCCTTCATTTGATTCCCTGCCTCTGATTCCCTGCCTCTGATTCCCCGCCTCTGATTCCCTGCCTCTGATTCCCTGCCTCTGATTGCCTGCCTCTGATTCCCTGCCTCTGATTCCCTGCCTCTGATTCCCTGCCTCTGATTCCTCGCCTCTGATTCCACGCCTCTCTTTCCTTGTCTCTGATTCCCCGCCTCTGATTCCCTGCCTCTGATACCCAGCCTCTCTTTGCCTGCCTCTATTTCCGTGCCTCTTTCTCTGCATCTAGTTTCCCACATCTCATTTGCCCCCTCTGATAACCCGCCTCTGATTCCATGCCTCTGATTCACTGCCTCAGATCCCCTGCCTCAGATACCCCGACTCAGATTTACCGCCTCAGATTCCCCGCCTCAGATTCCCTGCCTCAGATTCCCTTCCTCAGATTCCCTGCCTCAGATTCCCTGCCTCAGATTCCCTGCCTCCGATTCCCCGCCTCTGATTCCCCGCCTCTGATTCCCCGCCTCTGATTCCCAGCCTCTGAATCCTCGCCTCTGAATCCCCGCCTCTGATTCCCCGCCTCTGTTTCCCCGCCTCTGATTCCCCGCCTCTGATTTCCCGCCTCTGATTCCATGCCTCTGATTCCCCGCCTCTGATTCCAGGCCTCCTATTCCCCGCCTCTGATTCCCCACCTCTGATTGCCTGCCACTGATTGCCCGCCTCTGATTCCCCGCCTCTGATTCCCCGCTTCTGATTCCCCACCTCTGTCTGTATGCCTCTCTTTCACCTCCGCTTTTTCCCTTACACTCTTTCCGCGCCTCTCTTTCCCTCCCTCAATTTCAACAACTCTGTTTGATCTGTTCTGTGTACCTCATTTTCAACACACAAGTTCCAACAACTATGTTTCACCCATCACTTTCCCCGCCTCTATTTTTCCGCCTATGTTTACCCGCCTCTGTTTACCCACCTGTTTCACCGCCTATGATTCCCCACCTCTGATTCCCCACCTCTGTCTCGACGCCTCTCTTTCGCCTCCACTCTTTCCCCTCCACTCTTTCCGTGCCTGTCTTTCCCTCCCTCAATTTCAACAACACTGTTTGATCTGTTTTGTCTACCTCATTTTAAACACACAAGTTCCAACCACTATGTTTTGCCCGCCTCTTTCCCCGCCTCTATTTATCCACCTATGTTTACCTGCCTCTGTTTACCCGCCTGTTTCCCCGCCTCTGATTCCCCACCTTTCATTACCTGCCTCTCTTTCCCTGCCTCTATTTCTGTGCCTCTTTCTCTGCCTCTCTTTCCCCACATCTCTTTTCCTCCCCCTGATTCACCGCCTCTGATTCCCCGCCTCTGATTCCCTGCATCAGATTCCCCGCCTCTGATTCCACGCCTCTGATTCCCCGCCTCTGATTCCAGGCCTCTTATTCCCCGCCTCTGATTCCCCACCTCTGATTCCCCGCCTCTTATTCCCCGCCTCTGATTCCCCTCCTCTGATTCCCCACCTCTGATTCCCTGCCTCAGATTCCCCGGCTCTGATTCCCTGCATCAGATTCCCTGCCTCAGATTCCCTGCCTCTGATTCCCCGCCCCTGATTCCCTGCCTCTGATTCCCCGCCTCTGATTCCCTGCCTCAGATTCCCTGCCTCAGATTCCCCGCCTCAGATTCCCCGCCTCATATTCCCCGCCTCAGATTCCCTGCCTCAGATTCCCCGCCTCAGATTCCCCGCCTCAGATTCCCCGCCTCAGATTCCCCGCCTCAGATTCCCTGCGTCAGATTCCCTGCCTCAGATTCCCTGCCTCAGATTCCCTTCATCTGATTCCCTTCATTTGATTCCCTGCCTCTGATTCACTGCCTCTGATTCCCCGCCTCTGATTCCCTGCCTCTGATTCCCTGCCTCTGATTGCCTGCCTCTGATTCCATGCCTCTGATTCCCTGCCTCTGATTCCCTGCCTCTGATTCCGCGCCTCTGATTCCACGCCTCTCTTTCCTTGTCTCTGATTCCCCGCCTCTGATTCCCTGCCTCTGATACCCAGCCTCTCTTTGCCTGCCTCTATTTCCGTGCCTCCTTCTCTGCATCTAGTTTCCCACATCTCATTTGCCCCCTCTGATAACCCGCCTCTGATTCCATGCCTCTGATTCACTGCCTCAGATCCCCTGCCTCAGATACCCCGACTCAGATTTACCGCCTCAGATTCCCCGCCTCAGATTCCCTGCCTCAGATTCCCTGCCTCAGATTCCCTGCCTCAGATTCCCTGCCTCAGATTCCCTGCCTCAGATACCCTGCCTCCGATTCCCCGCCTCTGATTCCCCGCCTCTGATTCCCCGCCTCTGATTCCATGCCTCTGATTCCCCGCCTCTGATTCCAGGCCTCCTATTCCCCGCCTCTGATTCCCCACCTCTGATTGCCTGCCACTGATTGCCCGCCTCTGATTCCCCGCCTCTGATTCCCCGCCTCTGATTCCCCACCTCTGTCTGTATGCCTCTCTTTCACCTCCACTTTTTCCCTTACACTCTTTCCGCGCCTCTCTTTCCCTCCCTCAATTTCAACAACTCTGTTTGATCTGTTCTGTGTACCTCATTTTCAACACACAAGTTCCAACCACAATGTTTCACCCATCACTTTCCCCGCCTCTATTTTTCCGCCTATGTTTACCCGCCTCTGTTTATTCACCTGTTTCACCGCCTCTGATTCCCCGCCTCTGATTCCCCACCTCTGTCTCGACGCCTATCTTTCGCCTCCACTCTTTCCCCTCCACTCTTTCCGTGCCTGTCTTTCCCTCCCTCAATTTCAACAACACTGTTTGATCTGTTTTGTGTACCTCATTTTAAACACACAAGTTCCAACCACTATGTTTTGCCCGCCTCTTTCCCCGCCTCTATTTATCCACCTATGTTTAACTGCCTCTGTTTACCCGCCTGTTTCCCCGCCTCTGATTCCCCACCTTTCATTCCCCGCCTCTCTTTCCCTGCCTCTATTTCCGCGCCTCTTTCTCTGCCTCTCTTTCCCCACATCTCTTTTCCTCCCGCTGATTCCCCGCCTCTGATTCCCCGCCTCTGATTCCCTGCCTCTGATTCCCCGCCTCTGATTCCCTGCCTCAGATTCCCTGCCTCAGATTCCCTGCCTCAGATTCCATGCTTCTGATTCCCCGCCTCTGATTCCCCGCCTCTTATTCCCCGCCTCTGATTCCCCGCCTCTGATTCCCCGCCTCTGTTTCCCTGCCTCAGATTCCCCGGATCTGATTCCCTGCATCAGATTCCCTGCCTCAGATTCCCTGCCTCTGATTCCCCGCCTCTGATTCCCTGCCTCTGATTCCCCGCCTCTGATTCCCTGCCTTAGATTCCCTGCCTCAGATTCCCTGCCTCAGATTCCCCGCCTCTGATTCCCCGCCTTTGATTCCCCGCCTCTTATTCCCCGCCGCTGATTCCCCGCCTCTGATTCCCCGCCTCTGATTCCCTGCCTCTGTTTCCCCGCCTCTGATTCCCCGCCTCTGATTCCCCGCCTCAGATTCCCCGACTCTGATTCCCTGTCTGAGATTCCCTGCCTCAGATAACCCGCCTCAGATATCCCGCCTCAGATTCCCCGCCTCAGATTCCCCGCCTCAGATTCCCTGCCTCAGATTCCCCGCCTCAGATTCCCCGCCTCAGATTCCCCGCCTCAGATTCCCCGCCTCAGATTCCCCACCTCAGATTCCCCGCCTCAGATTCCCCGCCTCAGATTCTCCGCCTCAGATTCCCCGCCTCAGATTCCCCGCCTCAGATTCCCCGCCTCAGATTCCCTGCCTCAGATTCCCTGCCTCTGATTGCCTGCCACTGATTCCCTGCCTCTTATTGCCTGCCTCTGATTCCCTGCCTCTGATTCCCTGCCTCTGATTCCCTGCCTCTGATTCCGCACCTCTGATTCCATGCCTCTCTTTCCTTGTCTCTGATTCCCCGCCTCTGATTCCCTTCCTCTGATACCCTGCCTCTCTTTGCCTGCCTCTATTTCCGTGCCTCTTTCTCTGCATCTAGTTTCCCACATCTCATTTGCCCCCTCTGATAACACGCCTCAAATTCCCTGCCTCAGATACCCCGACTCAGATTTACCACCTCAGATTCCCCGCCTCAGATTCCCTGCCTCAGATTCCCTGCCTCAGATTCCCTGCCTCAGATTCCATGCCTCAGATTCCCTGCCTCAGATTCCCTGCCTCCGATTCCCCGCCTCTGATTCCCCGCCTCTGATTCCCCGCCTCTGATACCCAGCCTCTGAATCCCCGCCTCTGAATCCCCGCCTCTGATTCCCCGCCTCTGTTTCCCCGCCTCTGATTCCCCGCCTCTAATTCCCCGCCTCTGATTCCACGCCTCTAATTCCCCGCCTCTGATTCCAGGCCTCTTATTCCCCGCCTCTGATTCCCCACCTCTGATTGCCTGCCACTGATTGCCCGCCTCTGATTCCCCGCCTCTGATTCCCCGCCTCTGATTCCCCACCACTGTCTATATGCCTCTCTTTCGCCTCAGCTTTTTCCCCTACACTCTTTCCGCGCCTCTCTTTCCCTCCCTCAATTTCAACAACTCTGTTTGATCTGTTCTGTGTACCTCATTTTCAACACACAAGTTCCAACCACTATGTTTCACCCATCACTTTCCCCGCCTCTATTTTTCCGCCTATGTTTACCAGCCTCTGTTTATTCACCTGTTTCACCGCCTCTGATTCCCCGCCTCTGATTCCCCACCTCTGTCTCGACGCCTCTCTTTCGCCTCCACTCTTTCCCCTCCACTCTTTCCGTGCCTGTCTTTCCCTCCCTCAATTTCAACAACACTGTTTGATCTGTTTTGTGTACCTCATTTTAAACACACAAGTTCCAACCACTATGTTTTGCCCGCCTCTTTCCCCGCCTCTATTTATCCACCTATGTTTAACTGCCTCTGTTTACCCGCCTGTTTCCCCGCCTCTGATTCCCCACCTTTCATTCCCCGCCTCTCTTTCCCTGCCTCTATTTCCGCGCCTCTTTCTCTGCCTCTCTTTCCCCACATCTCTTTTCCTCCCGCTGATTCCCCGCCTCTGATTCCCTGCCTCTTATTCCCCGCCTCTGATTCCCCGCCTCTGATTCCCCGCCTCTGATTCCCTGCCTCAGATTCCCCGGCTCTGATTCCCTGCATCAGATTCCCTGCCTCAGATTCCCTGCCTCTGATTCCATGCCTCTGATTCCCTGCCTCTGATTCCCCGCTTCTGATTCCCTGCCTCAGATTCCCTGCCTCAGATTCCCTGCCTCAGATTCCCTGCCTCTGATTCCCCTCCTTTGATTCCCCGCCTCTTATTCCCCGCCTCTGATTCCCCGCCTCTGATTCCCCGCCTCTGATTCCCCGCCTCTGATTCCCTGCCTCTGTTTCCCCGCCTCTGATTCCCCGCCTCTGATTCCCCGCCTCAGATTCCCCGACTCTTATTCCCTGGCTGAGATTCCCTGCCTCAGATACCCCGCCTCAGATACCCCGCCTCAGATTCCCCGCCTCTGATTCCCTGCCTCTCTTTGCCTGCCTCTATTTCGGTGCCTCTTTCTCTGCATCTAGTTTCCCACATCTCATTTGCCCCCTCTGATAACCCGCCTCTGATTCCATGCCTCTGATTCCCCGCCTTTGATTCCCCACCTCTGATTCCTTGCCTTTGATTCCCCGCCTCTGATTCACTGCCTCAGATTCCCTGCCTCAGATTCCCTGCCTCAGATTCCCTGCCTCAGATTCCCTGCCTCTGATTCCCTGCCTCTGATTCCACGCCTCTTATTCCCCGCCTCTGATTCCCCGCCTCTGATTCCCCGCCTCTGATTCCCTGCCTCTGTTTCCCCGCCTCTGATTCCCCGCCTCTGATGCCCCGCCTCAGATTTCCCGGCTCTGATTCCCTGCCTGAGATTCCCTGCCTGAGATTCCCCGCATCAGATTCCCTGCCTCAGATTCCCCGCCTCAGATTCCCCGCCTCAGATTCCCCGCCTCAGATTCCCCGCCTCAGGTTCCCCGTCTCAGATTCCCCGCCTCAGATTCCCCGCCTCAGATTCCCCGCCTCAGATTCCCTGCCTCAGATTCCCTGCCTCTGATTGCCTTCAGCTGATTCCCTGCCTCTGATTCCCTGCCTCTGATTCCCTGCCTCTGATTCCCTGCCTCTGATTCCCTGCCTCTGATTCCCTGCCTCTGATTCCGCACCTCTGATTCCACGCCTCTCTGACCGTGTCTCTGATTCCCCGCCTCTGATTCCCTGCCTCTGATACCCTGCCTCTCTTTGCCTGCCTCTATTTCCGTGCCTCTTCCTCTGCATCTAGTTTCCCACATCTCATTTTCCCCCTCTGATAACCCACCTCTGATTCCATGCCTCTGATTCCCCGCCTCTGATTCCCCGCCTCTGATTCCCTGCCTCAGATTCCCTGCCTCAGATTCCTTGCCTCAGATTCCCTGCCTCTGATTCCCCGCCTCTGATACCCCGCCTCTTATTCCCTGCCTCTGATTCCCCGCCTCTGATTCCCCGCCTCTGATTCTCTGCCTCTGTTTCCCTGCCTCTGATTCCCCGCGTCTGATTCCCCGCCTCAGATTCCCCGGATGTGATTCCCTGCCTGAGATTCCATGCCTCAGAATCCCCGCCTCAGATTCCCTGCCTCAGATTCCCCGCCTCAGATTCCCCGCCTCAGATTCCCCGCCTCAGATTCACTGCCTCAGATTCCCCGCCTCAGATTCCCCGCCTCAGATTCCCCGCCTCAGATTCCCTGCGTCAGATTCCCTGCCTCAGATTCCCTGCCTCAGATTCCCTTCATCTGATTCCCTTCATTTGATTCCCTGCCTCTGATTCCCTGCCTCTGATTCCCCGCCTCTGATTCCCTGCCTCTGATTCCCTGCCTCTGATTGCCTGCCTCTGATTCCCTGCCTCTGATTCCCTGCCTCTGATTCCCTTCCTCTGATTCCTCGCCTCTGATTCCACGCCTCTCTTTCCTTGTCTCTGATTCCCCGCCTCTGATTCCCTGCCTCTGATACCCAGCCTCTCTTTGCCTGCCTCTATTTCCGTGCCTCTTTCTCTGCATCTAGTTTCCCACATCTCATTTGCCCCCTCTGATAACCCGCCTCTGATTCCATGCCTCTGATTCACTGCCTCAGATCCCCTGACTCAGATACCCCGACTCAGATTTACCGCCTCAGATTCCCCGCCTCAGATTCCCTGCCTCAGATTCCCTTCCTCAGATTCCCTGCCTCAGATTCCCTGCCTCAGATTCCCTGCCTCCGATTCCCCGCCTCTGATTCCCCGCCTCTGATTCCCCGCCTCTGATTCCCAGCCTCTGAATCCTCGCCTCTGAATCCCCGCCTCTGATTCCCCGCCTCTGTTTCCCCGCCTCTGATTCCCCGCCTCTGATTCCCCGCCTCTGATTCCATGCCTCTGATTCCCCGCCTCTGATTCCAGGCCTCCTATTCCCCGCCTCTGATTCCCCACCTCTGATTGCCTGCCACTGATTGCCCGCCCCTGATTCCCTGCCTCTGATTCCCCGCCTCTGATTCCCCGCCTCTGATTCCCCGCCTCAGATTTCCCGGCTCTGATTCCCTGCCTGAGATTCCCTGCCTGAGATTCCCCGCATCAGATTCCCTGCCTCAGATTCCCCGCCTCAGATTCCCCGCCTCAGATTCCCCGCCTCAGATTCCCCGCCTCAGGTTCCCCGTCTCAGATTCCCCGCCTCAGATTCCCCGCCTCAGATTCCCCGCCTCAGATTCCCTGCCTCAGATTCCCTGCCTCTGATTGCCTTCAGCTGATTCCCTGCCTCTGATTCCCTGCCTCTGATTCCCTGCCTCTGATTCCGCACCTCTGATTCCACGCCTCTCTGACCGTGTCTCTGATTCCCCGCCTCTGATTCCCTGCCTCTGATACCCTGCCTCTCTTTGCCTGCCTCTATTTCCGTGCCTCTTCCTCTGCATCTAGTTTCCCACATCTCATTTGCCCCCTCTGATAACCCACCTCTGATTCCATGCCTCTGATTCCCCGCCTCTGATTCCCCGCCTCTGATTCCCTGCCTCAGATTCCCTGCCTCAGATTCCTTGCCTCAGATTCCCTGCCTCTGATTCCCCGCCTCTGATACCCCGCCTCTTATTCCCTGCCTCTGATTCCCCGCCTCTGATTCCCCGCCTCTGATTCTCTGCCTCTGTTTCCCTGCCTCTGATTCCCCGCGTCTGATTCCCCGCCTCAGATTCCCCGGCTGTGATTCCCTGCCTGAGATTCCATGCCTCAGAATCCCCGCCTCAGATTCCCTGCCTCAGATTCCCCGCCTCAGATTCCCCGCCTCAGATTCCCCGCCTCAGATTCACTGCCTCAGATTCCCCGCCTCAGATTCCCCGCCTCAGATTCCCCGCCTCAGATTCCCCGCCTCAGATTCCCTGCGTCAGATTCCCTGCCTCAGATTCCCTGCCTCAGATTCCCTTCATCTGATTCCCTTCATTTGATTCCCTGCCTCTGATTCCCTGCCTCTGATTCCCCGCCTCTGATTCCCTGCCTCTGATTCCCTGCCTCTGATTGCCTGCCTCTGATTCCCTGCCTCTGATTCCCTGCCTCTGATTCCCTGCCTCTGATTCCTCGCCTCTGATTCCACGCCTCTCTTTCCTTGTCTCTGATTCCCCGCCTCTGATTCCCTGCCTCTGATACCCAGCCTCTCTTTGCCTGCCTCTATTTCCGTGCCTCTTTCTCTGCATCTAGTTTCCCACATCTCATTTGCCCCCTCTGATAACCCGCCTCTGATTCCATGCCTCTGATTCACTGCCTCAGATCCCCTGCCTCAGATACCCCGACTCAGATTTACCGCCTCAGATTCCCCGCCTCAGATTCCCTGCCTCAGATTCCCTTCCTCAGATTCCCTGCCTCAGATTCCCTGCCTCAGATTCCCTGCCTCCGATTCCCCGCCTCTGATTCCCCGCCTCTGATTCCCCGCCTCTGATTTCCAGCCTCTGAATCCTCGCCTCTGAATCCCCGCCTCTGATTCCCCGCCTCTGTTTCCCCGCCTCTGATTCCCCGCCTCTGATTTCCCGCCTCTGATTCCATGCCTCTGATTCCCCGCCTCTGATTCCAGGCCTCCTATTCCCCGCCTCTGATTCCCCACCTCTGATTGCCTGCCACTGATTGCCCGCCTCTGATTCCCCGCCTCTGATTCCCCGCTTCTGATTCCCCACCTCTGTCTGTATGCCTCTCTTTCACCTCCGCTTTTTCCCTTACACTCTTTCCGCGCCTCTCTTTCCCTCCCTCAATTTCAACAACTCTGTTTGATCTGTTCTGTGTACCTCATTTTCAACACACAAGTTCCAACAACTATGTTTCACCCATCACTTTCCCCGCCTCTATTTTTCCGCCTATGTTTACCCGCCTCTGTTTACCCACCTGTTTCACCGCCTATGATTCCCCACCTCTGATTCCCCACCTCTGTCTCGACGCCTCTCTTTCGCCTCCACTCTTTCCCCTCCACTCTTTCCGTGCCTGTCTTTCCCTCCCTCAATTTCAACAACACTGTTTGATCTGTTTTGTCTACCTCATTTTAAACACACAAGTTCCAACCACTATGTTTTGCCCGCCTCTTTCCCCGCCTCTATTTATCCACCTATGTTTACCTGCCTCTGTTTACCCGCCTGTTTCCCCGCCTCTGATTCCCCACCTTTCATTACCTGCCTCTCTTTCCCTGCCTCTATTTCTGTGCCTCTTTCTCTGCCTCTCTTTCCCCACATCTCTTTTCCTCCCCCTGATTCACCGCCTCTGATTCCCCGCCTCTGATTCCCTGCATCAGATTCCCCGCCTCTGATTCCACGCCTCTGATTCCCCGCCTCTGATTCCAGGCCTCTTATTCCCCGCCTCTGATTCCCCACCTCTGATTCCCCGCCTCTTATTCCCCGCCTCTGATTCCCCTCCTCTGATTCCCCACCTCTGATTCCCTGCCTCAGATTCCCCGGCTCTGATTCCCTGCATCAGATTCCCTGCCTCAGATTCCCTGCCTCTGATTCCCCGCCCCTGATTCCCTGCCTCTGATTCCCCGCCTCTGATTCCCTGCCTCAGATTCCCTGCCTCAGATTCCCTGCCTCAGATTCCCTGCCTGTGATTCCCCACCTTTGATTCCCCACCTCTTATTCCCCGCCTCTGATTCCCCACCTCTGATTCCGCGCCTCTGATTCCCTGCCTCTGTTTCCCCGCCTCTGATTCCCCGCCTCTGATTCCCCGCCTCAGATTCCCCGGCTCTGAATACCTGCCTGAGATTCCCTGCCTCACATACCCCGCCTCAGATTCCCCGCCTCTGATTCCCCGCCTCAGATTCCACGCCTCAGATTCCCCGCCTCAGATTCCCCGCCTCAGATTCCCCGCCTCAGATTCCCCACCTCAGATTCCCCGCCTCAGATTCCCCGCCTCAGATTCTCCGCCTCAGATTCCCCGCCTCAGATTCCCCGCCTCAGATTCCCCAGCTCAGATTCCCTGCCTCAGATTCCCTGCCTCTGATAGCCTGCCACTGATTCCCTGCCTCTGATTCCCTGCCTCTTATTCCCTGCCTCTGATTCCCTGCCTCTGAATCCCTGCCTCTGATTCCGAGCCTCTGATTCCACGCCTCTCTTTCCGTATCTCTGATTCCCCGCCTCTGATTCCCTGCCTCTGATACCCTGCCTCTCTTTGCCTGCCTCTGATTCCCCGCCTCTTATTCCCCGCCTCTGATTCCCCGCCTCTGATTCCCTGCCTCTGTTTCCCCGCCTCTGATTCCCCGCCTCTGATTCCCCGCATCAGATTTCCCGGCTCTAATTCCCTGCCTGAGATTCCCTGCCTGAGATTCCCCGCCTCAGATTCCCTGCCTCAGATTCCCCGCCTCAGATTCCCCGCCTCATATTCCCCGCCTCAGATTCCCCATCTCAGATTCCCCGCCTCAGATTCCCCGCCTCAGATTCCCCACCTCAGTTTCCCTGCCTCAGATTCCCTGCCTCTGATTGCCTTCCTCTGATTCCCTCCCTCTGATTCCCTGCCTCTGATTCCCTGCCTCTGATTCCCTGCCTCTGATTCCCTGCCTCTAATTCCCTGCCTCTGATTCCGCACCTCTGATTCCACGCCTCTCTTTCCGTGTCTCTGATTCCCCGCCTCTGATTCCCTGCCTCTGATACCCTGCCTCACTTTGCCTGCCTCTATTTCCGTGCCTCTTTCTCTGCATCTAGTTTCCCACATCTCATTTGCCCTCTCTGATAACCCGCCTCTGATTCCATGCCTCTGATTTCTCGCCTCTGATTCCCCGCCTCTGATTCCCCGCCTCTGATTCCGTGCCTCAGATTCCCTGCCTCAGATTCCTTGCCTCAGATTCCCTGCCTCTGATTCCCCGCCTCTGATTCCCCACCTCTTATTCCCCGCCTCTGATTCCCCGCCTCTGATTCCCCGCCTCTGATTCCCTGCCTCTGTTTCCCCGCCTCTGATTCCCCGCGTCTGATTCCCCGCCTCAGATTCCCCGGCTCTGATTCCCTGCCTGAGATTCCATGCCTCAGAATCCCCGCCTCAGATTCCCTGCCTCAGATTCCCCGCCTCCGAATCCCCGCCTCAGATTCCCCGCCTCAGATTCCCTGCCTCAGATTCCCCGCCTCAGATTCCCCGCCTCAGATTCCCCGCCTCAGATTCCCCGCCTCAGATTCCCTGCCTCAGATTCCCTGCCTCAGATTCCCTGCCTCAGATTCCCTTCATCTGATTCCCTTCATCTGATTCCCTGCCTCTGATTCCCTGCCTCTGATTTCCTGCCTCTGATTCCCCACCTCTGATTCCCCGCCTCAGATTCCCTGCCTCAGATTCCCTGCCTCAGATTCCCTGCCTCTGATTCCCTGCCTCAGATTCCCTGCCTCAGATTCCCTGCCTCAGATTCCCTGCCTCTGATTGCCTGCCTCTGATTCCCTGCCTCTGATTCCCTGCCTCTTATTGCCTGCCTCTGATTCCCTGCCTCTGATTCCCTGCCTCTGATTCCCTGCCTCTGATTCCGCACCTCTGATTCCACGCCTCTCTTTCCTTGTCTCTGATTCCCCGCCTCTGATTCACTGCCTCTGATACCCTGCCTCTCTTTGCCTGCCTCTATTTCCGTGCCTCTTTCTCTGCATCTAGTTTCCCACATCTCATTTTCCCCCTCTGATAACACGCCTCAGATTCCCTGACTCAGATACCCCGACTCAGATTTACCACCTCAGATTCCCCGCCTCAGATTCCCTGCCTCAGATTCCCTGCCTCAGATTCCCTGCCTCAGATTCCCTGCCTCAGATTCCCTGCCTCAGATTTCCTGCCTCCGATTCCCCGCCTCTGATTCCCCGCCTCTGATTCCCCACCTCTGATACCCAGCCTCTGAATCCCCGCCTCTGAATCCCCGCCTCTGATTCCCCGCCTCTGTTTCCCCGCCTCTGATTCCCTGGCACTAATTCCCCGCCTCTGATTCCACGCCTCTAATTCCCCGCCTCTGATTCCAGGCCTCTTATTCCCCGCCTCTGATTCCCCACCTCTGATTGCCTGCCACTGATTGTCCGCCTCTGATTCCCCGCCTCTGATTCCCCGCCTCTGATTCCCCACCACTGTCTATATGCCTCTCTTTCGCCTCACCTTTTTCCCCTACACTCTTTCCGCGCCTCTCTTTCCCTCCCTCAATTTCAACAACTCTGTTTGATCTGTTCTGTGCACCTCATTTTCAACACACAAGTTCCAACCACTATGTTTCACCCATCACTTTCCCCGCCTCTACTTTTCCGCCTATGTTTACCCGCCTCTGTTTATTCACCTGTTTCACCGCCTCTGATTCCCCGCCTCTGATTCCCCACCTCTGTCTCGACGCCTCTCTTTCACCTCCACTCTTTCCCCTCCACTCTTTCCGTGCCTGTCTTTCCCTCCCTCAATTTCAACAACACTGTTTGATCTGTTTTGTGTACCTCATTTTAAACACACAAGTTCCAACCACTATGTTTTGCCCGCCTCTTTCCCCGCCTCTATTTATCCACCTATGTTTAACTGCCTCTGTTTACCCGCTTGTTTCCCCGCCTCTGATTCCCCACCTTTCATTCCCCGCCTCTCTTTCCCTGCCTCTGATTCCCCGCCTCTGATTCCCTGCCTCAGATTCCCTGCCTCAGATTCCCTGCCTCAGATTCCCTGCTTCTGATTCCCCGCCTCTGATTCCCCGCCTCTTATTCCCCGCCTCTGATTCCCCGCCTCTGATTCCCCGCCTGTGATTCCCTGCCTCAGATTCCCCGGCTCTGATTCCCTGCATCAGATTCCCTGCCTCAGATTCCCTGCCTCTGATTCCACGCCTCTGATTCCCTGCCTCTGATTCCCCGCCTCTGATTCCCTGCCTCAGATTCCCTGCCTCAGATTTCCTGCCTCAGATTCCCCGCCTCAGATTCCCCGCCTTTGATTTCCCGCCTCTTAATCCCCGCCTCTGATTCCCCGCCTCTGATTCCCCGCCTCTGATTCCCTGCCTCTGTTTCCACGCCTCTGATACCCCGCCTCTGATTCCCCGCCTCAGATTCCCCGACTCTGATTCCCTGGCTGAGATTCCCTGCCTCAGATACCCCGCCTCAGATACCCCGCCTCAGATTCCCCGCCTCTGATTCCCTGCCTCTGATTCCCTGCCTCTAAATCCCTGCCTCTGTTTCCCTGCCTCTGATACCCTGCCTCTCTTTGCCTGCCTCTATTTCGTGCCTCTTTCTCTGCATCTAGTTTCCCACATCTCATTTGCCCCCTCTGATAACCCGCCTCTGATTCCATGCCTCTGATTCCCCGCCTCTGATTCCCCGCCTCTGATTCCCTGCCTCTGATTCCCCGCCTCTGATTCCCTGCCTCAGATTCCCTGCCTCAGATTCCCTGCCTCAGATTCCCTGCCTCAGATTCCCTGCCTCTGATTCCCCGCCTCTGATTCCCCGCCTCTTATTCCCCGCCTCTGATTCCCCGCCTCTGATTCCCCGCCTCTGATTCCCTGCCTCTGTTTCCCCGCCTCTGATTCCCCGCCTCTGATTCCCCGCATCAGATTTCCCGGCTCTAATTCCCTGCCTGAGATTCCCTGCCTGAGATTCCCCGCCTCAGATTCCCTGCCTCAGATTCCCCGCCTCAGATTCCCTGCCTCATATTCCCCGCCTCAGATTCCCCATCTCAGATTCCCCGCCTCACATTCCCCGCCTCAGATTCCCCGCCTCAGATTCCCTGCCTCTGATTCCCTGCCTCTGATTGCCTTCCTCTGATTCCCTGCCTCTGATTCCCTGCCTCTGATTCCCTGCCTCTAATTCCCTGCCTCTGATTCCCTGCCTCTAATTCCCTGCCTCTGATTCCGCACCTCTGATTCCACGCCTCTCTTTCCGTGTCTCTGATTGCCCACCTCTGATTCCCTGCCTCTGATACCCTGCCTCTCTTTGCCTGCCTCTATTTCCGTGCCTCTTTCTCTGCATCTAGTTTCCCACATTTCATTTGTCCCCTCTGATAACCCGCCTCTGATTCCATGCCTCTGATTCCCCGCCTCTGATTCCCAGCCTCTGATTCCCCGCCTCTGATTCCCTGCCTCAGATTCCCTGCCTCAGATTCCTTGCCTCAGATTCCCTGCCTCTGATTCCAATCCTCTGATTCCCCACCTCTTATTCCCCGCCTCTGATTCCCCGCCTCTGATTCCCCGCCTCTGATTCCCTGCCTCTGTTTCCCCGCCTCTGATTCCCCGCGTCTGATTCCCCGCCTCAGATTCCCCGGCTCTGATTCTCTGCCTGAGATTCCTTGCCTCAGAATCCCAGCCTCAGATTCCCTGCCTCAGATTCCCCGCCTCAGATTCCCCGCCTCAGATTCCCCGCCTCAGATTCCCTGCCTCAGATTCCCCGCCTCAGTTTCCCCGCCTCAGATTCCCCGCCTCAGATTCCCCGCCTAAGATTCCCTGCCTCAGGTTCCCTGCCTCAGATTCCCTGCCTCAGATTCCCTTCATCTGATTCCCTTCATCTGATTCCCTGCCTCTGATTCCCTGCCTCTGATTTCCTGCCTCTGATTCCCCACCTCTGATTCCCCGCCTCAGATTCCCTGCCTCAGATTTCCTGCCTCAGATTCCCTGCCTCTGATTCCCTGCCTCAGATTCCCTGCCTCAGATTCCCTGCCTCAGATTCCCTGCCTCTGATTGCCTGCCTCTGATTCCCTGCCTCTGATTCCCTGCCTCTTATTGCCTGCCTCTGATTCCCTGCCTCTGATTCCTTCCTCTGATTCCCTGCCTCTGATTCCGCACCTCTGATTCCACGCCTCTCTTTCCTTGTCTCTGATTCCCCGCCTCAGATTCCCCGACTCTGATTCCCTGTCTGAGATTCCCTGCCTCAGATACCCCGCCTCAGATACCCCGCCTCAGATTCCTTGCCTCAGATTCCCCGCCTCAGATTCCCCGCCTCAGATTCCCCGCCTCAGATTCCCCGCCTCAGATTCCCCGCCTCAGATTCCCCGCCTCAGATTCCCCGCCTCAGATTCCCCGCCTCAGATTCCCCGCCTCAGACTCCCCGCCTCAGATTCCCCGCCTCAGATTCCCCGCCTCAGATTCCCTGCCTCAGATTCCCTGCCTCTGATTGCCTGCCTCTGATTCCCTGCCTCTGATTCCCTGCCTCTGATTCCCTGCCTCTGATTCCCTGCCTCTGATTCCCTGCCTCTGATTCCCTGCCTCTGATTCCGCGCCTCTGATTCCACGCCTCTCTTTCCGTATCTCTGATTCCCCGCCTCTGATTCCCTGCCTCTGATACCCTGCCTCTCTTTGCCTGCCTCTATTTCGGTGCCTCTTTCTCTGCATCTAGTTTCCCACATCTCATTTGCCCCCTCTGATAACCCTCCTCTGATTCCATGCGTCTGATTCCCCGCCTCTGATTCCCCGCCTCTGATTCCCTGCCTTTGATTCCCTGCCTCTGATTCCCTGCCTCAGATCCCCTGCCTCAGATTCCCTGCCTCAGATTCCCTGCCTCAGATTCCCTGCCTTTGATTCCCCGCCTCTGATTCCCCGCCTCTTATTCCCCGCCTCTGATTCCCCGCCTCTGATTCCCCGCCTCTGATTCCCTGCCTCTGTTTCCCCGCCTCTGATTTCCCGCCTCTGATTCCCCGCCTCAGATTTCCCGGCTCTGATTCCCTGCCTGAGATTCCCTGCCTGAGATTCCCCGCCTCAGATTCCCTGCCTCAGATTCCCAGCCTCAGATTGCCTGCCTCTGATTGCCTTCCTCTGATTCCATGCCTCTGATTCCCTCCCTCTGATTCCCTGCCTCTGATTCCCTGCCTCTGATTCCCTGCCTCTGATTCCCTGCCTCTGATTCCGCACGGCTGATTCCACCCCTCTCTGACCGTGTCTCTGATTCCCCGCCTCTGATTCCCTGCCTCTGATACCCTGCCTCTCTTTGCCTGCCTCTATTTCCGTGCCTCTTCCTCTGCATCTAGTTTCCCACATCTCAATTGCCACCTCTGAAAACCCACCTCTGATTCCATGCCTCTGATTCCCCGCCTCTGATTCCCCGCCTCTGATTCCCTGCCTCAGATTCCCTGCCTCAAATTCCTTGCCTCAGATTCCCTGCCTCTGATTCCCTGCTACTTATTCCCCGCCTCTGATTCCCCGCCTCTGATTCCCCGCCTCTGATTCCCTGCCTCTGTTTCCCCGCATCTGATTCCCCGCGTCTGATTCCCCGCCTCAGATTCCCCGGCTCTGATTCCCTGCCTGAGTTTCCATGCCTCAGAATCCCCGCCTCAGATTCCCTGCCTCAGATACCCAGCCTCAGATTCCCCGCCTCAGATTCCCCGCCTCAGATTCCCTGCCTCAGATTCCCCGCCTCAGATTCCACGCCTCAGATTCCCCGCCTCAGATTCCCCGCCTCAGATTCCCCACCTCAGATTCCCCGCCTCACATTCCCCACCTCAGAATCCCCGCCTCAGATTCCCTGCCTCAGATTCCCCGCCTCAGATTCCCCGCCTCAGATTCCCCGCCTCAGATTCCCCGCCTCAGATTCCCCGCCTCAGATTCCCCGCCTCAGATTCCCCACCTCAGATTCCCCGCCTCAGATTCCCTGCCTCTGATTGCCTGCCTCTGATACCCTGCCTCTGATTCCCTGCCTCTAAATCCCTGCCTCTGATTCACTGCCTCTGATTCCACGCCTCTGATTCCCCGCCTCTCTTTCCGTGTCTCTGATTCCCCGCCTCAGATTCCCTGCCTCACATACCCTGCCTCTCTTTGCCTGCCTCTATTTCCGTGCCTCTTTCTCTGCATCTAGTTTCCCACATCTCATTTGCCCCCTCTGATAACCCGCCTCTGATTCCATGCCTCTGATTCACTGCCTCAGATCCCCTGCCTCAGATACCCCGACTCAGATTTACCGCCTCAGATTCCCCGCCTCAGTTTCCCTGCCTCAGATTCCCTGCCTCAGATTCCCTGCCTCAGATTCACTGCCTCAGATTCCCTGCCTCAGATTCCCCGCCTCTGATTCCCCGCCTCTGATTCCCCGCCTCTGATTCACAGCCTCTGAATCCACGCCTCTGAATCCCCGCCAATGAATCCCCGCCTCTGTTTCCCCACCTCTGATTCCCCGCCTCTGATTCCCCGCCTCTGATACCACGCCTCTGATTCCCCGCCTCTGATTCCAGGCCTCTTATTCCACGCCACTGATTCCCCACCTCTGATTGCCTGCCACTGATTGCCCGCCTCTGATTCCCCGCCTCTGATTCCCCGCCTCTGATTCCCCGCCTCAGATTCCCTGCCTCTGACTGCCTGCCTCTGATACCCTGCCTCTGATTCCCTGCCTCTAAATCCCTGCCTCTGATTCACTGCCTCTGATTCCACGCCTCTGATTCCCCGCCTCTCTTTCCGTGTCTCTGATTCCCCGCCTCAGATTCCCTGCCTCACATACCCTGCCTCTCTTTGCCTGCCTCTATTTCCGTGCCTCTTTCTCTGCATCTAGTTTCCCACATCTCATTTGCCCCCTCTGATAACCCGCCTCTGATTCCATGCCTCTGATTCCTCGCCTCTGATTCCCCGCCTCTGATTCCCCGCCTCTGATTCCCTGCCTCAGAATCCCTGCCTCAGATTCCTTGCCTCAGATTCCCTGCCTCTGATTCCCCGCCTCTGATTCCCCGCCTCTTATTCCCCGCCTCTGATACCCCGCCTCTGATTCCCCGCCTCTGATTCCCTGCCTCTGAATCCCCGCCTCTGATTCCCCGCGTCTGATTCCCCGCCTCAGATTCCCCGGCTCTGATTCCCAGCCTGAGATTCCATGCCTCAGATTCCCTGCCTCAGATTCCCTGCCTCAGATTCACCGCCTCAGATTCCCCGCCTCAGATTCCCCGCCTCAGATTCCCCACCTCAGATTCCCTGCCTCAGATTCCCAGCCTCAGATTCCCTTCATCTGATTCCCTTCATCTGATTCCCTGCCTCTGATTCCCTGCCTCTGATTCCCTGCCTCTGATTCCCCGCCTCTGATTCCCTGCCGCTGATTCCCTGCCTCTGATTGCCTGCCTCTGATTCCCTGCCTCTGATTCCCTGCCTCTGATTCCCTGCCTCTGATTCCCCACATCTGATTCCACGCCTCTCTTTCCTTGTCTCTGATTCCCTGCCTCTGATTCCCTGCCTCTGATACCCTGCCTCTCTTTGCCTGCCTCTATTTCCGTGCCTCTTTCTCTGCATCTAGTTTCCCACATCTCATTTGCCCCCTCTGATAACCCGCCTCTGATTCCATGCCTCTGATTCACTGCCTCAGATCCCCTGCCTCAGATACCCCGACTCAGATTTACCGCCTCAGATTCCCCGCCTCAGTTTCCCTGCCTCAGATTCCCTGCCTCAGATTCCCTGCCTCAGATTCCCTGCCTCAGATTCCCTGCCTCCGATTCCCCGCCTCTGATTCCCCGCCTCTGATTCCCCGCCTCTGATTCCCAGCCTCTGAATCCACGCCTCTGAATCCCCGCCTCTGAATCCCCGCCTCTGTTTCCCCGCCTCTGATTCCCCGCCTCTGATTCCCCGCCTCTGATTCCACGCCTCTGATTCCCCGCCTCTGATTCCAGGCCTCTTATTCCCCGCCACTGATTCCCCACCTCTGATTGCCTGCCACTGATTGCCCGCCTCTGATTCCCCGCCTCTGATTCCCCGCCTCTGATTCCCCACATCTGTCTGTATGTCTCTCTTTCGCCTCCGCTTTTTCCCCTACACTCTTTCCGCGCCTCTCTTTCCCTCCCTCAATTTGAACAACTCTGTTTGATCTGTTCCGTGTACCTCATTTTCAACACACAAGTTCCAACCACTATGTTTCACCCATCACTTTCCCCGCCTCTATTTTTCCGCCTATGTTTACCCGCCTCTGTTTACCCACCTGTTTCACTGCCTCTGATTCCCCGCCTCTGATTCCCCACCTCTGTCTCGACACCTCTCTGTCGCCTCCACTCTTTCCCCTCCACTCTTTCCGTGCCTGTCTTTCCCTCCCTCAATTTCAACAACACTGTTTGATCTGTTTTGTGTACCTCATTTTCAACACACAAGTTCCAACCACTATGTTTCAGCCATCACTTTCCCCGCCTCTATTTATCCACCTATGTTTACCTGCCTCTGTTTACCCACCTGTTTCCCCACCTCTGATTCCCCACATTTCATTCCCCGCCTCTCTTTCCCTGCCTCTATTTCCGCACCTCTTTCTCTGCCTCTCTTTCCCCACATCTCTTTTCCTCCCGCTGATTCCCCGCCTCTGATTCCACGCCTCTGATTCCCTGCCTCTGATTCCCCGGCTCTGATTCCCTGCCTGAGATTCCATGCCTCAGATTCCCCGCCTCAGATTTCCTGCCTCAGATTCCCCACCTCAGATTCCCCACCTCAGATTCCCCGCCTCAGATTCCCCGCCTCAGATTCCCCGCCTCAGATTCCCCGCCTCAGATTCTCCGCGTCAGATTCCCCGCCTCAGATTCCCTGCCTCAGATTCCCTGCCTCAGATTCCCTGCCTCAGCTTCCCTTCATCTGATTCCCTTCATCTGATTCCCTGCCTCTGATTCCCTGCCTCTTATTCCCTGCCTCTGATTCCCCGCCTCTGATTCCCCGCCTCAGATTCCCTGCCTCAGATTCCCTGCCTCAGATTCCCTGCCTCTGATTCCCTGCCTCAGATTCCCTGCCTCAGATTCCCTGCCTCAGATTCCCTGCCTCTGATTCCCCGCCTCTGATTCCACGCCTCTGATTCCCCGCCTCTGATTCCAGGCCTCTTATTCCCCGCCTCTGATTCCCCACCTCTGATTGCCTGCCACTGATTGCCCGCCTCTGATTCCCCGCCTCTGATTCCCCGCCTCTGATTCCCCACCTCTGTCTGTATGCCTCTCTTGCGCCTTAGCTTTTTCCCCTACACTCTTTCCGCGCCTCTCTTTCCCTCCCTCAATTTCCACAACTCTGTTTGATCTGTTCTGTGTACCTCATTTTCAACACACAAGTTCCAACCACTATGTTTCACCCATCACTTTCCCCGCCTCTATTTTTCTGCCTATGTTTACCCGCCTCTGTTTACCCACCTGTTTCACCGCCTATGATTCCCCACCTCTGATTCCCCACCTCTGTCTCGACGCCTCTCTTTCGCCTCCACTCTTTCCCCTCCACTCTTTCCGTGCCTGTCTTTCCCTCCCTCAATTTCAACAACACTGTTTGATCTGTTTTGTGTACCTGATTTTAAACACACAAGTTCCAACCACTATGTTTTGCCCACCTCTTTCCCCGCCTCTATTTATCCACATTTGTTTACCTGCCTCTGTTTACCCGCCTGTTTCCCCACCTCTGATTCCCCACCTTTCATTCCCCGCCTCTCTTTCCCTGCCTCTACTTCCGTGCCTCTTTCTCTGCCTCTCTTTCCTCACAACGCTTTTCCTCCCGCTGATTCCCCGCCTCTGATACCCCGCCTCTGATTCCCTGCCTCTGATTCCCCGCCTCTGATTCCCTGCCTCAGATTCCCTGCCTCAGATTCCCTGCCTCAGATTCCCTGCCTCTGATTCCCCGCCTCTGATTCCCCACCTCTTATTCCCCGCCTCTGATTCCCCGCCTCTGATGCCCCGTGTCTGATTCCCTGCCTCAGATTCCCCGGCTCTGATTCCCTGCATCAGATTCCCTGCCTCAGATTCCCTGCCTCTGATTCCCCGCCTCTGATTCCCTGCCTCTGATTCCACGCCTCTGATTCCTGCCTCAGATTCCCTGCCTCAGATTCCCTGCCTCAGATTCCCTGCCTCAGATTCCCTGCCTCTGATTCCCTGCCTCACATTCCCTGCCTCAGATTCCCTGCCTCAGATTCCCTGCCTCAGATTCCCTGCCTCAGATTCCCTGCCTCAGATTCCCTGCCTCAGATTCCCTGCCTCTGATTCCCTGCCTCAGATATCCTGCCTCAGATTCCCTGCCTCAGATTCCCTGCCTCTGATTGCCTGCCTCTGATTCCCTGCCTCTGATTCCTTGCCTCTGATTCACTGCCTCTGATTCCCTGCCTCTGATTCCCTGCCTCTGATTCCCTGCCTCTGATTCCGCAACTCTGATTCCACGCCTCTCTTTCCTTGTCTCTGATTCCCCGCCTCTGATTCCCTGCCTCTGATACCCTGCCTCACTTTGCCTGCCTCTATTTCCGTGCCTATTTCTCTGCATCTAGTTTCCCACATCTCATTTGCCCCCTCTGATAACCCGCCTCTGATTCCATGCCTCTGATTCACTGCCTCAGATTCCGTGCCTCAGATTCCCCGACTCAGATTTACCGCCTCAGATTCCCCGCCTCAGATTCCCTGCCTCAGATTCCATGCCTCAGATTCCCTGCCTCAGATTCCCTGCCTCAGATTCCCTGCCTCCGATTCCCCGCCTCTGATTCCCCGCCTCTGATTCCCCGCCTCTGATTCCCAGCCTCTGAATCCCCCCCTCTGAATCCTCGCCTCTGATTCCCCGCCTCTGTTTCCCCGCCTCTGATTCCCCGCCTCTGATTCCCCTCCTCTGATTCCACGCCTCTGATTCCCCGCCTCTGATTCCAGGCCTCTTATTCCCCACCTCTGATTCCCCACCTCTGATTGCCTGCCACTGATTGCCCGCCTCTGATTCCCCGCCTCTGATTCCCCGCCTCTGATTCCCCACCTCTGTCTGTATGCCTCTCTTTCGCCTCCGCTTTTTCCCCTACACTCTTTCCGCGCCTCTCTTTCCCTCCCTCAATTTCAACAACTCTGTTTGATCTGTTCTGTGTACCTCATTTTCAACACACAAGTTCCAAACACTATGTTTCACCCATCACTTTCCCCGCCTCTATTTTTCCGCCTATGTTTACCCGCCTCTGTTTACACACCTGTTTCACCGCCTCTGATTCCCCGCCTCTGATTCCCCACCTCTGTCTCGACGCCTCTCTTTCGCCTCCACTCTTTCCACTCCACTCTTTCCTTGCCTGTCTTTCCCTCCCTCAATTTCAACAACACTGTTTGATCTGTTTTGTGTACCTGATTTTAAACACACAAGTTCCAACCACTATGTTTTGCCCGCCTCTTTCCCCGCCTCTATTTATCCACCTGTTTACCTGCCTCTGTTTACCCGCCTGTTTCCCCACCTCTGATTCCCCACCTTTCATTCCCCGCCTCTCTTTCCCTGCCTCTATTTCCGCGCCTCTTTCTCTGCCTCTCTTTCCCCACAACGCTTTTCCTCCTGCTGATTCCCCGCCTCTGATTCCCCGCCTCTGATTCCCTGCCTCTGATTCCCCGCCTCTGATTCCCTGCCTCAGATTCCCTGCCTCAGATTCCCTGCCTCAGATTCCCTGCCTCTGATTCCCCACCTCTGATTCCCCGCCTCTTATTCCCCGCCTCTGATTCCCCGCCTCTGATTCCCCGTGTCTGATTCCCTGCCTCAGATTACCCGGCTCTGATTCCCTGCATCAGATTCCCTGCCTCAGATTCCCTGCCTCTGATTCCCCGCCTCTGATTCCCTGCCTCTGATTCCCCGCCTCTGATTCCTGCCTCAGATTCCCTGCCTCAGATTCCCTGCCTCAGATTCACTGCTTCTGATTCCCCGTCTTTGATTCCCCGCCTCTTATTCCCCGCCTCTGAATCCCAGCCTCTGATTCCCCGCCTCTGATTACCTGCCTCTGTTTCCCCGCCTCTGATTCCCAGCCTCTGATTCCCCGCCTCAGATTCCCCGCCTCAGATTCCCTGCCTCAGATACCCCGCCTGAGATTCCCCGCCTCAGATTCCCCGCCTCAGATTCCCCGCCTCAGATTCCCCGCCTCAGATTCCACGCCTCAGATTCCCCGCATCAGATTCCCCGCCTCAGATTCCCCGCCTCAGATTCCCCGCCTCAGATTCCCCGCCTCAGATTCCCCGCCTCAGATTCCCCGCCTCAGATTCCCCGCCTCACATTCCCCGCCTCAGATTCCCCGCCTCATATTCCCTGCCTCTGATTCCCTGCCTCTGATTCCCTTCCTCTGATTCCCCGCCTCTGATTCCTGCCTCAGATTCCCTGCCTCAGATTCCCTGCCTCAGATTCACTGCTTCTGATTCCCCGCCTTTGATTCCCCGCCTCTTATTCCCCGCCTCTGAATCCCAGCCTCTGATTCCCCGCCTCTGATTACCTGCCTCTGTTTCCCCGCCTCTGATTCCCAGCCTCTGATTCCCCGCCTCAGATTCCCCGCCTCAGATTCCCTGCCTCAGATTCCCCACCTGAGATTCCCCGCCTCAGATTCCCCGCCTCAGATTCCCCACCTCAGATTCCACGCCTCAGATTCCCCGCATCAGATTCCACGCCTCAGATTCCCCGCCTCAGATGCCCCGCCTCAGATTCCTCGCCTCAGATTCCCCGCCTCAGATTCCCCGCCTCACATTCCCCGCCTCAGATTTCCCGCCTCAGATTCCCCGCCTCAGATTCCCTGCCTCTGATTGCCTGCCTCTGATTGCCTGCCTCTGATTCCCTGCCTCTGATTCCCTGCCTCTGATTCCCTGCCTCTGATTCCCTGCCTCTGATTCCCTGCCTCTGATTCCGCGCCTCTGATTCCACGCCTCTCTTTCCGTATCTCTGATTCCTTGCCTCTGATTCTCTGCCTCTGATACCCTGCCTCTCTTTGTCTGCCTCTATTTTGGTGCCTCTTTCTCTGCATCTAGTTTCCCACATCTCATTTGCCCCCTCTGATAACCCGCCTCTGATTCCATGCCTCTGATTCCCCACCTCTGATTCCCTGCCTCGGATTCCCCGCCTCTGATACCCCGCCTCTGATTCCCTGCCTCAGATTCCCTGCCTCAGATTCCCTGCCTCAGAATCCCTGCATCTGATTCCCCGCCTCTGATTCACCGCCTCTTATTCCCCGCCTCTGAGTACCCGCCTCTGATTCCCCGCCTCTGATTCCTTGCCTCTGTTTCCCAGCCTCTGATTCCCCGCCTCTGATTCCCCGCCTCAGATTCCCCGGCTCTGATTCCCTGCCTGAGATTCCCTGCCTGAGATTCCCTGCCTATGATTCCCTGCCTCTGAGTCCCCGCGTCAGATTCCCCTGCTCTGATTCCCTGCCTGAGATTCCCTGCCTCAGAATCCCCGCCTCAGATTCCCTGCCTCAGATTCCCCGCCTCAGATTCCCTGCCTCAGATTCCCCGCCTCAGATTCCCCGCCTCAGATTCCCCGCCTCAGATTCCCCGCCTCAGATTCCCCACCTCAGATTCCCCGCCTCAGATTCCCTGCCTCTGATTGCCTGCCTCTGATACCCTGCCTCTGATTCCCTGCCTCTAAATCCCTGCCTCTGATTCACTGCCTCTGATTCCACGCCTCTGATTCCCCGCCTCTCTTTCCGTGTCTCTGATTCCCCGCCTCAGATTCCCTGCCTCACATACCCTGCCTCTCTTTGCCTGCCTCTATTTCCGTGCCTCTTTCTCTGCATCTAGTTTCCCACATCTCATTTGCCCCCTCTGATAACCCGCCTCTGATTCCATGCCTCTGATTCCCCGCCTCTGATTCCCCGCCTCTGATTCCCCGCCTCTGATTCCCTGCCTCAGAATCCCTGCCTCAGATTCCTTGCCTCAGATTCCCTGCCTCTGATTCCCCGCCTCTGATTCCCCGCCTCTTATTCCCCGCCTCTGATACCCCACCTCTGATTCCCCGCCTCTGATTCCCTGCCTCTGAATCCCCGCCTCTGATTCCCCGCGTCTGATTCCCCGCCTCAGATTCCCCGGCTCTGATTCCCAGCCTGAGATTCCATGCCTCAGATTCCCTGCCTCAGATTCCCTGCCTCAGATTCACCGCCTCAGATTCCCCGCCTCAGATTCCCCGCCTCAGATTCCCCACCTCAGATTCCCCACCTCACATTCCCCACCTCAGATTCCCCGCCTCAGATTCCCTGCCTCAGATTCCCTGTCTCAGATTCCCTGCCTCAGATTCCCTTCATCTGATTCCCTTCATCTGATTCCCTGCCTCTGATTCCCTGCCTCTGATTCCCTGCCTCTGATTCCCCGCCTCTGTTTCCCCGCCTCAGATTGCCTGCCTCAGATTCCCTGCCTCAGATTCCCTGCCTCTGATTCCCCGCCTCTAAATCCCTTCCTCTGATTGCCTGCCTCTGATTCCGCGCCTCTGATTCCCCGCCTCTCCTTCCGTGTCTCTGATTCCCCGCCTCAGATTCCCTGCCTCACATACCCTGCCTCTCTTTGCTTGCCTCTATTTCCGTGCCTCTTTCTCTGCATCTAGTTTCCCACATCTCATTTGCCCCCTCTGATAACCCACCTCTGATTCCATGCCACTGATTCCCCGCCTCTGATTTCCCCGCCTCTGCTTCCCCGCCTCTGATTCCCTGCCTCAGAATCCCTGCCTCAGATTCCTTGCCTCAGATTCCCTGCCTCTGATACCCCGCCTCTGATTCCCCGCCTCCTATTACCCGCCTCTGATTCCCCGCCTCTGATTCCCCACCTCTGATTCACTGCCTCAGATTCCCTGCCTCTGATTGCCTTCCTCTGATTCCCTGCCTCTGATTCCCTCCCTCTGATTCCCTGCCTCTGATTCCCTGCGTCTGATTCCCTGCCTCTGATTCCCTGCCTCTGATTCCGCATGGCTGATTCCAAGCCTCTCTCACCGTGTCTCAGATTCCCCGCATCTGATTCCCTGCCTCTGACACCCTGCCTCTCTTTGCCTGCCTCTATTTCCGTGCCTCTTCCTCTGCATCTAGTTTCCCACATCTCAATTGCCCCCTCTGATAACCCACCTCTGATTCCATTCCTCTCATTCCCCACCTCTGATTCCCCGCCTCTGATTCCCTGCCTCAGATTCCCTGCCTCAGATTCCTTGCCTCAGATTCACTGCCTCAGATTCCCCGCCTGAGATTCCCCGCCTCAGATTCCCCGCCTCAGATTCCCCGCCTCAGATTCCACGCCTCAGATTCCCCGCATCAGATTCCCCGCCTCAGATTCCCCGCCTCAGATTCCCCGCCTCAGATTCCCAGCCTCAGATTCCCCGCCTCAGATTCCCCGCCTCAGATTCCCCGCCTCACATTCTCCGCCTCAGATTTCCCGCCTCAGATTCCCCGCCTCAGATTCCCTGCCTCTGATTGCCTGCCTCTGATTGCCTGCCTCTGATTCCCTGCCTCTGATTCCCTGCCTCTGATTCCCTGCCTCTGATTCCCTGCCTCTGATTCCCTGCCTCTGATTCCCTGCCTCTGATTCCGCGCCTCTGATTCCACGCCTCTCTTTCCGTATCTCTGATTCCTTGCCTCTGATTCTCTGCCTCTGATACCCTGCCTCTCTTTGTCTGCCTCTATTTTGGTGCCTCTTTCTCTGCATCTAGTTTCCCACATCTCATTTGCCCCCTCTGTTAACCCGCCTCTGATTCCATGCCTCTGATTCCCCACCTCTGATTCCCTGCCTCGGATTCCCCGCCTCTGATTCCTTGCCTCTGTTTCCCAGCCTCTGATTCCCCGCCTCTGATTCCCCGCCTCAGATTCCCCGGCTCTGATTCCCTGCCTGAGATTCCCTGCCTCAGATTCCCTGCCTATGAATCCCTGCCTCTGAGTCCCCGCGTCAGATTCCCCGGCTCTGATTCCCTGCCTGAGATTCCCTGCCTCAGAATCCCCGGCTCATATTCCCTGCCTCAGATTCCCCGCCTCAGATTCCCCGCCTCAGATTCCCCGCCTCAGATTCCCCGCCTCAGATTCCCCGCCTCCTATTACCCGCCTCTGATTCCCCGCCTCTGATTCCCCACCTCTGATTCACTGCCTCAGATTCCCTGCCTCTGATTGCCTTCCTCTGATTCCCTGCCTCTGATTCCCTCCCTCTGATTCCCTGCCTCTGATACCCTGCCTCTGATTCCCTGCCTCTGATTCCCTGCCTCTGATTCCGCATGGCTGATTCCACACCTCTCTGACCGTGTCTCTGATTCCCCGCATCTGATTCCCTGCCTCTGACACCCTGCCTCTCTTTGCCTGCCTCTATTTCCGTGCCTCTTCCTCTGCATCTAGTTTCCCACATCTCAATTGCCCCCTCTGATAACCCACCTCTGATTCCATTCCTCTGATTCCCCACCTCTGATTCCCAGCCTCTGAATCCACGCCTCTGAATCCCCGCCTCTGAATCCCCGCCTCTGATTCACCGCCTCTTATTCCCCGCCTCTGATTACCCGCCACTGATTCCCCGCCTCTGATTCCTTGCCTCTGTTTCCCAGCCTCTGTTTCCCCGCCTCTGATTCCCCGCCTCAGATTCCCCGGCTCTGATTCCCTGCCTGAGATTCCCTGCCTCAGATTCCCTGCCTATGATTCCCTGCCTCTGAGTCCCCGCGTCAGATTCCCCGGCTCTGATTCCCTGCCTGAGATTCCCTGCCTCAGAATCCCCGCCTCAGATTCCCTGCCTCAGATTCCCCGCCTCAGATTCCCCGCCTCAGATTCCCCGCCTCAGATTCCCCGCCTCAGATTCCCCGCCTCAGATTCCCCGCCTCAGATTCCCCACCTCAGATTCCCCGCCTCAGATTCCCTGCCTCTGATTGCCTGCCTCTGATTCCCTGCCTCTGATTCCCTGCCTCTAAATCCCTGCCTCTGATTCACTGCCTCTGATTCCATGCCTCTGATTCCCCGCCTCTCTTTCCGTGTCTCTGATTCCCCGCCTCAGATTCCCTGCCTCACATACCCTGCCTCTCTTTGCCTGCCTCTATTTCCGTGCCTCTTTCTCTGCATCTAGTTTCCCACATCACATTTGCCCCCTCTGATAACCCGCCTCTGATTCCATGCCTCTGATTCCCCGCCTCTGATTCCCCGCCTCTGATTCCCCGCCTCTGATTCACTGCCTCAGAATCCCTGCCTCAGATTCCTTGCCTCACATTCCCTGCCTCTGATTCCCCGCCTCTGATTCCCCGCCTCTTATTCCCCGCCTCTGATACCCCGCCTCTGATTCCCCGCCTCTGATTCCCTGCCTCTGAATCCCCGCCTCTGATTCCCCGCGTCTGATTCCCCGCCTCAGATTCCCCGGCTCTGATTCCCAGCCTGAGATTCCATGCCTCAGATTCCCTGCCTCAGATTCCCTGCCTCAGATTCACCGCCTCAGATTCCCCGCCTCAGATTCCCCGCCTCAGATTCCCCACCTCAGAATCCCCGCCTCACATTCCCCACCTCAGATTCCCCGCCTCAGATTCCCTGCCTCAGATTCCCTGTCTCAGATTCCCTGCCTCAGATTCCCTTCATCTGATTCCCTTCATCTGATTCCCTGCCTCTGATTCCCTGCCTCTGATTCCCTGCCTCTGATTCCCCGCCTCTGTTTCCCAGCCTCAGATTGCCTGCCTCAGATTCCCTGCCTCAGATTCCCTGCCTCAGATTCCCTGCCTCTGATTTCCCGCCTCTAAATCCCTTCCTCTGATTGCCTGCCTCTGATTCCGCGCCTCTGATTCCCCGCCTCTCCTTCCGTGTCTCTGATTCCCCGCCTAAGATTCCCTGCCTCACATACCCTGCCTCTCTTTGCCTGCCTCTCTTTGCCTGCCTCTATTTCCGTGCCTCTTTCTCTGCATCTAGTTTCCCACATCTCATTTGCCCCCTCTGATAACCCGCCTCTGATTCCATGCCACTGATTCCCCGCCTCTGATTTCCCCGCCTCTGCTTCCCCGCCTCTGATTCCCTGCCTCAGAATCCCTGCCTCAGATTCCTTGCCTCAGATTCCCTGCCTCTGATTCCCCGCCTCTTATTCCGCGCCTCTGATTCCCCGCCTCTGATTCCCCGCCTCTGATTCCCTGCCTCTGTTTCCCCGCGTCTGATTCCCCGCGTCTGATTCCCCGCCTCAGATTCCCCGGCTCTGATTCCCTGCCTGAGATTCCATGCCTCAGAATCCCCGCCTCAGATTCCCTGCCTCAGATTCCCCGCCTCAGATTCCCCGCCTCAGATTCCCCGCCTCTGATTCCCTGCCTCTGATACCCTGCCTCACTTTGCCTGCCTCTATTTCCGTGCCTCTTCCTCTGCATCTAGTTTCCCACATCTCATTTGCCCCCTCTGATAACCCGCCTCTGATTCCATGCCTCTGATTCACTGCCTCAGATTCCGTGTCTCAGATTCCCCGCATCTGATTCCCTGCCTCTGACACCCTGCCTCTCTTTGCCTGCCTCTATTTCCGTGCCTCTTCCTCTGCATCTAGTTTCCCACATCTCAATTGCCCCCTCTGATAACCCACCTCTGATTCCATTCCTCTCATTCCCCACCTCTGATTCCCCGCCTCTGATTCCCTGCCTCAGATTCCCTGCCTCAGATTCCTTGCCTCAGATTCCCTGCCTCAGATTCCCCGCCTGAGATTCCCCGCCTGAGATTCCCCGCCTCAGATTCCCCGCCTCAGATTCCACGCCTCAGATTCCCCGCATCAGATTCCCCGCCTCAGATTCCCCGCCTCAGATTCCCCGCCTCAGATTCCCAGCCTCAGATTCCCCGCCTCAGATTCCCCGCCTCAGATTCCCCGCCTCACATTCTCCGCCTCAGATTTCCCGCCTCAGATTCCCCGCCTCAGATTCCCTGCCTCTGATTGCCTGCCTCTGATTGCCTGCCTCTGATTCCCTGCCTCTGATTCCCTGCCTCTGATTCCCTGCCTCTGATTCCCTGCCTCTGATTCCCTGCCTCTGATTCCCTGCCTCTGATTCCGCGCCTCTGATTCCACGCCTCTCTTTCCGTATCTCTGATTCCTTGCCTCTGATTCTCTGCCTCTGATACCCTGCCTCTCTTTGTCTGCCTCTATTTTGGTGCCTCTTTCTCTGCATCTAGTTTCCCACATCTCATTTGCCCCCTCTGTTAACCCGCCTCTGATTCCATGCCTCTGATTCCCCACCTCTGATTCCCTGCCTCGGATTCCCCGCCTCTGATACCCCGCCTCTGATTCCCTGCCTCAGATTCCCTGCCTCAGATTCCCTGCCTCAGATTCCCTGCATCTGATTCCCCGCCTCTGATTCACCGCCTCTTATTCCCCGCCTCTGATTACCCGCCTCTGATTCCCCGCCTCTGATTCCTTGCCTCTGTTTCCCAGCCTCTGATTCCCCGCCTCTGATTCCCCGCCTCAGATTCCCCGGCTCTGATTCCCTGCCTGAGATTCCCTGCCTCAGATTCCCTGCCTATGAATCCCTGCCTCTGAGTCCCCGCGTCAGATTCCCCGGCTCTGATTCCCTGCCTGAGATTCCCTGCCTCAGAATCCCCGGCTCAGATTCCCTGCCTCAGATTCCCCGCCTCAGATTCCCCGCCTCAGATTCCCCGCCTCAGATTCCCCGCCTCAGATTCCCCGCCTCCTATTACCCGCCTCTGATTCCCCGCCTCTGATTCCCCACCTCTGATTCACTGCCTCAGATTCCCTGCCTCTGATTGCCTTCCTCTGATTCCCTGCCTCTGATTCCCTCCCTCTGATTCCCTGCCTCTGATTCCCTGCCTCTGATTCCCCACCTCTGATTCCCAGCCTCTGAATCCACGCCTCTGAATCCCCGCCTCTGAATCCCCACCTCTGATTCACCGCCTCTTATTCCCCGCCTCTGATTACCCGCCACTGATTCCCCGCCTCTGATTCCTTGCCTCTGTTTCCCAGCCTCTGATTCCCCGCCTCTGATTCCCCGCCTCAGATTCCCCGGCTCTGATTCCCTGCCTGAGATTCCCTGCCTCAGATTCCCTGCCTATGATTCCCTGCCTCTGAGTCCCCGCGTCAGATTCCCCGGCTCTGATTCCCTGCCTGAGATTCCCTGCCTCAGAATCCCCGCCTCAGATTCCCTGCCTCAGATTCCCCGCCTCAGATTCCCCGCCTCAGATTCCCCGCCTCAGATTCCCCGCCTCAGATTCCCCGCCTCAGATTCCCCGCCTCAGATTCCCCACCTCAGATTCCCCGCCTCAGATTCCCTGCCTCTGATTGCCTGCCTCTGATTCCCTGCCTCTGATTCCCTGCCTCTAAATCCCTGCCTCTGATTCACTGCCTCTGATTCCATGCCTCTGATTCCCCGCCTCTCTTTCCGTGTCTCTGATTCCCCGCCTCAGATTCCCTGCCTCACATACCCTGCCTCTCTTTGCCTGCCTCTATTTCCGTGCCTCTTTCTCTGCATCTAGTTTCCCACATCACATTTGCCCCCTCTGATAACCCGCCTCTGATTCCATGCCTCTGATTCCCCGCCTCTGATTCCCCGCCTCTGATTCCCCGCCTCTGATTCACTGCCTCAGAGTCCCTGCCTCAGATTCCTTGCCTCACATTCCCTGCCTCTGATTCCCCGCCTCTGATTCCCCGCCTCTTATTCCCCGCCTCTGATACCCCGCCTCTGATTCCCCGCCTCTGATTCCCTGCCTCTGAATCCCCGCCTCTGATTCCCCGCGTCTGATTCCCCGCCTCAGATTCCCCGGCTCTGATTCCCAGCCTGAGATTCCATGCCTCAGATTCCCTGCCTCAGATTCCCTGCCTCAGATTCACCGCCTCAGATTCCCCGCCTCAGATTCCCCGCCTCAGATTCCCCACCTCAGATTCCCCGCCTCACATTCCCCACCTCAGATTCCCCGCCTCAGATTCCCTGCCTCAGATTCCCTGTCTCAGATTCCCTGCCTCAGATTCCCTTCATCTGATTCCCTTCATCTGATTCCCTGCCTCTGATTCCCTGCCTCTGATTCCCTGCCTCTGATTCCCCGCCTCTGTTTCCCAGCCTCAGATTGCCTGCCTCAGATTCCCTGCCTCAGATTCCCTGCCTCAGATTCCCTGCCTCTGATTCCCCGCCTCTAAATCCCTTCCTCTGTTTGCCTGCCTCTGATTCCGCGCCTCTGATTCCCCGCCTCTCCTTCCGTGTCTCTGATTCCCCGCCTAAGATTCCCTGCCTCACATACCCTGCCTCTCTTTGCCTGCCTCTCTTTGCCTGCCTCTATTTCCGTGCCTCTTTCTCTGCATCTAGTTTCCCACATCTCATTTGCCCCCTCTGATAACCCGCCTCTGATTCCATGCCACTGATTCCCCGCCTCTGATTTCCCCGCCTCTGCTTCCCCGCCTCTGATTCCCTGCCTCAGAATCCCTGCCTCAGATTCCTTGCCTCAGATTCCCTGCCTCTGATTCCCCGCCTCTTATTCCCCGCCTCTGATTCCCCGCCTCTGATTCCCCGCCTCTGATTCCCTGCCTCTGTTTCCCCGCGTCTGATTCCCCGCGTTTGATTCCCCGCCTCAGATTCCCCGGCTCTGATTCCCTGCCTGAGATTCCATGCCTCAGAATCCCCGCCTCAGATTCCCTGCCTCAGATTCCCCGCCTCAGATTCCCCGCCTCAGATTCCCCGCCTCTGATTCCCTGCCTCTGATACCCTGCCTCACTTTGCCTGCCTCTATTTCCGTGCCTCTTTCTCTGCATCTAGTTTCCCACATCTCATTTGCCCCCTCTGATAACCCGCCTCTGATTCCATGCCTCTGATTCACTGCCTCAGATTCCGTGCCTCAGATTCCCCAACTCAGATTTACCGCCTCAGATTCCCCGCCTCAGATTCCCTGCCTCAGATTCCATGCCTCAGATTCCATGCCTCAGATTCCCCGCCTCAGATTCCCCGCCTCAGATTCCCCGCCTCAGATTCCCCGCCTCAGATTCCCCGCCTCCTATTACCCGCCTCTGATTCCCCGCCTCTGATTCCCCACCTCTGATTCACTGCCTCAGATTCCCTGCCTCTGATTGCCTTCCTCTGATTCCCTGCCTCTGATTCCCTCCCTCTGATTCCCTGCCTCTGATACCCTGCCTCTGATTCCCTGCCTCTGATTCCCTGCCTCTGATTCCGCATGGCTGATTCCACACCTCTCTGACCGTGTCTCTGATTCCCCGCATCTGATTCCCTGCCTCTGACACCCTGCCTCTCTTTGCCTCCCTCTATTTCCGTGCCTCTTCCTCTGCATCTAGTTTCCCACATCTCAATTGCCCCCTCTGATAACCCACCTCTGATTCCATTCCTCTGATTCCCCACCTCTGATTCCCAGCCTCTGAATCCACGCCTCTGAATCCCCGCCTCTGAATCCCCGCCTCTGATTCACCGCCTCTTATTCCCCGCCTCTGATTAC
The DNA here is from genome assembly GCF_036971445.1 of Narcine bancroftii. Classification (NCBI taxonomy): domain Eukaryota; kingdom Metazoa; phylum Chordata; class Chondrichthyes; order Torpediniformes; family Narcinidae; genus Narcine; species Narcine bancroftii. The sequence goes on from NC_091481.1 coordinate 91,681,041, forward strand.
CCGCCACTGATTCCCCGCCTCTGATTCCTTGCCTCTGTTTCCCAGCCTCTGTTTCCCCGCCTCTGATTCCCCGCCTCAGATTCCCCGGCTCTGATTCCCTGCCTGAGATTCCCTGCCTCAGATTCCCTGCCTATGATTCCCTGCCTCTGAGTCCCCGCGTCAGATTCCCCGGCTCTGATTCCCTGCCTGAGATTCCCTGCCTCAGAATCCCCGCCTCAGATTCCCTGCCTCAGATTCCCCGCCTCAGATTCCCCGCCTCAGATTCCCCGCCTCAGATTCCCCGCCTCAGATTCCCCGCCTCAGATTCCCCGCCTCAGATTCCCCACCTCAGATTCCCCGCCTCAGATTCCCTGCCTCTGATTGCCTGCCTCTGATTCCCTGCCTCTGATTCCCTGCCTCTAAATCCCTGCCTCTGATTCACTGCCTCTGATTCCATGCCTCTGATTCCCCGCCTCTCTTTCCGTGTCTCTGATTCCCCGCCTCAGATTCCCTGCCTCACATACCCTGCCTCTCTTTGCCTGCCTCTATTTCCGTGCCTCTTTCTCTGCATCTAGTTTCCCACATCACATTTGCCCCCTCTGATAACCCGCCTCTGATTCCATGCCTCTGATTCCCCGCCTCTGATTCCCCGCCTCTGATTCCCCGCCTCTGATTCACTGCCTCAGAATCCCTGCCTCAGATTCCTTGCCTCACATTCCCTGCCTCTGATTCCCCGCCTCTGATTCCCCGCCTCTTATTCCCCGCCTCTGATACCCCGCCTCTGATTCCCCGCCTCTGATTCCCTGCCTCTGAATCCCCGCCTCTGATTCCCCGCGTCTGATTCCCCGCCTCAGATTCCCCGGCTCTGATTCCCAGCCTGAGATTCCATGCCTCAGATTCCCTGCCTCAGATTCCCTGCCTCAGATTCACCGCCTCAGATTCCCCGCCTCAGATTCCCCGCCTCAGATTCCCCACCTCAGATTCCCCGCCTCACATTCCCCACCTCAGATTCCCCGCCTCAGATTCCCTGCCTCATATTCCCTGTCTCAGATTCCCTGCCTCAGATTCCCTTCATCTGATTCCCTTCATCTGATTCCCTGCCTCTGATTCCCTGCCTCTGATTCCCTGCCTCTGATTCCCCGCCTCTGTTTCCCAGCCTCAGATTGCCTGCCTCAGATTCCCTGCCTCAGATTCCCTGCCTCAGATTCCCTGCCTCTGATTTCCCGCCTCTAAATCCCTTCCTCTGATTGCCTGCCTCTGATTCCGCGCCTCTGATTCCCCGCCTCTCCTTCCGTGTCTCTGATTCCCCGCCTAAGATTCCCTGCCTCACATACCCTGCCTCTCTTTGCCTGCCTCTCTTTGCCTGCCTCTATTTCCGTGCCTCTTTCTCTGCATCTAGTTTCCCACATCTTATTTGCCCCCTCTGATAACCCGCCTCTGATTCCATGCCACTGATTCCCCGCCTCTGATTTCCCCGCCTCTGCTTCCCCGCCTCTGATTCCCTGCCTCAGAATCCCTGCCTCAGATTCCTTGCCTCAGATTCCCTGCCTCTGATTCCCCGCCTCTTATTCCGCGCCTCTGATTCCCCGCCTCTGATTCCCCGCCTCTGATTCCCTGCCTCTGTTTCCCCGCGTCTGATTCCCCGCGTCTGATTCCCCGCCTCAGATTCCCCGGCTCTGATTCCCTGCCTGAGATTCCATGCCTCAGAATCCCCGCCTCAGATTCCCTGCCTCAGATTCCCCGCCTCAGATTCCCCGCCTCAGATTCCCCGCCTCTGATTCCCTGCCTCTGATACCCTGCCTCACTTTGCCTGCCTCTATTTCCGTGCCTCTTTCTCTGCATCTAGTTTCCCACATCTCATTTGCCCCCTCTGATAACCCGCCTCTGATTCCATGCCTCTGATTCACTGCCTCAGATTCCGTGTCTCAGATTCCCCGCATCTGATTCCCTGCCTCTGACACCCTGCCTCTCTTTGCCTGCCTCTATTTCCGTGCCTCTTCCTCTGCATCTAGTTTCCCACATCTCAATTGCCCCCTCTGATAACCCACCTCTGATTCCATTCCTCTCATTCCCCACCTCTGATTCCCCGCCTCTGATTCCCTGCCTCAGATTCCCTGCCTCAGATTCCTTGCCTCAGATTCCCTGCCTCAGATTCCCCGCCTGAGATTCCCCGCCTGAGATTCCCCGCCTCAGATTCCCCGCCTCAGATTCCACGCCTCAGATTCCCCGCATCAGATTCCCCGCCTCAGATTCCCCGCCTCAGATTCCCCGCCTCAGATTCCCAGCCTCAGATTCCCCGCCTCAGATTCCCCGCCTCAGATTCCCCGCCTCACATTCTCCGCCTCAGATTTCCCGCCTCAGATTCCCCGCCTCAGATTCCCTGCCTCTGATTGCCTGCCTCTGATTGCCTGCCTCTGATTCCCTGCCTCTGATTCCCTGCCTCTGATTCCCTGCCTCTGATTCCCTGCCTCTGATTCCCTGCCTCTGATTCCCTGCCTCTGATTCCGCGCCTCTGATTCCACGCCTCTCTTTCCGTATCTCTGATTCCTTGCCTCTGATTCTCTGCCTCTGATACCCTGCCTCTCTTTGTCTGCCTCTATTTTGGTGCCTCTTTCTCCTCATCTAGTTTCCCACATCTCATTTGCCCCCTCTGTTAACCCGCCTCTGATTCCATGCCTCTGATTCCCCACCTCTGATTCCCTGCCTCGGATTCCCCGCCTCTGATACCCCGCCTCTGATTCCCTGCCTCAGATTCCCTGCCTCAGATTCCCTGCCTCAGATTCCCTGCATCTGATTCCCCGCCTCTGATTCACCGCCTCTTATTCCCCGCCTCTGATTACCCGCCTCTGATTCCCCGCCTCTGATTCCTTGCCTCTGTTTCCCAGCCTCTGATTCCCCGCCTCTGATTCCCCGCCTCAGATTCCCCGGCTCTGATTCCCTGCCTGAGATTCCCTGCCTCAGATTCCCTGCCTATGAATCCCTGCCTCTGAGTCCCCGCGTCAGATTCCCCGGCTCTGATTCCCTGCCTGAGATTCCCTGCCTCAGAATCCCCGGCTCAGATTCCCTGCCTCAGATTCCCCGCCTCAGATTCCCCGCCTCAGATTCCCCGCCTCAGATTCCCCGCCTCAGATTCCCCGCCTCCTATTACCCGCCTCTGATTCCCCGCCTCTGATTCCCCACCTCTGATTCACTGCCTCAGATTCCCTGCCTCTGATTGCCTTCCTCTGATTCCCTGCCTCTGATTCCCTCCCTCTGATTCCCTGCCTCTGATTCCCTGCCTCTGATTCCCCACCTCTGATTCCCAGCCTCTGAATCCACGCCTCTGAATCCCCGCCTCTGAATCCCCACCTCTGATTCACCGCCTCTTATTCCCCGCCTCTGATTACCCGCCACTGATTCCCCGCCTCTGATTCCTTGCCTCTGTTTCCCAGCCTCTGATTCCCCGCCTCTGATTCCCCGCCTCAGATTCCCCAGCTCTGATTCCCTGCCTGAGATTCCCTGCCTCAGATTCCCTGCCTATGATTCCCTGCCTCTGAGTCCCCGCGTCAGATTCCCCGGCTCTGATTCCCTGCCTGAGATTCCCTGCCTCAGAATCCCCGCCTCAGATTCCCTGCCTCAGATTCCCCGCCTCAGATTCCCCGCCTCAGATTCCCCGCCTCAGATTCCCCGCCTCAGATTCCCCGCCTCAGATTCCCCGCCTCAGATTCCCCACCTCAGATTCCCCGCCTCAGATTCCCTGCCTCTGATTGCCTGCCTCTGATTCCCTGCCTCTGATTCCCTGCCTCTAAATCCCTGCCTCTGATTCACTGCCTCTGATTCCATGCCTCTGATTCCCCGCCTCTCTTTCCGTGTCTCTGATTCCCCGCCTCAGATTCCCTGCCTCACATACCCTGCCTCTCTTTGCCTGCCTCTATTTCCGTGCCTCTTTCTCTGCATCTAGTTTCCCACATCACATTTGCCCCCTCTGATAACCCGCCTCTGATTCCATGCCTCTGATTCCCCGCCTCTGATTCCCCGCCTCTGATTCCCCGCCTCTGATTCACTGCCTCAGAGTCCCTGCCTCAGATTCCTTGCCTCACATTCCCTGCCTCTGATTCCCCGCCTCTGATTCCCCGCCTCTTATTCCCCGCCTCTGATACCCCGCCTCTGATTCCCCGCCTCTGATTCCCTGCCTCTGAATCCCCGCCTCTGATTCCCCGCGTCTGATTCCCCGCCTCAGATTCCCCGGCTCTGATTCCCAGCCTGAGATTCCATGCCTCAGATTCCCTGCCTCAGATTCCCTGCCTCAGATTCACCGCCTCAGATTCCCCGCCTCAGATTCCCCGCCTCAGATTCCCCACCTCAGATTCCCCGCCTCAGATTCCCTGCCTCAGATTCCCTGTCTCAGATTCCCTGCCTCAGATTCCCTTCATCTGATTCCCTTCATCTGATTCCCTGCCTCTGATTCCCTGCCTCTGATTCCCTGCCTCTGATTCCCCGCCTCTGTTTCCCAGCCTCAGATTGCCTGCCTCAGATTCCCTGCCTCAGATTCCCTGCCTCAGATTCCCTGCCTCTGATTCCCCGCCTCTAAATCCCTTCCTCTGATTGCCTGCCTCTGATTCCGCGCCTCTGATTCCCCGCCTCTCCTTCCGTGTCTCTGATTCCCCGCCTAAGATTCCCTGCCTCACATACCCTGCCTCTCTTTGCCTGCCTCTCTTTGCCTGCCTCTATTTCCGTGCCTCTTTCTCTGCATCTAGTTTCCCACATCTCATTTGCCCCCTCTGATAACCCGCCTCTGATTCCATGCCACTGATTCCCCGCCTCTGATTTCCCCGCCTCTGCTTCCCCGCCTCTGATTCCCTGCCTCAGAATCCCTGCCTCAGATTCCTTGCCTCAGATTCCCTGCCTCTGATTCCCCGCCTCTTATTCCCCGCCTCTGATTCCCCGCCTCTGATTCCCCGCCTCTGATTCCCTGCCTCTGTTTCCCCGCGTCTGATTCCCCGCGTTTGATTCCCCGCCTCAGATTCCCCGGCTCTGATTCCCTGCCTGAGATTCCATGCCTCAGAATCCCCGCCTCAGATTCCCTGCCTCAGATTCCCCGCCTCAGATTCCCCGCCTCAGATTCCCCGCCTCTGATTCCCTGCCTCTGATACCCTGCCTCACTTTGCCTGCCTCTATTTCCGTGCCTCTTTCTCTGCATCTAGTTTCCCACATCTCATTTGCCCCCTCTGATAACCCGCCTCTGATTCCATGCCTCTGATTCACTGCCTCAGATTCCGTGCCTCAGATTCCCCAACTCAGATTTACCGCCTCAGATTCCCCGCCTCAGATTCCCTGCCTCAGATTCCATGCCTCAGATTCCATGCCTCAGATTCCCTGCCTGAGATTCCCTGCCTCCGATTCCCCGCCTCTGATTCCCCGCCTCTGATTCCCCGCCTCTGATTCCCAGCCTCTGAATCCCCGCCTCTGAATCCCTGCCTCTGATTCCCCGCCTCTGTTTCCCCGCCTCTGATTCCCCGCCTCTGATTCCCCTCCTCTGATTCCACGCCTCTGATTCCCCGCCTCTGATTCCAAGCCTCTTATTCCCCACCTCTGATTCCCCACCTCTGATTCCCTGCCACTGATTGCCCGCCTCCGATTCCCCGCCTCTGATTCCCCGCCTCTGATTCCCCACCTCTGGCTGTATGCCTCTCTTTCGCCTCCGCTTTTTCCCCTACACTCTTTCCGCGCCTCTCTTTCCCTCCCTCAATTTCAACAACTCTCTTTGATCTGTTCTGTGTTCCTCATTTTCAACACACAAGTTCCAACCACTATGTTTCACCCATCACTTTCCCCGCCTCTATATTTCCGCCTATGTTTACCCGCCTCTGTTTACACACCTGTTTCACCGCCTCTGATTCCCCGCCTCTGATTCCCCACCTCTGTCTCGACGCCTCTCTTTCGCCTCCACTCTTTCCACTCCACTCTTTCCTTGACTGTCTTTCCCTCCCTCAATTTCAACAACACTGTTTGATCTGTTTTGTGTACCTGATTTTAAACACACAAGTTCCAACCACTATGTTTTGCCCGCCTCTTTCCCCGCCTCTATTTATCCACCTATGTTTACCTGCCTCTGTTTACCCGCCTGTTTCCGCACCTCTGATTCCCCACCTTTCATTCCCCGCCACTCTTTCCCTGCCTCTATTTCCGCGCCTCTTTCTCTGCCTCTCTTTCCCCACAACGCTTTTCCTCCCGCTGATTCCCCGCCTCTGATTCCCCGCCTCTGATTCCCTGCCTCTGATTCCCTGCCTCTGATTCCCTGCCTCAGATTCCCTGCCTCAGATTCCCTGCCTCGGATTCCCTGCCTCTGATTCCCCGCCTCTGATTCCCCGCCTCTTATTCCCCGCCTCTGATTCCCCGCCTCTGATTCCCCGTGTCTGATTCCCTGCCTCAGATTCCCCGACTCTGATTCCCTGCATCAGATTCCCTGCCTCAGATTCCCTGCCTCTGATTCCCCGCCTCTGATTCCCTGACTCTGATTCCCCGCCTCTGATTCCTGCCTCAGATTCCCTGCCTCAGATTCCCTGCCTCAGATTCACTGCTTCTGATTCCCCGCCTTTGATTCCCCGCCTCTTATTCCCCGCCTCTGAATCCCAGCCTCTGATTCCCCGCCTCTGATTACCTGCCTCTGTTTCCCCGCCTCTGATTCCCAGCCTCTGATTCCCCGCCTCAGATTCCCCGCCTCAGATTCCACGCCTCAGATTCCCCGCCTGAGATTCCCCGCCTCAGATTCCCCGCCTCAGATTCCCCGCCTCAGATTCCACGCCTCAGATTCCACGCCTCAGATTCCCCGCATCAGATTCCCCGCCTCAGATTCCCCGCCTCAGATTCCCCGCCGCAGATTCCCCGCCTCAGATTCCCCGCCTCAGATTCCCCGCCTCAGATTCCCCGCCTCACATTCCCCGCCTCAGATTCCCCGCCTCAGATTCCCTGCCTCTGATTCCCTGCCTCTGATTCCCTGCCTCTGATTCCTCGCCTCTGATTCCACGCCTCTCTTTCAGTATCTCTGATTCCCCGCCTCTGATTCTCTGCCTCTGATACCCTGCCTCTCTTTGCCTGCCTCTATTTTGGTGCCTCTTTCTCTGCATCTAGTTTCCCACATCTCATTTGCCCCCTCTGATAACCCGCCTCTGATTCCATGCCTCTGATTCCCCACCTCTGATTCCCTGCCTCTGATTCCCCGCCACTGATACCCCGCCTCTGATTCCCTGCCTCAGATTCCCTGCCTCAGATTCCCTGCCTCAGATTCCCTGCATCTGATTCCCCGCCTCTGATTCCCCGCCTCTTATTCCCCGCCTCTGATTACCCGCCTCTGATTCCCCGCCTCTGATTCCCTGCCTCTGTTTCCCAGCCTCTGATTCCCCGCCTCTGATTCCCCGCCTCAGATTCGCCGGCTCTGATTCCCTGCCTGAGATTCCCTGCCTCAGACTGCCTATGATTCCCTGCCTCTGAGTCCCCGCGTCAGATTCCCCGGCTCTGATTCCCTGCCTGAGATTCCCTGCCTCAGAATCCCCGCCTCAGATTCCCTGCCTCTGATTCCCCGCCTCTGATTCCAGGCCTCTTATTCCCCGCCACTGATTCCCCACCTCTGATTGCCTGCCACTGATTGCCCGCCTCTGATTCCCGCCTCTGATTCCCCGCCTCTGATTCCCCACATCTGTCTGTATGTCTCTCTTTCGCCTCCGCTTTTTCCCCTACACTCTTTCCGCTCCTCTCTTTCCCTCCCTCAATTTGAACAACTCTGTTTGATCTGTTCTGTGTACCTCATTTTCAACACACAAGTTCCAACCACTATGTTTCACCCATCACTTTCCCCGCCTCTATTTTTCCGCCTATGTTTACCCGCCTCTGTTTACCCACCTGTTTCACTGCCTCTGATTCCCCGCCTCTGATTCCCCACCTCTGTCTCGACGCCTCTCTGTCGCCTCCACTCTTTCCCCTCCACTCTTTCCGTGCCTGTCTTTCCCTCCCTCAATTTCAACAACACTGTTTGATCTGTTTTGTGTACCTCATTTTCAACACACAAGTTCCAACCACTATGTTTCAGCCATCACTTTCCCCGCCTCTATTTATCCACCTATGTTTACCTGCCTCTGTTTACCCACCTGTTTCCCCGCCTCTGATTCCCCACATTTCATTCCCCGCCTCTCTTTCCCTGCCTCTATTTCCGCACCTCTTTCTCTGCCTCTCTTTCCCCACATCTCTTTTCCTCCCGCTGATTCCCCGCCTCTGATTCCACGCCTCTGATTCCCTGCCTCTGATTCCCCGGCTCTGATTCCCTGCCTGAGATTCCATGCCTCAGATTCCCCGCCTCAGATTTCCTGCCTCAGATTCCCCGCCTCAGATTCCCCGCCTCAGATTCCCCGCCTCAGATTCCCCGCCTCAGATTCTCCGCGTCAGATTCCCCGCCTCAGATTCCCTGCCTCAGATTCCCTGCCTCAGATTCCCTGCCTCAGATTCCCTGCCTCTGATTCCCTGCCTCAGATTCCCTGCCTCAGATTCCCTGCCTCAGATTCCCTGCCTCTGATTCCCCGCCTCTGATTCCACGCCTCTGATTCCCCGCCTCTGATTCCAGGCCTCTTATTCCCGGCCTCTGATTCCCCACCTCTGATTGCCTGCCACTGATTGCCCGCCTCTGATTCCCCGCCTCTGATTCCCCGCCTCTGATTCCCCACCTCTGTCTGTATGCCTCTCTTGCGCCTCAGCTTTTTCCCCTACACTCTTTCCGCGCCTCTCTTTCCCTCCCTCAATTTCCACAACTCTGTTTGATCTGTTCTGTGTACCTCATTTTCAACACACAAGTTCCAACCACTATGTTTCACCCATCACTTTCCCCGCCTCTATTTTTCTGGCTATGTTTACCCGCCTCTGTTTACACACATGTTTCACCGCCTCTGATTCCCCGCCTCTGATTCCCCACCTCTGTCTCGACGCCTCTCTTTCGCCTCCACTCTTTCCACTACACTCTTTCCGTGCCTGTCTTTCCCTCCCTCAATTTCAACAACACTGTTTGATCTGTTTTGTGTACCTGATTTTAAACACACAAGTTCCAACCACTATGTTTTGCCCGCCTCAGATTCCCCGCCTCAGATTCCCCGCCTCAGATTCTCCGCGTCAGATTCCCCGCCTCAGATTCCCTGCCTCAGATTCCCTGCCTCAGATTCCCTGCCTCAGCTTCCCTTCATCTGATTCCCTTCATCTGATTCCCTGCCTCTGATTCCCTGCCTCTTATTCCCTGCCTCTGATTCCCCGCCTCTGATTCCCCGCCTCAGATTCCCTGCCTCAGATTCCCTGCCTCAGATTCCCTGCCTCTGATTCCCTGCCTCAGATTCCCTGCCTCAGATTCCCTGCCTCAGATTCCCTGCCTCAGATTCCCTGCCTCTGATTCCCCGCCTCTGATTCCACGCCTCTGATTCCCCGCCTCTGATTCCAGGCCTCTTATTCCCCGCCTCTGATTCCCCACCTCTGATTGCCTGCCACTTATTGCCCGCCTCTGATTCCCCGCCTCTGATTCCCCGCCTCTGATTCCCCACCTCTGTCTGTATGCCTCTCTTGCGCCTCAGCTTTTTCCCCTACACTCTTTCCGCGCCTCTCTTTCCCTCCCTCAATTTCCACAACTCTGTTTGATCTGTTATGTGTACCTCATTTTCAACACACAAGTTCCAACCACTATGTTTCACCCATCACTTTTCCTGCCTCTATTTCCGTGCCTATTTCTCTGCATCTAGTTTCCCACATCTCATTTGCCCCCTCTGATGACCCGCCTCTGATTCAATGCCTCTGATTCACTGCCTCAGATTCCGTGCCTCAGATTCCCAGACTCAGATTTAGCGCCTCAGATTCCCCGCCTCAGATTCCCTGCCTCAGATTCCATGCCTCAGATTCCCTGCCTCAGATTCCCTGCCTCAGATTCCCTGCCTCCGATTCCCAGCCTCTGATTCCCAGCCTCTGAATCCCCCCCTCTGAATCCTCGCCTCTGATTCCCCGCCTCTGTTTCCCCGCCTCAGATTCCCCGCCTCTGATTCCCCTCCTCTGGTTCCACGCCTCTGATTCCCCGCCTCTGATTCCAGGCCTCTTATTCCCCACCTCTGATTCCCCACCTCTGATTGCCTGCCACTGATTGCCCGCCTCTGATTCCCCGCCTCTGATTCCCCGCCTCTGATTCCCCACCTCTGTCTGTATGCCTCTCTTTCGCCTCCGCTTTTTCCCCTACACTCTTTCCGCGCCTCTCTTTCCCTCCCTCAATTTCAACAACTCTGTTTGATCTGTTCTGTGTACCTCATTTTCAACACACAAGTTCCAACCACTATGTTTCACCCATCACTTTCCCCGCCTCTATTTTTCCGCCTATGTTTACCCGCCTCTGTTTACACACCTGTTTCACCGCCTCTGATTCCCCGCCTCTGATTCCCCACCTCTGTCTCGACGCCTCTCTTTCGCCTCCACTCTTTCCACTCCACTCTTTCCTTGCCTGTCTTTCCCTCCCTCAATTTCAACAAAACTATTTGATCTGTTTTGTGTACCTGATTTTAAACACACAAGTTCCAACCACTATGTTTTGCCCGCCTCTTTCCCCGCCTCTATTTATCCACCTGTTTACCTGCCTCTGTTTACCCTCCTGTTTCCCCACCTCTGATTCCCCACCTTTCATTCCCCGCCTTTCTTTCCCTGCCTCTATTTCCGCGCCTCTTTCTCTGCCTCTCTTTCCCCACAACGCTTTTCCTCCTGCTGATTCCCCGCCTCTGATTCCCCGCCTCTGATTCCCTGCCTCTGATTCCCCGCCTCTGATTCCCTGCCTCAGATTCCCTGCCTCAGATTCCCTGCCTCAGATTCCCTGCCTCTGATTCCCCGCCTCTGATTCCCCGCCTCTTATTCCCCGCCTCTGATTCCCCGCCTCTGATTCCCCGTGTCTGATTCCCTGCCTCAGATTCCCCGGCTCTGATTCCCTGCATCAGATTCCCTGCCTCAGATTCCCTGCCTCTGATTCCCCGCCTCTGATTCCCTGCCTCTGATTCCCCGCCTCTGATTCCTGCCTCAGATTCCCTGCCTCAGATTCCCTGCCTCAGATTCACTGCTTCTGATTCCCCGCCTTTGATTCCCCGCCTCTTATTCCCCGCCTCTGAATCCCAGCCTCTGATTCACTGCCTCTGATTACCTGCCTCTGTTTCCCCGCCTCTGATTCACAGCCTCTGATTCCCCGCCTCAGATTCCCCGCCTCAGATTCCCTGCCTCAGATTCCCCGCATGAGATTCCCCGCCTCAGATTCCCCGCCTCAGATTCCCCGCCTCAGATTCCCCGCCTCAGATTCCACGCCTCAGATTCCCCGCATCAGATTCCCCGCCTCAGATTCCCCGCCTCAGATTCCCCGCCTCAGATTCCCCGCCTCAGATTCCCCGCCTCAGATTCCCCGCCTCAGATTCCCCGCCTCACATTCCCCGCCTCAGATTCCCCGCCTCAGATTCCCTGCCTCTGATTCCCTGCCTCTGATTCCCTGCCTCTGATTCCCCGCCTCTGATTCCTGCCTCAGATTCCCTGCCTCAGATTCACTGCTTCTGATTCCTCGCCTTTGATTCCCCGCCTCTTATTCCCCGCCTCTGAATGCCAGCCTCTGATTCCCCGCCTCTGATTACCTGCCTCTGTTTCCCCGCCTCTGATTCCCAGCCTCTGATTCCCCGCCTCAGATTCCCCGCCTCAGATTCCCTGCCTCAGATTCCCCGCCTGAGATTCCCCGCCTCAGATTCCCCGCCTCAGATTCCCCGCCTCAGATTCCACGCCTCAGATTCCCCGCATCAGATTCCCCGCCTCAGATTCCCCGCCTCAGATTCCCCGCCTCAGATTCCCCGCCTCAGATTCCCCGCCTCAGATTCCCCGCCTCAGATTCCCCGCCTCACATTCCCCGCCTCAGATTTCCCGCCTCAGATTCCCCGCCTCAGATTCCCTGCCTCTGATTGCCTGCCTCTGATTGCCTGCCTCTGATTCCCTGCCTCTGATACCCTGCCTCTGATTCCCTGCCTCTGATTCCCTGCCTCTGATTCCCTGCCTCTGATTCCGCGCCTCTGATTCCACGCCTCTCTTTCCGTATCTCTGATTCCTTGCCTCTGATTCTCTGCCTCTGATACCCTGCCTCTCTTTGTCTGCCTCTATTTTGGTGCCTCTTTCTCTGCATCTAGTTTCCCACATCTCATTTGCCCCCTCTGATAACCCGCCTCTGATTCCATGCCTCTGATTCCCCACCTCTGATTCCCTGCCTCGGATTCCCCGCCTCTGATACCCCGCCTCTGATTCCCTGCCTCAGATTCCCTGCCTCAGATTCCCTGCCTCAGATTCCCTGCATCTGATTCCCCGCCTCTGATTCACCGCCCCTTATTCCCCGCCTCTGTTTACCCGCCTCTGATTCCCCGCCTCTGATTCCTTGCCTCTGTTTCCCAGCCTCTGATACCCCGCCTCTGATTCCCCGCCTCAGAATCCCCGGCTCTGATTCCCTGCCTGAGATTCCCTGCCTCAGATTCCCTGCCTATGATTCCCTGCCTCTGAGTCCCCGCGTCAGATTCCCCAGCTCTGATTCCCTGCCTGAGATTCCCTGCCTCAGAATCCCCGCCTCAGATTCCCTGCCTCAGAATCCCCGCCTCAGATTCCCCGCCTCAGATTCCCCGCCTCAGATTCCCCGCCTCAATTCCCCGCCTCAGATTCCCCGCCTCAGATTCCCCGCCTCTGATTCCCTGCCTCAGATTCGCTGCCTCAGATTCCCTGCCTCAGATTCCCTGCATCTGATTCCCCGCCTCTGATTCCCCGCCTCTTATTCCCCGCCTCTGATTACCCGCCTCTGATTCCCCGCCTCTGATTCCCTGCCTCTGTTTCCCCGCCTCTGATTCCACGCCTCTGATTCCCCGCCTCTGATTCCAGGCCTCTTATTCCCCGCCTCTGATTACCCGCCTCTGATTCCCCGCCTCTGAATCCCCGCCTCTGTTTCCCCGCCTCTGATTCCCCGCCTCTGATTCCCCGCCTCTGATTCCACGCCTCTGATTCCCCGCCTCTGATTCCAGGCCTCTTATTCCCCGCCACTGATTCCCCACCTCTGATTGCCTGCCACTGATTGCCCGCCTCTGATTCCCCGCCTCTGATTCCCCGCCTCTGATTCCCCACATCTGTCTGTATGTCTCTCTTTCGCCTCCGCTTTTTCCCCTACACTCTTTCCGCGCCTCTCTTTCCCTCCCTCAATTTGAACAACTCTGTTTGATCTGTTCCGTGTACCTCATTTTCAACACACAAGTTCCAACCACTATGTTTCACCCATCACTTTCCCCGCCTCTATTTTTCCGCCTATGTTTACCCGCCTCTGTTTACACACCTGTTTCACTGCCTCTGATTCCCCGCCTCTGATTCCCCACCTCTGTCTCGACGCCTCTCTGTCGCCTCCACTCTTTCCCCTCCACTCTTTCCGTGCCTGTCTTTCCCTCCCTCAATTTCAACAACACTGTTTGATCTGTTTTGAGTACCTCATTTTCAACACACAAGTTCCAACCACTATGTTTCAGCCATCACTTTCCCCGCCTCTATTTATCCACCTATGTTTACCTGCCTCTGTTTACCCACCTGTTTCCCCACCTCTGATTCCCCACATTTCATTCCCCGCCTCTCTTTCCCTGCCTCTATTTCCGCACCTCTTTCTCTGCCTCTCTTTCCCCACATCTCTTTTCCTCCCGCTGATTCCCCGCCTCTGATTCCACGCCTCTGATTCCCTGCCTCTGATTCCCCGGCTCTGATTCCCTGCCTGAGATTCCATGGCTCAGATTCCCCGCCTCAGATTTCCTGCCTCAGATTCCCCGCCTCAGATTCCCCACCTCAGATTCCCCGCCTCAGATTCCCCGCCTCAGATTCCCCGCCTCAGATTCCCCGCCTCAGATTCTCCGCGTCAGATTCCCCGCCTCAGATTCCCTGCCTCAGATTCCCTGCCTCAGATTCCCTGACTCAGCTTCCCTTCATCTGATTCCCTTCATCTGATTCCCTGCCTCTGATTCCCTGCCTCTTATTCCCTGCCTCTGATTCCCCGCCTCTGATTCCCCGCCTCAGATTCCCTGCCTCAGATTCCCTGCCTCAGATTCCCTGCCTCTGATTCCCTGCCTCAGATTCCCTGCCTCAGATTCCCTGCCTCAGATTCCCTGCCTCTGATTCCCCGCCTCTGATTCCACGCCTCTGATTCCCCGCCTCTGATTCCAGGCCTCTTATTCCCCGCCTCTGATTCCCCGCCTCAGATTCCCTGCCTCAGATTCCCCACCTGAGATTCCCCGCCTCAGATTCCCCGCCTCAGATTCCCCACCTCAGATTCCACGCCTCAGATTCCCCGCATCAGATTCCCCGCCTCAGATTCCCCGCCTCAGATGCCCCGCCTCAGATTCCCCGCCTCAGATTCCCCGCCTCAGATTCCCCGCCTCAGATTCCCCGCCTCACATTCCCCGCCTCAGATTTCCCGCCTCAGATTCCCCGCCTCAGATTCCCTGCCTCTGATTGCCTGCCTCTGATTGCCTGCCTCTGATTCCCTGCCTCTGATTCCCTGCCTCTGATTCCCTGCCTCTGATTCCCTGCCTCTGATTCCCTGCCTCTGATTCCGCGCCTCTGATTCCACGCCTCTCTTTCCGTATCTCTGATTCCTTGCCTCTGATTCTCTGCCTCTGATACCCTGCCTCTGATTCCCCGCCTCTGATTCCTTGCCTCTGTTTCCCAGCCTCTGATTCCCCGCCTCTGATTCCCCGCCTCAGATTCCCCGGCTCTGATTCCCTGCCTGAGATTCCCTGCCTCAGATTCCCTGCCTATGATTCCCTGCCTCTGAGTCCCCGCGTCAGATTCCGCGGCTCTGATTCCCTGCCTGAGATTCCCTGCCTCAGAATCCCCGCCTCAGATTCCCTGCCTCAGATTCCCCGCCTCAGATTCCCCGCCTCAGATTCCCCGCCTCAGATTCCCCGCCTCAGATTCCCCGCCTCAGATTCCCCGCCTCAGATTCCCCACCTCAGATTCCCCGCCTCAGATTCCCTGCCTCTGATTGCCTGCCTCTGATACCCTGCCTCTGATTCCCTGCCTCTAAATCCCTGACTCTGATTCACTGCCTCTGATTCCACGCCTCTGATTCCCCGCCTCTCTTTCTGTGTCTCTGATTCCCCGCCTCGGATTCCCTGCCTCACATACCCTGCCTCTCTTTGCCTGCCTCTATTTCCGTGCCTCTTTCTCTGCATCTAGTTTCCCACATCTCATTTGCCCCCTCTGATAACCCGCCTCTGATTCCATGCCTCTGATTCCCCGCCTCTGATTCCCCGCCTCTGATTCCCCGCCTCTGATTCCCTGCCTCAGAATCCCTGCCTCAGATTCCTTGCCTCAGATTCCCTGCCTCTGATTCCCCGCCTCTGATTCCCCGCCTCTTATTCCCCGCCTCTGATACCCCGCCTCTGATTCCCCGCCTCTGATTCCCTGCCTCTGTTTCCCCGCGTCTGATTCCCCGCCTCAGATTCCCCGGCTCTGATTCCCAGCCTGAGATTCCATGCCTCAGATTCCCTGCCTCAGATTCCCCGCCTCAGATTCCCCGCCTCAGATTCCCCACCTCAGATTCCCCGCCTCACATTCCCCACCTCAGATTCCCCGCCTCAGATTCCCTGCCTCAGATTCCCCGCCTCAGATTCCCCGCCTCTGATTCCCTGCCTCAGATTCGCTGCCTCAGATTCCCTGCCTCAGATTCCCTGCATCTGATTCCCCGCCTCTGATTCCCCGCCTCTTATTCCCCGCCTCTGATTACCCGCCTCTGATTCCCCGCCTCTGATTCCCTGCCTCTGTTTCCCAGCCTCTGATTCCCCGCCTCTGAATCCCCGCCTCTGTTTCCCCGCCTCTGATTCCCCGCCTCTGATTCCCCGCCTCTGATTCCACGCCTCTGATTCCCCGCCTCTGATTCCAGGCCTCTTATTCCCCGCCACTGATTCCCCACCTCTGATTGCCTGCCACTGATTGCCCGCCTCTGATTCCCCGCCTCTGATTCCCCGCCTCTGATTCCCCACATCTGTCTGTATGTCTCTCTTTCGCCTCCGCTTTTTCCCCTACACTCTTTCCGCGCCTCTCTTTCCCTCCCTCAATTTGAACAACTCTGTTTGATCTGTTCCGTGTACCTCATTTTCAACACACAAGTTCCAACCACTATGTTTCACCCATCACTTTCCCCGCCTCTATTTTTCCGCCTATGTTTACCCGCCTCTGTTTACACACCTGTTTCACTGCCTCTCATTCCCCGCCTCTGATTCCCCACCTCTGTCTCGACGCCTCTCTGTCGCCTCCACTCTTTCCCCTCCACTCTTTCCGTGCCTGTCTTTCCCTCCCTCAATTTCAACAACACTGTTTGATCTGTTTTGTGTACCTCATTTTCAACACACAAGTTCCAACCACTATGTTTCAGCCATCACTTTCCCCGCTTCTATTTATCCACCTATGTTTACCTGCCTCTGTTTACCCACCTGTTTCCCCACCTCTGATTCCCCACATTTCATTCCCCGCCTCTCTTTCCCTGCCTCTATTTCCGCACCTCTTTCTCTGCCTCTCTTTCCCCACATCTCTTTTCCTCCCGCTGATTCCCCGCCTCTGATTCCACGCCTCTGATTCCCTGCCTCTGATTCCCCGGCTCTGATTCCCTGCCTGAGATTCCATGGCTCAGATTCCCCGCCTCAGATTTCCTGCCTCAGATTCCCCGCCTCAGATTCCCCACCTCAGATTCCCCGCCTCAGATTCCCCGCCTCAGATTCCCCGCCTCAGATTCCCCGCCTCAGATTCTCCGCGTCAGATTCCCCGCCTCAGATTCCCTGCCTCAGATTCCCTGCCTCAGATTCCCTGACTCAGCTTCCCTTCATCTGATTCCCTTCATCTGATTCCCTGCCTCTGATTCCCTGCCTCTTATTCCCTGCCTCTGATTCCCCGCCTCTGATTCCCCGCCTCAGATTCCCTGCCTCAGATTCCCTGCCTCAGATTCCCTGCCTCTGATTCCCTGCCTCAGATTCCCTGCCTCAGATTCCCTGCCTCAGATTCCCTGCCTCTGATTCCCCGCCTCTGATTCCACGCCTCTGATTCCCCGCCTCTGATTCCAGGCCTCTTATTCCCCGCCTCTGATTCCCCGCCTCAGATTCCCTGCCTCAGATTCCCCACCTGAGATTCCCCGCCTCAGATTCCCCGCCTCAGATTCCCCACCTCAGATTCCACGCCTCAGATTCCCCGCATCAGATTCCCCGCCTCAGATTCCCCGCCTCAGATGCCCCGCCTCAGATTCCCCGCCTCAGATTCCCCGCCTCAGATTCCCCGCCTCAGATTCCCCGCCTCACATTCCCCGCCTCAGATTTCCCGCCTCAGATTCCCCGCCTCAGATTCCCTGCCTCTGATTGCCTGCCTCTGATTGCCTGCCTCTGATTCCCTGCCTCTGATTCCCTGCCTCTGATTCCCTGCCTCTGATTCCCTGCCTCTGATTCCCTGCCTCTGATTCCGCGCCTCTGATTCCACGCCTCTCTTTCCGTATCTCTGATTCCTTGCCTCTGATTCTCTGCCTCTGATACCCTGCCTCTGATTCCCCGCCTCTGATTCCTTGCCTCTGTTTCCCAGCCTCTGATTCCCCGCCTCTGATTCCCCGCCTCAGATTCCCCGGCTCTGATTCCCTGCCTGAGATTCCCTGCCTCAGATTCCCTGCCTATGATTCCCTGCCTCTGAGTCCCCGCGTCAGATTCCCCGGCTCTGATTCCCTGCCTGAGATTCCCTGCCTCAGAATCCCCGCCTCAGATTCCCTGCCTCAGATTCCCCGCCTCAGATTCCCCGCCTCAGATTCCCCGCCTCAGATTCCCCGCCTCAGATTCCCCGCCTCAGATTCCCCACCTCAGATTCCCCGCCTCAGATTCCCTGCCTCTGATTGCCTGCCTCTGATACCCTGCCTCTGATTCCCTGCCTCTAAATCCCTGCCTCTGATTCACTGCCTCTGATTCCACGCCTCTGATTCCCCGCCTCTCTTTCTGTGTCTCTGATTCCCCGCCTCAGATTCCCTGCCTCACATACCCTGCCTCTCTTTGCCTGCCTCTATTTCCGTGCCTCTTTCTCTGCATCTAGTTTCCCACATCTCATTTGCCCCCTCTGATAACCCGCCTCTGATTCCATGCCTCTGATTCCCCGCCTCTGATTCCCCGCCTCTGATTCCCCGCCTCTGATTCCCTGCCTCAGAATCCCTGCCTCAGATTCCTTGCCTCAGATTCCCTGCCTCTGATTCCCCGCCTCTGATTCCCCGCCTCTTATTCCCCGCCTCTGATACACCGCCTCTGATTCCCCGCCTCTGATTCCCTGCCTCTGAATCCCCGCCTCTGATTCCCCGCGTCTGATTCCCCGCCTCAGATTCCCCGGCTCTGATTCCCAGCCTGAGATTCCATGCCTCAGATTCCCTGCCTCAGATTCCCTGCCTCAGATTCACCGCCTCAGATTCCCCGCCTCAGATTCCCCGCCTCAGATTCCCCACCTCAGATTCCCCGCCTCACATTCCCCACCTCAGATTCCCCGCCTCAGATTCCCTGCCTCAGATTCCCTGTCTCAGATTCCCTGCCTCAGATTCCCTTCATCTGATTCCCTTCATCTGATTCCCTGCCTCTGATTCCCTGCCTATGATTCCCTGCCTCTGATTCCCCGCCTCTGTTTCCCCGCCTCAGATTGCCTGCCTCAGATTCCCTGCCTCAGATTCCCTGCCTCTGATTCCCCGCCTCTAAATCCCTTCCTCTGATTGCCTGCCTCTGATTCCGCGCCTCTGATTCCCCGCCTCTCCTTCCGTGTCTCTGATTCCCCGCCTCAGATTCCCTGCCTCACATACCCTGCCTCTCTTTGCTTGCCTCTATTTCCGTGCCTCTTTCTCTGCATCTAGTTTCCCACATCTCATTTGCCCCCTCTGATAACCCGCCTCTGATTCCATGCCATTGATTCCCCGCCTCTGATTTCCCCGCCTCTGCTTCCCCGCCTCTGATTCCCTGCCTCAGAATCCCTGCCTCAGATTCCTTGCCTCAGATTCCCTGCCTCTGATTCCCCGCCTCTGATTCCCCGCCTCCTATTACCCGCCTCTGATTCCCCGCCTCTGATTCCCCACCTCTGATTCACTGCCTCAGATTCCCTGCCTCTGATTGCCTTCCTCTGATTCCCTGCCTCTGATTCCCTCCCTCTGATTCCCTGCCTCTGATTCCCTGCCTCTGATTCCCTGCCTCTGATTCCCTGCCTCTGATTCCCTGCCTCTGATTCCGCATGGCTGATTCCACGCCTCTCTGACCGTGTCTCTGATTCCCCGCATCTGATTCCCTGCCTCTGACACCCTGCCTCTCTTTGCCTGCCTCTATTTCCGTGCCTCTTCCTCTGCATCTAGTTTCCCACATCTCAATTGCCCCCTCTGATAACCCACCTCTGATTCCATTCCTCTGATTCCCCACCTCTGATTCCCAGCCTCTGAATCCATGCCTCTGAATCCCCGCCTCTGAATCCCCGCCTCTGATTCACCGCCTCTTATTCCCCGCCTCTGATTACCTGCCACTGATTCCCCGCCTCTGATTCCTTGCCTCTGTTTCCCAGCCTCTGATTCCCCGCCTCTGATTCCCCGCCTCAGATTCCCCGGCTCTGATTCCCTGCCTGAGATTCCCTGCCTCAGATTCCCTGCCTATGATTCCCTGACTCTGAGTCCCCGCGTCAGATTCCCCGGCTCTGATTCCCTGCCTGAGATTCCCTGCCTCAGAATCTCCGCCTCAGATTCCCTGCCTCAGATTCCCCGCCTCAGATTCCCCGCCTCAGATTCCCCGCCTCAGATTCCCCGCCTCAGATTCCCCGCCTCAGATTCCCCGCCTCAGATTCCCCGCCTCAGATTCCCCGCCTCAGATTCCCTGCCTCTGATTGCCTGCCTCTGATTCCCTTCCTCTGATTCCCTGCCTCTAAATCCCTGCCTCTGATTCACTGCCTCTGATTCCATGCCTCTGATTCCCCGCCTCTCTTTCCGTGTCTCTGATTCCCCGCCTCAGATTCCCTGCCTCACATACCCTGCCTCTCTTTGCCTGCCTCTATTTCCGTGCCTCTTTCTCTGCATCTAGTTTCCCACATCACATTTGCCCCCTCTGATAACCCGCCTCTGATTCCATGCCTCTGATTCCCCGCCTCTGATTCCCCGCCTCTGATTCCCCGCCTCGGATTCACTGCCTCAGAATCCCTGCCTCAGATTCCTTGCCTCACATTCCCTGCCTCTGATTCCCCGCCTCTGATTCCCCGCCTCTTATTCCCCGCCTCTGATACCCCGCCTCTGATTCCCCGCCTCTGATTCCCTGCCTCTGAATCCCCGCCTCTGATTCCCCGCGTCTGATTCCCCGCCTCAGATTCCCCGGCTCTGATTCCCAGCCTGAGATTCCATGCCTCAGATTCCCTGCCTCAGATTCCCTGCCTCAGATTCACCGCCTCAGATTCCCCGCCTCAGATTCCCCGCCTCAGATTCCCCACCTCAGATTCCCCGCCTCACATTCCCCACCTCAGATTCCCCGCCTCAGATTCCCTGCCTCAGATTCCCTGTCTCAGATTCCCTGCCTCAGATTCCCTTCATCTGATTCCCTTCATCTGATTCCCTGCCTCTGATTCCCTGCCTCTGATTCCCTGCCTCTGATTCCCCGCCTCTGTTTCCCAGCCTCAGATTGCCTGCCTCAGATTCCCTGCCTCAGATTCCCTGCCTCTGATTCCCCGCCTCTAAATCCCTTCCTCTGATTGCCTGCCTCTGATTCCGCGCCTCTGATTCCCCGCCTCTCCTTCCGTGTCTCTGATTCCCCGCCTAAGATTCCCTGCCTCACATACCCTGCCTCTCTTTGCCTGCCTCTATTTCTGTGCCTCTTTCTCTGCATCTAGTTTCCCACATCTCATTTGCCCCCTCTGATAACCCGCCTCTGATTCCATGCCACTGATTCCCCGCCTCTGATTTCCCCGCCTCTGCTTCCCCGCCTCTGATTCCCTGCCTCAGATTCCTTGCCTCAGATTCCCTGCCTCTGATTCCCCGCCTCTGATTCCCCGCCTCCTATTACCCGCCTCTGATTCCCCGCCTCTGATTCCCCACCTCTGATTCACTGCCTCAGATTCCCCACCTCTGATTCACTGCCTCAGATTCCCTGCCTTTGATTGCCTTCCTCTGATTCCCTGCCTCTGATTCCCTGCCTCTGATTTCCTGCCTCTGATTCCGCATGGCTGATTCCACGCCTCTCTGACCGTGTCTCTGATTCCCCGCATCTGATTCCCTGCCTCTGACACCCTGCCTCTCTTTGCCTGCCTCTATTTCCGTGCCTCTTCCTCTGCATCTAGTTTCCCACATCTCAATTGCCCCCTCTGATAACCCACCTCTGATTCCATTCCTCTGATTCCCCACCTCTGATTCCCCGCCTCTGATTCCCTGCCTCAGATTCCCTGCCTCAGATTCCTTGCCTCAGATTCCCTGCCTCTGATTCCCCGCCTCTTATTCCCCGCCTCTGATTCCCCGCCTCTGATTCCCCGCCTCTGATTCCCTGCCTCTGTTTCCCCGCGTCTGATTCCCCGCGTCTGATTCCCCGCCTCAGATTCCCCGGCTCTGATTCCCTGCCTGAGATTCCATGCCTCAGAATCCCCGCCTCAGATTCCCTGCCTCAGATTCCCCGCCTCAGATTCCCCGCCTCAGATTCCCCGCCTCTGATTCCCTGCCTCTGATACCCTGCCTCACTTTGCCTGCCTCTATTTCCGTGCCTCTTTCTCTGCATCTAGTTTCCCACATCTCATTTGCCCCCTCTGATAACCCGCCTCTGATTCCATGCCTCTGATTCACTGCCTCAGATTCCGTGCCTCAGATTCCCCAACTCAGATTTACCGCCTCAGATTCCCCGCCTCAGATTCCCTGCCTCAGATTCCATGCCTCAGATTCCATGCCTCAGATTCCCTGCCTGAGATTCCCTGCCTCCGATTCCCCGCCTCTGATTCCCCGCCTCTGATTCCCCGCCTCTGATTCCCAGCCTCTGAATCCCCGCCTCTGAATCCCCGCCTCTGATTCCCCGCCTCTGTTTCCCCGCCTCTGATTCCCCGCCTCTGATTCCCCTCCTCTGATTCCACGCCTCTGATTCCCCGCCTCTGATTCCAAGCCTCTTATTCCCCACCTCTGATTCCCCACCTCTGATTGCCTGCCACTGATTGCCCGCCTCCGATTCCCCGCCTCTGATTCCCCGCCTCTGATTCCCCACCTCTGTCTGTATGGCTCTCTTTCGCCTCCGCTTTTTCCCCTACACTCTTTCCGCGCCTCTCTTTCCCTCCCTCAATTTCAACAACTCTGTTTGATCTGTTCTGTGTACCTCATTTTCAACACACAAGTTCCAACCACTATGTTTCACCCATCACTTTCTCCGCCTCTATATTTCCGCCTATGTTTACCCGCCTCTGTTTACACACCTGTTTCACCGCCTCTGATTCCCCGCCTCTGATTCCCCACCTCTGTCTCGACGCCTCTCTTTCGCCTCCACTCTTTCCACTCCACTCTTTCCTTGACTGTCTTTCCCTCCCTCAATTTCAACAACACTGTTTGATCTGTTTTGTGTACCTCATTTTAAACACACAAGTTCCAACCACTATGTTTTGCCCGCCTCTTTCCCCGCCTCTATTTATCCACCTATGTTTACCTGCCTCTGTTTACCCGCCTGTTTCCGCACCTCTGATTCCCCACCTTTCATTCCCCGCCTCTCTTTCCCTGCCTCTATTTCCGCGCCTCTTTCTCTGCCTCTCTTTCCCCACAACGCTTTTCCTCCCGCTGATTCCCCGCCTCTGATTCCCCGCCTCTGATTCCCTGCCTCTGATTCCCCGCCTCTGATTCCCTGCCTCAGATTCCCTGCCTCAGATTCCCTGCCTCAGATTCCCTGCCTCTGATTCCCCGCCTCTGATTCCCCGCCTCTTATTCCCCGCCTCTGATTCCCTGCCTCAGATTCCCCGACTCTGATTCCCTGCATCAGATTCCCTGCCTCAGATTCCCTGCCTCTGATTCCCCGCCTCTGATTCCCAGCCTGAGATTCCATGCCTCAGATTCCCCGACTCTGATTCCCTGCATCAGATTCCCTGCCTCTGATTCACTGCCTCTGATTCCATGCCTCTGATTCCCCGCCTCTCTTTCCGTGTCTCTGATTCCCCGCCTCAGATTCCCTGCCTCACATACCCTGCCTCTCTTTGCCTGCCTCTATTTCCGTGCCTCTTTCTCTGCATCTAGTTTCCCACATCACATTTGCCCCCTCTGATAACCCGCCTCTGATTCCATGCCTCTGATTCCCCGCCTCTGATTTCCCGCCTCTGATTCCCCGCCTCGGATTCACTGCCTCAGAATCCCTGCCTCAGATTCCTTGCCTCACATTCCCTGCCTCTGATTCCCCGCCTCTGATTCCCTGCCTCTTATTCCCCGCCTCTGATACCCAGCCTCTGATTCCCCGCCTCTGATTCCCTGCCTCTGAATCCCCGCCTCTGATTCCCCGCGTCTGATTCCCCGCCTCAGATACCCCGGCTCTGATTCCCAGCCTGAGATTCCATGCCTCAGATTCCCTGCCTCAGATTCCCTGCCTCAGATTCACCGCCTCAGATTCCCCGCCTCAGATTCCCCGCCTCAGATTCCCCACCTCAGATTCCCCGCCTCACATTCCCCACCTCAGATACCCCGCCTCAGATTCCCTGCCTCAGATTCCCTGTCTCAGATTCCCTGCCTCAGATTCCCTTCATCTGATTCCCTTCATCTGATTCCCTGCCTCTGATTCCCTGCCTCTGATTCCCTGCCTCTGATTCCCCGCCTCTGTTTCCCAGCCTCAGATTGCCTGCCTCAGATTCCCTGCCTCTGATTCCGCGCCTCTGATTCCCCGCCTCTCCTTCCGTGTCTCTGATTCCCCGCCTAAGATTCCCTGCCTCACATACCCTGCCTCTCTTTGCCTGCCTCTATTTCCGTGCCTCTTTCTCTGCATCTAGTTTCCCACATCTCATTTGCCCCCTCTGATAACCCGCCTCTGATTCCATGCCACTGATTCCCCGCCTCTGATTTCCCCGCCTCTGCTTCCCCGCCTCTGATTCCCTGCCTCAGATTCCTTGCCTCAGAATCCCTGCCTCTGATTCCCCGCCTCTGATTCCCCGCCTCCTATTACCCGCCTCTGATTCCCCGCCTCTGATTCCCCACCTCTGATTCACTGCCTCAGATTCCCCACCTCTGATTCACTGCCTCAGATTCCCTGCCTCTGATTGCCTTCCTCTGATTCCCTGCCTCTGATTCCCTGCCTCTGATTTCCTGCCTCTGATTCCGC
The DNA here is from genome assembly GCF_036971445.1 of Narcine bancroftii. Lineage (NCBI taxonomy): Eukaryota > Metazoa > Chordata > Chondrichthyes > Torpediniformes > Narcinidae > Narcine > Narcine bancroftii. The sequence continues at coordinate 91,705,370 of NC_091481.1, forward strand.
ATGGCTGATTCCACGCCTCTCTGACCGTGTCTCTGATTCCCCGCATCTGATTCCCTGCCTCTGACACCCTGCCTCTCTTTGCCTGCCTCTATTTCCGTGCCTCTTCCTCTGCATCTAGTTTCCCACATCTCAATTGCCCCCTCTGATAACCCACCTCTGATTCCATTCCTCTGATTCCCCACCTCTGATTCCCCGCCTCTGATTCCCTGCCTCAGATTCCCTGCCTCAGATTCCTTGCCTCAGATTCCCTGCCTCTGATTCCCCGCCTCTTATTCCCCGCCTCTGATTCCCCGCCTCTGATTCCCCGCCTCTGATTCCCTGCCTCTGTTTCCCCGCGTCTGATTCCCCGCGTCTGATTCCCCACCTCAGATTCCCCGGCTCTGATTCCCTGCCTGAGATTCCATGCCTCAGAATCCCCGCCTCAGATTCCCTGCCTCAGATTCCCCGCCTCAGATTCCCCGCCTCAGATTCCCCGCCTCTGATTCCCTGCCTCTGATACCCTGCCTCACTTTGCCTGCCTCTATTTCCGTGCCTCTTTCTCTGCATCTAGTTTCCCACATCTCATTTGCCCCCTCTGATAACCCGCCTCTGATTCCATGCCTCTGATTCACTGCCTCAGATTCCGTGCCTCAGATTCCCCAACTCAGATTTACCGCCTCAGATTCCCCGCCTCAGATTCCCTGCCTCAGATTCCATGCCTCAGATTCCCTGCCTCTGTTTCCCCGCGTCTGATTCCCCGCGTCTGATTCCCCGCCTCAGATTCCCCGGCTCTGATTCCCTGCCTGAGATTCCATGCCTCAGAATCCCCGCCTCAGATTCCCTGCCTCAGATTCCCCGCCTCAGATTCCCCGCCTCAGATTCCCCGCCTCTGATTCCCTGCCTCTGATACCCTGCCTCACTTTGCCTGCCTCTATTTCCGTGCCTCTTTCTCTGCATCTAGTTTCCCACATCTCATTTGCCCCCTCTGATAACCCGCCTCTGATTCCATGCCTCTGATTCACTGCCTCAGATTCCGTGCCTCAGATTCCCCAACTCAGATTTACCGCCTCAGATTCCCCGCCTCAGATTCCCTGCCTCAGATTCCATGCCTCAGATTCCATGCCTCAGATTCCCTGCCTGAGATTCCCTGCCTCCGATTCCCCGCCTCTGATTCCCCGCCTCTGATTCCCCGCCTCTGATTCCCAGCCTCTGAATCCCCGCCTCTGAATCCCCGCCTCTGATTCCCCGCCTCTGTTTCCCCGCCTCTGATTCCCCGCCTCTGATTCCCCTCCTCTGATTCCACGCCTCTGATTCCCCGCCTCTGATTCCAAGCCTCTTATTCCCCACCTCTGATTCCCCACCTCTGATTGCCTGCCACTGATTGCCCGCCTCCGATTCCCCGCCTCTGATTCCCCGCCTCTGATTCCCCACCTCTGTCTGTATGGCTCTCTTTCGCCTCCGCTTTTTCCCCTACACTCTTTCCGCGCCTCTCTTTCCCTCCCTCAATTTCAACAACTCTGTTTGATCTGTTCTGTGTACCTCATTTTCAACACACAAGTTCCAACCACTATGTTTCACCCATCACTTTCTCCGCCTCTATATTTCCGCCTATGTTTACCCGCCTCTGTTTACACACCTGTTTCACCGCCTCTGATTCCCCGCCTCTGATTCCCCACCTCTGTCTCGACGCCTCTCTTTCGCCTCCACTCTTTCCACTCCACTCTTTCCTTGACTGTCTTTCCCTCCCTCAATTTCAACAACACTGTTTGATCTGTTTTGTGTACCTCATTTTAAACACACAAGTTCCAACCACTATGTTTTGCCCGCCTCTTTCCCCGCCTCTATTTATCCACCTATGTTTACCTGCCTCTGTTTACCCGCCTGTTTCCGCACCTCTGATTCCCCACCTTTCATTCCCCGCCTCTCTTTCCCTGCCTCTATTTCCGCGCCTCTTTCTCTGCCTCTCTTTCCCCACAACGCTTTTCCTCCCGCTGATTCCCCGCCTCTGATTCCCCGCCTCTGATTCCCTGCCTCTGATTCCCCGCCTCTGATTCCCTGCCTCAGATTCCCTGCCTCAGATTCCCTGCCTCAGATTCCCTGCCTCTGATTCCCCGCCTCTGATTCCCCGCCTCTTATTCCCCGCCTCTGATTCCCTGCCTCAGATTCCCCGACTCTGATTCCCTGCATCAGATTCCCTGCCTCAGATTCCCTGCCTCTGATTCCCCGCCTCTGATTCCCAGCCTGAGATTCCATGCCTCAGATTCCCCGACTCTGATTCCCTGCATCAGATTCCCTGCCTCTGATTCACTGCCTCTGATTCCATGCCTCTGATTCCCCGCCTCTCTTTCCGTGTCTCTGATTCCCCGCCTCAGATTCCCTGCCTCACATACCCTGCCTCTCTTTGCCTGCCTCTATTTCCGTGCCTCTTTCTCTGCATCTAGTTTCCCACATCACATTTGCCCCCTCTGATAACCCGCCTCTGATTCCATGCCTCTGATTCCCCGCCTCTGATTTCCCGCCTCTGATTCCCCGCCTCGGATTCACTGCCTCAGAATCCCTGCCTCAGATTCCTTGCCTCACATTCCCTGCCTCTGATTCCCCGCCTCTGATTCCCTGCCTCTTATTCCCCGCCTCTGATACCCAGCCTCTGATTCCCCGCCTCTGATTCCCTGCCTCTGAATCCCCGCCTCTGATTCCCCGCGTCTGATTCCCCGCCTCAGATTCCCCGGCTCTGATTCCCAGCCTGAGATTCCATGCCTCAGATTCCCTGCCTCAGATTCCCTGCCTCAGATTCACCGCCTCAGATTCCCCGCCTCAGATTCCCCGCCTCAGATTCCCCACCTCAGATTCCCCGCCTCACATTCCCCACCTCAGATACCCCGCCTCAGATTCCCTGCCTCAGATTCCCTGTCTCAGATTCCCTGCCTCAGATTCCCTTCATCTGATTCCCTTCATCTGATTCCCTGCCTCTGATTCCCTGCCTCTGATTCCCTGCCTCTGATTCCCCGCCTCTGTTTCCCAGCCTCAGATTGCCTGCCTCAGATTCCCTGCCTCAGATTCCCTGCCTCTGATTCCCCGCCTCTAAATCCCTTCCTCTGATTGCCTGCCTCTGATTCCGCGCCTCTGATTCCCCGCCTCTCCTTCCGTGTCTCTGATTCCCCGCCTAAGATTCCCTGCCTCACATACCCTGCCTCTCTTTGCCTGCCTCTATTTCCGTGCCTCTTTCTCTGCATCTAGTTTCCCACATCTCATTTGCCCCCTCTGATAACCCGCCTCTGATTCCATGCCACTGATTCCCCGCCTCTGATTTCCCCGCCTCTGCTTCCCCGCCTCTGATTCCCTGCCTCAGATTCCTTGCCTCAGATTCCCTGCCTCTGATTCCCCGCCTCTGATTCCCCGCCTCCTATTACCCGCCTCTGATTCCCCGCCTCTGATTCCCCACCTCTGATTCACTGCCTCAGATTCCCCACCTCTGATTCACTGCCTCAGATTCCCTGCCTCTGATTGCCTTCCTCTGATTCCCTGCCTCTGATTCCCTGCCTCTGATTTCCTGCCTCTGATTCCGCATGGCTGATTCCACGCCTCTCTGACCGTGTCTCTGATTCCCCGCATCTGATTCCCTGCCTCTGACACCCTGCCTCTCTTTGCCTGCCTCTATTTCCGTGCCTCTTCCTCTGCATCTAGTTTCCCACATCTCAATTGCCCCCTCTGATAACCCACCTCTGATTCCATTCCTCTGATTCCCCACCTCTGATTCCCCGCCTCTGATTCCCTGCCTCAGATTCCCTGCCTCAGATTCCTTGCCTCAGATTCCCTGCCTCTGATTCCCCGCCTCTTATTCCCCGCCTCTGATTCCCCGCCTCTGATTCCCCGCCTCTGATTCCCTGCCTCTGTTTCCCCGCGTCTGATTCCCCGCGTCTGATTCCCCACCTCAGATTCCCCGGCTCTGATTCCCTGCCTGAGATTCCATGCCTCAGAATCCCCGCCTCAGATTCCCTGCCTCAGATTCCCCGCCTCAGATTCCCCGCCTCAGATTCCCCGCCTCTGATTCCCTGCCTCTGATACCCTGCCTCACTTTGCCTGCCTCTATTTCCGTGCCTCTTTCTCTGCATCTAGTTTCCCACATCTCATTTGCCCCCTCTGATAACCCGCCTCTGATTCCATGCCTCTGATTCACTGCCTCAGATTCCGTGCCTCAGATTCCCCAACTCAGATTTACCGCCTCAGATTCCCCGCCTCAGATTCCCTGCCTCAGATTCCATGCCTCAGATTCCATGCCTCAGATTCCCTGCCTGAGATTCCCTGCCTCCGATTCCCCGCCTCTGATTCCCCGCCTCTGATTCCCCGCCTCTGATTCCCAGCCTCTGAATCCCCGCCTCTGAATCCCCGCCTCTGATTCCCCACCTCTGTTTCCCCGCCTCTGATTCCCCGCCTCTGATTCCCCTCCTCTGATTCCACGCCTCTGATTCCCCGCCTCTGATTCCAAGCCTCTTATTCCCCACCTCTGATTCCCCACCTCTGATTGCCTGCCACTGATTGCCCGCCTCCGATTCCCCGCCTCTGATTCCCCGCCTCTGATTCCCCACCTCTGTCTGTATGGCTCTCTTTCGCCTCCGCTTTTTCCCCTACACTCTTTCCGCGCCTCTCTTACCCTCCCTCAATTTCAACAACTCTGTTTGATCTGTTCTGTGTACCTCATTTTCAACACACAAGTTCCAACCACTATGTTTCACCCATCACTTTCTCCGCCTCTATATTTCCGCCTATGTTTACCCGCCTCTGTTTACACACCTGTTTCACCGCCTCTGATTCCCCGCCTCTTATTCCCCGCCTCTGATTCCCCGCCTCTGATTCCCCGTGTCTGATTCCCTGCCTCAGATTCCCCGACTCTGATTCCCTGCATCAGATTCCCTGCCTCAGATTCCCTGCCTCTGATTCCCCGCCTCTGATTCCCTGCCTCTGATTCCCCGCCTCTGATTCCTGCCTCAGATTCCCTGCCTCAGATTCCCTGCCTCAGATTCACTGCTTCTGATTCCCCGCCTTTGATTCCCCGCCTCTTATTCCCCGCCTCTGAATCCCAGCCTCTGATTCCCCGCCTCTGATTACCTGCCTCTGTTTCCCCGCCTCTGATTCCCAGCCTCTGATTCCCCGCCTCAGATTCCCCGCCTCAGATTCCACGCCTCAGATTCCCCGCCTGAGATTCCCCGCCTCAGACTCCCCGCCTCAGATTCCCCGCCTCAGATTCCCCGCCTCAGATTCCACGCCTCAGATTCCCCGCATCAGATTCCCCGCCTCAGATTCCCCGCCTCAGATTCCCCGCCGCAGATTCCCCGCCTCAGATTCCCCGCCTCAGATTCCCCGCCTCAGATTCCCCGCCTCACATTCCCCGCCTCAGATTCCCCGCCTCAGATTCCCCACCTCAGATTCCCTGCCTCTGATTGCCTGCCTCTGATTGCCTGCCTCTGATTCCCTGACTCTGATTCCCTGCCTCTGATTCCCTGCCTCTGATTCCCTGCCTCTGATTCCCTGCCTCTGATTCCGCGCCTCTGATTCCACGCCTCTCTTTCCGTATCTCTGATTCCCCGCCTCTGATTCTCTGCCTCTGATACCCTGCCTCTCTTTGCCTGCCTCTATTTTGGTGCCTCTTTCTCTGCATCTAGTTTCCCACATCTCATTTGCCCCCTCTGATAACCCGCCTCTGATTCCATGCCTCTGATTCCCCACCTCTGATTCCCTGCCTCTGATTCCCCGCCACTGATACCCCGCCTCTGATTCCCTGCCTCAGATTCCCTGCCTCAGATTCCCTGCCTCAGATTCCCTGCATCTGATTCCCCGCCTCTGATTCCCCGCCTCTTATTCCCCGCCTCTGATTACCCGCCTCTGATTCCCCGCCTCTGATTCCCTGCCTCTGTTTCCCAGCCTCTGATTCCCCGCCTCTGATTCCCCGCCTCAGATTCCCCGGCTCTGATTCCCTGCCCGAGATTCCCTGCCTCAGACTGCCTATGATTCCCTGCCTCTGAGTCCCCGCGTCAGATTCCCCGGCTCTGATTCCCTGCCTGAGATTCCCTGCCTCAGAATCCCCGCCTCAGATTCCCTGCCTCTGATTCCCCGCCTCTGATTCCAGGCCTCTTATTCCCCGCCACTGATTCCCCACCTCTGATTGCCTGCCACTGATTGCCCGCCTCTGATTCCCCGCCTCTGATTCCCCGCCTCTGATTCCCCACATCTGTCTGTATGTCTCTCTTTCGCCTCCGCTTTTTCCCCTACACTCTTTCCGCGCCTCTCTTTCCCTCCCTCAATTTGAACAACTCTGTTTGATCTGTTCTGTGTACCTCATTTTCAACACACAAGTTCCAACCACTATGTTTCACCCATCACTTTCCCCGCCTCTATTTTTCCGCCTATGTTTACCCGCCTCTGTTTACCCACCTGTTTCACTGCCTCTGATTCCCCGCCTCTGATTCCCCACCTCTGTCTCGACTCCTCTCTGTCGCCTCCACTCTTTCCCCTCCACTCTTTCCGTGCCTGTCTTTCCCTCCCTCAATTTCAACAACACTGTTTGATCTGTTTTGTGTACCTCATTTTCAACACACAAGTTCCAACCACTATGTTTCAGCCATCACTTTCCCCGCCTCTATTTATCCACCTATGTTTACCTGCCTCTGTTTACCCACCTGTTTCCCCGCCTCTGATTCCCCACATTTCATTCCCCGCCTCTCTTTCCCTGCCTCTATTTCCGCACCTCTTTCTCTGCCTCTCTTTCCCCACATCTCTTTTCCTCCCGCTGATTCCCCGCCTCTGATTCCACGCCTCTGATTCCCTGCCTCTGATTCCCCGGCTCTGATTCCCTGCCTGAGATTCCATGCCTCAGATTCCCCGCCTCAGATTTCCTGCCTCAGATTCCCCGCCTCAGATTCCCCACCTCAGATTCCCCGCCTCAGATTCCCCGCCTCAGATTCCCCGCCTCAGATTCCCCGCCTCAGATTCTCCGCGTCAGATTCCCCGCCTCAGATTCCCTGCCTCAGATTCCCTGCCTCAGATTCCCTGCCTCAGATTCCCTGCCTCTGATTCCCTGCCTCAGATTCCCTGCCTCAGATTCCCTGCCTCAGATTCCCTGCCTCTGATTCCCCGCCTCTGATTCCACGCCTCTGATTCCCCGCCTCTGATTCCAGGCCTCTTATTCCCGGCCTCTGATTCCCCACCTCTGATTGCCTGCCACTGATTGCCCGCCTCTGATTCCCCGCCTCTGATTCCCCGCCTCTGATTCCCCACCTCTGTCTGTATGCCTCTCTTGCGCCTCAGCTTTTTCCCCTACACTCTTTCCACGCCTCTCTTTCCCTCCCTCAATTTCAACAACTCTGTTTGATCTGTTCTGTGTACCTCATTTTCAACACACAAGTTCCAACCACTATGTTTCACCCATCACTTTCCCCGCCTCTATTTTTCTGCCTATGTTTACCCGCCTCTGTTTACACACATGTTTCACCGCCACTGATTCCCCGCCTCTGATTCCCCACCTCTGTCTCGACGCCTCTCTTTCGCCTCCACTCTTTCCACTCCACTCTTTACGTGCCTGTCTTTCCCTCACTCAATTTCAACAACACTGTTTGATCTGTTTTGTGTACCTGATTTTAAACACACAAGTTCCAACCACTATGTTTTGCCCGCCTCTTTCCCCGCCTCTATTTATCCACATTTGTTTACCTGCCTCTGTTTACCCGCCTGTTTCCCCACCTCTGATTCCCCACCTTTCATTCCCCGCCTCTCATTCCCTGCCTCTATTTCCGCGCCTCTTTCTCTGCCTCTCTTTCCCCACAACGCTTTTCCTCCCGCTGATTCCCCGCCTCTGATTCCCCGCCTCTGATTCCCTGCCTCTGATTCTCCGCCTCTGATTCCCTGCCTCAGATTCCCTGCCTCAGATTCCCTGCCTCTGATTCCCCGCCTCTGATTCCCCACCTCTTATTCCCCGCCTCTGATTCCCCGCCTCTGATTCCCCGTGTCTGATTCCCTGCCTCAGATTCCCCGGCTCTGATTCCCTGCATCAGATTCACTGCCTCAGATTCCCTGCCTCTGATTCCCCGCCTCTGATTCCCTGCCTCTGATTCCCCGCCTCTGATTCCTGCCTCAGATTCCCTGCCTCAGAATCCCTGCCTCAGATTCCCTGCCTCAGATTCCCTGCCTCTGATTCCCTGCCTCAGATTCCCTGCCTCAGATTCCCTGCCTCAGATTCCCTGCCTCAGATTCCCTGCCTCAGATTCCCTGCCTCAGATTCCCTGCCTCAGATTCCCTGCCTCTGATTCCCTGCCTCAGATATCCTGCCTCAGATTCCCTGCCTCAGATTCCCTGCCTCTGATTGCCTGCCTCTGATTCCCTGCCTCTGATTCCTTGCCTCTGATTCCCTGCCTCTGATTCCCTGCCTCTGATTCCCTGCCTCTGATTCCCTGCCTCTGATTCCGCAACTCTGATTCCACGACTCTCTTTCCTTGTCTCTGATTCCCCGCCTCTGATTCCCTGCCTCTGATACCCTGCCTCACTTTGCCTGCCTCTATTTCCGTGCCTATTTCTCTGCATCTAGTTTCCCACATCTCATTTGCCCCCTCTGATAACCCGCCTCTGATTCAATGCCTCTGATTCACTGCCTCAGATTCCGTGCCTCAGATTCCCCGGCTCAGATTTACCACCTCAGATTCCCCGCCTCAGATTCCCTGCCTCAGATTCCATGCCTCAGATTCCCTGCCTCAGATTCCCTGCCTCAGATTCCCTGCCTCCGATTCCCCGCCTCTGATTCCCAGCCTCTGAATCCCCCCCTCTGAATCCTCGCCTCTGATTCCCCGCCTCTGTTTCCCCGCCTCTGATTCCCCGCCTCTGATTCCCCTCCTCTGATTCCACGCCTCTGATTCCCCGCCTCTGATTCCAGGCCTCTTATTCCCCACCTCTGATTCCCCACCTCTGATTGCCTGCCACTGATTGCCCGCCTCTGATTCCCCGCCTCTGATTCCCCGCCTCTGATTCCCCACCTCTGTCTGTATGCCTCTCTTTCGCCTCCGCTTTTTCCCCTACACTCTTTCCGCGCCTCTCTTTCCCTCCCTCAATTTCAACAACTCTGTTTGATCTGTTCTGTGTACCTCATTTTCAACACACAAGTTCCAACCACTATGTTTCACCCATCACTTTCCCCGCCTCTATTTTTCCGCCTATGTTTACCCGCCTCTGTTTACACACCTGTTTCACCGCCTCTGATTCCCCGCCTCTGATTCCCCACCTCTGTCTCGACGCCTCTCTTTCGCCTCCACTCTTTCCACTCCACTCTTTCCTTGCCTGTCTTTCCCTCCCTCAATTTCAACAAAACTATTTGATCTGTTTTGTGTACCTGATTTTAAACACACAAGTTCCAACCACTATGTTTTGCCCGGCTCTTTCCCCGCCTCTATTTATCCACCTGTTTACCTGCCTCTGTTTACCCGCCTGTTTCCCCACCTCTGATTCCCCACCTTTCATTCCCCGCCTTTCTTTCCCTGCCTCTATTTCCGCGCCTCTTTCTCTGCCTCTCTTTCCCCACAACGCTTTTCCTCCTGCTGATTCCCCGCCTCTGATTCCCCGCCTCTGATTCCCTGCCTCTGATTCCCCGCCTCTGATTCCCTGCCTCAGATTCCCTGCCTCAGATTCCCTGCCTCAGATTCCCTGCCTCTGATTCCCCGCCTCTGATTCCCCGCCTCTTATTCCCCGCCTCTGATTCCCCGCCTCTGATTCCCCGTGTCTGATTCCCTGCCTCAGATTCCCCGGCTCTGATTCCCTGCATCAGATTCCCTGCCTCAGATTCCCTGCCTCTGATTCCCCGCCTCTGATTCCCTGCCTCTGATTCCCCGCCTCTGATTCCTGCCTCAGATTCCCTGCCTCAGATTCCCTGCCTCAGATTCACTGCTTCTGATTCCCCGCCTTTGATTCCCCGCCTCTTATTCCCCGCCTCTGAATCCCAGCCTCTGATTCCCCGCCTCTGATTACCTGCCTCTGTTTCCCCGCCTCTGATTCCCAGCCTCTGATTCCCCGCCTCAGATTCCCCGCCTCAGATTCCCTGCCTCAGATTCCCCGCCTGAGATTCCCCGCCTCAGATTCCCCGCCTCAGATTCCCCGCCTCAGATTCCCCGCCTCAGATTCCACGCCCCAGATTCCCCGCATCAGATTCCCCGCCTCAGATTCCCCGCCTCAGATTCCCCGCCTCAGATTCCCCGCCTCAGATTCCCCGCCTCAGATTCCCCGCCTCAGATTCCCCGCCTCACATTCCCCGCCTCAGATTCCCCGCCTCAGATTCCCTGCCTCTGATTCCCTGCCTCTGATTCCCTGCCTCTGATTCCCCGCCTCTGATTCCTGCCTCAGATTCCCTGCCTCAGATTCACTGCTTCTGATTCCCCGCCTTTGATTCCCCGCCTCTTATTCCCCGCCTCTGAATCCCAGCCTCTGATTCCCCGCCTCTGATTACCTGCCTCTGTTTCCCCGCCTCTGATTCCCAGCCTCTGATTCCCCGCCTCAGATTCCCCGCCTCAGATTCCCTGCCTCAGATTCCCCGCCTGAGATTCCCCGCCTCAGATTCCCCGCCTCAGATTCCCCGCCTCAGATTCCACGCCTCAGATTCCCCGCATCAGATTCCCCGCCTCAGATTCCCCGCCTCAGATTCCCCGCCTCAGATTCCCCGCCTCAGATTCCCCGCCTCAGATTCCCCGCCTCAGATTCCCCGCCTCACATTCCCCGCCTCAGATTTCCCGCCTCAGATTCCCCGCCTCAGATTCCCCGCCTCTGATTGCCTGCCTCTGATTGCCTGCCTCTGATTCCCTGCCTCTGATACCCTGCCTCTGATTCCCTGCCTCTGATTCCCTGCCTCTGATTCCCTGCCTCTGATTCCGCGCCTCTGATTCCACGCCTCTGATTCCCTGCATCTGATTCCCCGCCTCTGATTCCCTGCCTCGGATTCCCCGCCTCTGATACCCCGCCTCTGATTCCCTGCCTCAGATTCCCTGCCTCAGATTCCCTGCCTCAGATTCCCTGCATCTGATTCCCCGCCTCTGATTCACCGCCTCTTATTCCCCGCCTCTGATTACCCGCCTCTGATTCCCCGCCTCTGATTCCTTGCCTCTGTTTCCCAGCCTCTGATACCCCGCCTCTGATTCCCCGCCTCAGATTCCCCGGCTCTGATTCCCTGCCTGAGATTCCCTGCCTCAGATTCCCTGCCTATGATTCCCTGCCTCTGAGTCCCCGCGTCAGATTCCCCAGCTCTGATTCCCTGCCTGAGATTCCCTGCCTCAGAATCCCCGCCTCAGATTCCCTGCCTCAGATTCCCCGCCTCAGATTCCCCGCCTCAGATTCCCCGCCTCAGATTCCCCGCCTCAGATTCCCCGCCTCAGATTCCCCGCCTCAGATTCCCCACCTCAGATTCCCCGCCTCAGATTCCCTGCCTCTGATTGCCTGCCTCTGATTCCCTGCCTCTGATTCCCTGCCTCTAAATCCCTGCCTCTGATTCACTGCCTCTGATTCCACGCCTCTGATTCCCCGCCTCTCTTTCCGTGTCTCTGATTCCCCTCCTCAGATTCCCTGCCTCAGATTCCCTGTCTCAGATTCCCTGCCTCAGATTCCCTTCATCTGATTCCCTTCATCTGATTCCCTGCCTCTGATTCCCTGCCTCTGATTCCCTGCCTCTGATTCCCCGCCTCTAAATCCCTTCCTCTGATTGCCTGCCTCTGATTCCGCGCCTCTGATTCCCCGCCTCTCCTTCCGTGTCTCTGATTCCCCGCCTCAGATTCCCTGCCTCACATACCCTGCCTCTCTTTGCCTGCCTCTATTTCCGTGCCTCTTTCTCTGCATCTAGTTTCCCACATCTCATTTGCCCCCTCTGATAACCCGCCTCTGATTCCATGCCACTGATTCCCCGCCTCTGATTTCCCCGCCTCTGCTTCCCCGCCTCTGATTCCCTGCCTCAGAATCCCTGCCTCAGATTCCTTGCCTCAGATTCCCTGCCTCTGATTCCCCGCCTCTGATTCCCCGCCTCCTATTACCCACCGCTGATTCCCCGCCTCTGATTCCCCACCTCTGATTCACTGCCTCAGATTCCCTGCCTCTGATTGCCTTCCTCTGATTCCCTGCCTCTGATTCCCTCCCTCTGATTCCCTGCCTCTGATTCCCTGCCTCTGATTCCCTGCCTCTGATTCCGCATGGCTGTTTCCACGCCTCTCTGACCGTGTCTCTGATTCCCCGCCTCTGATTCCCTGCCTCTGACACCCTGCCTCTCTTTGCCTGCCTCTATTTCCGTGCCTCTTCCTTTGCATCTAGTTTCCCACATCTCAATTGCCCCCTCTGATAACACACCTCTGATTCCATTCCTCTGATTCCCCACCTCTGATTCCCCGTCTCTGATTCCCTGCCTCAGATTCCCTGCCTCAGATTCCTTGCCTCAGATTCCCTGCCTCTGATTCCCCGCCTCTTATTCCCCGCCTCTGATTCCCCGCCTCTGATTCCCCGCCTCTGATTCCCTGCCTCTGTTTCCCCGCGTCTGATTCCCCGCGTCTGATTCCCCGCCTCAGATTCCCTGGCTCTGATTCCCTGCCTGAGATTCCATGCCTCAGAATCCCCGCCTCAGATTCCCTGCCTCAGATTCCCCGCCTCAGATTCCCCGCCTCAGATTCCCCGCCTCTGATTCCCTGCCTCTGATACCCTGCCTCACTTTGCCTGCCTCTATTTCCGTGCCTCTTTCTCTGCATCTAGTTTCCCACATCACATTTGCCCCCTCTGATAACCCGCCTCTGATTCCATGCCTCTGATTCACTGCCTCAGATTCCGTGCCTCAGATTCCCCAACTCAGATTTACCGCCTCAGATTCCCCGCCTCAGATTCCCTGCCTCAGATTCCATGCCTCAGATTCCATGCCTCAGATTCCCTGCCTCAGATTCCCTGCCTCCGATTCCCCGCCTCTGATTCCCCGCCTCTGATTCCCCGCCTCTGATTCCCAGCCTCTGAATCCCCGCCTCTGAATCCCCGCCTCTGATTCCCCGCCTCTGTTTCCCCGCCTCTGATTCCCCGCCTCTGATTCCCCTCCTCTGATTCCACGCCTCTGATTCCCCGCCTCTGATTCCAGGCCTCTTATTCCCCACCTCTGATTCCCCACCTCTGATTGCCTGCCACTGATTGCCCGCCTCTGATTCCCCGCCTCTGATTCCCCGCCTCTGATTCCCCACCTCTGTCTGTATGGCTCTCTTTCGCCTCCGCTTTTTCCCCTACACTCTTTCCGCGCCTCTCTTTCCCTCCCTCAATTTCAACAACTCTGTTTGATCTGTTCTGTGTACCTCATTTTCAACACACAAGTTCCAACCACTATGTTTCACCCATCACTTTCCCCGCCTCTATATTTCCGCCTATGTTTACCCGCCTCTGTTTACACACCTGTTTCACCGCCTCTGATTCCCCGCCTCTGATTCCCCACCTCTGTCTCGACGCCTCTCTTTCGCCTCCACTCTTTCCACTCCACTCTTTCCTTGCCTGTCTTTCCCTCCCTCAATTTCAACAACACTGTTTGATCTGTTTTGTGTACCTGATTTTAAACACACAAGTTCCAACCACTATGTTTTGCCCGCCTCTTTCCCCGCCTCTATTTATCCACCTATGTTTACCTGCCTCTGTTTACCCGCCTGTTTCCGCACCTCTGATTCCCCACCTTTCATTCCCCACCTCTCTTTCCCTGCCTCTATTTCCGCGCCTCTTTCTCTGCCTCTCTTTCCCCACAACGCTTTTCCTCCCGCTGATTCCCCGCCTCTGATTCCCCGCCTCTGATTCCCTGCCTCTGATTCCCCGCCTCTGATTCCCTGCCTCAGATTCCCTGCCTCAGATTCCCTGCCTCAGATTCCCTGCCTCTGATTCCCCGCCTCTGATTCCCCGCCTCAGATTCCCCGCCTCAGATTCCCCGCCTCAGATTCCCCGCCTCAGATTGCACGCCTCAGATTCCCCGCATCAGATTCCCCGCCTCAGATTCCCCGCCTCAGATTCCCCGCCGCAGATTCCCCGCCTCAGATTCCCCGCCTCAGATTCCCCGCCTCAGATTCCCCGCCTCACATTCCCCGCCTCAGATTCCCCGCCTCAGATTCCCCACCTCAGATTCCCTGCCTCTGATTGCCTGCCTCTGATTGCCTGCCTCTGATTCCCTGACTCTGATTCCCTGCCTCTGATTCCCTGCCTCTGATTCCCTGCCTCTGATTCCCTGCCTCTGATTCCGCACCTCTGATTCCACGCCTCTCTTTCCGTATCTCTGATTCCCCGCCTCTGATTCTCTGCCTCTGATACCCTGCCTCTCTTTGCCTGCCTCTATTTTGGTGCCTCTTTCTCTGCATCTAGTTTCCCACATCTCATTTGCCCCCTCTGATAACCCGCCTCTGATTCCCCGCCTCGGATACCCCGCCTCTGATTCCCTGCCTCAGATTCCCTGCCTCAGATTCCCTGCCTCAGATTCCCTGCATCTGATTCCCCGCCTCTGATTCCCCGCCTCTTATTCCCCGCCTCTGATTACCCGCCTCTGATTCCCCGCCTCTGATTCCCTGCCTCTGTTTCCCAGCCTCTGATTCCCCGCCTCTGATTCCCCGCCTCAGATTCCCCGGCTCTGATTCCCTGCCTGAGATTCCCTGCCTCAGACTGCCTATGATTCCCTGCCTCTGAGTCCCCGCGTCAGATTCCCCGGCTCTGATTCCCTGCCTGAGATTCCCTGCCTCAGAATCCCCGCCTCAGATTCCCTGCCTCAGATTCCCCGCCTCAGATTCCCCGCCTCAGATTCCCCGCCTCAGATTCCCTGCCTCTGATTGCCTGCCTCTGATTCCCCGCGTCTGATTCCCCGCCTCAGATTCCCCGGCTGTGATTCACTGCCTGAGATTCCATGCCTCAGAATCCCCGCCTCAGATTCCCTGCCTCAGATTCCCCGCCTCAGATTCCCCGCCTCAGATTCCCCGCCTCAGATTCACTGCCTCAGATTCCCCGCCTCAGATTCCCCGCCTCAGATTCCCCGCCTCAGATTCCCCGGCTCAGATTCCCTGCGTCAGATTCCCTGCCTCAGATTCCCTGCCTCAGATTCCCTTCATCTGATTCCCTTCATTTGATTCCCTGCCTCTGATTCCCTGCCTCTGATTCCCTGCCTCTGATTCCCAGCCTCTGATTCCCCGCCTCAGATTCCCCGCCTCAGATTCCACGCCTCAGATTCCACGCCTGAGATTCCCCGCCTCAGATTCCCCGCCTCAGATTCCCCGCCTCAGATTCCCCGCCTCAGATTCCACGCCTCAGATTCCCCGCATCAGATTCCCCGCCTCAGATTCCCCGCCTCAGATTCCCCGCCGCAGATTCCCCGCCTCAGATTCCCCGCCTCAGATTCCCCGCCTCAGATTCCCCACCTCACATTCCCCGCCTCAGATTCCCCACCTCAGATTCCCCACCTCAGATTCCCTGCCTCTGATTGCCTGCCTCTGATTGCCTGCCTCTGATTCCCTGACTCTGATTCCCTGCCTCTGATTCCCTGCCTCTGATTCCCTGCCTCTGATTCCCTGCCTCTGATTCCGCGCCTCTGATTCCACGCCTCTCTTTCCGTATCTCTGATTCCCCGCCTCTGATTCTCTGCCTCTGATACCCTGCCTCTCTTTGCCTGCCTCTATTTTGGTGCCTCTTTCTCTGCATCTAGTTTCCCACATCTCATTTGCCCCCTCTGATAACCCGCCTCTGATTCCATGCCTCTGATTCTCCACCTCTGATTCCCTGCCTCTGATTCCCCGCCTCTGATTCCCCGCCTCTGATTCCCTGCCTCAGAATCCCTGCCTCAGATTCCTTGCCTCAGATTCCCTGCTTCTGATTCCCCGCCTCTGATTCCCCGCCTCTTATTCCCCGCCTCTGATACCCCGCCTCTGATTCCCCGCCTCTGATTCCCTGCCTCTGTATCCCCGCCTCTGAATCCCCGCCTCTGATTCCCCGCCTCTGTTTCCCCGCCTCTGATTCCCCGCCTCTGATTCCCCGCCTCAGATTTCCCGGCTCTGATTCCCTGCCTGAGATTCCCCGCCTCAGATTAAACGCCTCAGATTCCCCGCCTCAGATTACCCGCCTCAGATTCCCCGCCTCAGATTCCCCGCCTCAGATTCCCCGTCTCAGATTCCCCGCCTCAGATTCCCCGCATCAGGTTCCCCGCCTCAGATTCCCCGCCTCAGATTCCCCGCCTCAGATTCCCCGCCTCAGATTCCCTGCCTCAGATTCCCTGCCTCTGATTGCCTGCCTCTGATACCCTGCCTCTGATTCCCTGCCTCTGATTCACTGCCTCTGATTCCCTGCCTCTGATTCCCTGCCTCTGATTCCCTGCCTCTGATTCCGCGCCTCTGATTCCACGCCTCTCTTTCCGTATCTCTGATTCCCCGCCTCTGATTCCCTGCCTCTGATACCCTGCCTCTCTTTGCCTGCCTCTATTTCGGTGCCTCTTTCTCTGCATCTAGTTTCCCACATCTCATTTGCCCCCTCTGATAACCCGCCT
Organism: Narcine bancroftii; assembly: GCF_036971445.1. Taxonomy (NCBI): domain Eukaryota; kingdom Metazoa; phylum Chordata; class Chondrichthyes; order Torpediniformes; family Narcinidae; genus Narcine; species Narcine bancroftii. Next base: position 91,721,877 of record NC_091481.1, read on the forward strand.
CTGACTCCATGCCTCTGATTCCCCGCCTTTGATTCCCCACCTCTGATTCCCTGCCTTTGATTCCCCGCCTCTGATTCCCTGCCTCAGATTCCCTGCCTCAGATTCCCTGCCTCAGATTCCCTGCCTCAGATTCCCTGCCTCTGATTCCCCGCCTCTGATTCCCCGCCTCTTATTCCCCGCCTCTGATTCCCCGCCTCTGATTCCCCGCCTCTGATTACCCGCCTCTGTTTCCCCGCCTCTGATTCCCCGCCTCTGATTCCCCGCCTCAGATTTCCCGGCTCTGATTCCCTGCCTGAGATTCCCTGCCTGAGATTCCCCGCATCAGATTCCCTGCCTCAGATTCCCCGCCTCAGATTCCCCGCCTCAGATTCCCCGCCTCAGGTTCCCCGTCTCAGATTCCCCGCCTCAGATTCCCCGCCTCAGATTCCCCGCCTCAGATTCCCTGCCTCAGATTCCCTGCCTCTGATTGCCTTCCTCTGATTCCCTGCCTCTGATTCCCTGCCTCTGATTCCCTGCCTCTGATTCCCTGCCTCTGATTCCCTGCCTCTGATTCCCTGCCTCTGATTCCGCACCTCTGATTCCACGCCTCTCTGACCGTGTCTCTGATTCCCCGCCTCTGATTCCCTGCCTCTGATACCCTGCCACTTTTTGCCTGCCTCTATTTCCGTGCCTCTTCCTCTGCATCTAGTTTCCCACATCTCATTTGCCCCCTCTGATAACCCACCTCTGATTCCATGCCTCTGATTCCCCGCCTCTGATTCCCCGCCTCTGATTCCCTGCCTCAGATTCCCTGCCTCAGATTCCTTGCCTCAGATTCCCTGCCTCTGATTCCCCGCCTCTGATACCCCGCCTCTTATTCCCCGCCTCTGATTCCCCGCCTCTGATTCCCCGCCTCTGATTCCCTGCGTCTGTTTCCCTGCCTCAGATTCCCCGCGTCTGATTCCCCGCCTCAGATTCCCCGGCTGTGATTCCCTGCCTGAGATTCCATGCCTCAGAATCCCCGCCTCAGATTCCCTGCCTCAGATTCCCCGCCTCAGATTCCCCGCCTCAGATTCCCCGCCTCAGATTCCCTGCCTCAGATTCCCCGCCTCAGATTCCCCGCCTTTGATTCCCCGCCTCAGATTCCCCGCCTCAGATTCCCTGCGTCAGATTCCCTGCCTCAGATTCCCTGCCTCAGATTCCCTTCATCTGATTCCCTTCATTTGATTCCCTGCCTCTGATTCCCTGCCTCTGATTCCCTGCCTCTGATGCCCCGCCTCTGATTCCCTGCCTCTGATTCCCTGCCTCTGATTGCCTGCCTCTGATTCCGCGCCTCTGATTCCACGCCTCTCTTTCTTTGTCTCTGATTCCCCACCTCTGATTCCCTGCCTCTGATACCCAGCCTCTCTTTGCCTGCCTCTATTTCCGTGCCTCTTTCTCTGCATCTAGTTTCCCACATCTCATTTGCCCCCTCTGATAACCCACCTCTGATTCCATGCCTCTGATTCACTGCCTCAGATCCCCTGCCTCAGATACCCCGACTCAGATTTACCGCCTCAGATTCCCCGCCTCAGATTCCCTGCCTCAGATTCCCTGCCTCAGATTCCCTGCCTCAGATTCCCTGCCTCAGATTCCCTGCCTCCGATTCCCCACCTCTGATTCCCCGCCTCTGATTCTCCGCCTCTGATTCCCAGCCTCTGAATCCTCGCCTCTGAATCCCCGCCTCTGATTCCCCGCCTCTGTTTCCCCGCCTCTGATTCCCCGCCTCTGATTCCCCGCCTCAGATTCCCCGCCTCAGATTCCCTGCCTCTGATTCCCTGCCTCTGATTCCCTGCCTCTGATTCCCCGCCTCAGATTCCCTGCCTCTGATTCACTGCCTCAGATTCCGCGCCTCTGATTCCCCGCCTCTCTTTCCGTGTCTCTGATTCCGCGCCTCTGATTCCCCGCCTCTCCTTCCGTGTCTCTGATTCCCCGCCTCAGATTCCCTGCCTCACATACCCTGCCTCTCTTTGCCTGCCTCTATTTCCGTGCCTCTTTCTCTGCATCTAGTTTCCCACATCTCATTTGCCCCCTCTGATTACCCGCCTCTGATTCCATGCCACTGATTCCCCACCTCTGATTTCCCCGCCTCTGCTTCCCCGCCTCTGATTCCCTGCCTCAGAATCCCTGCCTCAGATTCCTTGCCTCAGATTCCCTGCCTCTGATTCCCCGCCTCTGATTCCCCGCCTCCTATTACCCGCCTCTGATTCCCCGCCTCTGATTCCCCACCTCTGATTCACTGCCTCAGATTCCCTGCCTCTGATTGCCTTCCTCTGATTCCCTGCCTCTGATTCCCTCCCTCTGATTCCCTGCCTCTGATTCCCTGCCTCTGATTCCCTGCCTCTGATTCCGCATGGCTGTTTCCACGCCTCTCTGACCGTGTCTCTGATTCCCCGCCTCTGATTCCCTGCCTCTGACACCCTGCCTCTCTTTGCCTGCCTCTATTTCCGTGCCTCTTCCTTTGCATCTAGTTTCCCACATCTCAATTGCCCCCTCTGATAACCCACCTCTGATTCCATTCCTCTGATTCCCCACCTCTGATTCCCCGCCTCTGATTCCCTGCCTCAGATTCCCTGCCTCAGATTCCTTGCCTCAGATTTCCTGCCTCTGATTCCCCGCCTCTTATTCCCCGCCTCTGATTCCCCGCCTCTGATTCCCCGCCTCTGATTCCCTGCCTCTGTTTCCCCGCGTCTGATTCCCCGCGTCTGATTCCCCGCCTCAGATTCCCTGGCTCTGATTCCCTGCCTCAGATTCCCCGCCTCTGATTCCCTGCCTCTGATACCCTGCCTCACTTTGCCTGCCTCTATTTCCGTGCCTCTTTCTCTGCATCTAGTTTCCCACATCACATTTGCCCCCTCTGATAACCCGCCTCTGATTCCATGCCTCTGATTCACTGCCTCAGATTCCGTGCCTCAGATTCCCCAACTCAGATTTACCGCCTCAGATTCCCCGCCTCAGATTCCCTGCCTCAGATTCCATGCCTCAGATTCCATGCCTCAGATTCCCTGCCTCAGATTCCCTGCCTCCGATTCCCCGCCTCTGATTCCCCGCCTCTGATTCCCCGCCTCTGATTCCCAGCCTCTGAATCCCCGCCTCTGAATCCCCGCCTCTGATTCCCCGCCTCTGTTTCCCCGCCTCTGATTCCCCGCCTCTGATTCCCCTCCTCTGATTCCACGCCTCTGATTCCCCGCCTCTGATTCCAGGCCTCTTATTCCCCACCTCTGATTCCCCACCTCTGATTGCCTGCCACTGATTGCCCGCCTCTGATTCCCCGCCTCTGATTCCCCGCCTCTGATTCCAGGCCTCTGATTCCCCGCCTCTGATTCCCCGCCTCTTATTCCCCGCCTCTGATTCCCCGCCTCTGATTCCCCGTGTCTGATTCCCTGCCTCAGATTCCCCGGCTCTGATTCCCTGCATCAGATTCCCTGCCTCAGATTCCCTGCCTCTGATTCCCCGCCTCTGATTCCCTGCCTCTGATTCCCCGCCTCTGATTCCTGCCTCAGATTCCCTGCCTCAGATTCCCTGCCTCAGATTCACTGCTTCTGATTCCCCGCCTTTGATTCCCCGCCTCTTATTCCCCGCCTCTGAATCCCAGCCTCTGATTCCCCGCCTCTGATTACCTGCCTCTGTTTCCCCGCCTCTGATTCTCAGCCTCTGATTCCCCGCCTCAGATTCCCCGCCTCAGATTCCACGCCTCAGATTCCACGCCTGAGATTCCCCGCCTCAGATTCCCCGCCTCAGATTCCCCGCCTCAGATTCCCCGCCTCAGATTCCACGCCTCAGATTCCCCGCATCAGATTCCCCGCCTCAGATTCCCCGCCTCAGATTCCCCGCCGCAGATTCCCCGCCTCAGATTCCCCGCCTCAGATTCCCCGCCTCAGATTCCCCGCCTCACATTCCCCGCCTCAGATTCCCCGCCTCAGATTCCCCACCTCAGATTCCCTGCCTCTGATTGCCTGCCTCTGATTGCCTGCCTCTGATTCCCTGACTCTGATTCCCTGCCTCTGATTCCCTGCCTCTGATTCCCTGCCTCTGATTCCCTGCCTCTGATTCCGCGCCTCTGATTCCACGCCTCTCTTTCCGTATCTCTGATTCCCCGCCTCTGATTCTCTGCCTCTGATACCCTGCCTCTCTTTGCCTGCCTCTATTTTGGTGCCTCTTTCTCTGCATCTAGTTTCCCACATCTCATTTGCCCCCTCTGATAACCCGCCTCTGATTCCATGCCTCTGATCCTCCACCTCTGATTCCCTGCCTCTGATTCACCGCCTCGGATACCCCGCCTCTGATTCCCTGCCTCAGATTCCCTGCCTCAGATTCCCTGCCTCAGATTCCCTGCATCTGATTCCCCGCCTCTGATTCCCCGCCTCTTATTCCCCGCCTCTGATTACCCGCCTCTGATTCCCCGCCTCTGATTCCCTGCCTCTGTTTCCCAGCCTCTGATTCCCCGCCTCTGATTCCCCGCCTCAGATTCCCCGGCTCTGATTCCCTGCCTGAGATTCCCTGCCTCAGACTGCCTATGATTCCCTGCCTCTGAGTCCCCGCGTCAGATTCCCCGGCTCTGATTCCCTGCCTGAGATTCCCTGCCTCAGAATCCCCGCCTCAGATTCCCTGCCTCAGATTCCCCGCCTCAGATTCCCCGCCTCAGATTCCCCGCCTCAGATTCCCTGCCTCTGATTGCCTGCCTCTGATTCCCCGCGTCTGATTCCCCGCCTCAGATTCCCCGGCTGTGATTCCCTGCCTGAGATTCCATGCCTCAGAATCCCCGCCTCAGATTCCCTGCCTCAGATTCCCCGCCTCAGATTCCCCGCCTCAGATTCCCCGCCTCAGATTCACTGCCTCAGATTCCCCGCCTCAGATTCCCCGCCTCAGATTCCCCGCCTCAGATTCCCCGCCTCAGATTCCCTGCATTAGATTCCCTGCCTCAGATTCCCTGCCTCAGATTCCCTTCATCTGATTCCCTTCATTTGATTCCCTGCCTCTGATTCCCTGCCTCTGATTCCCTGCCTCTGATTCCCAGCCTCTGATTCCCCGCCTCAGATTCCCCGCCTCAGATTCCACGCCTCAGATTCCACGCCTGAGATTCCCCGCCTCAGATTCCCCGCCTCAGATTCCCCGCCTCAGATTCCCCGCCTCAGATTCCACGCCTCAGATTCCCCGCATCAGATTCCCCGCCTCAGATTCCCCGCCTCAGATTCCCCGCCGCAGATTCCCCGCCTCAGATTCCCCGCCTCAGATTCCCCGCCTCAGATTCCCCGCCTCACATTCCCCGCCTCAGATTCCCCGCCTCAGATTCCCCACCTCAGATTCCCTGCCTCTGATTGCCTGCCTCTGATTGCCTGCCTCTGATTCCCTGACTCTGATTCCCTGCCTCTGATTCCCTGCCTCTGATTCCCTGCCTCTGATTCCCTGCCTCTGATTCCGCGCCTCTGATTCCACGCCTCTCTTTCCGTATCTCTGATTCCCCACCTCTGATTCTCTGCCTCTGATACCCTGCCTCTCTTTGCCTGCCTCTATTTTAGTGCCTCTTTCTCTGCATCTAGTTTCCCACATCTCATTTGCCCCCTCTGATAACCCGCCTCTGATTCCATGCCTCTGATTCTCCACCTCTGATTCCCTGCCTCTGATTCCCCGCCTCTGATTCCCCGCCTCTGATTCCCTGCCTCAGAATCCCTGCCTCAGATTCCTTGCCTCAGATTCCCTGCTTCTGATTCCCTGCCTCTGATTCCCCGCCTCTTATTCCCCACCTCTGATACCCCGCCTCTGATTCCCCGCCTCTGATTCCCTGCCTCTGTATCCCCGCCTCTGAATCCCCGCCTCTGATTCCCCGCCTCTGTTTCCCCGCCTCTGATTCCCCGCCTCTGATTCCCCGCCTCAGATTTCCCGGCTCTGATTCCCTGCCTGAGATTCCCCGCCTCAGATTAAACGCCTCAGATTCCCCGCCTCAGATTCCTCGCCTCAGATTCCCCGCCTCAGATTCCCCGCCTCAGATTCCCCACCTCAGATTCCCCGCCTCAGATTCCCCGCATCAGGTTCCCCGCCTCAGATTCCCCGCCTCAGATTCCCCGCCTCAGATTCCCCGCCTCAGATTCCCTGCCTCAGATTCCCTGCCTCTGATTGCCTGCCTCTGATACCCTGCCTCTGATTCCCTGCCTCTGATTCACTGCCTCTGATTCCCTGCCTCTGATTCCCTGCCTCTGATTCCCTGCCTCTGATTCCGCGCCTCTGATTCCACGCCTCTCTTTCCGTATCTCTGATTCCCCGCCTCTGATTCCCTGCCTCTGATACCCTGCCTCTCTTTGCCTGCCTCTATTTCGGTGCCTCTTTCTCTGCATCTAGTTTCCCACATCTCATTTGCCCCCTCTGATAACCCGCCTCTGACTCCATGCCTCTGATTCCCCGCCTTTGATTCCCCACCTCTGATTCCCTGCCTTTGATTCCCCGCCTCTGATTCCCTGCCTCAGATTCCCTGCCTCAGATTCCCTGCCTCAGATTCCCTGCCTCAGATTCCCTGCCTCTGATTCCCCGCCTCTGATTCCCCGCCTCTTATTCCCCGCCTCTGATTCCCCGCCTCTGATTCCCCGCCTCTGATTCCCCGCCTCTGTTTCCCCGCCTCTGATTCCCCGCCTCTGATTCCCCGCCTCAGATTTCCCGGCTCTGATTCCCTGCCTGAGATTCCCTGCCTGAGATTCCCCGCATCAGATTCCCTGCCTCAGATTCCCCGCCTCAGATTCCCCGCCTCAGATTCCCCGCCTCAGGTTCCCCGTCTCAGATTCCCCGCCTCAGATTCCCCGCCTCAGATTCCCCGCCTCAGATTCCCTGCCTCAGATTCCCTGCCTCTGATTGCCTTCCTCTGATTCCCTGCCTCTGATTCCCTGCCTCTGTTTCCCTGCCTCTGATTCCCTGCCTCTGATTCCCTGCCTCTGATTCCCTGCCTCTGATTCCGCACCTCTGATTCCACGCCTATCTGACCGTGTCTCTAATTCCCCGCCTCTGATTCCCTGCCTCTGATACCCTGCCACTTTTTGCCTGCCTCTATTTCCGTGCCTCTTCCTCTGCATCTAGTTTCCCACATCTCATTTGCCCCCTCTGATAACCCACCTCTGATTCCATGCCTCTGATTCCCCGCCTCTGATTCCCCGCCTCTGATTCCCTGCCTCAGATTCCCTGCCTCAGATTCCTTGCCTCAGATTCCCTGCCTCTGATTCCCCGCCTCTGATACCCCGCCTCTTATTCCCCGCCTCTGATTCCCCGCCTCTGATTCCCCGCCTCTGATTCCCTGCGTCTGTTTCCCTGCCTCAGATTCCCCGCGTCTGATTCCCCGCCTCAGATTCCCCGGCTGTGATTCCCTGCCTGAGATTCCATGCCTCAGAATCCCCGCCTCAGATTCCCTGCCTCAGATTCCCCGCCTCAGATTCCCCGCCTCAGATTCCCCGCCTCAGATTCCCTGCCTCAGATTCCCCGCCTCAGATTCCCCGCCTTTGATTCCCCGCCTCAGATTCCCCGCCTCAGATTCCCTGCGTCAGATTCCCTGCCTCAGATTCCCTGCCTCAGATTCCCTTCATCTGATTCCCTTCATTTGATTCCCTGCCTCTGATTCCCTGCCTCTGATTCCCTGCCTCTGATTCCCCGCCTCTGATTCCCTGCCTCTGATTCCCTGCCTCTGATTGCCTGCCTCTGATTCCGCGCCTCTGATTCCACGCCTCTCTTTCCTTGTCTCTGATTCCCCACCTCTGATTCCCTGCCTCTGATACCCAGCCTCTCTTTGCCTGCCTCTATTTCCGTGCCTCTTTCTCTGCATCTAGTTTCCCACATCTCATTTGCCCCCCCTGATAACCCGCCTCTGATTCCATGCCTCTGATTCACTGCCTCAGATCCCCTGCCTCAGATACCCCGACTCAGATTTACCGCCTCAGATTCCCCGCCTCAGATTCCCTGCCTCAGATTCCCTGCCTCCGATTCCCCACCTCTGATTCCCCGCCTCTGATACTCCGCCTCTGATTCCCAGCCTCTGAATCCTCGCCTCTGAATCCCCGCCTCTGATTCCCCGCCTCTGTTTCCCCGCCTCTGATTCCCCGCCTCTGATTCCCCTCCTCAGATTCCCCGCCTCAGATTCCCTGCCTCTGATTCCCTGCCTCTGATTGCCTGCCTCTGATTCCCTGCCTCTGATTCCCTGCCTCTAAATCCCTGCCTCTGATTCACTGCCTCAGATTCCGCGCCTCTGATTCCCCGCCTCTCTTTCCGTGTCTCTGATTCCGCGCCTCAGATTCCCTGCCTCACATACCTTGCCTCTCTTTGCCTGCCTCTATTTCCGTGCCTCTTTCTCTGCATCTAGTTTCCCACATCTCATTTTCCCCCTCTGATAACCCGCCTCTGATTCCATGCCTCTGATTCCCCGCCTCTGATTCCCCGCCTCTGATTCCCCGCCTCTTATTCCCCGCCTCTGATACCCCGCCTCTGATTCCCCGCCTCTGATTCCCTGCCTCTGTATCCCCGCCTCTGAATCCCCGCCTCTGATTCCCCGCCTCTGTTTCCCCGCCTCTGATTCCCCGCCTCTGATTCCCCGCCTCAGATTTCCCGGCTCTGATTCCCTGCCTCAGATTCCCTGCCTCTGATTGCCTGCCTCAGATTCCCCGCCTCAGATTCCCCGCATCAGGTTCCCCGCCTCAGATTCCCCGCCTCAGATTCCCCGCCTCAGATTCCCCGCATCAGGTTCCCCGCCTCAGATTCCCCGCCTCAGATTCCCCGCCTCAGATTCCCCGCCTCAGATTCCCCGCCTCAGATTCCCCGCCTCAGATTCCCCGCCTCAGATTCCCCGCCTCAGATTCCCCGCCTCAGATTCCCCGCCTCAGATTCCCCGCCTCAGATTCCCCGCCTCAGATTCCCCGCATCAGGTTCCCCGCCTCAGATTCCCCGCCTCAGATTCCCCGCCTCAGATTCCCCGCCTCAGATTCCCTGCCTCAGATTCCCTGCCTCTGATTGCCTGCCTCTGATACCCTGCCTCTGATTCCCTGCCTCTGATTCACTGCCTCGGATTCCCTGCCTCTGATTCCCTGCCTCTGATTCCCTGCCTCTGATTCCGCGCCTCTGATTCCACGCCTCTCTTTCCGTATCTCTGATTCCCCGCCTCTGATTCCCTGCCTCTGATACCCTGCCTCTCTTTGCCTGCCTCTATTTCGGTGCCTCTTTCTCTGCATCTAGTTTCCCACATCTCATTTGCCCCCTCTGATAACCCGCCTCTGATTCCATGCCTCTGATTCCCCGCCTTTGATTCCCCACCTCTGATTCCCCGCCTTTGATTCCCCGCCTCTGATTCCCTGCCTCAGATTCCCGGCCTCAGATTCCCCGCCTCAGATTCCCCGCCTCAGATTCCCCGCCTCAGATTCCCCGCCTCAGATTCCCTGCCTCAGATTCCCCGCCTCAGATTCCCCGCCTCAGATTCCCCGCCTCAGATTCCCCGCCTCAGATTCCCTGCGTCAGATTCCCTGCCTCAGATTCCCTGCCTCAGATTCCCTTCATCTGATTCCCTTCATTTGATTCCCTGCCTCTGATTCCCTGCCTCTGATTCCCTGCCTCTGATTCCCCGCCTCTGATTCCCTGCCTCTGATTCCCTGCCTCTGATTGCCTGCCTCTGATTCCCTGCCTCTGATTCCCTGCCTCCGATTCCCTGCCTCTGATTCCGCGCCTCTGATTCCACGCCTCTCTTTCCTTGTCTCTGATTCCCCGCCTCTGATTCCCTGCCTCTGATACCCAGCCTCTCTTTGCCTGCCTCTATTTCCGTGCCTCTTTCTCTGCATCTAGATTCCCACATCTCATTTGCCCCCTCTGATAACCCGTCTCTGATTCCATGCCTCTGATTCACTGCCTCAGATCCCCTGCCTCAGATACCCCGACTCAGATTTACCGCCTCAGATTCCCCGCCTCAGATTCCCTGCCTCAGATTCCCTGCCTCAGATTCCCTGCCTCAGATTCCCTGCCTCAGATTCCCTGCCTCCGATTCCCCGCCTCTGATTCCCCGCCTCTGATTCTCCGCCTCTGATTCCCAGCCTCTGAATCCTCGCCTCTGAATCCCCGCCTCTGATTCCCCGCCTCTGTTTCCCCGCCTCTGATTCCCCGCCTCTGATTCCCCGCCTCTGATTCCATGCCTCTGATTCCCCGCCTCTGATTCCAGGCCTCCTATTCCCCGCCTCTGATTCCCCACCTCTGATTGCCTGCCACTGATTGCCCGCCTCTGATTCCCCGCCTTTGATTCCCCGCCTCTGATTCCCTGCCTTTGATTCCCTGCCTCTGATTCACTGCCTCAGATCCCCTGCCTCAGATTCCCTGCCTCAGATTCCCTGCCTCAGATTCCCTGCCTTTGATTCCCCGCCTCTGATTCCCCGCCTCTTATTCCCCGCCTCTGATTCCCCGCCTCTGATTCCCCGCCTCTGATTCCCTGCCTCTGTTTCCCCGCCTCTGATTTCCCGCCTCTGATTCCCCGCCTCAGATTTCCCGGCTCTGATTCCCTGCCTGAGATTCCCTGCCTGAGATTCCCCGACTCAGATTCCCTGCCTCAGTTTCCCAGCCTCAGATTCCCTTCATCTGATTCCCTTCATCTGATTCCCTGCCTCAGATTCCCTGCCTCAGATTCCCTGCCTCTGATTGCCTTCCTCTGATTCCCTGCCTCTGATTCCCTCCCTCTGACTCCCTGCCTCTGATTCCCTGCCTCTGATTCCCTGCCTCTGATTCCCTGCCTCTGATTCCGCACGGCTGATTCCACGCCTCTCTGACCGTGTCTCTGATTCCCCGCCTCTGATTCCCTGCCTCTGATACCCTGCCTCTCTTTGCCTGCCTCTATTTCCGTGCCTCTTCCTCTGCATCTAGTTTCCCACATCTCAATTGCCCCCTCTGATAACCCACCTCTGATTCCATGCCTCTGATTCCCCGCCTCTGATTCCCCGCCTCTGATTCCCTGCCTCAGATTCCCTGCCTCAGATTCCTTGCCTCAGATTCCCTGCCTCTGATTCACCGCTTCTTATTCCCCGCCTCTGATTCCCCGCCTCTGATTCCCCGCCTCTGATTCCCTGCCTCTGTTTCCCCGCGTCTGATTCCCCGCGTCTGATTCCCCGCCTCAGATTCCCCGGCTCTGATTCCCTCCTGAGTTTCCATGCCTCAGAATCCCCGCCTCAGATTCCCTGCCTCAGATTCCCCTCCTCAGATTCCCCGCCTCAGATTCCCCGCCTCAGATTCCCTGCCTCAGATTCCCCGCCTCAGATTCCACGCCTCAGATTCCCCGCCTCAGATTCCCCGCCTCAGATTCCCTGCCTCAGATTCCCTGCCTCAGATTCCCAGCCTCAGATTCCCTTCATCTGATTCCCTTCATCTGATTCCCTGCCTCTGATTCCCTGCCTCTGATTCCCTGCCTCTGATTCCCCGCCTCTGATTCCCTGCCTCTGATTCCCTGCCTCTGATTGCCTGCCTCTGATTCCCTACCTCTGATTCCCTGCCTCTGATTCCCTGCCTCTGATTCCGCACATCTGATTCCACGCCTCTCTTTCCTTGTCTCTGATTCCCTGCCTCTGATTCCCTGCCTCTGATACCCTGCCTCTCTTTGCCTTCCTCTATTTCCGTGCCTCTTTCTCTGCATCTAGTTTCCCACATCTCATTTGCCCCCTCTGATAACCCGCCTCTGATTCCATGCCTCTGATTCACTGCCTCAGATCCCCTGCCTCAGATACCCCGACTCAGATTTACCGCCTCCGATTCCCCGCCTCAGTTTCCCTGCCTCAGATTCCCTGCCTCAGATTCCCTGCCTCAGATTCCCTGCCTCAGATTCCCTGCCTCCGATTCCCCGCCTCTGATTCCCCGCCTCTGATTCCCCGCCTCTGATTACCAGCCTCTGAATCCACGCCTCTGAATCCCCGCCTCTGAATCCCCGCCTCTGTTTCCCCGCCTCTGATTCCCCGCTTCTGATTCCCCGCCTCTGATTCCACGCCTCTGATTCCCCGCCTCTGATTCCAGGCCTCTTATTCCCCGCCACTGATTCCCCACCTCTGATTGCCTGCCACTGATTGCCCGCCTCTGATTCCCTGCCTCTGATTCCCCGCCTCTGATTCCCCACATCTGTCTGTATGTCTCTCTTTCGCCTCCGCTTTTTCCCCTACACTCTTTCCGCGCCTCTCTTTCCCTCCCTCAATTTCAACAACTCTGTTTGATCTGTTCTGTGTACCTCATTTTCAACACACAAGTTCCAACCACTATGTTTCACCCATCACTTTCCCCGCCTCTATTTTTCCGCCTATGTTTACCCGCCTCTGTTTATTCACCTGTTTCACCGCCTCTGATTCCCCGCCTCTGATTCCCCACCTCTGTCTCGACGCCTATCTTTCGCCTCCACTTTTTCCCCTCCACTCTTTCCGTGCCTGGCTTTCCCTCCCTCAATTTCAACAACACTGTTTGATCTGTTTTGTGTACCTCATTTTAAACACACAAGTTCCAACCACTATGTTTTGCCCGCCTCTTTCCCCGCCTCTATTTATCCACCTATGTTTAACTGCCTCTGTTTACCCGCCTGTTTCCCCGCCTCTGATTCCCCACCTTTCATTCCCCGCCTCTCTTTCCCTGCCTCTATTTCCGCGCCTCTTTCTCTGCCTCTCTTTCCCCACATCTCTTTTCCTCCCGCTGATTCCCCGCCTCTGATTCCCCGCCTCTGATTCCCTGCCTCTGATTCCCCGCCTCTGATTCCCTGCCTCAGATTCCCTGCCTCAGATTCCCTGCCTCAGATTCCATGCTTCTGATTCCCCGCCTCTGATTCCCCGCCTCTTATTCCCCGCCTCTGATTCCCCGCCTCTGATTCCCCGCCTCTGATTCCCTGCCTCAGATTCCCCGGCTCTGATTCCCTGCATCAGATTCCCTGCCTCAGATTCCCTGCCTCTGATTCCCCGCCTCTGATTCCCTGCCTCTGATTCCCCGCCTCTGATTCCCTGCCTCAGATTCCCTGCCTCAGATTCCCTGCCTCAGATTCCCCGCCTCTGATTCCCCGCCTTTGATTCCCCACCTCTTATTCCCCGCCTCTGATTCCCAGCCTCTGATTCCCCGCCTCTGATTCCCTGCCTCTGTTTCCCCGCTCCTGATTCCCCGCCTCTGATTCCCCGCCTCAGATTCCCCGACTCTGATTCCCTGTCTGAGATTCCCTGCCTCAGATACTCCGCCTCAGATACCCCGCCTCAGATTCCCTGCCTCAGATTCCCAGCCTCAGATTCCCCGCCTCAGATTCCCCGCCTCAGATTCCCCGCCTCAGATTCCCCGCCTCAGATTCCCCGCCTCAGATTCCCCGCCTCAGATTCCCCGCCTCAGATTCCCCGCCTCAGATTCCCCGCCTCAGATTCCCCGCCTCAGATTCCCTGCATCAGATTCCCTGCCTCTGATTGCCTGCCTCTGATTCCCTGCCTCTGATTCCCTGCCTCTGATTCCCTGCCTCTGATTCCCTGCCTCTGATTCCCTGCCTCTGATTCCCTGCCTCTGATTCCGCGCCTCTGATTCCACGCCTCTCTTTCCGTATCTCTGATTCCCCGCCTCTGATTCCCTGCCTCTGATACCCTGCCTCTCTTTGCCTGCCTCTATTTCGGTGCCTCTTTCTCTGCATCTAGTTTCCCACATCTCATTTGCCCCCTCTGATAACCCGCCTCTGATTCCATGCCTCTGATTCCCCGCCTTTGATTCCCCGCCTCTGATTCCCTGCCTTTGATTCCCTGCCTCTGATTCCCGGCCTCAGATCCCCTGCCTCAGATTCCCTGCCTCAGATTCCCTGCCTCAGATTCCCTGCCTTTGATTCCCCGCCTCTGATTCCCCGCCTCTTATTCCCCGCCTCTGATTCCCCGCCTCTGATTCCCCGCCTCTGATTCCCTGCCTCTGTTTCCCCGCCTCTGATTTCCCGCCTCTGATTCCCCGCCTCAGATTTCCCGGCTCTGATTCCCTGCCTGAGATTCCCTGCCTGAGATTCCCCGCCTCAGATTCCCTGCCTCAGTTTCCCAGCCTCAGATTCCCTTCATCTGATTCCCTGCCTCAGATTCCCTGCCTCAGATTCCCTGCCTCTGATTGCCTTCCTCTGATTCCCTGCCTCTGATTCCCTCCCTCTGATTCCCTGCCTCTGATTCCCTGCCTCTGATTCCCTGCCTCTGATTCCCTGCCTCTGATTCTGCACGGCTGATTCCACGCCTCTCTGACCGTGTCTCTGATTCCCCGCCTCTGATTCCCTGCCTCTGATACCCTGCCTCTCTTTGCCAGCCTCTATTTCCGTGCCTCTTCCTCTGCATCTAGTTTCCCACATCTCAATTGCCCCCTCTGATAACCCACCTCTGATTCCATGCCTCTGATTCCCCGCCTCTGATTCCCTGCCTCAGATTCCCTGCCTCAGATTCCTTGCCTCAGATTCCCTGCCTCTGATTCCCCGCTTCCTATTCCCCGCCTCTGATTCCCCGCCTCTGATTCCCCGCCTCTGATTCCCTGCCTCTGTTTCCCCGCGTCTGATTCCCCGCGTCTGATTCCCCGCCTCAGATTCCCCGGCTCTGATTCCCTGCCTGAGTTTCCATGCCTCAGAATCCCCGCCTCAGATTCCCTGCCTCAGATTCCCCTCCTCAGATTCCCCGCCTCAGATTCCCCGCCTCAGATTCCCTGCCTCAGATTCCCCGCCTCAGATTCCACGCCTCAGATTCCCCGCCTCAGATTCCCCGCCTCAGATTCCCTGCCTCAGATTCCCTGCCTCAGATTCCCAGCCTCAGATTCCCTTCATCTGATTCCCTTCATCTGATTCCCTGCCTCTGATTCCCTGCCTCTGATTCCCTGCCTCTGATTCCCCGCCTCTGATTCCCTGCCTCTGATTCCCTGCCTCTGATTGCCTGCCTCTGATTCCCTGCCTCTGATTCCCTGCCTCTGATTCCCTGCCTCTGATTCCGCACATCTGATTCCACGCCTCTCTTTCCTTGTCTCTGATTCCCTGCCTCTGATTCC
Organism: Narcine bancroftii; assembly: GCF_036971445.1. Taxonomy (NCBI): domain Eukaryota; kingdom Metazoa; phylum Chordata; class Chondrichthyes; order Torpediniformes; family Narcinidae; genus Narcine; species Narcine bancroftii. The sequence continues at coordinate 91,736,880 of NC_091481.1, forward strand.
CTGCCTCTGATACCATGCCTCCCTTAGCCTGCCTCTATTTCCGTGCCTCTTTCTCTGCATCTAGTTTCGCACATCTCATTTGCCCCCTCTGATAACCCGCCTCTGATTCCATGCCTCTGATTCACTGCCTCAGATCCCCTGCCTCAGATACCCCGACTCAGATTTACTGGCTCCGATTCCCCGCCTCAGTTTCCCTGCCTCAGATTCCCTGCCTCAGATTCCCTGCCTCAGATTCCCTGCCTCAGATTCCCTTCATCTGATGCCCTTCATCAAATCCCTGCCTCCGATTCCCCGCCTCTGATTCCCCGCCTCTGATTCCCCGCCTCTGATTACCAGCCTCTGAATCCATGCCTCTGAATCCCCGCCTCTGATTCCCCGCTTCTGTTTCCCCGCCTCTGATTCCCCGCTTCTGATTCCCCGCCTCTGATTCCACGCCTCTGATTCCCCGCCTCTGATTCCAGGCCTCTTATTCCCCGCCACTGATTCCCCACCTCTGATTGCCTGCCACTAATTGCCCGCCTCTGATTCCCCGCCTCTGATTCCCCGCCTCTCATTCCCCACATCTGTCTGTATGTCTCTCTTTCGCCTCCGCTTTTTCCCCTACACTCTTTCCGCGCCTCTCTTTCCCTCCCTCAATTTGAACAACACTGTTTGATCTGTTCTGTGTACCTCATTTTCAACACACAAGTTCCAACCACTATGTTTCACCCATCACTTTCCCTGCCTCTATTTTTCCGCCTATGTTTACCCGCCTCTGTTTACCCACCTGTTTCACTGCCTCTGATTCCCCGCCTCTGATTCCCCACCTCTGTCTCGACGCCTCTCTGTCGCCTCCACTCTTTCCCCTCCACTCTTTCCGTGCCTGTCTTTCCCTCCCTCAATTTCAACAACTCTGTTTGATCTGTTTTGTGTACTTCATTTTCAACACACAAGTTCCAACCACTATGTTTCAGCCATCACTTTCCCCGCCTCTATTTATCCACCTATGTTTACCTGCCTCTGTTTACCCACCTGTTTCCCCGCCTCTGATTCCCCACCTTTCATTCCCCGCCTCTCTTTCCCTGCCTCTATTTCCGCACCTCTTTCTCTGCCTCTCTTTCCCCACATCTCTTTTCCTCCCGCTGATTCCCCGCCTCTGATTCCCTGCCTCTGATTCCCCGCCTCTGATTCCCTGCCTCAGATTCCCTGCCTCAGATTCCCTGCCTCAGATTCCCTGCCTCTGATTGCCCGCCTCTGATTCCCCGCCTCTGATTCCCCGCCTCTGATTCCCCACATCTGTCTGTATGTCTCTCTTTCGCCTCCGCTTTTTCCCCTACACTCTTTCCGCGCCTCTCTTTCCCTCCCTCAATTTGAACAACTCTGTTTGATCTGTTCTGTGTACCTCATTTTCAACACACAAGTTCCAACCACTATGTTTCACCCATCACTTTCCCTGCCTCTATTTTTCCGCCTATGTTTACCCGCCTCTGTTTACCCACCTGTTTCACTGCCTCTGATTCCCCGCCTCTGATTCCCCACCTCTGTCTCGACGCCTCTCTGTCGCCTCCACTCTTTCCCCTCCACTCTTTCCGTGCCTGTCTTTCCCTCCCTCAATTTCAACAACTCTGTTTGATCTGTTTTGTGTACTTCATTTTCAACACACAAGTTCCAACCACTATGTTTCAGCCATCACTTTCCCCGCCTCTATTTATCCACCTATGTTTACCTGCCTCTGTTTACCCACCTGTTTCCCCGCCTCTGATTCCCCACCTTTCATTCCCCGCCTCTCTTTCCCTGCCTCTATTTCCGCACCTCTTTCTCTGCCTCTCTTTCCCCACATCTCTTTTCCTCCCGCTGATTCCCCGCCTCTGATTCCACGCCTCTGATTCCCTGCCTCTGATTCCCCGCCTCTGATTCCCTGCCTCAGATTCCCTGCCTCAGATTCCCTGCCTCAGATTCCCCGGCTCTGATTCCCTGCATCAGATTCCCTCCTCAGATTCCCTGCCTCTGATTCCCCGCCTCTGATTCCCTGCCTCTGATTCCTCGCCTCTGATTCCCTGCCTCAGATTCCCTGCCTCAGATTCCCTGCCTCAGATTCCCTGCCTCTGATTCCCCGCCTCTTATTCCCCGCCTCTGATTCCCCGCCTCTGATTTCCCGCCTCTGATTCCCTGCCTCTGTTTCCCCGCCTCTGATTCCCCGCCTCTGATTCCCTGCCTCAGATTCCCCGGCTCTGATTCCCTGCCTGAGATTCCCTGCCTCAGATACCCCGCCTCAGATTCGCCGCCTCAGATTCCCCGCCTCAGATTCCCCGCCTCAGATTCCCCGCCTCAGATTCCCCGCCTCATATTCCCCCTCTCAGATTCCCCGCCTCAGATTCCCCGCCTCAGATTCCCCGCCTCAGATTCCCCGCCTCAGATTCCCCGCATCAGATTCCCCGCCTCAGATTCCCCGCCTCAGATTCCCCGCATCAGATTCCCCGCCTCAGATTCCCTGCCTCAGATTCCCTGCCTCTGATTGCCTGCCTCTGATTCCCTGCCTCTGATTCCCTGCCTCTGATTCCCTGCCTCTGATTCCCTGCCTCTGATTCCCTGCCTCTGATTCCCTGCCTCTGATTCCCTGCCTCTAAATCCCTGCCTCTGATTCCCTGCCTCTGAATCCCTGCCTCTGATTCCGCGCCTCTGAATCCCCGCCTCTCTTTCCGTGTCTCTGATTCCCCGCCTCAGATTCCCTGCCTCAGATACCCTGCCTCTCTTTGCCTGCCTCTATTTCCGTGCCTCTTTCTCCGCATCTAATTTCCCACATCTCATTTGCCCCCTCTGATAACCCGCCTCTGATTCCATGCCTCTGATTCCCCGCCTCTGATTCCCCGCCTCTGATTCCCCGCCTCTGATTCCCTGCCTCAGATTCCCTGCCTCAGATTCCTCTCCTCAGATTCCCTGCCTCTGTTTCCCCGCCTCTGATTCCCCACGTCTGATTCCCCGCCTCAGATTCCCCGGCTCTGATTCCCTGCCTGAGATTCCATGCCTCAGATTCCCCGCCTCAGATTTCCTGCCTCAGATTCCCCGCCTCAGATTCCCCACCTCAGATTCCCCGCCTCAGATTCCCCGCCTCAGATTCCCCGCCTCAGATTCCCCGCCTCAGATTCTCCGCCTCAGATTCCCCGCCTCAGATTCCCTGCCTCAGATTCCCTGCCTCAGATTCCCTGCCTCAGCTTCCCTTCATCTGATTCCCTTCATCTGATTCCCTGCCTCTGATTCCCTGCCTCTTATTCCCTGCCTCTGATTCCCCACCTCTGATTCCCCGCCTCAGAATCCCTGCCTCAGATTCCCTGCCTCAGATTCCCTGCCTCTGATTCCCTGCCTCAGATTCCCTGCCTCAGATTCCCTGCCTCAGATTCCCTGCCTCTGATTCCCCGCCTCTGATTCCACGCTTCTGATTCCCCGCCTCTGATTCCAGGCCTCTTATTCCCCGCCTCTGATTCCCCAACTCTGATTGCCTGCCACTGATTGCCCGCCTCTGATTCCCCGCCTCTGATTCCCTGCCTCTGATTCCCCACCTCTGTCTGTATGCCTCTCTTGCGCCTCAGCTTTTTCCCCTACACTCTTTCCGCGACTCTCTTTCCCTCCCTCAATTTCAACAACTCTGTTTGATCTGTTCTGTGTACCTCATTTTCAACACACAAGTTCCAACCACTATGTTTCACCCATCACTTTCCCCGCCTCTATTTTTCTGCCTACGTTTACCCGCCTCTGTTTACACACTTGTTTCACCGCCTCTGATTCCCCGCCTCTGATTCCCCACCTCTGTCTCGACGCCTCTCTTTCGCCTCCACTCTTTCCACTCCACTCTTTCCGTGCCTGTCTTTCCCTCCCTCAATTTCAACAACACTGTTTGATCTGTTTTGTGTACCTGATTTTAAACACACAAGTTCCAACCACTATGTTTTGCCCGCCTCTTTCCCCGCCTCTATATATCCACATTTGTTTACCTGCCTCTGTTTACCCGCCTGTTTCCCCACCTCTGATTCCCCACCTTTCATTCCCCGCCTCTCTTTCCTTGTCTCTGATTCCCCGCCTCTGATTCCCTGCCTCTGATACCCTGCCTCTCTTTGCCTGCCTCTATTTCCGTGCCTCTTTCTCTGCATCTAGTTTCCCACATCTCATTTGCCCCTCTGATAACACGCCTCTGATTCCATGCCTCTGATTCACTGCCTCAGATTCCCTGCCTCAGATACCCCGACTCAGATTTACCACCTCAGATTCCCCGCCTCAGATTCCCTGCCTCAGATTCCCTGCCTCAGATTCCCTGCCTCAGATTCCCTGCCTCAGATTCCCTGCCTCACATTCCCTGCCTCCGATTCCCCGCCTCTGAATCCCCGCCTCTGATTCCCCGCCTCTGATACCCAGCCTCTGAATCCCCGCCTCTGAATCCCCGCCTCTGATTCCCCGCCTCTGTTTCCCCGCCTCTGATTCCCCGCCTCTAATTCCCCGCCTCTGATTCCACGCCTCTAATTCCCTGCCTGAGTTTCCATGCCTCAGAATCCCCGCCTCAGATTCCCTGCCTCAGATTCCCCTCCTCAGATTCCCCGCCTCAGATTCCCCGCCTCAGATTCCCTGCCTCAGATTCCCCGCCTCAGATTCCACGCCTTAGATTCCCCGCCTCAGATTCCCCGCCTCAGATTCCCTGCCTCAGATTCCCTGCCTCAGATTCCCAGCCTCAGATTCCCTTCATCTGATTCCCTTCATCTGATTCCCTGCCTCTGATTCCCTGCCTCAGATTCCCCACCTCAGATTCCCCATCTCAGATTCCCTGCCTCTGATTCCCTGCCTCTGATTCCCTGCCTCTGATTCCCTGCCTCTGATTCCCTGCCTCTGACTCCCTGCCTCTGATTCCCTGCCTCTGATTCCGCGCCTCTGATTCCACGCCTCTCTTTCCGTATCTCTGATTCCCCGCCTCTAATTCCCTGCCTCTGATTCCCTGCCTCTGATTCCCTGCCTCTGATTCCCTGCCTCTGATTCCCTGCCTCTGATTCCCTGCCTCTAAATCCTTGCCTCAGATTCCCTGCCTCAGATACCCTGCCTCTCTTTGCCTGCCTCTATTTCCGTGCCTCTTTCTCTGCATCTAGTTTCCCACATCTCATTTGCCCCCTCTGATAACCCGCCTCTGATTCCATGCCCCTGATTCCCCGCCTCTGATTCCCCGCCTCTGATTCCCCGCCTCTGATTCCCTGCCTCTGATTCCCAGCCTCTGATTCCCCGCCTCTGATTCCCTGCCTCTGTTTCCCCGCATCAGATTCCCCGCCTCAGATTCCCCGCCTCAGATTCCCCGCCTCAGATTCCCCGCCTCAGATTCCCCGCCTCAGATTCCCCGCCTCAGATTCCCCGCCTCAGATTCCCTGCCTCAGATTCCCCACCTCAGATTCCCCGCCTCAGATTCCCCGCCTCAGATTCCCCGCCTCAGATTCCCCGCCTCAGATTCCCCGCCTCAGATTCCCCGCCTCAGATTCCCCGCCTCAGATTCCCCGCCTCAGATTCCCCGCCTCAGATTCCCCGCCTCAGATTCCCTGCCTCAGATTCCCTGTCTCAGATTCCCTGCCTCAGATTCCCTTCATCTGATTCCCTTCATTTGATTCCCTGCCTCTGATTCCCTGCCTCTGATTCCCCGCCTCTGATTCCCCGCCTCTGATTCCCCGCCTCAGATTCCCTGCCTCAGATTCCCTGCCTCAGATTCCCTGCCTCTGATTCCCTGCCTCAGATTCCCTGCCTCAGATTCCCTGCCTCAGATTCCCTGCCTCTGATTGCCTGCCTCTGATTCCCTGCCTCTGATTCCCTGCCTCTGATTCCCTGCCTCTGATTCCCTGCCTCTGATTCCCTGCCTCTGATTCCGCGCCTCTGATTCCACGCCTCTCTTTCTTTGTCTCTGATTCCCCGCCTCTGAGTCCCTGCCTCTGATACCCTGCCTCTCTTTGCCTGCCTCTATTTCCGTGCCTCTTTCACTGCATCTAGTTTCCCACTTCTCATTTGCCCCCTCTGATAACCCGCCTCTGATTCCATGCCTCTGATTCACTGCCTCAGATTCCCTGCATCAGATTCCCCGACTCAGATTTACCGCCTCAGATTCCCCGCCTCAGATTCCCTGCCTCAGATTCCCTGCCTCAGATTCCCTGCCTCAGATTCCCTGCCTCAGATTCCCTTCATCTGATGCCCTTCATCAATTCCCTGCCTCTGATTCCCTGCCTCTGATTCCCCACCTCTGATTCCCCGCCTCAGATTCCCTGGCTCTGATTCTCTGGCTCAGATTCCCTGCCTTAGATTCCCTGCCTCTGATTCCCCGCATCTGATTCCAGGCCTCTTATTCCCCACCTCTGATTCCCCGCCTCTGATTGCCTGCCACTGATTGTCCGCCTCTGATTCCCCGCCTCTGATTCCGCGTCTCTGATTCCCCACCTCTCTCTATGCCTCTCTTTCGCCTCCACTCTTTCCCCTCCACTCTTTCCGCGCCTCTCTTTCCCTCCCTCAATTTCAACAACTCTGATTGATCTGTTCTGTGTACCTCATTTTCAACACACAAGTTCCAACCACTATGTTTTACCCATCTCTTTCCCCGCCTCTATTTATCCGCCTATGTTTACCCGCCTCTGTTTACCCACCTGTTTCCCCGCCTCTGATTCCCACCTTTCATTCCCCGCCTCTCTTTCCCTGCCTCTATTTCCGTGCCTCTTTCTCTGCCTCTCTTTCCCCACATCTCTTTACCTCCCGCTGATTCCCCGCCTTTGATTCCCTTCCTCTGTTTCCCCGCCTCTGATTCCCCGCCTCTGATTCCCCGCCTCAGATTCCCCAGCTCTGATTCCCTGCCTCAGATTCCCTGCCTCAGATTCCCCGCCTCAGATTCCCTGCCTCAGATTCCCCGCCTCAGATTCGCTGCCTCTGATTCCCCGACTCTGATTCCCCGCCTCTTATTCCCCACCTCTGATTCCCCGCCTCTGATTCCCCGCCTCTGATTCCCTGCCTCTGTTTCCCCACCTCTGATTCCCCGCCTCTGATTCCCCGCCTCAGATTCCCCGGCTCTGATTCCCTACCTCAGATTCCCTGCCTCAGATACCCCGCCTCAGATTCCCTGCCTCAGATTCCCTGCCTCAGATTTCCCGCCTCAGATTCCCAGCCTCAGATTCCCCGCCGCAGATTCCCCGCCTCAGATGCCCCGCCTCAGATTCCCCGCCTCAGATTCCCCGCCTCAGATTCCCCGCCTCAGATTCCCCGCCTCAGATTCCCCACCTCAGATTCCCCGCCTCAGATTCCCCGCCTCAGATTCCCCGCCTCTGATTCCCCGCCTCTGATTCCCTGCCTCTGATTCCCTGCCTCTGATTCCCTGCCTCTGATTCCCTGCCTCTGATTCCCTGCCTCTGATTCCGCGCCTCTGATTCCACGCCTCTCTTTCCGTATCTCTGATTGACCGCCTCTAATTCCCTGCCTCTGATACCCTGCCTCTATTTGCCTGCCTCTATTTCCTTGCCTCTTTCTCTGCATCTAGTTTCCCACATGTCATTTGCCCCCTCTGATAACCTGCCTCTGATTCCATGCCTCTGATTCCCCGCCTCTGATTCCCCGCCTCTGATTCCCTGCCTCTGATTCCCCGCCTCTGATTCCCTGCCTCAGATTCCCTGCCTCAGATTCCCTGCCTCAGATTCCCTGCCTCTAATTCCCCGCCTCTTATTCCCCGTCTCTGATTCCCCGCCTCTGATTCCCCGCGTATGATTCCCTCCCTCAGATTCCCCGGCTCTGATTCCCTGCATTAGATTGCCTGCCTCAGATTCCCTGCCTCTGATTCCCCGCCTCTGATTCCCTGTCTCTGATTCCCCACCTCTGATTCCTGCCTCAGATTCCCTGCCTCAGATTCCCTGCCTCAGATTCCCTGCCTCTGATTCACTGCCTTTGATTCCCCGCCTCTTATTCCCCACCTCTGATTCCCAGCCTCTGATTCCCCGCCTCTGATTCCCTGCCTCTGTTTCCCCACCTCTGATTCCTCACCTCTGATTCCCCGCCTCAGATTCCCCGCCTCAGATTCCCTGCCTCAGATTCCCCGCCTGAGATTCCTCGCCTCAGATTCCCCGCCTGAGATTCCCCGCCTCAGATTCCCCGCCTCAGATTCCCTGCCTCAGATTCCCCGCCTCAGATTCCCTGCCTCTGATTGCCTGCCTCTGATTCCCTGCCTCTGATTCCCTGCCTCTGATTCCCCGCCTCTGATTCCCCGCCTCAGATTCCCTGCCTCAGATTCCCTGCCTCAGATTCCCTGCCTCTGATTCCCTGCCTCAGATTCCCTGCCTCAGATTCCCTGCCTCAGATTCCCTGCCTCTGATTGCCTGCCTCTGTTTCCCTGCCTCTGATTCCCTGCCTCTGATTCCCTGCCTCTGATTCCCTGCCTCTGATTCCCTACCTCTGATTCCCTGCCTCTTATTCCGTGCCTCTGATTCCACGCCTCTCTTTCCTTGTCTCTGATTCCCCGCCTCTGAGTCCCTGCCTCTAATACCCTGCCTCTCTTTGCCTGCCTCTATTTCCGTGCCTCTTTCACTGCATCTAGTTTCCCACATCTCATTTGCCCCCTCTGATAACCGGCCTCTGATTCCATGCCTCTGATTCACTGCCTCAGATTCCCTGCATCAGATTCCCCGACTCAGATTTACTACCTCAGATTCCCCGCCTCAGATTCCCTGCCTCAGATTCCCCGACTCTGATTCCCCGCCTCTTATTCCCCACCTCTGATTCCCCGCCTCTGATTCCCCGCCTCTGATTCCCTGCCTCTGATTCCCCGCCTCAGATTCCCCGGCTCTGATTCCCTGCCTCAGATTCCCTGCCTAAGATTCCCCGCCTCAGATTCCCTGCCTCAGATTCCCCACCTCAGATTTCCCGCCTCAGATTCCCCTCCTCAGATTCCCCGCCTCAGATACCCCGCCTCAGATTCCCCGCCTCAGATTCCCCGCGTCAGATTCCCCGCCTCAGATTCCCCGCCTCAGATTCCCCGCCTCAGATTCCCTGCCTCAGATTCCCTGCCTCAGATTCCCTGCCTCTGATTCCCTGCCTCAGATTCCCTGCCTCAGATTCCCTGCCTCAGATTCCCTGCCTCTGATTGCCTGCCTCTGATTCCCTGCCTCTGATTCCCTGCCTCTGATTCCCTGCCTCTGATTCCCTGCCTCTGATTCCCTGCCTCTGATTCCCCGCCTCTGAGTCCCTGCCTCTGATACCCTGCCTCTCTTTGCCTGCCTCTATTTCCGTGCCTCTTTCACTGCATCTAGTTTCCCACTTCTCATTTGCCCCCTCTGATAACCCGCCTCTGATTCCATGCCTCTGATTCACTGCCTCAGATTCCCTGCATCAGATTCCCCGACTCAGATTTACCGCCTCAGATTCCCCGCCTCAGATTCCCTGCCTCAGATTCCCTGCCTCAGATTCCCTGCCTCAGATTCCCTGCCTCAGATTCCCTTCATCTGATGCCCTTCATCAATTCCCTGCCTCTGATTCCCTGCCTCTGATTCCCCACCTCTGATTCCCTGCCTCAGATTCCCTGGCTCTGATTCTCTGGCTCAGATTCCCTGCCTTAGATTCCCTGCCTCTGATTCCCCGCATCTGATTCCAGGCCTCTTATTCCCCACCTCTGATTCCCCGCCTCTGATTGCCTGCCACTGATTGTCCGCCTCTGATTCCCCGCCTCTGATTCCGCGTCTCTGATTCCCCACCTCTCTCTACGCCTCTCTTTCGCCTCCACTCTTTCCCCTCCACTCTTTCCGCGCCTCTCTTTCCCTCCCTCAATTTCAACAACTCTGATTGATCTGTTCTGTGTACCTCATTTTCAACACACAAGTTCCAACCACTATGTTTTACCCATCTCTTTCCCCGCCTCTATTTATCCGCCTATGTTTACCCGCCTCTGTTTACCCACCTGTTTCCCCGCCTCTGATTCCCCACTTTTCATTCCCCGCCTCTCTTTCCCTGCCTCTATTTCCGTGCCTCTTTCTCTGCCTCTCTTTCCCCACATCTCTTTACCTCCCGCTGATTCCCCGCCTTTGATTCCCTTCCTCTGTTTCCCCGCCTCTGATTCCCCGCCTCTGATTCCCCGCCTCAGATTCCCCAGCTCTGATTCCCTGCCTCAGATTCCCTGCCTCAGATTCCCCGCCTCAGATTCCCTGCCTCAGATTCCCCGCCTCAGATTCGCTGCCTCTGATTCCCCGACTCTGATTCCCCGCCTCTTATTCCCCACCTCTGATTCCCCGCCTCTGATTCCCCGCCTCTGATTCCCTGCCTCTGTTTCCCCACCTCTGATTCCCCGCCTCTGATTCCCCGCCTCAGATTCCCCGGCTCTGATTCCCTACCTCAGATTCCCTGCCTCAGATACCCCGCCTCAGATTCCCTGCCTCAGATTCCCTGCCTCAGATTTCCCGCCTCAGATTCCCAGCCTCAGATTCCCCGCCGCAGATTCCCCGCCTCAGATGCCCCGCCTCAGATTCCCCGCCTCAGATTCCCCGCCTCAGATTCCCCGCCTCAGATTCCCCGCCTCAGATTCCCCACCTCAGATTCCCCGCCTCAGATTCCCCGCCTCAGATTCCCCGCCTCTGATTCCCCGCCTCTGATTCCCTGCCTCTGATTCCCTGCCTCTGATTCCCTGCCTCTGATTCCCTGCCTCTGATTCCCTGCCTCTGATTCCGCACCTCTGATTCCACGCCTCTCTTTCCGTATCTCTGATTCACCGCCTCTAATTCCCTGCCTCTGATACCCTGCCTCTATTTGCCTGCCTCTATTTCCTTGCCTCTTTCTCTGCATCTAGTTTCCCACATGTCATTTGCCCCCTCTGATAACCTGCCTCTGATTCCATGCCCCTGATTCCCCGCCTCTGATTCCCCGCCTCTGATTCCCTGCCTCTGATTCCCCGCCTCTGATTCCCTGCCTCAGATTCCCTGCCTCAGATTCCCTGCCTCAGATTCCCTGCCTCTAATTCCCCGCCTCTTATTCCCCGTCTCTGATTCCCCGCCTCTGATTCCCCGCGTCTGATTCCCTCCCTCAGATTCCCCGGCTCTGATTCCCTGCATTAGATTCCCTGCCTCAGATTCCCTGCCTCTGATTCCCCGCCTCTGATTCCCTGTCTCTGATTCCCCACCTCTGATTCCTGCCTCAGATTCCCTGCCTCAGATTCCCTGCCTCAGATTCCCTGCCTCTGATTCACTGCCTTTGATTCCCCGCCTCTTATTCCCCACCTCTGATTCCCAGCCTCTGATTCCCCGCCTCTGATTCCCTGCCTCTGTTTCCCCACCTCTGATTCCCCGCCTCTGATTCCCCGCCTCAGATTCCCCGCCTCAGATTCCCTGCCTCAGATTCCCCGCCTGAGATTCCTCGCCTCAGATTCCCCGCCTGAGATTCCCCGCCTCAGATTCCCCGCCTCAGATTCCCTGCCTCAGATTCCCCGCCTCAGATTCCCTGCCTCTGATTGCCTGCCTCTGATTCCCTGCCTCTGATTCCCTGCCTCTGATTCCCCGCCTCTGATTCCCCGCCTCAGATTCCCTGCCTCAGATTCCCTGCCTCAGATTCCCTGCCTCTGATTCCCTGCCTCAGATTCCCTGCCTCAGATTCCCTGCCTCAGATTCCCTGCCTCTGATTGCCTGCCTCTGTTTCCCTGCCTCTGATTCCCTGCCTCTGATTCCCTGCCTCTGATTCCCTGCCTCTGATTCCCTGCCTCTGATTCCCTGACTCTGATTCCGTGCCTCTGATTCCACGCCTCTCTTTCCTTGTCTCTGATTCCCCGCCTCTGAGTCCCTGCCTCTAATACCCTGCCTCTCTTTGCCTGCCTCTATTTCCGTGCCTCTTTCACTGCATCTAGTTTCCCACATCTCATTTGCCCCCTCTGATAACCCGCCTCTGATTCCATGCCTCTGATTCACTGCCTCAGATTCCCTGCATCAGATTCCCCGACTCAGATTTACCACCTCAGATTCCCCGCCTCAGATTCCCTGCCTCAGATTCCCCGACTCTGATTCCCCGCCTCTTATTCCCCACCTCTGATTCCCCGCCTCTGATTCCCCGCCTCTGATTCCCTGCCTCTGTTTCCCCACCTCTGATTCCCCGCCTCTGATTCCCCGCCTCAGATTCCCCGGCTCTGATTCCCTGCCTCAGATTCCCTGCCTAAGATTCCCCGCCTCAGATTCCCTGCCTCAGATTCCCCACCTCAGATTTCCCGCCTCAGATTCCCCTCCTCAGATTCCCCGCCTCAGATACCCCGCCTCAGATTCTCCGCCTCAGATTCCCCGCCTCAGATTCCCCGCCTCAGATTCCCCACCTCACATTCCCCGTCTCAGATTCCCCGCCTCAGATTCCCCGCCTCAGATTCCCCGCCACAGATTCCCCGCCTCAGATTCCACGCCTCAGATTCCCTGCCTCAGATTCCCTGTCTCAGATTCCCTGCCTCAGATTCCCTTCATCTGATTCCCTTCATCTGATTCCCTGCCTCTGATTCCCTGCCTCTGATTCCCCGCCTCTGATTCCCCGCCTCTGATTCCCCGCCTCAGATTCCCTGCCTCAGATTCCCTGCCTCAGATTCCCTGCCTCTGATTCCCTGCCTCAGATTCCCTGCCTCAGATTCCCTGCCTCAGATTCCCTGCCTCTGATTGCCTGCCTCTGATTCCCTGCCTCTGATTCCCTGCCTCTGATTCCCTGCCTCTGATTCCCTGCCTCTGATTCCCTGCCTCTGATTCCCCGCCTCTGAGTCCCTGCCACTGATACCCTGCCTCTCTTTGCCTGCCTCTATTTCCGTGCCTCTTTCACTGCATCTAGTTTCCCACTTCTCATTTGCCCCCTCTGATAACCCGCCTCTGATTCCATGCCTCTGATTCACTGCCTCAGATTCCCTGCATCAGATTCCCCGACTCAGATTTACCGCCTCAGATTCCCCGCCTCAGATTCCCTGCCTCAGATTCCCTGCCTCAGATTCCCTGCCTCAGATTCCCTGCCTCAGATTCCCTTCATCTGATGCCCTTCATCAATTCCCTGCCTCTGATTCCCTGCCTCTGATTCCCCACCTCTGATTCCCCGCCTCAGATTCCCTGGCTCTGATTCTCTGGCTCAGATTCCCTGCCTTAGATTCCCTGCCTCTGATTCCCCGCATCTGATTCCAGGCCTCTTATTCCCCACCTCTGATTCCCCGCCTCTGATTGCCTGCCACTGATTGTCCGCCTCTGATTCCCCGCCTCTGATTCCGCGTCTCTGATTCCCCACCTCTCTCTACGCCTCTCTTTCGCCTCCACTCTTTCCCCTCCACTCTTTCCGCGCCTCTCTTTCCCTCCCTCAATTTCAACAACTCTGATTGATCTATTCTGTGTACCTCATTTTCAACACACAAGTTCCAACCACTATGTTTTACCCATCTCTTTCCCCGCCTCTATTTATCCGCCTATGTTTACCCGCCTCTGTTTACCCACCTGTTTCACCGCCTCTGATTCCCCGCCTCTGATTCCCCACCTCTGTCTCTACGCCTCTCTTTCGCCTCCACTCTTTCCCCTCCACTCTTTCAGTGCCTGTCTTTCCCTCCCTCAATTTCAACAACACTGTTTGATCTGTTTTGTGTACCTCATTTTAAACACACAAGTTCCAACCACTATGTTTTGCCCGCCTCTTTCCCCGCCTCTATTTATCCACCTATGTTTACCTGCCACTGTTTACCCGCCTGTTTCCCCGCCTCTGATTCCCCACCTTTCATTCCCCGCCTCTCTTTCCCTGCCTCTATTTCCGTGCATCTTTCTCTGCCTCTCTTTCCCCACATCTCTTTACCTCCCGCTGATTCCCCGCCTCTGATACCCCGCCTCTGATTCCCCGCCTCTGATTCCCTGCCTCAGATTCCCTGCCTCAGATTCCCTGCCTCAGATTCCCTGCCTCTGATTTCCTGCCTCTGATTCCCCGCCTCTTATTCCCCGCCTCTGATTCCACGCCTCTGATTCCCTGCATTTGATTCCCTTCCTCTGTTTCCCCGCCTCTGATTCCCCGCCTCTGATTCCCCGCCTCAGATTCCCCAGCTCTGATTCCCTGCCTCAGATTCCCTGCCTCAGATTCCCCGCCTCAGATTCCCTGCCTCAGATTCCCCGCCTCAGATTCGCTGCCTCTGATTCCCCGACTCTGATTCCCCGCCTCTTATTCCCCACCTCTGATTCCCCGCCTCTGATTCCCCGCCTCTGATTCCCTGCCTCTGTTTCCCCACCTCTGATTCCCCGCCTCTGATTCCCCGCCTCAGATTCCCCGGCTCTGATTCCCTACCTCAGATTCCCTGCCTCAGATACCCCGCCTCAGATTCCCTGCCTCAGATTCCCTGCCTCAGATTTCCCGCCTCAGATTCCCAGCCTCAGATTCCCCGCCGCAGATTCCCCGCCTCAGATGCCCCGCCTCAGATTCCCCGCCTCAGATTCCCCGCCTCAGATTCCCCGCCTCAGATTCCCCGCCTCAGATTCCCCACCTCAGATTCCCCGCCTCAGATTCCCCGCCTCAGATTCCCCGCCTCTGATTCCCCGCCTCTGATTCCCTGCCTCTGATTCCCTGCCTCTGATTCCCTGCCTCTGATTCCCTGCCTCTGATTCCCTGCCTCTGATTCCGCGCCTCTGATTCCACGCCTCTCTTTCCGTATCTCTGATTCACCGCCTCTAATTCCCTGCCTCTGATACCCTGCCTCTATTTGCCTGCCTCTATTTCCTTGCCTCTTCCTCTGCATCTAGTTTCCCACATGTCATTTGCCCCCTCTGATAACCTGCCTCTGATTCCATGCCTCTGATTCCCCGCCTCTGATTCCCCGCCTCTGATTCCCTGCCTCTGATTCCCCGCCTCTGATTCCCTGCCTCAGATTCCCTGCCTCAGATTCCCTGCCTCAGATTCCCTGCCTCTAATTCCCCGCCTCTTATTCCCCGTCTCTGATTCCCCGCCTCTGATTCCCCGCGTCTGATTCCCTCCCTCAGATTCCCCGGCTCTGATTCCCTGCATTAGATTGCCTGCCTCAGATTCCCTGCCTCTGATTCCCCGCCTCTGATTCCCTGTCTCTGATTCCCCACTTCTGATTCCTGCCTCAGATTCCCTGCCTCAGATTCCCTGCCTCAGATTCCCTGCCTCTGATTCACTGCCTTTGATTCCCCGCCTCTTATTCCCCACCTCTGATTCCCAGCCTCTGATTTCCCGCCTCTGATTCCCTGCCTCTGTTTCCCCACCTCTGATTCCTCGCCTCTGATTCCCCGCCTCAGATTCCCCGCCTCAGATTCCCTGCCTCAGATTCCCCGCCTGAGATTCCTCGCCTCAGATTCCCCGCCTGAGATTCCCCGCCTCAGATTCCCCGCCTCAGATTCCCTGCCTCAGATTCCCCGCCTCAGATTCCCTGCCTCTGATTGCCTGCCTCTGATTCCCTGCCTCTGATTCCCTGCCTCTGATTCCCCGCCTCTGATTCCCCGCCTCAGATTCCCTGCCTCAGATTCCCTGCCTCAGATTCCCTGCCTCTGATTCCCTGCCTCAGATTCCCTGCCTCAGATTCCCTGCCTCAGATTCCCTGCCTCTGATTGCCTGCCTCTGTTTCCCTGCCTCTGATTCCCTGCCTCTGATTCCCTGCCTCTGATTCCCTGCCTCTGATTCCCTGCCTCTGATTCCCTGCCTCTTATTCCGTGCCTCTGAATCCACGCCTCTCTTTCCTTGTCTCTGATTCCCCGCCTCTGAGTCCCTGCCTCTAATACCCTGCCTCTCTTTGCCTGCCTCTATTTCCGTGCCTCTTTCACTGCATCTAGTTTCCCACATCTCATTTGCCCCCTCTGATAACCGGCCTCTGATTCCATGCCTCTGATTCACTGCCTCAGATTCCCTGCATCAGATTCCCCGACTCAGATTTACCACCTCAGATTCCCCGCCTCAGATTCCCTGCCTCAGATTCCCCGACTCTGATTCCCCGCCTCTTATTCCCCACCTCTGATTCCCCGCCTCTGATTCCCCGCCTCTGATTCCCTGCCTCTGATTCCCCGCCTCAGATTCCCCGGCTCTGATTCCCTGCCTCAGATTCCCTGCCTAAGATTCCCCGCCTCAGATTCCCTGCCTCAGATTCCCCACCTCAGATTTCCCGCCTCAGATTCCCCTCCTCAGATTCCCCGCCTCAGATACCCCGCCTCAGATTCCCCGCCTCAGATTCCCCGCGTCAGATTCCCCGCCTCAGATTCCCCGCCTCAGATTCCCCGCCTCAGATTCCCCGCCTCTGATTCCCCGCCTCTGATTCCCCGCCTCAGATTCCCTGCCTCAGATTCCCTGCCTCAGATTCCCTGCCTCTGATTCCCTGCCTCAGATTCCCTGCCTCAGATTCCCTGCCTCAGATTCCCTGCCTCTGATTGCCTGCCTCTGATTCCCTGCCTCTGATTCCCTGCCTCTGATTCCCTGCCTCTGATTCCCTGCCTCTGATTCCCTGCCTCTGATTCCCCGCCTCTGAGTCCCTGCCTCTGATACCCTGCCTCTCTTTGCCTGCCTCTATTTCCGTGCCTCTTTCACTGCATCTAGTTTCCCACTTCTCATTTGCCCCCTCTGATAACCCGCCTCTGATTCCATGCCTCTGATTCACTGCCTCAGATTCCCTGCATCAGATTCCCCGACTCAGATTTACCGCCTCAGATTCCCCGCCTCAGATTCCCTGCCTCAGATTCCCTGCCTCAGATTCCCTGCCTCAGATTCCCTGCCTCAGATTCCCTTCATCTGATGCCCTTCATCAATTCCCTGCCTCTGATTCCCTGCCTCTGATTCCCCACCTCTGACTCCCCGCCTCAGATTCCCTGGCTCTGATTCTCTGGCTCAGATTCCCTGCCTTAGATTCCCTGCCTCTGATTCCCCGCATCTGATTCCAGGCCTCTTATTCCCCACCTCTGATTCCCCGCCTCTGATTGCCTGCCACTGATTGTCCGCCTCTGATTCCCCGCCTCTGATTCCGCGTCTCTGATTCCCCACCTCTCTCTACGCCTCTCTTTCGCCTCCACTCTTTCCCCTCCACTCTTTCCGCGCCTCTCTTTCCCTCCCTCAATTTCAACAACTCTGATTGATCTGTTCTGTGTACCTCATTTTCAACACACAAGTTCCAACCACTATGTTTTACCCATCTCTTTCCCCGCCTCTATTTATCCGCCTATGTTTACCCGCCTCTGTTTACCCACCTGTTTCCCTGCCTCTGATTCCCCACTTTTCATTCCCCGCCTCTCTTTCCCTGCCTCTATTTCCGTGCCTCTTTCTCTGCCTCTCTTTCCCCACATCTCTTTACCTCCCGCTGATTCCCCGCCTTTGATTCCCTTCCTCTGTTTCCCCGCCTCTGATTCCCCGCCTCTGATTCCCCGCCTCAGATTCCCCAGCTCTGATTCCCTGCCTCAGATTCCCTGCCTCAGATTCCCCGCCTCAGATTCCCTGCCTCAGATTCCCCGCCTCAGATTCGCTGCCTCTGATTCCCCGACTCTGATTCCCCGCCTCTTATTCCCCACCTCTGATTCCCAGCCTCTGATTCCCCGCCTCTGATACCCTGCCTCTGTTTCCCCACCTCTGATTCCCCGCCTCTGATTCCCCGCCTCAGATTCCCCGGCTCTGATTCCCTACCTCAGATTCCCTGCCTCAGATACCCCGCCTCAGATTCCCTGCCTCAGATTCCCTGCCTCAGATTTCCCGCCTCAGATTCCCAGCCTCAGATTCCCCGCCGCAGATTCCCCGCCTCAGATGCCCCGCCTCAGATTCCCCGCCTCAGATTCCCCGCCTCAGATTCCCCGCCTCAGATTCCCCGCCTCAGATTCCCCACCTCAGATTCCCCGCCTCAGATTCCCCGCCTCAGATTCCCCGCCTCTGATTCCCCGCCTCTGATTCCCTGCCTCTGATTCCCTGCCTCTGATTCCCTGCCTCTGATTCCCTGCCTCTGATTCCCTGCCTCTGATTCCGCACCTCTGATTCCACGCCTCTCTTTCCGTATCTCTGATTCACCGCCTCTAATTCCCTGCCTCTGATACCCTGCCTCTATTTGCCTGCCTCTATTTCCTTGCCTCTTTCTCTGCATCTAGTTTCCCACATGTCATTTGCCCCCTCTGATAACCTGCCTCTGATTCCATGCCCCTGATTCCCCGCCTCTGATTCCCCGCCTCTGATTCCCTGCCTCTGATTCCCCGCCTCTGATTCCCTGCCTCAGATTCCCTGCCTCAGATTCCCTGCCTCAGATTCCCTGCCTCTAATTCCCCGCCTCTTATTCCCCGTCTCTGATTCCCCGCCTCTGATTCCCCGCGTCTGATTCCCTCCCTCAGATTCCCCGGCTCTGATTCCCTGCATTAGATTCCCTGCCTCAGATTCCCTGCCTCAGATTCCCTGCCTCTAATTCCCCGCCTCTTATTCCCCGTCTCTGATTCCCCGCCTCTGATTCCCCGCGTCTGATTCCCTCCCTCAGATTCCCCGGCTCTGATTCCCTGCATTAGATTCCCTGCCTCAGATTCCCTGCCTCAGATTCCCTGCCTCAGATTCCCTGCCTCTGATTCACTGCCTTTGATTCCCCGCCTCTTATTCCCCACCTCTGATTCCCAGCCTCTGATTCCCCGCCTCTGATTCCCTGCCTCTGTTTCCCCACCTCTGATTCCCCGCCTCTGATTCCCCGCCTCAGATTCCCCGCCTCAGATTCCCTGCCTCAGATTCCCCGCCTGAGATTCTTCGCCTCAGATTCCCCGCCTGAGATTCCCCGCCTCAGATTCCCCGCCTCAGATTCCCTGCCTCAGATTCCCCGCCTCAGATTCCCTGCCTCTGATTGCCTGCCTCTGATTCCCTGCCTCTGATTCCCTGCCTCTGATTCCCCGCCTCTGATTCCCCGCCTCAGATTCCCTGCCTCAGATTCCCTGCCTCAGATTCCCTGCCTCTGATTCCCTGCCTCAGATTCCCTGCCTCAGATTCCCTGCCTCAGATTCCCTGCCTCTGATTGCCTGCCTCTGTTTCCCTGCCTCTGATTCCCTGCCTCTGATTCCCTGCCTCTGATTCCCTGCCTCTGATTCCCTGCCTCTGATTCCCTGCCTCTGATTCCGTGCCTCTGATTCCACGCCTCTCTTTCCTTGTCTCTGATTCCCCGCCTGTGAGTCCCTGCCTCTAATACCCTGCCTCTCTTTGCCTGCCTCTATTTCCGTGCCTCTTTCACTGCATCTAGTTTCCCACATCTCATTTGCCCCCTCTGATAACCGGCCTCTGATTCCATGCCTCTGATTCACTGCCTCAGATTCCCTGCATCAGATTCCCCGACTCAGATTTACCACCTCAGATTCCCCGCCTCAGATTCCCTGCCTCAGATTCCCCGACTCTGATTCCCCGCCTCTTATTCCCACCTCTGATTCCCCGCCTCTGATTCCCCGCCTCTGATTCCCTGCCTCTGTTTCCCCACCTCTGATTCCCCGCCTCTGATTCCCCGCCTCAGATTCCCCGGCTCTGATTCCCTGCCTCAGATTCCCTGCCTAAGATTCCCCGCCTCAGATTCCCTGCCTCAGATTCCCCACCTCAGATTTCCCGCCTCAGATTCCCCTCCTCAGATTCCCCGCCTCAGATACCCCGCCTCAGATTCCCCGCCTCAGATTCCCCGCGTCAGATTCCCCGCCTCAGATTCCCCGCCTCAGATTCCCCGCCTCAGATTCCCCGCCTCAGATTCCCCGCCTCAGATTCCCCACCTCAGATTCCCCGTCTCAGATTCCCCGCCTCAGATTCCCCGCCTCAGATTCCCCGCCTCAGATTCCCCGCCTCAGATTCCCCGCCTCAGATTCCCTGCCTCAGATTCCCTGTCTCAGATTCCCTGCCTCAGATTCCCTTCATCTGATTCCCTTCATCTGATTCCCTGCCTCTGATTCCCTGCCTCTGATTCCCCGCCTCTGATTCCCCGCCTCTGATTCCCCGCCTCAGATTCCCTGCCTCAGATTCCCTGCCTCAGATTCCCTGCCTCTGATTCCCTGCCTCAGATTCCCTGCCTCAGATTCCCTGCCTCAGATTCCCTGCCTCTGATTGCCTGCCTCTGATTCCCTGCCTCTGATTCCCTGCCTCTGATTCCCTGCCTCTGATTCCCTGCCTCTGATTCCCTGCCTCTGATTCCCCGCCTCTGAGTCCCTGCCACTGATACCCTGCCTCTCTTTGCCTGCCTCTATTTCCGTGCCTCTTTCACTGCATCTAGTTTCCCACTTCTCATTTGCCCCCTCTGATAACCCGCCTCTGATTCCATGCCTCTGATTCACTGCCTCAGATTCCCTGCATCAGATTCCCCGACTCAGATTTACGGCCTCAGATTCCCCGCCACAGATTCCCTGCCTCAGATTCCCTGCCTCAGATTCCCTGCCTCAGATTCCCATCATCTGATGCCCTTCATCAATTCCCTGCCTCTGATTCCCTGCCTCTGATTCCCCACCTCTGATTCCCCGCCTCAGATTCCCTGGCTCTGATTCTCTGGCTCAGATTCCCTGCCTTAGATTCCCTGCCTCTGATTCCCCGCATCTGATTCCAGGCCTCTTATTCCCCACCTCTGATTCCCCGCCTCTGATTGCCTGCCACTGATTGTCCGCCTCTGATTCCCCGCCTCTGATTCCGCGTCTCTGATTCCCCACCTCTCTCTACGCCTCTCTTTCACCTCCACTCTTTCCCCTCCACTCTTTCCGCGCCTCTCTTTCCCTCCCTCAATTTCAACAACTCTGACTGATCTGTTCTGTGTACCTCATTTTCAACACACAAGTTCCAACCACTATGTTTTACCCATCTCTTTCCCCGCCTCTATTTATCCGCCTATGTTTACCCGCCTCTGTTTACCCACCTGTTTCACCGCCTCTGATTCCCCGCCTCTGATTCCCCACCTCTGTCTCTACGCCTCTCTTTCGCCTCCACTCTTTCCCCTCCACTCTTTCAGTGCCTGTCTTTCCCTCCCTCAATTTCAACAACACTGTTTGATCTGTTTTGTGTACCTCATTTTAAACACACAAGTTCCAACCACTATGTTTTGCCCGCCTCTTTCCCCGCCTCTATTTATCCACCTATGTTTACCTGCCACTGTTTACCCGCCTGTTTCCCCGCCTCTGATACCCCACCTTTCATTCCCCGCCTCTCTTTCCCTGCCTCTATTTCCGTGCATCTTTCTCTGCCTCTCTTTCCCCACATCTCTTTACCTCCCGCTGATTCCCCGCCTCTGATACCCCGCCTCTGATTCCCCGCCTCTGATTCCCTGCCTCAGATTCCCTGCCTCAGATTCCCTGCCTCAGATTCCCTGCCTCTGATTCCCTGCCTCTGATTCCCCGCCTCTTATTCCCCGCCTCTGATTCCACGCCTCTGATTCCCTGCATTTGATTCCCTTCCTCTGTTTCCCCGCCTCTGATTCCCCGCCTCTGATTACCCGCCTCAGATTCCCCAGCTCCGATTCCCTGCCTCAGATTCCCTGCCTCAGATTCCCCGCCTCAGATTCCCTGCCTCAGATTCCCCGCCTCAGATTCGCTGCCTCTGATTCCCCGACTCTGATTCCCCGCCTCTTATTCCCCACCTCTGATTCCCCGCCTCTGATTCCCCGCCTCAGATTCCCTGCCTCTGTTTCCCCACCTCTGATTCCCCGCCTCTGATTCCCCGCCTCAGATTCCCCGGCTCAGATTCCCTACCTCAGATTCCCTGCCTCAGATACCCCGCCTCAGATTCCCTGCCTCAGATTCCCCGCCTCAGATTTCCCGCCTCAGATTCACCGCCTCAGATTCCCCGCCGCAGATTCCCCGCCTCAGATGCCCCGCCTCAGATTCCCCGCCTCAGATTCCCCGCCTCAGATTCCCCGCCTCAGATTCCCCGCCTCAGATTCCCCGCCTCAGATTCCCCGCCTCAGATTCCCCGACTCAGATTCCGCGCCTCTGATTCCCCGCCTCTGATTCCCTGCCTCTGATTCCCTGCCTCTGATTCCCTGCCTCTGATTCCCTGCCTCTGATTCCCTGCCTCTGATTCCGCGCCTCTGATTCCACGCCTCTCTTTCCGTATCTCTGATTCCCCGCCTCTAATTCCCTGCCTCTGATACCCTGCCTCTATTTGCCTGCCTCTATTTCCGTGCCTCTTTCTCTGCATCTAGTTTCCCACATGTCATTTGCCCCCTCTGATAACCTGCCTCTGATTCCATGCCTCTGATTCCCCGCCTCTGATTCCCCGCCTCTGATTCCCCGCCTCAGATTCCCCGGCTCTGATTCCCTACCTCAGATTCCCTGCCTCAGATACCCCGCCTCAGATTCCCTGCCTCAGATTCCCCGCCTCAGATTTCCCGCCTCAGATTCACCACCTCAGATTCCCCGCCGCAGATTCCCCGCCTCAGATGCCCCGCCTCAGATTCCCCGCCTCAGATTCCCCGCCTCAGATTCCCCGCCTCAGATTCCCCGCCTCAGATTCCCCGCCTCAGATTCCCCGCCTCAGATACCCCGACTCAGATTCCGCGCCTCTGATTCCCCGCCTCTGATTCCCTGCCTCTGATTCCCTGCCTCTGATTCCCTGCCTCTGATTCCCTGCCTCTGATTCCCTGCCTCTGATTCCGCGCCTCTGATTCCACGCCTCTCTTTCCGTATCTCTGATTCCCCGCCTCTAATTCCCTGCCTCTGATACCCTGCCTCTATTTGCCTGCCTCTATTTCCGTGCCTCTTTCTCTGCATCTAGTTTCCCACATGTCATTTGCCCCCTCTGATAACCTGCCTCTGATTCCATGCCTCTGATTCCCCGCCTCTGATTCCCCGCCTCTGATTCCCTGCCTCTGATTCCCCGCCTCTGATTCCCTGCCTCAGATTCCCTGCCTCAGATTCCCTGCCTCTAATTCCCCGCCTCTTATTCCCCGTCTCTGATTCCCCGCCTCTGATTCCCCGCGTCTGATTCCCTCCCTCAGATTCCCCGGCTCTGATTCCCTGCATTAGATTCCCTGCCTCAGATTCCCTGCCTCTGATTCCCCGCCTCTGATTCCCTGCCTCTGATTCCCCACCTCTGATTCCTGCCTCAGATTCCCTGCCTCAGATTCCCTGCCTCAGATTCCCTGCCTCTGATTCACTGCCTTTGATTCCCCGCCTCTTATTCCCCACCTCTGATCCCCAGCCTCTGATTCCCCGCCTCTGATTCCCTGCCTCTGCTTCCCCGCCTCTGATTCCCCGCCTCTGATTCCCCGCCTCAGATTCCCCGCCTCAGATTCCCTGCCTCAGATTCCCCGCCTCAGATTCCCCGCCTCAGATTCCCCGCCTGAGATTCCCCGCCTCAGATTCCCCGCCTCAGATTCCCTGCCTCAGATTCCCCGCCTCAGATTCCCTGCCTCTGATTGCCTGCCTCTGATTCCCTGCTTCTGATTCCCTGCCTCTGATTCCCCGCCTCTGATTCCCCGCCTCAGATTCCCTGCCTCAGATTCCCTGCCTCAGATTCCCTGCCTCTGATTCCCTGCCTCAGATTCCCTGCCTCAGATTCCCTGCCTCAGATTCCCTGCCTCTGATTGCCTGCCTCTGTTTCCCTGCCTCTGATTCCCTGCCTCTGATTCCCTGCCTTTGATTCCCTGCCTCTGATTCCCTGCCTCTGATTCCCTGCCTCTGATTCCGCGCCTCTGATTCCACGCCTCTCTTTCCTTGTCTCTGATTCCCCGCCTCTGAGTCCCTGCCTCTGATACCCTGCCTCTCTTTGCCTGCCTCTATTTCCGTGCCTCTTTCACTGCATCTAGTTTCCCACATCTCATTTGCCCCCTCTGATAACCCGCCTCTGATTCCATGCCTCCCATTCACTGCCTCAGATTCCCTGCATCAGATTCCCGGACTCAAATTTACCGCCTCAGATTCCCCGCCTCAGATTCCCTGCCTCAGATTCCCTGCCTCAGATTCCCTGCCTCAGATTCCCTGCCTCAGATTCCCTTCATCTGATGCCCTTCATCAATTCCCTGCCTCTGATTCCCTGCCTCTGATTCCCCACCTCTGATTCACCGCCTCAGATTCCCTGGCTCTGATTCTCTGGCTCAGATTCCCTGCCTTAGATTCCCTGCCTCTGATTCCCCGCATCTGATTCCAGGCCTCTTATTCCCCACCTCTGATTCCCCGCCTCTGATTGCCTGCCACTGATTGCCCGCCTCTGATTCCCCGCCTCTGATTCCCCGCCTCTGATTCCCCACCTCTGTCTGTATGCCTCTCTTTCGCCTCCGCTTTTTTCCCTCCACTCTTTCCGCGCCTCTCTTTCCCTCCCTCAATTTCAACAACTCTGTTTGATCTGTTCTGTGTACCTCATTTTCAACACACAAGTTCCAACCACTATGTTTCACCCATCTATTTCCCCGCCTCTATTTATCCGCCTATGTTTACCCGCCTCTGTTTACCCACCTGTATCACCGCCTCTGTTTCTCCGCCTCTGATTCCCCACCTCTGTCTCTACGCCTCTCTTTCGCCTCCACTCTTTCCCCTCCACTCTTTCCGTGCCTGTCTTTCCCTCCCTCAATTTCAACAACACTCTTTGATCTGTTTTGTGTACCTCATTTTAAACACACAAGTTCCAACCACTATGTTTTGCCCGCCTCTTTCCCCACTTCTATTTATCCACCTATGTTTACCTGCCACTGTTTACCCGCCTGTTTCCCCGCCTCTGTTTCCCCACCTTTCATTCCCCGCCTCTCTTTCCCTGCCTCTATTTCAGCACCTCTTTCTCTGCCTCTCTATCCCCACATCTCTTTTCCTCCCGCTGATTCCCCGCCTCTGATTCCCTGCCTCAGATTCCCTGCCTCTGATTCCCCGCCTCTGATTCCCCGCCTCTTATTCCCCGCCTCTGATTCCCCGCCTCTGATTCCCCGCCTCTGATTCCCTGCCTCTGTTACCCCGCCTCCGATTCCCCGCCTCTGATTCCCCGCCTCAGATTCCCCGGCTCTGATTCCCTGCCTCAGATTCCCTGCCTCAGATTCCCCGCCTCAGATTCCCTGCCTCAGATTCCCCGCCTCTGTTTCCCCACCTCTGATTCCCCGCCTCTGATTCCCCGCCTCAGATTCTCCGGCTCTGATTCCCTGCCTCAGATTCCCTGCCTAAGATTCCCCGCCTCAGATTCCCTGCCTAAGATTCCCCGCCTCAGATTTCCCGCCTCAGATTCCCCTCCTCAGATTCCCCGCCTCAGATTCCCCGCCTCAGATTCCCCGCCTCAGATTCCCCGCCTCAGATTCCCCGCCTCAGATTCCCCGCCTCAGATTCCCCGCCTCAGATTCCCCACCTCAGATTCCCCGCCTTAGATTCCCCGCCTCAGATTCCCCGCCTCAGATTCCCTGCCTCTGATTACCTGCCTCTGATTCCCTGCCTCTGATTCCCTGCCTCTGATTCCCTGCCTCTGATTCCGCGCCTCTGATTCCACGCCTCTCTTTCCGTATCTCTGATTCCCCGCCTCTAATTCCCTGCCTCTGATACCCTGCCTCTCTTTGCCTGCCTCTATTTCGGTGCCTCTTTCTCTGCATCTAGTTTCCCACATCTCATTTGCCCCCTCTGATAACCCACCTCTGATTCCATGCCTCTGACTCCCCGCCTCTGATTCCCCGCCTCTGATTCCCTGCCTCTGATTCCCCGCCTCTGATTCCCTGCCTCAGATTCCCTGCCTCAGATTCCCCGCCTCAGATTCCCTGCCTCAGATTCCCCGCCTCAGATTCCCTGCCTCAGATTCCCTGCCTCTGATTCACTGCCTTTGATTCCCCGCTTCTTATTCCCCACCTCTGATTCCCAGCCTCTGATTCCCCGCCTCTGATTCCCTGACTCTGTTTCCCCGCCTCTGATTCCCCGCCTCTGATTCCCCGCCTCAGATTCCCCGCCTCAGATTCCCTGCCTCAGATTCCCCGCCTCAGATTCCCCGCCTCAGATTCCCCGCCTGAGATTCCCCGCCTCAGATTCCCCGCCTCAGATTCCCTGCCTCAGATTCCCCGCCTCAGATTCCCTGCCTCTGATTGCCTGCCTCTGATTCCCTGCCTCTGATTCCCTGCCTCTGATTCCCCGCCTCTGATTCCCCGCCTCAGATTCCCTGCCTCAGATTCCCTGCCTCAGATTCCCTGCGTCTGATTCCCTGCCTCAGATTCCCTGCCTCAGATTCCCTGCCTCAGATTCCCTGCCTCTGATTGCCTGCCTCTGTTTCCCTGCCTCTGATTCCCTGCCTCTGATTCCCTGCCTCTGATTCCCTGCCTCTGATTCCCTGCCTCTGATTCCCTGCCTCTGATTCCGTGCCTCTGATTCCACGCCTCTCTTTCCTTGTCTCTGATTCCCCGCCTCTGAGTCCCTGCCTCTAATACCCTGCCTCTCTTTGCCTGCCTCTATTTCCGTGCCTCTTTCACTGCATCTAGTTTCCCACATCTCATTTGCCCCCTCTGATAACCGGCCTCTGATTCCATGCCTCTGATTCACTGCCTCAGATTCCCTGCATCAGATTCCCCGACTCAGATTTACCGCCTCAGATTCCCCGCCTCAGATTCCCTGCCTCAGATTCCCCGACTCTGATTCCCCGCCTCTTATTCCCCACCTCTGATTCCCCGCCTCTGATTCCCCGCCTCTGATTCCCTGCCTCTGTTTCCCCACCTCTGATTCCCCGCCTCTGATTCCCCGCCTCAGATTCCCCGGCTCTGATTCCCTGCCTCAGATTCCCTGCCTAAGATTCCCCGCCTCAGATTCCCTGCCTCAGATTCCCCACCTCAGATTTCCCGCCTCAGATTCCCCTCCTCAGATTCCCCGCCTCAGATACCCCGCCTCAGATTCCCCGCCTCAGATTCCCCGCCTCAGATTCCCCGCCTCAGATTCCCCGCCTCAGATTCCCCGCCTCAGATTCCCCGCCTCAGATTCCCCACCTCAGATTCCCCGCCTCAGATTCCCCGTCTCAGATTCCCCGCCTCAGATTCCCCGCCTCAGATTCCCCGCCTCAGATTCCCCGCCTCAGATTCCCCGCCTCAGATTCCCTGCCTCAGATTCCCTGTCTCAGATTCCCTGCCTCAGATTCCCTTCATCTGATTCCCTTCATCTGATTCCCTGCCTCTGATTCCCTGCCTCTGATTCCCCGCCTCTGATTCCCCGCCTCTGATTCCCCGCCTCAGATTCCCTGCCTCAGATTCCCTGCCTCAGATTCCCTGCCTCTGATTCCCTGCCTCAGATTCCCTGCCTCAGATTCCCTGCCTCAGATTCCCTGCCTCTGATTGCCTGCCTCTGATTCCCTGCCTCTGATTCCCTGCCTCTGATTCCCTGCCTCTGATTCCCTGCCTCTGATTCCCTGCCTCTGATTCGCTGCCTCTGATTCCGCGCCTCTGATTCCACGCCTCTCTTTCTTTGTCTCTGATTCCCCGCCTCTGAGTCCCTGCCTCTGATACCCTGCCTCTCTTTGCCTGCCTCTATTTCCGTGCCTCTTTCACTGCATCTAGTTTCCCACTTCTCATTTGCCCCCTCTGATAACCCGCCTCTGATTCCATGCCTCTGATTCACTGCCTCAGATTCCCTGCATCAGATTCCCCGACTCAGATTTACCGCCTCAGATTCCCCGCCTCAGATTCCCTGCCTCAGATTCCCTGCCTCAGATTCCCTGCCTCAGATTCCCTGCCTCAGATTCCCTTCATCTGATGCCCTTCATCAATTCCCTGCCTCTGATTCCCTGCCTCTGATTCCCCACCTCTGATTCCCCGCCTCAGATTCCCTGGCTCTGATTCTCTGGCTCAGATTCCCTGCCTTAGATTCCCTGCCTCTGATTCCCCGCTTCTGATTCCAGGCCTCTTATTCCCCACCTCTGATTCCCCGCCTCTGATTGCCTGCCACTGATTGTCCGCCTCTGATTCCCCGCCTCTGATTCCGCGTCTCTGATTCCCCACCTCTCTCTACGCCTCTCTTTCGCCTCCACTCTTTCCCCTCCACTCTTTCCGCGCCTCTCTTTCCCTCCCTCAATTTCAACAACTCTGATTGATCTGTTCTGTGTACCTCATTTTCAACACACAAGTTCCAACCACTATGTTTTACCCATCTCTTTCCCCGCCTCTATTTATCCGCCTATGTTTACCCGCCTCTGTTTACCCACCTGTTTCACCGCCTCTGATTCCCCGCCTCTGAATCCCCACCTCTGTCTCGACGCCTCTCTTTCGCCTCCACTCTTTCCCCTCCACTCTTTCAGTGCCTGTCTTTCCCTCCCTCAATTTCAACAACACTGTTTGATCTGTTTTGTGTACCTCATTTTAAACACACAAGTTCCAACCACTATGTTTTGCCCGCCTCTTTCCCCGCCTCTATTTATCCACCTATGTTTACCTGCCACTGTTTACCCGCCTGTTTCCCTGCCTCTGATTCCCCACCTTTCATTCCCCGCCTCTCTTTCCCTGCCTCTATTTCCGTGCATCTTTCTCTGCCTCTCTTTCCCCACATCTCTTTACCTCCCGCTGATTCCCCGCCTCTGATACCCCGCCTCTGATTCCCTGCCTCAGATTCCCTGCCTCAGATTCCCTGCCTCAGATTCCCTGCCTCTGATTCCCTGCCTCTGATTCCCCGCCTCTTATTCCCCGCCTCTGATTCCACGCCTCTGATTCCCTGCATTTGATTCCCTTCCTCTGTTTCCCCGCCTCTGATTCCCCGCCTCTGATTCCCCGCCTCAGATTCCCCAGCTCTGATTCCCTGCCTCAGATTCCCTGCCTCAGATTCCCCGCCTCAGATTCCCTGCCTCAGATTCCCCGCCTCAGATTCGCTGCCTCTGATTCCCCGACTCTGATTCCCCGCCTCTTATTCCCCACCTCTGATTCCCCGCCTCTGATTCCCCGCCTCAGATT
This sequence comes from Narcine bancroftii, assembly GCF_036971445.1. Lineage (NCBI taxonomy): Eukaryota > Metazoa > Chordata > Chondrichthyes > Torpediniformes > Narcinidae > Narcine > Narcine bancroftii. The sequence goes on from NC_091481.1 coordinate 91,765,633, forward strand.
CCCTGCCTCTGTTTCCCCACCTCTGATTCCCCGCCTCTGATTCCCCGCCTCAGATTCCCCGGCTCTGATTCCCTACCTCAGATTCCCTGCCTCAGATACCCCGCCTCAGATTCCCTGCCTCAGATTCCCCGCCTCAGATTTCCCGCCTCAGATTCCCCGCCTCAGATTCCCCGCCGCAGATTCCCCGCCTCAGATGCCCCGCCTCAGATTCCCCGCCTCAGATTCCCCGCCTCAGATTCCCCGCCTCAGATTCCCCGCCTCAGATTCCCCGCCTCAGATTCCCCGCCTCAGATTCCCCGCCTCAGATTCCCCGCCTCTGATTCCCCGCCTCTGATTCCCTGCCTCTGATTCCCTGCCTCTGATTCCATGCCTCTGATTCCCTGCCTCTGATTCCCTGCCTCTGATTCCGCGCCTCTGATTCCACGCCTCTCTTTCCGTATCTCGGATTCCCCGCCTCTAATTCCCTGCCTCTGATACCCTGCCTCTATTTGCCTGCCTCTATTTCCGTGCCTCTTTCTCTGCATCTAGTTTCCCACATGTCATTTGCCCCCTCTGATAACCTGCCTCTGATTCCATGCCTCTGATTCCCCGCCTCTGATTCCCCGCCTCTGATTCCCTGCCTCTGATTCCCCGCCTCTGATTCCCTGCCTCAGATTCCCTGCCTCAGATTCCCTGCCTCAGATTCCCTGCCTCTAATTCCCCGCCTCTTATTCCCCGTCTCTGATTCCCCGCCTCTGATTCCCCGCGTCTGATTCCCTCCCTCAGATTCCCCGGCTCTGATTCCCTGCATTAGATTCCCTGCCTCAGATTCCCTGCCTCTGATTCCCCGCCTCTGATTCCCTGCCTCTGATTCCCCACCTCTGATTCCTGCCTCAGATTCCCTGCCTCAGATTCCCTGCCTCAGATTCCCTGCCTCTGATTCACTGCCTTTGATTCCCCGCCTCTTATTCCCCACCTCTGATTCCCAGCCTCTGATTCCCCGCCTTGATTCCCTGCCTCTGTTTCCCCGCCTCTGATTCCCCGCCTCTGATTCCCCGCCTCAGATTCCCCGCCTCAGATTCCCTGCCTCAGATTCCCCGCCTCAGATTCCCCGCCTCAGATTCCCCGCCTGAGATTCCCCGCCTCAGATTCCCCGCCTCAGATTCCCTGCCTCAGATTCCCCGCCTCAGATTCCCTGCCTCTGATTGCCTGCCTCTGATTCCCTGCCTCTGATTCCCTGCCTCTGATTCCCCGCCTCTGATTCCCCGCCTCAGATTCCCTGCCTCAGATTCCCTGCCTCAGATTACCTGCCTCTGATTCCCTGCCTCAGATTCCCTGCCTCAGATTCCCTGCCTCAGATTCCCTGCCTCAGATTCCCTGCCTCTGATTGCCTGCCTCTGTTTCCCTGCCTCTGATTCCCTGCCTCTGATTCCCTGCCTCTGATTCCCTGCCTCTGATTCCCTGCCTCTGATTCCGCGCCTCTGATTCCACGCCTCTCTTTCCTTGTCTCTGATTCCCCGCCTCTGAGTCCCTGCCTCTGATACCCTGCCTCTCTTTGCCTGCCTCTATTTCCGTGCCTCTTTCACTGCATCTAGTTTCCCACATCTCATTTGCCCCCTCTGATAACCCGCCTCTGATTCCATGCCTCCGATTCACTGCCTCAGATTCCCTGCATCAGATTCCCCGACTCAGATTTACTGCCTCAGATTCCCCGCCTCAGATTCCCTGCCTCAGATTCCCTGCCTCAGATTCCCTGCCTCAGATTCCCTGCCTCAGATTCCCTTCATCTGATGCCCTTCATCAATTCCCTGCCTCTGATTCCCTGCCTCTGATTCCCCACCTCTGATTCCCCACCTCTGTCTCTACGCCTCTCTTTCGCCTCCACTCTTTCCCCTCCACTCTTTCCGTGCCTGTCTTTCCCTCCCTCAATTTCAACAACACTCTTTGATCTGTTTTGTGTACCTCATTTTAAACACACAAGTTCCAACCACTATGTTTTGCCCGCCTCTTTCCCCACTTCTATTTATCCACCTATGTTTACCTGCCACTGTTTACCCGCCTGTTTCCCCGCCTCTGATTCCCCACCTTTCATTCCCCGCCTCTCTTTCCCTGCCTCTATTTCAGCACCTCTTTCTCTGCCTCTCTATCCCCACATCTCTTTTCCTCCCGCTGATTCCCCGCCTCTGATTCCCTGCCTCAGATTCCCTTCCTCTGATTCCCCGCCTCTGATTCCCCGCCTCTTATTCCCCGCCTCTGATTCCCCGCCTCTGATTCCCCGCCTCTGATTCCGTGCCTCTGTTACCCCGCCTCCGATTCCCCGCCTCTGATTCCCCGCCTCAGATTCCCCGGCTCTGATTCCCTGCCTCAGATTCCCTGCCTCAGATTCCCCGCCTCAGATTCCCTGCCTCAGATTCCCCGCCTCAGATTCCCTGCCTCTGATTCCACGACTCTAATTCCCCGCCTCTTATTCCCCGCCTCTGATTCCCCGCCTCTGATTCCCCGCCTCTGATTCCCTGCCTCTGATTCCCTGCCTCAGATTCCCTACCTCAGATTCCCTGCCTCAGATTCCCTGCCTCTGATTCCCCGACTGTGATTCCCCGCCTCTTATTCCCCACCTCTGATTCCCCGCCTCTGATTCCCCGCCTCTGATTCCCTGCCTCTGTTTCCCCACCTCTGATACCCCGCCTCTGATTCCCCGCCTCAGATTCTCCGGCTCTGATTCCCTGCCTCAGATTCCCTGCCTAAGATTCCCCGCCTCAGATTCCCTGCCTAAGATTCCCCGCCTCAGATTTCCCACCTCAGATTCCCCTCCTCAGATTCCCCGCCTCAGATTCCCCGCCTCAGATTCCCCGCCTCAGATTCCCCGCCTCAGATTCCCCGCCTCAGATTCCCCGCCTCAGATTCCCCGCCTCAGATTCCCCGCCTTAGATTCCCCGCCTCAGATTCCCCGCCTCAGATTCCCTGCCTCTGATTACCTGCCTCTGATTCCCTGCCTCTGATTCCCTGCCTCTGATTCCCTGCCTCTGATTCCGCTCATCTGATTCCACGCCTCTCTTTCCGTATCTCTGATTCCCCGCCTCTAATTCCCTGCCTCTGATACCCTGCCTCTCTTTGCCTGCCTCTATTTCGGTGCCTCTTTCTCTGCATCTAGTTTCCCACATCTCATTTGCCCCCTCTGATAACCCACCTCTGATTCCATGCCTCTGATTCCCCGCCTCTGATTCCCCGCCTCTGATTCCCTGCCTCTGATTCCCCGCCTCTGATTCCCTGCCTCAGATTCCCTGCCTCAGATTCCCCGCCTCAGATTCCCTGCCTCAGATTCCCCGCCTCAGATTCCCTGCCTCTGATTCCCCGACTCTGATTCCCCGCCTCTTATTCCCCGCCTCTGATTCCCCGCCTCTGATTCCCTGCCTCTGATACCCTGCCTCTCTTTGCCTGCCTCTATTTCGGTGCCTCTTTCTCTGCATCTAGTTTCCCACATCTAATTTGCCCCCTCTGATAACCGGCCTCTGATTCCATGCCTCTGATTCCCCGCCTCTGATACACCGCCTCTGATTCCCTGCCTCTGATTCCCCGCCTCTGATTCCCTGACTCAGATTCCCTGCCTCAGATTCCCCGCCTCAAAATCCCTGCCTCAGATTCCCCGCCTCAGATTCCCTGCCTCTGATTCCCCGACTCTGATTCCCCGCCTCTTATTCCCCGCCTCTGATTCCCCGCCTCTGATTCCCCGCCTCTGATTCCCTGCCTCTGATTCCCCACCTCTGATTCCCTGCCTCAGATTCCCTGCCTCAGATTCCCTGCCTCAGATTCCCTGCCTCTGATTCCCCGACACTGATACCCCGCCTCTTATTCCCCACCTCTGATTCCCCGCCTCTGATTCCCCGCCTCTGATTCCCTGCCTCTGTTTCCCCACCTCTGATTCCCCGCCTCTGATTCCCCGCCTCAGATTCCCCGGCTCTGATTCCCTGCCTCAGATTCCCTGCCTAAGATTCCCCGCCTCAGAATCCCTGCCTCAGATTCCCCGCCTCAGATTTCCCGCCTCAGATTCCCCTCCTCAGATTCCCCGCCTCAGATTCCCCGCCTCAGATTCCCCGCCTCAGATTCCCCGCCTCAGATTCCCCGCCTCAGATTCCCCGCCTCAGATTCCCCGCCTCAGATTCCCTGCCTGATTCCCCGCCTCAGATTCCCCGTCTCAGATTCCCTGCCTCTGATTCCCTGCCTCTGATTCCCTGCTTCTGATTCCCTGCCTCTGATTCCCTGCCTCTGATTCCCTGCCTCTGATTCCCTGCCTCTGATTCCGCGCCTCTGATTCCACGCCTCTCTTTCCGTATCTCTGATTCCCCGCCTCTAATTCCCTGCCTCTGATACCCTGCCTCTCTTTGCCTGCCTCTATTTCGGTGCCTCTTTCTCTGCATCTAGTTTCCCACATCTCATTTGCCCCCTCTGATAACCCGCCTCTGATTCCATGCCTCTGATTCCCCGCCTCTGATTCCCCGCCTCTGATACCCTGCCTCTGATTCCCCGCGTCTGATTCCCTGCCTCAGATTCCCTTCCTCAGATTCCCTGCCTCAGATTCCCTGCCTCTGATTCCCCGCCTCTAATTCCCCGCCTCTTATTCCCCGCCTCTGATTCCCCGCCTCTGATTCCCCGCGTCTGATTCCCTCCCTCAGATTCCCCGGCTCTGATTCCCTGCATTAGATTCCCTGCCTCAGATTCCCTGCCTCTGATTCCCCGCCTCTGATTCCCTGCCTCTGATTCCCCGCCTTTGATTCCTGCCTCAGATTCCCTGCCTCAGATTCCCTGCCTCAGATTCTCTGCCTCTGATTCCCTGCCTTTGATTCCCCACCTCTTATTCCCCGCCTCTGATTCCCAGCCTCTGATTCCCCGCCTCTGATTCCCTGCCTCTGTTTCCGCGCCTCTGATTCCCCGCCTCTGATTCCCCGCCTCAGATTCCCCGCCTCAGATTCCCTGCATCAGATTCCCCGCCTGAGATTCCCCACCTCAGATTCCCCGCCCCAGATTCCCCGCCTCAAATTCCCCGCATCAGATTCCCCGCCTCAGAATCCCCGCCTCAGATTCCCCGCCTCAGATTCCCCGCCTCAGATTTCCCGCCTCAGATTCCCCGCCTCCGATTCCCCGCCTCAGATTCCCCGCCTCAGATTCCCCGCCTCAGATTCCCCGCCTCAGATTCCCCGCCTCAGATTCCCCGCCTCAGATTCCCCGCCTCAGGTTCCCTGCCTCTGATTCCCCGCCTCTTATTCCCCACCTCTGATTCCCCGCCTCTGATTCCCCGCCTCTGATTCCCTGCCTCTGTTTCCCCACCTCTGATTCCTCGCCTCTGATTCCCCGCCTCAGATTCCCCGGCTCTGATTCCCTGCCTCAGATTCCCTGCCTAAGATTCCCTGCCTCAGATTCCCTGCCTAAGATTCCCCGCCTCAGATTTCCCGCCTCAGATTCCCCGCCTCAGATTCCCCGCCTCAGATTCCCCGCCTCAGATTCCACGCCTCAGATTCCCCGCCTCAGATTCCCCGCCTCAGATTCCCCGCCTCAGATTCCCTGCCTCAGATTCCCCGCCTCTGATACCCCGCCTCTGATTCCCTGCCTCTGATTCCCCGCCTCTGATTCCCTGACTCAGATTCCCTGCCCCAGATTCCCCGCCTCAGAATCCCTGCCTCAGATTCCCCGCCTCAGATTCCCTGCCTCTGATTCCCCGACTCTGATTCCCCGCCTCTTATTCCCCACCTCTGATTCCCCGCCTCTGATTCCCCGCCTCTGATTCCCTGCCTCTGATTCCCCACCTCTGATTCCCTGCCTCAGATTCCCTGCCTCAGATTCCCTGCCTCTGATTCCCCGACTCTGATACCCCGCCTCTTATTCCCCACCTCTGATTCCCCGCCTCTGATTCCCCGCCTCTGATTCCCTGCCTCTGTTTCCCCACCTCTGATTCCCCGCCTCTGATTCCCCGCCTCAGATTCCCCGGCTCTGATTCCCTGCCTCAGATTCCCTGCCTAAGATTCCCCGCCTCAGATACCCTGCCTCAGATTCCCCGCCTCAGATTTCCCGCCTCAGATTCCCCTCCTCAGATTCCCCGCCTCAGATTCCCCGCCTCAGATTCCCCGCCTCAGATTCCCCGCCTCAGATTCCCCGCCTCAGATTCCCCGCCTCAGATTCCCCGCCTCAGATTCCCCGCCTGATTCCCCGCCTCAGATTCCCCGTCTCAGATTCCCTGCCTCTGATTCCCTGCCTCTGATTCCCTGCCTCTGATTCCCTGCCTCTGATTCCCTGCCTCTGATTCCCTGCCTCTGATTCCCTGCCTCTGATTCCACGCCTCTGATTCCACGCCTCTCTTTCCGTATCTCTGATTCCCCGCCTCTAATTCCCTGCCTCTGATACCCTGCCTCTCTTTGCCTGCCTCTATTTCGGTGCCTCTTTCTCTGCATCTAGTTTCCCACATCTCATTTGCCCCCTCTGATAACCCGCCTCTGATTCCATGCCTCTGATTCCCCGCCTCTGATTCCCCGCCTCTGATTCCCTGCCTCTGATTCCCCGTGTCTGATTCCCTGCCTCAGATTCCCTTCCTCAGATTCCCTGCCTCAGATTCCCTGCCTCTGATTCCCCGCCTCTGATTCCCCGCCTCTTTTTCCCCGCCTCTGATTCCCCGCATCTGATTCCCCGCGTCTGATTCCCTCCCTCAGATTCCCCGGCTCTGATTCCCTGCATTAGATTCCCTGCCTCAGATTCCCTGCCTCTGATTCCCCGCCTCTGATTCCCTGCCTCTGATTCCCCGCCTCTGATTCCTGCCTCAGATTCCCTGCCTCAGATTTCCTGCCACAGATTCTCTGCCTCTGATTCCCTGCCTTTGATTCCCCACCTCTTATTCCCCACCTCTGATTCCCAGCCTCTGATTCCCCGCCTCTGATTCCCTGCCTCTGTTTCCCCGCCTCTGATTCCCCGCCTCTGATTCCCCGCCTCAGATTCCCCGCCTCAGATTCCCTGCATCAGATTCCCCGCCTGAGATTCCCCACCTCAGATTCCCCGCCCCAGATTCCCCGCCTCAAATTCCCCGCATCAGATTCCCCGCCTCAGCTTCCCCGCCTCAGATTCCCCGCCTCAGATTCCCCGCCTCAGATTTCCCGCCTCAGATTCCCCGCCTCCGATTCCCCGCCTCAGATTCCCCGCCTCAGATTCCCCGCCTCAGATTCCCCGCCTCAGATTCCCCGCCTCAGATTCCCCGCCTCAGATTCCCCGCCTCAGATTCCCTGCCTCTGATTGCCTGCCTCTGATTCCCTGCCTCTGATTCCCTGCCTCTGATTCCCCGCCTCTTATTCCCCACCTCTGATTCCCTGCCTCTGATTCCCCGCCTCTGATTCCCTGCCTCTGTTTCCCCACCTCTGATTCCCCGCCTCTGATTCCCCGCCTCAGATTCCCCGGCTTTGATTCCCTGCCTCAGATTCCCTGCCTAAGATTCCCTGCCTCAGATTCCCTGCCTAAGATTCCCCGCCTCAGATTTCCTGCCTCAGATTCCCCGCCTCAGATTCCCCGCCTCAGATTCCCCGCTTCAGATTCCCCGCCTCAGATTCCCCGCCTCAGATTCCCCGCCTCAGATTCCCCGCCTCAGATTCCCCGCCTCAGATTCCCCGCCTCAGATTCCCCGCCTCAGATTCCCCGCCTCAGATTCCCCGCCTCAGATTCCCTGCCTCTGATTCCCTGCCTCTGATTCCCTGCCTCTGATTCCCTGCCTCTGATTCCCTGCCTCTGATTCCCTGCCTCTGATTCCCTGACTCAGATTCCCTGCCTCAGATTCCCCGCCTCAGATTCCCTGCCTCTGATTCCCCGACTCTGATTCCCCGCCTCTTGTTCCCTGCCTCAGATTCCCTGCCTCAGATTCCCTGCCTCTGATTCCCCGACTCTGATTCCCCGCCTCTTATTCCCCACCTCTGATTCCCCGCCTCTGATTCCCCGCCTCTGATTCCCTGCCTCTGTTTCCCCACCTCTGATTCCCCGCCTCTGATTCCCCGCCTCAGATTCCCCGGCTCTGATTCCCTGCCTCAGATTCCCTACCTAAGATTCCCCGCCTCAGATTCCCTGCCTCAGATTCCCCGCCTCAGAATTCCCGCCTCAGATTCCCTGCCTTTGATTCCCCACCTCTTATTCCCCACCTCTGATTCCCAGCCTCTGATTCCCCGCCTCTGATTCCCTGCCTCTGTTTCCCCGCCTCTGATTCCCCGCCTCTGATTGCCTGCCTCTGATTCCCTGCCTCTGATTCCCTGCCTCTGGTTCCCCGCCTCTGATTCCCCGCCTCAGATTCCCTGCCTCAGATTCCCTGCCTCAGATTCCCTGCCTCTGATTCCCTGCCTCAGATTCCCTGCCTCAGATTCCCTGCCTCAGATTCCCTGCCTCTGATTGCCAGCCTCTGTTTCCCTGCCTCTTGATTCCCTGCCTCTGATTCCCTGCCTCTGATTCCCTGCCTCTGATTCCCTGCCTCTGATTCGCTGCCTCTGATTCCGCGCCTCTGATTCCACGCCTCTCTTTCCGTATCTCTGATTCCCCGCCTCTAATTCCCTGCCTCTGATACGCTGCCTCTCTTTGCCTGCCTCTATTTCGGTGCCTCTTTCTCTGCATCTAGTTTCCCACATCTCATTTGCCACCTCTGATAACCCGCCTCTGATTCCATGCCTCTGATTCCCCGCCTCTGATTCCCCGCCTCTGATTCCCTGCCTCTGATTCCCCACGTCTGATTCCCTGCCTCAGATTCCCTTCCTCAGATTCCCTGCCTCAAATTCCCTGCCTCTGATTCCCCGCCTCTGATTCCCCGCCTCTTATTCCCCGCCTCTGATTCCCCGCCTCTGATTCCCCGCCTCTGATTCCCCGCGTCTGATTCCCTCCCTCAGATTTCCCGGCTCTGATTCCCTGCATTAGATTCCCTGCCTCAGATTCCCTGCCTCTGATTCCCCACCTCTGATTCCCTGCCTCTGATTCCCCGCCTCTGATTCCTGCCTCAGATTCCCTGCCTCAGATTCCCTGCCTTAGATTCTCTGCCTCTGATTCCCTGCCTTTGTTTCCCCACCTCTTATTCCCCGCCTCTGATTCCCAGCCTCTGATTCCCCGCCTCTGATTCCCTGCCTCTGTTTCCCCGCCTCAGATTCCCCGCCTCAGATTCCCCGCCTCAGATTCCCCGCCTCAGATTCCCTGCATCAGATTCCCCGCCTGAGATTCCCCACCTCAGATTCCCCGCCTCAGATTCCCCGCCTCAAATTCCGCGCATCAGATTCCCCGCCTCAGATTCCCCGCATCAGATTCCCCGCCTCAGATTCCCCGCCTCAGATTTCCCGCCTCAGATTCCCCGCCTCCGATTCCCCGCCTCAGATTCCCCGCCTCAGATTCCCCGCCTCAGATTCCCCGCCTCAGATTCCCCGCCTCAGATTCCCCGCCTCAGATTCCCCGCCTCAGATTCCCTGCCTCTGATTGCCTGCCTCTGATTCCCTGCCTCTGTTTCCCCGCCTCTGATTCCCCGCCTCTGATTCCCCGCCTCAGATTCCCCGCCTCAGATTCCCTGCCTCAGATTCCCCGCCTGAGATTCACCGCCTCAGATTCCCCGCCTGAGATTCCCCGCCTCAGATTCCCCGCCTCAGATTCCCCGCCTCAGATTCCCCGCCTCAGATTCCCTGCCTCTGATTGCCTGCCTATGATTCCCTGCCTCTGATTCCCTGCCTCTGATTCCCCGCCTCTGATTCCCCGCCTCAGATTCCCTGCCTCAGATTCCCTGCCTCAGATTCCCTGCCTCTGATTCCCTGCCTCAGATTCCCTGCCTCAGATTCCCTGCCTCAGATTCCCTTCCTCTGATTGCCTGCCTCTGTTTCCCTGCCTCTGATTCCCTGCCTCTGATTTCCTGCCTCTGATTCCCTGCCTCTGATTCCCTGCCTCTGATTCCCTGCCTCTGATTCCGCGCCTCTGATTCCACGCCTCTCTTTCCTTGTCTCTGATTCCCCGCCTCTGAGTCCCTGCCACTGATACCCTGCCTCTCTTTGCCTGCCTCTATTTCCGTGCCTCTTTCACTGCATCTAGTTTCCCACATCTCATTTGCCCCCTCTGATAACCCGCCTCTGATTCCATGCCTCTGATTCACTGCCTCAGATTCCCTGCATCAGATTCCCCGACTCAGATTTACCGCCTCAGATTCCCCGCCTCAGATTCCCTGCCTCAGATTCCCTGCCTCAGATTCCCTGCCTCAGATTCCCTGCCTCAGATTCCCTTCATCTGATGCCCTTCATCAATTCCCTGTCTCTGATTCCCTGCCTCTGATTCCCCACCTCTGATTCCCCGCCTCAGATTCCCTGGCTCTGATTCTCTGGCTCAGATTCCCTGCCTTAGATTCCCTGCCTCTGATTCCCCGCATCTGATTCCAGGCCTCTTATTCCCCACCTCTGATTCCCCGCCTCTGATTGCCTGCCACTGATTGCCCGCCTCTGATTCCCCGCCTCTGATTCCCCGCCTCTGATTCCCCACCTCTGTCTGTATGCCTCTCTTTCGCCTCCGCTTTTTCCCCTCCAATCTTTCCGCGCCTCTCTTTCCCTCCCTCAATTTCAACAACTCTGTTTGATCTGTTCTGTGTACCTCATTTTCAACACACAAGTTCCAACCACTATGTTTCACCCATCTATTTCCCCGCCTCTATTTATCCGCCTATGTTTACCCGCCTCTGTTTACCCACCTGTTTCACCGCCTCTGATTCCCCACCTCTGATTCCCCACCTCTGTCTCTACGCCTCTCTTTCGCCTCCACTCTTTCCCCTCCACTCTTTCAGTGCCTGTCTTTCCCTCCCTCAATTTCAACAACACTGTTTGATCTGTTTTGTGTACCTCATTTTAAACACACAAGTTCCAACCACTATGTTTTGCCCGCCTCTTTCCCCGCCTCTATTTATCCACCTATGTTTACCTGCCAATGTTTACCCGCCTGTTTCCCCGCCTCTGATTCCCCACCTTTCATTCCCCGCCTCTCTTTCCCTGCCTCTATTTCCGTGCATCTTTCTCTGCCTCTCTTTCCCCACATCTCTTTACCTCCCGCTGATTCCCCGCCTCTGATACCCCGCCTCTGATTCCCCGCCTCTGATTCCCTGCCTCAGATTCCCTGCCTCAGATTCCCTGCCTCAGATTCCCTGCCTCTGATTCCCTGCCTCTGATTCCCCGCCTCTTATTCCCCGCCTCTGATTCCACGCCTCTGATTCCCTGCATTTGATTCCCTTCATCTCATTTGCCCCCTCTGATTCCCCGCCTCTGATTCCCTGCCTCTGATTCCCCGCCTCTGATTCCACGCCTCTGATTCCCTGCCTCTGATTCCCTGCCTCTGATTCCCCGCCTCTTATTCCCCACCTCTGATTCCCCGCCTCTGATTCCCCTCCTCTGATTCCCTGCCTCTGTTTCCCCACCTCTGATTCCCCGCCTCTGATTCCCCGCCTCAGATTCCCCGGCTCTGATTCCCTGCCTCAGATTCCCTGCCTAAGATTCCCTGCCTCAGATTCCCTGCCTAAGATTCCCCGCCTCAGATTTCCCGCCTCAGATTCCCCGCCTCAGATTCCCCGCCTCAGATTCCCCGCCTCAGATTCCACGCCTCAGATTCCCCGCCTCTGATTCCACGCCTCTGATTCCCTGCATTTGATTCCCTTCATCTCATTTGCCCCCTCTGATTCCCCGCCTCTGATTGCCTGCCTCTGATTCCCCGCCTCTGATTCCACGCCTCTGATTCCCTGCCTCTGATTCCCTGCCTCTGATTCCCCGCCTCTTATTCCCCACCTCTGATTCCCCGCCTCTGATTCCCCTCCTCTGATTCCCTGCCTCTGTTTCCCCACCTCTGATTCCCCGCCTCTGATTCCCCGCCTCAGATTCCCCGGCTCTGATTCCCTGCCTCAGATTCCCTGCCTAAGATTCCCTGCCTCAGATTCCCTGCCTAAGATTCCCCGCCTCAGATTTCCCGCCTCAGATTCCCCGCCTCAGATTCCCCGCCTCAGATTCCCCGCCTCAGATTCCCCGCCTCAGATTCCCCGCCTCAGATTCCCTGCCTCAGATTCCCCGCCTCTGATACCCCGCCTCTGATTCCCTGCCTCTGATTCCCCGCCTCTGATTCCCTGACTCAGATTCCCTGCCCCAGATTCCCCGCCTCAGAATCCCTGCCTCAGATTCCCCGCCTCAGATTCCCTGCTTCTGATTCCCCGACTCTGATTCCCCGCCTCTTATTCCCCGCCTCTGATTCCCCGCCTCTGATTCCCCGCCTCTGATTCCCTGCCTCTGATTCCCCACCTCTGATTCCCTGCATCAGATTCCCTGCCTCAGATTCCCTGCCTCAGATTCCCTGCCTCTGATTCCCCGACTCTGATACCCCGCCTCTTATTCCCCACCTCTGATTCCCCGCCTCTGATTCCCCGCCTCTGATTCCCTGCCTCTGTTTCCCCACCTCTGATTCCCCGCCTCTGATTCCCCGCCTCAGATTCCCCGGCTCTGATTCCCTGCCTCAGATTCCCTGCCTAAGATTCCCCGCCTCAGATACCCTGCCTCAGATTCCCCGCCTCAGATTTCCCGCCTCAGATTCCCCTCCTCAGATTCCCCGCCTCAGATTCCCAGCCTCAGATTCCCCGCCTCAGATTCCCCGCCTCAGATTCCCCGCCTCAGATTCCCCGCCTCAGATTCCCCGCCTCAGATTCCCCGCCTCAGATTCCCCGCCTGATTCCCCGCCTCAGATTCCCCGTCTCAGATTCCCTGCCTCTGATTCCCTGCCTCTGATTCCCTGCCTCTGATTCCCTGCCTCTGATTCCCTGCCTCTGATTCCCTGCCTCTGATTCCCTGCCTCTGATTCCGCGCCTCTGATTCCACGCCTCTCTTTCCGTATCTCTGATTCCCCGCCTCTAATTCCCTGCCTCTGATACCCTGCCTCTCTTTGCCTGCCTCTATTTCGGTGCCTCTTTCTCTGCATCTAGTTTCCCACATCTCATTTGCCCCCTCTGATAACCCGCCTCTGATTCCATGCCTCTGATTCCCCGCCTCTGATTCCCCGCCTCTGATTCCCTGCCTCTGATTCCCCGCGTCTGATTCCCTGCCTCAGATTCCCTTCCTCAGATTCCCTGCCTCAGATTCCCTGCCTCTGATTCCCCGCCTCTGATTCCCCGCCTCTTATTCCCCGCCTCTGATTCCCCGCATCTGATTCCCCGCGTCTGATTCCCTCCCTCAGATTCCCCGGCTCTGATTCCCTGCATTAGATTCCCTGCCTCAGATTCCCTGCCTCTGATTCCCCGCCTCTGATTCCCTGCCTCTGATTCCCCGCCTCTGATTCCTGCCTCAGATTCCCTGCCTCAGATTTCCTGCCACAGATTCTCTGCCTCTGATTCCCTGCCTTTGATTCCCAACCTCTTATTCCCCGCCTCTGATTCCCAGCCTCTGATTCCCCGCCTCTGATTCCCTGCCTCTGTTTCCCCGCCTCTGATTCCCCGCCTCTGATTCCCCGCCTCAGATTCCCCTCCTCAGATTCCCTGCATCAGATTCCCCGCCTGAGATTCCCCACCTCAGATTCCCCGCCCCAGATTCCCCGCTTCAAATTCCCCGCATCAGATTCCCCGCCTCAGATTCCCCGCCTCAGATTCCCCACCTCAGATTCCCCGCTCAGATTTCCCGCCTCAGATTCCCCGCCTCCGATTCCCCGCCTCAGATTCCCCGCCTCAGATTCCCCGCCTCAGATTCCCCGCCTCAGATTCCCCGCCTCAGATTCCCCGCCTCAGATTCCCTGCCTCTGATTGCCTGCCTCTGATTCCCTGCCTCTGATTCCCTGCCTCTGATTCCCCGCCTCTTATTCCCCACCTCTGATTCCCCGCCTCTGATTCCCCGCCTCTGATTCCCTGCCTCTGTTTCCCCACCTCTGATTCCCCGCCTCTGATTCCCCGCCTCAGATTCCCCGGATCTGATTCCCTGCCTCAGATTCCCTGCCTAAGATTCCCTGCCTCAGATTCCCTGCCTAAGATTCCCCGCCTCAGATTTCCTGCCTCAGATTCCCCGCCTCAGATTCCCCGCCTCAGATTCCCCGCTTCAGATTCCCCGCCTCAGATTCCCCGCCTCAGATTCCCCGCCTCAGATTCCCCGCCTCAGATTCCCCGCCTCAGATTCCCCGCCTCAGATTCCCCGCCTCAGATTCCCCGCCTCAGATTCCCCGCCTCAGATTCCCTGCCTCTGATTCCCTGCCTCTGATTCCCTGCCTCTGATTCCCTGCCTCTGATTCCCTGCCTCTGATTCCCTGCCTCTGATTCCGCGCCTCTGATTCCACGCCTCTCTTTCCTTGTCTCTGATACCCCGCCTCTGATTCCCTGCCTCTGATTCCCCGCCTCTGATTCCCTGACTCAGATTCCCTGCCTCAGATTCCCCGCCTCAGATTCCCTGCCTCAGATTCCCCGCCTCAGATTCCCTGCCTCTGATTCCCCGACTCAGATTCCCCGCCTCTTATTCCCTGCCTCAGATTCCCTGCCTCAGATTCCCTGCCTCTGATTCCCCGACTCTGATTCCCCGCCTCTTATTCCCCACCTCTGATTCCCCGCCTCTGATTCCCCGCCTCTGATTCCCTGCCTCTGTTTCCCCACCTCTGATTCCCCGCCTCTGATTCCCCGCCTCAGATTCCCCGGCTCTGATTCCCTGCCTCAGATTCCCTGCCTAAGATTCCCCGCCTCAGATTCCCTGCCTCAGATTCCCCGCCTCAGATTTCCCGCCTCAGATTCCCTGCCTTTGATTCCCCACCTCTTATTCCCCACCTCTGATTCCCAGCCTCTGATTCCCCGCCTCTGATTCCCTGCCTCTGTTTCCCCGCCTCTGATTCCCCGCCTCTGATTGCCTGCCTCTGATTCCCTGCCTCTGATTCCCTGCCTCTGGTTCCCCGCCTCTGATTCCCCGCCTCAGATTCCCTGCCTCAGATTCCCTGCCTCAGATTCCCTGCCTCTGATTCCCTGCCTCAGATTCCCTGCCTCAGATTCCCTGCCTCAGATTCCCTGCCTCTGATTGCCAGCCTCTGTTTCCCTGCCTCTGATTCCCTGCCTCTGATTCCCTGCCTCTGATTCCCTGCCTCTGATTCCCTGCCTCTGATTCGCTGCCTCTGATTCCGCGCCTCTGATTCCACGCCTCTCTTTCCGTATCTCTGATTCCCCGCCTCTAATTCCCTGCCTCTGATACGCTGCCTCTCTTTGCCTGCCTCTATTTCGGTGCCTCTTTCTCTGCATCTAGTTTCCCACATCTCATTTGCCACCTCTGATAACCCGCCTCTGATTCCATGCCTCTGATTCCCCGCCTCTGATTCCCCGCCTCTGATTCCCTGCCTCTGATTCCCCACGTCTGATTCCCTGCCTCAGATTCCCTTCCTCAGATTCCCTGCCTCAGATTCCCTGCCTCTGATTCCCCGCCTCTGATTCCCCGCCTCTTATTCCCCGCCTCTGATTCCCCGCCTCTGATTCCCCGCCTCTGATTCCCCGCGTCTGATTCCCTCCCTCAGATTCCCCAGCTCTGATTCCCTGCATTAGATTCCCTGCCTCAGATTCCCTGCCTCTGATTCCCCACCTCTGATTCCCTGCCTCTGATTCCCCGCCTCTGATTCCTGCCTCAGATTCCCTGCCTCAGATTCCCTGCCTTAGATTCTCTGCCTCTGATTCCCTGCCTTTGATTCCCCACCTCTTATTCCCCGCCTCTGATTCCCAGCCTCTGATTCCCCGCCTCTGATTCCCTGCCTCTGTTTCCCCGCCTCTGATTCCCCGCCTCTGATTCCCCGCCTCAGATTCCCCGCCTCAGATTCCCTGCATCAGATTCCCCGCCTGAGATTCCCCACCTCAGATTCCCCGCCTCAGATTCCCCGCTTCAAATTCCCCGCATCAGATTCCCCGCCTCAGATTCCCCGCATCAGATTCCCCGCCTCAGATTCCCCGCCTCAGATTTCCCGCCTCAGATTCCCCGCCTCCGATTCCCCGCCTCAGATTCCCCGCCTCAGATTCCCCGCCTCAGATTCCCCGCCTCAGATTCCCCGCCTCAGATTCCCCGCCTCAGATTCCCCGCCTCAGATTCCCCGCCTCAGATTCCCTGCCTCTGATTGCCTGCCTCTGATTCCCTGCCTCTGATTCCCTGCCTCTGATTCCCCGCCTCTGATTCCCCGCCTCAGATTCCCTGCCTCAGATTCCCTGCCTCAGATTCCCTGCCTCTGATCCCTGCCTCAGATTCCCTGCCTCAGATTCCCTTCGTCTGATTGCCTGCCTCTGTTTCCCTGCCTCTGATTCCCTGCCTCTGATTCCCTGCCTCTGATTCCCTGCCTCTGATTCCCTGCCTCTGATTCCGCGCCTCTGATTCCACGCCTCTCTTTCCTTGTCTCTGATTCCCCGCCTCTGAGTCCCTGCCACTGATACCCTGCCTCTCTTTGCCTGCCTCTATTTCCGTGCCTCTTTCACTGTATCTAGTTTCCCACATCTCATTTGCCCCCTCTGATAACCCGCCTCTGATTCCATGCCTCTGATTCACTGCCTCAGATTCCCTGCATCAGATTCCCCGACTCAGATTTACCGCCTCAGATTCCCCGCCTGAGATTCCCTGCCTCAGATTCCCTGCCTCAGATTCCCTGCCTCAGATTCCCTGCCTCAGATTCCCTTCATCTGATGCCCTTCATCAATTCCCTGTCTCTGATTCCCTGCCTCTGATTCCCCACCTCTGATTCCCCGCCTCAGATTCCCTGGCTCTGATTCTCTGGCTCAGATTCCCTGCCTTAGATTCCCTGCCTCTGATTCCCCGCATCTGATTCCAGGCCTCTTATTCCCCACCTCTGATTCCCCGCCTCTGATTGCCTGCCACTGATTGCCCGCCTCTGATTCCCCGCCTCTGATTCCCCGCCTCTGATTCCCCACCTCTGTCTGTATGCCTCTCTTTCGCCTCCGCTTTTTCCCCTCCACTCTTTCCGCGCCTCTCTTTCCCTCCCTCAATTTCAACAACTCTGTTTGATCTGTTCTGTGTACCTCATTTTCAACACACAAGTTCCAACCACTATGTTTCACCCATCTATTTCCCCGCCTCTATTTATCCGCCTATGTTTACCCGCCTCTGTTTACCCACCTGTTTCACCGCCTCTGATTCCCCACCTCTGTCTCTACGCCTCTCTTTCGCCTCCACTCTTTCCCCTCCACTCTTTCAGTGCCTGTCTTTCCCTCCCTCAATTTCAACAACACTGTTTGATCTGTTTTGTGTACCTCATTTTAAACACACAAGTTCCAACCACTATGTTTTGCCCGCCTCTTTCCCCGCCTCTATTTATCCACCTATGTTTACCTGCCACTGTTTACCCGCCTGTTTCCCCGCCTCTGATTCCCCACCTTTCATTCCCCGCCTCTCTTTCCCTGCCTCTATTTCCGTGCATCTTTCTCTGCCTCTCTTTCCCCACATCTCTTTACCTCCCGCTGATTCCCCGCCTCTGATACCCCGCCTCTGATTCCCCGCCTCTGATTCCCTGCCTCAGATTCCCTGCCTCAGATTCCCTGCCTCAGATTCCCTGCCTCTGATTCCCTGCCTCTGATTCCCCGCCTCTTATTCCCCGCCTCTGATTCCACGCCTCTGATTCCCTGCATTTGATTCCCTTCCTCTGTTTCCCCGCCTCTGATTCCCCGCCTCTGATTCGCCGCCTCAGATTCCCCAGCTCTGATTCCCTGCCTCAGATTCCCTGCCTCAGATTCCCCGCCTCAGATTCCCTGCCTCAGATTCCCCGCCTCAGATTCGCTGCCTCTGATTCCCCGACTCTGATTCCCCGCCTCTTATTCCCCACCTCTGATTCCCCGCCTCTGATTCCCCGCCTCAGATTCCCTGCCTCTGTTTCCCCACCTCTGATTCCCCGCCTCTGATTCCCCGCCTCAGATTCCCCGGCTCTGATTCCCTACCTCAGATTCCCTGCCTCAGATACCCCGCCTCAGATTCCTTGCCTCAGATTCCCCGCCGCAGATTCCCCGCCTCAGATGCCCCGCCTCAGATTCCCCGCCTCAGATTCCCCGCCTCAGATTCCCCGCCTCAGATTCCCCGCCTCAGATTCCCCGCCTCAGATTCCCCGCCTCAGATTCCCCGCCTCAGATTCCCCGCCTCTGATTCCCCGCCTCTGATTCCCTTCCTCTGATTCCATGCCTCTGATTCCCTGCATCTGATTCCCTGCCTCTGATTCCCTGCCTCTGATTCCGCGCCTCTGATTCCACGCCTCTCTTTCCGTATCTCTGATTCCCTGCCTCTAATTCCCTGCCTCTGATACCCTGCCTCTATTTGCCTGCCTCTATTTCCGTGCCTCTTTCTCTGAATCTAGTTTCCCACATGTCATTTGCCCCCTCTGATAACCTGCCTCTGATTCCATGCCTCTGATTCCCCGCCTCTGATTCCCCGCCTCTGATTCCCTGCCTCTGATTCCCTGCCTCTGATTCCCTGCCTCAGATTCCCTGCCTCAGATTCCCTGCCTCAGATTCCCTGCCTCTAATTCCCCGCCTCTTATTCCCCGTCTCTGATTCCCCGCCTCTGATTCCCCGCGTCTGATTCCCTCCCTCAGATTCCCCGGCTCTGATTCCCTGCATTAGATTCCCTGCCTCAGATTCCCTGCCTCTGATTCCCCGCCTCTGATTCCCTGCCTCTGATTCCCCACCTCTGATTCCTGTCTCAGATTCCCTGCCTCAGATTCCCTGCCTCAGATTCCCTGCCTCTGATTCACTGCCTTTGATTCCCCGCCTCTTATTCCCCACCTCTGATTCCCAGCCTCTGATTCCCCGCCTCTGATTCCCTGCCTCTGTTTCCCCGCCTCTGATTCCCCGCCTCTGATTCCCCGCCTCAGATTCCCCGCCTCAGATTCCCTGCCTCAGATTCCCCGCCTCAGATTCCCCGCCTCAGATTCCCCGCCTGAGATTCCCCGCCTCAGATTCCCCGCCTCAGATTCCCTGCCTCAGATTCCCCGCCTCAGATTCCCTGCCTCTGATTGCCTGCCTCTGATTCCCTGCCTCTGATTCCCTGCCTCTGATTCCCCGCCTCTGATTCCCCGCCTCAGATTCCCTGCCTCAGATTCCCTGCCTCAGATTCCCTGCCTCTGATTCCCTGCCTCAGATTCCCTGCCTCAGATTCCCTGCCTCAGATTCCCTGCCTCTGATTGCCTGCCTCTGTTTCCCTGCCTCTGATTCCCTGCCTCTGATTCCCTGCCTCTGATTCCCTGCCTCTGATTCCCTGCCTCTGATTCCCTGCCTCTGATTCCGCGCCTCTGATTCCACGCCTCTCTTTCCTTGTCTCTGATTCCCCGCCTCTGAGTCCCTGCCTCTGATACCCTGCCTCTCTTTGCCTGCCTCTATTTCCGTGCCTCTTTCACTGCATCTAGTTTCCCACATCTCATTTGCCCCCTCTGATAACCCGCCTCTGATTCCATGCCTCCGATTCACTGCCTCAGATTCCCTGCATCAGATTCCCCGACTCAGATTTACCGCCTCAGATTCCCCGCCTCAGATTCCCTGCCTCAGATTCCCTGCCTCAGATTCCCTGCCTCAGATTCCCTGCCTCAGATTCCCTTCATCTGATGCCCTTCATCAATTCCCTGCCTCTGATTCCCTGCCTCTGATTCCCCACCTCTGATTCCCCGCCTCAGATTCCCTGGCTCTGATTCTCTGGCTCAGATTCCCTGCCTTAGATTCCCTGCCTCTGATTCCCCGCATCTGATTCCAGGCCTCTTATTCCCCACCTCTGATTCCCCGCCTCTGTCTCTACGCCTCTCTTTCGCCTCCACTCTTTCCCCTCCACACTTTCCGTGCCTGTCTTTCCCTCCCTCAATTTCAACAACACTCTTTGATCTGTTCTGTGTACCTCATTTTCAACACACAAGTTCCAACCACTATGTTTTGCCCGCCTCTTTCCCCACTTCTATTTATCCACCTATGTTTACCTGCCACTGTTTACCCGCCTGTTTCCCCGCCTCTGATTCCCCACCTTTCATTTCCCGCCTCTCTTTCCCTGCCTCTATTTCAGCACCTCTTTCTCTGCCTCTCTATCCCCACATCTCTTTTCCTCCCGCTGATTCCCCGCCTCTGATTCCCCACCTTTCATTCCCCGCCTCTCTTTCCCTGCCTCTATTTCAGCACCTCTTTCTCTGCCTCTCTAACCCCACATCTCTTTTCCTCCCGCTGATTCCCCGCCACTGATTCCCTGCCTCAGATTCCCTGCCTCTGATTCCCCGCCTCTGATTCCCCGCCTCTTAATCCCCGCCTCTGATTCCCCGCCTCTGATTCCCCGCCTCTGATTCCCTGCCTCTGTTACCCCGCCTCCGATTCCCCGCCTCTGATTCCCCGCCTCAGATTCCCAGGCTCTGATTCCCTGCCTCAGATTCCCTGCCTCAGATTCCCCGCCTCAGATTCCCTGCCTCAGATTCCCCGCCTCAGATTCCCTGCCTCTGATTCCACGACTCTAATTCCCCGCCTCTTATTCCCCGCCTCTGATTCCCCACCTCTGATTCCCCGCCTCTGATTCCCTGCTTCTGATTCCCCACCTCTGATTCCCTGCCTCAGATTCCCTGCCTCAGATTCCCTGCCTCAGATTCCCTGCCTCTGATTCCCCGACTCTGATTCCCCGCCTCTTATTCCCCACCTCTGATTCCCCGCCTCTGATTCCCCGCCTCTGATTCCCTGCCTCTGTTTCCCCACCTCTGATTCCCCGCCTCTGATTCCCCGCCTCAGATTCTCCGGCTCTGATTCCCTGCCTCAGATTCCCTGCCTAAGATTCCCCGCCTCAGATTCCCTGCCTAAGATTCCCCGCCTCAGATTTCCCGCCTCAGATTCCCCTCCTCAGATTCCCCGCCTCAGATTCCCTGCCTCAGATTCCCCGCCTCAGATTCCCCGCCTCAGATTCCCCGCCTCAGATTCCCCGCCTCAGATTCCCCGCCTCAGATTCCCCACCTCAGATTCCCCGCCTTAGATTCCCCGCCTCAGATTCCCCGCCTCAGATTCCCTGCCTCTGATTACCTGCCTCTGATTCCCTGCTTCTGATTCCCTGCCTCTGATTCCCTGCCTCTGATTCCGCGCCTCTGATTCCACGCCTCTCTTTCCGTATCTCTGATTCCCCGCCTCTAATTCCCTGCCTCTGATACCCTGCCTCTCTTTGCCTGCCTCTATTTCGGTGCCTCTTTCTCTGCATCTAGTTTCCCACATCTCATTTGCCCCCTCTGATAACCCACCTCTGATTCCATGCCTCTGAATCCCCGCCTCTGATTCCCCGCCTCTGATTCCCTGCCTCTGATTCCCCGCCTCTGATTCCCTGCCTCAGATTCCCTGCCTCAGAATCCCCGCCTCAGATTCCCTGCCTCAGATACCCCGCCTCAGATTCCCTGCCTCTGATTCCCCGACTCTGATTCCCCGCCTCTTATTCCCCGCCTCTGATTCCCCGCCTCTGATTCCCTGCCTCTGATACCCTGCCTCTCTTTGCCTGCCTCTATTTCGGTGCCTCTTTCTCTGCATCTAGTTTCCCACATCTAATTTGCCCCCTCTGATAACCCGCCTCTGATTCCCTGCCTCTGATTCCCCGCCTCTGATTCCCTGACTCAGATTCCCTGCCTCAGATTCCCCGCCTCAGAATCCCTGCCTCAGATTCCCCGCCTCAGATTCCCTGCCTCTGATTCCCCGACTCTGATTCCCCGCCTCTTATTCCCCGCCTCTGAATCCCCGCCTCTGATTCCCCGCCTCTGATTCCCTGCCTCTGATTCCCCACCTCTGATTCCCTGCCTCAGATTCCCTGCCTCAGATTCCCTGCCTCAGATTCCCTGCCTCTGATTCCCCGACTCTGATACCCCACCTCTTATTCCCCACCTCTGATTCCCCGCCTCTGATTCCCCGCCTCTGATTCCCTGCCTCTGTTTCCCCACCTCTGATTCCCCGCCTCTGATTCCCCGCCTCAGATTCCCCGGCTCTGATTCCCTGCCTCAAATTCCCTGCCTAAGATTCCCCGCCTCAGATTCCCTGCCTCAGATTCCCCGCCTCAGATTTCCCGCCTCAGATTCCCCTCCTCAGATTCCCCGCCTCAGATTCCCCGCCTCAGATTCCCCGCCTCAGTTTCCCCGCCTCAGATTCCCCGCCTCAGATTCCCCGCCTCAGATTCCCTGCCTGATTCCCCGCCTCAGATTCCCCGTCTCAGATTCCCTGCCTCTGATTCCCTGCCTCTGATTCCCTGCTTCTGATTCCCTGCCTCTGATTCCCTGCCTCTGATTCCCTGCCTCTGATTCCCTGCCTCTGATTCCGCGCCTCTGATTCCACGCCTCTCTTTCCGTATCTCTGATTCCCCGCCTCTAATTCCCTGCCTCTGATACCCTGCCTCTCTTTGCCTGCCTCTATTTCGGTGCCTCTTTCTCTGCATCTAGTTTCCCACATCTCATTTGCCCCCTCTGATAACCCGCCTCTGATTCCATGCCTCTGATTCCCCGCCTCTGATTCCCCGCCTCTGATTCCCTGCCTCTGATTCCCCGCGTCTGATTCCCTGCCTCAGATTCCCTTCCTCAGATTCCCTGCCTCAGATTCCCTGCCTCTGATTCCCCGCCTCTGATTCCCCGCCTCTTATTCCCCGCCTCTGATTCCCCGCCTCTGATTCCCCGCGTCTGATTCCCTCCCTCAGATTCCCCGGCTCTGATTCCCTGCATTAGATTCCCTGCCTCAGATTCCCTGCCTCTGATTCCCCGCCTCTGATTCCCTGCCTCTGATTCCCCGCCTCTGATTCCTGCCTCAGATTCCCTGCCTCAGATTCCCTGCCTCAGATTCTCTGCCTCTGATTCCCTGCCTTTGATTCCCCACCTCTTATTCCCCGCCTCTGATTCCCAGCCTCTGATTCCCCGCCTCTGATTCCCTGCCTCTGTTTCCCCGCCTCTGATTCCCCGCCTCTGATTCCCCGCCTCAGATTCCCCGCCTCAGATTCCCTGCATCAGATTCCCCGCCTGAGATTCCCCACCTCAGATTCCCCGCCCCAGATTCCCCGCCTCAAATTCCCCGCATCAGATTCCCCGCCTCAGATTCCCCGCCTCAGATTCCCCGCCTCAGATTCCCCGCCTCAGATATCCCGCCTCAGATTCCCCGCCTCCGATTCCCCGCCTCAGATTCCCCGCCTCAGATTCCCCGCCTCAGATTCCCCGCCTCAGATTACCCGCCTCAGATTCCCTGCCTCAGATTCCCCGCCTCAGATTCCCTGCCTCTGATTGCCTGCCTCTGATTCCCTGCCTCTGATTCCCTGCCTCTGATTCCCCGCCTCTTATTCCCCACCTCTGATTCCCCGCCTCTGATTCCCCGCCTCTGATTCCCTGCCTCTGTTTCCCCACCTCTGATTCCCCGCCTCTGATTCCCCGCCTCAGATTCCCCGGCTCTGATTCCCTGCCTCAGATTCCCTGCCTAAGATTCCCTGCCTCAGATTCCCTGCCTAAGATTCCCCGCCTCAGATTCCCTGCCTCAGATTCCCTGCCTCAGATTCCCTGCCTCTGATTCCCCGACTCTGATACCCCGCCTCTTATTCCCCACCTCTGATTCCCCGCCTCTGATTCCCCGCCTCTGATTCCCTGCCTCTGTTTCCCCACCTCTGATTCCCCGCCTCTGATTCCCCGCCTCAGATTCCCCGGCTCTGATTCCCTGCCTCAGATTCCCTACCTAAGATTCCCCACCTCTGATTCCCTGCCTCAGATTCCCTGCCTCAGATTCCCTGCCTCAGATTCCCTGCCTCTGATTCCCCGACTCTGATACCCCGCCTCTTATTCCCCACCTCTGATTCCCCGCCTCTGATTCCCCGCCTCTGATTCCCTGCCTCTGTTTCCCCACCTCTGATTCCCCGCATCTGATTCCCCGCCTCAGATTCCCCGGCTCTGATTCCCTGCCTCTGTTTCCCCGCCTTTGATTCCCCGCCTCTGATTCCCCACCTCAGATTCCCCGCCTCAGATTCCCTGCATCAGATTTCCCGCCTGAGATTCCCCACCTCAGATTCCCCGCCCCAGATTCCCCGCCTCAAATTCCCCGCATCAGATTCCCCGCCTCTGATTCCCTGCCTCTGATTCCCCACCTCTGATTCCCTGCCTCAGATTCCCTGCCTCAGATTCCCTGCCTCAGATTCCCTGCCTCTGATTCCCCGACTCTGATACCCCGCCTCTTATTCCCCACCTCTGATTCCCCGCCTCTGATTCCCCGCCTCTGATTCCCTGCCTCTGTTTCCCCACCTCTGATTCCCCGCCTCTGATTCCCCGCCTCAGATTCCCCGGCTCTGATTCCCTGCCTCAGATTCCCTGCCTAAGATTCCCCGCCTCAGATACCCTGCCTCAGATTCCCCGCCTCAGATTTCCCGCCTCAGATTCCCCTCCTCAGATTCCCCGCCTCAGATTCCCCGCCTCAGATTCCCCGCCTCAGATTCCCCGCCTCAGTTTCCCCGCCTCAGATTCCCCGCCTCAGATTCCCCGCCTCTGATTCCCTGCCTCTGATTCCCTGCCTCTGATTCCCTGCCTCTGATTCCCTGCCTCTGATTCCGCGCCTCTGATTCCACGCCTCTCTTTCCGTATCTCTGATTCCCCGCCTCTAATTCCCTGCCTCTGATACCCTGCCTCTCTTTGCCTGCCTCTATTTCGGTGCCTCTTTCTCTGCATCTAGTTTCCCACATCTCATTTGCCCCCTCTGATAACCCGCCTCTGATTCCATGCCTCTGATTCCCCGCCTCTGATTCCCCGCCTCTGATTCCCCGCCTCTGATTCCCTGCCTCTGATTCCCCACCTCTGATTCCCTGCCTCAGATTCCCTGCCTCAGATTCCCTGCCTCAGATTCCCTGCCTCTGATTCCCCGACTCTGATACCCCACCTCTTATTCCCCACCTCTGATTCCCCGCCTCTGATTCCCCGCCTCTGATTCCCTGCCTCTGTTTCCCCACCTCTGATTCCCCGCCTCTGATTCCCCGCCTCAGATTCCCCGGCTCTGATTCCCTGCCTCAGATTCCCTGCCTAAGATTCCCCGCCTCAGATTCCCTGCCTCAGATTCCCCGCCTCAGATTTCCCGCCTCAGATTCCCCTCCTCAGATTCCCCGCCTCAGATTCCCCGCCTCAGATTCCCCGCCTCAGTTTCCCCGCCTCAGATTCCCCGCCTCAGATACCCCGCCTCAGATTCCCTGCCTGATTCCCCGCCTCAGATTCCCCGTCTCAGATTCCCTGCCTCTGATTCCCTGCCTCTGATTCCCTGCTTCTGATTCCCTGCCTCTGATTCCCTGCCTCTGATTCCCTGCCTCTGATTCCCTGCCTCTGATTCCGCGCCTCTGATTCCACGCCTCTCTATCCGTATCTCTGATTCCCCGCCTCTAATTCCCTGCCTCTGATACCCTGCCTCTCTTTGCCTGCCTCTATTTCGGTGCCTCTTTCTCTGCATCTAGTTTCCCACATCTCATTTGCCCCCTCTGATAACCCGCCTCTGATTCCATGCCTCTGATTCCCCGCCTCTGATTCCCCGCCTCTGATTCCCTGCCTCTGATTCCCCGCGTCTGATTCCCTGCCTCAGATTCCCTTCCTCAGATTCCCTGCCTCAGATTCCCTGCCTCTGATTCCCCGCCTCTGATTCCCCGCCTCTTATTCCCCGCCTCTGATTCCCCGCCTCTGATTCCCCGCGTCTGATTCCCTCCCTCAGATTCCCCGGCTCTGATTCCCTGCATTAGATTCCCTGCCTCAGATTCCCTGCCTCTGATTCCCCGCCTCTGATTCCCTGCCTCTGATTCCCCGCCTCTGATTCCTGCCTCAGATTCCCTGCCTCAGATTCCCTGCCTCAGATTCTCTGCCTCTGATTCCCTGCCTTTGATTCCCCACCTCTTATTCCCCGCCTCTGATTCCCAGCCTCTGATTCCCCGCCTCTGATTCCCTGCCTCTGTTTCCCCGCCTCTGATTCCCCGCCTCTGATTCCCCGCCTCAGATTCCCCGCCTCAGATTCCCTGCATCAGATTCCCCGCCTGAGATTCCCCACCTCAGATTCCCCGCCCCAGATTCCCCGCCTCAAATTCCCCGCATCAGATTCCCCGCCTCAGATTCCCCGCCTCAGATTCCCCGCCTCAGATTCCCCGCCTCAGATATCCCGCCTCAGATTCCCCGCCTCCGATTCCCCGCCTCAGATTCCCCGCCTCAGATTCCCCGCCTCAGATTCCCCGCCTCAGATTACCCGCCTCAGATTCCCTGCCTCAGATTCCCCGCCTCAGATTCCCTGCCTCTGATTGCCTGCCTCTGATTCCCTGCCTCTGATTCCCTGCCTCTGATTCCCCGCCTCTTATTCCCCACCTCTGATTCCCCGCCTCTGATTCCCCGCCTCTGATTCCCTGCCTCTGTTTCCCCACCTCTGATTCCCCGCCTCTGATTCCCCGCCTCAGATTCCCCGGCTCTGATTCCCTGCCTCAGATTCCCTGCCTAAGATTCCCTGCCTCAGATTCCCTGCCTAAGATTCCCCGCCTCAGATTTCCCGCCTCAGATTCCCCGCCTCAGATTCCCCGCCTCAGATTCCCCGCCTCAGATTCCAAGCCTCAGATTCCCCGCCTCAGATTCCCCGCCTCAGATTCCCCGCCTCAGATTCCCCGCCTCAGATTCCCCGCCTCTGATACCCCGCCTCTGATTCCCTGCCTCTGATTCCCCGCCTCTGATTCCCTGACTCAGATTCCCTGCCTCAGATTCCCCGCCTCAGAATCCCTGCCTCAGATTCCCCGCCTCAGATTCCCTGCCTCTGATTCCCCGACTCTGATTCCCCGCCTCTTATTCCCCGCCTCTGATTCCCCGCCTCTGATTCCCCGCCTCTGATTCCCTGCCTCTGATTCCCCACCTCTGATTCCCTGCCTCAGATTCCCTGCCTCAGATTCCCTGCCTCAGATTCCCTGCCTCTGATTCCCCGACTCTGATACCCCGCCTCTTATTCCCCACCTCTGATTCCCCGCCTCTGATTCCCCGCCTCTGATTCCCTGCCTCTGTTTCCGCACCTCTGATTCCCCGCATCTGATTCCCCGCCTCAGATTCCCCGGCTCTGATTCCCTGCCTCTGTTTCCCCGCCTCTGATTCCCCGCCTCTGATTCCCCACCTCAGATTCCCCGCCTCAGATTCCCTGCATCAGATTTCCCGCCTGAGATTCCCCACCTCAGATTCCCCGCCCCAGATTCCCCGCCTCAAATTCCCCGCATCAGATTCCCCGCCTCTGATTCCCTGCCTCTGATTCCCCACCTCTGATTCCCTGCCTCAGATTCCCTGCCTCAGATTCCCTGCCTCAGATTCCCTGCCTCTGATTCCCCGACTCTGATACCCCGCCTCTTATTCCCCACCTCTGATTCCCCGCCTCTGATTCCCCGCCTCTGATTCCCTGCCTCTGTTTCCCCACCTCTGATTCCCCGCCTCTGATTCCCCGCCTCAGATTCCCCGGCTCTGATTCCCTGCCTCAGATTCCCTGCCTAAGATTCCCCGCCTCAGATACCCTGCCTCAGATTCCCCGCCTCAGATTTCCCGCCTCAGATTCCCCTCCTCAGATTCCCCGCCTCAGATTCCCCGCCTCAGATTCCCCGCCTCAGATTCCCCGCCTCAGTTTCCCCGCCTCAGATTCCCCGCCTCAGATTCCCCGCCTCAGATTCCCCGCCTGATTCCCCGCCTCAGATTCCCCGTCTCAGATTCCCTGCCTCTGATTCCCTGCCTCTGATTCCCTGCCTCTGATTCCCTGCCTCTGATTCCCTGCCTCTGATTCCGCGCCTCTGATTCCACGCCTCTCTTTCCGTATCTCTGATTCCCCGCCTCTAATTCCCTGCCTCTGATACCCTGCCTCTCTTTGCCTGCCTCTATTTCGGTGCCTCTTTCTCTGCATCTAGTTTCCCACATCTCATTTTCCCCCTCTGATAACCCGCCTCTGATTCCATGCCTCTGATTCCCCGCCTCTGATTCCCCGCCTCTGATTCCCTGCCTCTGATTCCCCGCGTCTGATTCCCTGCCTCAGATTCCCTTCCTCAGATTCCCTTCCTCAGATTCCCTGCCTCTGATTCCCCGCCTCTGATTCCCCGCCTCTTATTCCCCGCCTCTGATTCCCCGCATCTGATTCCCCGCGTCTGATTCCCTCCCTCAGATTCCCCGGCTCTGATTCCCTGCATTAGATTCCCTGCCTCAGATTCCCTGCCTCTGATTCCCCGCCTCTGATTCCCTGCCTCTGATTCCCCGCCTCTGAATTCTGCCTCAGATTCCCTGCCTCAGATTTCCTGCCACAGATTCTCTGCCTCTGATTCCCTGCCTTTGATTCCCCACCTCTTATTCCCCGCCTCTGATTCCCAGCCTCTGATTCCCCGCCTCTGATTCCCTGCCTCTGTTTCCCCGCCTCTGATTCCCCGCCTCTGATTCCCCGCCTCAGATTCCCCGCCTCAGATTCCCTGCATCAGATTCCCCGCCTGATATTCCCCACCTCAGATTCCCCGCCCCAGATTCCCCGCCTCAAATTCCCCGCATCAGATTCCCCGCATCAGATTCCCCGCCTCAGATTCCCCGCCTCAGATTCCCCACCTCAGATTTCCCGCCTCAGATTCCCCGCCTCCGATTCCCCGCCTCAGATTCCCCGCCTCAGATTCCCCGCCTCAGATTCCCCGCCTCTGAATCTTTCCCTCCCTCAATTTCAACAACACTCTTTGATCTGTTTTGTGTACCTCATTTTAAACACACAAGTTCCAACCACTATGTTTTGCCCGCCTCTTTCCCCACTTCTATTTATCCACCTATGTTTACCTGCCACTGTTTACCCGCCTGTTTCCCCGCCTCTGATTCCCCACCTTTCATTCCCCGCCTCTCTTTCCCTGCCTCTATTTCAGCGCCTCTTTCTCTGCCTCTCTATCCCCACATCTCTTTTCCTCCCGCTGATTCCCCGCCTCTGATTCCCTGCCTCAGATTCCCTGCCTCTGATTCCCCGCCTCTGATTCCCCGCCTCTTATTCCCCACCTCTGATTCCCCGCCTCTGATTCCCCGCCTCTGATTCCCTGCCTCTGTTTCCCCGCCTCCGATTCCCCGCCTCTGATTCCCCGCCTCAGATTCCCTGGCTCTGATTCCCTGCCTCAGATTCCCTGCCTCAGATTCCCCGCCTCAGATTCCCTGCATTAGATTCCCTGCCTCAGATTCCCTGCCTCTGATTCCCCGCCTCTGATTCCCTGCCTCTGATTCCCCGCCTCTGATTCCTGCCTCAGATTCCCTGCCTCAGATTCCCTGCCACAGATTCTCTGCCTCTGATTCCCTGCCTTTGATTCCCCACCTCTTATTCCCCGCCTCTGAATCCCAGCCTCTGATTCCCTGCCTCTGATTCCCTGCCTCTGTTTCCCCGCCTCTGATTCCCCGCCTCAGATTCCCCGCCTCAGATTCCCCGCC
This sequence comes from Narcine bancroftii, assembly GCF_036971445.1. Lineage (NCBI taxonomy): Eukaryota > Metazoa > Chordata > Chondrichthyes > Torpediniformes > Narcinidae > Narcine > Narcine bancroftii. The sequence goes on from NC_091481.1 coordinate 91,795,000, forward strand.
TCAGATTCCCCGCCCCAGATTCCCCGCCTCAACTTCCCCGCATCAGATTCCCCGCCTCAGATTCCCCGCCTCAGATTCCCCACCTCAGATTCCCCGCCCAAGATTCCCCGCCTCAACTTCCCCGCATCAGATTCCCCGCCTCAGATTCCCCGCCTCAGATTCCCCGCCTCAGATTCCCCGCCTCAGATTTCCCGCCTCAGATTCCCCGCCTCCGATTCCCCGCCTCAGATTCCCCGCCTCAGATTCCCCGCCTCAGATTCCCCGCCTCAGATTCCCCGCCTCAGATTCCCCGCCTCAGATTCCCCGCCTCAGATTCCCTGCCTCTGATTCCCTGCCTCAGATTCCCTGCCTTAGATTCTCTGCCTCTGATTCCCTGCCTTTGATACCCCACCTCTTATTCCCCGCCTCTGATTCCCAGCCTCTGATTCCCCGCCTCTGATTCCCTGCCTGTGTTTCCCCGCCTCTGATTCCCCGCCTCTGATTCCCCGCATCAGATTCCCCGCCTCAGATTCCCTGCATCAGATTCCCCGCCTGAGATTCCCCACCTCAGATTCCCCGCCTCAGATTCCCCGCCTCAAATTCCCCGCATCAGATTCCCCGCCTCAGATTCCCCGCCTCAGATTCCCCGCCTCAGATTCCCTGCCTCTGATTGCCTGCCTCTGATTCCCTGCCTCTGTTTCCCCGCCTCTGATTCCCCGCCTCTGATTCCCCGCCTCAGATTCCCCGCCTCAGATTCCCTGCCTCAGATTCCCCGCCTGAGATTCCCCGCCTCAGATTCCCCGCCTGAGATTCCCCGCCTCAGATTCCCCGCCTCAGATTCCCCGCCTCAGATTCCCCGCCTCAGATTCCCTGCCTCTGATTGCCTGCCTCTGATTCCCTGCCTCTGATTCCCTGCCTCTGATTCCCCGCCTCTGATTCCCCGCCTCAGATTCCCTGCCTCAGATTCCCTGCCTCAGATTCCCTGCCTCTGATTCCCTGCCTCAGATTTCCTGCCTCAGATTCCCTGCCTCAGATTCCCTTCCTCTGATTGCCTGCCTCTGTTTCCCTGCCTCTGATTCCCTGCCTCTGATTCCCTGCCACTGATTCCCTGCCTCTGATTCCCTGCCTCTGATTCCCTGCCTCTGATTCCGCGCCTCTGATTCCACGCCTCTCTTTCCTTGTCTCTGATTCCCCGCCTCTGAGTCCCTGCCACTGATACCCTGCCTCTCTTTGCCTGCCTCTATTTCCGTGCCTCTTTCACTGCATCTAGTTTCCCACATCTCATTTGCCCCCTCTGATAACCCGCCTCTGATTCCATGCCTCTGATTCACTGCCTCAGATTCCCTGCATCAGATTCCCCGACTCAGATTTACCGCCTCAGATTCCCAGCCTCAGATTCCCTGCCTCAGATTCCCTGCCTCAGATTCCCTGCCTCAGATTCCATTCATCTGATGCCCTTCATCAATTCCCTGCCTCTGATTCCCTGCCTCTGATTCCCCACCTCTGATTCCCCGCCTCAGATTCCCTGGCTCTGATTCTCTGGCTCAGATTCCCTGCCTTAGATTCCCTGCCTCTGATTCCCCGCATCTGATTCCAGGCCTCTTATTCCCCACCTCTGATTCCCCGCCTCTGATTGCCTGCCACTGATTGCCCGCCTCTGATTCCCCGCCACTGATTCCCCGCCTCTGATTCCCCACCTCTGTCTGTATGCCTCTCTTTCGCCTCCGCTTTTTCCCCTCCACTCTTTCCGCGCCTCTCTTTCCCTCCCTCAATTTCAACAACTCTGTTTGATCTGTTCTGTGTACCTCATTTTCAACACACAAGTTCCAACCACTATGTTTCACCCATCTATTTCCCCGCCTCTATTTATCCGCCTATGTTTACCCGCCTCTGTTTACCCACCTGTTTCACCACCTCTGTTTCCCCGCCTCTGATTCCCCACCTCTGTCTCTATGCCTCTCTTTCGCCTCCACTCTTTCCCCTCCACTCTTTCCGTGCCTGTCTTTCCCTCCCTCAATTTCAACAACACTCTTTGATCTGTTTTGTGTACCTCATTTTAAACACACAAGTTCCAACCACTATGTTTTGCCCGCCTCTTTCCCCACTTCTATTTATCCACCTATGTTTACCTGCCACTGTTTACCCGCCTGTTTCCCCGCCTCTGATTCCCCACCTTTCATTCCCCGCCTCTCTTTCCCTGCCTCTATTTCAGCGCCTCTTTCTCTGCCTCTCTATCCCCACATCTCTTTTCCTCCCGCTGATTCCCCTCCTCTGATTTCCTGACTCAGATTCCCTGCCTCTGATTCCCCGCCTCTGATTCCCCGCCTCTTATTCCACACCTCTGATTCCCCGCCTCTGATTCCCCGCCTCTGATTCCCTGCCTCTGTTTCCCCGCCTCCGATTCCCCGCCTCTGATTCCCCGCCTCAGATTCCCCGGCTCTGATTCCCTGCCTCAGATTCCCTGCCTCAGATTCCCCGCCTCAGATTCCCTGCCTCAGATTCCCCGCCTCAGATTCCCTGCCTCTGATTCCTCGACTCTGATTCCCCGCCTCTTATTCCCCGCCTCTGAATCCCCGCCCCTGATTCCCCGCCTCTGATTCCCTGCCTCTGATTCCCCACCTCTGATTCCCTGCCTCAGATTCCCTGCCTCAGATTCCCTGCCTCAGATTCCCTGCCTCTGATTCCCCGACTCTGATTCCCCGCCTCTTATTTCCCACCTCTGATTCCCCGTCTCTGATTCCCCGCCTCTGATTCCCTGCCTCTGTTTCCCCACCTCTGATTCCCCGCCTCCGATTCCCCGCCTCAGATTCCCCGCCTCAGATTCCCCGCTTCAGATTCCCTGCCTAAGATTCCCCGCCTCAGATTCCCTGCCTAAGATTCCCCGCCTCAGATTTCCCGCCTCAGATTCCCCTCCTCAGATTCCCCGCCTCAGATTCCCCGCCTCAGATTCCCTGCCTAAGATTCCCCGCCTCAGATTTCCCGCCTCAGATTCCCCTCCTCAGATTCCCTGCCTAAGATTCCCCGCCTCAGATTCCCTGCCTAAGATTCCCCGCCTCAGATTTCCCGCCTCAGATTCCCCTCCTCAGATTCCCCGCCTCAGATTCCCCGCCTCAGATTCCCCGCCTCAGATTCCCCGCCTCAGATTCCCCGCCTCTGATTCCCCGCGTCTGATTCCCTCCCTCAGATTCCCCGGCTCTGATTCCCTCCCTCAGAATCCCTGCCTCAGATTCCCTGCCTCTGATTCCCCACCTCTCATTCCCTGCCTCTGATTCCCCGCCTCTGATTCCTGCCTCAGATTCCCTGCCTCAGATTCCCTGCCTCAGATTCTCTGCCTCTGATTCCCTGCCTTTGATTCCCCACCTCTTATTCCCCGCCTCTGATTCCCAGCCTCTGATTCCCCGCCTCTGATTCCCTGCCTCTGTTTCCCCGCCTCTGATTCCCTGCCTCTGATTCCCCGCCTCAGATTCCCCGCCTCAGATTCCCTGCATCAGATTCCCCGCCTGAGATTCCCCACCTCAGATTCCCCGCCTCAGATTCCCCGCCTCAAATTCCCCGCCTCAGATTCCCCGCCTCAGATTCCCCGCATCAGATTCCCGGCCTCAGATTCCCCGCCTCAGATTTCCCGCCTCAGATTCCCCGCCTCAGATTCCCCGCCTCAGATTCCCCGCCTCAGATTCCCCGCCTCAGATTCCCCGCCTCAGATTCCCCGCCTCAGATTCCCCGCCTCAGATTCCCTGCCTCTGATTGCCTGCCTCTGATTCCCTGCCTCTGTTTCCCCGCCTCTGATTCCCCGCCTCTGATTTTCCGCCTCAGATTCCCCGCCTCAGATTCCCTGCCTTAGATTCCCCGCCTGAGATTCCCCACCTCAGATTCCCCGCCTGAGATTCCCCGCCTCAGATTCCCCGCCTCAGATTCCCCGCCTCAGATTCCCCGCCTCAGATTCCCTGCCTCTGTTTCCCCGCCTCCGATTCCCCGCCTGAGATTCCCCGCCTCAGATTCCCCGCCTGAGATTCCCCGCCTCAGATTCCCCGCCTCTGATTCCCCGCCTCTGATTCCCCGCCTCTGATTCCCTGCCTCTGTTTCCCCGCCTCCGATTCCCCGCCTCTGATTCCCCGCCTCAGATTCCCTGGCTCTGATTCCCTGCCTCAGATTCCCTGCCTCAGATTCCCCGCCTCAGATTCCCTGCATTAGATTCCCTGCCTCAGATTCCCTGCCTCTGATTCCCCGCCTCTGATTCCCTGCCTCTGATTCCCCGGCTCTGATTCCTGCCTCAGATTCCCTGCCTCAGATTCCCTGCCACAGATTCTCTGCCTCTGATTCCCTGCCTTTGATTCCCCACCTCTTATTCCCCGCCTCTGAATCCCAGCCTCTGATTCCCTGCCTCTGATTCCCTGCCTCTGTTTCCCCGCCTCTGATTCCCCGCCTCAGATTCCCCGCCTCAGATTCCCCGCCTCAGATTCCCCGCCCCAGATTCCCCGCCTCAACTTCCCCGCATCAGATTCCCCGCCTCAGATTCCCCGCCTCAGATTCCCCACCTCAGATTCCCCGCCCAAGATTCCCCGCCTCAACTTCCCCGCATCAGATTCCCCGCCTCAGATTCCCCGCCTCAGATTCCCCGCCTCAGATTCCCCGCCTCAGATTTCCCGCCTCAGATTCCCCGCCTCCGATTCCCCGCCTCAGATTCCCCGCCTCAGATTCCCCGCCTCAGATTCCCCGCCTCAGATTCCCCGCCTCAGATTCCACGCCTCAGATTCCCCGCCTCAGATTCCCTGCCTCTGATTCCCTGCCTCAGATTCCCTGCCTTAGATTCTCTGCCTCTGATTCCCTGCCTTTGATACCCCACCTCTTATTCCCCGCCTCTGATTCCCAGCCTCTGATTCCCCGCCTCTGATTCCCTGCCTGTGTTTCCCCGCCTCTGATTCCCCGCCTCTGATTCCCCGCCTCAGATTCCCCGCCTCAGATTCCCTGCATCAGATTCCCCGCCTGAGATTCCCCACCTCAGATTCCCCGCCTCAGATTCCCCGCCTCAAATTCCCCGCATCAGATTCCCCGCCTCAGATTCCCCGCCTCAGATTCCCCGCCTCAGATTCCCTGCCTCTGATTGCCTGCCTCTGATTCCCTGCCTCTGTTTCCCCGCCTCTGATTCCCCGCCTCTGATTCCCCGCCTCAGATTCCCCGCCTCAGATTCCCTGCCTCAGATTCCCCGCCTGAGATTCCCCGCCTCAGATTCCCCGCCTGAGATTCCCCGCCTCAGATTCCCCGCCTCAGATTCCCCGCCTCAGATTCCCCGCCTCAGATTCCCTGCCTCTGATTGCCTGCCTCTGATTCCCTGCCTCTGATTCCCTGCCTCTGATTCCCTGCCTCTGATTCCCCGCCTCAGATTCCCTGCCTCAGATTCCCTGCCTCAGATTCCCTGCCTCTGATTCCCTGCCTCAGATTTCCTGCCTCAGATTCCCTGCCTCAGATTCCCTTCCTCTGATTGCCTGCCTCTGTTTCCCTGCCTCTGATTCCCTGCCTCTGATTCCCTGCCACTGATTCCCTGCCTCTGATTCCCTGCCTCTGATTCCCTGCCACTGATACCCTGCCTCTCTTTGCCTGCCTCTATTTCCGTGCCTCTTTCACTGCATCTAGTTTCCCACATCTCATTTGCCCCCTCTGATAACCCGCCTCTGATTCCATGCCTCTGATTCACTGCCTCAGATTCCCTGCATCAGATTCCCCGACTCAGATTTACCGCCTCAGATTCCCAGCCTCAGATTCCCTGCCTCAGATTCCCTGCCTCAGATTCCCTGCCTCAGATTCCATTCATCTGATGCCCTTCATCAATTCCCTGCCTCTGATTCCCTGCCTCTGATTCCCCACCTCTGATTCCCCGCCTCAGATTCCCTGGCTCTGATTCTCTGGCTCAGATTCCCTGCCTTAGATTCCCTGCCTCTGATTCCCCGCATCTGATTCCAGGCCTCTTATTCCCCACCTCTGATTCCCCGCCTCTGATTGCCTGCCACTGATTGCCCGCCTCTGATTCCCCGCCACTGATTCCCCGCCTCTGATTCCCCACCTCTGTCTGTATGCCTCTCTTTCGCCTCCGCTTTTTCCCCTCCACTCTTTCCGCGCCTCTCTTTCCCTCCCTCAATTTCAACAACTCTGTTTGATCTGTTCTGTGTACCTCATTTTCAACACACAAGTTCCAACCACTATGTTTCACCCATCTATTTCCCCGCCTCTATTTATCCGCCTATGTTTACCCGCCTCTGTTTACCCACCTGTTTCACCACCTCTGTTTCCCCGCCTCTGATTCCCCACCTCTGTCTCTATGCCTCTCTTTCGCCTCCACTCTTTCCCCTCCACTCTTTCCGTGCCTGTCTTTCCCTCCCTCAATTTCAACAACACTCTTTGATCTGTTTTGTGTACCTCATTTTAAACACACAAGTTCCAACCACTATGTTTTGCCCGCCTCTTTCCCCACTTCTATTTATCCACCTATGTTTACCTGCCACTGTTTACCCGCCTGTTTCCCCGCCTCTGATTCCCCACCTTTCATTCCCCGCCTCTCTTTCCCTGCCTCTATTTCAGCGCCTCTTTCTCTGCCTCTCTATCCCCACATCTCTTTTCCTCCCGCTGATTCCCCTCCTCTGATTTCCTGACTCAGATTCCCTGCCTCTGATTCCCCGCCTCTGATTCCCCGCCTCTTATTCCACACCTCTGATTCCCCGCCTCTGATTCCCCGCCTCTGATTCCCTGCCTCTGTTTCCCCGCCTCCGATTCCCCGCCTCTGATTCCCCGCCTCAGATTCCCCGGCTCTGATTCCCTGCCTCAGATTCCCTGCCTCAGATTCCCCGCCTCAGATTCCCTGCCTCAGATTCCCCGCCTCAGATTCCCTGCCTCTGATTCCTCGACTCTGATTCCCCGCCTCTTATTCCCCGCCTCTGAATCCCCGCCCCTGATTCCCCGCCTCTGATTCCCTGCCTCTGATTCCCCACCTCTGATTCCCTGCCTCAGATTCCCTGCCTCAGATTCCCTGCCTCAGATTCCCTGCCTCTGATTCCCCGACTCTGATTCCCCGCCTCTTATTTCCCACCTCTGATTCCCCGTCTCTGATTCCCCGCCTCTGATTCCCTGCCTCTGTTTCCCCACCTCTGATTCCCCGCCTCCGATTCCCCGCCTCAGATTCCCCGCCTCAGATTCCCCGCCTCAGATTCCCTGCCTAAGATTCCCCGCCTCAGATTCCCTGCCTAAGATTCCCCGCCTCAGATTTCCCGCCTCAGATTCCCCTCCTCAGATTCCCCGCCTCAGATTCCCCGCCTCAGATTCCCCGCCTCAGATTCCCCGCCTCAGATTCCCCGCCTCTGATTCCCCGCGTCTGATTCCCTCCCTCAGATTCCCCGGCTCTGATTCCCTCCCTCAGAATCCCTGCCTCAGATTCCCTGCCTCTGATTCCCCACCTCTCATTCCCTGCCTCTGATTCCCCGCCTCTGATTCCTGCCTCAGATTCCCTGCCTCAGATTCCCTGCCTCAGATTCTCTGCCTCTGATTCCCTGCCTTTGATTCCCCACCTCTTATTCCCCGCCTCTGATTCCCAGCCTCTGATTCCCCGCCTCTGATTCCCTGCCTCTGTTTCCCCGCCTCTGATTCCCTGCCTCTGATTCCCCGCCTCAGATTCCCCGCCTCAGATTCCCTGCATCAGATTCCCCGCCTGAGATTCCCCACCTCAGATTCCCCGCCTCAGATTCCCCGCCTCAAATTCCCCGCCTCAGATTCCCCGCCTCAGATTCCCCGCATCAGATTCCCGGCCTCAGATTCCCCGCCTCAGATTTCCCGCCTCAGATTCCCCGCCTCCGATTCCCCGCCTCAGATTCCCCGCCTCAGATTCCCCGCCTCAGATTCCCCGCCTCAGATTCCCCGCCTCAGATTCCCCGCCTCAGATTCCCCGCCTCAGATTCCCTGCCTCTGATTGCCTGCCTCTGATTCCCTGCCTCTGTTTCCCCGCCTCTGATTCCCCGCCTCTGATTTTCCGCCTCAGATTCCCCGCCTCAGATTCCCTGCCTTAGATTCCCCGCCTGAGATTCCCCACCTCAGATTCCCCGCCTGAGATTCCCCGCCTCAGATTCCCCGCCTCAGATTCCCCGCCTCAGATTCCCCGCCTCAGATTCCCTGCCTCTGATTGCCTGCCTCTGATTCCCTGCCTCTGATTCCCTGCCTCTGATTCCCTGCCTCTGATTCCCTGCCTCTGATTCCGCGCCTCTGATTCCACGCCTCTCTTTCCGTATCTCTGATTCCCCGCCTCTAATTCCCTGCCTCTGATACCCTGCCTCTCTTTGCCTGCCTCTATTTCGGTGCCTCTTTCTCTGCATCTAGTTTCCCACATCTCATTTGCCCCCTCTGATAACCCGCCTCTGATTCCATGCCTCTGATTCCCCGCCTCTGATTCCCCGCCTCTGATTCCCTGCCTCTGATTCCCCGCCTCTGATTCCCTGCCTCAGATTCCCTGCCTCAGATTCCCCGCCTCAGATTCCCTGCCTCAGATTCCCCGCATCAGATTCCCTGCCTCTGATTCTCCGACTCTGATTCCCCGCCTCATATTCCCCGCCTCTGATTCCCCGCCTCTGATTCACTTCCTCTGATACCCTGCCTCTCTTTGCCTGCCTCTATTTCGGTGCCTCTTTCTCTGCATCTAGTTTCCCACATCTAATTTTCCCCCTCTGATAACCCGCCTCTGATTCCATGCCTCTGATTCCCCGCCTCTGATACCCCGCCTCTGATTCCCTGCCTCTGATTCCCCGCCTCTGATTCCCTGACTCAGATTCCCTGCCTCAGATACCCCGCCTCAGATTCCCTGCCTCAGATTCCCCGCCTCAGATTCCCTGCCTCTGATTCCCCGACTCTGATTCCCCGCCTCTTATTCCCCGCCTCTGATTCCCCGCCTCTGATTCCCTGCCTCTGATTCCCCACCTCTGATTTCCTGCCTCAGATTCCCTGCCTCAGATTCCCTGCCTCAGATTCCCTGCCTCTGATTCCCCGACTCTGATTCCCCGCCTCTTATTCCCCACCTCTGATTCCCCGCCTCTGATTCCCCGCCTCTGATTCCCTGCATCTGTTTCCCCACCTCTGATTCCCCGCCTCTGATTCCCGCCTCAGATTCCCCGGCTCTGATTCCCTGCCTCAGATTCCCTGCCTAAGATTCCCCGCCTCTGATTCCCCGCCTCTGATTCCCCGCGTCTGATTCCCTCCCTCAGATTCCCCGGCTCTGATTCCCTGCATTAGATTCCCTGCCTCAGATTCCCTGCCTCTGATTCCCCACCTCTGATTCCCTGCCTCTGATTCCCCGCCTCTGATTCCTGCCTCAGATTCCCTGCCTCAGATTCCCTGCCTTAGATTCTCTGCCTCTGATTCCCTGCCTTTGATTCCCCACCTCTTATTCCCCGCCTCTGATTCCCAGCCTCTGAATCCCCGCCTCTGATTCCCTGCCTCTGTTTCCCCGCCTCTGATTCCCCGCCTCTGATTCCCCGCCTCAGATTCCCCGCCTCAGATTCCCTGCATCAGATTCCCCGCCTGAGATTCCCCACCTCAGATTCCCCGCCACAGATTCCCCGCCTCAAATTCCCCGCATCAGATTCCCCGCCTCAGATTCCCCGCATCAGATTCCCCGCCTCAGATTCCCCGCCTCAGATTTCCCGCCTCAGATTCCCCGCCTCCGATTCCCCGCCTCAGATTCCCCGCCTCAGATTCCCCGCCTCAGATTCCCCGCCTCAGATTCCCCGCCTCAGATTCCCCGCCTCAGATTCCCCGCCTCAGATTCCCTGCCTCTGATTGCCTGCCTCTGATTCCCTGCCTCTGTTTCCCCGCCTCTGATTCCCCGCCTCTGATTCCCCGCCTCAGATTCCCCGCCTCAGATTCCCTGCCTCAGATTCCCCGCCTGAGATTCCCCGCCTGAGATTCCCCGCCTCAGATTCCCCGCCTCAGATTCCCCGCCTCAGATTCCCCGCCTCAGATTCCCTGCCTCTGATTGCCTGCCTCTGATTCCCTGCCTCTGATTCCCTGCCTCTGATTCCCCGCCTCTGATTCCCCGCCTCAGATTCCCTGCCTCAGATTCCCTGCCTCAGATTCCCTGCCTCTGATTCCCTGCCTCAGATTCCCTGCCTCAGATTCCCTGCCTCAGATTCCCTTCCTCTGATTGCCTGCCTCTGTTTCCCTGCCTCTGATTCCCTGCCTCTGATTCCCTGCCTCTGATTCCCTGCCTCTGATTCCCTGCCTCTGATTCCCTGCCTCTGATTCCGCGCCTCTGATTCCACGCCTCTCTTTCCTTGTCTCTGATTCCCCGCCTCTGAGTCCCTGCCACTGATACCCTGCCTCTCTTTGCCTGCCTCTATTTCCGTGCCTCTTTCACTGCATCTAGTTTCCCACATCTCATTTGCCCCCTCTGATAACCCGCCTCTGATTCCATGCCTCTGATTCACTGCCTCAGATTCCCTGCATCAGATTCCCCGACTCAGATTTACCGCCTCAGATTCCCCGCCTCAGATTCCCTGCCTCAGATTCCCTGCCTCAGATTCCCTGCCTCAGATTCCCTGCCTCAGATTCCCTTCATCTGATGCCCTTCATCAATTCCCTGTCTCTGATTCCCTGCCTCTGATTCCCCACCTCTGATTCCCCGCCTCAGATTCCCTGGCTCTGATTCTCTGGCTCAGATTCCCTGCCTTAGATTCCCTGCCTCTGATTCCCCGCATCTGATTCCAGGCCTCTTATTCCCCACCTCTGATTCCCCGCCTCTGATTGCCTGCCACTGATTGCCCGCCTCTGATTCCCCGCCTCTGATTCCCCGCCTCTGATTCCCCACCTCTGTCTGTATGCCTCTCTTTCGCCTCCGCTTTTTCCCCTCCACTCTTTCCGCGCCTCTCTTTCCCTCCCTCAATTTCAACAACTCTGTTTGATCTGTTCTGTGTACCTCATTTTCAACACACAAGTTCCAACCACTATGTTTCACCCATCTATTTCCCCGCCTCTATTTATCCGCCTATGTTTACCCGCCTCTGTTTACCCACCTGTTTCACCGCCTCTGATTCCCCGCCTCTGATTCCCCACCTCTGTCTCTACGCCTCTCTTTCGCCTCCACTCTTTCCCCTCCACTCTTTCAGTGCCTGTCTTTCCCTCCCTCAATTTCAACAACACCTTTTGATCTGTTTTGTGTACCTCATTTTAAACACACAAGTTCCAACCACTATGTTTTGCCCGCCTCTTTCCCCGCCTCTATTTATCCACCTATGTTTACCTGCCACTGTTTACCCGCCTGTTTCCCCGCCTCTGATTCCCCACCTTTCATTCCCCGCCTCTCTTTCCCTGCCTCTATTTCCGTGCATCTTTCTCTGCCTCTCTTTCCCCACATCTCTTTACCTCCCGCTGATTCCCCGCCTCTGATACCCCGCCTCTGATTCCCCGCCTCTTATTCCCCGCCTCTGATTCCACGCCTCTGATTCCCTGCATTTGATTCCCTTCCTCTGTTTCCCCGCCTCTGATTCCCCGCCTCTGATTCCCCGCCTCAGATTCCCCAGCTCTGATTCCCTGCCTCAGATTCCCTGCCTCAGATTCCCCGCCTCAGATTCCCTGCCTCAGATTCCCCGCCTCAGATTCGATGCCTCTGATTCCCCGACTCTGATTCCCCGCCTCTTATTCCCCACTTCTGATTCCCCGCCTCTGATTCCCCGCCTCAGATTCCTTGCCTCTGTTTCCCCACCTCTGATTCCCCGCCTCTGATTACCCGCCTCAGATTCCCCGGCTCTGATTCCCTACCTCAGATTCCCTGCCTCAGATACCCCGCCTCAGATTCCTTGCCTCAGATTCCCCGCCTCAGATTTCCCGCCTCAGATTCCCCGCCTCAGATTCCCCGCCACAGATTCCCCGCCTCAGATGCCCCGCCTCAGATTCCCCGCCTCAGATTCCCCGCCTCAGATTCCCCGCCTCTGATTCCCTGCCTCAGATTCCCCGCCTCTGATTCCCTGCCTCTGATTCCATGCCTCTGATTCCCCGCCTCTGATTCCCCGCCTCTGATTCGCTGCCTCTGATTCCCCGCCTCTGATTCCCTGCCTCAGATTCCCTGCCTCAGATTCCCTGCCTCAGATACCCTGCCTCTAATTCCCCGCCTCTTATTCCCCGTCTCTGATTCCCCGCCTCTGATTCCCCGCGTCTGATTCCCTCCCTCAGATTCCCCGGCTCTGATTCCCTGCATTAGATTCCCTGCCTCAGATTCCCTGCCTCTGATTCCCCGCCTCTGATTCCCTGCCTCTGATTCCCCACCTCTGATTCCTGCCTCAGATTCCCTGCCTCAGATTCCCTGCCTCAGATTCCCTGCCTCTGATTCACTGCCTTTGATTCCCCGCCTCTTATTCCCCGCCTCAGATTCCCCGCCTCAGATTCCCCGCCTCAGATTCCCCGCCTCAGATTCCCCGCCTCTGATTCCCCGCCTCTGATTCCCTGCCTCTGATTCCCTGCCTCTGATTCCCTGCCTCTGATTCCCTGCCTCTGATTCCCTGCCTCTGATTCCGCGCCTCTGATTCCACGCCTCTCTTTCCGTATCTCTGATTCCCCGCCTCTAATTCCCTGCCTCTGATACCCTGCCTCTATTTGCCTGCCTCTATTTCCGTGCCTCTTTCTCTGCATCTAGTTTCCCACATGTCATTTGCCCCCTCTGATAACCTGCCTCTGATTCCATGCCTCTGATTCCCCGCCTCTGATTCCCCGCCTCTGATTCCCCGCCTCTGATTCCTGCCTCAGATTCCCTGCCTCAGATTCCCTGCCTCAGATTCTCTGCCTCTGATTCCCTGCCTTTGATTCCCCACCTCTTATTCCCCGCCTCTGAATCCCAGCCTCTGATTCCCCGCCTCTGATTCCCTGCCTCTGTTTCCCCGCCTCTGATTCCCCGCCTCTGATTCCCCGCCTCAGATTCCCCGCCTCAGATTCCCTGCATCAGATTCCCCGCCTGAGATTCCCCACCTCAGATTCCCCGCCCCAGATTCCCCGCCTCAACTTCCCCGCATCAGATTCCCCGCCTCAGATTCCCCGCCTCAGATTCCCCGCCTCAGATTCCCCGCCTCAGATTTCCCGCCTCAGATTCCCCGCCTCCGATTCCCCGCCTCAGATTCCCCGCCTCAGATTCCCCGCCTCAGATTCCCCGCCTCAGATTCCCCACCTCAGATTCCCCGCCTCAGATTCCCCGCCTCAGATTCCCTGCCTCTGATTCCCTGCCTCAGATTCCCTGCCTTAGATTCTCTGCCTCTGATTCCCTGCCTTTGATTCCCCACCTCTTATTCCCCGCCTCTGATTCCCAGCCTCTGATTCCCCGCCTCTGATTCCCTGCCTCTGTTTCCCCGCCTCTGATTCCCCGCCTCTGATTCCCCGCCTCAGATTCCCCGCCTCAGATTCCCTGCATCAGATTCCCCGCCTGAGATTGCCCACCTCAGATTCCCCGCCTCAGATTCCCCGCCTCAAATTCCCCGCATCAGATTCCCCGCCTCAGATTCCCCGCATCAGATTCCCCGCCTCAGATTCCCCGCCTCAGATTTCCCGCCTCAGATTCCCCGCCTCCGATTCCCCGCCTCAGATTCCCCGCCTCAGATTCTGCGCCTCTGATTCCACGCCTCTCTTTCCGTATCTCTGATTCCCCGCCTCTGATTCCCTGCCTCTGATACCCTGCCTCTCTTTGCCTGCCTCTATTTCGGTGCCTCTTTCTCTGCATCTAGTTTCCCACATCTCATTTGCCCCCTCTGATAACCCGCCTCTGATTCCATGCCTCTGATTCCCCGCCTCTGAATCTCCGCCTCTGATTCCCCGCCTCTGATTCCCCGCCTCTGATTCCCTGCCTCAGATTCCCTGCCTCAGATTCCCTGCCTCAGATTCCCTGCATCTGATTCCCCGCCCTGATTCCCCGCCTCTTATTCCCCGCCTCTGATTCCCCACCTCTGATTCCCTGCCTCTGATTCCCTGCCTCTGTTTCCCCGCCTCTGATTCCCCGCCTCTGATTCCCCGCCTCAGATTCCCCGGCTCTGATTCCCTGCCTGAGATTCCCTGCCTCAGATTCCCTGCCTATGATTCCATGCCTCTGAGTCCCCGTGTCAGATTCCCCGGCTCTGATTCCTTGCCTGAGATTCCCTGCCTCAGATTCCCCGCCTCAGATTCCCTGCCTCAGATTCCCCACCTCAGATTCCCTGCCTCAGGTTCCCTGCCTCTCTTTGCCTGCCTCTATTTCCGTGCCTCTTTCTCTGCATCTAGTTTCCCACATCTCATTTGCCCCCTCTGATAACCCGCCTCTGATTCCATGCCTCTGATTCCCCGCCTCTGATTCCCCACCTCTGATTCCCCGCCTCTGATTCCCTGCCTCAGATTCCCTGCCTCAGATTCCTTGCCTCAGATTCCCTGCCTCTGTTTCCCCGCCTCTGATTCCCCACGTCTGATTCCCCGCCTCAGATTCACCGGCTCTGATTCCCTGCCTGAGATTCCATGCCTCAGATTCCCCGCCTCAGATTCCCTGCCTCAGATTCCCCGCCTCAGATTCCCCGCCTCAGATTCCCCGCCTCAGATTCCCCGCCTCAGATTCCCCGCCTCAGATTCTCCGCCTCAGATTCCCCGCCTCAGATTCCCCGCCTCAGATTCCCTGCCTCAGTTTCCCTGCCTCAGATTCCCTGCCTCAGATTCCCTTCATCTGATTCCCTTCATCTGATTCCCTGCCTCTGATTCCCTGCCTCTGATTCCCCACCTCTGATTCCCCGCCTCAGATTCCCTGGCTCTGATTCTCTGGCTCAGATTCCCTGGCTCTGATTCCCTGCCTCTGATTCCCTGCATCTGATTCCAGGCCTCTTATTCCCCACCTCTGATTCCCCGCCTCTGATTGCCTGCCACTGATTGCCCACCTCTGATTCCCCACCTCTGATTCCCCGCCTCTGATTCCCCACCTCTGTCTGTATGCCTCTCTTTCGCCTCCGCTTTTTCCCCTCCACTCTTTCCGCGCCTCTCTTTCCCTCCCTCAATTTCAACAACTCTGTTTGATCTGTTCTGTGTACCTCATTTTCAACACACAAATTCCAACCACTATGTTTCACCCATCTCTTTCCACGCCTCTATTTATCCGCCTATGTTTACCCGCCTCTGTTTACCCACCTGTTTCACCGCCTCAGATTCCCCGCCTCAGATTCCCCGCCTCAGATTCCCCGCCTCAGATTCCCCGCCTCAGATTCCCCCCCTCAGATTCCCCGCCTCAGATTCCCCGCCTCAGATTCCCCGCCTCAGATTCTCCGCCTCTGATTCCCCGCCTCTGAATCCCCGCCTCTTATTCCCCGCCTCTGATTCCCCGCCTCTGATTCCCCGCATCTGATTCCCTGCCTCAGATTCCCCGGGCCTGATTCCCTGCATTAGATTCCCTGCCTCAGATTCCCTGCCTCTGATTCCCCGCCTCTGATTCCCTGCCTCTGATTTCCCGCCTCTGATTCCTGCCTCAGATTCCCTGCCTCAGATTCCCTGCCTCAGATTCCCTGCCTCTGATTCCCTGCCTCTGATTCCCTGCCTCTGATTCCCTGCCTCTGATTCCATGCCTCTGATTCCCTGCCTCTGATTCCGCGCCTCTGATTCCACGCCTCTCTTTCCGTATCTCTGATTCCCCGCCTCTGATTCCCTGCCTCTGATACCCTGCCTCTCTTTGCCTGCCTCTATTTCGGTGCCTCTTTCTCTGCATCTAGTTTCCCACATCTCATTTGCCCCCTCTGATAACCCGCCTCTGATTCCATGCCTCTGACTCCCCGCCTCTGATTCCCCGCCTCTGATTCCCCGCCTCTGATTCCCCGCCTCTGATTCCCTGCCTCAGATTCCCTGCCTCAGATTCCCTGCCTCAGATTCCCTGCATCTAATTCCCCGCCTCTGATTCCCCGCCTCTTATTCCCCGCCTCTGATTCCCCGCCTCTGATTCCCTGCCTCTGATTCCCTGCCTCTGCTTCCCCGCCTCTGATTCCCCTCCTCTGATTCCCCGCCTCAGATTCCCCGGCTCTGATTCCCTGCCTGAGATTCCCTGCCTCAGATTCCCTGCCTATGATTCCCTGCCTCTGAGTCCCCGCGTCAGATTCCCCGGCTCTGATTCCCTGCCTGAGATTCCCTGCCTCAGATTCCCCGCCTCAGATTCCCTGCCTCAGATTCCCCGCCTCATATTCCCTGCCTCAGATACCCTGCCTCCCTTTGACTGCCTCTATTTCCGTGCCTCTTTCTCTGCATCTAGTTTCCCACATCTCTTTTCCTCCCGCCTGTTTCCCCGCCTCTGATTGCCCACCTTTCATTCCCCGCCTCTCTTTCCATGCCTTTATTTCCGCACCTCTTTCTCTGCCTCTCTTTCCCCACATCTCTTTTCCTCCCGCTGATTCCCCGCCTCTGATTCCCCGCCTCTGATTCCCTTCCTCTGATTCCCCGCCTCTGATTCCCTGCCTCAGATTCCCTGCCTCAGATTCCCTGCCTCTGATTCCCCGACTCTGATTCCCCGCCTCTTATTCCCCGCCTCTGATTCCCCGCCTCTGATTCCCCGCCTCTGATTCCCTGCCTCTGTTTCCCCACCTCTGATTCCCCGCCTCTGATTCCCCGCCTCAGAATCCCCGGCTCTGATTCCCCGCCTCAGATTCCCTGCCTCAGATTCACCGCCTCAGATTCCCCGCCTCAGATTCCCCGCCTCAGATTCCCCGCCTCAGATTCCCCACCTCAGATTTCCTGCCTCAGATTCCCCGCCTCAGTTTCCCCGCCTCAGATTCCCCGCCTCAGATTCCCCGCCTCAGATTCCCCGCCTCAGATTCCCCGCCTCAGATTCCCCGCCTCTGATTCCCCGCCTCTGATTCCCTGCCTCTGATTCCCTGCCTCTGATTCCCTGCCTCTGATTCCCTGCCTCTGATTCCCTGCCTCTGATTCCCTGCCTCTGATTCCGCGCCTCTGATTCCACGCCTCTCTTTCCGTATCTTTGATTCCCCACCTCTAATTCCCTGCCTCTGATACCCTGCCTCTCTTTGCCTTCCTCAATTTCGGTGCCTCTTTGTCTGCATCTAGTTTCCCACATCTCATTTTCCCCCTCTGATAACCCGCCTCTGATTCCATGCCTCTGATTCCCTGCCTCTGATTCCCCGCCTCTGATTCCCTGCCTCAGATTCCCTGCCTCAGATTCCCTGCCTCAGATTCCCTGACTCTGGTTCCCCGCCTCTGAATCCCCGCCTCTTATTCCCCGCCTCTGATTCCCCGCCTCTGATTCCCCGCATCTGATTCCCTGCCTCAGATTCCCCGGGTCTGATTCCCTGCATTAGATTCCCTGCCTCAGATTCCCTGCCTCTGATTCCCCACCTCTGATTCCCTGCCTCTGATTCCCCGCCTCTGATTCCTGCCTCAGATTCCCTGCCTCAGATTCCCTGCCTCAGATTCCCTGCCTCTGATTCCCTGCCTTTGATTCCACGACTCTTATTCCCCGCCTCTGATTCCCAGCCTCTGATTCCCCGCCTCTGATTCCCTGCCTCTGATTCCCCGCCTCTGATTCCTGCCTCAGATTCCCTGCCTCAGATTCCCTGCCTCAGATTCCCTGCCTCTGATTCCCTGCCTTTGATTCCACGCCTCTTATTCCCCGCCTCTGATTCCCAGCCTCTGATTCCCCGGCTCTGATTCCCTGCCTGAGATTCCCTGCCTCAGAATCCCCACCTCAGATTCACTGCCTCAGATTCCCCACCTCAGATTCCCCGCCTCAGATTCCCCGCCTCTGATTCCCAGCCTCTGATTCCCCGGCTCTGATTCCCCGCCTCAGATTCCCCGCCTCAGATTCCCTGCCTCAGATTCCCCGCCTGAGATTCCCCGCCTGAGATTCCCCGCCTGAGATTCCCCGCCTCAGATTCCCCGCCTCAGATTCCCCGCCTCAGATTCCCTGCCTCTGATTGCCTGCCTCAGATTCCCTGCCTCAGATTCCCTGCCTCTGATTCCCTGCCTCAGATTCCCTGCCTCAGATTCCCTGCCTCAGATTCCCTTCCTCTGATTGCCTGCCTCTGTTTCCCTGCCTCTGATTCCCTGCCTCTGATTCCCTGCCTCTGATTCCCTGCCTCTGATTCCCTGCCTCTGATTCCCTGCCTCTGATTCCGCGCCTCTGATTCCACGCCTCTCTTTCCTTGTCTCTGATTCCCCGCCTCTGAGTCCCTGCCACTGATACCCTGCCTCTCTTTGCCTGCCTCTATTTCCGTGCCTCTTTCACTGCATCTAGTTTCCCACATCTCATTTGCCCCCTCTGATAACCCGCCTCTGATTCCATGCCTCTGATTCACTGCCTCAGATTCCCTGCATCAGATTCCCCGACTCAGATTTACCGCCTCAGATTCCCCGCCTCAGATTCCCTGCCTCAGATTCCCTGCCTCAGATTCCCTGCCTCAGATTCCCTGCCTCAGGTTCCCTTCATCTGATGCCCTTCATCAATTCCCTGTCTCTGATTCCCTGCCTCTGATTCCCCACCTCTGATTCCCCGCCTCAGATTCCCTGGCTCTGATTCTCTGGCTCAGATTCCCTGCCTTAGATTCCCTGCCTCTGATTCCCCGCATCTGATTCCAGGCCTCTTATTCCCCACCTCTGATTCCCCGCCTCTGATTGCCTGCCACTGATTGCCCGCCTCTGATTCCCCGCCTCTGATTCCCCGCCTCTGATTCCCCACCTCTGTCTGTATGCCTCTCTTTCGCCTCCGCTTTTTCCCCTCCACTCTTTCCACGCCTCTCTTTCCCTCCCTCAATTTCAACAACTCTGTTTGATCTGTTCTGTGTACCTCATTTTCAACACACAAGTTCCAACCACTATGTTTCACCCATCTATTTCCCCGCCTCTATTTATCCGCCTATGTTTACCCGCCTCTGTTTACCCACCTGTTTCACCGCCTCTGATTCCCCGCCTCTGATTCCCCACCTCTGTCTCTACGCCTCTCTTTCGCCTCCACTCTTTCCCCTCCACTCTTTCAGTGCCTGTCTTTCCCTCCCTCAATTTCAACAACACCTTTTGATCTGTTTTGTGTACCTCATTTTAAACACACAAGTTCCAACCACTATGTTTTGCCCGCCTCTTTCCCGCCTCTATTTATCCACCTATGTTTACCTGCCACTGTTTACCCGCCTGTTTCCCCGCCTCTGATTCCCCACCTTTCATTCCCCGCCTCTCTTTCCCTGCCTCTATTTCCGTGCATCTTTCTCTGCCTCTCTTTCCCCACATCTCTTTACCTCCCGCTGATTCCCCGCCTCTGATACCCCGCCTCTGATTCCCCGCCTCTGATTCCCTGCCTCAGATTCCCTGCCTCAGATTCCCTGCCTCAGATTCCCTGCCTCTGATTCCCTGCCTCTGATTCCCCGCCTCTTATTCCCCGCCTCTGATTCCACGCCTCTGATTCCCTGCATTTGATTCCCTTCCTCTGTTTCCCCGCCTCTGATTCCCCGCCTCTGATTCCCCGCCTCAGATTCCCCAGCTCTGATTCCCTGCCTCAGATTCCCTGCCTCAGATTCCCCGCCTCAGATTCCCTGCCTCAGATTCCCCGCCTCAGATTCGATGCCTCTGATTCCCCGACTCTGATTCCCCGCCTCTTATTCCCCACTTCTGATTCCCCGCCTCTGATTCCCCGCCTCAGATTCCTTGCCTCTGTTTCCCCACCTCTGATTCCCCGCCTCTGATTACCCGCCTCAGATTCCCCGGCTCTGATTCCCTACCTCAGATTCCCTGCCTCAGATACCCCGCCTCAGATTCCTTGCCTCAGATTCCCCGCCTCAGATTTCCCGCCTCAGATTCCCCGCCTCAGATTCCCCGCCGCAGATTCCCCGCCTCAGATGCCCCGCCTCAGATTCCCCGCCTCAGATTCCCCGCCTCAGATTCCCCGCCTCAGATTCCCCGCCTCAGATTCCCCGCCTCAGATTCCCCGCCTCAGATTCCCCGCCTCAGATTCCCCGCCTCTGATTCCCCGCCTCTGATTCCCTGCCTCTGATTCCCTGCCTCTGATTCCCTGCCTCTGATTCCCTGCCTCTGATTCCCTGCCTCTGATTCCGCGCCTCTGATTCCACGCCTCTCTTTCCGTATCTCTGATTCCCCGCCTCTAATTCCCTGCCTCTGATACCCTGCCTCTATTTGCCTGCCTCTATTTCCGTGCCTCTTTCTCTGCATCTAGTTTCCCACATGTCATTTGCCCCCTCTGATAACCTGCCTCTGATTCCATGCCTCTGATTCCCCGCCTCTGATTCCCCGCCTCTGATTCGCTGCCTCTGATTCCCCGCCTCTGATTCCCTGCCTCAGATTCCCTGCCTCAGATTCCCTGCCTCAGATACCCTGCCTCTAATTCCCCGCCTCTTATACCCCGTCTCTGATTCCCCGCCTCTGATTCCCCGCGTCTGATTCCCTCCCTCAGATTCCCCGGCTCTGATTCCCTGCATTAGATTCCCTGCCTCAGATTCCCTGCCTCTGATTCCCCGCCTCTGATTCCCTGCCTCTGATTCCCCACCTCTGATTCCTGCCTCAGATTCCCTGCCTCAGATTCCCTGCCTCAGATTCCCTGCCTCTGATTCACTGCCTTTGATTCCCCGCCTCTTATTCCCCGCCTCAGATTCCCCGCCTCAGATTCCCCGCCTCAGATTCCCCGCCTCAGATTCCCCGCCTCTGAATCCCCGCCTCTGATTCCCTGCCTCTGATTCCCTGCCTCTGATTCCCTGCCTCTGATTCCCTGCCTCTGATTCCCTGCCTCTGATTCCGCGCCTCTGATTCCACGCCTCTCTTTCCGTATCTCTGATTCCCCGCCTCTAATTCCCTGCCTCTGATACCCTGCCTCTATTTGCCTGCCTCTATTTCCGTGCCTCTTTCTCTGCATCTAGTTTCCCACATGTCATTTGCCCCCTCTGATAACCTGCCTCTGATTCCATGCCTCTGATTCCCCGCCTCTGATTCCCCGCCTCTGATTCCCCGCCTCTGATTCCTGCCTCAGATTCCCTGCCTCAGATTCCCTGCCTCAGATTCTCTGCCTCTGATTCCCTGCCTTTGATTCCCCACCTCTTATTCCCCGCCTCTGAATCCCAGCCTCTGATTCCCCGCCTCTGATTCCCTGCCTCTGTTTCCCCGCCTCTGATTCCCCGCCTCTGATTCCCCGCCTCAGATTCCCCGCCTCAGATTCCCTGCATCAGATTCCCCGCCTGAGATTCCCCACCTCAGATTCCCCGCCCCAGATTCCCCGCCTCAACTTCCCCGCATCAGATTCCCCGCCTCAGATTCCCCGCCTCAGATTCCCCGCCTCAGATTCCCCGCCTCAGATTTCCCGCCTCAGATTCCCCGCCTCCGATTCCCCGCCTCAGATTCCCCGCCTCAGATTCCCCTCCTCAGATTCCCCGCCTCAGATTCCCCACCTCAGATTCCCCGCCTCAGATTCCCCGCCTCAGATTCCCTGCCTCTGATTCCCTGCCTCAGATTCCCTGCCTTAGATTCTCTGCCTCTGATTCCCTGCCTTTGATTCCCCACCTCTTATTCCCCGCCTCTGATTCCCAGCCTCTGATTCCCCGCCTCTGATTCCCTGCCTCTGTTTCCCCGCCTCTGATTCCCCGCCTCTGATTCCCCGCCTCAGATTCCCCGCCTCAGATTCCCTGCATCAGATTCCCCGCCTGAGATTGCCCACCTCAGATTCCCCGCCTCAGATTCCCCGCCTCAAATTCCCCGCATCAGATTCCCCGCCTCAGATTCCCCGCATCAGATTCCCCGCCTCAGATTCCCCGCCTCAGATTTCCCGCCTCAGATTCCCCGCCTCCGATTCCCCGCCTCAGATTCCCCGCCTCAGATTCTGCGCCTCTGATTCCACGCCTCTCTTTCCGTATCTCTGATTCCCCGCCTCTGATTCCCTGCCTCTGATACCCTGCCTCTCTTTGCCTGCCTCTATTTCGGTGCCTCTTTCTCTGCATCTAGTTTCCCACATCTCATTTGCCCCCTCTGATAACCCGCCTCTGATTCCATGCCTCTGATTCCCCGCCTCTGAATCTCCGCCTCTGATTCCCCGCCTCTGATTCCCCGCCTCTGATTCCCTGCCTCAGATTCCCTGCCTCAGATTCCCTGCCTCAGATTCCCTGCATCTGATTCCCCGCCCTGATTCCCCGCCTCTTATTCCCCGCCTCTGATTCCCCACCTCTGATTCCCTGCCTCTGATTCCCTGCCTCTGTTTCCCCGCCTCTGATTCCCCGCCTCTGATTCCCCGCCTCAGATTCCCCGGCTCTGATTCCCTGCCTGAGATTCCCTGCCTCAGATTCCCTGCCTATGATTCCATGCCTCTGAGTCCCCGTGTCAGATTCCCCGGCTCTGATTCCTTGCCTGAGATTCCCTGCCTCAGATTCCCCGCCTCAGATTCCCTGCCTCAGATTCCCCACCTCAGATTCCCTGCCTCAGGTTCCCTGCCTCTCTTTGCCTGCCTCTATTTCCGTGCCTCTTTCTCTGCATCTAGTTTCCCACATCTCATTTGCCCCCTCTGATAACCCGCCTCTGATTCCATGCCTCTGATTCCCCGCCTCTGATTCCCCACCTCTGATTCCCCGCCTCTGATTCCCTGCCTCAGATTCCCTGCCTCAGATTCCTTGCCTCAGATTCCCTGCCTCTGTTTCCCCGCCTCTGATTCCCCACGTCTGATTCCCCGCCTCAGATTCACCGGCTCTGATTCCCTGCCTGAGATTCCATGCCTCAGATTCCCCGCCTCAGATTCCCTGCCTCAGATTCCCCGCCTCAGATTCCCCGCCTCAGATTCCCCGCCTCAGATTCCCCGCCTCAGATTCCCCGCCTCAGATTCCCTGCCTCAGTTTCCCTGCCTCAGATTCCCTGCCTCAGATTCCCTTCATCTGATTCCCTTCATCTGATTCCCTGCCTCTGATTCCCTGCCTCTGATTCCCCACCTCTGATTCCCCGCCTCAGATTCCCTGGCTCTGATTCTCTGGCTCAGATTCCCTGGCTCTGATTCCCTGCCTCTGATTCCCTGCATCTGATTCCAGGCCTCTTATTCCCCACCTCTGATTCCCCGCCTCTGATTGCCTGCCACTGATTGCCCACCTCTGATTCCCCACCTCTGATTCCCCGCCTCTGATTCCCCACCTCTGTCTGTATGCCTCTCTTTCGCCTCCGCTTTTTCCCCTCCACTCTTTCCGCGCCTCTCTTTCCCTCCCTCAATTTCAACAACTCTGTTTGATCTGTTCTGTGTACCTCATTTTCAACACACAAATTCCAACCACTATGTTTCACCCATCTCTTTCCACGCCTCTATTTATCCGCCTATGTTTACCCGCCTCTGTTTACCCACCTGTTTCACCGCCTCAGATTCCCCGCCTCAGATTCCCCGCCTCAGATTCCCCGCCTCAGATTCCCCGCCTCAGATTCCCCCCCTCAGATTCCCCGCCTCAGATTCCCCGCCTCAGATTCCCCGCCTCAGATTCTCCGCCTCTGATTCCCCGCCTCTGAATCCCCGCCTCTTATTCCCCGCCTCTGATTCCCCGCCTCTGATTCCCCGCATCTGATTCCCTGCCTCAGATTCCCCGGGCCTGATTCCCTGCATTAGATTCCCTGCCTCAGATTCCCTGCCTCTGATTCCCCGCCTCTGATTCCCTGCCTCTGATTTCCCGCCTCTGATTCCTGCCTCAGATTCCCTGCCTCAGATTCCCTGCCTCAGATTCCCTGCCTCTGATTCCCTGCCTCTGATTCCCTGCCTCTGATTCCCTGCCTCTGATTCCATGCTTCTGATTCCCTGCCTCTGATTCCGCGCCTCTGATTCCACGCCTCTCTTTCCGTATCTCTGATTCCCCGCCTCTGATTCCCTGCCTCTGATACCCTGCCTCTCTTTGCCTGCCTCTATTTCGGTGCCTCTTTCTCTGCATCTAGTTTCCCACATCTCATTTGCCCCCTCTGATAACCCGCCTCTGATTCCATGCCTCTGACTCCCCGCCTCTGATTCCCCGCCTCTGATTCCCCGCCTCTGATTCCCCGCCTCTGATTCCCTGCCTCAGATTCCCTGCCTCAGATTCCCTGCCTCAGATTCCCTGCATCTGATTCCCCGCCTCTGATTCCCCGCCTCTGATTCCCCGCCTCAGATTCCCCGGCTCTGATTCCCTGCCTGAGATTCCCTGCCTCAGATTCCCTGCCTATGATTCCCTGCCTCTGAGTCCCCGCGTCAGATTCCCCGGCTCTGATTCCCTGCCTGAGATTCCCTGCCTCAGATTCCCCGCCTCAGATTCCCTGCCTCAGATTCCCCGCCTCATATTCCCTGCCTCAGATACCCTGCCTCCCTTTGACTGCCTCTATTTCCGTGCCTCTTTCTCTGCATCTAGTTTCCCACATCTCTTTTCCTCCCGCCTGTTTCCCCGCCTCTGATTGCCCACCTTTCATTCCCCGCCTCTCTTTCCCTGCCTTTATTTCCGCACCTCTTTCTCTGCCTCTCTTTCCCCACATCTCTTTTCCTCCCGCTGATTCCCCGCCTCTGATTCCCCGCCTCTGATTCCCTTCCTCTGATTCCCCGCCTCTGATTCCCTGCCTCAGATTCCCTGCCTCAGATTCCCTGCCTCTGATTCCCCGACTCTGATTCCCCGCCTCTTATTCCCCGCCTCTGATTCCCCGCCTCTGATTCCCCGCCTCTGATTCCCTGCCTCTGTTTCCCCACCTCTGATTCCCCGCCTCTGATTCCCCGCCTCAGATTCCCCGGCCCTGATTCCCCGTCTCAGATTCCCTGCCTCAGATTCACCGCCTCAGATTCCCCGCCTCAGATTCCCCGCCTCAGATTCCCCGCCTCAGATTCCCCACCTCAGATTCCCTGCCTCAGATTCCCCGCCTCAGTTTCCCCGCCTCAGATTCCCCGCCTCAGATTCCCCGCCTCAGATTCCCCGCCTCAGATTCCCCGCCTCAGATTCCCCGCCTCTGATTCCCCGCCTCTGATTCCCTGCCTCTGATTCCCTGCCTCTGATTCCCTGCCTCTGATTCCCTGCCTCTGATTCCCTGCCTCTGATTCCCTGCCTCTGATTCCGCGCCTCTGATTCCACGCCTCTCTTTCCGTATCTTTGATTCCCCACCTCTAATTCCCTGCCTCTGATACCCTGCTCTCTTTTCCTTCCTCAATTTCGGTGCCTCTTTGTCTGCATCTAGTTTCCCACATCTCATTTTCCCCCTCTGATAACCCGCCTCTGATTCCATGCCTCTGATTCCCTGCCTCTGATTCCCCGCCTCTGATTCCCTGCCTCAGATTCCCTGCCTCAGATTCCCTGCCTCAGATTCCCTGACTCTGATTCCCCGCCTCTGAATCCCCGCCTCTTATTCCCCGCCTCTGATTCCCCGCCTCTGATTCCCCGCATCTGATTCCCTGCCTCAGATTCCCCGGGTCTGATTCCCTGCCTCAGAATCCCCACCTCAGATTCCCTGCCTCAGATTCCCCACCTCAGATTCCCCGCCTCAGATTCCCCGCCTCAGATGCCCCACCTCAGATTCCCCGCCTCAGATTCCCTTCCTCTGATTGCCTGCCTCTGATTCCCTGCCTCTGATTCCCTGCCTCTAAATCCCTGCCTCTGATTCACTGCCTCTGATTCTGCGCCTCTGATTCCCCGCCTCTCTTTCCGTGTCTCTGATTCCCCGCCTCAGATTCCCTGCCTCACATACCCTGCCTCTCTTTGCCTGCCTCTATTTCCGTGCCTCTTTCTCTGCATCTAGTTTCCCACATCTCATTTGCCCCCTCTGATAACCCACCTCTGATTCCCCGCCTCTGATTCCCCGCCTCTGATTCCCTGCCTCAGAATCCCTGCCTCAGATTCCTTGCCTCACATTCCCTGCCTCTGATTCCCCGCCTCTGATTCCCCGCCTCTTATTCCCCGCCTCTGATACCCCGCCTCTGATTCCCCGCCTCTGATTCCCTGCCTCTGTATCCCCGCCTCTGATTCCCCGCGTCTGATTCCCCGCCTCAGATTCCCCGGCTCTGATTCCCAGCCTGAGATTCCATGCCTCAGATTCCCTGCCTCAGATTCCCTGCCTCAGATTCACCGCCTCAGATTCCCCGCCTCAGATTCCCCGCCTCAGATTCCCCAGCTCAGATTCCCCGCCTCACATTCCCCACCTCAGATTCCCCGCCTCAGATTCCCTGCCTCAGATTCCCTGTCTCAGATTCCCTGCCTCAGATTCCCTTCATCTGATTCCCTTCATCTGATTCCCTGCCTCTGATTCCCTGCCTCTGATTCCCTGCCTCTGATTCCCCGCCTCTGATTCCCTGCCTCAGATTGCCTGCCTCAGATTCCCTGCCTCAGATTCCCTGCCTCTGATTCCCCGCCTCTAAATCCCTGCCTCTGATTGCCTGCCTCAGATTCCCTGCCTCTGATTCCCTGCCTCTGATTCCCTGCCTCTGATTCCCTGCCTCTGATTCCCTGCCTCTGATTCCGCGCCTCTGATTCCACGCCTCTCTTTCCGTATCTCTGATTCCCCGCCTCTGATTCTCTGCCTCTTGTACCCTGCCTCTCTTTGCCTGCCTCTATTTTGGTGCCTCTTTCTCTGCATCTAGTTTCCCACATCTCATTTGCCCCTCTGATAAACCGCCTCTGATTCCATGCCTCTAAATCCCCGCCTCAGATTCCCCGGCTCTGATTTCCTGCCTGAGATTCCCTGCCTCAGATTCCCTGCCTATGATTCCCTGCCTCTGAGTCCCCACGTCAGATTCCCCGGCTCTGATTCCCTGCCTGAGATTCCCTGCCTCAGAATCCCCGCCTCAGATTCCCTGCCTCAGATTCCCCGCCTCAGATTCCCCGCCTCAGATTCCCCGCCTCAGATTCCCCACCTCAGATTCCCCGCCTCAGATTCCCTGCCTCTGATTGCCTGCCTCTGATTCCCTGCCTCTGATTCCCTGCCTCTAAATCCCTGCCTCTGATTCACTGCCTCTGATTCCGCGCCTCTGATTCCCCGCCTCTCTTTCCGTGTCTCTGATTCCCCGCCTCAGATTCCCTGCCTCACATACCCTGCCTCTCTTTGCCTGCCTCTATTTCCGTGCCTCTTTCTCTGCATCTAGTTTCCCACATCTCATTTGCCCCCTCTGATAACCCGCCTCTGATTCCATGCCTCTGATTCCCCGCTTCTGATTCCCCGCCTCTGATTCCCCGCCTCTGATTCGCTGCCTCAGAATTCCTGCCTCAGATTCCTTGCCTCAGATTCCCTGCCTCTGATTCCCCGCCTCTGATTCCCCGCCTCTTATTCCCCGCCTCTGATACCCCGCCTCTGATTCCCCGCCTCTGATTCCCTGCCTCTGTATCCCCGCCTCTGATTCCCTGCGTCTGATTCCCCGCCTCAGATTCCCTGCCTCACATACCCTGCCTCTCTTTGCCTGCCTCTATTTCCGTGCCTCTTTCTCTGCATCTAGTTTCCCACATCTCATTTGCCCCCTCTGATAACCCACCTCTGATTCCATGCCTCTGATTCCCCGCTTCTGATTCCCCGCCTCTGATTCCCCGCCTCTGATTCGCTGCCTCAGAATCCCTGCCTCAGATTCCTTGCCTCAGATTCCCTGCCTCTGATTCTCCGCCTCTGATTCCCCGCCTCTTATTCCCCGCCTCTGATACCCCGCCTCTGATTCCCCGCCTCTGATTCCCTGCCTCTGTATCCCCGCCTCTGATTCCCCGCGTCTGATACCCCGCCTCAGATTCCCCGGCTCTGATTCCCAGCCTGAGATTCCATGCCTCAGATTCCCTGCCTCAGATTCCCTGCCTCAGATTCACCGCCTCAGATTCCCCGCCTCAGATTCCCCGCCTCAGATTCCCCAGCTCAGATTCCCCGCCTCACATTCCCCACCTCAGATTCCCCGCCTCAGATTCCCTGCCTCAGATTCCCTGTCTCAGATTCCCTGCCTCAGATTCCCTTCATCTGATTCCCTTCATCTGATTCCCTGCCTCTGATTCCCTGCCTCTGATTCCCTGCCTCTGATTCCCCGCCTCTGATTCCCCGCCTCAGATTGCCTGCCTCAGATTCCCTGCCTCAGATTCCCTGCCTCTGATTCCCCGCCTCTAAATCCCTGCCTCTGATTGCCTGCCTCTGATTCCGCGCCTCTGATTCCCCACCTCTCTTTCCGTGTCTCTTATTCCCCGCCTCAGATTCCTTGCCTCACATACCCTGCCTCTCTTTGCCTGCCTCTATTTCCGTGCCTCTTTCTCTGCATCTAGTTTCCCACATCTCATTTGCCCCCTCTGATAACCCGCCTCTGATTCCATGCCTCTGATTGCCCGCCTCTGATTCCCCGCCTTTGCTTCCCCGCCTCTGATTCCCTGCCTCAGAATCCCTGCCTCAGATTCCTTGCCTCAGATTCCCTGCCTCTGATTCCGGGCCTCTGATTCCCCGCCTCCTATTCCCCGCCTCTGATTCCCCGCCTCTGATTCCCCGCCTCTGATTCCCTGCCTCTGTTTCCCAGCCTCTGATTCCCCACGTCTGATTCCCCGCCTCACATTCCCCGGCTCTGATTCCCTGCCTGAGATTCCATGCCTCAGATTTCCCGCCTCAGATTCCCTGCCTCAGATTCACCGCCTCAGATTCCCCTCCTCAGATTCCCCGCCTCAGATTCCCCGCCTTTGATTCCCCGCCTCTTATTCCCCGCCTCTGATTCCCCGCCTCTGATTCCCCACCTCTGATTCCCCGCCTCTGTTTCCCCGCCTCTGATTCCCCGCCTCTGATTCCCCGCCTCAGATTCCCCGGCTCTGATTCCCTGCCTGAGATTCCCTGCCTCAGATACCCCGCCTCAGATTCCCCGCCTCAGATTCCCCACCTCAGATTCCCCGCCTCAGATTCCTCGCCTCAGATTCCCCGCCTCAGATTCCCCGTCTCAGATTCCCCGCCTCAGATTCCCCGCCTCAGATTCCCCGCCTCAGATTCCCCGCCTCAGATTCCCCGCATCAGATTCCCCGCCTCAGATTCCCCGCCTCAGATTCCCCGCCTCAGATTCCCCGCCTCAGATTCCCTGCCTCAGATTCCCTGCCTCTGATTCCCTGCCTCTGATTCCCTGCCTCTGATTCCCTGCCTCTAAATCCCTGCCTCTGATTCCCTGCCTCTGATTCCCTGCCTCTGATTCCCTGCCTCTGATTCCCTGCCTCTGATTCCCTGCCTCTGATTCCCTGCATCTGATTCCCTGCCTCTGATTCCCTGCCTCTAAATCCCTGCCTCTGATTCCCTGCCTCTGAATCCCTGCCTCTGATTCCGCGCCTCTGATTCCCCGCCTCTCTTTCCGTGTCTCTGATTCCCCGCCTCAGATTCCCTGCCTCACATACCCTGCCTCTCTTTGCCAGCCTCTATTTCCGTGCCTATTTGTCCGCATCTAGTTCCCACATCTCATTTGCCCCCTCTGATAACCCACCTCTGATTCCATGCCTCTGATTCCCCGCCTCTGATTCCCCGCCTCTGATTCCCCGCCTCTGATTCCCTGCCTCAGATTCCCTGCCTCAGATTCCTTTCCTCAGATTCCCTGCCTCTGTTTCCCCGCCTCTGATTCCCCACGTCTGAGTCCCCGCCTCAGATTCCCCGGCTCTGATTCCCTGCCTGAGATTCCCCGCCTCAGATTCCCCGCCTCAGATTCCCCGCCTCAGATTCCCTGCCTCAGATTCCCCGCCTCAGATTCCCCGCCTCAGTTTCTCCGCCTCAGATTCCCCGCCTCAGATTCCCTGCCTCAGATTCACTGCCTCAGATTCCCTGCCTCAGCTTCCCTTCATCTGATTCCCTTCATCTGATTCCCTGCCTCTGATTCCCTGCCTCTGATTCCCTGCCTCTGATTCCCCGCCTCTGATTCCCCGCCTCAGATTCCCTGCCTCAGATTCCCTGCCTCAGATTCCCTGCCTCTGATTCCCTGCCTCAGATTCCCTGCTTCAGATTCCCTGCCTCAGATTCCCTGCCTCTGATTCCCCGCCTCTGATTCCACGCCTCTGATTCCCCGCCTCTGATTCCAGGCCTCTTATTCCCCACCTCTGATTCCCCACCTCTGATTGCCTGCCACTGCTTGCCCGCCTCTGATTCCCCGCCTCTGATTCCCCGCCTCTGATTCCCCACCTCTGTCTGTATGCCTCTCTTGCGCCTCAGCTTTTTCCCCTACACTCTTTCCGCGCCTCTCTTTCCCTCCCTCAATTTCAACAACTCTGTTTGATCTGTTCTGTGTACCACATTTTCAACACACAAGTTCCAACCACTATGTTTCACCCATCACTTTCCCCGCCTCTATTTTTCTGCCTATGTTTACCCGCCTCTGTTTACACACCTGTTTCACCGCCTCTGATTCCCCGCCTCTGATTGCCTGCCTCTGATTCCCCGCCTCAGATTCCCCGCCTCAGTTTCTCCGCCTCAGATTCCCCGCCTCAGATTCCCTGCCTCAGATTCACTGCCTCAGATTCCCTGCCTCAGCTTCCCTTCATCTGATTCCCTTCATCTGATTCCCTGCCTCTGATTCCCTGCCTCTGATTCCCTGCCTCTGATTCCCCGCCTCTGATTCCCCGCCTCAGATTCCCTGCCTCAGATTCCCTGCCTCAGATTCCCTGCCTCTGATTCCCTGCCTCAGATTCCCTGCTTCAGATTCCCTGCCTCAGATTCCCTGCCTCTGATTCCCCGCCTCTGATTCCACGCCTCTGATTCCCCGCCTCTGATTCCAGGCCTCTTATTCCCCACCTCTGATTCCCCACCTCTGATTGCCTGCCACTGCTTGCCCGCCTCTGATTCCCCGCCTCTGATTCCCCGCCTCTGATTCCCCACCTCTGTCTGTATGCCTCTCTTGCGCCTCAGCTTTTTCCCCTACACTCTTTCCGCGCCTCTCTTTCCCTCCCTCAATTTCAACAACTCTGTTTGATCTGTTCTGTGTACCTCATTTTCAACACACAAGTTCCAACCACTATGTTTCACCCATCACTTTCCCCGCCTCTATTTTTCTGCCTATGTTTACCCGCCTCTGTTTACACACCTGTTTCACCGCCTCTGATTCCCCGCCTCTGATTCCCCACCTCTGTCTCGACGCCTCTCTTTCGCCTCCACTCTTTCCACTCCACTCTTTCCGTGCCTGTCTTTCCCTCCCTCAATTTCAACAACACTGTTTGATCTGTTTTGTGTACCTGATTTTAAACACACAAGTTCCAACCACTATGTTTTGCCCGCCTCTTTCCCCACCTCTATTTATCCACATATGTTTACTTGCCTCTGTTCCCCCGCCTGTTTCCCCACCTCTGCTTCCCCACCTTTCTTTCCCCGCCTCTCTTTCCCTGCCTCTATTTCCGCCCCTCTTTCTCTGCCTCTCTTTCCCCACAACGCTTTTCCTCCTGCTGATTCCCCGCCTCTGATTCCCCGCCTCTGATTCCCTGCCTCTGATTCCCTGCCTCTGATTCCCTGCCTCAGATTCCCTGCCTCAGATTCCCTGCCTCAGATTCCCTGCCTCTGATTCCCCGCCTCTGATTCCCCGCCTCTTATTCCCCGCCTCTGATTCCCCGCCTCTGATTTCCCGTGTCTGATTCCCTGCCTCAGATTCCCCGGCTCTGATTCCCTGCATCAGATTCCCTGCCTCAGATTCCCTGCCTCTGATTCCCCGCCTCTGATTCCCTGCCTCTGATTCCCCGCCTCTGATTCCTGCCTCAGATTCCCTGCCTCAGATTCCCTGCCTCAGATTCCCTGCCTCAGATTCCCTGCCTCTTATTCCCTGCCTCAGATTCCCTGCCTCAGATTCCCTGCCTCAGATTCCCTGCCTCAGATTCCCTGCCTCAGATTCCCTGCCTCAGATTCCCTGCCTCAGATTCCCTGCCTCTGATTCCCTGCCTCAGATTCCCTGCCTCAGATTCCCTGCCTCAGATTCCCTGCCTCTGATGCCTGCCTCTGATTCCCTGCCTCTGATTCCCTGCCTCTGATTCCCTGCCTCTGATTCCCTGCCTCTGATTCCCTGCCTCTGATTCCCTGCCTCTGATTCCGCAACTCTGATTCCACGCCTCTCTTTCCTTGTCTCTAATTCCCCGCCTCAGATTCCCTGCCTCTGATACACT
This sequence comes from Narcine bancroftii, assembly GCF_036971445.1. Lineage (NCBI taxonomy): Eukaryota > Metazoa > Chordata > Chondrichthyes > Torpediniformes > Narcinidae > Narcine > Narcine bancroftii. The sequence goes on from NC_091481.1 coordinate 91,826,991, forward strand.
GCCTCACTTTGCCTGCCTCTATTTCCGTGCCTCTTTCTCTGCATCTAGTTTCCCACATCTCATTTGCCCCCTCTGATAACCCGCCTCTGATTCCATGCCTCTGATTCACTGCCTCAGATTCCATGCCCAAGATTCCCCGACTCAGATTTACCGCCTCAGATTCCCCGCCTCAGATTCCCTGCCTCAGATTCCATGCCTCAGATTCCCTGCCTCAGATTCCCTGCCTCAGATTCCCTGCCTCCGATTCCCCGCCTCTGATTCCCAGCCTCTGATTCCCCGCCTCTGATTCCCAGCCTCTGAATCCCCGCCTCTGAATCCCCGCCTCTGATTCCCCGCCTCTGTTTCCCCGCCTCTGATTACCCGCCTCTGTTTCCCCTCCTCTGATTCTACGCCTCTGATTCCCCGCCTCTGATTCCAGGCCTCTTATTCCCCGCCTCTGATTCCCCACCTCTGATTGCCTGCCACTGATTGCCCGCCTCTGATTTCCCGCCTCTGATTCCCCGCCTCTGTTTCCCCGCCTCTGATTACCCGCCTCTGTTTCCCCTCCTCTGATTCCACGCCTCTGATTCCCTGCCTCAGATTCCCTGCCTCTGATTCCCGTCTCTGATTCCCCGCCTCTTATTCCCCGCCTCTGATTCCCCGCCTCTGATTCCCCGTGTCTGATTCCCTGCCTCAGATTCCCCGGCTCTGATTCCCTGCATCAGATTCCCTGCCTCAGATTCCCTGCCTCTGATTCCCCGCCTCTGATTCCCTGCCTCTGATTCCCCACCTCTGATTCCTGCCTCAGATTCCCTGCCTCAGATTCCCTGCCTCAGATTCCCTGCCTCAGATTCCCTGCCTCTGATTCCCTGCCTCAGATTCCGTGCCTCAGATTCCCTGCCTCAGATTCCCTGCCTCAGATTCCCTGCCTCAGATTCCCTGCCTCAGATTCCCTGCCTCAGATTCCCTGCCTCTGATTCCCTGCCTCAGATTCCCTGCCTCAGATTCCCTGCCTCAGATTCCCTGCCTCTGATTGCCTGCCTCTGATTCCCTGCCTCTGATTCCCTGCCTGTGATTCCCTGCCTCTGGTTCCCTGCCTCTGATTCCCTGCCTCTGATTCCCTGCCTCTGATTCCGCAACTCTGATTCCACGCCTCTCTTTCCTTGTCTCTAATTCCCCGCCTCTGATTCCCTGCCTCTGATACCCTGCCTCACTTTGCCTGCCTCTATTTCCGTGCCTCTTTCTCTGCATCTAGTTTCCCACATCTCATTTGCCCCCTCTGATAACCCGCCTCTGATTCAATGCCTCTGATTCACTGCCTCAGATTCCGTGCCTCAGATTCCCTGACTCAGATTTACCGCCTCAGATTCCCCGCCTCAGATTCCCTGCCTCAGATTCCATGCCTCAGATTCCCTGCCTCAGAATCTCTGCCTCAGATTCCTTGCCTCTGATTCCCCGCCTCTGATTCCCCGCCTCTGATTCCCCGCCTCTGATTCCCAGCCTCTGAATCCCCGCCTCTGAATCCCCGCCTCTGATTCCCCGCCTCTGTTTCCCCGCCTCTGATTCCCCGCCTCTGATTCCCCTCCTCTGATTCCACGCCTCTGATTCCCCGCCTCTGATTCCAGGCCTCTTATTCCCCGCCTCTGATTCCCCACCTCTGATTGCCTGCCACTGATTGCCCGCCTCTGATTCCCCGCCTCTGATTCCCCGCCTCTGATTCCCCACCTCTGTCTGTATGCCTCTCTTTCGCCTCCACTTATTCCCCTACACTCTTTCCGCGCCTCTCTTTCCCTCCCTCAATTTCAACAACTCTGTTTGATCTGTTCTGTGTACCTCATTTTCAACACACAAGTTCCAACCACTATGTTTCACCCATCACTTTCACCGCCTCTATTTTTCCGCCTATGTTTACCCGCCTCTGTTTACACACCTGTTTCACCGCCTCTAATTCCCCGCCTCTGATTCCCCACCTCTGTCTCGACGCCTCTCTTTCGCCTCCACTCTTTCCACTCCAATCTTTCCTTGCCTGCCTTTCCCTCCCTCAATTTCAACAACACTGTTTGATCTGTTTTGTGTAACTGATTTTAAACACACAAGTTCCAACCACTATGTTTTGCCCGCCTCTTTCCCCGCCTCTATTTATCCACCTATGTTTACCTGCCTCTGTTTACCCGCCTGTTTCCCCACCTCTGATTCCCCACCTTTCATTCCCCGCCTCTCTTTCCCTGCCTCTATTTCCGCGCCTCTTTCTCTGCCTCTCTTTCCCCACAACGCTTTTCCTCCCGCTGATTCCCCGCCTCTGATTCCCGCTTCTGATTCCCTGCCTCTGATTCCCCGCCTCTGATTCCCTGCCTCCGATTCCCTGCCTCAGATTCCCTGCCTCAGATTCCCTGCCTCTGATTCCCCACCTCTGATTCCCCGCCTCTTATTCCCCGTGTCTGATTCCCTGCCTCAGATTCCCCGGCTCTGATTCCCTGCATCAGATTCCCTGCCTCAGATTCCCTGCCTCTGATTCCCCGCCTCTGATTCCCTGCCTCTGATTCCCCGCCTCTGATTCCTACCTCAGATTCCCTGCCTCAGATTCCCTGCCTCAGATTCCCTGCCTCAGATTCCCTGCCTCAGATTCACTGCTTCTGATTCCCCGCCTTTGATTCCCCGCCTCTGATTCCCTGCCTCTGAATCCCAGCCTCTGATTCCCCGCCTCAGATTCCCCGCCTCAGATTCCCCGCCTCAGATTCCCCTCCTCAGATTCCCTGCCTCAGATTCCCCGCCTGAGATTCCCCGCCTCAGATTCCCCGCCTCAGATTCCCCGCCTCAGATACCCCGCCTCAGATTCCACGCCTCAGATTCCCCGCATCAGATTCCCCGCCTCAGATTCCCCGCCTCAGATTCCCCGCCTCAGATTCCCCGCCACAGATTCCCCGCCTCAGATTCCCTGCCTCAGATTCCCCGCCTCACATTCCCCGCCTCATATTCCCCGCCTCAGATTCCCCGCCTCAGATTCCCTGCCTCTGATTGCCTGCCTCTGATTGCCTGCCTCTGATTCCCTGCCTCTGATTCCACGCCTCTCTTTCCGTATCTCTGATTCCCCGCCTCTGATTCTCTGCCTCTGATACCCTGCCTCTCTTTGCCTACCTCTATTTTGGTGCCTCTTTCTCTGCATCTAGTTTCCCACATCTCATTTGCCCACTCTGATAACCTGCCTCTGATTCCATGCCTCTGATTCCCCACCTCTGATTCCCTGCCTCTGATTCCCCGCCTCTGATACCCCGCCTCTGATTCCCTGCCTCTTATTCCCCGCCTCTGATTCCCCGCCTCTTATTCTCCGCCTCTGATTACCCACCTCTGATTCCCCGCCTCAGATTCCCCGGCTCTGATTACCCACCTCAGATTCCCTGCCTCTGATTCCGCGCCTCTGATTCCCCGCCTCTCTTTCCGTGTCTCTGATTCCCCGCCTCAGATTCCCTGCCTCACATACCCTGCCTCTCTTTGCCTGCCTCTATTTCCGTGCCTCTTTCTCTGCATCTAGTTTCCACCATCTCATTTGCCCCCTCTGATAACCCACCTCTGATTCCCCGCCTCTGATTCCCCACCTCTGATTCCCTGCCTCAGAATCCCTGCCTCAGATTCCTTGCCTCAGATTCCCTGCCTCTGATTCCCCGCCTCTGATTCCCCGCCTCTTAATCCCCGCCTCTGATACCCCGCGTCTGATTCCCCGCCTCAGATTCCTACCTCAGATTCCTTGCCTCAGATTCCCTGCCTCAGATTCCCTGCCTCAGATTCCCTGCCTCAGATTCACCGCCTCAGATTGCCTGCCACTGATTGCCCGCCTCTGATTCCCCGCCTCTGATTCCCCGCCTCTGATTCCCCACCTCTGTCTGTATGCCTCTCTTTCGCCTCCGATTTTTCCCCTCCACTCTTTCAGTGCCTGTCTTTCCCTCCCTCAATTTCAACAACTCTGTTTGATCTGTTCTGTGTACCTCATTTTCAACACACAAGTTCCAACCACTATGTTTCACCCATCACTTTCCCCGCCTCTATTTTTCCGCCTATGTTTACCCGCCTCTGTTTACACACCTGTTTCACCGCCTCTGATTCCCCGCCTCTGATTCCCCACCTCTGTCTCGACGCCTCTCTTTCGCCTCCACTCTTTCCACTCCACTCTTTCCTTGCCTGCCTTTCCCTCCCTCAATTTCAACAACACTGTTTGATCTGTTTTGTGTAACTGATTTTAAACACACAAGTTCCAACCACTATGTTTTGCCCGCCTCTTTCCCCGCCTCTATTTATCCACCTATGTTTACCAGCCTCTGTTTACCCGCCTGTTTCCCCACCTCTGATTCCCCACCTTTCATTCCCCGCCTCTCTTTCCCTGCCTCTATTTCCGCGCCTCTTTCTCTGCCTCTCTTTCCCCACAACGCTTTTCCTCCCGCTGATTCCCCGCCTCTGATTCCCAGCCTCTGATTCCCTGCCTCTGATTCCCCGCCTCTGATTCCCTGCCTCCGATTCCCTGCCTCAGATTCCCTGCCTCAGATTCCCTGCCTCTGATTCCCCGCCTCTGATTCCCCGCCTCTTATTCCCCGCCTCTGATTCCCCGACTATGATTCCCCGTGTCTGATTCCCTGCCTCAGATTCCCCGGCTCTGATTCCCTGCATCAGATTCCCTGCCTCAGATTCCCTGCCTCTGATTCCCCGCCTCTGATTCCCTGCCTCTGATTCCACGCCTCTGATTCCTGCCTCAGATTCCCTGCCTCAGATTCCCTGCCTCTGATTCCCTGCCTCTGATTCCCCACCTCTGATTCCCCGCCTTAGATTCCCTGGCTCTGATTCTCTGGCTCAGATTCCCTGCCTTAGATTCCCTGCCTCTGATTCCCTGCATCTGATTCCAGGCCTCTTATTCCCCACCTCTGATTCCCCGCCTCTGATTGCCTGCCACTGATTGCCCGCCTCTGATTCCTCGTCTCTGATTCCCCGCCTCTGATTCCCCACCTCTGTCTGTATGCCTCCCTTTCGCCTCCGCTTTTTCCCCTCCACTCTTTCCGCGCCTCTCTTTGCCTCCCTCAATTTCAACAACTCTGTTTGATCTGTTCAGTGTACCTCATTTTCAACACACAAGTTCCAACCACTATGTTTCACCCATCTCTTTCCCCGCCTCTATTTATCCGCCTATGTTTACCCGCCTCTGTTTACCCACCTGTTTCACCGCCTCTGATTCCCCGCCTCTGATTCCCCAACTCTGTCTCTACGCCTCTCTTTCGCCTCCACTGTTTCCCCTCCACTCATTCCGTGCCTGTCTTTCCCTCCCTCAATTTCAACAACACTGTTTGATCTGTTTTGTGTACCTCATTTTAAACACACAAGTTCCAACCAATATGTTTTGCCCGCCTCTTTCCCCGCCTCTATTTATCCACCTATGTTTACCTGCCACTGTTTACCCGCCTGTTTCCCCGCCTCTGATTCCCCACCTTTCATTCCCCGCCTCTCTTTACCTGCCTCTATTTCCGCACTTCTTTCTCTGCCTCTCTTTCCCCACATCTTTTCCTCCCGCTGATTCCCCGCCTCTGATTCCCCGCCTCTGATTCCCTGCCTCTGACTCCCCGCCTCTGATTCCCTGCCTCAGATTCCCTGCCTCAGATTCCCTGCCTCAGATTCCCCCCTCAGATTCCCTGCCTCAGATTCCCTGCCTCTGATTCCCCGACTCCGATACCCCGCCTCTTATTCCCCGCCTCTGATTCCCCGCCTCTGATTCCCCGGCTCTGATTCCCTGTCTCAGATTCCCTGCCTGAGATTCCCCGCCTCAGATTCCCTGCCTCAGATTCCCCGCCTCAGATTTCCCGCCTCAGATTCCCCGCCTCAGATTCCCCGCCTCAGATTCCCCGCATCAGATTCCCCGCCTCAGATTCCCCGCCTCAGATTCCCCGCCTCAGATTCCCCGCCTCAGATTCCCCACCTCAGATTCCCCGCCTCAGATTCCCCGCCTCAGATTCCCCACCTCAGATTCCCCGCCTCAGATTCCCCGCCTCTGATTCGCCACCTCTGATTCCCTGCCTCTGATTCCCTGCCTCTGATTCCCTGCCTCTGATTCCCTGCCTCTGATTCCCTGCCTCTGATTCCCTGCCTCTGATTCCGCGCATCTGATTCCACGCCTCTCTTTTTCTATCTCTGATTCCCCGCCTCTAATTCCCTGCCTCTGATACCCTGCCTCTCTTTGCCTTCCTCAATTTCTGTGCCTCTTTCTCTGCATCTAGTTTCCCACATCTCGTTTGCCCCCTCTGATAACCCGCCTCTGATTCCATGCCTCTGATTCCCTGCCTCTGATTCCCCGCCTCTGATTCCCTGCCTCAGATTCCCTGCCTCAGATTCCCTGCCTCAGATTCCCTGCCTCTGATTCCCCGCCTCTGATTCCCCGCCTCTGATTCCCCGCATCTGATTCCCTGCCTCAGATTCCCCGGGTCTGATTCCCTGTATCTGATTCCCTGCCTCAGATTCCCTGCCTCTGATTCCCCGCCTCTGATTCCCTGCCTCTGATTCCCCGCCTCTGATTTCTGCTTCAGATTCCCTGCCACAGATTCCCTGCATCAGATTCCCTGCCTCTGATTCCCTGCCTTTGATTCCCCGCCTCTTATTCCCCGCCTCTGATTCCCAGCCTCTGATTCCCCGCCTCTGATTCCCTGCCTCTGTTTCCCCGCCTCTGATTCCCCGCCTCTGATTCCCGGCCTCAGATTCCCTGCCTCAGTTTCCCTGCAACAGGTTCCCCGCCTGAGATTCCCCGCCTCAGATTCCCTGCCTCAGATTCCCCGCCTCAGATTCCCCGCCTCAGATTCCCCGCCTCAGATTCCCCGCCTCAGATTCCCCGCCTCAGATTCCCCGCCTCAGATTCCCCGCCTCAGATTCCCCGCCTCAGATTCCCCACCTCAGATTCCCCGCCTCAGATTCCCCGCCTCAGATTCCCCGCCTCAGATTCCCTGCCTCTGATTGCCTGCCTCTGATTCCCTGCCTCTGATTCCCTGCCTCTGATTCCATGCCTCTGATTCCCTGCCTCTGATTCCCTGCCTCTGATTCCCTGCCTCTGATTCTGCGCCTCTGATTCCACGCCTCTCTTTCCGTATCTCTGATTCCCCGCCTCTGATTCCCTGCCTCTGATACCCTGCCTCTCTTTGCCTGCCTCTATTTCGGTGCCTCTTTCTCTGCATCTAGTTTCCCACATCTCATTTGCCCCCTCTGATAACCCGCCTCTGATTCCATGCCTCTGATTCCCCGCCTCTGAATCTCCGCCTCTGATTCCCCGCCTCTGATTCCCCGCCTCTGATTCCCTGCCTCAGATTCCCTGCCTCAGATTCCCTGCCTCAGATTCCCTGCATCTGATTCCCCGCCCTGATTCCCCGCCTCTTATTCCCCGCCTCTGATTCCCCACCTCTGATTCCCTGCCTCTGATTCCCTGCCTCTGTTTCCCCGCCTCTGATTCCCCGCCTCTGATTCCCCGCCTCAGATTCCCCGGCTCTGATTCCCTGCCTGAGATTCCCTGCCTCAGATTCCCTGCCTATGATTCCATGCCTCTGAGTCCCCGTGTCAGATTCCCCGGCTCTGATTCCTTGCCTGAGATTCCCTGCCTCAGATTCCCCGCCTCAGATTCCCTGCCTCAGATTCCCCACCTCAGATTCCCTGCCTCAGGTTCCCTGCCTCTCTTTGCCTGCCTCTATTTCCGTGCCTCTTTCTCTGCATCTAGTTTCCCACATCTCATTTGCCCCCTCTGATAACCCGCCTCTGATTCCATGCCTCTGATTCCCCGCCTCTGATTCCCCACCTCTGATTCCCCGCCTCTGATTCCCTGCCTCAGATTCCCTGCCTCAGATTCCTTGCCTCAGATTCCCTGCCTCTGTTTCCCCGCCTCTGATTCCCCACGTCTGATTCCCCGCCTCAGATTCACCGGCTCTGATTCCCTGCCTGTGATTCCATGCCTCAGATTCCCCGCCTCAGATTCCCTGCCTCAGATTCCCCGCCTCAGATTCCCCGCCTCAGATTCCCCGCCTCAGATTCCCCGCCTCAGATTCCCCGCCTCAGATTCCCCGCCTCAGATTCCCCGCCTCAGATTCCCCGCCTCAGATTCCCTGCCTCAGATTCCCTGCCTCAGATTCCCTGCCTCAGATTCCCTTCATCTGATTCCCTTCATCTGATTCCCTGCCTCTGATTCCCTGCCTCTGATTCCCCACCTCTGATTCCCCGCCTCAGATTCCCTGGCTCTGATTCTCTGGCTCAGATTCCCTGGCTCTGATTCCCCGCCTCTGATTCCCCACCTTTCATTCCCCGCCTCTCTTTCCCTGCCTCTATTTCCGCACCTCTTTCTCTGCCTCTCTTTCCCCACATCACTTTTCCTCCAGCTGATTCCCCGCCTCTGATTCCCCGCCTCTGATTCCCTGCCTCTGATTCCCCGCCTCTGATTCTCTGCCTCAGATTCCCTGCCTCAGATTCCCTGCCTCAGATTAGCTGCCTCTGATTCCCTGACTCTGATTCCCCGCCTCTTATTCCCTGCCTCTGATTCCCCGCCTCTGATTCCCCGCCTCTGATTCCCTGCCTCTGTTTCCCCACCTCTGATTCCCCTCCTCTGATTCCCTGCCTCAGATTCCCTGCCTCTGATTCCCTGCCTCTGATTCCGCGCATCTGATTCCACGCCTCTCTTTCCGTATCTCTGATTCCCCGCCTCAAATTCCCTGCCTCTGATACCCTGCCTCTCTTTGCCTTCCTCAATTTCGGTGCCTCTTTCTCTGCATCTAGTTTCCCACATCTCATTTGCCCCCTCTGATAACCCGACTCTGATTCCATGCCTCTGATTCCCTGCCTCTGATTCCCCGCCTCTGATTCCCTGCCTCAGATTCCCTGCCTCAGATTCCCTGCCTCAGATTCCCTGCCTCTGATTCCCCGCCTCTGAATCCCCGCCTCTTATTCCCCGCCTCTGATTCCCCGCCTCTGATTCCCCGCATCTGATTCCCTGCCTCAGATTCCCCGGGCCTGATTCCCTGCATTAGATTCCCTGCCTCAGATTCCCTGCCTCTGATTCCCCGCCTCTGATTCACTGCCTCTGATTTCCCGCCTCTGATTCCTGCCTCAGATTCCCTGCCTCAGATTCCCTGCCTCAGATTCCCTGCCTCTGATTCCCTGCCTTTGATTCCCCGCCTCTTATTCCCCGCCTCTGATTCCCAGCCTCTGATTCCCCGCCTCTGATTCCCTGCCTCTGTTTCCCCGCCTCTGATTCCATGCCTCTGATTCCCCGCCTCACATTCCCCGCCTCAGATTCCCTGCCTCAGATTCCCCGCCTGAGATTGCCCGCCTGAGATTCCCCGCCTCAGAATCCCCGCCTCAGATTCCCCGCCTCAGATTCCCCGCCTCAGATTCCCCGCCTCAGATTCCCCGCCTCAGATTCCCCGCCTCAGATTCCCCGCCTCAGATTCCCCGCCTCAGATTCCCCGCCTCAGATTCTCCGCCTCTGATTCCCCGCCTCTGAATCCCCGCCTCTTATTCCCCGCCTCTGATTCCCCGCCTCTGATTCCCCGCATCTGATTCCCTGCCTCAGATTCCCCGGGCCTGATTCCCTGCATTAGATTCCCTGCCTCAGATTCCCTGCCTCTGATTCCCCGCCTCTGATTCCCTGCCTCTGATATCCCGCCTCTGATTCCTGCCTCAGATTCCCTGCCTCAGATTCCCTGCCTCAGATTCCCTGCCTCTGATTCCCTGCCTCTGATTCCCTGCCTCTGATTCCCTGCCTCTGATTCCATGCCTCTGATTCCCTGCCTCTGATTCCGCGCCTCTGATTCCACGCCTCTCTTTCCGTATCTCTGATTCCCTGCCTCTGATTCCCTGCCTCTGATACCCTGCCTCTCTTTGCCTGCCTCTATTTCGGTGCCTCTTTCTCTGCATCTAGTTTCCCACATCTCATTTGCCCCCTCTGATAACCCGCCTCTGATTCCATGCCTCTGACTCCCCGCCTCTGATTCCCCGCCTCTGATTCCCCGCCTCTGATTCCCCGCCTCTGATTCCCTGCCTCAGATTCCCTGCCTCAGATTCCCTGCCTCAGATTCCCTGCATCTGATTCCCCGCCTCTGATTCCCCGCCTCTTATTCCACGCCTCTGATTCCCCGCCTCTGATTCCCTGCCTCTGATTCCCTGCCTCTGCTTCCCCGCCTCTGATTCCCCTCCTCTGATTCCCCGCCTCAGATTCCCCGGCTCTGATTCCCTGCCTGAGATTCCCTGCCTCAGATTCCCTGTCTATGATTCCCTGCCTCTGAGTCCCCGCGTCAGATTCCCCGGCTCTGATTCCCTGCCTGAGATTCCCTGCCTCAGATTCCCCGCCTCAGATTCCCTGCCTCAGATTCCCCGCCTCATATTCCCTGCCTCAGATACCCTGCCTCCCTTTGACTGCCTCTATTTCCGTGCCTCTTTCTCTGCATCTAGTTTCCCACATCTCTTTTCCTCCCGCCTGTTTCCCCGCCTCTGATTGCCCACCTTTCATTCCCCGCCTCTCTTTCCCTGCCTTTATTTCCGCACCTCTTTCTCTGCCTCTCTTTCCCCACATCTCTTTTCCTCCCGCTGATTCCCCGCCTCTGATTCCCCGCCTCTGATTCCCTTCCTCTGATTCCCCGCCTCTGATTCCCTGCCTCAGATTCCCTGCCTCAGATTCCCTGCCTCTGATTCCCCGACTCTGATTCCCCGCCTCTTATTCCCCGCCTCTGATTCCCCGCCTCTGATTCCCCGCCTCTGATTCCCTGCCTCTGTTTCCCCACCTCTGATTCCCCGCCTCTGATTCCCCGCCTCAGATTCCCCGGCTCTGATTCCCCGCCTCAGATTCCCTGCCTCAGATTCACCGCCTCAGATTCCCCGCCTCAGATTCCCCGCCTCAGATTCCCCTCCTCAGATTCCCCACCTCAGATTCCCTGCCTCAGATTCCCCGCCTCAGTTTCCCCGCCTCAGATTCCCCGCCTCAGATTCCCCGCCTCAGATTCCCCGCCTCAGATTCCCCGCCTCAGATTCCCCGCCTCTGATTCCCCGCCTCTGATACCCGCCTCTGATTCCCTGCCTCTGATTCCCTGCCTCTGATTCCCTGCCTCTGATTCCCTGCCTCTGATTCCCTGCCTCTGATTCCGCGCCTCTGATTCCACGCCTCTCTTTCCGTATCTTTGATTCTCCACCTCTAATTCCCTGCCTCTGATACCCTGCCTCTCTTTGCCTTCCTCAATTTCGGTGCCTCTTTGTCTGCATCTAGTTTCCCACATCTCATTTGCCCCCTCTGATAACCCGCCTCTGATTCCATGCCTCTGATTCCCTGCCTCTGATTCCCCGCCTCTGATTCCCTGCCTCAGATTCACTGCCTCAGATTCCCTGCCTCAGATTCCCTGACTCTGATTCCCCGCCTCTGAATCCCCGCCTCTTATTCCCCGCCTCTGATTCCCCGCCTCTGATTCCCCGCATCTGATTCCCTGCCTCAGATTTCCCGGGTCTGATTCCCTGCATTAGATTCCCTGCCTCAGATTCCCTGCCTCTGATTCCCCGCCTCTGATTCCCTGCCTCTGATTCCCCGCCTCTGATTCCTGCCTCAGATTCCCTGCCTCAGATTCCCTGCCTCAGATTCCCTGCCTCTGATTCCCTGCCTTTGATTCCACGCCTCTTATTCCCCGCCTCTGATTCCCAGCCTCTGATTCCCCGCCTCTGATTCCCTGCCTCTGTTTCCCCGCCTCTGATTCCCCGCCTCAGATTCCCCGCCACAGATTCCCCGCCTCAGATTCCCCGCCTCAGATTCCCCGCCTCAGATTCCCCGCCTCAGATTCCCCGCCTCAGATTCCCCGCCTCAGATTCCCCGCCTCAGATTCCCCGCCTCAGATTCTCTGCCTCTGATTGCCTGCCTCTGATTCCCTGCCTCTGATTCCCTGCCTCTGATTCCCTGCCTCTGATTCCCTGCCTCTGATTCCCTGCCTCTGATTCCCTGCCTCTGATTCCGCACCTCTGATTCCACGCCTCTCTTTCCGTATCTCTGATTCCCCGCCTCTGATTCCCTGCCTCTGATACCCTGCCTCTCTTTGCCTGCCTCTATTTCGGTGCCTCTTTCTCTGCATCTAGTTTCCCACATCTCATTTGCCCCCTCTGATAACCCGCCTCTGATTCCATGCCTCTGATTCCCCGCCTCTGATTCCCCACCTCTGATTCCCCGCCTCTGATTCCCTGCCTCAGATTCCCTGCCTCAGATTCCTTGCCTCAGATTCCCTGCCTCTGTTTCCCCGCCTCTGATTCCCCACGTCTGATTCCCCGCCTCAGATTCCCCGGCTCTGATTCCCTGCCTGAGATTCCATGCCTCAGATTCCCCGCCTCAGATTCCCCGCCTCAGATTCCCCGCCTCAGATTCCCCGCCTCAGATTCCCCGCCTCAGATTCCCCGCCTCAGATTCCCCGCCTCAGATTCCCCGCCTCAGATTCCCCGCCTCAGTTTCCCTGCCTCAGATTCCCTGCCTCAGATTCCCTTCATCTGATTCCCTTCATCTGATTCCCTGCCTCTGATTCCCTGCCTCTGATTCCCCACCTCTGATTCCCCGCCACAGATTCCCTGGCTCTGATTCTCTGGCTCAGATTCCCTGCCTTAGATTCCCTGCCTCTGATTCCCTGCATCTGATTCCAGGCCTCTTATTCCCCACCTCTGATTCCCCGCCTCTGATTGCCTGCCACTGATTGCCCGCCTCTGATTCCCCACCTCTGATTCCCCGCCTCTGATTCCCCACCTCTGTCTGTATGCCTCTCTTTGGCCTCCGCTTTTTCCCCTCCACTCTTTCCGCGCATCTCTTTCCCTCCCTCAATTTCAACAACTCTGTTTGATCTGTTCTGTGTACCTCATTTTCAACACACAAGTTCCAACCACTATGTTTCACCCATCTCTTTCCCCACCTCTATTTACCCGCCTATGTTTACCCGCCTCTGTTTACCCACCTGTTTCACCGCCTCTGATTCCCCGCCTCTGATTCCCCACCTCTGTCTCTACGCCTCTCCTTCGCCTCCACTCTTTCCCCTCCACTCATTCCGTGCCTGTCTTTCCCTCCCTCAATTTCAACAACACTGTTTGATCTGTTTTGTGTACCTCATTTTAAACACACAAGTTCCAACCACTATGTTTTGCCCGCCTCTTTCCCCGCCTCTATTTATCCACCTATGTTTACCTGCCACTGTTTACCCGCCTGTTTCCCCGCCTCTGATTCCCCACCTTTCATTCCCCGCCTCTCTTTCCCTGCCCCTATTTCCGCACCTCTTTCTCTGCCTCTCTTTCCCCACATCTCTTTTCCTCCAGCTGATTCCCCGCCTCTGATTCCCCGCCTCTGATTCCCTGCCTCTGATTCCCCGCCTCTGATTCTCTGCCTCAGATTCCCTGCCTCAGATTCCCTGCCTCAGATTCCCTGCCTCTGATTCCCCGACTCTGATTCCCTGCCTCTTATTCCCCGCCTCTGATTCCCCGCCTCTGATTCCCCGCCTCTGATTCCCTGCCTCTGTTTCCCCACCTCTGATTCCCCGCCTCTGATTCCCCGCCTCAGATTCCCTGCCTCTGATTCCCTGCCTCTGATTCCGCGCCTCTGATTCCACGCCTCTCTTTCCGTATCTCTGATTCCCCACCTCTAATTCCCTGCCTCTGATACCCTGCCTCTCTTTGCCTTCCTCAATTTCGGTGCCTCTTTCTCTGCATCTAGTTTCCCACATCTCATTTGCCCCCTCTGATAACCCGCCTCTGATTCCATGCCTCTGATTCCCTGCCTCTGATTCCCCGCCTCTGATTCCCTGCCTCAGATTCCCTGCCTCAGATTCCCTGCCTCAGATTCCCTGACTCTGATTCCCCGCCTCTGAATCCCCGCCTCTTATTCCCCGCCTCTGATTCCCCGCCTCTGATTCCCCGCATCTGATTCCCTGCCTCAGATTCCCCGGGTCTGATTCCCTGCATTAGATTCCCTGCCTCAGATTCCCTGCCTCTGATTCCCCGCCTCTGATTCCCTGCCTCTGATTCCCCACCTCTGATTCCTGCCTCAGATTCCCTGCCTCAGATTCCCTGCCTCAGATTCCCTGCCTCTGATTCCCTGCCTTTGATTCCCCGCCTCTTATTCCCCGCCTCTGATTCCCAGCCTCTGATTCCCCGCCTCTGATTCCCTGCCTCTGTTTCCCCGCCTCTGATTCCCCGCCTCTGATCCCCACCTCAGATTCCCCGCCTCAGATTCCCCGCCTCAGATTCCCCGCCTCAGATTCCCCGCCTCAGATTCCCCGCCTCAGATTCCCCGCCTCAGAATCCCCGCCTCAGATTCCCCGCCTCAGATTCTCCGCCTCAGATTACCCGCCTCAGATTCCCCGCCTCAGATACCCCGCCTCAGATTCCCCGCCTCAGATTCCCTGCCTCAGATTCCCCGCCTCAGATTCCCTGCCTCTGATTCCCTGCCTCTGATTCCCGGCCTCTGATTCCCTGCCTCTGATTCCCTGCCTCTGATTCCCTGCCTCTGATTCCGCGCCTCTGATTCCACGCCTCTCTTTCCATATCTCTGATTCCCCGCCTCTGATTCCCTGCCTCTGATACCCTGCCTCTGATTCCCTGCCTCTGATTCCCTGCCTCTGATTCCGCGCCTCTGATTCCACGCCTCTCTTTCCGTATCTTTGATTCCCCACCTCTAATTCCCTGCCTCTGATACCCTGCCTCTCTTTGCCTGCCTCTATTTCGGTGCCTCTTTCTCTGCATCTAGTTTCCCACATCTCATTTGCCCCCTCTGACTCCCCGCCTCTGATTCCCCGCCTCTGATTCCCCGCCTCTGATTCCCCGCCTCTGATTCCCTGCCTCAGATTCCCTGCCTCAGATTCCCTGCCTCAGATTCCCTGCATCTGATTCCCCGCCTCTGATTCCCCACCTCTTATTCCCCGCCTCTGATTCCCCGCCTCTGATTCCCTGCCTCTGATTCCCTGCCTCTGTTTCCCCGCCTCTGATTCCCCGCCTCTGATTCCCCGCCTCAGATTCCCCGCCTCTGATTCCCTGCCTGAGATTCCCTGCCTCAGATTCCCTGCCTATGATTCCCTGCCTCTGAGTCCCCGCATCAGATTCCCCGGCTCTGATTCCGTGCCTGAGATTCCCTGCCTCAGATTCCCCGCCTCAGATTCCCTGCCTCAGATTCCCCGCCTCATATTCCCTGCCTCAGATACCCTGCCTCCCTTTGACTGCCTCTATTTCCGTGCCTCTTTCTCTGCATCTAGTTTCCCACATCTCTTTTACTCCCGCCTGTTTCCCCGCCTCTGATTGCCCACCTTTCATTCCCCGCCTCTCTTTCCCTGCCTTTATTTCCGCACCTCTTTCTCTGCCTCTCTTTCCCCACATCTCTTTTCCTCCCGCTGATTCCCCGCCTCTGATTCCCCGCCTCTGATTCCCTGCCTCTGATTCCCCGCCTCTGATTCCCTGCCTCAGATTCCCTGCCTCAGATTCCCTGCCTCAGATTCCCTGCCTCTGATTCCCCGACTCTGATTCCCCGCTTCTTATTCCCCGCCTCTGTTTCCCCGCCTCTGATTCCCCGCCTCTGATTCCCTGCCTCTGTTTCCCGACCTCTGATTCCCCGCCTCTGATTCCCCGCCTCAGATTCCCCGGCTCTGATTCCCTGCCTCCGATTCCCCGCCTCAGATTCCCTGCCTCCGATTCCCCGCCTCAGATTCCCTGCCTCCGATTCCCCGCCTCAGATTCCCCGCCTCAGATTCCCCGCCTCAGATTCCCCGCCTCAGATTCCCCGCCTAAGTTTCCCCGCCTCAGATTCCCCGCCTCAGATTACCCGCCTCAGATTCCCCGCCTCAGATTCCCCGCCTCAGATTCCCCGCCTCTGATTCCCCGCCTCTGATTCCACGCCTCTCTTTCCGTATCTCTGATTCCCCGCCTCTGATTCCCTGCCTCTGATACGCTGCCTCTCTTTGCCTGCCTCTATTTCGGTGCCTCTTTCTCTGCATCTAGTTTCCCACATCTCATTTGCCCCCTCTGTTAACCCGCCTCTGACTCCATGCCTCTGATTCCCCGCCTCTGATTCCCCACCTCTGATTCCCCGCCTCTGATTCCCTGCCTCAGATTCCCTGCCTCAGATTCCTTGCCTCAGATTCCCTGCCTCTGTTTCCCCGCCTCTGATTCCCCACGTCTGATTCCCCGCCTCAGATTCCCCGGCTCTGATTCCCTGCCTGAGATTCCATTCCTCAGATTCCCCACCTCAGATTCCCTGCCTCTGATTCCCTGCCTCTGATTCCCTGCCTCTGATTCCGCGCCTCTGATTCCACGCCTCTCTTTCCGTATCTCTGATTCCCCGCCTCTGATTCCCTGCCTCTGATACCCTGCCTCTGATTCCCTGCCTCTGATTCCCTGCCTCTGATTCCGCGCCTCTGATTCCACTCCTCTCTTTCCGTATCTCTGATTCCCCGCCTCTGATTCCCTGCCTCTGATACCCTGCCTCTCTTTGCCTGCCTCTATTTCGGTGCCTCTTTCTCTGCATCTAGTTTCCCACATCTCATTTGCCCCCTCTGACTCCCCGCCTCTGATTCCCCGCCTCTGATTCCCCGCCTCTGATTCCCCACCTCTGATTCCCTGCCTCAGATTCCCTGCCTCAGATTCCCTGCCTCAGATTCCCTGCATCTGATTCCCCGCCTCTGATTCCCCACCTCTTATTCCCCGCCTCTGATTCCCCGCCTCTGATTCCCTGCCTCTGATTCCCTGCCTCTGTTTCCCCGCCTCTGATTCCCCGCCTCTGATTCCCCGCCTCAGATTCCCCGCCTCTGATTCCCTGCCTGAGATTCCCTGCCTCAGATTCCCTGCCTATGATTCCCTGCCTCTGAGTCCCCGCGTCAGATTCCCCGGCTCTGATTCCCTGCCTGAGATTCCCTGCCTCAGATTCCCTGCCTCAGATTCCCCGCCTCATATTCCCTGCCTCAGATACCCTGCCTCCCTTTGACTGCCTCTATTTCCGTGCCTCTTTCTCTGCATCTAGTTTCCCACATCTCTTTACCTCCCGCCTGTTTCCCCGCCTCTGATTGCCCACCTTTCATTCCCCGCCTCTCTTTCCCTGCCTTTATTTCCGCACCTCTTTCTCTGCCTCTCTTTCCCCACATCTCTTTTCCTCCCGCTGATTCCCCGCCTCTGATTCCCCGCCTCTGTTTCCCTGCCTCTGATTCCCCGTCTCTGATTCCCTGCCTCAGATTCCCTGCCTCAGATTCCCTGCCTCAGATTCCCTGCCTCTGATTCCCCGACTCTGATTCCCCGCCTCTTATTCCCCGCCTCTGTTTCCCCGCCTCTGATTCCCCGCCTCTGATTCCCTGCCTCCGATTCCCCGCCTCAGATTCCCTGCCTCCGATTCCCCGCCTCAGATTCCCTGCCTCCGATTCCCCGCCTCAGATTCCCCGCCTCAGATTCCCCGCCTCAGATTGCCCGCCTCAGATTCCCCGCCTAAGTTTCCCCGCCTCAGATTCCCCGCCTCAGATTCCCCACCTCAGATTCCCCGCCTCAGATTCCCCGCCTCAGATTCCCCGCCTCTGATTCCCCGCCTCTGATTCCCTGCCTCTGATTCCCTGCCTCTGATTCCCTGCCTCTGATTCCCTGCCTCTGATTCCCTGCCTCTGATTCTGCG
This sequence comes from Narcine bancroftii, assembly GCF_036971445.1. NCBI lineage: Eukaryota > Metazoa > Chordata > Chondrichthyes > Torpediniformes > Narcinidae > Narcine > Narcine bancroftii. The sequence continues at coordinate 91,844,608 of NC_091481.1, forward strand.
CCTCTGATTCCACGCCTCTCTTTCCATAGCTCTGATTCCCCGCCTCTAATTCCCTGCCTCTGATACCCTGCCTCTCTTTGCCTTCCTCAATTTCGGTGCCTCTTCTCTGCATCTAGTTTTCCACATCTCATTTGCCCCCTCTGATAACCCACCTCTGATTCCATGACTCTGATTCCCTTCCTCTGATACGCCGCCTCTGATTCCCCGCCTCTTATTCCCCGCCTCTGATTCCCAGCCTCTGATTCCCCGCCTCTGATTCCCTGCCTCTGTTTCCCCGCCTCTGATTCCCCGCCTCTGATCCCCGCCTCAGATTCCCCGCCTCAGATTCCCCGCCTCTTATTCCCCGCCTCTGTTTCCCCACCTCTGATTCCCCGCCTCTGATTCCCCGCCTCAGATTCCCCGGCTCTGATTCCCCGCCTCAGATTCCCTGCCTCAGATTCACCGCCTCAGATTCCCCGCCTCAGATTCCCCGCCTCAGATTCCCCTCCTCAGATTCCCCACCTCAGATTCCCTGCCTCAGATTCCCCGCCTCAGTTTCCCCGCCTCAGATTCCCCGCCTCAGATTCCCCGCCTCAGATTCCCCGCCTCAGATTCCCCGCCTCAGATTCCCCGCCTCTGATTCCCCGCCTCTGATACCCGCCTCTGATTCCCTGCCTCTGATTCCCTGCCTCTGATTCCCTGCCTCTGATTCCCTGCCTCTGATTCCCTGCCTCTGATTCCGCGCCTCTGATTCCACGCCTCTCTTTCCGTATCTTTGATTCTCCACCTCTAATTCCCTGCCTCTGATACCCTGCCTCTCTTTGCCTTCCTCAATTTCGGTGCCTCTTTGTCTGCATCTAGTTTCCCACATCTCATTTGCCCCCTCTGATAACCCGCCTCTGATTCCATGCCTCTGATTCCCTGCCTCTGATTCCCCGCCTCTGATTCCCTGCCTCAGATTCACTGCCTCAGATTCCCTGCCTCAGATTCCCTGGCTCTGATTCCCCGCCTCTGAATCCCCGCCTCTTATTCCCCGCCTCTGATTCCCCGCCTCTGATTCCCCGCATCTGATTCCCTGCCTCAGATTTCCCGGGTCTGATTCCCTGCATTAGATTCCCTGCCTCAGATTCCCTGCCTCTGATTCCCCGCCTCTGATTCCCTGCCTCTGATTCCCCGCCTCTGATTCCTGCCTCAGATTCCCTGCCTCAGATTCCCTGCCTCAGATTCCCTGCCTCTGATTCCCTGCCTTTGATTCCACGCCTCTTATTCCCCGCCTCTGATTCCCAGCCTCTGATTCCCCGCCTCTGATTCCCTGCCTCTGTTTCCCCGCCTCTGATTCCCCGCCTCAGATTCCCCGCCACAGATTCCCCGCCTCAGATTCCCCGCCTCAGATTCCCCGCCTCAGATTCCCCGCCTCAGATTCCCCGCCTCAGATTCCCCGCCTCAGATTCCCCGCCTCAGATTCCCCGCCTCAGATTCTCTGCCTCTGATTGCCTGCCTCTGATTCCCTGCCTCTGATTCCCTGCCTCTGATTCCCTGCCTCTGATTCCCTGCCTCTGATTCCCTGCCTCTGATTCCCTGCCTCTGATTCCGCACCTCTGATTCCACGCCTCTCTTTCCGTATCTCTGATTCCCCGCCTCTGATTCCCTGCCTCTGATACCCTGCCTCTCTTTGCCTGCCTCTATTTCGGTGCCTCTTTCTCTGCATCTAGTTTCCCACATCTCATTTGCCCCCTCTGATAACCCGCCTCTGATTCCATGCCTCTGATTCCCCGCCTCTGATTCCCCACCTCTGATTCCCCGCCTCTGATTCCCTGCCTCAGATTCCCTGCCTCAGATTCCTTGCCTCAGATTCCCTGCCTCTGTTTCCCCGCCTCTGATTCCCCACGTCTGATTCCCCGCCTCAGATTCCCCGGCTCTGATTCCCTGCCTGAGATTCCATGCCTCAGATTCCCCGCCTCAGATTCCCCGCCTCAGATTCCCCGCCTCAGATTCCCCGCCTCAGATTCCCCGCCTCAGATTCCCCGCCTCAGATTCCCCGCCTCAGATTCCCCGCCTCAGATTCCCCGCCTCAGTTTCCCTGCCTCAGATTCCCTGCCTCAGATTCCCTTCATCTGATTCCCTTCATCTGATTCCCTGCCTCTGATTCCCTGCCTCTGATTCCCCACCTCTGATTCCCCGCCACAGATTCCCTGGCTCTGATTCTCTGGCTCAGATTCCCTGCCTTAGATTCCCTGCCTCTGATTCCCTGCATCTGATTCCAGGCCTCTTATTCCCCACCTCTGATTCCCCGCCTCTGATTGCCTGCCACTGATTGCCCGCCTCTGATTCCCCACCTCTGATTCCCCGCCTCTGATTCCCCACCTCTGTCTGTATGCCTCTCTTTGGCCTCCGCTTTTTCCCCTCCACTCTTTCCGCGCATCTCTTTCCCTCCCTCAATTTCAACAACTCTGTTTGATCTGTTCTGTGTACCTCATTTTCAACACACAAGTTCCAACCACTATGTTTCACCCATCTCTTTCCCCACCTCTATTTACCCGCCTATGTTTACCCGCCTCTGTTTACCCACCTGTTTCACCGCCTCTGATTCCCCGCCTCTGATTCCCCACCTCTGTCTCTACGCCTCTCCTTCGCCTCCACTCTTTCCCCTCCACTCATTCCGTGCCTGTCTTTCCCTCCCTCAATTTCAACAACACTGTTTGATCTGTTTTGTGTACCTCATTTTAAACACACAAGTTCCAACCACTATGTTTTGCCCGCCTCTTTCCCCGCCTCTATTTATCCACCTATGTTTACCTGCCACTGTTTACCCGCCTGTTTCCCCGCCTCTGATTCCCCACCTTTCATTCCCCGCCTCTCTTTCCCTGCCCCTATTTCCGCACCTCTTTCTCTGCCTCTCTTTCCCCACATCTCTTTTCCTCCAGCTGATTCCCCGCCTCTGATTCCCCGCCTCTGATTCCCTGCCTCTGATTCCCCGCCTCTGATTCTCTGCCTCAGATTCCCTGCCTCAGATTCCCTGCCTCAGATTCCCTGCCTCTGATTCCCCGACTCTGATTCCCTGCCTCTTATTCCCCGCCTCTGATTCCCCGCCTCTGATTCCCCGCCTCTGATTCCCTGCCTCTGTTTCCCCACCTCTGATTCCCCGCCTCTGATTCCCCGCCTCAGATTCCCTGCCTCTGATTCCCTGCCTCTGATTCCGCGCCTCTGATTCCACGCCTCTCTTTCCGTATCTCTGATTCCCCACCTCTAATTCCCTGCCTCTGATACCCTGCCTCTCTTTGCCTTCCTCAATTTCGGTGCCTCTTTCTCTGCATCTAGTTTCCCACATCTCATTTGCCCCCTCTGATAACCCGCCTCTGATTCCATGCCTCTGATTCCCTGCCTCTGATTCCCCGCCTCTGATTCCCTGCCTCAGATTCCCTGCCTCAGATTCCCTGCCTCAGATTCCCTGACTCTGATTCCCCGCCTCTGAATCCCCGCCTCTTATTCCCCGCCTCTGATTCCCCGCCTCTGATTCCCCGCATCTGATTCCCTGCCTCAGATTCCCCGGGTCTGATTCCCTGCATTAGATTCCCTGCCTCAGATTCCCTGCCTCTGATTCCCCGCCTCTGATTCCCTGCCTCTGATTCCCCACCTCTGATTCCTGCCTCAGATTCCCTGCCTCAGATTCCCTGCCTCAGATTCCCTGCCTCTGATTCCCTGCCTTTGATTCCCCGCCTCTTATTCCCCGCCTCTGATTCCCAGCCTCTGATTCCCCGCCTCTGATTCCCTGCCTCTGTTTCCCCGCCTCTGATTCCCCGCCTCTGATCCCCACCTCAGATTCCCCGCCTCAGATTCCCCGCCTCAGATTCCCCGCCTCAGATTCCCCGCCTCAGATTCCCCGCCTCAGATTCCCCGCCTCAGAATCCCCGCCTCAGATTCCCCGCCTCAGATTCTCCGCCTCAGATTACCCGCCTCAGATTCCCCGCCTCAGATACCCCGCCTCAGATTCCCCGCCTCAGATTCCCTGCCTCAGATTCCCCGCCTCAGATTCCCTGCCTCTGATTCCCTGCCTCTGATTCCCGGCCTCTGATTCCCTGCCTCTGATTCCCTGCCTCTGATTCCCTGCCTCTGATTCCGCGCCTCTGATTCCACGCCTCTCTTTCCATATCTCTGATTCCCCGCCTCTGATTCCCTGCCTCTGATACCCTGCCTCTGATTCCCTGCCTCTGATTCCCTGCCTCTGATTCCGCGCCTCTGATTCCACGCCTCTCTTTCCGTATCTTTGATTCCCCACCTCTAATTCCCTGCCTCTGATACCCTGCCTCTCTTTGCCTGCCTCTATTTCGGTGCCTCTTTCTCTGCATCTAGTTTCCCACATCTCATTTGCCCCCTCTGACTCCCCGCCTCTGATTCCCTGCCTCTGATTCCCCGCCTCTGATTCCCCGCCTCTGATTCCCTGCCTCAGATTCCCTGCCTCAGATTCCCTGCCTCAGATTCCCTGCATCTGATTCCCCGCCTCTGATTCCCCACCTCTTATTCCCCGCCTCTGATTCCCCGCCTCTGATTCCCTGCCTCTGATTCCCTGCCTCTGTTTCCCCGCCTCTGATTCCCCGCCTCTGATTCCCCGCCTCAGATTCCCCGCCTCTGATTCCCTGCCTGAGATTCCCTGCCTCAGATTCCCTGCCTATGATTCCCTGCCTCTGAGTCCCCGCATCAGATTCCCCGGCTCTGATTCCGTGCCTGAGATTCCCTGCCTCAGATTCCCCGCCTCAGATTCCCTGCCTCAGATTCCCCGCCTCATATTCCCTGCCTCAGATACCCTGCCTCCCTTTGACTGCCTCTATTTCCGTGCCTCTTTCTCTGCATCTAGTTTCCCACATCTCTTTTACTCCCGCCTGTTTCCCCGCCTCTGATTGCCCACCTTTCATTCCCCGCCTCTCTTTCCCTGCCTTTATTTCCGCACCTCTTTCTCTGCCTCTCTTTCCCCACATCTCTTTTCCTCCCGCTGATTCCCCGCCTCTGATTCCCCGCCTCTGATTCCCTGCCTCTGATTCCCCGCCTCTGATTCCCTGCCTCAGATTCCCTGCCTCAGATTCCCTGCCTCAGATTCCCTGCCTCTGATTCCCCGACTCTGATTCCCCGCTTCTTATTCCCCGCCTCTGTTTCCCCGCCTCTGATTCCCCGCCTCTGATTCCCTGCCTCTGTTTCCCGACCTCTGATTCCCCGCCTCTGATTCCCCGCCTCAGATTCCCCGGCTCTGATTCCCTGCCTCCGATTCCCCGCCTCAGATTCCCTGCCTCCGATTCCCCGCCTCAGATTCCCTGCCTCCGATTCCCCGCCTCAGATTCCCCGCCTCAGATTCCCCGCCTCAGATTCCCCGCCTCAGATTCCCCGCCTAAGTTTCCCCGCCTCAGATTCCCCGCCTCAGATTACCCGCCTCAGATTCCCCGCCTCAGATTCCCCGCCTCAGATTCCCCGCCTCTGATTCCCCGCCTCTGATTCCACGCCTCTCTTTCCGTATCTCTGATTCCCCGCCTCTGATTCCCTGCCTCTGATACGCTGCCTCTCTTTGCCTGCCTCTATTTCGGTGCCTCTTTCTCTGCATCTAGTTTCCCACATCTCATTTGCCCCCTCTGTTAACCCGCCTCTGACTCCATGCCTCTGATTCCCCGCCTCTGATTCCCCACCTCTGATTCCCCGCCTCTGATTCCCTGCCTCAGATTCCCTGCCTCAGATTCCTTGCCTCAGATTCCCTGCCTCTGTTTCCCCGCCTCTGATTCCCCACGTCTGATTCCCCGCCTCAGATTCCCCGGCTCTGATTCCCTGCCTGAGATTCCATTCCTCAGATTCCCCACCTCAGATTCCCTGCCTCAGATTCCCCGCCTCAGATTCTCCGCCTCAGATTCCCCGCCTCAGATTCCCCGCCTCAGATTCCCAGCCTCAGATTCCCCGCCTCAGATTCCCCGCCTCAGATTCCCCGCCTCAGATTCCCCGCCTCAGTTTCCCTGCCTCAGATTCCCTGCCTCAGATTCCCTTCATCTGATTCCCTTCATCTGATTCCCTGCCTCTGATTCCCTGCCTCTGATTCCCCACCTCTGATTCCCCGCCACAGATTCCCTGGCTCTGATTCTCTGGCTCAGATTCCCTGCCTTAGATTCCCTGCCTCTGATTCCCTGCATCTGATTCCAGGCCTCTTATTCCCCACCTCTGATTCCCCGCCTCTGATCCCCGCCTCAGATTCCCCGCCTCAGATTCCCCGCCTCAGATTCCCCGCCTCAGATTCCCCGCCTCAGATTCCCCGCCTCAGATTCCCCGCCTCAGATTCCCCGCCTCAGATTCCCCGCCTCAGATTCTCCGCCTCAGATTACCCGCCTCAGATTCCCCGCCTCAGATACCCCGCCTCAGATTCCCCGCCTCAGATTCCCTGCCTCAGATTCCCCGCCTCAGATTCCCTGCCTCTGATTCCCTGCCTCTGATTCCCGGCCTCTGATTCCCTGCCTCTGATTCCCTGCCTCTGATTCCCTGCCTCTGATTCCGCGCCTCTGATTCCACGCCTCTCTTTCCGTATCTCTGATTCCCCGCCTCTGATTCCCTGCCTCTGATACCCTGCCTCTGATTCCCTGCCTCTGATTCCCTGCCTCTGATTCCGCGCCTCTGATTCCACTCCTCTCTTTCCGTATCTCTGATTCCCCGCCTCTGATTCCCTGCCTCTGATACCCTGCCTCTCTTTGCCTGCCTCTATTTCGGTGCCTCTTTCTCTGCATCTAGTTTCCCACATCTCATTTGCCCCCTCTGACTCCCCGCCTCTGATTCCCCGCCTCTGATTCCCCGCCTCTGATTCCCCACCTCTGATTCCCTGCCTCAGATTCCCTGCCTCAGATTCCCTGCCTCAGATTCCCTGCATCTGATTCCCCGCCTCTGATTCCCCACCTCTTATTCCCCGCCTCTGATTCCCCGCCTCTGATTCCCTGCCTCTGATTCCCTGCCTCTGTTTCCCCGCCTCTGATTCCCCGCCTCTGATTCCCCGCCTCAGATTCCCCGCCTCTGATTCCCTGCCTGAGATTCCCTGCCTCAGATTCCCTGCCTATGATTCCCTGCCTCTGAGTCCCCGCGTCAGATTCCCCGGCTCTGATTCCCTGCCTGAGATTCCCTGCCTCAGATTCCCTGCCTCAGATTCCCCGCCTCATATTCCCTGCCTCAGATACCCTGCCTCCCTTTGACTGCCTCTATTTCCGTGCCTCTTTCTCTGCATCTAGTTTCCCACATCTCTTTACCTCCCGCCTGTTTCCCCGCCTCTGATTGCCCACCTTTCATTCCCCGCCTCTCTTTCCCTGCCTTTATTTCCGCACCTCTTTCTCTGCCTCTCTTTCCCCACATCTCTTTTCCTCCCGCTGATTCCCCGCCTCTGATTCCCCGCCTCTGTTTCCCTGCCTCTGATTCCCCGTCTCTGATTCCCTGCCTCAGATTCCCTGCCTCAGATTCCCTGCCTCAGATTCCCTGCCTCTGATTCCCCGACTCTGATTCCCCGCCTCTTATTCCCCGCCTCTGTTTCCCCGCCTCTGATTCCCCGCCTCTGATTCCCTGCCTCCGATTCCCCGCCTCAGATTCCCTGCCTCCGATTCCCCGCCTCAGATTCCCTGCCTCCGATTCCCCGCCTCAGATTCCCCGCCTCAGATTCCCCGCCTCAGATTGCCCGCCTCAGATTCCCCGCCTAAGTTTCCCCGCCTCAGATTCCCCGCCTCAGATTCCCCACCTCAGATTCCCCGCCTCAGATTCCCCGCCTCAGATTCCCCGCCTCTGATTCCCCGCCTCTGATTCCCTGCCTCTGATTCCCTGCCTCTGATTCCCTGCCTCTGATTCCCTGCCTCTGATTCCCTGCCTCTGATTCTGCGCCTCTGATTCCACGCCTCTCTTTCCATAGCTCTGATTCCCCGCCTCTAATTCCCTGCCTCTGATACCCTGCCTCTCTTTGCCTTCCTCAATTTCGGTGCCTCTTCTCTGCATCTAGTTTCCCACATCTCATTTGCCCCCTCTGATAACCCACCTCTGATTCCATGACTCTGATTCCCTTCCTCTGATACGCCGCCTCTGATTCCCCGCCTCTTATTCCCCGCCTCTGATTCCCAGCCTCTGATTCCCCGCCTCTGATTCCCTGCCTCTGTTTCCCCGCCTCTGATTCCCCGCCTCTGATCCCCGCCTCAGATTCCCCGCCTCAGATTCCCCGCCTCAGATTCCCCGCCTCAGATTCCCCGCCTCAGATTCCCCGCCTCAGATTCCCCGCCTCAGATTCCCCGCCTCAGATTCCCCGCCTCAGATTCCCCGCCTCAGATTCTCCGCCTCAGATTACCCGCCTCAGATTCCCCGCCTCAGATACCCCGCCTCAGATTCCCCGCCTCAGATTCCCTGCCTCAGATTCCCCGCCTCAGATTCCCTGCCTCTGATTCCCTGCCTCTGATTCCCGGCCTCTGATTCCCTGCCTCTGATTCCCTGCCTCTGATTCCCTGCCTCTGATTCCGCGCCTCTGATTCCACGCCTCCCTTTCCGTATCTCTGATTCCCCGCATCTGATTCCCTGCCTCTGATACCCTGCCTCTGATTCCCTGCCTCTGATTCCGGGCCTCTGATTCCGCGCCTCTGATTCCACACCTCTCTTTCCGTATCTCTGATTCCCCGCCTCTGATTCCCTGCCTCTGATACCCTGCCTCTCTTTGCCTGCCTCTATTTCGGTGCCTCTTTCTCTGCATCTAGTTTCCCACATCTCATTTGCCCCCTCTGACTCCCCGCCTCTGATTCCCCGCCTCTGATTCCCCGCCTCTGATTCCCCGCCTCTGATTCCCTGCCTCAGATTCCTTGCCTCAGATTCCCTGCCTCAGATTCCCTGCATCTGATTCCCCGCCTCTGATTCCCCACCTCTTATTCCCCGCCTCTGATTCCCCGCCTCTGATTCCCTGCCTCTGATTCCCTGCCTCTGTCTCCCCGCCTCTGATTCCCCGCCTCTGATTCCCCGCCTCAGATTCCCCGCCTCTGATTCCCTGCCTGAGATTCCCTGCCTCAGATTCCCTGCCTCAGATTCCCCGCCTCATATTCCCTGCCTCAGATACCCTGCCTCCCTTTGACTGCCTCTATTTCCGTGCCTCTTTCTCTGCATCTAGTTTCCCACATCTCTTTTCCTCCCGCCTGTTTCCCCGCCTCTGATTGCCCACCGTTCATTCCCCGCCTCTCTTTCTCTGCCTTTATTTCCGCACCTCTTTCTCTGCCTCTCTTTCCCCACATCTCTTTTCCTCCCGCTGATTCCCCGCCTCTGATTCCCCGCCTCTGATTCCCTGCCTCTGATTCCCCGCCTCTGATTCCCTGCCTCAGATTCCCTGCCTCAGATTCCCTGCCTCAGATTCCCTGCCTCTGATTCCCCGACTCTGATTCCCCGCCTCTTATTCCCCGCCTCTGTTTCCCCGCCTCTGATTCCCCGCCTCTGATTCCCTGCCTCTGTTTCCCGACCTCTGATTCCCCGGCTCTGATTCCCTGCCTCCGATTCCCCGCCTCAGATTCCCTGCCTCCGATTCCCCGCCTCAGATTCCCTGCCTCCGATTCCCCGCCTCAGATTCCCCGCCTCAGATTCCCCGCCTCAGATTGCCCGCCTCAGATTCCCCGCCTAAGTTTCCCCACCTCAGATTCCCCGCCTCAGATTCCCCGCCTCAGATTCCCCGCCTCAGATTCCCCGCCTCAGATTCCCCGCCTCTGATTCCCCGCCTCTGATTCCCCGCCTCTGATTCCCTGCCTCTGATTCCCTGCCTCTGATTCCCTGCCTCTGATTCCCTGCCTCTGATTCCGCGCCTCTGATTCCACGCCTCTCTTTCCATAGCTCTGATTCCCCGCCTCTAATTCCCTGCCTCTGATACCCTGCCTCTCTTTGCCTTCCTCAATTTCGGTGCCTCTTCTCTGCATCTAGTTTCCCACATCTCATTTGCCCCCTCTGATAACCCGCCTCTGATTCCATGCCTCTGATTCCCTTCCTCTGATACGCCGCCTCTGATTCCCTGCCTCAGATTCCCTGCCTCAGATTCCCTGCCTCAGATTCCCTGCCTCTGATTCCTCGCCTCTGATTCCCCGCCTCTTATTCCCCGCCTCTGATTCCCCGCATCTGATTCCCCGCATCTGATTCCCTGCCTCAGATTCCCCGGGTCTGATTCCCTGCATTAGATTCCCTGCCTCAGATTCCCTGCCTCTGATTCCCCGCCTCTGATTCCCTGCCTCTGAATCCCCGCCTCTGATTCCTGCCTCAGATTCCCTGCCTCAGATTCCCTGCCTCAGATTCCCTGCCTCTGATTCCCTGCCTTTGATTCCACGCCTCTTATTCCCCGCCTCTGATTCCCAGCCTCTGAGTCCCCGCGTCAGATTCCCCGGGTCTGATTCCCTGCATTAGATTCCCTGCCTCAGATTCCCTGCCTCTGATTCCCCGCCTCTGATTCCCTGCCTGAGATTCCCTGCCTCTGATTCCCTGCCTCAGATTCCCCGCCTCATATTCCCTGCCTCAGATACCCTGCCTCCCTTTGACTGCCTCTATTTCCATGCCTCTTTCTCTGCATCTAGTTTCCCACATCTCTTTTCCTCCCGCCTGTTTCCCCGCCTCTGATTGCCCACCTTTCATTCCCCGCCTCTCTTTCCCTGCCTTTATTTCCGCACCTCTTTCTCTGCCTCTCTTTCCCCACATCTCTTTTCCTCCCGCTGATTCCCCGCCTCTGATTCCCCGCCTCTGATTCCCTGCCTCTGATTCCCCGCCTCTGATTCCCTGCCTCAGATTCCCTGCCTCAGATTCCCTGCCTCAGATTCCCTGCCTCTGATTCCCCGACTCTGATTCCCCGCCTCTTATTCCCCGCCTCTGTTTCCCCGCCTCAGATTGCCCGCCTCAGATTCCCCGCCTAAGTTTCCCCGCCTCAGATTCCCCGCCTCAGATTCCCCGCCTCAGATTCCCCGCCTCAGATTCCCCGCCTCAGATTCCCCGCCTCTGATTCCCCGCCTCTGATTCCCTGCCTCTGATTCCCTGCCTCTGATTCCCTGCCTCTGATTCCCCGCCTCTGATTCCCCGCCTCTGATTCCCTGCCTCTGATTCCCTGCCTCTGATTCCCTGCCTCTGATTCCCTGCCTCTGATTCCGCGCCTCTGATTCCACGCCTCTCTTTCCATAGCTCTGATTCCCCGCCTCTAATTCCCTGCCTCTGATACCCTGCCTCTCTTTGCCTTCCTCAATTTCGGTGCCTCTTCTCTGCATCTAGTTTCCCACATCTCATTTGCCCCCTCTGATAACCCGCCTCTGATTCCATGCCTCTGATTCCCTTCCTCTGATACGCCGCCTCTGATTCCCTGCCTCAGATTCCCTGCCTCAGATTCCCTGCCTCAGATTCCCTGCCTCTGATTCCTCGCCTCTGATTCCCCGCCTCTTATTCCCCGCCTCTGATTCCCCGCATCTGATTCCCCGCATCTGATTCCCTGCCTCAGATTCCCCGGGTCTGATTCCCTGCATTAGATTCCCTGCCTCAGATTCCCTGCCTCTGATTCCCCGCCTCTGATTCCCTGCCTCTGATTCCCCGCCTCTGATTCCTGCCTCAGATTCCCTGCCTCAGATTCCCTGCCTCAGATTCCCTGCCTCTGATTCCCTGCCTTTGATTCCACGCCTCTTATTCCCCGCCTCTGAATCCCAGCCTCTGATTCCCCGCCTCTGATTCCCTGCCTCTGTTTCCCCGCCTCTGATTCCCCGCCTCTGATTCCCCGCCTCAGATTCCCCGCCTCAGATTCCCCGCCTCAGATTCCCCACCTCAGATTCCCCGCCTCAGATTCCCCGCCTCAGATTCCCCGCCTCAGATTCCCCGCCTCAGATTCCCCGCCTCAGATTGCCCGCCTCAGATTCTCTGCCTCTGATTGCCTGCCTCTGATTCCCTGCCTCTGATTCCCTGCCTCTGATTCTCTGCCTCTGATTCCCTGCCTCTGATTCCCTGCCTCTGATTCCCTGCCTCTGTTTCCCCGCCTCTGATTCCCCACGTCTGATTCCCCACCTCTGATTCCCCGCCTCTGATTCCCTGCCTCAGATTCCCTGCCTCAGATTCCTTGCCTCAGATTCCCTGCCTCTGTTTCCCCGCCTCTGATTCCCCACGTCTGATTCCCCGCCTCAGATTCACCGGCTCTGATTCCCTGCCTGTGATTCCATGCCTCAGATTCCCCGCCTCAGATTCCCTGCCTCAGATTCCCCGCCTCAGATTCCCCGCCTCAGATTCCCCGCCTCAGATTCCCCGCCTCAGATTCCCCGCCTCAGATTCCCCGCCTCAGATTCCCCGCCTCAGATTCCCCGCCTCAGATTCCCTGCCTCAGTTTCCCTGCCTCAGATTCCCTGCCTCAGATTCCCTTCATCTGATTCCCTTCATCTGATTCCCTGCCTCTGATTCCCTGCCTCTGATTCCCCACCTCTGATTCCCCGCCTCAGATTCCCTGGCTCTGATTCTCTGGCTCAGATTCCCTGGCTCTGATTCCCTGCCTCTGATTCCCTGCATCTGATTCCAGGCCTCTTATTCCCCACCTCTGATTCCCCGCCTCTGATTGCCTGCCACTGATTGCCCACCTCTGATTCCCCACCTCTGATTCCCCGCCTCTGATTCCCCACCTCTGTCTGTATGCCTCTCTTTCGCCTCCGCTTTTTCCCCTCCACTCTTTCCGCGCCTCTCTTTCCCTCCCTCAATTTCAACAACTCTGTTTGATCTGTTCTGTGTACCTCATTTTCAACACACAAATTCCAACCACTATGTTTCTCCCATCTCTTTCCACGCCTCTATTTATCCGCCTATGTTTACCCGCCTCTGTTTACCCACCTGTTTCACCACCTCTGATTCCCCGCCTCTCTTTCCCTGCCTCTATTTCCGCACCTCTTTCTCTGCCTCTCTTTCCCCACATCACTTTTCCTCCAGCTGATTCCCCGCCTCTGATTCCCCGCCTCTGATTCCCTGCCTCTGATTCCCCGCCTCTGATTCTCTGCCTCAGATTCCCTGCCTCAGATTCCCTGCCTCAGATTAGCTGCCTCTGATTCCCTGACTCTGATTCCCCGCCTCTTATTCCCTGCCTCTGATTCCCCGCCTCTGATTCCCCGCCTCTGATTCCCTGCCTCTGTTTCCCCACCTCTGATTCCCCTCCTCTGATTCCCTGCCTCAGATTCCCTGCCTCTGATTCCCTGCCTCTGATTCCGCGCATCTGATTCCACGCCTCTCTTTCCGTATCTCTGATTCCCCGCCTCTAATTCCCTGCCTCTGATACCCTGCCTCTCTTTGCCTTCCTCAATTTCGGTGCCTCTTTCTCTGCATCTAGTTTCCCACATCTCATTTGCCCCCTCTGATAACCCGACTCTGATTCCATGCCTCTGATTCCCCGCCTCTGAATCCCCGCCTCTTATTCCCCGCCTCTGATTCCCCGCCTCTGATTCCCCGCATCTGATTCCCTGCCTCAGATTCCCCGGGCCTGATTCCCTGCATTAGATTCCCTGCCTCAGATTCCCTGCCTCTGATTCCCCGCCTCTGATTCACTGCCTCTGATTTCCCGCCTCTGATTCCTGCCTCAGATTCCCTGCCTCAGATTCCCTGCCTCAGATTCCCTGCCTCTGATTCCCTGCCTTTGATTCCCCGCCTCTTATTCCCCGCCTCTGATTCCCAGCCTCTGATTCCCCGCCTCTGATTCCCTGCCTCTGTTTCCCCGCCTCTGATTCCATGCCTCTGATTCCCCGCCTCACATTCCCCGCCTCAGATTCCCTGCCTCAGATTCCCCGCCTGAGATTGCCCGCCTGAGATTCCCCGTCTCAGATTCCCCGCCTCAGATTCCCCGCCTCAGATTCCCCGCCTCAGATTCCCCGCCTCAGATTCCCCGCCTCAGATTCCCCGCCTCAGATTCCCCGCCTCAGATTCCCCGCCTCAGATTCCCCGCCTCAGATTCTCCGCCTCTGATTCCCCGCCTCTGAATCCCCGCCTCTTATTCCCCGCCTCTGATTCCCCGCCTCTGATTCCCCGCATCTGATTCCCTGCCTCAGATTCCCCGGGCCTGATTCCCTGCATTAGATTCCCTGCCTCTGATTCCCTGCCTCTGATTCCCCGCCTCTGATTCCCTGCCTCTGATATCCCGCCTCTGATTCCTGCCTCAGATTCCCTGCCTCAGATTCCCTGCCTCAGATTCCCTGCCTCTGATTCCCTGCCTCTGATTCCCTGCCTCTGATTCCCTGCCTCTGATTCCATGCCTCTGATTCCCTGCCTCTGATTCCGCGCCTCTGATTCCACGCCTCTCTTTCCGTATCTCTGATTCCCTGCCTCTGATTCCCTGCCTCTGATACCCTGCCTCTCTTTGCCTGCCTCTATTTCGGTGCCTCTTTCTCTGCATCTAGTTTCCCACATCTCATTTGCCCCCTCTGATAACCCGCCTCTGATTCCATGCCTCTGACTCCCCGCCTCTGATTCCCCGCCTCTGATTCCCCGCCTCTGATTCCCCGCCTCTGATTCCCTGCCTCAGATTCCCTGCCTCAGATTCCCTGCCTCAGATTCCCTGCATCTGATTCCCCGCCTCTGATTCCCCGCCTCTTATTCCACGCCTCTGATTCCCCGCCTCTGATTCCCTGCCTCTGATTCCCTGCCTCTGCTTCCCCGCCTCTGATTCCCCTCCTCTGATTCCCCGCCTCAGATTCCCCGGCTCTGATTCCCTGCCTGAGATTCCCTGCCTCAGATTCCCTGTCTATGATTCCCTGCCTCTGAGTCCCCGCGTCAGATTCCCCGGCTCTGATTCCCTGCCTGAGATTCCCTGCCTCAGATTCCCCGCCTCAGATTCCCTGCCTCAGATTCCCCGCCTCATATTCCCTGCCTCAGATACCCTGCCTCCCTTTGACTGCCTCTATTTCCGTGCCTCTTTCTCTGCATCTAGTTTCCCACATCTCTTTTCCTCCCGCCTGTTTCCCCGCCTCTGATTGCCCACCTTTCATTCCCCGCCTCTCTTTCCCTGCCTTTATTTCCGCACCTCTTTCTCTGCCTCTCTTTCCCCACATCTCTTTTCCTCCCGCTGATTCCCCGCCTCTGATTCCCCGCCTCTGATTCCCTTCCTCTGATTCCCCGCCTCTGATTCCCTGCCTCAGATTCCCTGCCTCAGATTCCCTGCCTCTGATTCCCCGACTCTGATTCCCCGCCTCTTATTCCCCGCCTCTGATTCCCCGCCTCTGATTCCCCGCCTCTGATTCCATGCCTCTGTTTCCCCACCTCTGATTCCCCGCCTCTGATTCCCCGCCTCAGATTCCCCGGCTCTGATTCCCCGCCTCAGATTCCCTGCCTCAGATTCACCGCCTCAGATTCCCCGCCTCAGATTCCCCGCCTCAGATTCCCCTCCTCAGATTCCCCACCTCAGATTCCCTGCCTCAGATTCCCCGCCTCAGTTTCCCCGCCTCAGATTCCCCGCCTCAGATTCCCCGCCTCGGATTCCCCGCCTCAGATTCCCCGCCTCAGATTCCCCGCCTCTGATTCCCCGCCTCTGATTCCCCGCCTCTGATTCCCTGCCTCTGATTCCCTGCCTCTGATTCCCTGCCTCTGATTCCCTGCCTCTGATTCCCTGCCTCTGATTCCGCGCCTCTGATTCCACGCCTCTCTTTCCGTATCTTTGATTCTCCACCTCTAATTCCCTGCCTCTGATACCCTGCCTCTCTTTGCCTTCCTCAATTTCGGTGCCTCTTTGTCTGCATCTAGTTTCCCACATCTCATTTGCCCCCTCTGATAACCCGCCTCTGATTCCATGCCTCTGATTCCCTGCCTCTGATTCCCCGCCTCTGATTCCCTGCCTCAGATTCCCTGCCTCAGATTCCCTGCCTCAGATTCCCTGACTCTGATTCCCCGCCTCTGAATCCCCGCCTCTTATTCCCCGCCTCTGATTCCCCGCCTCTGATTCCCCGCATCTGATTCCCTGCCTCAGATTCCCCGGGTCTGATTCCCTGCATTAGATTCCCTGCCTCAGATTCCCTGCCTCTGATTCCCCGCCTCTGATTCCCTGCCTCTGATTCCCCGCCTCTGATTCCTGCCTCAGATTCCCTGCCTCAGATTCCCTGCCTCAGATTCCCTGCCTCTGATTCCCTGCCTTTGATTCCACGCCTCTTATTCCCCGCCTCTGATTCCCAGCCTCTGATTCCCCGCCTCTGATTCCCTGCCTCTGTTTCCCCGCCTCTGATTCCCCGCCTCTGATTCCCCGCCTCAGATTCCCCGCCACAGATTCCCCGCCTCAGATTCCCCGCCTCAGATTCCCCGCCTCAGATTCCCCGCCTCAGATTCCCCGCCTCAGATTCCCCGCCTCAGATTCCCCGCCTCAGATTCTCTGCCTCTGATTGCCTGCCTCTGATTCCCTGCCTCTGATTCCCTGCCTCTGATTCCCTGCCTCTGATTCCCTGCCTCTGATTCCCTGCCTCTGATTCCCTGCCTCTGATTCCGCACCTCTGATTCCACGCCTCTCTTTCCGTATCTCTGATTCCCCGCCTCTGATTCCCTGCCTCTGATACCCTGCCTCTCTTTGCCTGCCTCTATTTCGGTGCCTCTTTCTCTGCATCTAGTTTCCCACATCTCATTTGCCCCCTCTGATAACGCGCCTCTGATTCCATGCCTCTGATTCCCCGCCTCTGATTCCCCACCTCTGATTCCCCGCCTATGATTCCCTGCCTCAGATTCCCTGCCTCAGATTCCTTGCCTCAGATTCCCTGCCTCTGTTTCCCCGCCTCTGATTCCCCACGTCTGATTCCCCGCCTCAGATTCCCCGGCTCTGATTCCCTGCCTGAGATTCCATGCCTCAGATTCCCCGCCTCAGATTCCCTGCCTCAGATTCCCCGCCTCAGATTCCCCGCCTCAGATTCCCCGCCTCTGATTCCCCACCTCTGTCTGTATGCCTCTCTTTCGCCTCCGCTTTTTCCCCTCCACTCTTTCCGCGCCTCTCTTTCCCTCCCTCAATTTCAACAACTCTGTTTGATCTGTTCTGTGTACCTCATTTTCAACACACAAATTCCAACCACTATGTTTCTCCCATCTCTTTCCACGCCTCTATTTATCCGCCTATGTTTACCCGCCTCTGTTTACCCACCTGTTTCACCGCCTCTGATTCCCCGCCTCTGATTCCCCACCTTTCATTCCCCGCCTCTCTTTCCCTGCCTCTATTTCCGCACCTCTTTCTCTGCCTCTCTTTCCCCACATCACTTTTCCTCCAGCTGATTCCCCGCCTCTGATTCCCCGCCTCTGATTCCCTGCCTCTGATTCCCCGCCTCTGATTCTCTGCCTCAGATTCCCTGCCTCAGATTCCCTGCCTCAGATTAGCTGCCTCTGATTCCCTGACTCTGATTCCCCGCCTCTTATTCCCTGCCTCTGATTCCCCGCCTCTGATTCCCCGCCTCTGATTCCCTGCCTCTGTTTCCCCACCTCTGATTCCCCTCCTCTGATTCCCTGCCTCAGATTCCCTGCCTCTGATTCCCTGCCTCTGATTCCGCGCATCTGATTCCACGCCTCTCTTTCCGTATCTCTGATTCCCCGCCTCTAATTCCCTGCCTCTGATACCCTGCCTCTCTTTGCCTTCCTCAATTTCGGTGCCTCTTTCTCTGCATCTAGTTTCCCACATCTCATTTGCCCCCTCTGATAACCCGACTCTGATTCCATGCCTCTGATTCCCTGCCTCTGATTCCCCGCCTCTGATTCCCTGCCTCAGATTCCCTGCCTCAGATTCCCTGCCTCAGATTCCCTGCCTCTGATTCCCCGCCTCTGAATCCCCGCCTCTTATTCCCCGCCTCTGATTCCCCGCCTCTGATTCCCCGCATCTGATTCCCTGCCTCAGATTCCCCGGGCCTGATTCCCTGCATTAGATTCCCTGCCTCAGATTCCCTGCCTCTGATTCCCCGCCTCTGATTCACTGCCTCTGATTTCCCGCCTCTGATTCCTGCCTCAGATTCCCTGCCTCAGATTCCCTGCCTCAGATTCCCTGCCTCTGATTCCCTGCCTTTGATTCCCCGCCTCTTATTCCCCGCCTCTGATTCCCAGCCTCTGATTCCCCGCCTCTGATTCCCTGCCTCTGTTTTCCCGCCTCTGATTCCATGCCTCTGATTCCCCGCCTCACATTCCCCGCCTCAGATTCCCTGCCTCAGATTCCCCGCCTGAGATTGCCCGCCTGAGATTCCCCGCCTCAGATTCCCCGCCTCAGATTCCCCGCCTCAGATTCCCCGCCTCAGATTCCCCGCCTCAGATTCCCCGCCTCAGATTCCCCGCCTCAGATTCCCCGCCTCAGATTCCCCGCCTCAGATTCCCCGCCTCAGATTCTCCGCCTCTGATTCCCCGCCTCTGAATCCCCGCCTCTTATTCCCCGCCTCTGATTCCCCGCCTCTGATTCCACGCATCTGATTCCCTGCCTCAGATTCCCCGGGCCTGATTCCCTGCATTAGATTCCCTGCCTCAGATTCCCTGCCTCTGATTCCCCGCCTCTGATTCCCTGCCTCTGATATCCCGCCTCTGATTCCTGCCTCAGATTCCCTGCCTCAGATTCCCTGCCTCAGATTCCCTGCCTCTGATTCCCTGCCTCTGATTCCCTGCCTCTGATTCCCTGCCTCTGATTCCATGCCTCTGATTCCCTGCCTCTGATTCCGCGCCTCTGATTCCACGCCTCTCTTTCCGTATCTCTGATTCCCTGCCTCTGATTCCCTGCCTCTGATACCCTGCCTCTCTTTGCCTGCCTCTATTTCGGTGCCTCTTTCTCTGCATCTAGTTTACCACATCTCATTTGCCCCCTCTGATAACCCGCCTCTGATTCCATGCCTCTGACTCCCCGCCTCTGATTCCCCGCCTCTGATTCCCCGCCTCTGATTCCCCGCCTCTGATTCCCTGCCTCAGATTCCCTGCCTCAGATTCCCTGCCTCAGATTCCCTGCATCTGATTCCCCGCCTCTGATTCCCCGCCTCTTATTCCACGCCTCTGATTCCCCGCCTCTGATTCCCTGCCTCTGATTCCCTGCCTCTGCTTCCCCGCCTCTGATTCCCCTCCTCTGATTCCCCGCCTCAGATTCCCCGGCTCTGATTCCCTGCCTGAGATTCCCTGCCTCAGATTCCCTGTCTATGATTCCCTGCCTCTGAGTCCCCGCGTCAGATTCCCCGGCTCTGATTCCCTGCCTGAGATTCCCTGCCTCAGATTCCCCGCCTCAGATTCCCTGCCTCAGATTCCCCGCCTCATATTCCCTGCCTCAGATACCCTGCCTCCCTTTGACTGCCTCTATTTCCGTGCCTCTTTCTCTGCATCTAGTTTCCCACATCTCTTTTCCTCCCGCCTGTTTCCCCGCCTCTGATTGCCCACCTTTCATTCCCCGCCTCTCTTTCCCTGCCTTTATTTCCGCACCTCTTTCTCTGCCTCTCTTTCCCCACATCTCTTTTCCTCCCGCTGATTCCCCGCCTCTGATTCCCCGCCTCTGATTCCCTTCCTCTGATTCCCCGCCTCTGATTCCCTGCCTCAGATTCCCTGCCTCAGATTCCCTGCCTCTGATTCCCCGACTCTGATTCCCCGCCTCTTATTCCCCGCCTCTGATTCCCCGCCTCTGATTCCCCGCCTCTGATTCCCTGCCTCTGTTTCCCCACCTCTGATTCCCCGCCTCTGATTCCCCGCCTCAGATTCCCCGGCTCTGATTCCCCGCCTCAGATTCCCTGCCTCAGATTCACCGCCTCAGATTCCCCGCCTCAGATTCCCCGCCTCAGATTCCCCTCCTCAGATTCCCCACCTCAGATTCCCTGCCTCAGATTCCCCGCCTCAGTTTCCCCGCCTCAGATTCCCCGCCTCAGATTCCCCGCCTCGGATTCCCCGCCTCAGATTCCCCGCCTCAGATTCCCCGCCTCTGATTCCCCGCCTCTGATTCCCCGCCTCTGATTCCCTGCCTCTGATTCCCTGCCTCTGATTCCCTGCCTCTGATTCCCTGCCTCTGATTCCCTGCCTCTGATTCCGCGCCTCTGATTCCACGCCTCTCTTTCCGTATCTTTGATTCTCCACCTCTAATTCCCTGCCTCTGATACCCTGCCTCTCTTTGCCTTCCTCAATTTCGGTGCCTCTTTGTCTGCATCTAGTTTCCCACATCTCATTTGCCCCCTCTGATAACCCGCCTCTGATTCCATGCCTCTGATTCCCTGCCTCTGATTCCCCACCTCTGATTCCCTGCCTCAGATTCCCTGCCTCAGATTCCCTGCCTCAGATTCCCTGACTCTGATTCCCCGCCTCTGAATCCCCGCCTCTTATTCCCCGCCTCTGATTCCCCGCCTCTGATTCCCCGCATCTGATTCCCTGCCTCAGATTCCCCGGGTCTGATTCCCTGCATTAGATTCCCTGCCTCAGATTCCCTGCCTCTGATTCCCCGCCTCTGATTCCCTGCCTCTGATTCCCCGCCTCTGATTCCTGCCTCAGATTCCCTGCCTCAGATTCCCTGCCTCAGATTCCCTGCCTCTGATTCCCTGCCTTTGATTCCACGCCTCTTATTCCCCGCCTCTGATTCCCAGCCTCTGATTCCCCGCCTCTGATTCCCTGCCTCTGTTTCCCCGCCTCTGATTCCCCGCCTCTGATTCCCCGCCTCAGTTTCCCCGCCACAGATTCCCCGCCTCAGATTCCCCGCCTCAGATTCCCCGCCTCAGATTCCCCGCCTCAGATTCCCCGCCTCAGATTCCCCGCCTCAGATTCCCCGCCTCAGATTCCCCGCCTCAGATTCTCTGCCTCTGATTGCCTGCCTCTGATTCCCTGCCTCTGATTCCCTGCCTCTGATTCCCTGCCTCTGATTCCCTGCCTCTGATTCCCTGCCTCTGATTCCCTGCCTCTGATTCCGCACCTCTGATTCCATGCCTCTCTTTCCGTATCTCTGATTCCCCGCCTCTGATTCCCTGCCTCTGATACCCTGCCTCTCTTTGCCTGCCTCTATTTCGGTGCCTCTTTCTCTGCATCTAGTTTCCCACATCTCATTTGCCCCCTCTGATAACCCGCCTCTGATTCCATGCCTCTGATTCCCCGCCTCTGATTCCCCACCTCTGATTCCCCGCCTCTGATTCCCTGCCTCAGATTCCCTGCCTCAGATTCCTTGCCTCAGATTCCCTGCCTCTGTTTCCCCGCCTCTGATTCCCCACGTCTGATTCCCCGCCTCAGATTCCCCGGCTCTGATTCCCTGCCTGAGATTCCATGCCTCAGATTCCCCGCCTCAGATTCCCTGCCTCAGATTCCCCGCCTCAGATTCCCCGCCTCAGATTCCCCGCCTCAGATTCCCCGCCTCAGATTCCCCGCCTCAGATTCCCCGCCTCAGATTCCCCGCCTCAGATTCCCCGCCTCAGATTCCCCGCCTCAGTTTCCCTGCCTCAGATTCCCTGCCTCAGATTCCCTTCATCTGATTCCCTTCATCTGATTCCCTGCCTCTGATTCCCTGCCTCTGATTCCCCACCTCTGATTCGCCGCCACAGATTCCCTGGCTCTGATTCTCTGGCTCAGATTCCCTGCCTTAGATTCCCTGCCTCTGATTCCCTGCATCTGATTCCAGGCCTCTTATTCCCCACCTCTGATTCCCCGCCTCTGATTGCCTGCCACTGATTGCCCGCCTCTGATTCCCCACCTCTGATTCCCCGCCTCTGATTCCCCACCTCTGTCTGTATGCCTCTCTTTGGCCTCCGCTTTTTCCCCTCCACTCTTTCCGCGCATCTCTTTCCCTCCCTCAATTTCAACAACTCTGTTTGATCTGTTCTGTGTACCTCATTTTCAACACACAAGTTCCAACCACTATGTTTCACCCATCTCTTTCCCCGCCTCTATTTACCCGCCTATGTTTACCCGCCTCTGTTTACCCACCTGTTTCACCGCCTCTGATTCCCCGCCTCTGATTCCCCACCTCTGTCTCTACGCCTCTCCTTCGCCTCCACTCTTTCCCCTCCACTCATTCCGTGCCTGTCTTTCCCTCCCTCAATTTCAACAACACTGTTTGATCTGTTTTGTGTACCTCATTTTAAACACACAAGTTCCAACCACTATGTTTTGCCCGCCTCTTTCCCCGCCTCTATTTATCCACCTATGTTTACCTGCCACTGTTTACCCGCCTGTTTCCCCGCCTCTGATTCCCCACCTTTCATTCCCCGCCTCTCTTTCCCTGCCCCTATTTCCGCACCTCTTTCTCTGCCTCTCTTTCCCCACATCTCTTTTCCTCCAGCTGATTCCCCGCCTCTGATTCCCCGCCTCTGATTCCCTGCCTCTGATTCCCCGCCTCTGATTCTCTGCCTCAGATTCCCTGCCTCAGATTCCCTGCCTCAGATTCCCTGCCTCTGATTCCCCGACTCTGATTCCCTGCCTCTTATTCCCCGCCTCTGATTCCCCGCCTCTGATTCCCCGCCTCTGATTCCCTGCCTCTGTTTCCCCACCTCTGATTCCCCGCCTCTGATTCCCCGCCTCAGATTCCCTGCCTCTGATTCCCTGCCTCTGATTCCGCGCCTCTGATTCCACGCCTCTCTTTCCGTATCTCTGATTCCCCACCTCTAATTCCCTGCCTCTGATACCCTGCCTCTCTTTGCCTTCCTCAATTTCGGTGCCTCTTTCTCTGCATCTAGTTTCCCACATCTCATTTGCCCCCTCTGATAACCCGCCTCTGATTCCATGCCTCTGATTCCCTGCCTCTGATTCCCCGCCTCTGATTCCCTGCCTCAGATTCCCTGCCTCAGATTCCCTGCCTCAGATTCCCTGACTCTGATTCCCCGCCTCTGAATCCCCGCCTCTTATTCCCCGCCTCTGATTCCCCGCCTCTGATTCCCCGCATCTGATTCCCTGCCTCAGATTCCCCGGGTCTGATTCCCTGCATTAGATTCCCTGCCTCAGATTCCCTGCCTCTGATTCCCCGCCTCTGATTCCCTGCCTCTGATTCCCCACCTCTGATTCCTGCCTCAGATTCCCTGCCTCAGATTCCCTGCCTCAGATTCCCTGCCTCTGATTCCCTGCCTTTGATTCCCCGCCTCTTATTCCCCGCCTCTGATTCCCAGCCTCTGATTCCCCGCCTCTGATTCCCTGCCTCTGTTTCCCCGCCTCTGATTCCCCGCCTCTGATCCCCACCTCAGATTCCCCGCCTCAGATTCCCCGCCTCAGATTCCCCGCCTCAGATTCCCCGCCTCAGATTCCCCGCCTCAGATTCCCCGCCTCAGAATCCCCGCCTCAGATTCCCCGCCTCAGATTCTCCGCCTCAGATTACCCGCCTCAGATTCCCCGCCTCAGATACCCCGCCTCAGATTCCCCGCCTCAGATTCCCTGCCTCAGATTCCCCGCCTCAGATTCCCTGCCTCTGATTCCCTGCCTCTGATTCCCGGCCTCTGATTCCCTGCCTCTGATTCCCTGCCTCTGATTCCCTGCCTCTGATTCCGCGCCTCTGATTCCACGCCTCTCTTTCCATATCTCTGATTCCCCGCCTCTGATTCCCTGCCTCTGATACCCTGCCTCTGATTCCCTGCCTCTGATTCCCTGCCTCTGATTCCGCGCCTCTGATTCCACGCCTCTCTTTCCGTATCTTTGATTCCCCACCTCTAATTCCCTGCCTCTGATACCCTGCCTCTCTTTGCCTGCCTCTATTTCGGTGCCTCTTTCTCTGCATCTAGTTTCCCACATCTCATTTGCCCCCTCTGACTCCCCGCCTCTGATTCCCCGCCTCTGATTCCCCGCCTCTGATTCCCCGCCTCTGATTCCCTGCCTCAGATTCCCTGCCTCAGATTCCCTGCCTCAGATTCCCTGCATCTGATTCCCCGCCTCTGATTCCCCACCTCTTATTCCCCGCCTCTGATCCCCCGCCTCTGATTCCCTGCCTCTGATTCCCTGCCTCTGTTTCCCCGCCTCTGATTCCCCGCCTCTGATTCCCCGCCTCAGATTCCCCGCCTCAGATTCCCCGCCTCAGAATCCCCGCCTCTGATTCCCTGCCTGAGATTCCCTGCCTCAGATTCCCTGCCTATGATTCCCTGCCTCTGAGTCCCCGCATCAGATTCCCCGGCTCTGATTCCGTGCCTGAGATTCCCTGCCTCAGATTCCCCGCCTCAGATTCCCTGCCTCAGATTCCCCGCCTCATATTCCCTGCCTCAGATACCCTGCCTCCCTTTGACTGCCTCTATTTCCGTGCCTCTTTCTCTGCATCTAGTTTCCCACATCTCTTTTCCTCCCGCCTGTTTCCCCGCCTCTGATTGCCCACCTTTCATTCCCCGCCTCTCTTTCCCTGCCTTTATTTCCGCACCTCTTTCTCTGCCTCTCTTTCCCCACATCTCTTTTCCTCCCGCTGATTCCCCGCCTCTGATTCCCCGCCTCTGATTCCCTGCCTCTGATTCCCCGCCTCTGATTCCCTGCCTCAGATTCCCTGCCTCAGATTCCCTGCCTCAGATTCCCTGCCTCTGATTCCCCGACTCTGATTCCCCGCCTCTTATTCCCCGCCTCTGTTTCCCCGCCTCTGATTCCCCGCCTCTGATTCCCTGCCTCTGTTTCCCGACCTCTGATTCCCCGCCTCTGATTCCCCGCCTCAGATTCCCCGGCTCTGATTCCCTGCCTCCGATTCCCCGCCTCAGATTCCCTGCCTCCGATTCCCCGCCTCAGATTCCCTGCCTCCGATTCCCCGCCTCAGATTCCCCGCCTCAGATTCCCCGCCTCAGATTCCCCGCCTCAGATTCCCCGCCTAAGTTTCCCCGCCTCAGATTCCCCGCCTCAGATTCCCCGCCTCAGATTCCCCGCCTCAGATTCCCCGCCTCAGATTCCCCGCCTCTGATTCCCCGCCTCTGATTCCACGCCTCTCTTTCCGTATCTCTGATTCCCCGCCTCTGATTCCCTGCCTCTGATACCCTGCCTCTCTTTGCCTGCCTCTATTTCGGTGCCTCTTTCTCTGCATCTAGTTTCCCACATCTCATTTGCCCCCTCTGTTAACCCGCCTCTGACTCCATGCCTCTGATTCCCCGCCTCTGATTCCCCACCTCTGATTCCCCGCCTCTGATTCCCTGCCTCAGATTCCCTGCCTCAGATTCCTTGCCTCAGATTCCCTGCCTCTGTTTCCCCGCCTCTGATTCCCCACGTCTGATTCCCCGCCTCAGATTCCCCGGCTCTGATTCCCTGCCTGAGATTCCATTCCTCAGATTCCCCACCTCAGATTCCCTGCCTCAGATTCCCCACCTCAGATTCTCCGCCTCAGATTCCCCGCCTCAGATTCCCCGCCTCAGATTCCCAGCCTCAGATTCCCCGCCTCAGATTCCCCGCCTCAGATTCCCCGCCTCAGATTCCCCGCCTCAGTTTCCCTGCCTCAGATTCCCTGCCTCAGATTCCCTTCATCTGATTCCCTTCATCTGATTCCCTGCCTCTGATTCCCTGCCTCTGATTCCCCACCTCTGATTCCCCGCCACAGATTCCCTGGCTCTGATTCTCTGGCTCAGATTCCCTGCCTTAGATTCCCTGCCTCTGATTCCCTGCATCTGATTCCAGGCCTCTTATTCCCCACCTCTGATTCCCCGCCTCTGATTGCCTGCCACTGATTGCCCGCCTCTGATTCCCCACCTCTGATTCCCCGCCTCTGATTCCCCACCTCTGTCTGTATGCCTCTCTTTGGCCTCCGCTTTTTCCCCTCCACTCTTTCCGCGCATCTCTTTCCCTCCCTCAATTTCAACAACTCTGTTTGATCTGTTCTGTGTACCTCATTTTCAACACACAAGTTCCAACCACTATGTTTCACCCATCTCTTTCCCCGCCTCTATTTACCCGCCTATGTTTACCCGCCTCTGTTTACCCACCTGTTTCACCGCCTCTGATTCCCCACCTCTGATTCCCCACCTCTGTCTCTACGCCTCTCTTTCGCCTCCACTCTTTCCCCTCCACTCATTCCGTGCCTGTCTTTCCCTCCCTCAATTTCAACAACACTGTTTGATCTGTTTTGTGTACCTCATTTTAAACACACAAGTTCCAACCACTATGTTTTGCCCGCCTCTTTCCCCGCCTCTATTTATCCACCTATGTTTACCTGCCACTGTTTACCCGCCTGTTTCCCCGCCTCTGATTCCCCACCTTTCATTCCCCGCCTCTCTTTCCCTGCCTCTATTTCCGCACCTCTTTCTCTGCCTCTCTTTCCCCACATCTCTTTTCCTCCAGCTGATTCCCCGCCTCTGATTCCCCGCCTCTGATTCCCTGCCTCTGATTCCCCGCCTCTGATTCTCTGCCTCAGATTCCCTGCCTCAGATTCCCTGCCTCAGATTCCCTGCCTCTGATTCCCCGACTCTGATTCCCCGCCTCTTATTCCCCGCCTCTGATTCCCCGCCTCTGATTCCCCGCCTCTGATTCCCTGCCTCTGTTTCCCCACCTCTGATTCCCCGCCTCTGATTCCCCACCTCAGATTCCCTGCCTCTGATTCCCTGCCTCTGATTCCGCGCCTCTGATTCCACGCCTCTCTTTCCGTATCTCTGATTCCCCACCTCTAATTCCCTGCCTCTGATACCCTGCCTCTCTTTGCCTTCCTCAATTTCGGTGCCTCTTTCTCTGCATCTAGTTTCCCACATCTCATTTGCCCCCTCTGATAACCCGCCTCTGATTCCATGCCTCTGATTCCCTGCCTCTGATTCCCCGCCTCTGATTCCCTGCCTCAGATTCCCTGCCTCAGATTCCCTGCCTCAGATTCCCTGACTCTGATTCCCCGCCTCTGAATCCCCGCCTCTTATTCCCCGCCTCTGATTCCCCGCCTCTGATTCCCCGCATCTGATTCCCTGCCTCAGATTCCCCGGGTCTGATTCCCTGCATTAGATTCCCTGCCTCAGATTCCCTGCCTCTGATTCCCCGCCTCTGATTCCCTGCCTCTGATTCCCCACCTCTGATTCCTGCCTCAGATTCCCTGCCTCAGATTCCCTGCCTCAGATTCCCTGCCTCTGATTCCCTGCCTTTGATTCCCCGCCTCTTATTCCCCGCCTCTGATTCCCAGCCTCTGATTCCCCGCCTCTGATTCCCTGCCTCTGTTTCCCCGCCTCTGATTCCCCGCCTCTGATCCCCGCCTCAGATTCCCCGCCTCAGATTCCCCGCCTCAGATTCCCCGCCTCAGATTCCCCGCCTCAGATTCCCCGCCTCAGATTCCCCGCCTCAGATTCCCCGCCTCAGATTCCCCGCCTCAGATTCTCCGCCTCAGATTACCCGCCTCAGATTCCCCGCCTCAGATACCCCGCCTCAGATTCCCCGCCTCAGATTCCCTGCCTCAGATTCCCCGCCTCAGATTCCCTGCCTCTGATTCCCTGCCTCTGATTCCCGGCCTCTGATTCCCTGCCTCTGATTCCCTGCCTCTGATTCCCTGCCTCTGATTCCGCGCCTCTGATTCCACGCCTCTCTTTCCGTATCTCTGATTCCCCGCCTCTGATTCCCTGCCTCTGATACCCTGCCTCTGATTCCCTGCCTCTGATTCCCTGCCTCTGATTCCGCGCCTCTGATTCCACACCTCTCTTTCCGTATCTCTGATTCCCCGCCTCTGATTCCCTGCCTCTGATACCCTGCCTCTCTTTGCCTGCCTCTATTTCGGTGCCTCTTTCTCTGCATCTAGTTTCCCACATCTCATTTGCCCCCTCTGACTCCCCGCCTCTGATTCCCCGCCTCTGATTCCCCGCCTCTGATTCCCCACCTCTGATTCCCTGCCTCAGATTCCCTGCCTCAGATTCCCTGCCTCAGATTCCCTGCATCTGATTCCCCGCCTCTGATTCCCCACCTCTTATTCCCCGCCTCTGATTCCCCGCCTCTGATTCCCTGCCTCTGATTCCCTGCCTCTGTTTCCCCGCCTCTGATTCCCCGCCTCTGATTCCCCGCCTCAGATTCCCCGCCTCTGATTCCCTGCCTGAGATTCCCTGCCTCAGATTCCCTGCCTATGATTCCCTGCCTCTGAGTCCCCGCGTCAGATTCCCCGGCTCTGATTCCCTGCCTGAGATTCCCTGCCTCAGATTCCCTGCCTCAGATTCCCCGCCTCATATTCCCTGCCTCAGATACCCTGCCTCCCTTTGACTGCCTCTATTTCCGTGCCTCTTTCTCTGCATCTAGTTTCCCACATCTCTTTTCCTCCCGCCTGTTTCCCCGCCTCTGATTGCCCACCTTTCATTCCCCGCCTCTCTTTCCCTGCCTTTATTTCCGCACCTCTTTCTCTGCCTCTCTTTCCCCACATCTCTTTTCCTCCCGCTGATTCCCCGCCTCTGATTCCCCGCCTCTGTTTCCCTGCCTCTGATTCCCCGCCTCTGATTCCCTGCCTCAGATTCCCTGCCTCAGATTCCCTGCCTCAGATTCCCTGCCTCTGATTCCCCGACTCTGATTCCCCGCCTCTTATTCCCCGCCTCTGTTTCCCCGCCTCTGATTCCCCGCCTCTGATTCCCTGCCTCTGTTTCCCGACCTCTGATTCCCCGCCTCTGATTCCCCGCCTCAGATTCCCCGGCTCTGATTCCCTGCCTCCGATTCCCCGCCTCAGATTCCCTGCCTCCGATTCCCCGCCTCAGATTCCCTGCCTCCGATTCCCCGCCTCAGATTCCCCGCCTCAGATTGCCCGCCTCAGATTCCCCGCCTAAGTTTCCCCGCCTCAGATTCCCCGCCTCAGCTTCCCCGCCTCAGATTCCCCGCCTCAGATTCCCCGCCTCAGATTCCCCGCCTCTGATCCCCGCCTCAGATTCCCCGCCTCAGATTCCCCGCCTCAGATTCCCCGCCTCAGATTCCCCGCCTCAGATTCCCCGCCTCAGATTCCCCGCCTCAGATTCCCCGCCTCAGATTCCCCGCCTCAGATTCCCCGCCTCAGATTCTCCGCCTCAGATTACCCGCCTCAGATTCCCCGCCTCAGATACCCCGCCTCAGATTCCCCGCCTCAGATTCCCTGCCTCAGATTCCCCGCCTCAGATTCCCTGCCTCTGATTCCCTGCCTCTGATTCCCGGCCTCTGATTCCCTGCCTCTGATTCCCTGCCTCTGATTCCCTGCCTCTGATTCCGCGCCTCTGATTCCACGCCTCTCTTTCCGTATCTCTGATTCCCCGCATCTGATTCCCTGCCTCTGATACCCTGCCTCTGATTCCCTGCCTCTGATTCCCTGCCTCTGATTCCGCGCCTCTGATTCCACACCTCTCTTTCCGTATCTCTGATTCCCCGCCTCTGATTCCCTGCCTCTGATACCCTGCCTCTCTTTGCCTGCCTCTATTTCGGTGCCTCTTTCTCTGCATCTAGTTTCCCACATCTCATTTGCCCCCTCTGACTCCCCGCCTCTGATTCCCCGCCTCTGATTCCCCGCCTCTGATTCCCCGCCTCTGATTCCCTGCCTCAGATTCCCTGCCTCAGATTCCCTGCCTCAGATTCCCTGCATCTGATTCCCCGCCTCTGATTCCCCACCTCTTATTCCCCGCCTCTGATTCCCCGCCTCTGATTCCCTGCCTCTGATTCCCTGCCTCTGTCTCCCCGCCTCTGATTCCCCGCCTCTGATTCCCCGCCTCAGATTCCCCGCCTCTGATTCCCTGCCTGAGATTCCCTGCCTCAGATTCCCTGCCTCAGATTCCCTGCCTCAGATTCCCCGCCTCATATTCCCTGCCTCAGATACCCTGCCTCCCTTTGACTGCCTTTATTTCCGCACCTCTTTCTCTGCCTCTCTTTCCCCACATCTCTTTTCCTCCCGCTGATTCCCCGCCTCTGATTCCCCGCCTCTGATTCCCTGCCTCTGATTCCCCGCCTCTGATTCCCTGCCTCAGATTCCCTGCCTCAGATTCCCTGCCTCAGATTCCCTGCCTCTGATTCCCCGACTCTGATTCCCCGCCTCTTATTCCCCGCCTCTGTTTCCCCGCCTCTGATTCCCCGCCTCTGATTCCCTGCCTCTGTTTCCCGACCTCTGATTCCCCGGCTCTGATTCCCTGCCTCCGATTCCCCGCCTCAGATTCCCTGCCTCCGATTCCCCGCCTCAGATTCCCTGCCTCCGATTCCCCGCCTCAGATTCCCCGCCTCAGATTCCCCGCCTCAGATTGCCCGCCTCAGATTCCCCGCCTAAGTTTCCCCACCTCAGATTCCCCGCCTCAGATTCCCCGCCTCAGATTCCCCGCCTCAGATTCCCCGCCTCAGATTCCCCGCCTCTGATTCCCCGCCTCTGATTCCCCGCCTCTGATTCCCTGCCTCTGATTCCCTGCCTCTGATTCCCTGCCTCTGATTCCCTGCCTCTGATTCCGCGCCTCTGATTCCACGCCTCTCTTTCCATAGCTCTGATTCCCCGCCTCTAATTCCCTGCCTCTGATACCCTGCCTCTCTTTGCCTTCCTCAATTTCGGTGCCTCTTCTCTGCATCTAGTTTCCCACATCTCATTTGCCCCCTCTGATAA
Source organism: Narcine bancroftii (assembly GCF_036971445.1). NCBI lineage: Eukaryota > Metazoa > Chordata > Chondrichthyes > Torpediniformes > Narcinidae > Narcine > Narcine bancroftii. The sequence goes on from NC_091481.1 coordinate 91,874,927, forward strand.
CCCGCCTCTGATTCCATGCCTCTGATTCCCTTCCTCTGATACGCCGCCTCTGATTCCCTGCCTCAGATTCCCTGCCTCAGATTCCCTGCCTCAGATTCCCTGCCTCTGATTCCTCGCCTCTGATTCCCCGCCTCTTATTCCCCGCCTCTGATTCCCCGCATCTGATTCCCCGCATCTGATTCCCTGCCTCAGATTCCCCGGGTCTGATTCCCTGCATTAGATTCCCTGCCTCAGATTCCCTGCCTCTGATTCCCCGCCTCTGATTCCCTGCCTCTGACTCCCCGCCTCTGATTCCTGCCTCAGATTCCCTGCCTCAGATTCCCTGCCTCAGATTCCCTGCCTCTGATTCCCTGCCTTTGATTCCACGCCTCTTATTCCCCGCCTCTGATTCCCAGCCTCTGAGTCCCCGCGTCAGATTCCCCGGGTCTGATTCCCTGCTTTAGATTCCCTGCCTCAGATTCCCTGCCTCTGATTCCCCGCCTCTGATTCCCAGCCTGAGATTCCCTGCCTCTGATTCCCTGCCTCAGATTCCCCGCCTCTGATTCCCCACGTCTGATTCCCCGCCTCAGAATCCCCGGCTCTGATTCCCTGCCTGAGATTCCATGCCTCAGATTCCCCGCCTCAGATTCCCTGCGTCAGATTCCCCGCCTCAGATTCCCCGACTCAGATTCCCCGCCTCAGATTCCCCGCCTCAGATTCCCCGCCTCAGATTCCCCGCCTCAGATTCCCCGCCTCAGATTCCCCGCCTCAGTTTCCCTGCCTCAGATTCCCTGCCTCAGATTCCCTTCATCTGATTCCCTTCATCTGATTCCCTGCCTCTGATTCCCTGCTTCTGATTCCCCACCTCCGATACCCCGCCTCAGATTCCCTGGCTCTGATTCTCTGGCTCAGATTCCCTGCCTTAGATTCCCTGCCTCTGATTCCTTGCATCTGATTCCAGGCCTCTTATTCCCCACCTCTGATTCCCCGCCTCTGATTGCCTGCCACTGATTGCCCGCCTCTGATTCCCCACCTCTGATTCCCCGCCTCTGATTCCCCACCTCTGTCTGTATGCCTCTTTTTCGCCTCCGCTTTTTCCCCTCCACTCTTTCTGCGCCTCTCTTTCCCTCCCTCAATTTCAACAACTCTGTTTGATCTGTTCTGTGTACCTCATTTTCAACACACAAGTTCCAACCACTATGTTTCACCCATCTCTTTCCCCGCCTCTATTTATCCGCCTATGTTTACCCGCCTCTGTTTACCCACCTGTTTCACCGCCTCTGATTCCCCGCCTCTGATTCCCCACCTCTGTCTCTACGCCTCTCTTTCGCCTCCACTCTTTCCCCTCCACTCATTCCGTGCCTGTCTTTCCCTCCCTCAATTTCAACAACACTGTTTGATCTGTTTTGTGTACCTCATTTTAAACACACAAGTTCCAACCACTATGTTTTGCCCGCCTCTTTCCCCGCCTCTATTTATCCACCTATGTTTACCTGCCACTGTTTACCCGCCTGTTTCCCCGCCTCTGATTCCCCACCTTTCATTCCCCGCCTCTCTTTCCCTGCCTCTATTTCCGCACCTCTTTCTCTGCCTCTCTTTCCCCACATCTCTTTTCCTCCAGCTGATTCCCCGCCTCTGATTCCCCGCCTCTGATTCCCTGCCTCTGATTCCCCGCCTCTGATTCTCTGCCTCAGATTCCCTGCCTCAGATTCCCTGCCTGAGATTCCCTGACTCTGATTCCGCGCCTCTGATTCCACGCCTCTCTTTCCGTATCTCTGATTCCCCGCCTCAATTTCCCTGCCTCTGATACCCTGCCTCTCTTTGCCTTCCTCAATTTCGGTGCCTCTTTCTCTGCATCTAGTTTCCCACATCTCATTTGCCCCCTCTGATATCCCGCCTCTGATTCCATGCCTCTGATTCCCTGCCTCTGATTCCCCGCCTCTGATTCCCTGCCTCAGATTCCCTGCCTCAGATTCCCTGCCTGAGATTCCCTGACTCTGATTCCCCGCCTCTGAATCCCTGCCTCTTATTCCCCGCCTCTGAATCCCCGCCTCTGATTCCCCGCATCTGATTCCCTGCCTCAGATTCCCCGGGTCTGATTCCCTGCATTGGATTCCCTGCCTCAGATTCCCTGCCTCTGATTCCCCGCCTCTGATTCCCTGCCTCTGATTCCCCGCCTCTGATCCCTGCCTCAGATTCCCTGCCTCAGATTCCCTGCCTCAGATTCCCTGCCTCTGATTCCCTGCCTTTGATTCCCCGCCTCTTATTCCCCGCCTCTGATTCCCAGCCTCTGATTCCCCGCCTCTGATTCCCTGCCTCTGTTTCCCCGCCTCTGATTCCCCGCCTCTGATTCCCTGCCTCAGATTCCCCGCCTCAGATTCCCCGCCTCAGATTCCCCGCCTCAGATTCCCCGCCTCAGATTCCCCGCCTCAGATTCCCCGCCTCAGATTCCCCGCCTCAGATTCCCCGCCTCAGATTCCCCGCCTCAGATTCCCCGCCTCAGATTATCCGCCTCAGATTCCCCGCCTCAGATTTCCAGCCTCAGATTCCCCGCCTCAGATTCCCCACCTCAGATTCCCTGCCTCAGATTCCCCGCCTCAGATTCCCTGCCTCTGATTCCCTGCCTCTGATTCCCTGCCTCTGATTCCCTGCCTCTGATTCCCTGCCTCTGATTCCCTGCCTCTGATTCCGTGCCTCTGATTCCACGCCTTTCTTTCCGTATCTCTGATTCCCCGCCTCTGATTCCCTGCCTCTGATACCCTGCCTCTATTTCGGTGCCTCTTTCTCTGCATCTAGTTTCCCACATCTCATTTGCCCCCTCTGATAACCCGCCTCTGATTCCATGCCTCTGACTCCCCGCCTCTGATTCCCCACCTCTGATTCCCCGCCTCTGATTACCCGCCTCAGATTCCCCGCCTCAGATTCCCCGCCTCAGATTCCCCGCCTCAGATTCCCCGCCTCAGATTCCCCGCCTCAGATTCCCCGCCTCTGATTCCCCGCCTCTGATTCCCCGCCTCTGATTCCCTGCCTCTGATTCCCTGCCTCTGATTCCCTGCCTCTGATTCCCTGCCTCTGATTCCCTCCCTCTGATTCCGCGCCTCTGATTCCACGCCTCTCTTTCCGTATCTCTGATTCCCCGCCTCTAATTCCCTGCCTCTGATACCCTGCCTCTCTTTGCCTTCCTCAATTTCGGTGCCTCTTTCTCTGCATCTAGTTTCCCACATCTCATTTGCCCCCTCTGATAACCCGCCTCTGATTCCATGCCTCTGATTCCCTGCCTCTGATTCCCCGCCTCTGATTCCCTGCCTCAGATTCCCTGCCTCAGATTCCCTGCCTCAGATTCCTTGCCTCAGATTCCCTGCCTCTGTTTCCCCGCCTGTGATTCCCCACGTCTGATTCCCCGCCTCAGAATCCCCGGCTCTGATTCCCTGCCTGAGATTCCATGCCTCAGATTCCCCGCCTCAGATTCCCCGCCTCAGATTCCCCGCCTCTGATTCCCCGCCTCTTATTCCCCGCCTCTGATTCCCCGCATCTGATTCCCCGCATCTGATTCCCTGCCTCAGATTCCCCGGGTCTGATTCCCTGCATTAGATTCCCTGCCTCAGATTCCCTGCCTCTGATTCCCCGCCTCTGATTCCCTGCCTCTGATTCCCCGCCTCTGATTCCTGCCTCAGATTCCCTGCCTCAGATTCCCTGCCTCAGATTCCCTGCCTCTGATTCCTCGCCTCTGATTCCCCGCCTCTTATTCCCCGCCTCTGATTCCCCGCATCTGATTCCCCGCATCTGATTCCCTGCCTCAGATTCCCCGGGTCTGATTCCCTGCATTAGATTCCCTGCCTCAGATTCCCTGCCTCTGATTCCCCGCCTCTGATTCCCTGCCTCTGATTCCCTGCCTCTGATTCCTGCCTCAGATTCCCTGCCTCAGATTCCCTGCCTCAGATTCCCTGCCTCTGATTCCCTGCCTTTGATTCCACGCCTCTTATTCCCCGCCTCTGATTCCCAGCCTCTGATTCCCCGCCTCTGATTCCCTGCCTCTGTTTCCCCGCCTCTGATTCCCCGCCTCTGATTCCCCGCCTCAGATTCCCCGCCTCAGATTCCCCGCCTCAGATTCCCCGCCTCAGATTCCCCGCCTCAGATTCCCCGCCTCAGATTCCCCGCCTCAGATTCCCCGCCTCAGATTCCCCGCCTCAGATTCCCCGCCTCAGATTCTCTGCCTCTGATTGCCTGCCTCTGATTCCCTGCCTCTGATTCCCTGCCTCTGATTCCCTGCCTCTGATTCCCTGCCTCCGATTCCCCGCCTCAGATTCCCTGCCTCCGATTCCCCGCCTCAGATTCCCCGCCTCAGATTCCCCGCCTCAGATTGCCCGCTTAGATTCCCCGCCTAAGTTTCCCCGCCTCAGATTCCCCGCCTCAGATTCCCCGCCTCAGATTCCCCGCCTCAGATTCCCCGCCTCAGATTCCCCGCCTCTGATTCCCCGCCTCTGATTCCCTGCCTCTGATTCCCTGCCTCTGATTCCCTGCCTCTGATTCCCTGCCTCTGATTCCGCGCCTCTGATTCCACGCCTCTCTTTCCATAGCTCTGATTCCCCGCCTCTAATTCCCTGCCTCTGATACCCTGCCTCTCTTTGCCTTCCTCAATTTCGGTGCCTCTTCTCTGCATCTAGTTTCCCACATCTCATTTGCCCCCTCTGATAACCCGCCTCTGATTCCATGCCTCTGATTCCCTTCCTCTGATACGCCGCCTCTGATTCCCTGCCTCAGATTCCCTGCCTCAGATTCCCTGCCTCAGATTCCCTGCCTCTGATTCCTCGCCTCTGATTCCCCGCCTCTTATTCCCCGCCTCTGATTCCCCGCATCTGATTCCCCGCATCTGATTCCCTGCCTCAGATTCCCCGGGTCTGATTCCCTGCATTAGATTCCCTGCCTGAGATTCCCTGCCTCTGATTCCCCGCCTCTGATTCCCTGCCTCTGATTCCCCGCCTCTGATTCCTGCCTCAGATTCCATGCCTCAGATTCCCTGCCTCAGATTCCCTGCCTCTGATTCCCTGCCTTTGATTCCACGCCTCTTATTCCCCGCCTCTGATTCCCAGCCTCTGATTCCCCGCCTCTGATTCCCTGCCTCTGTTTCCCCGCCTCTGATTCCCCGCCTCAGATTCCCCGCCTCAGATTCCCCGCCTCAGATTCCCCGCCTCAGATTCCCCGCCTCAGATTCCCCGCCTCAGATTCCCCGCCTCAGATTCCCCGCCTCAGATTCTCTGCCTCTGATTGCCTGCCTCTGATTCCCTGCCTCTGATTCCCTGCCTCTGATTCCCTGCCTCTGATTCCCTGCCTCTGATTCCCTGCCTCTGATTCCCTGCCTCTGATTCGGCGCCTCTGATTCCACGCCTCTCTTTCCGTATCTCTGATTCCCCGCCTCTGATTCCCTGCCTCTGATACCCTGCCTCTCTTTGCCTGCCTCTATTTCGGTGCCTCTTTCTCTGCATCTAGTTTCCCACATCTCATTTGCCCCCTCTGATAACCCGCCTCTGATTCCATGCCTCTGATTCCCCGCCTCTGATTCCCCACCTCTGATTCCCCGCCTCTGATTCCCTGCCTCAGATTCCCTGCCTCAGATTCCTTGCCTCAGATTCCCTGCCTCTGTTTCCCCGCCTCTGATTCCCCACGTCTGATTCCCCGCCTCAGAATCCCTGGCTCTGATTCCCTGCCTGAGATTCCATGCCTCAGATTCCCCGCCTCAGATTCCCTGCCTCAGATTCCCCGCCTCAGATTCCCCGCCTCAGATTCCCCGCCTCAGGTTCCCCGCCTCAGATTCCCCGCCTCAGATTCCCCGCCTCAGATTCCCCGCCTCAGATTCCCCGCCTCAGTTTCCCTGCCTCAGATTCCCTGCCTCAGATTCCCTTCATCTGATTCCCTTCATCTGATTCCCTGCCTCTGATTCCCTGCCTCTGATTCCCCACCTCCGATACCCCGCCTCAGATTCCCTGGCTCTGATTCTCTGGCTCAGATTCCCTGCCTTAGATTCCCTGCCTCTGATTCCCTGCATCTGATTCCAGGCCTCTTATTCCCCACCTCTGATTCCCCGCCTCTGATTGCCTGCCACTGATTGCCCGCCTCTGATTCCCCACCTCTGATTCCCCGCCTCTGATTCCCCACCTCTGTCTGTATGCCACTTTTTCGCCTCCGCTTTTTCCCCTCCACTCTTTCTGCGCCTCTCTTTCCCTCCCTCAATTTCAACAACTCTGTTTGATCTGTTCTGTGTACCTCATTTTCAACACACAAGTTCCAACCACTATGTTTCACCCATCTCTTTCCCTGCCTCTATTTATCCGCCTATGTTTACCCGCCTCTGTTTACCCACCTGTTTCACCGCCTCTGATTCCCCGCCTCTGATTCCCCACCTCTGTCTCTACGCCTCTCTTTCGCCTCCACTCTTTCCCCTCCACTCATTCCGTGCCTGTCTTTCCCTCCCTCAATTTCAACAACACTGTTTGATCTGTTTTGTGTACCTCATTTTAAACACACAAGTTCCAACCACTATGTTTTGCCCGCCTCTTTCCCCGCCTCTATTTATCCACCTATGTTTACCTGCCACTGTTTACCCGCCTGTTTCCCCGCCTCTGATTCCCCACCTTTCATTCCCCGCCTCTCTTTCCCTGCCTCTATTTCCGCACCTCTTTCTCTGCCTCTCTTTCCCCACATCTCTTTTCCTCCAGCTGATTCCCCGCCTCTGATTCCCCGCCTCTGATTCCCTGCCTCTGATTCCCCGCCTCTGATTCTCTGCCTCAGATTCCCTGCCTCAGATTCCCTGCCTCAGATTCCCTGCCTCTGATTCCCCGACTCTGATTCCCCGCCTCTTATTCCCCGCCTCTGATTCCCCGCCTCTGATTCCCCACCTCTGATTCCCTGCCTCTGTTTCCCCTCCTCTGATTCCCCGCCTCTGATTCCCCGCCTCAGATTCCCTGCCTCTGACTCCCTGCCTCTGATTCCGCGCCTCTGATTCCACGCCTCTCTTTCCGTATCTCTGATTCCCCGCCTCAATTTCCCTGCCTCTGATACCCTGCCTCTCTTTGCCTTCCTCAATTTCGGTGCCTCTTTCTCTGCATCTAGTTTCCCACATCTCATTTGCCCCCTCTGATATCCCGCCTCTGATTCCATGCCTCTGATTCCCTGCCTCTGATTCCCCGCCTCTGATTCCCTGCCTCAGATTCCCTGCCTCAGATTCCCTGCCTGAGATTCCCTGACTCTGATTCCCCGCCTCTGAATCCCTGCCTCTTATTCCCCGCCTCTGAATCCCCGCCTCTGATTCCCCGCATCTGATTCCCTGCCTCAGATTCCCCGGGTCTGATTCCCTGCATTGGATTCCCTGCCTCAGATTCCCTGCCTCTGATTCCCCGCCTCTGATTCCCCGCCTCTGATCCCTGCCTCAGATTCCCCGCCTCAGATTTCCAGCCTCAGATTCCCCGCCTCAGATTCCCCACCTCAGATTCCCTGCCTCAGATTCCCCGCCTCAGATTCCCTGCCTCTGATTCCCTGCCTCTGATTCCCTGCCTCTGATTCCCTGCCTCTGATTCCCTGCCTCTGATTCCCTGCCTCTGATTCCGTGCCTCTGATTCCACGCCTTTCTTTCCGTATCTCTGATTCCCCGCCTCTGATTCCCTGCCTCTGATACCCTGCCTCTATTTCGGTGCCTCTTTCTCTGCATCTAGTTTCCCACATCTCATTTGCCCCCTCTGATAACCCGCCTCTGATTCCATGCCTCTGACTCCCCGCCTCTGATTCCCCACCTCTGATTCCCCGCCTCTGATTACCCGCCTCAGATTCCCCGCCTCAGATTCCCCGCCTCAGATTCCCCGCCTCAGATTCCCCGCCTCAGATTCCCCGCCTCAGATTCCCCGCCTCTGATTCCCCGCCTCTGATTCCCCGCCTCTGATTCCCTGCCTCTGATTCCCTGCCTCTGATTCCCTGCCTCTGATTCCCTGCCTCTGATTCCCTCCCTCTGATTCCGCGCCTCTGATTCCACGCCTCTCTTTCCGTATCTCTGATTCCCCGCCTCTAATTCCCTGCCTCTGATACCCTGCCTCTCTTTGCCTTCCTCAATTTCGGTGCCTCTTTCTCTGCATCTAGTTTCCCACATCTCATTTGCCCCCTCTGATAACCCGCCTCTGATTCCATGCCTCTGATTCCCTGCCTCTGATTCCCCGCCTCTGATTCCCTGCCTCAGATTCCCTGCCTCAGATTCCCTGCCTCAGATTCCTTGCCTCAGATTCCCTGCCTCTGTTTCCCCGCATCTGATTCCCCACGTCTGATTCCCCGCCTCAGAATCCCCGGCTCTGATTCCCTGCCTGAGATTCCATGCCTCAGATTCCCCGCCTCAGATTCCCCGCCTCAGATTCCCCGCCTCTGATTCCCCGCCTCTTATTCCCCGTCTCTGATTCCCCGCATCTGATTCCCCGCATCTGATTCCCTGCCTCAGATTCCCCGGGTCTGATTCCCTGCATTAGATTCCCTGCCTCAGATTCCCTGCCTCTGATTCCCCGCCTCTGATTCCCTGCCTCTGATTCCCCGCCTCTGATTCCCTGCATTAGATTCCCTGCCTCAGATTCCCTGCCTCTGATTCCCCGCCTCTGATTCCCTGCCTCTGATTCCCCGCTTCTGATTCCTGCCTCAGATTCCCTGCCTCAGATTCCCTGCCTCAGATTCCCTGCCTCTGATTCCCTGCCTTTGATTCCACGCCTCTTATTCCCCGCCTCTGATTCCCAGCCTCTGATTCCCCGCCTCTGATTCCCTGCCTCTGTTTCCCCGCCTCTGATTCCCCGCCTCTGATTCCCCGCCTCAGATACCCCGCCTCAGATTCCCCGCCTCAGATTCCCCGCCTCAGATTCCCCGCCTCAGATTCCCCGCCTCAGATTCCCCGCCTCAGATTCCCCGCCTCAGATTCCCCGCCTCAGATTCCCCGCCTCAGATTCTCTGCCTCTGATTGCCTGCCTCTGATTCCCTGCCTCTGATTCCCTGCCTCTGATTCCCTGCCTCTGATTCCCTGCCTCTGATTCCCTGCCTCTGATTCCCTGCCTCTGATTCGGCGCCTCTGATTCCACGCCTCTCTTTCCGTATCTCTGATTCCCCGCCTCTGATTCCCTGCCTCTGATACCCTGCCTCTCTTTGCCTGCCTCTATTTCGGTGCCTCTTTCTCTGCATCTAGTTTCCCACATCTCATTTGCCCCCTCTGATAACCCGCCTCTGATTCCATGCCTCTGATTCCCCGCCTCTGATTCCCCACCTCTGATTCCCCGCCTCTGATTCCCTGCCTCAGATTCCCTGCCTCAGATTCCTTGCTTCAGATTCCCTGCCTCTGTTTCCCCGCCTCTGATTCCCCACGTCTGATTCCCCGCCTCAGAATCCCCGGCTCTGATTCCCTGCCTGAGATTCCATGCCTCAGATTCCCCGCCTCAGATTCCCTGCCTCAGATTCCCCGCCTCAGATTCCCCGCCTCAGATTCCCCGCCTCAGATTCCCCGCCTCAGATGCCCCGCCTCAGATTCCCCGCCTCAGATTCCCCGCCTCAGATTCCCCGCCTCAGATTCCCCGCCTCAGTTTCCCTGCCTCAGATTCCCTGCCTCAGATTCCCTTCATCTGATTCCCTTCATCTGATTCCCTGCCTCTGATTCCCTGCCTCTGATTCCCCACCTCTGATTCCCCGCCTCAGATTCCCTGGCTCTGATTCTCTGGCTCAGATTCCCTGCCTTAGATTCCCTGCCTCTGATTCCCTGCATCTGATTCCAGGCCTCTTATTCCCCACCTCTGATTCCCCGCCTCTGATTGCCTGCCACTGATTGCCCGCCTCTGATTCCCCACCTCTGATTCCCCGCCTCTGATTCCCCACCTCTGTCTGTATGCCTCTTTTTCGCCTCCGCTTTTTCCCCTCCACTCTTTCTGCGCCTCTCTTTCCCTCCCTCAATTTCTACAACTCTGTTTGATCTGTTCTGTGTACCTCATTTTCAACACACAAGTTCCAACCACTATGTTTCACCCATCTCTTTCCCCGCCTCTATTTATCCGCCTATGTTTACCCGCCTCTGTTTACCCACCTGTTTCACCGCCTCTGATTCCCCGCCTCTGATTCCCCACCTCTGTCTCTACGCCTCTCTTTCGCCTCCACTCTTTCCCCTCCACTCATTCCGTGCCTGTCTTTCCCTCCCTCAATTTCAACAACACTGTTTGATCTGTTTTGTGTACCTCATTTTAAACACACAAGTTCCAACCACTATGTTTTGCCCGCCTCTTTCCCCACCTCTATTTATCCACCTATGTTTACCTGCCACTGTTTACCCGCCTGTTTTCCCGCCTCTGATTCCCCACCTTTCATTCCCCGCCTCTCTTTCCCTGCCTCTATTTCCGCACCTCTTTCTCTGCCTCTCTTTCCCCACATCTCTTTTCCTCCAGCTGATTCCCCGCCTCTGATTCCCCGCCTCTGATTCCCTGCCTCTGATTCCCCGCCTCTGATTCTCTGCCTCAGATTCCCTGCCTCAGATTCCCTGCCTCAGATTCCCTGCCTCTGATTCCCCGACTCTGATTCCCCGCCTCTTATTCCCCGCCTCTGATTCCCCGCCTCTGATTCCCCGCCTCTGATTCCCTGCCTCTGTTTCCCCTCCTCTGATTCCCCGCCTCTGATTCCCCGCCTCAGATTCCCTGCCTCTGATTCCCTGCCTCTGATTCCGCGCCTCTGATTCCACGCCTCTCTTTCCGTATCTCTGATTCCCCGCCTCAATTTCCCTGCCTCTGATACCCTGCCTCTCTTTGCCTTCCTCAATTTCGGTGCCTCTTTCTCTGCATCTAGTTTCCCACATCTCATTTGCCCCCTCTGATAACCCGCCTCTGATTCCATGCCTCTGATTCCCTGCCTCTGATTCCCCGCCTCTGATTCCCTGCCTCAGATTCCCCGCCTCAGATTTCCAGCCTCAGATTCCCCGCCTCAGATTCCCCACCTCAGATTCCCTGCCTCAGATTCCCCGCCTCAGATTCCCTGCCTCTGATTCCCTGCCTCTGATTCCCTGCCTCTGATTCCCTGCCTCTGATTCCCTGCCTCTGATTCCCTGCCTCTGATTCCGTGCCTCTGATTCCACGCCTTTCTTTCCGTATCTCTGATTCCCCGCCTCTGATTCCCTGCCTCTGATACCCTGCCTCTATTTCAGTGCCTCTTTCTCTGCATCTAGTTTCCCACATCTCATTTGCCCCCTCTGATAACCCGCCTCTGATTCCATGCCTCTGACTCCCCGCCTCTGATTTCCCACCTCTGATTCCCCGCCTCTGATTACCCGCCTCTGATTCCCCGCCTCAGATTCCCCGCCTCAGATTCCCCGCCTCAGATTCCCCGCCTCAGATTCCCCGCCTCAGATTCCCCGCCTCTGATTCCCCGCCTCTGATTCCCCGCCTCTGATTCCCTGCCTCTGATTCCCTGCCTCTGATTCCCTGCCTCTGATTCCCTGCCTCTGATTCCCTCCCTCTGATTCCGCGCCTCTGATTCCACGCCTCTCTTTCCGTATCTCTGATTCCCTGCCTCTAATTCCCTGCCTCTGATACCCTGCCTCTCTTTGCCTTCCTCAATTTCGGTGCCTCTTTCTCTGCAACTAGTTTCCCACATCTCATTTGCCCCCTCTGATAACCCGCCTCTGATTCCATGCCTCTGATTCCCTGCCTCTGATTCCCCGCCTCTGATTCCCTGCCTCAGATTCCCTGCCTAAGATTCCCTGCCTCAGATTCCTTGCCTCAGATTCCCTGCCTCTGTTTCCCCGCCTCTGATTCCCCACGTCTGATTCCCCGCCTCAGAATCCCCGGCTCTGATTCCCTGCCTGAGATTCCATGCCTCAGATTCCCCGCCTCAGATTCCCCGCCTCAGATTCCCCGCCTCTGATTCCCCGCCTCTTATTCCCCGCCTCTGATTCCCCGCATCTGATTCCCCGCATCTGATTCCCTGCCTCAGATTCCCCGGGTCTGATTCCCTGCATTAGATTCCCTGCCTCAGATTCCCTGCCTCTGATTCCCCGCCTCTGATTCCCCGCATCTGATTCCCCGCATCTGATTCCCTGCCTCATATTCCCCGGGTCTGATTCCCTGCATTAGATTCCCTGCCTCAGATTCCCTGCCGCTGATTCCCCGCCTCTGATTCCCTGCCTCTGATTCCCCGCCTCTGATTCCTGCCTCAGATTCCCTGCCTCAGATTCCCTGCCTCAGATTCCCTGCCTCTGATTCCCTGCCTTTGATTCCACGCCTCTTATTCCCCGCCTCTGATTCCCAGCCTCTGATTCCCCGCCTCTGATTCCCTGCCTCTGTTTCCCCGCCTCTGATTCCCCGCCTCTGATTCCCCGCCTCAGATTCCCCGCCTCAGATTCCCCGCCTCAGATTCCCCGCCTCAGATTCCCCGCCTCAGATTCCCCGCCTCAGATTCCCCGCCTCAGATTCCCCGCCTCAGATTCCCCGCCTCAGATTCCCCGCCTCAGATTCTCTGCCTCTGATTGCCTGCCTCTGATTCCCTGCCTCTGATTCCCTGCCTCTGATTCCCTGCCTCTGATTCCCTGCCTCTGATTCCCTGCCTCTGATTCCCTGCCTCTGATTCGGCGCCTCAGATTCCACGCCTCTCTTTCCGTATCTCTGATTCCCCGCCTCTGATTCCCTGCCTCTGATACCCTGCCTCTCTTTGCCTGCCTCTATTTCGGTGCCTCTTTCTCTGCATCTAGTTTCCCACATCTCATTTGCCCCCTCTGATAACCCGCCTCTGATTCCATGCCTCTGATTCCCCGCCTCTGATTCCCCACCTCTGATTCCCCGCCTCTGATTCCCTGCCTCAGATTCCCTGCCTCAGATTCCTTGCCTCAGATTCCCTGCCTCTGTTTCCCCGCCTCTGATTCCCCACGTCTGATTCCCCGCCTCAGAATCCCCGGCTCTGATTCCCTGCCTGAGATTCCATGCCTCAGATTCCCCGCCTCAGATTCCCTGCCTCAGATTCCCCGCCTCAGATTCCCCGCCTCAGATTCCCCGCCTCAGATTCCCCGCCTCAGATTCCCCGCCTCAGATTCCCCGCCTCAGATTCCCCGCCTCAGATTCCCCACCTCAGATTCCCCGCCTCAGTTTCCCTGCCTCAGATTCCCTGCCTCAGATTCCCTTCATCTGATTCCCTTCATCTGATTCCCTGCCTCTGATTCCCTGCCTCTGATTCCCTACCTCTGATTCCCCGCCTCAGATTCCCTGGCTCTGATTCTCTGGCTCAGATTCCCTGCCTTAGATTCCCTGCCTCTGATTCCCTGCATCTGATTCCAGGCCTCTTATTCCCCACCTCTGATTCCCCGCCTCTGATTGCCTGCCACTGATTGCCCGCCTCTGATTCCCCACCTCTGATTCCCCGCCTCTGATTCCCCACCTCTGTCTGTATGCCTCTTTTTCGCCTCCGCTTTTTCCCCTCCACTCTTTCTGCGCCTCTCTTTCCCTCCCTCAATTTCAACAACTCTGTTTGATCTGTTCTGTGTACCTCATTTTCAACACACAAGTTCCAACCACTATGTTTCACCCATCTCTTTCCCCGCCTCTATTTATCCGCCTATGTTTACCCGCCTCTGTTTACCCACCTGTTTCACCGCCTCTGAATCCCCGCCTCTGATTCCCCACCTCTGTCTCTACGCCTCTCTTTCGCCTCCACTCTTTCCCCTCCACTCATTCCGTGCCTGTCTTTCCCTCCCTCAATTTCAACAACACTGTTTGATCTGTTTTGTGTACCTCATTTTAAACACACAAGTTCCAACCACTATGTTTTGCCCGCCTCTTTCCCCACCTCTATTTATCCACCTATGTTTACCTGCCACTGTTTACCCGCCTGTTTTCCCGCCTCTGATTCCCCACCTTTCATTCCCCGCCTCTCTTTCCCTGCCTCTATTTCCGCACCTCTTTCTCTGCCTCTCTTTCCCCACATCTCTTTTCCTCCAGCTGATTCCCCGCCTCTGATTCCCCGCCTCTGATTCCCTGCCTCTGATTCCCCGCCTCTGATTCTCTGCCTCAGATTCCCTGCCTCAGATTCCCTGCCTCAGATTCCCTGCCTCTGATTCCCCGACTCTGATTCCCCGCCTCTTATTCCCCGCCTCTGATTCCCCGCCTCTGATTCCCCGCGTCTGATTCCCTGCCTCAGATTCCCCGGCTCTGATTCCCCGCCTCTGATTCCCTGCCTCTGTTTCCCCTCCTCTGATTCCCCGCCTCTGATTCCCCGCCTCAGATTCCCTGCCTCTGATTCCCTGCCTCTGATTCCGCGCCTCTGATTCCACGCCTCTCTTTCCGTATCTCTGATTCCCCGCCTCAATTTCCCTGCCTCTGATACCCTGCCTCTCTTTGCCTTCCTCAATTTCGGGTCCTCTTTCTCTGCATCTAGTTTCCCACATCTCATTTGCCCCCTCTGATAACCCGCCTCTGATTCCCCGCCTCTGATTCCCTGCCTCAGATTCCCCGCCTCAGATTTCCAGCCTCAGATTCCCCGCCTCAGATTCCCCACCTCAGATTCCCTGCCTCAGATTCCCCGCCTCAGATTCCCTGCCTCTGATTCCCTGCCTCTGATTCCCTGCCTCTGATTCCCTGCCTCTGATTCCCTGCCTCTGATTGCCTGCCTCTGATTCCGTGCCTCTGATTCCACGCCTTTCTTTCCGTATCTCTGATTCCCTGCCTCTGATACCCTGCCTCTATTTCGGTGCCTCTTTCTCTGCATCTAGTTTCCCACATCTCATTTGCCCCCTCTGATAACCCGCCTCTGATTCCATGCCTCTGACTCCCCGCCTCTGATTCCCCACCTCTGATTCCCCGCCTCTGATTACCCGCCTCAGATTCCCCGCCTCAGATTCCCCGCCTCAGATTCCCCGCCTCAGATTCCCCGCCTCAGATTCCCCGCCTCAGATTCCCCGCCTCTGATTCCCCGCCTCTGATTCCCCGCCTCTGATTCCCTGCCTCTGATTCCCTGCCTCTGATTCCCTGCCTCTGATTCCCTGCCTCTGATTCCCTCCCTCTGATTCCGCGCCTCTGATTCCACGCCTCTCTTTCCGTATCTCTGATTCCCCGCCTCTAATTCCCTGCCTCTGATACCCTGCCTCTCTTTGCCTTCCTCAATTTCGGTGCCTCTTTCTCTGCATCTAGTTTCCCACATCTCATTTGCCCCCTCTGATAACCCGCCTCTGATTCCATGCCTCTGATTCCCTGCCTCTGATTCCTCGCCTCTGATTCCCTGCCTCAGATTCCCTGCCTCAGATTCCCTGCCTCAGATTCCTTGCCTCAGATTCCCTGCCTCTGTTTCCCCGCCTCTGATTCCCCACGTCTGATTCCCCGCCTCAGAATCCCCGGCTCTGATTCCCTGCCTGAGATTCCATGCCTCAGATTCCCCGCCTCAGATTCCCCGCCTCAGATTCCCCGCCTCTGATTCCCCGCCTCTTATTCCCCACCTCTGATTCCCGGCATCTGATTCCCCGCATCTGATTCCCTGCCTCAGATTCCCCGGGTCTGATTCCCTGCATTAGATTCCCTGCCTCAGATTCCCTGCCTCTGATTCCCCGCCTCTGATTCCCTGCCTCTGATTCCCCGCCTCTGATTCCTGCCTCAGATTCCCTGCCTCAGATTCCCTGCCTCAGATTCCCTGCCTCTGATTCCTCGCCTCTGATTCCCCGCCTCTTATTCCCCGCCTCTGATTCCCCGCATCTGATTCCCCGCATCTGATTCCCTGCCTCAGATTCCCCGGGTCTGATTCCCTGCATTAGATTCCCTGCCTCAGATTCCCTGCCTCTGATTCCCCGCCTCTGATTCCCTGCCTCTGATTCCCCGCCTCTGATTCCTGCCTCAGATTCCCTGCCTCAGATTCCCTGCCTCTGATTCCCTGCCTCTGATTCCCTGCCTTTGATTCCACGCCTCTTATTCCCCGCCTCTGATTCCCAGCCTCTGATTCCCCGCCTCTGATTCCCTGCCTCTGTTTCCCCGCCTCTGATTCCCCGCCTCTGATTCCCCGCCTCAGATTCCCCGCCTCAGATTCCCCGCCTCAGATTCCCCGCCTCAGATTCCCCGCCTCAGATTCCCCACCTCAGATTCCCCGCCTCAGATTCCCCGCCTCAGATTCCCCGCCTCAGATTCCCCGCCTCAGATTCTCTGCCTCTGATTGCCTGCCTCTGATTGCCTGCCTCTGATTCCCTGCCTCTGATTCCCTGCCTCTGATTCCCTGCCTCTGATTCCCTGCCTCTGATTCCCTGCCTCTGATTCGGCGCCTCTGATTCCACGCCTCTCTTTCCGTATCTCTGATTCCCCGCCTCTGATTCCCTGCCTCTGATACCCTGCCTCTCTTTGCCTGCCTCTATTTCGGTGCCTCTTTCTCTGCATCTAGTTTCCCACATCTCATTTGCCCCCTCTGATAACCCGCCTCTGATTCCATTCCTCTGTTTCCCCGCCTCTGATTCCCCACCTCTGATTCCCCGCCTCTGATTCCCTGCCTCAGATTCCCTGCCTCAGATTCCTTGCCTCAGATTCCCTGCCTCTGTTTCCCCGCCTCTGATTCCCCACGTCTGATTCCCCGCCTCAGAATCCCCGGCTCTGATTCCCTGCCTGAGATTCCATGCCTCAGATTCCCCGCCTCAGATTCCCTGCCTCAGATTCCCCGCCTCAGATTCCCCGCCTCAGATTCCCCGCCTCAGATTCCCCGCCTCAGATTCCCCGCCTCAGATTCCCCGCCTCAGATTCCCCGCCTCAGATTCCTCGCCTCAGATTCCCCGCCTCAGTTTCCCTGCCTCAGATTCCCTGCCTCAGATTCCCTTCATCTGATTCCCTTCATCTGATTCCCTGCCTCTGATTCCCTGCCTCTGATTCCCCACCTCTGATTCCCCGCCTCAGATTCCCTGGCTCTGATTCTCTGGCTCAGATTCCCTGCCTTAGATTCCCTGCCTCTGATTCCCTGCATCTGATTCCAGGCCTCTTATTCCCCACCTCTGATTCCCCGCCTCTGATTGCCTGCCACTGATTGCCCGCCTCTGATTCCCCACCTCTGATTCCCCGCCTCTGATTCCCCACCTCTGTCTGTATGCCTCTTTTTCGCCTCCGCCTTTTCCCCTCCACTCTTTCTGCGCCTCTCTTTCCCTCCCTCAATTTCAACAACTCTGTTTGATCTGTTCTGTGTACCTCATTTTCAACACACAAGTTCCAACCACTATGTTTCACCCATCTCTTTCCCCGCCTCTATTTATCCGCCTATGTTTACCCGCCTCTGTTTACGCACCTGTTTCACCGCCTCTGATTCCCCGCCTCTGATTCCCCACCTCTGTCTCTACGCCTCTCTTTCGCCTCCACTCTTTCCCCTCCACTCATTCCGTGCCTGTCTTTCCCTCCCTCAATTTCAACAACACTGTTTGATCTGTTTTGTGTACCTCATTTTAAACACACAAGTTCCAACCACTATGTTTTGCCCGCCTCTTTCCCCGCCTCTATTTATCCACCTATGTTTACCTGCCACTGTTTACCCACCTGTTTCCCCGCCTCTGATTCCCCACCTTTCATTCCCCGCCTCTCTTTCCCTGCCTCTATTTCCGCACCTCTTTCTCTGCCTCTCTTTCCCCACATCTCTTTTCCTCCAGCTGATTCCCCGCCTCTGATTCCCCGCCTCTGATTCCCTGCCTCTGATTCCCCGCCTCTGATTCTCTGCCTCAGATTCCCTGCCTCAGATTCCCTGCCTCAGATTCCCTGCCTCTGATTCCCCGACTCTGATTCCCCGCCTCTTATTCCCCGCCTCTGATTCCCCGCCTCTGATTCCCCGCCTCTGATTCCCTGCCTCTGTTTCCCCTCCTCTGATTCCCCGCCTCTGATTCCCCGCCTCAGATTCCCTGCCTCTGATTCCCTGCCTCTGATTCCCTGCCTCTGATTCCCCGCCTCTTATTCCCCGCCTCTGAATCCCCGCCTCTGATTCCCCGCCTCTGATTCCCCGCATCTGATTCCCTGCCTCAGATTCCCCGGGTCTGATTGCCTGCATTAGATTCCCTGCCTCAGATTCCCTGCTTCTGATTCCCCGCCTCTGATTCCCTGCCTCTGATTCCCCACCTCTGATTCCTGCCTCAGATTCCCTGCCTCAGATTCCCCGCCTCAGATTCCCTGCCTCAGATTCCCCGCCTCAGATTCCCCGCCTCAGATTCCCCGCCTCAGATTCCCCGCCTCTGATTCCCCGCCTCTGATTCCCTGCCTCTGATTCCCTGCCTCTGATTCCCTGCCTCTGATTCCCTGCCTCTGATTCCCTGCCTCTGATTCCGCGCCTCTGATTCCACGCCTTTCTTTCCGTATCTCTGATTCCCCGCCTCTAATTCCCTGCCTCTGATACCCTGCCTCTCTTTGCCTTCCTCAATTTCGGTGCCTCTTTCTCTGCATCTAGTTTCCCACATCTCATTTGCCCCCTCTGATAACCCGCCTCTGATTCCATGCCTCTGATTCCCTGCCTCTGATTCCCCGCCTCTGATTCCCTGCCTCAGATTCCCTGCCTCAGATTCCCTGCCTCAGATTCCCTGCCTCTGATTCCCCGCCTCTGATTCCCCGCCTCTTATTCCCCGCCTCTGATTCCCCGCCTCTGATTCCCCGCATCTGATTCCCTGCCTCAGATTCCCTGCCTCTGATTCCCCGCCTCTGATTCCCCGCCTCTTATTCCCCGCCTCTGATTCCCCGCCTCTGATTCCCCGCCTCTGATTCCCTGCCTCTGATTCCCCGCCTCAGATTCCCTGCCTCAGATTCCCTGCCTCAGATTCCCTGCCTCTGATTCCCTGCCTTTGATTCCCCGCCTCTTATTCCCCGCCTCTGATTCCCCGCCTCTGATTCCCCGCCTCTGATTCCCCGCCTCTGATTCCCCGCCTCAGATTCCCCGCCTCAGATTCCCCGCCTCAGATTCCCCGCCTCAGATTCCCCGCCTCAGATTCCCCGCCTCAGATTCCCCGCCTCAGATTCCCCGCCTCAGATTCCCCGCCTCAGATTCCCCGCCTCAGATTCCCCGCCTCAGATTCCCCGCCTCAGATTCCCCGCCTCAGATTCCCCGCCTCAGATTCCCTGCCTCTGATTGCCTGCCTCTGATTCCCTGCCTCTGATTCCCTGCCTCTGATTCCCCGCCTCTTATTCCCCACCTCTGATTCCCCGCCTCTGATTCCCCGCCTCTGATTCCCTGCCTCTGTTTCCCCACCTCTGATTCCCTGCCTCTGATTCCCTGCCTCTGATTCCCTGCCTCTGATTCCCTGCCTCTGATTCCCTGCCTCTGATTCCCTGCCTCTGATTCCCTGCCTCTGATTCCGCGCCTCTGATTCCACACCTTTCTTTCCGTATCTCTGATTCCCCGCCTCTGATTCCCTGCCTCTGATACCCTGCCTCTCTTTGCATGCCTCTATTTCGGTGACTCTTTCTCTGCATCTAGTTTCCCACATCTCATTTGCCCCCTCTGATAACCCGCCTCTGATTCCATGCCTCTGATTCCCCGCCTCTGATTCCCCGCCTCAGATTCCCCGCCTCAGATTCCCCGCCTCAGATTCCCCGCCTCAGATTCCCCGCCTCAGATTCCCCGCCTCAGATTCCCCGCCTCAGATTCCCCGCCTCAGATTCCCCACCTCAGATTCCCTGCCTCTGATTCCCCACCTCTGATTCCCTGCCTCTGATTCCCTGCCTCTGATTCCCTGCCTCTGATTCCCTGCCTCTGATTCCCTGCCTCTGATTCCCTGCCTCTGATTCCGCGCCTCTGATTCCACGCCTTTCTTTCCGTATCTCTGATTCCCCGCCTCTAATTCCCTGCCTCTGATACCCTGCCTCTCTTTGCCTTCCTCAATTTCGGTGCCTCTTTCTCTGCATCTAGTTTCCCACATCTCATTTGCCCCCTCTGATAACCCGCCTCTGATTCCATGCCTCTGATTCCCTGCCTCTGATTCCCCGCCTCTGATTCCCTGCCTCAGATTCCCTGCCTCAGATTCCCTGCCTCAGATTCCCTGCCTCTGATTCCCCGCCTCTGATTCCCTGCCTCTTATTCCCCGCCTCTGATTCCCCGCCTCTGATTCCCCGCATCTGATTCCCTGCCTCAGATTCCCCGGGTCTGATTCCCTACATTAGATTCCCTTCCTCAGATTCCCTGCTTCTGATTCCCCGCCTCTGATTCCCTGCCTCTGATTCCCCGCCTCAGATTCCCTGCCTCAGATTCCCTGCCTCAGATTCCCTGCCTCTGATTCCCTGCCTTTGATTCCCCGCCTCTTATTCCCCGCCTCTGATTCCCAGCCTCTGATTCCCCGCCTCTGATTCCCTGCCTCTGTTTCCCCGCCTCTGATTCCCCGCCTCTGATTCCCCGCCTCAGATTCCCCGCCTCAGATTCCCCGCCTCAGATTCCCCGCCTCAGATTCCCCGCCTCTGATTCCCCGCCTCTGATTCCATGCCTCTGATTCCCTGCCTCTGATTCCCCGCCTCTGATTACCTGCCTCAGATTCCCTGCCTCAGATTCCCTGCCTCAGATTCCCTGCCTCTGATTCCCCGCCTCTGATTCCCCGCCTCTTATTCCCTGCCTCTGAATCCCCGCCTCTGATTCCCCGCCTCTGATTCCCCGCATCTGATTCCCTGCCTCAGATTCCCCGGGTCTGATTGCCTGCATTAGATTCCCTGCCTCAGATTCCCTGCTTCTGATTCCCCGCCTCTGATTCCCTGCCTCTGATTCCCCGCCTCTGATTCCTGCCTCAGATTCCCTGCCTCAGGTTCCCCGCCTCAGATTCCCTGCCTCCGATTCCCCGCCTCAGATTCCCCGCCTCAGATTCCCTGCCTCCGATTCCCCGCCTCAGATTCCCCGCCTCAGATTCCCCGCCTCAGATTCCCCGCCTCAGATTCCCCGCCTCAGATTCCCCGCCTCAGATTCCCCGCCTCAGATTCCCCGCCTCAGATTCCCCGCCTCAGATTCCCTGCCTCTGATTCCCCGCCTCTGATTCCCTGCCTCTGATTCCCTGCCTCTGATTCCCTGCCTCTGATTCCCTGCCTCTGATTCCCTGCCTCTGATTCCCTCCCTCTGATTCCGCGCCTCTGATTCCACGCCTTTCTTTCCGTATCTCTGATTCCCCGCCTCTAATTCCCCGCCTCTGATTCCCCGCCTAAGATTCCCCGGCTCTGATTCCCTGCCTGAGATTCCCTGCCTCAGATACCACGCCTCAGATTCCCCGCCTCAGATACCCCGTCTCAGATTCCCCACCTCAGATTCCCCACCTCAGATTCCCCGCCTCAGATTCCCCGCCTCATATTCCCCGCCTCAGATTCCCCGCCTCAGATTCCCCGCCTCAGATTCCCCGCCTCAGATTCCCTGCCTCAGATTCCCTGCCTCTGATTGCCTGCCTCTGATTCCCTGCCTCTGATTCCCTGCCTCTGATTCCCTGCCTCTGATTCCCTGCCTCTGATTCCCTGCCTCTGATTCCCTGCCTCTAAATCCCTGCCTCTGATTCCCTGCCTCTGATTCCGCGCCTCTGATTCCCCGCCTCTCTTTCCGTGTCTCTGATTCCCCGCCTCAGATTCCCTGCCTCAGATACCCTGCCTCTCTTTGCCTGCCTCTATTTCCGTGCCTCTTTCTCTGCATCTAGATTCCCACATCTGATTTGCCCCCTCTGATTACCCGCCTCTGATTCCATGCCTCTGATTCCCCGCCTCTGATTCCCCGCCTCTGATTCCCCGCCTCTGATTCCCTGCCTCAGATTCCCTGCCTCAGATTCCTTTCCTCAGATTCCCTGCCTGTTTCCCTGCCTCTGATTCCCTGCCTCTGATTCCCTGCCTCTGATTCCCTGCCTCTGATTCCCTGCCTCTGATTCCCTGCCACTGATACCCCGCCTCCGATTCCACACCAATGTTTCACCGCCTCTGTTTCTCTGCCTCTTATTTCCCGGCTCAGATTCACCGGCTCTGATTCCGCGCCTCTGATTCCACGCTTCTCTTTCCGTGTCTCTGATAGCCCGCCTCTGATTCCCCGCCACTGATTCCCCACCTTTCATTCCCTGCCTCTCTTTCCCTGCCTCTATTTCCGCGCCTCTTTCTCTGCCTCTCTTTCTCCACATCTCTTTTCCTCCCACTGATTCCCCGCCTCTGATTCCCCGCCTCTGATTCCCTGCCTCTGATTCCCCGCCTCTGATTCCCTGCCTCAGATTCCCTGCCTCAGATTCCCTGCCTCAAAATCCCGGCCTCTGATTCCCCGCCTCTGATTCCCCGCCACTTATTCCCCGCCTCTGATTCCCCGCCTCTGATTCCCCGCCTCTGATTCCCTGCCTCAGATTCCCCGGCTCTGATTCCCTGCATCAGATTCCCTGCCTCAGATTCCCTGCCTCTGATTCCCCGCCTCTGATTCCCTGCCTCTGATTCCCCGCCTCTGATTCCCTGCCTCAGATTCCCTGCCTCAGATTCCCTGCCTCAGATTCCCTGCCTCTGATTCCCCGCCTTTGATTCCCCGCCTCTTATTCCCCGCCTCTGATTCCAAGCCTCTGATTCCCCGCCTCTGATTCCGTGCCTCTGTTTCCCCGCCTCTGAATCCCCGCCTCTGATTCCCCGCCTCAGATTCCCCGGCTCTGATTCCCTGCCTGAGATTCCCTGCCTCAGATACCCCGCCTCAGATTCCGCACCTCAGATTCCCCGCCTCAGATACCCCGCCTCAGAATCCCCTCCTCAGATTCCCCGCCTCAGATTCCCCGCCTCAGATTCCCCGCCTCAGATTACCCGCCTCAGATTCCCCGCCTCAGATTCCCCGCCTCAGATTCCCCGCCTCAGATTCCCCGCCTCAGATTCCCCGCCTCAGATTCCCCGCCTCTGATTCCCTGCCTCTGATTCCCTGCCTCTGATTCCCTGCCTCTGATTCCCTGCCTCTGATTCCCTGCCTCTGATTCCCTGCCTCTGATTCCCTGCCTCTAAATCCTTGCCTCTGATTCCCTGCCTCTGATTCCCTGCCTCTGATTCCGCGCCTCTGATTCCCCGCCTCTCTTTCCGTGTCTCTGATTCCCTGCCTCAGATACCCTGCCTCTCTTTGCCTGCCTCTATTTCCGTGCCTCTTTCTCTGCATCTAGTTTCCCACATCTCATTTGCCCCCTCTGATTACCCGCCTCTGATTCCATGCCTCTGATCTCCCGCCTCTGATTCCCCGCCTCTGATTCCCCGCCTCTGATTCCCCGCCTCTGATTCCCTGCCTCAGATTCCCTGCCTCAGATTCCTTTCCTCAGATTCCCTGCCTCTGTTTCCCCGCCTCTGATTCCCCACATCTGATTCCCCACCTCAGATTCCCCGGCTCTGATTCCCTGCCTGAGATTCCATGCCTCAGATTCCCCGCCACAGATTCCCTGCCTCAGATTCCCCGCCTCAGATTCCCCGCCTCAGATGCCCCGCCTCAGATTCCCCGCCTCAGATTCCCCGCCTCAGATTCCCCGCCTCAGTTTCTCCGCCTCAGATTCCCCGCCTCAGATTCCCTGCCTCAGATTCCCTGCCTCAGATTCCCTGCCTCAGCTTCCCTTCATCTGATTCCCTTCATCTGATTCCCTGCCTCTGATTCCCTGCCTCTGATTCCCTGCCTCTGATTCCCCGCCTCTGATTCCCCGCCTCAGATTCCCTGCCTCAGATTCCCTGCCTCAGATTCCCTGCCTCAGATTTCCTGCCTCAGATTCTCTGCCTCTGATTGCCTGCCTCTGATTCCCTGCCTCTGATTCCCTGCCTCTGATTCTCTCCCTCTGATTCCGCACCTCTGATTCCACGCTTCTCTTTCCGTGTCTCTGATAGCCCGCCTCTGATTCCCCGCCTCTGATTCCCCACCTTTCATTCCCCGCCTCACTTTCCCTGCCTCTATTTCCGCGCCTCTTTCTCTGACTCTCTTTCCCCACATCTCGTTTCCTCCCGCTGATTCCCCGCCTCTGATTCCCCGCCTCTGATTCCCTGCCTCTGATTCCAGGCCTCTTATTCCCCGCCTCTGATTCCCCACCTCTGATTGCCTGCCACTGATTGCCCGCCTCTGATTCCCCGCCTCTGTTTCCCCGCCTCTGATTCCCCACCTCTGTCTGTATGCCTCTCTTTCGCCTCCGCTTTTTCCCCTACACTCTTTCCGCGCCTGTCTTTCCCTCCCTCAATTTCAACAACACTGTTTGATCTGTTTTGTGTACCTGATTTTAAACACACAAGTTCCAACCACTATGTTTTGCCCGCCTCTTTCCCCGCCGCTATTTATCCACCTATGTTTACCTGCCTCTGTTTACCCGCCTGTTTCCCCACCTCTGATTCCCCACCTTTCATTCCCCGCCTCTCTTTCCCTGCCTCTATTTCCGCGCCTCTTTCTCTGCCTCTCTTTCCCCACAACGCTTTTCCTCCCGCTGATTCCCCGCCTCTGATTCCCCGCCTCTGATTCCCTGCCTCTGATTCCCCGCCTCTGATTCCCTGCCTCAGATTCCCTGCCTCAGATTCACTGCCTCTGATTCCCCGCCTCTGATTCCCCGCCTCTTATTCCCCGCCTCTGATTCCCCGCCTCTGATTCCCCGTGTCTGATTCCCTGCCTCAGATTCCCCGGCTCTGATTCCCTGCATCAGATTCCCTGCCTCAGATTCCCTGCCTCTGATTCCCCGCCTCTGATTCCCTGCCTCTGATTCCCCGCCTCTGATTCCTGCCTCAGATTCCCTGCCTCAGATTCCCTGCCTCAGATTTCCTGCTTCTGATGCCCCGCCTTTGATTCCCTGCCTCTTATTCCCAGCCTCTGATTCCCCGCATCTGATTCCCCGCCCCTGATTCCCTGCCTCTGATTCCCTGCCTCTGATTCCCTGCCTCTGATTCCCTGCCTCTTATTCCCTGCCTCTGATTCCTTGCCGCTGATACCCCGCCTCCGATTCCACACCAATGTTTCACCGCCTCTGTTTCTCTGCCTCTTATTTCCCGGCTCAGATTCGCCGGCTCTGATTCCGCGCCTCTGATTCCACGCTTCTCTTTCCGTGTCTCTGATAGCCCGCCTCTGATTCCCCGCCTCTGATTCCCCACCTTTCATTCCCCGCCTTTCTTTCCCTGCCTCTATTTCCGCGCCTCTTTCTCTGCCTCTCTTTCTCCACATCTCTTTTCCTCCCACTGATTCCCCGCCTCTGATTCCCCGCCTCTGATTCCCTGCCTCTGATTCCCCACCTCTGATTCCCTGCCTCAGATTCCCTGCCTCAGATTCCCTGCCTCAGATTCCCGGCCTCTGATTCCCCGCCTCTGATTCCCCACCACTTATTCCCCGCCTCTGATTCCCCGCCTCTGATTCCCCGCCTCTGATTCCCTGCCTCAGATTCCCCGGCTCTGATTCCCTGCATCAGATTCCCTGCCTCAGATTCCCTGCCTCTGATTCCCCGCCTCTGATTCCCTGCCTCTGATTCCCTGCCTCAGATTCCCTGCCTCAGATTCCCTGCCTCAGATTCCCTGCCTCAGATTCCCTGCCTCTGATTCCCCGCCTCTTATTCCCCGCCTCTGATTCGCCGCCTCTGATTCCCCGCCTCTGATTCCCTGCCTCTGTTTCCCCGCCTCTGAATCCCCGCCTCTGATTCCCCGCCTCAGATTCCCCGGCTCTGATTCCCTGCCTGAGATTCCCTGCCTCAGATACCCCGCCTCAGATTCCCCGCCTCAGATACCCCGCCTAAGAATCCCCGCCTCAGATTCCCCGCCTCAGATTCCCCGTCTCAGATTCCCCGCCTCAGATTCCCCGCCTCAGATTCCCCGCCTCAGATTCCCCGCCTCAGATTCCCCGCCTCAGATTCCCCGCCTCAGATTCCCTGCATCAGATTCCCCGCCTCAGATTCCCTGCCTCAGATTCCCTGCCTCTGATTGCCTGCCTCTGATTCCCTGCCTCTGATTCCCTGCCTCTGATTCCCTGCCTCTGATTCCCTGCCTCTGATTCCCTGCCTCTGATTCCCTGCCTCTGATTCCCTGCCTCTAAATCCCTGCCTCTGATTCCCTGCCTCTGATTCCCTGCCTCTGATTCCGCGCCTCTGATTCCCTGCCTCAGATTCCCTGCCTCAGATACCCTGCCTCTCTTTGCCTGCCTCTACTTCCGTGCCTCTTTCTCTGCATCTAGTTTCCCACATCTCATTTGCCCCCTCTGATAACCCGCCTCTGATTCCATGCCTCTGATTCACCGCCTCTGATTCCCCGCCTCTGATTCCCTGCCTCTGATTCCCTGCCTCAGATTCCCTGCCTCAGCTTCCCTTCATCTGATTCCCTTCATCTAATTCCCTGCCTCTGATTCCCTGCCTCTGATTCCCTGCCTCTGATTCCCCGCCTCTGATTCCCCGCCTCAGATTCCCTGCCTCAGATTCCCTGCCTCAGATTCCCTGCCTCAGATTTCCTGCCTCAGATTCCCTGCCTCTGATTGCCTGCCTCTGACTCCCTGCCTCTGATTCCCTGCCTCTGATTCCCTGCCTCTTATTCCCTGCCTCTGATTCCCTGCCTCTGATTCCCTGCCTCTGATTCCGCACCTCTGATTCCACGCCTCTCTTTCCTTGTCTCTGATACCACGCCTCAGATTCCCCGCCTCAGATACCCCGTCTCAGATTCCCCAACTCAGATTCCCCACCTCAGATTCCCCGCCTCAGATTCCCCGCCTCATATTCCCCGCCTCAGATTCCCCGCCTCAGATTCCCCGCCTCAGATTCCCCGCCTCAGATTCCCTGCCTCTGATTCCCCGCCTCTGATTCCCTGCCTCTGATTCCCCGCCTCTGATTCCCTGCCTCAGATTCCCTGCCTCAGATTCCCTGCCTCAGATTCCCTGCCTCTGATTCCCCGCCTTTGATTCCCCGCCTCTTATTCCCCGCCTCTGATTCCAAGCCTCTGATTCCCCGCCTCTGATTCCGTGCCTCTGTTTCCCCGCCTCTGAATCCCCGCCTCTGATTCCCCGCCTCAGATTCCCCGGCTCTGATTCCCTGCCTGAGATTCCCTGCCTCAGATACCCAGCCTCAGATTCCGCACCTCAGATTCCCCGCCTCAGATACCCCGCCTCAGAATCCCCTCCTCAGATTCCCCGCCTCAGATTCCCCGCCTCAGATTCCCCGCCTCAGATTACCCGCCTCAGATTCCCCGCCTCAGATTCCCCGCCTCAGATTCCCCGCCTCAGATTCCCCGCCTCAGATTCCCCGCCTCAGATTCCCCGCCTCAGATTCCCCGCCTCTGATTCCCCGCCTCTGATTCCCTGCCTCTGATTCCCTGCCTCTGATTCCCTGCCTCTGATTCCCTGCCTCTGATTCCCTGCCTCTGATTCCCTGCCTCTAAATCCTTGCCTCTGATTCCCTGCCTCTGATTCCCTGCCTCTGATTCCGCGCCTCTGATTCCCCGCCTCTCTTTCCGTGTCTCTGATTCCCTGCCTCAGATACCCTGCCTCTCTTTGCCTGCCTCTATTTCCGTGCCTCTTTCTCTGCATCTAGTTTCCCACATCTCATTTGCCCCCTCTGATTACCCGCCTCTGATTCCATGCCTCTGATCTCCCGCCTCTGATTCCCCGCCTCTGATTCCCCGCCTCTGATTCCCCGCCTCTGATTCCCTGCCTCAGATTCCCTGCCTCAGATTCCTTTCCTCAGATTCCCTGCCTCTGTTTCCCCGCCTCTGATTCCCCACATCTGATTCCCCACCTCAGATTCCCCGGCTCTGATTCCCTGCCTGAGATTCCATGCCTCAGATTCCCCGCCACAGATTCCCTGCCTCAGATTCCCCGCCTCAGATTCCCCGCCTCAGATGCCCCGCCTCAGATTCCCCGCCTCAGATTCCCCGCCTCAGATTCCCCGCCTCAGTTTCTCCGCCTCAGATTCCCCGCCTCAGATTCCCTGCCTCAGATTCCCTGCCTCAGATTCCCTGCCTCAGCTTCCCTTCATCTGATTCCCTTCATCTGATTCCCTGCCTCTGATTCCCTGCCTCTGATTCCCTGCCTCTGATTCCCCGCCTCTGATTCCCCGCCTCAGATTCCCTGCCTCAGATTCCCTGCCTCAGATTCCCTGCCTCAGATTTCCTGCCTCAGATTCTCTGCCTCTGATTGCCTGCCTCTGATTCCCTGCCTCTGATTCCCTGCCTCTGATTCTCTCCCTCTGATTCCGCACCTCTGATTCCACGCTTCTCTTTCCGTGTCTCTGATAGCCCGCCTCTGATTCCCCGCCTCTGATTCCCCACCTTTCATTCCCCGCCTCTCTTTCCCTGCCTCTATTTCCGCGCCTCTTTCTCTGACTCTCTTTCCCCACATCTCGTTTCCTCCCGCTGATTCCCCGCCTCTGATTCCCCGCCTCTGATTCCCTGCCTCTGATTCCAGGCCTCTTATTCCCCGCCTCTGATTCCCCACCTCTGATTGCCTGCCACTGATTGCCCGCCTCTGATTCCCCGCCTCTGTTTCCCCGCCTCTGATTCCCCACCTCTGTCTGTATGCCTCTCTTTCGCCTCCGCTTTTTCCCCTACACTCTTTCCGCGCCTGTCTTTCCCTCCCTCAATTTCAACAACACTGTTTGATCTGTTTTGTGTACCTGATTTTAAACACACAAGTTCCAACCACTATGTTTTGCCCGCCTCTTTCCCCGCCGCTATTTATCCACCTATGTTTACCTGCCTCTGTTTACCCGCCTGTTTCCCCACCTCTGATTCCCCACCTTTCATTCCCCGCCTCTCTTTCCCTGCCTCTATTTCCGCGCCTCTTTCTCTGCCTCTCTTTCCCCACAACGCTTTTCCTCCCGCTGATTCCCCGCCTCTGATTCCCCGCCTCTGATTCCCTGCCTCTGATTCCCCGCCTCTGATTCCCTGCCTCAGATTCCCTGCCTCAGATTCACTGCCTCTGATTCCCCGCCTCTGATTCCCCGCCTCTTATTCCCCGCCTCTGATTCCCCGCCTCTGATTCCCCGTGTCTGATTCCCTGCCTCAGATTCCCCGGCTCTGATTCCCTGCATCAGATTCCCTGCCTCAGATTCCCTGCCTCTGATTCCCCGCCTCTGATTCCCTGCCTCTGATTCCCCGCCTCTGATTCCTGCCTCAGATTCCCTGCCTCAGATTCCCTGCCTCAGATTTCCTGCTTCTGATGCCCCGCCTTTGATTCCCTGCCTCTTATTCCCAGCCTCTGATTCCCCGCATCTGATTCCCCGCCCCTGATTCCCTGCCTCTGATTCCCTGCCTCTGATTCCCTGCCTCTGATTCCCTGCCTCTTATTCCCTGCCTCTGATTCCTTGCCGCTGATACCCCGCCTCCGATTCCACACCAATGTTTCACCGCCTCTGTTTCTCTGCCTCTTATTTCCCGGCTCAGATTCGCCGGCTCTGATTCCCCGCCTCTGATTCCCCACCTTTCATTCCCCGCCTTTCTTTCCCTGCCTCTATTTCTGCGCCTCTTTCTCTGCCTCTCTTTCTCCACATCTCTTTTCCTCCCACTGATTCCCCGCCTCTGATTCCCCGCCTCTGATTCCCTGCCTCTGATTCCCCACCTCTGATTCCCTGCCTCAGATTCCCTGCCTCAGATTCCCTGCCTCAGATTCCCGGCCTCTGATTCCCCGCCTCTGATTCCCCGCCACTTATTCCCCGCCTCTGATTCCCCGCCTCTGATTCCCCGCCTCTGATTCCCTGCCTCAGATTCCCCGGCTCTGATTCCCTGCATCAGATTCCCTGCCTCAGATTCCCTGCCTCTGATTCCCCGCCTCTGATTCCCTGCCTCTGATTCCCTGCCTCAGATTCCCTGCCTCAGATTCCCTGCCTCAGATTCCCTGCCTCAGATTCACTGCCTCTGATTCCCCGCCTCTTATTCCCCGCCTCTGATTCGCCGCCTCTGATTCCCCGCCTCTGATTCCCTGCCTCTGTTTCCCCGCCTCTGAATCCCCGCCTCTGATTCCCCGCCTCAGATTCCCCGGCTCTGATTCCCTGCCTGAGATTCCCTGCCTCAGATACCCCGCCTCAGATTCCCCGCCTCAGATACCCCGCCTAAGAATCCCCGCCTCAGATTCCCCGCCTCAGATTCCCCGTCTCAGATTCCCCGCCTCAGATTCCCCGCCTCAGATTCCCCGCCTCAGATTCCCCGCCTCAGATTCCCCGCCTCAGATTCCCCGCCTCAGATTCCCTGCCTCAGATTCCCCGCCTCAGATTCCCTGCCTCAGATTCCCTGCCTCTGATTGCCTGCCTCTGATTCCCTGCCTCTGATTCCCTGCCTCTGATTCCCTGCCTCTGATTCCCTGCCTCTGATTCCCTGCCTCTGATTCCCTGCCTCTGATTCCCTGCCTCTAAATCCCTGCCTCTGATTCCCTGCCTCTGATTCCCTGCCTCTCATTCCGCGCCTCTGATTCCCTGCCTCAGATTCCCTGCCTCAGATACCCTGCCTCTCTTTGCCTGCCTCTACTTCCGTGCCTCTTTCTCTGCATCTAGTTTCCCACATCTCATTTGCCCCCTCTGATAACCCGCCTCTGATTCCATGCCTCTGATTCACCGCCTCTGATTCCCCGCCTCTGATTCCCTGCCTCTGATTCCCTGCCTCAGATTCCCTGCCTCAGCTTCCCTTCATCTGATTCCCTTCATCTAATTCCCTGCCTCTGATTCCCTGCCTCTGATTCCCTGCCTCTGATTCCCCGCCTCTGATTCCCCGCCTCAGATTCCCTGCCTCAGATTCCCTGCCTCAGATTCCCTGCCTCAGATTTCCTGCCTCAGATTCCCTGCCTCTGATTGCCTGCCTCTGACTCCCTGCCTCTGATTCCCTGCCTCTGATTCCCTGCCTCTTATTCCCTGCCTCTGATTCCCTGCCTCTGATTCCCTGCCTCTGATTCCGCACCTCTGATTCCACGCCTCTCTTTCCTTGTCTCTGATACCACGCCTCAGATTCCCCGCCTCAGATACCCCGTCTCAGATTCCCCACCTCAGATTCTCCACCTCAGATTCCCCGCCTCAGATTCCCCGCCTCATATTCCCCGCCTCAGATTCCCCTCCTCAGATTCCCCGCCTCAGATTCCCCGCCTCAGATTCCCTGCCTCAGATTCCCTGCCTCTGATTGCCTGCCTCTGATTCCCTGCCTCTGATTCCCTGCCTCTGATTCCCTGCCTCTGATTCCCTGCCTCTGATTCCCTGCCTCTGATTCCCTGCCTCTAAATCCCTGCCTCTGATTCCCTGCCTCTGATTCCGCGCCTCTGATTCCCCGCCTCTCTTTCCGTGTCTCTGATTCCCCGCCTCAGATTCCCTGCCTCAGATACCCTGCCTCTCTTTGCCTGCCTCTATTTCCGTGCCTCTTTCTCTGCATCTAGATTCCCACATCTGATTTGCCCCCTCTGATTACCCGCCTCTGATTCCATGCCTCTGATTCCCCGCCTCTGATTCCCCGCCTCTGATTCCCCGCCTCTGATTCCCTGCCTCAGATTCCCTGCCTCAGATTCCTTTCCTCAGATTCCCTGCCTGTTTCCCTGCCTCTGATTCCCTGCCTCTGATTCCCTGCCTCTGATTCCCTGCCTCTTATTCCCTGCCTCTGATTCCCTGCCACTGATACCCCGCCTCCGATTCCACACCAATGTTTCACCGCCTCTGTTTCTCTGCCTCTTATTTCCCGGCTCAGATTCGCCGGCTCTGATTCCGCGCCTCTGATTCCACGCTTCTCTTTCCGTGTCTCTGATAGCCCGCCTCTGATTCCCCGCCACTGATTCCCCACCTTTCATTCCCTGCCTCTCTTTCCCTGCCTCTATTTCCGCGCCTCTTTCTCTGCCTCTCTTTCTCCACATCTCTTTTCCTCCCACTGATTCCCCGCCTCTGATTCCCCGCCTCTGATTCCCTGCCTCTGATTCCCCGCCTCTGATTCCCTGCCTCAGATTCCCTGCCTCAGATTCCCTGCCTCAAAATCCCGGCCTCTGATTCCCCGCCTCTGATTCCCCGCCACTTATTCCCCGCCTCTGATTCCCCGCCTCTGATTCCCCGCCTCTGATTCCCTGCCTCAGATTCCCCGGCTCTGATTCCCTGCATCAGATTCCCTGCCTCAGATTCCCTGCCTCTGATTCCCCGCCTCTGATTCCCTGCCTCTGATTCCCCGCCTCTGATTCCCTGCCTCAGATTCCCTGCCTCAGATTCCCTGCCTCAGATTCCCTGCCTCTGATTCCCCGCCTTTGATTCCCCGCCTCTTATTCCCCGCCTCTGATTCCAAGCCTCTGATTCCCTGCCTCTGATTCCGTGCCTCTGTTTCCCCGCCTCTGAATCCCCGCCTCTGATTCCCCGCCTCAGATTCCCCGGCTCTGATTCCCTGCCTGAGATTCCCTGCCTCAGATACCCCGCCTCAGATTCCGCACCTCAGATTCCCCGCCTCAGATACCCCGCCTCAGAATCCCCTCCTCAGATTCCCCGCCTCAGATTCCCCACCTCAGATTCCCCGCCTCAGATTCCCCGCCTCAGATTCCCCGCCTCAGATTCCCCGCCTCAGATTCCCCGCCTCAGATTCCCCGCCTCAGATTCCCCGCCTCAGATTCCCCGCCTCTGATTCCCTGCCTCTGATTCCCTGCCTCTGATTCCCTGCCTCTGATTCCCTGCCTCTGATTCCCTGCCTCTGATTCCCTGCCTCTGATTCCCTGCCTCTAAATCCTTGCCTCTGATTCCCTGCCTCTGATTCCCTGCCTCTGATTCCGCGCCTCTGATTCCCCGCCTCTCTTTCCGTGTCTCTGATTCCCTGCCTCAGATACCCTGCCTCTCTTTGCCTGCCTCTATTTCCGTGCCTCTTTCTCTGCATCTAGTTTCCCACATCTCATTTGCCCCCTCTGATTACCCGCCTCTGATTCCATGCCTCTGATTTCCCGCCTCTGATTCCCCGCCTCTGATTCCCCGCCTCTGATTCCCTGCCTCAGATTCCCTGCCTCAGATTCCTTTCCTCAGATTCCCTGCCTCTGTTTCCCCGCCTCTGATTCCCCACATCTGATTCCCCACCTCAGATTCCCCGGCTCTGATTCCCTGCCTGAGATTCCATGCCTCAGATTCCCCGCCACAGATTCCCTGCCTCAGATTCCCTGCCTCAGATTCCCCGCCTCAGATGCCCCGCCTCAGATTCCCCGCCTCAGATTCCCCGCCTCAGATTCCACGCCTCAGTTTCTCCGCCTCAGATTCCCCGCCTCAGATTCCCTGCCTCAGATTCCCTGCCTCAGATTCCCTGCCTCAGCTTCCCTTCATCTGATTCCCTTCATCTGATTCCCTGCCTCTGATTCCCTGCCTCTGATTCCCTGCCTCTGATTCCCCGCCTCTGATTCCCCGCCTCAGATTCCCTGCCTCAGATTCCCTGCCTCAGATTCCCGGCCTCAGATTCCCTGCCTCAGATTTCCTGCCTCAGATTCTCTGCCTCAGATTCCCTGCCTCAGATTCCCTGCCTCTGATTCTCTCCCTCTGATTCCGCACCTCTGATTCCACGCCTCTCTTTCCTTGTCTCTGATTCCACGCCTCTGATTCCCTGCCTCTGATTCCCTGCCTCTGATACCCTGCCTCTCTTTGCCTGCCTCTATTTCCGTGCCTCTTTCTCTGCATCTAGTTTCCCACATCTCATTTGCCCCCTCTGATAACCCGCCTCTGATTCCATGCCTCTGATTCACTGCCTCAGATTCTGTGCCTCAGATTCCCCGACTCAGATTTACCGCCTCAGATTCCCCGCCTCAGATTCCCTGCCTCAGATTCCCTGCCTCAGATTCCCTGCCTCAGATTCCCTGCCTCAGAATCCCTGTCTCCGATTCCCCGCCTCTGATTCCCCGCCTCTGATTCCCTGCCACTGATACCCCGCCTCCGATTCCACACCAATGTTTCACAGCCTCTGTTTCTCTGCCTCTTATTTCCCGGCTCAGATTCGCCGGCTCTGATTCCGCGCCTCTGATTCCACGCTTCTCTTTCCGTGTCTCTGATAGCCCGCCTCTGATTCCCCGCCTCTGATTCCCCACCTTTCATTCCCCGCCTCTCTTTCCCTGCCTCTATTTCCGCGCCTCTTTCTCTGACTCTCTTTCCCCACATCTCGTTTCCTCCCGCTGATTCCCCGCCTCTGATTCCCCGCCTCTGATTCCCTGCCTCTGATTCCAGGCCTCTTATTCCCCGCCTCTGATTCCCCACCTCTGATTGCCTGCCACTGATTGCCCGCCTCTGATTCCCCACCTCTGTTTCCCCTCCTCTGATTCCCCACCTCTGTCTGTATGCCTCTCTTTCGCCTCCGCTTTTTCCCCTACACTCTTTCCGCGCCTCTCTTTCCCTCCCTCAATTTCAACAACTCTGTTTGATCTGTTCTGTGTACCTCATTTTCAACACACAAGTTCCAACCACTATGTTTCACCCATCACTTTCCCCGCCTCTATTTTTCCGCCTATGTTTACCCGCCTCTGTTTACCCACCTGTTTCACCGCCTCTGATTCCCCGCCTCTGATTCCCCACCTCTGTCTCGACGCCTCTCTTTCGCCTCCACTCTTTCCCCTCCACTCTTTCCGTGCCTGTCTTTCCCTCCCTCAATTTCAACAACACTGTTTGATCTGTTTTGTGTACCTGATTTTAAACACACAAGTTCCAACCACTATGTTTTGCCCGCCTCTTTCCCCGCCGCTATTTATCCACCTATGTTTACCTGCCTCTGTTTACCCGCCTGTTTCCCCACCTCTGATTCCCCACCTTTCATTCCCCGCCTCTCTTTCCCTGCCTCTATTTCCGCGCCTCTTTCTCTGCCTCTCTTTCCCCACAACGCTTTTCCTCCTGCTGATTCCCCGCCTCTGATTCCCCGCCTCTGATTCCCTGCCTCTGATTCCCCGCCTCTGATTCCCTGCCTCAGATTCCCTGCCTCAGATTCCCTGCCTCTGATTCCCTGCCTCTGATTCCCTGCCTCTGATTCCCTGCCTCTGATTCCCTGCCTCTGATTCCGCACCTCTGATTCCACGCCTCTCTTTCCTTGTCTCTGATTCCACGCCTCTGATTCCCTGCCTCTGATACCCTGCCTCTCTTTGCCTTCCTCTATTTCCGTGCCTCTTTCTCTGCATCTAGTTTCCCACATCTCATTTGCCCCCTCTGATAACCCGCCTCTGATTCCATGCCTCTGATTCACTGCCTCAGATTCTGTGCCTCAGATTCCCCGACTCAGATTTACCGACTCAGATTCCCCGCCTCAGATTCCCTGCCTCAGATTCCCTGCCTCAGATTCCCTGCCTCAGATTCCCTGCCTCAGATTCCCTGTCTCCGATTCCCCGCCTCTGATTCCCCGCCTCTGATTCCCTGCCACTAATACCCCGCCTCCGATTCCACACCAATGTTTCACAGCCTCTGATTCTCTGCCTCTTATTTCCCGGCTCAGATTCGCCGGCTCTGATTCCGCGCCTCTGATACCACGCTTCTCTTTCAGTGTCTCTGATAGCCCGCCTCTGATTCCCCGCCTCTGATTCCCCACCTTTCATTCCCCGCCTCTCTTTCCCTGCCTCTATTTCCGCGCATCTTTCTCTGCCTCTCTTTCCCCACATCTCTTTTCCTCCCGCAGATTCCCCGCCTCTGATTCCCCGCCTCTGATTCCCTGCCTCTGATTCCCCGCCTCTGATTCCCTGCCTCAGATTCCCTGCCTCAGATTCCCTGCCTCAGATTCCAGGCCTCTGATTCCCCGCCTCTGATTCCCCGCCTCTTATTTCCCGCCTCTGATTCCCCGCCTCTGAATCCCCGCCTCTGATTCCCTGCCTCAGATTCCCCGGCTCTGATTCCCTGCATCAGATTCCCTGCCTCAGATTCCCTGCCTCTGATTCCCCGCCTCTGATTCCCTGCCTCTGATTCCCCGCCTCTGATTCCCCGCCTCAGATTCCCCGGCTCTGATTCCCTGCCTGAGAAACTCTGCCTCAGATACCACGCCTCAGATTCCCCGCCTCAGATTCCACGTCTCAGATTCCCCACCTCAGATTCCCCGCATCAGATTCCCCGCCTCAGATTCCCTGCCTCAGATTCCCCGCCTCAGATTCCCCGCCTCAGATTCCCCGCCTCAGATTCCCCGCCTCAGATTCCCTGCCTCAGATTCCCTGCCTCTGATTGCCTGCCTCTGATTCCCTGCCTCTGATTCCCTGCCTCTGATTCCCTGCCTCTGATTCCCTGCCTCTGATTCCCTGCCTCTGATTCCTTGCCTCTGATTCCCTGCCTCTAAATCCCTGCCTCTGATTCCCTGCCTCTGATTCCGCGCCTCTGATTCCCCGCCTCTCTTTCCGTGTCTCTGATTCCCCGCCTCAGATTCCCTGCCTCAGATACCCTGCCTCTCTTTGCCTGCCTCTATTTCCGTGCCTCATTCTCTGCATCTAGTTTCCCACATCTCATTTTCCCCCTCTGATAACCCGCCTCTGATTCCATGCCTCTGATTCACTGCCTCAGATTCTGTGCCTCAGATTCCCCGACTCAGATTTACCGCCTCAGATTCCCCGCCTCAGATTCCCTGCCTCAGATTCCCTTCCTCAGATTCCCTGCCTCAGATTCCCTGCCTCTGATTGCCTGCCTCTGATTCCCTGCCTCTGATTCCCTGCTTCTGATTCCCTGCCTCTGATTCCCTGCCTCCGATTCCCTGCCTCTGATTCCCTGCCTCTGATTCCCTGCCTCTAAATCCCTGCCTCTGATTCCCTGCCTCTGATTCCTCGCCTCTGATTCCCCGCCTCTCTTTCCGTCTCTCTGATTCCCCGCCTCAGATTCCCTGCCTCAGATACCCTGCCTCAGATACCCTGCCTCTCTTTGCCTGCCTCTATTTCCGTGCCTCTTTCTCTGCATCTAGATTCCCACATCTGATTTGCCCCCTCTGATTACCCGCCTCTGATTCCATGCCTCTGATTCCCCGCCTCTGATTCCCTGCCTCAGATTCCATGCCTCAGATTCCTTTCCTCAGAATCCCTGCCTCTGTTTCCCCGCCTCTGATTCCCCACGTCTGATTCCCCACCTCAGATTCCACGCCTCTGATTCCCTGCCTGAGATTCCATGCCTCAGATTCCCCACCTCAGATTCCCTGCCTCAGATTCCCCGCCTCAGATTCCACGCCTCAGATTCCCCGCCTCAGATTCCCCGCCTCAGATTCCCCTCCTCAGTTTCTCCGCCTCAGATTCCCCGCCTCAGATTCCCTGCCTCAGATTCCCTGCCTCAGATTCCCTGCCTCAGCTTCCCTTCATCAGATTCCCTGCCTCTGATTCCCTGCCTCTGACTCCCTGCCTCTGATTCCCTGCCTCTGATTTCCTGCCTCTGATTCCCTGCCTCTGATTCCGCACCTCTGATTCCACGCCTCTCTTTCCTTGTCTCTGATTCCACGCCTCTGATTCCCAGCCTCCTGATACCCTGCCTCTCTTTGCCTGCCTCTATTTCCGTGCCTCATTCTCTGCATCTAGTTTCCCACATCTCATTTTCCCCCTCTGATAACCCGCCTCTGATTCCATGCCTCTGATTCACTGCCTCAGATTCTGTGCCTCAGATTCCCCGACTCAGATTTACCGCCTCAGATTCCCCGCCTCAGATTCCCTGCCTCAGATTCCCTTCCTCAGATTCCCTGCCTCAGATTCCCTGCCTCAGATTCCCTGTCTCCGATTCCCCGCCTCTGATTCCCCGCCTCTGATTCCCCGCCTCTGATTCCCAGCCTCTGAATCCCCGCCTCTGAATCCCCGCCTCTGATTCCCCGCTTCTGTTTCCCCGCCTCTGATTCCCCGCCACTGATTCCCCGCCTCTGATTCCACGCCTCTTATTCCCCGCCTCTGATTCCAGGCCTCTTATTCCCCGCCTCTGATTCCACACCTCTGATTGCCTGCCACTGATTGCCCGCCTCTGATTCCCCGCCTCTGTTTCCCCGCCTCTGATTCCCCACCTCTGTCTGTATGCCTCTCTTTCGCCTCCGCTTTTTCCCCTACACTCTTTCCGCGCCTCTCTTTCCCTCCCTCAATTTCAACAACTCTGTTTGATCTGTTCTGTGTACCTCATTTTCAACACACAAATTCCAACCACTATGTTTTGCCCGCCTCTTTCCCCGCCGCTATTTATCCACCTATGTTTACCTGCCTCTGTTTACACGCCTGTTTCCCCACCTCTGATTACCCACCTTTCATTCCCCGCCTCTCTTTCCCTGCCTCTATTTCCGCGCCTCTTTCTCTGCCTCTCTTTCCCCACAACGCTTTTCCTCCCGCTGATTCCCCGCCTCTGATTCCCCGCCTCTGATTCCCTGCCTCTGATTCCCCGCCTCTGATTCCCTGCCTCAGATTCCCTGCCTCAGATTCCCTGCCTCAGATTCCCTGCCTCAGATTCCCTGCCTCTGATTCCCCGCCTCTGATTCCCCGCCTCTTATTCCCCGCCTCTGATTCCCCGCCTCTGATTCCCCATGTCTGATTCCCTGCCTCAGATTCCCCGGCTCTGATTCCCTGCATCAGATTCCCTGCCTCAGATTCCCTGCCTCTGATTCCCCGCCTCTGATTCCCTGCCTCTGATTTCCCGCCTCTGATTCCTGCCTCAGATTCCCTGCCTCAGATTCCCTGCCTCAGATTTCCTGCTTCTGATTCCCCGCCTTTGATTCCCTGCCTCTTATTCCCCACCTCTGATTCCCCGCATCTGATTCCCCGCCTCTGATTCCCTGCCTCTGATTCCCTGCCTCTGATTCCCTGCCTCTGATTCCCTGCCTCTTATTCCCTGCCTCTGATTCCCTGCCACTGATACCCCGCCTCCGATTCCACACCAATGTTTCACCGCCTCTGTTTCTCTGCCTCTTATTTCCCGGCTCAGATTCGCCGGCTCTGATTCCGCGCCTCTGATTCCACGCTTCTCTTTCCGTGTCTCTGATAGCCCGCCTCTGATTCCCCGCCTCTGATTCCCCACCTTTCATTCCCCGCCTCTCTTTCCCTGCCTCTATTTCCGCGCCTCTATTTCCGCGCCTCTTTCTCTGCCTCTCTTTCTCCACATCTTTTTTCCTCCCACTGATTCCCCGCCTCTGATTCCCCGCCTCTGATTCCCTGCCTCTGATTCCCCGCCTCTGATTCCCCGCCTCTGATTCCCTGCCTCTGATTCCCCGCCTCTGATTCCCTGCCTCAGATTCCTCGCCTCTGATTCCCCGCCTCTCTTTCCGTCTCTCTGATTCCCCGCCTCAGATTCCCTGCCTCAGATACCCTGCCTCTCTTTGCCTGCCTCTATTTCCGTGCCTCTTTCTCTGCATCTAGATTCCCACATCTGATTTGCCCCCTCTGATTACCCGCCTCTGATTCCATGCCTCTGATTCCCCGCCTCTGATTCCCTGCCTCAGATTCCATGCCTCAGATTCCTTTCCTCAGAATCCCTGCCTCTGATTCCCCGCCTCAGATTCCACGCCTCAGATTCCCTGCCTGAGATTCCATGCCTCAGATTCCCCACCTCAGATTCCCTGCCTCAGATTCCCCGCCTCAGATTCCACGCCTCAGATTCCCCGCCTCAGATTCCCCGCCTCAGATTCCCCTCCTCAGTTTCTCCGCCTCAGATTCCCCGCCTCAGATTCCCTGCCTCAGATTCCCTGCCTCAGATTTCCTGCCTCAGCTTCCCTTCATCAGATTCCCTGCCTCTGATTGCCTGCCTCTGATTCCCAGCCTCTGACTCCCTGCCTCTGATTCCCAGCCTCTGATATCCTGCCTCTGATTCCCTGCCTCTGATTCCCTGCCTCTGATTCCGCACCTCTGATTCCACGCCTCTCTTTCCTTGTCTCTGATTCCACGCCTCTGATTCCCAGCCTCCTGATACCCTGCCTCTCTTTGCCTGCCTCTATTTCCGTGCCTCATTCTCTGCATCTAGTTTCCCACATCTCATTTTCCCCCTCTGATAACCCGCCTCTGATTCCATGCCTCTGATTCACTGCCTCAGATTCTGTGCCTCAGATTCCCCGACTCAGATTTACCGCCTCAGATTCCCCGCCTCAGATTCCCTGCCTCAGATTCCCTTCCTCAGATTCCCTGCCTCAGATTCCCTGCCTCAGATTCCCTGTCTCCGATTCCCCGCCTCTGATTCCCCGCCTCTGATTCCCCGCCTCTGATTCCCAGCCTCTGAATCCCCGCCTCTGAATCCCCGCCTCTGATACCCCGCTTCTGTTTCCCCGCCTCTGATTCCCCGCCACTGATTCCCCGCCTCTGATTCCACGCCTCTGATTCCCCGCCTCTTATTCCAGGCCTCTTATTCCCCGCCTCTGATTCCCCACCTCTGATTGCCTGCCACTGATTGCCCGCCTCTGATTCCCCGCCTCTGTTTCCCCGCCTCTGATTCCTCACCTCTGTCTGTATGCCTCTCTTTCGCCTCCGCTTTTTCCCCTACACTCTTTCCGCGCCTCTCTTTCCCTCCCTCAATTTCAACAACTCTGTTTGATCTGTTCTGTGTACCTCATTTTCAACACACAAATTCCAACCACTATGTTTTGCCCGCCTCTTTCCCCGCCGCTATTTATCCACCTATGTTTACCTGCCTCTGTTTACACGCCTGTTTCCCCACCTCTGATTACCCACCTTTCATTCCCCGCCTCTCTTTCCCTGCCTCTATTTCCGCGCCTCTTTCTCTGCCTCTCTTTCCCCACAACGCTTTTCCTCCCGCTGATTCCCCGCCTCTGATTCCCCGCCTCTGATTCCCTGCCTCTGATTCCCCGCCTCTGATTCCTTGCCTCAGATTCCCTGCCTCAGATTCCCTGCCTCAGATTCCCTGCCTCAGATTCCCTGCCTCTGATTCCCCGCCTCTGATTCCCCGCCTCTTATTCCCCGCCTCTGATTCCCCGCCTCTGATTCCCCATGTCTGATTCCCTGCCTCAGATTCCCCGGCTCTGATTCCCTGCATCAGATTCCCTGCCTCAGATTCCCTGCCTCTGATTCCCCGCCTCTGATTCCCTGCCTCTGATTCCCCGCCTCTGATTCCTGCCTCAGATTCCCTGCCTCAGATTCCCTGCCTCAGATTTCCTGCTTCTGATTCCCCGCCTTTGATTCCCTGCCTCTTATTCCCCACCTCTGATTCCCCGCATCTGATTCCCCGCCTCTGATTCCCTGCCTCTGATTCCCTGCCTCTGATTCCCTGCCTCTGATTCCCTGCCTCTTATTCCCTGCCTCTGATTCCCTGCCACTGATACCCCGCCTCCGATTCCACACCAATGTTTCACCGCCTCTGTTTCTCTGCCTCTTATTTCCCGGCTCAGATTCGCCGGCTCTGATTCCGCGCCTCTGATTCCACGCTTCTCTTTCCGTGTCTCTGATAGCCCGCCTCTGATTCCCCGCCTCTGATTCCCCACCTTTCATTCCCCGCCTCTCTTTCCCTGCCTCTATTTCCGCGCCTCTTTCTCTGCCTCTCTTTCTCCACATCTTTTTCCTCCCACTGATTCCCCGCCTCTGATTCCCCGCCTCTGATTCCCTGCCTCTGATTCCCCGCCTCTGATTCCCTGCCTCAGATTCCCCGGCTCTGATTCCCTGCATCAGATTCCCTGCCTCTGATTCCCTGCCTGAGATTCCCTGCCTCAGATTCCCTGCCTCAGATTCCCTGCCTCAGAATCCCGGCCTCTGATTCCCCGCCTCTGATTCCCCGCCACTTATTCCCCGCCTCTGATTCCCCGCCTCTGATTCCCCGCCTCTGATTCCCTGCCTCAGATTCCCCGGCTCTGATTCCCTGCATCAGATTCCCTGCCTCAGATTCCCTGCCTCTGATTCCCCGCCTCTGATTCCCTGCCTCAGATTCCCTGCCTCTGATTCCCTGCCTTTGATTCCCCGCCTCTTATTCCCCGCCTCTTATTCCCCGCCTCTGATTCCCCGCCTCTGATTCCCCGCCTCTGATTCCGTGCCTCTGTTTCCCCGCCTCTGAATCCCCGCCTCTGATTCCCCGCCTCAGATTCCCCGGCTCTGATTCCCTGCCTGAGATTCCCTGCCTCAGATACCCCGCCTCAGATTCCGCGCCTCAGAT
The DNA here is from genome assembly GCF_036971445.1 of Narcine bancroftii. Taxonomy (NCBI): domain Eukaryota; kingdom Metazoa; phylum Chordata; class Chondrichthyes; order Torpediniformes; family Narcinidae; genus Narcine; species Narcine bancroftii. The sequence goes on from NC_091481.1 coordinate 91,916,754, forward strand.
TCCCCGCCTCAGATACCCCGCCTCAGAATCCCCGCCTCAGATTCCCCGCCTCACATTCCCCGCCTCAGATTCCCCGCCTCAGATTCCCCGCCTCAGATTCCCCGCCTCAGATTCCCCGCCTCAGATTCCCCGCCTCAGATTCCCCGCCTCAGATTCCCCGCCTCAGATTCCCTGCCTCTGATTCCCTGCCTCTGATTCCCTGCCTCTGATTCCCTGCCTCTGATTCCCTGCCTCTGATTCCCTGCCTCTGATTCCCTGCCTCTGATTCCCTGCCTCTAAATCCTTGCCTCTGATTCCCTGCCTCTGATTCCCTGCCTCTGATTCCGCGCCTCTGATTCCCCGCCTCTCTTTCCGTGTCTCTGATTCCCCGCCTCAGATTCCCTGCCTCAGATACCCTGCCTCTCTTTGCCTGCCTCTATTTCCGTGCCTCTTTCTCTGCATCTAGTTTCCCACATCTCATTTGCCCCCTCTGATTACCCGCCTCTGATTCCTTGCCTCTGATTCCCCGCCTCTGATTCCCCGCCTCTGATTCCCCGCCTCTGATTCCCTGCCTCAGATTCCCTGCCTCAGATTCCTTTCCTCAGATTCACTGCCTCTGTTTCCCCGCCTCTGATTCCCCACGTCTGATTCCCCACCTCAGATTCCATGCCTCTGATTCCCTGCCTGAGATTCCATGCCTCAGATTCCCTGCCTCAGATTCCCTGCCTCAGATTCCCTGCCTCAGATTCCCTTCATCTGATTCCCTTCATCTGATTCCCTGCCTCTGATTCCCTGCCTCTGATTTCCTGCCTCTGGTTCCCCGCCTCTGATTTCCCTCCTCAGATTCCCTGCCTCAGATTCCCTGCCTCAGATTCCCTGCCTCTGATTCCCTGCATCAGATTCCCTGCCTCAGATTCCCTGCCTCAGATTCCCTGCCTCTGATTGCCTGCCTCTGATTCCCTGCCTCTGATTCCCTGCCTCTGATTCCCTGCCTCTCTTTGCCTGCCTCTATTTCCGTGTCTCTTTCTCTGCATCTAGTTTCCCACATCTTATTTGCCCCTCTGATAACCCGCCTCTGATTCCACGCCTCTCTTTCCGTGTCTCTGATTCCCCGCCTCTGATTCACTGCCTCAGATTCCCCGCCTCTGATTCCCCGCCTCTGATTCCCCGCCTCTGATTCTCCGCCTCTGATTCCCCGCCTCTGATTCCCCGCCTCTGATTCCCCAACTCTGATTCCCCGCCTCAGATTCCCTGCCTCAGATTCCCTGCCTCAGATTCCCTGCCTCAGATTCCCTGCCTCTGATTCCCCGCCTCTGATTCCCCACCTCTGATTCCCCGCCTCTGATTCCCTGCCTCTGTTTCCCCGCCTCTGATTCCCCGCCTCTGATTCCCCGCCTCATATTTCCTGGCTCTGATTCCCTACCTGAGATCCCTGCCTGAGATTCCCCGCCTCAGATTCCCTGCCTCTGATTCCCTGCCTCTGATTCCCCGCCTCTTATTCCCCGCCTCTGATTCCCCGCCTCTGATTCCCCACCTCTGATTCCCTGCCTCAGATTCCCCGGCTCTGATTCCCTGCATCAGATTCCCTGCCTCAGATTCCCTGCCTCTGATTCCCCGCCTCTGATTGCCTGCCTCTGATTCCCCGCCTCTGATTCCCTGCCTCAGATTCCCTGCCTCAGATTCCCTGCCTCAGATTCCCTGCCTCTGATTCCCCGCCTTTGATTCCCCAGCTCTTATTCCCCGCCTCTGATTCCCCACCTCTGATTCCGCGCCTCTGATTCCCTGCCTCTGTTTCCCCGCCTCTGATTCCCCGCCTCTGATTCCCCGCCTCTGATGCCCTGCCTCTCTTTGCCTGCCTCTATTTCCGTGTCTCTTTCTCTGCATCTAGTTTCCCACATCTCATTTGCCCCTCTGATAACCCGCCTCTGATTCCACGCCTCTCTTTCCGTGTCTCTGATTCCCCGCCTCTGATTCACTGCCTCAGATTCCCCGCCTCTGATTCCCCGCCTCTGATTCCCCGCCTCTGATTCTCCGCCTCTGATTCCCCGCCTCTGATTCCCCGCCTCTGATTCCCCAACTCTGATTCCCCGCCTCAGATTCCCTGCCTCAGATTCCCTGCCTCAGATTCCCTGCCTCAGATTCCCTGCCTCTGATTCCCCGCCTCTGATTCCCCACCTCTGATTCCCCGCCTCTGATTCCCTGCCTCTGTTTCCCCGCCTCTGATTCCCCGCCTCTGATTCCCCGCCTCATATTTCCTGGCTCTGATTCCCTACCTGAGATCCCTGCCTGAGATTCCCCGCCTCAGATTCCCTGCCTCTGATTCCCTGCCTCTGATTCCCCGCCTCTTATTCCCCGCCTCTGATTCCCCGCCTCTGATTCCCCACCTCTGATTCCCTGCCTCAGATTCCCCGGCTCTGATTCCCTGCATCAGATTCCCTGCCTCAGATTCCCTGCCTCTGATTCCCCGCCTCTGATTGCCTGCCTCTGATTCCCCGCCTCTGATTCCCTGCCTCAGATTCCCTGCCTCAGATTCCCTGCCTCAGATTCCCTGCCTCTGATTCCCCGCCTTTGATTCCCCAGCTCTTATTCCCCGCCTCTGATTCCCCACCTCTGATTCCGCGCCTCTGATTCCCTGCCTCTGTTTCCCCGCCTCTGATTCCCCGCCTCTGATTCCCCGCCTCTGATGCCCCGCCTCAGATTCCCCGGCTCTTATTCCCTGCCTGAGATTCCCTGCCTCAGATACCCCGCCTCAGATTCCCCGCCTCAGATTCCCCGCCTCAGATTCCCCGCCTCAGATTCCCCGCCTCAGATTCCCCGCCTCAGATTCCCCGCCTCAGATTCCCCGCCTCAGATTCCCCGCCTCAGATTCCCCACCTCAGATTCCCCGCCTCAGATTCCCCGCCTCAGATTCCCCGCCTCAGATTCCCCGCCTCAGATTCCCCGCCTCAGATTCCCCGCCTCAGATTCCCCGCATCAGATTCCCTGCCTCTGATTGCCTGCCTCTGATTCCCTGCCTCTCATTCCCTGCCTCTGATTCCGAGCCTCTGATTCCACGCCTCTCTTTCCGTATCTCTGATTCCCCGCCTCTGATTCCCTGCCTCTGATACCCTGCCTCTCTTTGCCTGCCTCTATTTCGGTGCCACTTTCTCTGCATCTAGTTTCCCACATCTCATTTGCCCCCTCTGATTACCCGCCTCTGATTCCATGCCTCTGATTCCCCGCCTCTGATTCCCCGCCTCTGATTCCCTGCCTCTGATTCCCCACCTCTGATTCCCTGCCTCAGGTTCCCTGCCTCAGATTCCCTGCCTCAGATTCCCTGCCTCAGATTCCCTGCCTCTGATTCCCCGCCTCTGATTCCCCGCCTCTTATTCCCCACCTCTGATTCCCCGCCTCTGATTCCCCGCCTCAGATTCCCTGCCTCTGTTTCCCCGCCTCTGTTTCCCCGCCTCTGATTCCCCGCCTCTGATTCCCCGCCTCAGATTTCCCGGCTCTGATTCCCTGCCTAAGATTCCCTGCCTGAGATTCCCCACCTCAGATTCCCTGCCTCAGGTTCCCCGCCTCAGATTCCCCGCCTCAGATTCCGCGCCTCAGATTCCCCATCTCAGATTCCCCGCCTCAGATTCCCCTCCTCAGATCCCCCGCCTCAGATTCCCTGCCTCAGATTCCCTGCCTCTGATTGCCTTCCTCTGATTCCCTGCCTCTGATTCCCTGCCTCTGATTCCCTGCCTCTGATTCCCTGCCTCTCATTCCCTGCCTCTCATTCCCTGCCTCTGATTCCGCACCTCTGATTCCACGCCTCTCTTTCCGTGTCTCTGATTCCCCGCCTCTGATTCCCTGCCTCTGATACCCTGCCTCTCTTTGCCTGCCTCTATTTCGGTGCCTCATTCTCTGCATCTAGTTTCCCACATCTCATTTGCCCCCACTGATAAACCGCCTCTGATTCCATGCCTCTGATTCCCCGCCTCTGATTCCCTGCCTCTGATTCCCCGCCTCTGATTCCCTGCCTCAGATTCCCCGCCTCTGATTCCCCGCCTCTGATTCCCCGCCTCTGATTCCCCGCCTCTGATTCCCCGCCTCAGATTCCCCGGCTCTGATTCCCTGCCTGCGATTCCCTGCCTCAGATACCCCGCCTCAGATTCCCCGCCTCAGATTCCCCGCCTCAGATTCCCCGCCTCAGATTCCCCGCCTCAGATTCCCCGCCTCAGATTCCCCGCCTCAGATTCCCCTCCTCAGATTCCCCGCCTCAGATTCCCCGCCTCAGATTCCCCGCCTCAGATTCCCCGCCTCAGATTCCCCGCCTCAGATTCCCCGCCTCAGATTCCCCGCCTCAGATTCCCTGCATCAGATTACCTGCCTCTGATTGCCTGCCTCTGATTCCCTGCCTCTGATTCCCTGCCTCTCATTCCCTGCCTCTGATTCCGAGCCTCTGATTCCACGCCTCTCTTTCCGTGTCTCTGATTCCCCGCCTCTGATTCCCTGCCTCTGATACCCTGCCTCTCTTTGCCTGCCTCTATTTCGGTGCCTCATTCTCTGCATCTAGTTTCCCACATCTCATTTGCCCCCACTGATAAACCGCCTCTGATTCCATGCCTCTGATTCCCCGCCTCTGATTCCCCGCCTCTGATTCCCCGCCTCTGATTCCCCGCCTCTGATTCCCCGCCTCAGATTCCCCGGCTCTGATTCCCTGCCTGAGATTCCCTGCCTCAGATACCCCGCCTCAGATTCACCGCCTCAGATTCCCCGCCTCAGATTCCCCGCCTCAGATTCCCCGCCTCAGATTCCCCGCCTCAGATTCCCCGCCTCAGATTCCCCTCCTCAGATTCCCCGCCTCAGATTCCCCGCCTCAGATTCCCCGCCTCAGATTCCCCGCCTCAGATTCCCCGCCTCAGATTCCCCGCCTCAGATTCCCCGCCTCAGATTCCCTGCATCAGATTACCTGCCTCTGATTGCCTGCCTCTGATTCCCTGCCTCTGATTCCCTGCCTCTGATACCCTGCCTCTCTTTGCCTGCCTCTATTTCGGTGCCACTTTCTCTGCATCTAGTTTCCCACATCTCATTTGCCCCCTCTGATTACCCGCCTCTGATTCCATGCCTCTGATTCCCCGCCTCTGATTCCCTGCCTCTGATTCCCTGCCTCTGATTCCCCACCTCTGATTCCCTGCCTCAGATTCCCTGCCTCAGATTCCCTGCCTCAGATTCCCTGCCTCAGATTCCCTGCCTCTGATTCCCCGCCTCTGATTCCCCGCCTCTTATTCCCCGCCTCTGATTCCCCGCCTCTGATTCCCCGCCTCTGATTCCCTGCCTCTGTTTCCCCGCCTCTGATTCCCCGCCTCTGATTCCCCGCCTCAGATTTCCCGGCTCTGATTCCCTGCCTGAGATTCCCTTCCTGAGATTCCCCACCTCAGATTCCTTGCCTCAGATTCCACGCCTCAGATTCCCCGCCTCAGATTCCCCGCCTCAGATTCCCCATCTCAGATTCCCCGCCTCAAATTCCCCGCCTCAGATTCCCCGCCTCAGATTCCCTGCCTCAGATTCCCTGCCTCTGATTGCCTTCCTCTGATTCCCTGCCTCTGATTCCCTGCCTCTGATTCCCTGCCTCTCATTCCCTGCCTCTGATTCCGCACCTCTGATTCCACGCCTCTCTTTCCGTGTCTCTGATTCCCCGCCTCTGATTCCCTGCCTCTGATGCCCTGCCTCTCTTTGCCTGCCTCTATTTCGGTGCCTCATTCTCTGCATCTAGTTTCCCACATCTCATTTGCCCCCACTGATAAACCGCCTCTGATTCCATGCCTCTGATTCCCCGCCTCTGATTCCCCGCCTCTGATTCCCCGCCTCTGATTCCCCGCCTCTGATTCCCCGCCTCTGATTCCCCGCCTCAGATTTCCCGGCTCTGATTCCCTGCCTGAGATTCCCCGCCTCAGATTAAACGCCTCAGATTCCCCGCCTCAGATTCCCCGCCTCAGATTCCCCGCCTCAGATTCCCCGCCTCAGATTCCCCGCCTCAGATTCCCCGCCTCAGATTCCCCGCATCAGGTTCCCCGTTTCAGATTCCCCGCCTCAGATTCCCCGCCTCTGATTCCACGCCTCTGATTCCGCGCCTCTGATTCCAGGCCTCTTATTCCCCGCCTCTGATTCCCCACCTCTGATTGCCTGCCACTGATTGCCCGCCTCTGTTTCCCCGCCTCTGATTCCCCGCCTCTGATTCCCTACCTCTGTCTGTATGCCTCTCTTTCGCCTCCGCTTTTTCCCCTACACTCTTTCCGCGCCTCTCTTTCCCTCCCTCAATTTCAACAACTCTGTTTGATCTGTTCTGTGTACCTCATTTTCAACACACAAGTTCCAACCACTATGTTTCACCCATCACTTTCCCCGCCTCTATTTTTCCGCCTATGTTTACCCGCCTCTGTTTATTCACCTGTTTCACCGCCTCTGATTCCCCGCCTCTGATTCCCCACCTCTGTCTCGACGCCTCTCTTTCGCCTCCACTCTTTCCCCTCCACTCTTTCCGTGCCTGTCTTTCCCTCCCTCAATTTCAACAACACTGTTTGATCTGTTTTGTGTACCTCATTTTAAACACACAAGTTCCAACCACTATGTTTTGCCCGCCTCTTTCCCCGCCTCTATTTATCCACCTATGTTTAACTGCCTCTGTTTACCCGCCTGTTTCCCCGCCTCTGATTCCCCACCTTTCATTGCCCGCCTCTCTTTCCCTGCCTCTATTTCTGCGCCTCTTTCTCTGCCTCTCTTTCCCCACATCTCTTTTCCTCCCGCTGATTCCCCGCCTCTGATTCCCCGCCTCTGATTCCCTGCCTCTGATTCCCCGCCTCTGATTCCCCACCTCTGATTCCCCGCCTCTTATTCCCCGCCTCTGATTCCCAGCCTCAGATTCCCCGCCTCAGATTCCCCGCCTCAGATTCACCGCCTCAGATTCCCCGCCTCAGATTTCCCGGCTCTGATTCCCTGCCTGAGATTCCATGCCTCAGAATCCCCGCCTCAGATTCCCTGCCTCAGATTCCCCGCCTCAGATTCCCCGCCTCAGATTCCCCGGCTCTGATTCCCTGCCTGAGATTCCATGCCTCAGAATCCCCGCCTCAGATTCCCTGCCTCAGATTCCCCACCTCAGATTCCCTGCCTCTGTTTCCCCGCCTCTGATTCCCCGCCTCTCATTCCCCGCCTCAGATTCCCCGGCTCTGATTCCCTGCCTGAGATTCCCTGCCTCACATACCCCGCCTCAGATTCCCCGCCTCAGATTCCCCGCCTCAGATTCCCCGCCTCAGATTCCCCGCCTCAGATTCCCCGCCTCATATTCCCCGCCTCAGATTCCCCGCCTCAGATTCCCCGCCTCAGATTCCCCGCCTCAGATTCTCCGCCTCAGATTCCCCGCCTCAGATTCCCCGCCTCAGATTCCCCGCCTCAGATTCCCTGCCTCAGATTCCCTGCCTCTGATGCCTGCCTCTGATTCCCTGCCTCTGATTCCCTGCCTCTGATTCCCTGCCTCTTATTCCCTGCCTCTGATTCCCTGCCTCTGATTCCCTGCCTCTGATTCCGAGCCTCTGATTCCACGCCTCTCTTTCCGTATCTCTGATTCCCCGCCTCTGATTCCCTGCCTCTGATACCCTGCCTCTCTTTGCCTGCCTCTATTTCTGTGCCTCTTTCTCTGCATCTAGTTTCCCACATCTCATTTTCCCCCTCTGATAACCCGCCTCTGATTCCATGCATCTGATTCCCCGCCTCTGATTCCCCGCCTCTGATTCCCTGCCTCTGATTTCCCGCCTCAGATTCCCTGCCTCAGATTCCCTGCCTCTGATTCCCCGCCTCTGATTCCCCGCCTCTTATTCCCCGCCTCTGATTCTCCGCCTCTGATTCCCCGCCTCTGATTCCCCGCCTCTGATTCCCCAACTCTGATTCCCCGCCTCAGATTCCCTGCCTCAGATTCCCTGCCTCAGATTCCCTGCCTCAGATCCCCTGCCTCTGATACCCCGCCTCTGATTCCCCGCCTCTTATTCCCCGCCTCTGATTCCCCGCCTCTGATTCCCCGCCTCTGATTCCCTGCCTCTGTTTCCCCGCCTCTGATTCCCCGCCTCTGATTCCCCGCCTCATATTTCCTGGCTCTGATTCCCTACCTGAGATTGCCTGCCTGAGATTCCCCGCCTCAGATTCCCTGCCTCAGATTCCCCGCCTCAGATTCCCTGCCTCAGATTCCCTGCCTCTCATTCCCCGCCTCTGATTCCCCGCCTCTTATTCCCCGCCTCTGATTCCCCGCCTCTGATTCCCCACCTCTGATTCCCTGCCTCAGATTCCCCGGCTCTGATTCCCTGCATCAGATTCCCTGCCTCAGATTCCCTGCCTCTGATTCCCCGCCTCTGATTGCCTGCCTCTGATTCCCCGCCTCTGATTCCCTGCCTCAGATTCCCTGCCTCAGATTCCCTGCCTCAGATTCCCTGCCTCTGATTCCCCACCTTTGATTCCCCAGCTCTTATTCCCCGCCTCTGATTCCCCACCTCTGATTCCGCGCCTCTGATTCCCTGCCTCTGTTTCCCCGCCTCTGATTCCCCGCCTCTGATTCCCCGCCTCAGATTCCCCGGCTCTGATTCCCTGCCTGAGATTCCCTGCCTCAGATACCCCGCCTCAGATTCCCCGCCTCAGATTCCCCGCCTCAGATTCCCCGCCTCAGATTCCCCACCTCAGATTCCCCGCCTCAGATTCCCCTCCTCAGATTCCCCGCCTCAGATTCCCCGCCTCAGATTCCCCGCCTCAGATTCCCCGCCTCAGATTCCCCACCTCAGATTCCCCGCCTCAGATTCCCCGCCTCAGATTCCCTGCATCAGATTCCCTGCCTCTGATTGCCTGCCTCTGATTCCCTGCCTCTGATTCCCAGCCTCTCATTCCCTGCCTCTGATTCCGAGCCTCTGATTCCACGCCTCTCTTTCCACATCTATGATTCCCCGCCTCTGATTCCCTGCCTCTGATACCCTGCCTCTCTTTGCCTGCCTCTATTTCGGTGCCACTTTCTCTGCATCTAGTTTCCCACATCTCATTTTCCCCCTCTGATTACACGCCTCTGATTCCATGCCTCTGATTCCCCGCCTCTGATTCCCCGCCTCTGATTCCCTGCCTCTGATTCCCCACCTCTGATTCCCTGCCTCAGATTCCCTGCCTCAGATTCCCTGCCTCAGATTCCCTGCCTCAGATTCCCTGCCTCTGATTCCCCGCCTCTGATTCACCGCCTCTTATTCCCCGCCTCTGATTCCCCGCCTCTGATTCCCCGCCTCTGATTCCCCGCCTCTGTTTCCCCGCCTCTGATTCCCCGCCTCTGATTCCCCGCCTCAGATTTCCCGGCTCTGATTCCCTGCCTGAGATTCCCTGCCTGAGATTCCCCACCTCAGATTCCCTGCCTCAGATTCCCCGCCTCAGTTTCCCCGCCTCAGTTTCCCCGCCTCAGATTCCCCATCTCAGATTCCCCGCCTCAAATTCCCGCCTCAGATTCCCCGCCTCAGATTCCCTGCCTCAGATTCCCTGCCTCTGATTGCCTTCCTCTGATTCCCTGCCTCTGATTCCCTGCCTCTGATTCCCTGCCTCTGATTCCCTGCCTCTCATTCCCTGCCTCTCATTCCCTGCCTCTGATTCCGCACCTCTGATTCCACGCCTCTCTTTCCGTGTCTCTGATTCCCCGCCTCTGATTCCCTGCCTCTGATACCCTGCCTCTCTTTGCCTGCCTCTATTTCGGTGCCACTTTCTCTGCATCTAGTTTCCCACATCTCATTTGCCCCCTCTGATTACACGCCTCTGATTCCATGCCTCTGATTCCCCGCCTCTGATTCCCCGCCTCTGATTCCCTGCCTCTGATTCCCCACCTCTGATTCCCTGCCTCTGATTCCCTGCCTCAGATTCCCTGCCTCAGATTCCCTGCCTCAGATTCCCTGCCTCAGATTCCCTGCCTCTGATTCCCCGCCTCTGATTCCCCGCCTCTGATTCCCTGCCTCTGTTTCCCCGCCTCTGATTCCCCGCCTCTGATTCCCCGCCTCAGATTTCCCGGCTCTGATTCCCTGCCTGAGATTCCCTGCCTGAGATTCCCCACCTCAGATTCCCTGCCTCAGATTCCCCGCCTCAGATTCCCCGCCTCAGATTCCCCGCCTCAGATTCCCCATCTCAGATTCCCCGCCTCAAATTCCCCGCCTCAGATTCCCCGCCTCAAATTCCCTGCCTCAGATTCCCTGCCTCTGATTGCCTTCCTCTGATTCCCTGCCTCTGATTCCCTGCCTCTGATTCCCTGCCTCTGATTCCCTGCCTCTCATTCCCTGCCTCTCATTCCCTGCCTCTGATTCCGCACCTCTGATTCCACGCCTCTCTTTCCGTGTCTCTGATTCCCCGCCTCTGATTCCCTGCCTCTGATACCCTGCCTCTCTTTGCCTGCCTCTATTTCGGTGCCTCATTCTCTGCATCTAGATTCCCACATCTCATTTGCCCCCACTGATAACCCGCCTCTGATTCCATGCCTCTGATTCCCCGCCTCTGATTCCCCGCCTCTGATTCCCCGCCTCTGATTCCCTGCCTCAGATTCCCCGCCTCTGATTCCCCGCCTCTGATTACCCGCCTCTGATTCCCCGCCTCAGATTTCCCGGCTCTGATTCCCTGCCTGAGATTCCCCGCCTCAGATTAAACGCCTCAGATTCCCCGCCTCAGATTCCCCACCTCAGATTCCCCGCCTCTGATACCCTGCCTCTCTTTGCCTGCCTCTATTTCTGTGCCTCTTTCTCTGCATCTAGTTTCCCACATCTCATTTTCCCCCTCTGATAACCCGCCTCTGATTCCATGCATCTGATTCCCCGCCTATGATTCCCCGCCTCTGATTCCCTGCCTCTGATTTCCCGCCTCAGATTCCCTGCCTCAGATTCCCTGCCTCTGATTCCCCGCCTCTGATTCCCCGCCTCTTATTCCCCGCCTCTGATTCTCCGCCTCTGATTCCCCGCCTCTGATTCCCCGCCTCTGATTCCCCAACTCTGATTCCCCGCCTCAGATTCCCTGCCTCAGATTCCCTGCCTCAGATTCCCTGCCTCAGATTCCCTGCCTCTGATACCCCGCCTCTGATTCCCCGCCTCTTATTCCCCGCCTCTGATTCCCCGCCTCTGATTCCCCGCCTCTGATTCCCTGCCTCTGTTTCCCCGCCTCTGATTCCCCGCCTCTGATTCCCCGCCTCATATTTCCTGGCTCTGATTCCCTACCTGAGATTGCCTGCCTGAGATTCCCCGCCTCAGATTCCCTGCCTCAGATTCCCCGCCTCAGATTCCCTGCCTCAGATTCCCTGCCTCTCATTCCCCGCCTCTGATTCCCCGCCTCTGATTCCCCACCTCTGATTCCCTGCCTCAGATTCCCCGGCTCTGATTCCCTGCATCAGATTCCCTGCCTCAGATTCCCTGCCTCTGATTCCCCGCCTCTGATTGCCTGCCTCTGATTCCCCGCCTCTGATTCCCTGCCTCAGATTCCCTGCCTCAGATTCCCTGCCTCAGATTCCCTGCCTCTGATTCCCCGCCTTTGATTCCCCAGCTCTTATTCCCCGCCTCTGATTCCCCACCTCTGATTCCGCGCCTCTGATTCCCTGCCTCTGTTTCCCCGCCTCTGATTCCCCGCCTCTGATTCCCCGCCTCAGATTCCCCGGCTCTGATTCCCTGCCTGAGATTCCCTGCCTCAGATACCCCGCCTCAGATTCCCCGCCACAGATTCCCCGCCTCAGATTCCCCGCCTCAGATTCCCCGCCTCAGATTCCCCGCCTCAGATTCCCCTCCTCAGATTCCCCGCCTCAGATTCCCCGCCTCAGATTCCCCGCCTCAGATTCCCCGCCTCAGATTCCCCGCCTCTGATTCCCTGCCTCAGATTCCCCGCCTCTGATTCCCCGCCTCTGATTCCCCGCCTCTGATTCCCCGCCTCAGATTTCCCGGCTCTGATTCCCTGCCTGTGATTCCCCGCCTCAGATTAAACGCCTCAGATTCCCCGCCTCAGATTCCCCGCCTCAGATTCCCCGCCTCAGATTCCCCGCCTCAGATTCCCCGCCTCAGATTCCCCGCCTCAGATTCCCCGCATCAGGTACCCCGCCTCAGATTCCCTGCCTCAGATTCCCCGCCTCTGATTCCACGCCTCTGATTCCCCGCCTCTGATTCCAGGCCTCTTATTCCCCGCCTCTGATTCCCCACCTCTGATTGCCTGCCACTGATTGCCCGCCTCTGATTCCCCGCCTCTGATTCCCCGCCTCTGATTCCCCACCTCTGTCTGTATGCCTCTCTTTCGCCTCCGCTTTTTCCCCTACACTCTTTCCGCGCCTCTCTTTCCCTCCCTCAATTTAAACAACTCTGTTTGATCTGTTCTGTGTACCTCATTTTCAACACACAAGTTCCAACCACTATGTTTCACCCATCACTTTCCCCACCTCTATTTTTCCGCCTATGTTTACCCGCCTCTGTTTATTCACCTGTTTCACCGCCTCTGATTCCCCGCCTCTGATTCCCCACCTCTGTCTCGACGCCTCTCTTTCGCCTCCACTCTTTCCCCTCCACTCTTTCCGTGCCTGTCTTTCCCTCCCTCAATTTCAACAACACTGTTTGATCTGTTTTGTGTACCTCATTTTAAACACACAAGTTCCAACCACTATGTTTTGCCCGCCTCTTTCCCCGCCTCTATTTATCCACCTATGTTTAACTGCCTCTGTTTACCCGCCTGTTTCCCCGCCTCTGATTCCCCACCTTTCATTCCCCGCCTCTCTTTCCCTGCCTCTATTTCTGCGCCTCTTTCTCTGCCTCTCTTTCCCCACATCTCTTTTCCTCCCGCTGATTCCCCGCCTCTGATTCCCCGCCTCTGATTCCCTGCCTCTGATTCCCCGCCTCTGATTCCCTGCCTCAGATTCCCTGCCTCTGATTCCCCACCTCTGATTCCCCGCCTCTTATTCCCCACCCCTGATTCCCCGCCTCAGATTCCCCGCCTCAGATTCCCCGCCTCAGATTCCCCGCCTCAGATTCCCCGGCTCTGATTCCCTGCCTGAGATTCCATGCCTCAGAATCCCCGCCTCAGATTCCCTGCCTCAGATTCCCCGCCTCAGATTCCCCGCCTCAGATTCCCCGGCTCTGATTCCCTGCCTGAGATTCCATGCCTCAGAATCCCCGCCTCAGATTCCCTGCCTCAGATTCCCCACCTCAGATTCCCTGCCTCTGTTTCCCCGCCTCTGATTCCCCACCTCTGATTCCCCGCCTCAGATTCCCCGGCTCTGATTCCCTGCCTGAGATTCCCTGCCTCACATACCCCGCCTCAGATTCCCCGCCTCAGATTCCCCGCCTCAGATTCCCCACCTCAGATTCCCCGCCTCAGATTCCCCGCCTCAGATTCCCTGCCTCAGATTCCCCGCCTCAGATTCCCCGCCTCAGATTCCCCGCCTCAGATTCCCCGCCTCAGATTCTCCGCCTCAGATTCCCCGCCTCAGATTCCCCGCCTCAGATTCCCCGCCTCAGATTCCTTGCCTCAGATTCCCTGCCTCTGATTCCCTGCCTCTGATTCCCTGCCTCTGATTCCCTGCCTCTGATTCCGAGCCTCTGATTCCACGCCTCTCTTTCCGTATCTCTGATTCCCCGCATCTGATTCCCTGCCTCTGATACCCTGCCTCTCTTTGCCTGCCTCTATTTCGGTGCCTCTTTCTCTGCATCTAGTTTCCCACATCTCATTTTCCCCCTCTGATAACCCGCCTCTGATGCCATGCCTCTGAATCCCCGCCTCTGATTCCCCGCCTCTGATTCCCTGCCTCTGATTCCCCGCCTCTGATTCCCTGCCTCAGAATCCCTGCCTCAGATTCCCTGCCTCAGATTCCCTGCCTCAGATTCCCTGCCTCTGATTCCCTGCCTCTGATTCCCCGCCTCTTATTCCCCGCCTCTGATTCCCCGCCTCTGATTCCCCGCCTCTGATTCCCTGCCTCTGTTTCCCCGCCTCTGATTCCCCGCCTCTGATTCCCCGCATCAGATTTCCCGGCTCTAATTCCCTGCCTGAGATTCCCTGCCTGAGATTCCCCACCTCAGATTCCCCGCCTCAGATTCCCCGCCTCAGATTCCCCGCCTCATATTCCCCGCCTCAGATTCCCCATCTCAGATTCCCCGCCTCAGATTCCCCGCCTCAGATTCCCCGCCTCAGATTCCCTGCCTCATATTCCCTGCCTCTGATTGCCTTCCTCTGATTCCCTGCCTCTGATTCCCTGCCTCTGATTTCCTGCCTCTGATTCCCTGCCTCTGATTCCCTGCCTCTAATTCCCTGCCTCTGATTCCGCACCTCTGATTCCACGCCTCTCTTTCCGTGTCTCTGATTCCCCGCCTCTGATTCCTTGCCTCTGATACCCTGCCTCTCTTTGCCTGCCTCTATTTCCGTGCCTCTTTCTCTGCATCTAGTTTCCCACATCTCATTTGCCCCCTCTGATAACCCGCCTCTGATTCCATGCCTCTGATTCCCCGCCTCTGATTCCCCGCCTCTGATTCCCCGCCTCTGATTCCCTGCCTCAGATTCCCTGCCTCAGATTCCTTGCCTCAGATTCCCTGCCTCTGATTCCCCGCCTCTGTTTCCCCACCTCTTATTCCCCGCCTCTGATTCCCCGCCTCTGATTCCCCGCCTCTGATTCCCTGCCTCTGTTTCCCTGCCTCTGATTCCCCGCCTCTGATTCCCCACCTCTTATTCCCCGCCTCTGATTCCCCGCCTCTGATTCCCTGCCTCTGATTCCCTGCCTCTGTTTCCCCGCCTCTGATTCCCCGCGTCTGATTCCCCGCCTCAGATTCCCCGGCTCTGATTCCCTGCCTGAGATTCCATGCCTCAGAATCCCCGCCTCAGATTCCCTGCCTCAGATTCCCCGCCTCTGATTCCCCGCCTCAGATTCCCCGCCTCAGATTCCCTGCCTCAGATTCCCCGCCTCAGATTCCCCGCCTCAGATTCCCCGCCTCAGATTCCCTGCCTCAGATTCCCCGCCTCAGATTCCCCGCCTCAGATTCCCCGCCTCAGATTCCCCGCCTCAGATTCCTTGCCTCAGATTCCCTGCCTCAGATTCCCCGCCTCAGATTCCCTGCCTCAGATTCCCTGCCTCTGATTGCCTTCCTCTGATTCCCTGCCTCTCATTCCCTGCCTCTGATTCCGCACCTCTGATTCCACGCCTCTCTTTCCGTGTCTCTGATTCCCCGCCTCTGATTCCCTGCCTCTGATCCCCTGCCTCTCTTTGCCTGCCTCTATTTCCGTGCCTCTTTCTCTGCATCTAGTTTCCCACATCTCATTTGCCCCCACTGATAACCCGCCTCTGATTCCATACCTCTGATTCCCCGCCTCTCATTCCCCGCCTCTGATTCCCCGCCTCTGATTCCCTGCCTCAGATTCCCTGCCTCAGATTCCTTGCCTCAGATTCCCTGCCTCTGATTCCCCGCCTCTGATTCCCCACCTCTTATTCCCCGCCTCTGATTCCCCGCCTCTGATTCCCTGCCTCTCATTCCCTGCCTCTGATTCCGCACCTCTGATTCCACGCCTCTCTTTCCGTGTCTCTGATTCCCCGCCTCAGATTCCCCGCCTCAGATTCTCCGCCTCAGATTCCTTGCCTCAGATTCCCTGCCTCAGATTCCCCGCCTCAGATTCCCTGCCTCAGATTCCCTGCCTCTGATTGCCTTCCTCTGATTCCCTGCCTCTCATTCCCTGCCTCTGATTCCGCACCTCTGATTCCACGCCTCTCTTTCCGTGTCTCTGATTCCCCGCCTCTGATTCCCTGCCTCTGATCCCCTGCCTCTCTTTGCCTGCCTCTATTTCCGTGCCTCTTTCTCTGCATCTAGTTTCCCACATCTCATTTGCCCCCTCTGATAACCCGCCTCTGATTCCATGCCTCTGATTCACTGCCTCAGATTCCCTGCCTCAGATACCCCGACACAGATTTACCACCTCAGATTCTCCGCCTCAGATTCCCTGCCTCAGATTCCCTGCCTCAGATTCCCTGCCTCAGATTCCCTGCCTCAGATTCCCTGCCTCCGATTCCCCGCCTCTGATTCCCCGCCTCTGATTCCCCGCCTCTGATTCCCAGCCTCTGAATCCCCGCCTCTGAATCCCCGCCTCTGATTCCCCGCCTCTGTTTCCCCGCCTCTGATTCCCCGCCTCTGATTCCCCGCCTCTGATTCCACGCCTCTGATTCCCCGCCTCTGATTCCAGGCCTCTTATTCCCCGCCTCTGATTCCCCACCTCTGATTGCCTGCCACTGATTGCCCACCTCTGATTCCCCGCCTCTGATTCCCCACCTTTCATTCCCCGCCTCTCTTTCCCTGCCTCTATTTCCGCGCCTCTTTCTCTGCCTCTCTTTCCCCACATCTCTTTTCCTCCCGCTGATTCCCCGCCTCTGATTCCCCGCCTCTGATTCCCTGCCTCTGATGCCCCGCCTCTGATTCCCCGCCTCTGATTCCCCACCTCTGTCTGTATGCCTCTCTTTCGCCTCCGCTTTTTCCCCTACACTCTTTCCGCGCCTCTCTTTCCCTCCCTCAATTTCAACAACTCTGTTTGATCTGTTCTGTGTACCTCATTTTCAACACACAAGTTCCAACCACTATGTTTCACCCATCACTTTCCCCGCCTCTATTTTTCCGCCTATGTTTACCCGCCTCTGTTTACACACCTGTTTCACCGCCTCTGATTCCACGCCTCTGATTCCCCACCTCTGTCTCGACGCCTCTCTTTCGCCTCCACTCTTTCCCCTCCACTCTTTCCATGTCTGTCTTTCCCTCCCTCAATTTCAACAACACTGTTTGATCTGTTTTGTGTACCTCATTTTAAACACACAAGTTCCAACCACTATGTTTTGCCCGCCTCTTTCCCCGCCTCTATTTATCCACCTATGTTTAACTGCCTCTGTTTAGCCGCCTGTTTCCCCGCCTCTGATTCCCCACCTTTCGTTCCCCGCCTCTCTTTCCCTGCCTCTATTTCCGCGCCTCTTTCTCTGCCTCTCTTTCCCCACATCTCTTTTCCTCCCGCTGATTCCCCGCCTCTGATTCCCCGCCTCTGATTCCCTGCCTCTGATGCCCCGCCTCTGATTCCCTGCCTCAGATTCCCTGCCTCAGATTCCCTGCCTCAGATTCCCTGCCTCTGATTCCCCGCCTCTGATTCCCCGCCTCTTATTCCCCGCCTCTGATTCCCCGCCTCTGATTCCCCGCCTCTGATTCCCTGCCTCAGATTCCCCGGCTCTGATTCCCTGCATCAGATTCCCTGCCTCAGATTCCCTGCCTCTGATTCCCCGCCTCTGATTCCCTGCCTCTGATTCCCCGCCTCTGATTCCCTGCCTCAGATTCCCTGCCTCAGATTCCCTGCCTCAGATTCCCCGCCTCTGATTCCCCGCCTTTGATTCCCCGCCTCTTATTCCCCGCCTCTGATTCCCCGCCTCTGAATCCCGGACTCTGATTCCCTGTCTCTGTTTCCCCGCCTCTGATTCCCCGCCTCTGATTCCCCGCCTCAGATTTCCCGGCTCTGATTCCCTGCCTGAGATTCCCCGCCTCAGATTAAAGGCCTCAGATTCCCCGCCTCAGATTCCCCGCCTCAGATTCCCCGCCTCAGATTCCCCGCCTCAGATTCCCCGCCTCAGATTCCCCGCATCAGGTTCCCCGCCTCAGATTCCCCGCCTCAGATTCCCCGCCTCAGATTCCCCGCCTCAGATTCCCTGCCTCAGATTCCCTGCCTCTGATTGCCTGCCTCTGATACCCTGCCTCTGATTCCCTGCCTCTGAATCACTGCCTCTGATTCCCTGTCTCTGATTCCCTGCCTCTGATTCCCTGCCTCTGATTCCGCGCCTCTGATTCCACGCCTCTCTTTCCGTATCTCTGATTCCCCGCCTCTGATTCCCTGCCTCTGATACCCTGCCTCTCTTTGCCTGCCTCTATTTCGGTGCCTCTTTCTCTGCATCTAGTTTCCCACATCTCATTTGCCCCCTCTGATAACCCGCCTCTGATTCCATGCCTCTGATTCCCCGCCTTTGATTCCCCACCTCTGATTCCCTGCCTTTGATTCCCCGCCTCTGATTCCCTGCCTCAGATTCCCTGCCTCAGATTCCCTGCCTCAGATTCCCTGCCTCAGATTCCCTGCCTCTGATTCCCCGCCTCTGATTCCCCGCCTCTTATTCCCCGCCTCTGATTCCCCGCCTCTGATTCCCCGCCTCTGATTCCCTGCCTCTGTTTCCCCGCCTCTGATTCCCCGCCTCTGATTCCCTGCCTCTGTTTCCCCGCCTCTGATTCCCCGCATCAGATTCCCTGCCTCAGATTCCCCGCCTCGGATTCCCCGCCTCAGATTCCCCGCCTCAGGTTCCCCGTCTCAGATTCCCCGCCTCAGATTCCCCGCCTCAGATTCCCCGCCTCAGATTCCCTGCCTCAGATTCCCTGCCTCTGATTGCCTTCCTCTGATTCCCTGCCTCTGATTCCCTGCCTCTGATTCCCTGCCTCTGATTACCTGCCTCTGATTCCCTGCCTCTGATTCCCTGCCTCAGATTCCCCACCTCAGATTCCCCGCCTCAGATTCCCCGCCTCAGATTCCCCGCCTCAGATTCCCCGCCTCAGATTCCCCGCCTCAGATTCCCCGCCTCAGTTTCTCCGCCTCAGATTCCCCGCCTCAGATTCCCCGCCTCAGATTCCCTGCCTCTGATTCCCTGCCTCTGATTCCGAGCCTCTGATTCCACGCCTCTCTTTCCGTATCTCTGATTCCCCGCATCTGATTCCCTGCCTCTGATACCCTGCCTCTCTTTGCCTGCCTCTATTTCGGTGCCTCTTTCTCTGCATCTAGTTTCCCACATCTCATTTTCCCCCTCTGATAACCCGCCTCTGATGCCATGCCTCTGAATCCCCGCCTCTGATTCCCCGCCTCTGATTCCCTGCCTCTGATTCCCCGCCTCTGATTCCCTGCCTCAGAATCCCTGCCTCAGATTCCCTGCCTCAGATTCCCTGCCTCAGATTCCCTGCCTCTGATTCCCCGCCTCTGATTCCCCGCCTCTTATTCCCCGCCTCTGATTCCCCGCCTCTGATTCCCCGCCTCTGATTCCCTGCCTATGTTTCCCCGCCTCTGATTCCCCGCCTCTGATTCCCCGCATCAGATTTCCCGGCTCTAATTCCCTGCCTGAGATTCCCTGCCTGAGATTCCCCGCCTCAGATTCCCCGCCTCAGATTCCCCGCCTCAGATTCCCCGCCTCATATTCCCCGCCTCAGATTCCCCATCTCAGATTCCCCGCCTCAGATTCCCCGCCTCAGATTCCCCGCCTCAGATTCCCTGCCTCATATTCCCTGCCTCTGATTGCCTTCCTCTGATTCCCTGCCTCTGATTCCCTGCCTCTGATTTCCTGCCTCTGATTCCCTGCCTCTGATTCCCTGCCTCTAATTCCCTGCCTCTGATTCCGCACCTCTGATTCCACGCCTCTCTTTCCGTGTCTCTGATTCCCCGCCTCTGATTCCCTGCCTCTGATACCCTGCCTCTCTTTGCCTGCCTCTATTTCCGTGCCTCTTTCTCTGCATCTAGTTTCCCACATCTCATTTGCCCCCTCTGATAACCCGCCTCTGATTCCATGCCTCTGATTCCCCGCCTCTGATTCCCCGCCTCTGATTCCCCGCCTCTGATTCCCTGCCTCAGATTCCCTGCCTCAGATTCCTTGTCTCAGATTCCCTGCCTCTGATTCCCCGCCTCTGTTTCCCCACCTCTTATTCCCCGCCTCTGATGCCCCGCCTCTGATTCCCCGCCTCTGATTCCCTGCCTCTGTTTCCCTGCCTCTGATTCCCCGCCTCTGATTCCCCACCTCTTATTCCCCGCCTCTGATTCCCCGCCTCTGATTCCCCGCCTCTGATTCCCTGCCTCTGTTTCCCCGCCTCTGATTCCCCGCGTCTGATTCCCCGCCTCAGATTCCCCGGCTCTGATTCCCTGCCTGAGATTCCATGCCTCAGAATCCCCGCCTCAGATTCCCTGCCTCAGATTCCCCGCCTCTGATTCCCCGCCTCAGATTCCCCGCCTCAGATTCCCTGCCTCAGATTCCCCGCCTCAGATTCCCCGCCTCAGATTCCCCGCCTCAGATTCCCTGCCTCAGATTCCCCGCCTCATATTCCCCGCCTCAGATTCCCCGCCTCAGATTCCCCGCCTCAGATTCCTTGCCTCAGATTCCCTGCCTCAGATTCCCCGCCTCAGATTCCCTGCCTCAGATTCCCTGCCTCTGATCCCCTGCCTCTCTTTGCCTGCCTCTATTTCGGTGCCTCTTTCTCTGCATCTAGTTTCCCACATCTCATTTGCCCCCACTGATAACCCGCCTCTGATTCCATACCTCTGATTCCCCGCCTCTCATTCCCCGCCTCTGATTCCCCGCCTCTGATTCCCTGCCTCAGATTCCCTGCCTCAGATTCCTTGCCTCAGATTCCCTGCCTCTGATTCCCCGCCTCTGATTCCCCACCTCTTATTCCCCGCCTCTGATTCCCCGCCTCTGATTCCCTGCCTCTCATTCCCTGCCTCTGATTCCGCACCTCTGATTCCACGCCTCTCTTTCCGTGTCTCTGATTCCCCGCCTCTGATTCCCTGCCTCTGATCCCCTGCCTCTCTTTGCCTGCCTCTATTTCCGTGCCTCTTTCTCTGCATCTAGTTTCCCACATCTCATTTGCCCCCTCTGATAACCCGCCTCTGATTCCATGCCTCTGATTCACTGCCTCAGATTCCCTGCCTCAGATACCCCGACACAGATTTACCACCTCAGATTCTCCGCCTCAGATTCCCTGCCTCAGATTCCCTGCCTCAGATTCCCTGCCTCAGATTCCCTGCCTCAGATTCCCTGCCTCCGATTCCCCGCCTCTGATTCCCCGCCTCTGATTCC